>NC_092440.1:6927063-8127063 GCF_036169615.1 Heliangelus exortis | reverse complement strand
AGACCACACATAGCCCTGGGGGAAGTGAACAACTGGTGACAGTGGGGTGGCCACTGGGCAACCTGGGGTCATTTGGGACCTGCTGTGTGTCATTTGGCACTCTGTGTGTGCCTATAGGCTTTCCTATAGGCTTTCCTCCTGCTTCATGGCTTGTCATGGGGATGAACAAGGAGTAAAATCCTATTGTGAACCATAACCTTGATATCTTGTCCCAGTTCTCATGAACAGTTTAAAGATTTTACTCATTTTTTTTTGTTTTTTCCTAAAGGTGAGCTACCTAGCTACCTGATAGAGAGAGGAGAAGGGAAGAGAGCCTTAGGGCTGCTGATAAAGGCTTTTTCCTGTCATATGGCAGCTGAGGCTTATTTATGGAAAACAACAATATTTTGAATCAAACTCTTCAATCTTGAAATCATGTGTAAGATTTCTAATGAAATGTTTTTTCAGCTCCCTGCTTATAAAAGCAATGCTTGTTCTTAACAAAGGAGCCTTTTCTGCTGCCTGGAGCTGGAGGCATTTGCATCTAAAGGTCAGGCAGGTGATGGAAGTGAGATGGGTTTGTGATGGTGGTTGGTGGGTGCTGTGAGACACTCAGCAGAGACAGTGGGCAGCAATTTCACTTTCCTTTTTGGTGGTGGAGGGGTGTAGGAGTGCCTGGTCAGAAGTGAGGGTAGGAGGTAGAAGACCTTGCTGATTTTTGCCATTAGGTCCAACATCCTCAATACCTGTGCCCAAGATCTAAGTGCAGAAGGAGACCAGAAGGCAGGGAGGGAAAGTGTGCAAGCTCCTAGGAAAAGCTCCACTGGCATCAGGTTGTTTGAAAGGTTGTGCAGCTGAGAGAGGGAAAAACTATTTCCACAGACATTTACTTGATGATCATTATGTGACAGCAACCTGGCAGGTCTGGATCTAGTGGCATCAAATGCATCTCATTTCTAAGATCCTGACAACCAGATGCTGTGACTTCCCAGTCAGTGTCCCATGGCACCTTGATGGCCAGTGCTCTGATCACCTCCTTAATTGCTGCCTCAGCAGCACTGCTGGTGATGGATGCTTCAGAGCCAATGGGAGCCATTTGTCACAAGCCTTTCCCAGTGATCTGTATGGGTGCTTCTCAGGGTAAAACCTGCTGGATTTGCTCCTTCCATTCCTAGGATTTGCTGTAGGGGCATGACCAAGGTTTCTGCAATTCCAGTGGGGCAAACCATGATGCAAACTGGCTGCAGCAGCGTGTGGAAGGTAGGGAACTTTTCCCACTGCTCTGTGCTCACCCCCAGATGCATGAAGGCTTTTGGCAGGAGGCAGCACCCAAACTGTTCACCAGATGTAGTGAAACTCTCAAGAATTTGTTTGCATGGAGCACTCTTGCTCCAACCTGCAGAGGGATCAGGAGCTTCGTATGTTTTCAGGTACTGACAGACTTCAGCACTTTGTTGCATACTGCCTTGGAAAGGCAAGGAAAAATGAGGAAGAAAATGGTTTTCATAGGAAAAATGATTGGATTACTGAAAGAGTACAGCATAATACCTAGATACAAAGCAGAGGTGTGACAGACACAGAACCAGGAGCCTGAGAACATGATTTGTTGTCTGAAGTGCTTGAGAGATGCAGTCCTGGGAGCACATTTGCTCCAGCAGCCTGAAGCCAACCAGCCCAGTGGGAACCAAAGCACCCTTTGGCTTGGAAAAGCTTTGTTGGAAGTAATGCAAATAGCCAGGTTAGGAGTAAATCCAAAGAAACAGGTGACAGAAGCACAGTGCATTAGCTCTTGTACTCAGTAGCATGTTCTTCAGGGTCTGATTCTTTCATCCCCCTGTAGCAGGTGTAAATAACCTCTTTTCAGGCTGTAGCTCACCTTTGGCAACTTCACCCTCAGAACAATAGAATTACTGCATCTCTTCTAGCCATGAAATTTATCTGTTTTCCTCATCTGATATGATGGTCTGTTTTTCTTCTTCTAGAAGTTCTCTTTCTTCTTAATTTTTAAAATAAAAAGTAACTTGCTGTTCATCTTTTATTTCCATTTCATGCTCTGAGCAGTGAGTAATTAGAGCTGCATCACACTGGAGAAATTACAATATAATATTTCTACAGTTAAATCTGCATAAGTATAATATCTATGAAAAATAACAAGCTGCTCTAAGGGAAATTAATTATCCCATTGGGACAGTCACTATTCTGAAACAAAAGCTCTCAGTCTTCTTTGCCCACTTTCATTCTGAGCATTTCTTTCAGTTTAAGTACTGGCTGCATATTCCAGGTCTTTTCTCCATGACTGGAACATAAATAATAATAATAAAGCAGTGCAAAGTCTGCCTTGGAACCTTCTACAGATATCATGAGAATATTAAGCAAGTTTAAAATTAAGCCCAAGTGCATTTTGCAAATCTGTTTTGGTGGCTTCGTATCATTACTGCTCATCAAGCCAGTTCAGCCCGTCAAGTCTCATTTTTCCTTGGCAATTTTTTCATGAGTTGCTTTTTCTTCTTTAAGGAACATGACTCCACTGATCATAATAAGCATTTGTTGTCTGGGCTATCACCATATTCTCTCAGGCCACTGTATTTAAGAAGAGATTCATTTTTTTGAAAGGGGATGGCACTGCTGTGCATGGTGTATTCCACTCTCTGGTGTCTGGAGCACAGCAACACATAACAGCTGTGGCTGAAAGTCTTCTTTTTGCAGTGTATGAAGGTACAGAGGAACAAGCAGTGACATTGTGGGGCTGGAATGGCAGAATTAAAATGAGCACCAGGCATTGTAGACAGTGCTCTCCCACAGGGCTGGGTGAGGGTTCCAGCCCTGCACTCCTATCAGCCACATCTGTCACAGCAGCTGCTTCAGGCTTTGGTCATCTTGGTACCCAAAGGGAGCAAAGTCTGTGGCAACTGACCTAAAACATACCAATTTTTAATGGCACTGAAAAGCTTCAGTGTTATATTTACTTGCTTGGGCAAGCCAGGAAGCATTTCTGCTTCAGCAGCAGCTCCTGAGCACCACACTCAACACCATCCTGCATCCTCAGCCAGTACCATGTTACTGAAATTCCAAGCAGGGCAAGGTCTTCTTTGCCATCTGCCACGTATCAGCCAGTTAGGTTTTTTATTTCCTGGTCCTCACTTGATGTTAGGATGAGGGGAGCTGCTGGCTTTGTGTGGTGAGAGCAAACACCAAGTCCTTGAACTCAGCTGTGCATGGCAAGGAGAGCATCACAGCACTCCAACAGCCTTTCCCTGGCAGATAACAGCTCCCTAGGTGACCCTGTGAATTATGGGCATCACTGACACTGCTTTTGCTTTAATGCACTGATGTTGGGCTGTACTTGTGTTTGGAAAGACACTTCCATTTTACAGATCACAAACTTTGGGTGGGATATTAATATTTCTGTATTGTTCAAGAACGTGCTGGGGAAAAAAACAAAAAAAATCAAAAAAGGTTTTATTGCTGTGCGGGTAGGTTTCCAGCAGTACAAATGTAGAGACTCAGAGAAAGCCCCTCTCTCTCACACCTAAAACCTATTATCAAGTCTCATGTGCATTTGTAAGAGCTTTTGCAGTCAAGGTGAATTACAAGGATTCTTGCTGAATCTCTTGACAGATACAAACCCTTAGTTATCCTTGGCTTTTCTGCTGAACCTAATCAAAGATATTGTTTATTAAAATCCTATTGTCTCTGCAGTGAAGAACAAGGACAAGCTTCTCCAGAGTGATTTAATACTTCCGACACTTCAGTGTAAAGATTTATTATGGCTCACTGAATGTGCAAACACACAATGCCCAAGTCATTACTTCTAATTTCCCACTTCTTAAAAAAAATGTATACAGAAGGCTAAAAACTGAGTCCTTCTTTACAGTTCAGTGTGATCTCTTCTCAGTCAGGGGAATGAAACAAAGCATAAACCTTCACCCTTCCCTTCAAACAGAGGAAGGACAGGAAGATTTGTCCTTGCATTTAAAGGCAGGGTGCCATGCTCCTAAAACAAGTGTTTTTAGAATAGAAACTGGTCTAAAAATTAATCAGCCTTAATGGTTTGAAATACCAGTTTAAATTATCCACCTATACCTGTGATTCTCCCTGAGAGGATCCATCAGAGTGGAAAAGAGGGAGCAGCTGCCATGGTGGGTGCCCAGAGAGCTCTGACCCTCAGAGCCACACCTGGGGCTTGGCAAGAGCCCTCCCTGCAAGAGACAGAAACTCAACTAATTAAGAGAGTGATGTACTTTTTTTGTTTTTCTCAAGTAACGAGCTTTTCTTTGTGAATCAATTTTACAGAGGTTTTGTGGACTGTATCATAATAAATAAAGCACAAAGATAAATGAGTGAGCATTAACAAATGCAACGATTCAGCCCTCTGAGCTTTTAAACTGCTTATCTAATCACATGTAATCTTCATTCCCAGTGTTAAAACTCTTGCAGTACAGCAGTTGTAAGTCAATTAGGAAAAAAGGCTTAAACAGAGTTTAACTAAGGCAATGTGTGCTTTTCCAGACTGCATGTGCTCAGGTGAACAGATTAGTAGGTCTGCTAAGGACCTACACCTAAGTCTCAAAGATGACCCCATGAAAAAAAGCTGCTGTCCTTCCTCACCTGGGATATGTGAACCCAAAACTGGGAGACTGATGGGAGATGACAGCACTATCATCACACTATAATCCAGTGGGATTCCACTCTCCTCCATAGCTACTTATGCTCCAGCCTGTTAAATCACACCAGTCACTCAACCCCAAATCTTCCCATCCTTAATTATCTCAGAAGTCCTAATTATAATAGCTTCTTACTGTGTGAAAGGAGTTTTCACTCTCTTTGGCATTTTAATATATTTAAATGATGTTTCCACCCACTTTCTTTCTCACTGCCAGAGCCACAAAATTTACTATTTTGACAATTAAAAAAAAAAGCCAACCACATACCCAAACATGTCTTGGCAGGTTTGGTCATACCCTCCACTGAGGTGTGATATTAAGACAGGATCCATCTGAACCAGGGGCCAAGCCCACCCTTTGGAAGTCCCAGCTCCACATTCAACCATTCCTAATGATGTCTCTTGGTTTTCAATACCCAGTTCCCTCTCTGCTAGCATTTGACTTCCACATAACTCTTCTGGTGAGATACTTCTAGTTTAGGTTCCATGTTTGTGTTTCCCCAACCAATTTTCACCAGCACACTGGATAGGGGTGGCTTCTGCTTTTCTTGTTGCCAGCTGCCAACCTCTCACTCTGGGCCTCATGTATTATGTATTAAAAATAAAAGCAATAACCCCAAAGCCTGTGTTTTCCCTGCCTTCCTGCTGCTTCTTTTTAATTTAATATCTCACGGGTTTCTCTCAGGACATGACTCCACCTCATGCTTTCTGCTCCAAGAAAAGCCATATCTTGTCACATGTTACAGCATGGAAAAATAAAAACAGGTCTAAATTTTTTGTGGTGGTCCCTGACACCTATGCAGGATGGGCTCCCTGAGGGATTTCATAAAAATAATTTCCAAATATAGTAAATAATACAGTTGATCTCCTGAAGTGCAGCACTCTGACCATGTAGGTGAGGAGCTGGGAGCCCCAGCTGAAGGGAGATGCTCTGCCTGGGCTAAGAGGCTGTCTCTGCCTCCATCCTTCTCAAGGCTGTAATTCTGCATGGCCTTTCAGGTACAAAGAGAAAAACTTGTCTTTGATTATGTTTTATCTTTTTATCCTGAAAAGTTGCTTTTAAAGCAGCTCATACTATCTCTTGATTTATGGAGACAATTCTGTAATTCTGCTGTGACCTTTCCACCATCCTTCCAGAAGTAACTCTGAAAAAATAAAAAGCTGAACCAAAAAGTTAGATATTTCCTTCCTTCTGCCTTTAGGGAGTGTTGTGTGTTTTGGTTTTTTTTTTGGTTTTTTTTTGTTTTCTGCCTAAAAAGCCTGCTTTACAGGCTTCAAATCTGACTGCAGAGTCAGAACAAAATGGTCAAAACCACTGGCAGCAGACAGCTTTGGCCAGAGCATCAGGGAGGTACAGGCTCAAAATAATTTGCACTAGGTGAGCAGTAAGGTTTTTACCTGTGGAAAAGGTCACAGTTGAATTACTATTTGGAGTTAAAACTTCCCTGGAGAAGTGACAGGTAGCTGTTGGGACAGAAACTGAAGGAAGAATATGAAAATGAAGAGGAAAAATTAAAAAAAAAAAATAAATAAAACCAACACACCACCTAGACCCTGAAAATTAATTGGAAGATTTTGGCAAATATGAATTCATTCAAATCTTCAGTACTGATGAAGTTTTGAACATGAGCTTACAGGAGATTTAAAGACACTTTCTGGGTGTTACTCCACTGTCTATTTTTTTTTTTGGCCGGATCTGGAAGCTTTGAAATATCTTGGGAAAGGAAGGCTTTTGAATGGTATTTCATCCTCCTGAAAAAATGAAAAAAGCCCTAGAATAAAAAACTTCATACCATCACCTTGCTTTTATAACAAAATTTTTTTTTTCTCACAGACTCTATTTTCATCTGACATGTAAAAGAATTCCAGTTCTCAGATTTTCTCGGAATCCTTGGCCTTTTTTTCCATCACTACCTGGATCTCAGGGCCTGTTTCTGTATCCCATGTTTCCTGAAAGTTCACTGTCCCAGTTCTGCCTCTAAACCAGACTCCAAGCTCTGGTGATGACACAGTCACTGGTATAGATAATTTGGCTCCTCATTGTTTTCTTTGTGCTTTGAAAAAACATCTTTGAGCACTTTCTTAAATGTCATTCCTTGCAGTATACAGAGCAGACAATAAACAATAAAATTAGTCACCTTGAAGAAACCATCTGCTGTCTTTAAGGATGTCACCACTATTTTTTTGCTCTGAGTGGTCCTCTGGGATGCTGTAAGCATCATTAAACCCCTGTGTTTCCCATTGTCTGCATCCCAAACTCATTTTGCTTTAGAAACCAAAATGATGATGGGTAAAACAAGCAGAATTTTCATTCTCTGTTAGCTTCTATATTTCATTTATTTTGTACCTGTCTTCTTAAAAAATGCTTGGCATTTGGGATTCTAACCCTTTGGATGGGTGATGCTGTGGGTGCAGAGCTGCTCCCACCCTCCCCAGGCTCTGCTCTCCACCAGCAGCTGCTCAGGGCTGAGGGAGCTGACCCCAAACTGGGCTCTGCAGTGGCCCCTCTGGTGCTGAACACCAGGAAAACAAGGTTACAGTTAACTGAGGACTCTGTCTCCATTTTCCTCCCATTCTTCTCATCTACTCAATCATGGATGGAGAAGATGCTGCCATTTCCTTCCCCCCCCCTCCTCCCAAGGCTGCTGCCTGCTTTTCACTGATCTGGTCCTTTTTAATGACATGCCTGGCACCAGCCACATGTCTCTGTGTGCAGGAGATGCATCATGACCCAAAGAGGACTTGGCTCTTGCTGTGCTCCTTAGGAAAAGGCAGGCAGAGCAATCCCCACCCCCTTCTGCTACACCTGGGTAACTCCTGACTGCTTTCCTACCTTCCCCTGCTCTCCTCGAGTCTCTCTTGGTTCTTTTACTGAGTTTAAAACAAAAAGTCCAGCAACACCCCTGAAAACTCCATCCCCACTTCAGAGGAAGAACCTGAGGCTCAAGGCACAAACTACAGAAAATAATGCAGGATTGGCCACCTCAAAATCAGCTCTTGCTGTCCAGGACATCAGTTTATGAGTGATGGAAGCCATGTGAATCTACCCCAAAAACTCAGCTGCAGCAGAAACCTTTCCCAGCTCAGTCCTTGGTGTGGGCAAGCTCTGGAGATGGAGGAGGTACTGCTGGGCTGAGGGATGGAGTCAAGTAGAAGGTCAAGTCAGAGGCTGGTTTACTGAAAGAGCAAAAGTTGAGAGAGCTGCACTTGAAATGGGCTGGGAAAAGTAATGGGTTTAAAAAATAAAGCTCCATTGTTTTATGTGCTGTATGGTCTGGGATGGGTTTGCTTCATCCTAATGACAGTCTGCAAGAGCAGATGATTGGTGCAACAGTCTGTGCCTTGCAGGCTTTTACCTTAGTTTCAGGGTCATGAGGAAGCTAAATTTACTATAAAAAACTTTCCAAAAACCTAGCAAATGTAATGAAAAAGCAATCAAATATTAAGAAAGAGCTATTGCGTCAGAGACAACCCACCAGTATTAATCTAACTAAAACCAAAGGTTAAGGTCCGTCAGCCTTAAAAAATTAAATTTATCTATTTTAGTTCTACAGTCTTTAATTGTTCCTTTCATCAATCAATGAGTTAGAAAAATATAAAGAAAAATTTCAAGGTAAACCAAAGCTCCTTTTAAAATGAAATGAAATAAAAGCACGATAAAAGTAGCTCAAGGTTCTAGTGACATCAGATTTGCTCTTGTGGTTTCTGATGTCAGGATGTACTTTGATGGGATTATTTCTCCATGCCTCACAATCCATTCATTCCTGTACTCATATTGTGGATTTCATGTTATAGTCAACAATAAAAAATACCCTTGGCAGCCTCCATTACATTCTGCAGTTAATTTGTGTTCTCACAAAGTGCTTATATTTACTGTGAGTGATAATCATACATATGCATGAGACCATAAGTGAGGGACAATGTGCTTAGGAGCTAATACAGCAGGAGGTTTGCCTAGAAGAGATGTCAAAATCAGTTCACTTTTCTTATATGTGAGTAATTTAATTTCCTCTACAGTGTTATTGGGGCAAGAATGAAGTAACATTCTTTGGCATAATTGAAGCAAATCCCGGCAAGAGAAGAGGGTAACGAAGCCTTCCCATCTTGTCATGTCAGTTCTTACCTACTATTCAGTGCACACAGATGCATTCTTTGTGTTGAATTAAATCATCCAGTTGAGTTTGTTAACTTGTTATGTCCCCTGACCTATTTACTGTTGAATCATTCAGCTTCTGTCTTTCTTTAATTTACTCCTTTACAACCAACTTCATTTTTGTGTCAGACCAGAAACATTGCTGGCATTCAATCCTTGTTTCAGCTTTCTGAAACGTGCTCCCCATTTCCTGTGCTCCCAAACAGACAATAACCCAAACACCCAAGGGGTCCTGGGATTGGGAAGGAAATGTGGGAGGCTGGTTCTTTCCTAGCCCCACAATCCCTGATGTAGCAGAAAATGATACTTAAAGGCATCACAAGCTGCAGCCCCATGGAATACCACCAAAACCTCTGAGAGCTGTGAACAAACCTGCTGCTGGTGCCTCTCAGGGGGAGGTTATTTATCTCAAATTTACTCATTTACTCAATTTTAGGCTTTAATATTCCTCCAAAGGAGGATTACAGCCTTTTCAATGTAGCATGTGAATCACAGGAAAATCAGTAATTTGTGGGATAGCCAAGCCACACAATACTTTCTTTGTCATTTTCAACCCTGCAGCCTCTGCAATGGAACTTAAAGCAAAACCTTTGTTGATTCTGGAGCTTTGTTGTCTTGTAAAAGACCCAGAGCTTCACAGCAGAATACAAGGAATACAGCTGTTCTCTACAAGCTTCTGGGTCAGCCCAAAGGGATGGACAGATGTGTTAGGACATTCAACCTGATGCAAGAAGTGCCTGCAATATTTACTTGATACTTACCAAACTCAAGAGAAATACTCCTTGGTGTCATCCATCATGACAAAAGCACATCTGACTCTTGCTACCCCTGGCTTGAGACTCAGCTGTGCTCTTCTGCTGCTGCCATCCCTCTTAACTCATCTGTAAAATAGGAATAAATACTATTTATACACCTGTTTACAGCATTTGAGAGCATCACTGGAAAGGCACTGTGCATTTGGATATATGACTTGGTTTGTTCACATGAAAAAAAGTGAAGTTACAACAGATAATCAAGCTGCAACAACTCATTTTAGCACTGTTCAGCCTGGAGCCACACAGTTGCTCCAAAGAGAGAAATCATCAATGCTCTGAGCTTGAATACTGAGGAATACTCCTTACACCAGGCTCAGGAAAGCCTCAGCTGAGAAATCAGCTTATCTTGGCCATGCACAAGTCAGCTTTTTTTTTTCACATTGTATTTATACACTCCTAAATTGTGAATTCCTGAACATGTGAGATAAAAACAAGTCATTGTAGGATTAAGCTTGGCTCCGTAAAGCTGCCAAAAAGGAATGGAATGGACAGAAACAAAAAGAAAGGGATATTTCCCAGGTGTATTAGGTGGAGCCACAGCTTTCTTGCAGATGCTGTATGTCTCATTTATCTTATTCTTCTATTCTCAACTTGCTTTTAATTGTTTTCTTGAAATGTTGCTTCTGCTGGTCTGAATTGTGTGGCTATTTAATGGAGAAAGGTGGTAAATGACAGTCACTTCTAGAGGAAAGTAGTAAATAAATAGTAGCAAAAATTCAAAGAAAATAGGACACCAGTAAGTAAAGTGTTTTCCTGAAGTTTCTCACAGTGATAAATCAGTGACACAGGCCTCCATATCCCAAGGGTAAATCATGAAAATTAGCAGCAGCCTGCTACCCTTTCTTGGAGCTAATGGATGCTCCACCTGTAGGTGTTAGACATCACCCAGGTGTTGAGGATCATTCAATCCTGTAGCCTTGCTGCAGAGACAGTCTGCTGGCCCCTCTCTGCCAAGCACAGTGACAGCTACCACTTGCTGATGGGATATTGAGCTGAGCCAGGGAGCTCATTCCACACTTAACAACAGTCCTGAGATGCTTGGAGCTGCCTGGGTCCATCAATAACAGCTTGGTTTGGAACACATTACTTGGCAAGTTAAAAAAAAAAAAAAAAAAAAGAAAAATACAACTTCTACCCACTCTGCTGTGCCCTCATTCAGTGCCAGCACTGCTGTGTCCTTACTGTGCTCCACACATCCCAGCTCAAACACAGCTCCATCATAATGAAGGGCTTATGTTTGCAGCACAGCCAGATCTTCTTGGTGGACTTAATCAATATAGGAAACACACTGCACTCTGCTTTCATCACATGCATACAATTTGATGCAGCTATTTTGGGATTTTTAAGGCTACAAGAAAATGCAATCATCTAATCTTACCTCCTGAATAACAGGAGGACACCCACAGGTGCTGCCTGATGTTGGAGGAATGCAGCAAAAGCACAGTCTATGATTTTACCCTGTTACAGACCACTGCTGGTAAAACTGAAATGGGAACCCTTGAACTCTCTCTCTGCCAGATACAAGATAGAAAATTGCCTTCTGGCTGGTCTAGGCAAAGCTGCATTAAGCTAAGCTGCAGATGAAATTATTGTTATATTCATTGTACGGGCTGCTATGACAACAAATGAATGCTGCAGGTAATTTAATTACATTTCTGTCAGCCCCTGTGCCTTTCAGGAGACAATGTAGGAGCCAACAGCATTTTCTTTTAATCTTTCAGGTGGCACAGAAAATGTCAAACTCTCCTCCAGAGGGCCTAATGAGAGCATCTCACTTGAGTCATGAAACATTATTTAAGTATCTTGAAGAATCACTCATGTTTTTTCCCAGCATCCCCAATTCCATGCACATCCCCTTCACTCAGGAATTGCAGGGACTCAGGAGCTGCTTGCAGGCTGTACAACCTACAGCACCCCCACAAAGCTGTCTGCACCCCCTGCCCACACCTCTGGGATCAGCAAACACACGAAAGCCAAGAGCTGTTTGTCTGGCAGGCAAGAGCTGCAGCATCTCCCTCCTGCACTGGGCTGTCCTGGCTCAGGTGCAGTCTGGAAATCGCTTGGCTGGAATAATGGGGAAGAGCCTGGGGGGTGGAGGTGAGAAAACTTCCTTTTCCTCTGTGATCACCAACTGTGTAGCAGGGAGAGGGAAAAAAACTACTTTAAGGAGAAAGTATTGACTGATACAAGAGGGAAGCTAATAGATATTGACTTCCACATACTTTAAGTAGGTCAGACAGCAGAAGAAAATGTTCCACATCCTTCTCCAAGGTGTGGGGAGAGCCAATTTTTACCACAATTACCAAAACTTTCCATGTTGTTTTGTATGAATTGTTCCTTCATACTGCAGGAACTATTTTCCTAGACAAAAGTCCCATTTTCTCTTCAGCTGGAAGAAAGGCTGTGCTGATGAACAAGAATGACTTTCCTGGGTCCTTTTCCTTTCTGTGCCTCACCAAGACTGGACCCAAGATCATTCAAATAATCTTATAATTTACAGTAATTAAAGCAGGAACATGATAGTTATCTACGGCTTATCTGAGGAAACTGTCTGAGGATCAATACTGCCATACCAGGGTGCAAACTCAGTTGCCATGTAATTAAGTCATAGTCACATAAGCACTGAAAAAATGTTCAACAAGATGCAGATAACACATTAAGGTGATAAGAGATAAACAGGCACTCAGCTGGCATACAGGAAATTAGCCACAGCAAATTAGGTATCAATGAACACATTGACTACCATGTCAGTTATTATTCTGAGTATAAATTGAAACTTAATCAATTATTTCTACAGAGCTCTAATGCAAACTCATATTAAGAATAATAATAAAAAAGAGTTATTTTATAATGCTAGGTCTGCTATGTGTTTTATGACACTGATGAAGAAGATATGGCATCACTACCCTGTCCTCAACACCTCCCAAAACTGAAGAAAGATGGAATAACAGTGAGACACAAGTTAGGGTAAACAGTGAAGATAATTGATAAAGCACTGAAGGGGAGTCTTGGGAGATCTGGATGCTTTTTCTGAACTCCTGAAGAGCTTTGTGCCTTGATCCCTGCTATGGTATATGGAGATAATGATAGTTCCATTGGACAGGGCTTTAAAACATCTCTGGTGAAAAGCTCTCCAAAATGACAAGTTATTACTCATGCTTATCCATCAGGTTTGGTGGAGTCCTGTGAGCCAGAAGGGGCCTTTGTACCACAGATCTCAGACTAGCTAAGTAATCATTCAAGAATTCAAATTAATGCTGGATTCTTCTCAAAGGAGTAACAAAATAGAGGGTGATCTGATGAACAGACAAATAAAGATTGAATGTAACTTACGAATTCAATGAAGGAGACAGATCTGAGCTAGTGTCTGTCAGAATTCATAAGGTGAGAAGAAAAGCATGAAGAACAAAGAGTTAGTGCCCCTTTTACATGTACCATCCCCAGAGCTATGAAAAGGAAACAAAAACTGCACTGGTGGAGTCCTCAGTTTAGAAGACCAAGGCATTATGCTGTTTCCTAAGGCTTTCCTCATTGCCTTCCTCTGTGCATAGTTAAAGAAGAACTCCCAGGAAATTCTAGCAGTGGCTCTTATTGTCCAGAATCTCCCTCCCTTCCGAGGCACTGAGAGAACTCACCTAAGGGATGCACTTCAGTATTGGTTTCCACATGTGCTGCAGCCTTTTAAAATTACCCTCAAACACCTAAAAAACTAGATCTGTCCCCAACCACAGTGTGTTCCATAACCACAGGAATGGCTCCTACCATCCCTACCAGATCAGGACCCATTTTCTGACAAGTTTCTCAAAAATGTAAAAGCTGCTTTTTAACATCTTACTATCAGCTGCCTCTCTGCAAGGTCTGGGGAGGAAAGCACAGCCTCCTCCTCTGCCAACCCTCCTGACAGCTCCTACATGATCTTCCGAGTGCTTTTATTTATCCTCCAGGCATCCTCCAACCCTCTTTTTGGGTCTGTTTTATTCTCCAAGGAAAAGGAAACATTTTTGGTATGTGCATCCAGCCTCACTGTTTGGACAGTTTAATGAGAGCATCAATAAGATGTTCAGATACAATTATTTGCCTATCCATTTAAAACACCTCCCAAAGCCCAGTTTCCCCACAAAAAGCACAGACAGCAAGCAGCTTCTACAAATTTGCTTGTACATCCTCCTTGCCAGCAACTTTCCTAATGCCCCATTGCTCATGCAAATGAATTCAGCTTAGAGAAACAAGTCTTGATGATTATAAAATGCTGCAATCACAGTATTGCTTCCGGCCAGCTGAGAGTAAATTCATCAAGCATTTGATATTTAAAGCTGCCGTGGTGATAAATGCTTACCTTCAGTTGTGATTGCATGCCAGGACAGGGAGAAAAGGGAATACAGCAAAATGACTGCATGATGGGAATCCCAACAGAAACCACTGCAGACAAAGAGATTGGAACTCTCTTTCCCATCAGCTGAATGGAGCTGATGTGCAGCAACTTGTCCTCTTTTATTTAATAAGGAGCTATTAGAACAGAAGCAACAACAAATACCAGTTTTACTCAGACAGAAGCACTGAGTGGTGTTTGTGTTGATTGGATCTGCTAAAAATCATATTGTGCCAAGGTCAAGGACAGCCATGCAGAACTAGGTGCCTCTTCTGCTTTGTGACATTACAGTTAAACCAAAAGGAAAATAATTCAACAATAAAACCCCACAATTACACCACACTAATTGTTTTCCTATTTATGTAGAGTCAACATTTCAGGCAAAGCTGTCCAACACAGAGGAAATAATTGATTCAGTTGGTATTCAGAGAAATGGCACTAAGCACAATGAACTCTTCTATTACTGAATGTGGTGAGAGCCCTACAAGTCAGGGAGACTTTATTCAACTGCAGCTCTGCCCATCCACCTCCCAGCAAGCAGCTGACTGGCCTTGAGACCATGGCAAGCCCCTGGCTCTCTTCAAGAGCATCTGATGGTGAGGAGATGTCAAATCCCCCAAGATTGGGGTCAGAGTGAGGATACTGTGCAAACTGGAGTGGGTTCTTTTCCCCACTATGTCCTCAGCAGCCAGGATAGATGCTGGTGGCAGCAGCACTGGCCTGTGCTTGATATACTCTGTACAAGTCTCTCTAATGGACAAGCCAGCAAATACATTCTTCTGCAGCGTGTGGATGTACAGAACCCCCTAACAGATCCCCTGCCCCTTGTTTTATAGTTACCACCTGCATCATCTGTGGATGGAGAAGAAACACTAGTCCAGACTTGGTTGGCACGTCAGAAAGACCTGGTCCCAGAAGGAGGAAAAAGAAAGGTCCAGGGACAAGAAGTAGCAGAAAATCCTTGGACATAAACCTCTTCACAGCCTGTGTTTTGCAGACCTCTGTTGTCATTGATCTGAGGATAGCACCTTATAAAAAAGGGGCTGAATTCCCATCTACTGCTCCATAAAAAAATTATAAAGCAGCTATCTATTTTTTCATTAAAATTAAATAATTGAATCTGTCCGTATGCATGTACTTTTTCCCCATGAGATATCCAGAAGAATTAAGTTTCAATTGACTTTCCAGACCTTGGTTATCATAGGAAGCTTTTCAAAAATTGGGACATTTGGCTATTTGAAATTCAAATAGGTTTCAGTCAATATGTTTACTATTGCCAGACAGGCATCTTTGTCCCCTGGGTGTTTAATGCCTCAATAAGTAATTGGTCCTTTCATCTTTTATATGCACAGAGAGAAGAGTTTATGGCTCATACAGTGAATTGTCAATACAAAGGATCTTTGCACCAGTCTTAAATAACCCAGCTCCCAGCTCCATTAAATCCCATTAAAAATTCCCCCTCCCTCCACACACCCACAAAGAGCCTCTGAGGATTTGTTTGCCCTCCCCTGATTTTCAATGGCATCTTTAAAAGGTAGCTCTGCTTTACTCACCCAGTCTGGATACAGACAAAAACCCAGTCCTTATATCAGCCCAAATATTAGGACAAGATGTTTAGAAACTTTGCTAAATATTCTGTTTATCCATGGGGAAATCCCTATTTACACTGTGGCACGTGGCTCCCCTTGGGATCTCTCTACCAATTTTTACATATCTAGAAGAGGAGGGTTTAGTCCCAAATACATATGGTGAATTTTTCACTCAGGTGATGATAGGACAGGTAAGGTTGTTTCCATCCTCTCTGGGCTGAGCAAGCATCTGCCACATTATTTCTCCTTCCACCACAACCTATAATGTAAAGGTTCAGAAGCAAATGCTGCTGTTCAGCCATGGAGCAGCTCATTCCTGGGCTGTGACAGCTTTCTGAGCAGTCACACCCTGCTGCTCAGCACGGGCTTCAGGGGTTCATGGCCAGCAGCTCACAGCACCAGGTGACTTGCAGGATTTTTTCATAAAACAGAGGCTCCTAAGAGCAAGTCAGCAGTGACCTGCCCAAAGGGCATCATGTGAAAATGTAAATTACAAAGGAAGAATCTTATATCTCCCTCCTGCAGGCACTCAGTATGGATCCTGTACATAAAGACAGAAGAAAAACTAACACAATATCACTCTGAGACCAGGAACACAGAGCCAGGCCTAGGCTTTGACAGCCTTTGAGAATCCTGGACCACTCAGCACGGCCAGGACTGAACAAGGAGATTCACACCAAGGGCAGTGGTGGATTCAAGTCCTTGCAGAGCAGAGCCATATCCTAAGCATGTGTCACCTCTGCCACCTTGTACATCAGAAACATCAAACAATTATGCTCTGCAAAAGTCCATCATAGGGCAGAGATACAGCTACACCTCTCACAAGATTAAACAGGATGAGGAGAAAGGGTAAAAAAGAAAAACCCACACAGAGAGGATGCAGGGGTTCTGCTCAAGGCTGGTCACAAAGAGCCTATTTGCCTCAAACTTTTGATAGCATCTAGAACCACCTGGTGCTTCTGCAATTCAGCATCAACTTCCTGTAGCACAGCAGGAGAAATATCTTCTCCTAGGATAAGGAAAAAGTAATTAATAGATAAGGGTCTTCCCAGTGGAGGCTGATTCGCTTTCTGATCCACAAAGTATGGTGGATTAAAAGCTGGAACTAAAGAATTCGGAGAAAAATAAAACTGCTGAAGAAGTGGGGGCCTTTTTCCTTCAGAAACAAGACAGTTGCCCTCATTTGCAATCATGACAGCAAAATTCCCCCGTCCAGCATCCCTGCTAATCACTCCCTTTGCTTCATTAAGAGAAGGGTGAAATGAAATTTCCTGCACTGATTAGAAATGTGGAGGAGGCAATCACTGTCATTTGCATTCAATCAGATGTTTGTTCCTCCTGGTAGAAGAGCATCAAGAGTATTTTGAGAAGCACCAAACAAGTGCTATGCCATTTCACTAATAAGTCCCACCCCTCCTGTTCTAAAATTGATGAATAGCAACTGAACTTGACTCATAATCCCTTTGTCTTCTATTATTTACTCTTTTTTAACAGTGATTTATGGCACAGTAATGCTTTCATTATTCTTGTTAATTACCTCTATTCTCTACTTTGGCTTGTAAAATGTAATTGCCTAAAACATAAATCTACTCTTGCCACCTATACTCACACATTAATATTATTCAGGACATTCTTATAAAATCTTTATAAAACATAATTATACATGTGCCATTAAGTGCTATGTTGTCTTGAAGATGCACTAAGATTTTTCTGACAACTACGCTGTCTGTGTATTAAATCTTCCTGTTTGTGTTAATATACTTGTGTTCTCAAAAGGAAAAAAACCCCACTAATTGGTCAGTGAACATTGTAGATCCAACCAGCCCACATCCTTGAGGATGGCAGCCCCGCTAAGTGCCTGCTAACACTTCTGCAACAGGGGAGCAGAAGCCCTGTAATGACCTCTCCTCCTTCACTCCCCACCCCTGGAAACAATAATTTCACTGAACTGAACAAATGATCACTAGGCAGGAGGGTAGCAAACAAATGCAGCACCTCCTCACTCGAGCAATTATCAAGTTTCTTTTAGCATGCAAATAATCCCCAAACAAATTATTTTCATCCTCTCTGCCTGTGATACTTCAAATCAAAAGCAGGGCATGTCACAGACAACAGACATCTTTCAGCAGCTGTATTTTTCTCATTGTAATTTTTTAGTATTGCTTATGGTTATATGTAAGGAAAAATCTATTAGGAGGAGAGGAAATGCATTATCCCCAGCTGATTGTTGACATGATATTAGCTCAGTATTTGTCAGGTTTCTGGTAATGAACAAGTTTATACGCAGCACTTCATCTCTCCATCAAAACACTTGGCTATGTGAACAGCAGTAATATCCCAGCTGAGCCTAGTGAGAAACAGCCTTATTATTTCTAAAAAAAAAAAATAAAATCTTGTTCCTCCCTGATTCATTTACTACATTATTACCTAAGTGTGCATTTGCAGGTACTAGATCAGCTAATGTAAGCCCTTCAGCCAACAAGTATTATCAAGTGTATTTCCATTAACTTCCATTCCCTACAATCATAGGAAGGACAGCCTATAAAATATTACAATTGCACTTATAGTTGTTAATTACTACAAACCCAGTGTTTGAGATAAAAGCTTTTGCTCTCTCCAGGTCTTCTACCTGATGTATCATGCCTATTACAGCTTTCAGTTGGATCTGCGGTGGTGAGGTCCTGCCCATGGGGTTTCTCTTGCCTTACACCAGAGTTTGAGATCTGAATCCAACCTTTCTGGCACTACCACCCTGTCAGGGCCAGGACTTTAATGGCTCAAACCTCAGATCTGAGAGGCACGGGCCAAGGCAGATGAAATCGAGATGCTTTCTCCATCTTTTCTTATTCTTCAAATGACTGCAAGGAAAAATATTTCCTGCCTGACCCTACCTGTGGCTTATTGAGTAATGGCCTTCTCAGTAATTCATTTTGCCTGAGGAAAGCTTTGTAACTTAGTTACTCTGGGGCAGAGCGTGGAAACGGGATGAGAAAGCAGAGTCTTTAAATCAATTTAAATCTGTGCCAGATTGGGGTGGGCAGCATGAAAGGGAAAGGTCAGAGGGGAAATTCACCAGCAAGTACAGTTTCCAGAATTAGACAGATTCGTTCTTTTCTTTCAAGGAAAGGTTTATCTCTTAAAATCAAAGCCATCCAATACAAGCTGTAGAGCTAAACCAAGTTCTGGGACTGAGCTTCCTTTCTTCTGAATGAGGATCTGATACAGAAGTGTATATACCTTCTGGAG
The DNA here is from genome assembly GCF_036169615.1 of Heliangelus exortis. Taxonomy (NCBI): domain Eukaryota; kingdom Metazoa; phylum Chordata; class Aves; order Apodiformes; family Trochilidae; genus Heliangelus; species Heliangelus exortis. The sequence continues at coordinate 8,108,249 of NC_092440.1, read as the reverse complement.
ATTATATACCTTCTGGAGACTTAAGAAAAATGGATAAATTCAACCCCAGTCCTGACTTAGCATGCTAAGAGAGACTCCACAGAGTGAACTACTGATTCAGCAGTGTCATCCATGAGGCAATCCACCCCATTTTAAGCTTCTTGTAGAAAAGTTGACCAAGTTGCTTCCTGGCCATCTGTTTTTCTCCACTGAGTTCAGACTTCCATGTCTGAATGGGTGTTTAGAGCTGAGATGTCTGCCACCACACTCACAGAGACTGCCTTGCTGGTTGGAGCCCTGCATTTGGGGAGTTCTGCTCTGTGCTGAGGTCTCCTGCCTCCCCACCTCCTTCCCAGCACCAGTTTGAAATACAGGCATCAACACAAATCATTAGAGAGGTTTAGTTTGGAAGGGACCTTAAAGATTATCTATTTCCACAGAATGGTCAGCAAAGAAGGATGCATCACTGGGGACTCTTCAGTCAAACACAGAATGCCAAGCAGGTTCCTCTGAAAGTGATTTAATTAAAACTTTTGAATTAATAAGCCTATCCTTCATTAGTAGCCAGAGTAATAAAAGCAGCATGGAGCTTCTCTTTAGTGAAACAAAACATAGCTAAAAAGCAAAGAGGAAAACAGTTGTTCTCTGAGAGCTGCTTTTGCTGCTGCTGGTGTGTTGCTCTACTGACTATCAGGCAACTGCTGTGTGTGTTCCAGCGAAGAAAACAAACCTCAACATAAAGGAGTGAAATAGTCAGAAATAGTCTCAGAAATAGTGGGATCAACTTTGGACATTAAAAATAGAGATTCATCAGAAAAAAAAAGAGATCTGGTATTGCTCAGGTATTCTTGTGGACCAGACCACCTCATGTATTCAGAGGTGGTTGCTGTAAGAGGCTTAACCATTTATCAGGAAAGCAGTGGAACAGATTACCCAAAACCTCTCCTGTGTTATCTTGGTGACTTTACAAAGAAAAATCCTAAACACAGAGAACCCCAACCATGACAGATACCAAGACCCACATCACAAGGATGTGTGGCAGGGTCATCTTTAATTCTGGGTGCGTCACACACCACCAAGCACCATTTTTCTTAAAGTTTTTTGCTGCTCTGTAGTTTTGGCCAAGTTTTACGATCTGCTTTTACAAACCTAACACAATTGTATCTTCTACATAGCTGGGAGTTCCTGAAGTTAGTTTTCTAAAGAAAATGTATTTTCCACCCAGTGACTCCATGAGCATCCCCACTGAGAAGAGTTTATGCTTAGCTACACTCAGGACATAATAAATGCAAAAGAAAAGAAGGTAAAGAGAGGATTTATAGAGCTGTAGAGCTGTATCAAATTTTATCATCGGAAGGTCTGGCAATGAACACAATCCTAATTTTCTTCTGTTCAATGCTTTTTAGAGTTCATTTTTCACAGAGACTTCCACATCCCCCTAAGAAGGATATATATATATATATATATTTTTTTTTTTTTTTTGGAAGTCCCTAAATGGGGGAACTGGCCAGACTCTAATTGTTTCTGAAAGGCTACAGTTGGCACACACTAGAGACTTAATTATGTAATATGTAATTCCATCTGCCAGCTGCAATATCTTTTGTTTCTAAGAATCAAACTTCCACGGAAGATGATGTGATAGTTTTGTTTACTATGAAGTTTTTCAAGGCTGATGCAGATTGCTTTAGAACTATTTAAGTGTCATGACTATAAGCTTGCTTAGCTTTCCTGCCTTTATGGATGGTTTACAGATCACACCCCCAGATTCACTGTGAGGTGGACAATTTTCCTGTGTGTCTGAGTAAATCCAGCTCATGGTTATTTCAGCCTTGCTGAAGCCACTCAGCTGAGAATCTGATGCTCACTTCTGACTCTGGGCCCAGATCCTCCAAGGGACAGCAGTACCCATTGATCACAAGTTAGCATGAAAGGAGGAAAAAATGTTATTTTAAGAAATTACACAGGAAATATAAATTTTCCTCTAAGTTTCTGCAATAATATTTTCTTAACTTAATCCACTTCTCTGCCCCGATTTGGTTTGTGAAATCCACACAGACTACCTGGGAAGCAAAGCAACTGATGACAACATGCTGGCACATTCACAAAGAGAAAAAAGAGAAGAGGGAAAAATATACTATGAGGTATTTTGCTATTTGCTCTAAAATGCAGAGATTTGTTAATTAGAACACACTTTTCACACCTGATTTAAATTGAAATGTGGGGGACCCCTTTCATTTGCTTACAGGATGCAGCAGATTTCAATTGATGAACAACAACATTATTTTTAGCAAGCTATACATTCATCATATAGCTATGCATCTGGAAGCCTAACCTGCCATTGTGTTAGCATGCAATATACAGTTTTTAAAAACTCTGTATATTTATCAGCTTTTTAATTCAACGGTTTCCCAATTATCTCCAAAATTATTATAATCTTAGTTTAGCTGAAAGGCTTTAATTGAAAATCTACTAGTAATCTTCCACAAATGTTAGTCATAAACAACAGTGCTAAACCATAAAAATATAACTGCTTGTGATTAATCTGTGGAGAGACTTACATTAACATATTCCATTCTAAATGGCCTTTCATCCCAGCATCCAATAAGTACTGATAAATTCAATTACCTTGCTTAGTGTGAGGTTTGCTGGGAGCTCGCTTGGAAACATCTGAGTTTCTATTTTAGGATCTTGGCAAAAGTGTGAAAAATCCAGCCTCAGACCAGATTTTCTGAAAATGGCACCAGTCTGTGAGGATCTAACAAAATGCCAAATCCAAGCTCTTCTGCATGTGCCTCTAACACTCATTTTACATTCCATGCCTAAGGTTTTTTTTCCTTCCCAAAGCACAGAGCACCCTGAGGCCAAGCAAACCATAATTTCTCTATAACTGCATCCCATTCCAGGCCTACAGGATCTGCTCAAATTAAACCTCTTCCTGCCTGATGCATTTACCCCAGCCCCTGCACTTCAGGCTTTTAGATTCGCATCATGATCCACAGCCAGGAACAAACCTGAGACAACAACATCCCCAAAGCTCTTGGAGGCCATCAGCAGGCACGTGTACAAATGTGCCCTGGTTGGGAGAAGGATGACAGCCACCCAGGGGTGCTCAGCAACCTAAGAGCTGACAGCAGTCATGTTCCTCATCCATATTTTGGTTGATAAGAGCTATCAGAGAAAACCTGCGTACTCCTTAACATGACAGTGACCTGCAGAGTGTTTGGCTCCCCTGCAGCTGAGCTGCAGCCCAAAGGCAAAGGATGTGCAAAGGATGGGAACGATGGCGATGTCCTGGGCTGGTGACAGCTGAGCTCTGTGACCCTGTGGATTCCCCTGACCATGTGTGGATGCTTTTTCCACGCTATTTGTATGTGCTGCAAATGCATAAAACACACCCTTTCCTCTGCTACAATTTATTCATACCTGCTGCCAGTTTGGCCAATTGTGCGCGGAGCCAGAGCTGAACAAGAAACAAATATTCATCCATGAGAATTCACTAAATGCTGATTAGAAGATTGCTCTCCTTAGCAGCCTAACTAGAGCTTCAGAGCTGTAGCAGGAATGAAGCAAACCTAAATGACATCCAACCAAGGCAGCAGTGAAGCTCACTTAGAACAGAAGGGTAGAATTGTGCTGCTGGAGCAGCTAAGGTGGCTGCAGAGATCTGCTCTGAGGAGACCTTGCCAGGGGGTGCCCACCCAGCCAGGGTTCAGGGGCTGCTCCCAGCTCCCTTCCATGCTTGAGCACAATTCCCTGTGAGAGCTTCCAGCTGACACAGCCAGCCTGGGACATCATAACCTGCCAGCAGACTGCAACACAGGAATGAAGGTGCATTTATTTTATCCCAATACTTATCTTCTCTGGTGTCTCCCTTTTGCCTGACCCACCTCAGGCTGCAAGTCACTGAATGGGGATGGAGAGCTGGGAGATGCCTGGGGATGGCTGCCTGCTCAGCAGAGAGGTTTGTTTAGCAGCCATGTGGGCACCTTAATGCCTTTCACATAGAGATAAACACTCCTTGCTTCTCAAATGCACAAATCAAGCAGAAAAAACCTCCAAATGGCTCGATTAAACCCCATCTAACTGACACCATGGGAGGCTTTTGACCAATGCAGAAAGCTAAGGTATGTTTTACTTCAATGAAATGAGTAAATAGCTTCTCCAGCACACCAGAAAAATGGAGAAAACATCCAAACTTTAAACCACCATTTGGTGTTAAATACTTGTAAAAGCCTTTTTTCCTTAGATTAATATCTCACGTTTATCTGCTCTATATATTTCAGAGAGGTAGTGAAAATTGCTTATTTCTAATAAGAAATAGCAACTGTACTCTTAGGAAAAATTACTGTGTTATGAAATATTTTACCCCTCTACCACAGCCAATTTAGTTTTCATTTAAAATTCGATAACTGCATCATACTCAGAATCTTCCACGACTGCCAAAATGACTTTGAGCAAAAAGCGTGCTGTAAACAAGGAAGATTAGAAAGACATTATTGAGGTAATTTCGCCCCAAGTTTCCTTCACACAGACAGAGATGCAGCAAATGGATGCAACAGTTAGTGTGAATATGATTTAGAAAAAAACTGAAAAAAAGGAAGGACTTTGTTCCAGAGGTACATTGATAATAAAACCTGTACTTCCCCTGTTTTATCTGAGATAGCTTTCACTGCTTGGTGGAAGGAAACACTTTGTTGATTCCACATGGCAATACTGATGTGAGGAAGACAAAAAATATGATATTACTGGGAAAATGCTGCTTGCTTGTTGTACCATTTTGTTTCCCTGCATCTCAGGAAGGGGCTCTGACAGCAGTGCTGGCAGTGTGGGAACTGCAGCAGTCACTTCAGAATTAAGTGCAGAAAGAGAAGACTCTCTCCCTTTTCTCCTTGCCTTGCTGCTGAAGTCCAATTCTGCTCTTAGCATGTAGAAGAGATTAACACTTCAAAAAGTGCCTCTCTTGCCTGCCTGTGATCCTGCTCCATGCTGACGTAGCCACGCATCTCTCCAGGCAAAGCCCAGAGCTTCCATTTTGCAGATGTCTGAATTCCTGCAAACACATCCAATCAGCAGAGCCATGAACATCCAGCTACATCACTTGGCATCATTCCCTATATAAAGCATCTTCACACTTACAAGAATTATTACTATCACTTTTACTTTAACTCAAAACAACCTCCAGAGCTGGAAGTAAGCCAGGGATTTGTGGTGTGCTGAAGGATGGGTGCTGTGATGCTAATGTGCCTTGTGTGGGGCTGTGACTGATGGAAAGCAGTGAGGAATGGAACAATTTTGAGGCTCCTTTTAAAGCTAAAAATGGGGACGTTTTTCTTCTGAGACCGATTCAAGAATATTCCCTTTGCAAAGATCTCTTGTATTTTTTCCATCTGACCATACAGGAGGGTCAATCTTTGTCTGGGTACAAATTCCCACTTCCCCTGAGCTCATAGACTCTACAGCTGCAAGGAAAACCTCTCCTTTGCCATGGAAACCAGATACAAACCCCACTGAAAGTTCTGCAAATCTTAAAAATTCTTTGTCCAAGTAAATGCTGTTAATCTGTAATTTCAACAAGGCCGAGGCCACGACACTGCAGCTGTTCTGGGTGCTCTGCCTCACAGTTCCCATGGCTCTGGCACCTTGTAATTTGTAGTTGCTAATAGCTGACCTTTGAGGTGTTGTAACAATGTTGAGGTTTACTGAAAGCTCATAGTATCTAAAATTGTGAAGAAAAATCAGGAAAAGTGCATTTCCAGTGAAGCTTAAAATCTTATTATCATCATAAACCAACAAGGTTTATTTTATAGTTCACTCTTTTTCCCACCCCAGCAAACAGACAAAACCTAGATGTATTTCCTAGGGAAACACAACATAAAATGAAGCAGCTTTCCATGCTGTTTCTTGTTTCACTTCTAGAGTTAAAGTAGTTCATTATCAGTCTCCTATCACGTCCCATTGCCCACGTCTGCAGCCCTTATTCCTGGTGAGGGATGCAGCCCAGTGCATCCTGATCCAATTATTTCCTCAGGATTTTTCTTAGCACACCTTAGACACTCACAGCTATTGCCACAGACACCTGCCAGACCCCTGCTCTGCTGTAGCCCTGATGTTTCAGTGTTCAGTACCAGTGTTTCACACTTTTGTACTACAGCTTGACAGGAACAGTTTCTGGGAAGATGAAAATTCCAAATGGTGCTGTACCTCACTGTGCCTGGCACCCACAGCCAGCTCCAGCCATCACTTTGCACCTGATGAAATGGCACCCATGAAACCCTGCTCCCCCTCTGCTTTTCAGCTGCTCTTGAGATGACCTACACCATAACAGAGCTGCACAACACAAGTGCCCATGGGTGCTGCTGCTTTGCAGGGGCAAAAAGGAGTGAAGCACCCTGGGCAATTGGCTGCTCTTGGGATACAGAGTGCTGATCAGTCACAAAACATCTATTTCCCCCACTTGTATTATCCTCCCCCCGTGGCATCTCCTCTAAGTGAAATGTTAAGAGTGGCCATTGCAGTCAACTTCAATTTTAACAACAAACCTTGCTCTTCCCTTCTCTCCAGGGCTGCACAACAAAACAAACCTGAGCAGCTGCCTTCTCCCAGAACAACTGGATGCTATGATTTAACCAGAAGCATGCAAACCCAATGTAAAACAAAATTCTGGTTTGATTAATCTCTTTTTGTCTGCTCTAATCAGTAGACTTTCAAGAGTTGCTAGCAGTTTTCTACTGTTTGGCCAGGTGATTAAGCCAGAGGAGGTCTCTGCATGGCAAACCCTGATCATCTGTGTGCCAGGCAGTCCTACCAGTGCTCTACAGACACAGGATCATGTTAACACCATTGACTTTCTGCCCCTCTTCATTCACCTGAAAGAAACATTTGTATTCCAGGAATTGATTTGCCATCTGCAAGCAGAGGTAATAGGGCACACTCTTCTTACAAAGCTATGGCATAGGTGTCAGCATCTTTGGAAAAATGGACTAGGAATAAGCAAACAGAGCTTTCAAGAAATAAATCAAACTCCCCTGAGTGAGCAAGAAAGTACCAGTCCACCCTCTGACACATACAGGATAAGAACCACGCTCTCACTACACAGGACTCTCCTCAAGAAAAAAACTATTACGTGGCTTTTCCACATCTGTGGGGAGGGATGGACTCTGTAGTTCACAAAGGAGTAGGTGTCCAGGTCCAGTATCTGTTTAGTGTTGTGTCTGAGTCAGTGTTTAGTTTGGGCTTCAAAAGATTTTTTAGCATCTTACTAAAGAAAGTCAACAAAACAAATCCTAGCATCTGATGGAAGGGTAACTCCCACAGCTTACTCTAATTTTCTTTTATTGTAGGTCATGCTGCTGATCTCTTAACTGCAGATTCCAAGAAATAAGGAACTGGTGGAGTGAGTAATTCAGAAGATTTACTGGATTTCCTTCTCACAAAGTATTAGTTCACGTAGGAAAAAAAAAAAAAGGGGGCTTCTTATATTTTCTGGTTAACTGTGTAAGTCTTGGTGATTCCATCCCATATGTGCAAAGATTTGGCACCTGCTAGATCCATGGACTTTACTCTGCTACCATTTCAGCCTTTTGTTGTTCTGTAATTGCTATGCACACCTGTTCCTAGTCCTCTGCTCTGGGAAAGGTAAGAAACAAAAGGATGGATCCTGCATGGCCTTGCAGAATGCTTTTGTGCAAGAGGAAAATAATAATGAAGATACTTTCTTAAAAGCTGGCCACACCATGCTGATTCAACAGGCAGTTGGTATTATGAGATAAAAGGATGCTGTTCAGTCTGATTAATCAAACCCCCTTATGCTTGCCAAAGCCTAATTATTCTTTGATGTACATTAATGACTTCAGAAAGCACAGTACACCTGGTGGGAGCTCTCAATGGGGAGCATTTCAGACTGAAAGGAAAACTCCTCCCTGTGTCACAAAAACCTAATTTGCTTATATCAGTAGAATCAATTGTTTTATACAGAGCAGTGGTCTCCCACAGGTACTGTTGGGTATATGGAAAGACAATATATGCAGTTTCTACCTGTACCAAAAAGGTATTGTTTGATAAATACCAAGCTCCTTCTCAGGAGGACTTTAAAAAACCCATAGTATTGCTGTATGTAGCTTTTTATTTAACAGTCTGGATGTAACTCACATGAGCAGAGAGACACACATCTCCCTTTTCTGTATTCTCAGTGAGATGAATGATCTGCTCTTATCTCCATTTAAAATTCAGCAAGAGACTAATTTACAATCCATATCCAGAAACATTTGCATGGATAAGGATGACACAGCATCAGAAAAGAAAAAAATAATCTATGAATAAAGCAATTCATCCCAGCTTTACTTGATTAAAAACATCCAGTATACTGCTGAAAGCATGACTTCTGTGCTTGTGCAATGGGAACCTGTATTAGGAATTTACTGCATCAAATGGCACTTCATGATCCTTTAATGGTGGAGATGCTCAGGGCCAAGAGAAACACAGAGGAAGATAACAGAATTATTTCTTTGCTGATCTACCTGGAACTGCATCAGTTTAAAACAAATTTAAGACTGGTGTGAGGCACATATGAGATTTGTGTGTCAGCATCAGACAAGAGAGGAGAGCAAAGGTTTAAAGAATGGCCTGCATATGTAACAAGATGATAAACTAATGATGTCCACAGGGATGTTTTTTCACCTCCTTCATGCTGTTGAGGAAAATCTAGGGAAGAAGATATCCTTTGTTTTACATGGAATATTTGCATAAGTTCCCAAACCAAGAACACTACTTCCTGTGTGTTTTTGGACAAGACCACATTGACAACCCTCTGAATTTTGAGAAGTTCGTACTCTACTCAAAAATTAAACAGAAGAAACGAGGAACTAAGATTTTATATAAGGAAGAACTGCATCAAAACAGCTGCTATCTAGGGGAAACTCAGCACCAGCACAGAAACCAACACATTGCTGTTTCCCTTGGGTACACGAAGATTTGAGAACCCTGGAATAAATGAGTGCTGGAGTTCGGCCACAAAATGACCAACCCGAGTTGTGTTTGCCAGGGAATCTTGGAATTCCTGTTTCACAGCCATGGGTGGAGCAGAGGAACAAATCTGTCTGGTACCAATAGTCACTCAAACTGGTTCCTGCTGACCAGTCACTCAAACTGGCTGAGTCACTCAAACTCCTCCAAGGTTCCTGGTGGAATGAAAATTCCAAATGGTGTTGGTTTCCCTCCCTGGTTATTAAGCTTAGTATTGACAGGTTCCAGCAAGAGAAGACCTGGCTTCTTTTTTCTAAAAGCAAATTTTTCTGATGTAAGAGTAAATGAAAAAAACAGAGGTAAATATCTACCCAAAATAATACAAATTTATCCTGACCATCAGTCCAGATCCAAAGAGCCAAGATGAGGATCTGGAAGGTAACTCTCCCTATGGATTCATTGATACCATTCCACCCCCTCACCTAGAGCTTTGCTTACACTACAGGTTCAAGCCAGAACTGCAGAACAAAGAATGCCTTTACAGCTTAAGCCCCAGAGTATGATGGTTGTTCAGGAAACCATGTACCATACTTCCCAGGGAGGACTGAGGCCATTACAAGGATTTAGCCAGAGTTGTTTCTTCCTGCTCTTCATCAGGCCTTTTAATACTTCACACCCTTTGCACCTTTTGGTCATTCACAACCCTTACTTTTTCACATCTGCTCACACAAACTCACTATTTCCTTCAGGGCTTTCAGCCCTTTTCCCTTTGCATGAGCAGTGTGTGAAGTGCTAAACTTGGGGGTTTGTAGGCACTGTCACAAGAAGCAGCAGTAGAAGACTCAGCAGAACACATCCAGAGAGGCTCCTGCTTCCAGCACTCAGCTCACTGACCCAGGCAGGAGGGGACAGTTTTAAACCAAGCACAAGACAGAAATTATTAAGCAATTTGATGGAAAGATCAATGCTGACAGCACTTTGCTTCTTTCTTCAGTGTATTATGAGCACATAGCATTTTCTCTTGTGGCAGAATTCATTAGCTCAGTGTGCAATGCTGTGGGAAGGGATGTCAATCCTGAAGTTAATAGAAAGATTAGGTTTGTCTCAGATAATGCTCCCCAGAGCTGCTGCTATTATTATTATTATTATTATTATTATTAATTATAAATTACTACTATTATTTATTATAAATTACTACTACTACTCTCTCTTTCTTAGTTTCAAAACTACTTCTGCTTACATTCCATCTTTTTTCCCCCCAGATGACTTCAGGCACTCTGAATTAAAAAAGCATTAAGGCCCTGGGCAAAACCTGTTCAACCTATCTGTGGGTCAGATTCTGTGGCTTCAGGGAAGTGTGTGACCATGAGAAAGAGCTTCTGGAAGAGAAATACAATCTCACTGGTTATAAACCAATCTTTTCCATTCATCCAAGTGCCTGTAGTGCACAGAACAGCTCTGAACCTTGTCCTGCCAGCTGCCTGACAAGCTCACCCAATTCAAGGCACCAAAGCTTTAGCTGATATCAATCTATTGATGGGACTTCACTTATTTATCAGGAAGACATTCTTGCCTTGCTACATTTCCTTTGTCCTGTCATTTTCTTCTCATTAAGAAACAAACTAAATTATGCTTTTTGCTGCTCCAGGCACAACTGATCATCAGGGGACTCCCTCAGTAAGCCCAGCCATACAAATACCTCCTTGCACATGCAGGTATCTAAAAAAAGAAGTGTTACTTCTGTACCCCTAAAAAGGGTGCAGGCACAGTCATTTATCTTGCTTTCATCTCACAGAATGCTAATAAAACAATCACCTCCCTATCCCTGAATTAGGTAGGTCCTAATTAACATGCTAATTGGGCAGATCTTCCCTAATGACTCCCAAACCTCAGCAGTAATATGTTATTTAGATAGAAGAGAGTTATCTAAAAGATAGCTAGAATTAAAAAACTGGCAAGCCAGAGCAGAGTTTGGATAAGCAAAATACTGAAACTGACTTTTCTGCTGTGAGAATTAAAATTCTTCACCTGCCCATGCTACAGATCATGTACTTCCAGATTCAGGACCTTGCAAGGTTCAGAACAAGAGGCATTTTGAAGGTAATATACAGCTGTAATAAAGGACACTATTCAAGCAGAGAAAAGCAACGTATGAGTAACAATAAGGTTTTTAAATATATTATTAAACCTGTTTATTTTAATATCTCTCTAAATAAAGCTGGCTTTTATTATCTGACATAAAAATGTACAAGTTATTTTGCAAACCCAGCAATGCCAGAAGCACTGGCAGTTTGTATTCATAAGAAACTTCAGGATGGATAGTTCAAGTCTTAATGGAATTAGTCCACTGGGACCATATTGTGTTTATGCAGTTAGAGGCTCAATCAAATTTCTGTGCATTTGTTCTTTTCAGAAAATAGGGCCTAATAATAATTTAAATCCTCTATTAAGCCAAACCCAGGCAAACCCTAAGAGTGTGCTCTGGTCCCAAGCTGGAAAACCTCATGATTTATTTCATCCCCCTAGTCCTTTTGGAGAACACAGGGGGAGAAATACTGGCATGGGAACACCGTGCTATTATTTTGTACATGTTTCTGCAATTTATTTTACTCCTTTAAGAAAGTCATGAAAAGGAGTCAAAACATTTCACTGCAATATTTTGTTTTCTGATGCAGAACGATTTTTCATTAAAAGGTTTTTTCTACAAGATGCCAAAAGCAAAAATGAAATGCTTTTGTCCTGATCTCTGCTATTCTTTCCAGTTTAGTTTTTATGATTCTTGTTCACAAAACCACATTCTTTCCTCTCCCCTGCCTCTCATTCTATAATGGCTGCAATGAAAAAAAAATTACTCAGCTTGTTCATGTCTTTCCTGCATACGAAAGAGGGACAAGTAATGCAATAATTGTTACCCATGGCTGTGACAGACAAATTAAAAATGAACACAGCTGAGCTTTCAGAGTCTGAATCCTTTCTTTTCATCATTGTATATCCAGGTAAACCTCCCCTCACTTCTGAAGGCCCTTTTGATGTAGAATCTGCAATACAAACCCTGGCTTTAGATGGGCTATGGAAAGTGTTTTTAGGGGTCAGAGCCTGCTCCACAAGCATTAATGAGGCACTGATTTAAGCAAAGCCCTTCACTCCTTTGGTCCCACACTGCTGCTCTTGCCTCCACATGAGGGAGTTCACAACAAATATTTAGCTAAAATACAGAACAAGAGGGATCAATCTTAACATATGAGACAGAATGTAAGCAATATAAAATACAGTCTAAAAGAAGGACATCAGGATACCTCAATCCATTCTTTTACCTGCAAGGGACAGGAGGGATGAGAATATCCCTTTGGAAGGACAGCCAGGATAAGACAACAGCTGAATGTTGCTGGCACCACCTGGGCTGTTCTGAAAGAAACCCAGCAGAGCTCTTTTCCACAGCTTTGAAGCTGTATTTTTTTCTCTATCAATACCTATGCCTACCCAGATATACTGTTCTCCCTTGCTATATAACCTCTTGATGGAAAGTGCTAACATTTCTGTGTATTACACCATGGCACTGTGCTGTGGAAGCTCAGCTTGAAGGAAAGGCAGTCATGGAAAAACCTCTCAGACGGAGGCTTAAAAGCAATGTAGCCAAAGAGCTTCAGGGTGGGGTATCTTGGGAGGTGTTTTCCAGCCAGGAATACAGTTCCCTCAGCTGTATTCACATCTCTGCACACTGGCATCATGGTTCAGTGATATAATAAATCCATCTTAGATCAAAACTACTGCAGCTGTGAGACACAAAGCACTGATCCAGTATAAATTTGCTCTGCTGATTCAGATTAGTTAAGAAAAAAATAAATCTTGACAGGTTAACTTTTCACTGGCAGGCTTTATGCCAGATCACATATCATCTGTCTGAAGCTCTTAAAACATTTTCTGAGACCCCATACCATCTTCAGCTACCACAAAATAAACATAGGCTCCATATCTTGTATTCTGGCTAATTCACTAGAGATGCAATTGCAAGTCCATGCCAGATTTGGTTCAAATCTGGGCTGCTGGATGGTCCTGTATGTAGGTGGATCTGATATAAAGACCAGAGAATAACAGCTTTGGCCTTTGCTGGAACAGTTCCAGACTGTATTGCCCCAGGGCAAAGAGTTTTGGCCTAAGCAGGGGGCAGGTGAGTGCTAAAGATGGCAACAAAAGTCATTCTATATGTGGGGTCCCCCTTAATGCATCTGGCCCCAAAGCTGCTGCTGGCTTTGCTCAGGTTGGATCAGTTATATAAACATCTACTTTAGGTAATTCAGCTGTGAAATATTTGAAAGGCTTAAAAACAATCATCTTGCTCTCTTATACAAAATCATACTCTTTTGCTGTTTCCTTTGCTCCCTTTTGTCTTTGGTGCTTTTCAGAACCCAGTTGTAAGAGAAAGAGCTTCTAGCTGCCTGCAAAGAATAAAATAGAGGAAACTTTTGATTTGTAACCTTTTCTAAAACAAAAAAATCCATGTAGCACATCCCCTGATGAGAGATGGGTCATGATCCCCTACAAACTACTACAGCTGAAGGTGAAATGGCTCTAGGCAAGCTCAAGAAGGGCTCAGAAAAGATTTTGAGTCCAGCTGAGGGTGTAACATTGGCCTTTTTGAGACGACCTGTTTATTGAAGCTGCTTTGTAAAGTGTAAATGATCAGTGGCTTCTGAAAATTCACTGAAGGATGTGTAGGCTGAAAGCTTTGAAGCTATGCAATGGACATTTTAATTTCTCTAGAGTGAAATATGCAGATTTTGCTCATTGCTTCCACATAAATGAGCGACCAAATGAAGAGAAAACTGATCAAGAAAAATGTGTGCATAAAAAAAATGTGTACATGCTTCATCTAAAATTCATTGCCTCCAAAGGTTCATCAAATAATTACTTAATCTTGAACAGCTGCATGCACAATAAAATTTGCTTGCACTAGTTCTGAATGGAATTAATTTTTCCTGAGAACTGTAACATAACCAATACCCTTCTGATCTTCAGCAAGTGGCAACTCCAACTGAAAACCCCACTAAAAATAACTTGTATTTAAAAGGGCCTACCCAAACCATAGATTCTAAGCTGACATTTGCTGGTTTTAATCATGTACTTCATTGTATACTATCAAGAGCCTGGAGAAATAACAGAGCTACTGCACACAGGAGTTTATAAATGGATCAGATCCAATTCATGCATTCCTGCATTCAGCAAACATGAGAAGCACCATGTCACAGCTGAAATACTTCATTCCTGCTCTGAACTGAGGAAAGAATATTTGGGCCCTGTGCAGATTATTGACATTGTGCCCATTGCAATGTTTTAGCTTCCTTTGCCTCCCAAAAACTCCGCAGGTAAGTCAAGGGTCTGGGGCCATTGCTCCTCAGAGCCTCAGTAACCCTTTTGGGGCAAAACTTTCAAAGATTCACTCCACCCTGTACATTCAGTAAAGTCACTGCTGTGCTGACAGCAGGATTTGTTACATTTATTATTTTTTTTTAAATATGTTCCCATCAGATTTCCTTGAATAATGTATATTACTGGGTCACCTGTCTTGAAATGGGAGCTGTACTGTACTCCCCAGGCTGCACTGCTGTCCCAGGTCACTGATGTCTTACAACCTCTCTCCTCACCAGCCCTCCTTGCAATGCTCTTGCTGTCAGAAATTTTCCAAGTATCAGTAAATTACATCCCCCCCCTCCCCAACACTCACTCTGCTTCCTGCTCGGCCAAACCAGATTGTAGGAGACTTTTTGTTGCACTGAAGTTAGTAGAAAGACCCCCACTGATTCCACTTCAGTGACAGCTGGATCAGCCCCTGGGTAGATGCATCAAAATTTCACAAAGCACCAGTTTGGAAGCACTGAACAAATGTCACCATTTACTCCAGGAAGAGGAGCTGCTTGCCAAAGACCCAGCTCCCACTGTGACCAAAGGGCTGGGGGATGTTCTGGATTCACTGGATTCACCATGGACAGCTGTCCCTCACAGCACCAGCCTGCCCCTTGCCACAGACAACTGTGAAATAAAAGAAGTTTTACAATAATCACAGGACCAAAGGAAGCCTTTCCACTCCCCAAAGCTGAATGAGTTCAAAACTCCTGGGGTGACAGCTGATGACATCCAGAGCCAGACAAGAAAGAGGGGCAGCAGCCCATGTAGTTTTGTAATTATGGTTTGCATGGGTTTTATTTTGTAGAAAAAAACCCACAACAGGATCTCTTATAATTGGAAATGAAGGTAAATGAATACCACTGCCTTTATTCTGGCAGCTGACTTCCAGTACTGCTTATCAATTGCAGTGTTTGTAATGTAAATATACTACTGTCACTGCACTGGAATAGATTTCTCCTTTTTCCCTATTCAGAGTAAAAAAAAAAAAAAAATTGCTCCAGCTGCTGCTGATCAAGAATTTGGAGAATATTACCCAGACTATCAGTATTCTGCACACCCTGCCAGGTGCACAAATAACTCACCAGCATTCCTCTCTCTCAAGGCAGTTAATGGAATTGTGGCCTGATTGGGTTCAACAGACAATAAAAAAATATTTTGCCAATTTGAAAAGTTGTGAACTCTCTCAGTGAGAAGAGTGATAAGGGACATCTACACAAGAAAAATTGGGTTTGCCAAGCTCATCTGGATTCATGTTCAATTTTATGAGTGCTCAGCTTTTATTTTGCTTCCTTACTCATATTTCTGTTAGTGCTGCAAGACAAATGAGCCAGCAGATACTGCAAAAGGTCAAAAGATGAATAGCAAGAGTAATTTTAGCATAACTAGATTTTCTCATCCATTGCATGGGTCTGCAGTGTGCAGATGGCATTTCTGCCCTAGTAATGTTCTCAGACAGGGCTGCTACAGCTGCACCCAACAGAGGAGGCATTGCTGAAGAAGAGCTGATCCATGGGTTCATCCAGCTGCTGTCCTGCCTCCTGCAGCAGCCACCAGGAACCACTGAAGGTTGCAGTGTTTCAGTCTAAAAATCAAAGCTATGATTTAGGCATCAGTTGAGGCACAGGAAGGCAGGGGGAGAGGTTGGTTTGCACGTTGAATTCAGGGTTTTTTCATTTGCTATGGGAACCACAGAAATCAGCTATAATAGTGGCTGTGCCTGACAAACCCTCTCACCAGCTGTGCCTTCAGCTTTTTCCTCTCTTTCCCTAGCTGATATTTCCTAAACTCCCTGCTCCCCACACTGGGGACCTACAGCATCACTCCCATGCCACATCTCAGGTTTTGGACTTCAGCCCTACCATCGTTCCATACTTTTCCACCTACTAACTTCATCCTTTTCAGGATTCCAGCAGGACAAGATTCACCCTGCTGTAAACCAGCACACTCCCAGTAGCTCTGCACAGCCCAGCACTCAGCTAGGAGAGTCCAAAGATCTTACAATTTTGTAAAATATTAGGCATTACATACCAGGGATTAATTTGAGTAATTCTGTCAGAATTGAAGTCCCACTCATTATCAGCCATATAATATTTTCAATTTCCTTGTTTGTTGAAAATTCCTAAATGCTCACTAAGAGTACTTTGAAAATAGAAACTGGCCTCAAATAATTACCAGTTCATTCAGATTTTATTTAACAAGCTCTCGAGTAGAGCCTGCTCTTCCCAGATTGGTTTTCTGTTTTGGCCAAACTTCAGTGGAGGACAGGCCAACTCTTGGCATCTAGCTTTGCTTTATTGTCTGCCATGTGTTTAAACAAAAGGAACAATCGTCCCCAAAAAACCAAAATACAAATCAAGAATTAAGAGCTTTCAGCTGCATTCAGTTGTCAAACAGGCTCTGGAGTATTGACAGATGCTAACAGTATGTATTCTGGTGCAATTAATAGAAAGAAGGAAGACTGATGCTGCAGAGTCAAGCATCAGACTCTGAATTAAATCCTGGTTTTATTGCTTGACAGAGGTGCTTCAGCATAGCATGACACACAGCAGTACAGATAAAGTTCAAGGTCTGTCAGCATTTTCCAGTCTAAGCTCAGTCTGTTTTGCAGAGCAGGAGAGAGGTCTGGGCTGTAACTTCTCAGCTGTACCCATTCTCCTGAGTCAGTAGTTTGGCAGACAAGGTCTCCTCTGAGGACAGCAGTGTTTATTCTGCTAATTGCTGTTCCAGCTGGGTTGACTTTTTCAAAATTAAAGGAGAGTTTGAAAGAAAAAAGAATATGCAGGTCAAGCTTGCCACATTTGCAGGCAATTTCTTATGTCTTTAGATCCTTTGTTGCATAACTGAGTGCAGAACACAGGTGAGATGCTAAGAACATACTGAAAATTAAGAATATGTCTCCTCATGTATTTCATATTAACCCTTCCCAGGAAAGACCTCTGTTTTGCAGGCTAAAAAGAGAGAACTGGTTTAGATTCCTTCAAATCATGGAGATGTCAACGTGTAACAATTTGGTTTGGATCACTGTTGATTCCAAGTGATAAATCTTTGTAAACAGCACACTTGTTTTCACTCTTTTTTCAGGCAGGTTAGAAGAAATGCAGTAAATGTAACACTCTCACCAGTAATATTACTCGGGCAAGTTTTAGAAACAAATATTGTAACTGGAAAATGTTAAACATTGGTGAACACGTGTGAATGTAAAGGAACTGTGAGGCAATTTAAATGTACAACCCATTGGACAAAGAAAAAGCAGCAATAGAAATTTTTGGCACATGAGCAAGTTTTTCTTAAAAACATACGTGCATGAACACACTGACAAAATGTGTAGGAGGAAGAAAGTTGGAAAATATTTGTACCCAGGGACACCTAAGGTTCATCCAGCTACCTCCTTGTAGTCAGAAAAGTGTTAGTTTAGTACTAACAGGGAGCTGGTTTTGACAGCCTCAGTTATCCTTCTGCTGAACTTGGAAGAAGCTTTGATGGAAGGATTCAGATGGAATTATCAGCATCCTCAGAAAAAGAGGCCTGATCATGTCTGCCCGTTTTTCAACAGGGAAATTCCTGTGTGCAGGATTTTAATTATTCACTTCAGGCAGGATGCTATTTGAAGCACAGTTCACCTAGGGATTTTGGTGTGATTTCTAGCCTCAAACTAATCTCAGAGGAAACCATAGACTTTATGCTTGTGAAAGGTATTTCACATGGGGAACCACAGAGTCTTCCACAAATAAATATTAATGTATTCTAGTGAGGAAGCTGAGAGGTTCAGCTGATCAACCTAACGCAGTCATGTGCTTAGCAATCAGTGCTTCATATTCTTCATTTCAGGCAGGTGAGTGGATCTTACTGGCAACTTCCTAGCTTAATTCCATATATAGAAACTCTTTGGAGACCAAATATATACTGAGAAAGGGCTTGGTATTGCTATTTTACTGGTTCAAAGTTTTGAAAAACCTGCTGGTTTTAGATTTTAAAATAAGTCTAAATTACTTTTGTTAGTATGAATTAAATTTATACCAAGAGACGAAGAATGGAAATGTTTTAGTTGACCCAAACTTCCTTTCTAACCCTCTTCATTTTGCTCGTTTGAAAAAATAAAAAAAAAAAAGATCTTTTTCATGAAAATTTTAAGATCTGGAAAATTCTCAGCTGCTGAGAAACACTTTCCGTGTAAGGTCAGTTATGGGTAATCAAAATAAACCCAAGGATTTTACTGCTAACATCAGGGAAGTGTATAATAAATTAGGCCATGAGAAACACAAGCAAAAGAAAACTGTTTGTTTAGCCTTGTAAAGCTGCGTTTAAAGCAGAAGTTACTTTGGACATTGATTCTATGTGTGACTGCACTCATCCTTTAACAACCTCTTTGCACTCATCCTTTAACAACATTTTAAAATTTTTAATTGTATTTGCTTAATTCATTTAGAACCCATTTATTCAAAGTCATTCCTCTTCCAGAATAAGAGCAACCACCCACAGAGTCAATTAGGACCAGTTAAATCTTTTTCTCTATTTTCCTCAGTATAAATGCAAATCTTGGTTCACCTCTTTCTCCTTCCCTTGTTGCTCTCCCTTATCCAGGGCCATTTGAGACAGATAATTCAGATTGGTGAGATAACATTTGACTGAATAAAGACACTGCTTGAGGCTGCTGCAGATGCACGCTGAGATTTCCATCCCACCCCCTCCCCTACAAGTGTCCTATGCTGTCACAGCTCCTCCACGAGATGCTGTCACATTGTGAGAGCACAAGAAGTTGGAGCCATCTGCTTGCTTCAATTAATCACAGTTTGCTTTCCAGATTTCTGCTGGGACTCTCCCTTTTCAGGCATGCTGAAATGAGACCTGCAAGCATTAGGGGAATTGACCTCATTGTCCCATCTTTTAAAGCAGAATAAAAAGAGGTGCCCTTCCTAAAGAAGAACAGTTGTAGTATTTCAGCTCCCTCAGAAGGCTCTGGTGATCTTTCTCTGCCAATGAGTGTTTACCACATACACAAATACACCTAGGAGAGGTTGAAGTGTCAAGAATGGTTGAGCTTTCAGCTACTTGCTCTTTAATAAATAATGACAGGCTGCACTTGGAGTTCAGCAAAGAAACTCTTGCCTTTCTCCTGCTAGGACATCTTTATGCATTACAGGCTTGGAAAAAAGTTTCCTGACACAGCAAGGTTAGTGCAGTCATGCACTTGAAAAGACAGCCCAGTGATATTCAGGGGTGACAGCTGATAAGTATTAAACCATTCAGGTGTTATGATCCAGCTTTGAGAGCTCCTCCATTTGCTTGTTTACTGGACATGTCTTATGGGGAGGCTGGAAATGAGCACAGAGACTTCTGGGTCTCATTGAAAGACATAACTCTGAAGCTGAGATTTTTCTAATTACCTAAAGTGAACACACAGTGATGTAATTTGCCAATTAGAAACAGAACTGCTGGCTCACAGCCTGAAAAATACTCTGCTATTTCTGATTTACTGTCTCCTCCCAAATATGCATGACTACCATCAGTCCAGTGCTGAAATATCTTAGTTGGGGAGAAAGGTACTGAGGCAAAAAGCCCCCTCACTGTTACATGAATGCTCATGCAAAAATATCATGTTAGTTTCTGTCACAAAATTATTAAGTTATCTGCCTAATTATTTCCAAATTATTCAAGTAAAATTCCCATCATCTAGTTCCTCCACAGCTCATCCGAGTCAGCTCAGATTAGATCCTGGAGTATCATTAACTTGCCACCAGCCTTATGACCAACACCAAACACAGCTTCAAATTGCAGCATAAAGAACCAACCTGAATTGTTCCCAAATTCAAAAAACCTTCCATCTCATCAGCTGCAACGTGATCCTAACCAGTAAAGAGCAGGCTAAATCTAATTGGTTTTGGGCTGCTTAGAGTCAGCCAGGCAACTGCTCCTTGGGAACCCCCACAAAACATCCTTCCCTCCCAGGAGAACTCAATGCATTTGTTTATTTTCAGCTAGCATGTGCTAGCTTGGCTCAGCCACAAAGTGAAATATAAAAGGGGAGTTAAGGCTGTAAAATATTTCAGATTTGTGTTTCAGTCTGGTTTCCAGTCCCTGCCACAGATGCAGTGCATTACTGTGCCCTGTGCTCACAGTGAGCACTAAGGTTGCAAGGTGAAATGTGAGCAAGCCAGGAGCTCTCTCATCAGTAGCTCTGCTGCTGGCAGGAAAAGCTCAGGTGCCTCTCTTAGTTTGGCCTGCATGGGATAAGAAACCAGAAGGGAAATTAATGTAACTTTCTTTCAAACTGCCTTCAGAAGAGCCACAGCAAGCCAACAAAACCTTGGAGCTCTTGCTCTGAAATGCAAACTTAGAATGGGGAGCTTGGAAGCTTCCAAGGAAGACTGGTGTAACTTATTAATTCCCACTTTTTGTTCAAAATACTCACAGCCATCTAAAGTCTGAGGTACACAGAAGTCACTGAATAGGTGCCCCTGCAAGAGATGAGCTGCAAATAAAGCATCAAATATCCAGTTGACAAAATGAGGCAGCCCATAAATGCCAAGAAACAGTATCCATAAGAGCTGTACATCTATTCCCTTCCTTCCTTCCTCCTTGGGCAAGGATGCCCTTCAGATGGTTCCTTCTTGTAAAATAAGGAAAGGAGGGGGACAAAGAAGAAGAAAAAAAGCAAATGAAGATCTTTAAATCAGAAAGACAGGTTCTGAACCCCTTTTCAATAGAGAACTTGGTGCCTGTCAGTTCACAAGCCTGAAACCTGACTTCCCTCTCCTATTCCCAGCTGAAAATGAAGGAGATGGCAGGTTGCAGCATTAGCACATTAAAGTCTCTTAATACATTCTTGCCCAGAAGCTGATTTGGGGTGAACTTGCTGACAGCTCTATAAACCTTTCTAGATTCATCTCAGCTAGTGAATGACATTTGCAAGGGTTAGATGGCTCAGATTATAACCTTGGGCTGGATCTCCTCTAAAGAGCCTCAATACCCTAGCACAAACAATTCAATTAGAGAATTATCACCAGTCAGTTTAACTAGAAAGTTATTCACATCAAATTCCTAAATTCCCTTTTCTTCAATAAATCAAGGCACTTATTTCTCCCTGTCATCCATCATCTACTTGTTATTTGCCTGGCTTAAATATTTTAGCAAGTGCTTTAAAAATGTTTGCTGTTTAAAAATTTAGGTGGTGAATAAATATGCCAGTTTCCTATTTCTTAAGCCCTGCTGATGCCAGGGACCAGATATTAATGGGAACACTTTTCTGCTGAGCTCTCACCACAAGAATTACACATTTACATTGTCTTCAGAGGGCTTAGCACTGAATTGAATCAGTTCAGTGCTCTTAGCACATTGTTCCTTTAAGCACTTGTAAATGAATAAAGCATATTTGATGAGAATCTGTCACGCACTGGTCCTCTGCATTAGCAGATTTTTAAATTTTCATGAGAACTATGTTAGACTTTAAAAATAATAAAAAAGGCAACCTTACCTGCATTGAACATATGCAGGGAGCAAGGGGATATTTTCTGTACACAGATTAAGGAGTTTTAAATCATTAAACTATACAGCAGAACTGACCAGTGATGGTGAAGAAAACCATATAGGTCTATAGTCTATTCAAGGAAGGAAATGCACTGGACTTATTCAGATTGGAAAAAGGGGAAGAAATTTTTCCTCATAGGGACCAGCCCACACTTCATCTTAAAGTCCCATGAAAACCCTATATACCTAAAGCTGGATATCCCTGGATATTTGGTTCAGCTGACATAAAATTTGAGAATTAGTTGTCAGGAAAAAAGCAGTTCATTTGTGGCCAAGAAATCATCCTGGCCTTAGAAAAGCCTGTTGCATTCTTTCCCCAGTCTCTTTGGATTTTTTCCTAATAAATGTGGGTCCCTGAAAAATTTCCCTTGTTAGTCAGTAACAGCTGAAAGGTCCTGGTTCTGGGGAAAAAACAAGAAGAAACCAAAAGTCCTAGAAATTTAATCCTACCCCTAACCTAACACCTGCATTCATGTAAGCATGAACCATACTGAAAGGTTTGCTTCACTACAGAGCAGACAAAGAACAGTCATTTAAGAACCTTTCTGGTTTGACAAGACCTGCTAGAAATAAAAAATGACATTTCTGATACAAGACAGTTACTGTAGTTACAGCTGTCCAGTCAGGAGCAAGGTAACAGGGAATGCTTCCTGCATTTAATTTCCTACAAAATTACAGGAATTAACCTGACTTTTCAAAAAGTTGCTGCCTTTGACATTTCAACACATGCAGATTTTACAGAGGTTTGTAACCACCTGCTTTTTGAAAACTCACTTTTATCTCTGTGACCTGGCTCAATAGCCATGCAGCACTTAACTGGTGAGAGAATAATTTTTTAATTCCTTCATCCAGGATATTTAACAGCTGTAGTAAGGGAACAAACCCTGGTTCAGTCAAGTCTGCTGACTTTTCAAGAGAATGAACAATTTCTGTGGACATTAACCAGGGGAAGTAAATGTGGAGCAGATTCAGAGCTGGTGACAATGATGATTTTCTGATTAGAAAAGAGAGGTGGGTTAGATGATCAGATTTAGGTGGGTCTTCTTTTGCATAATGAAACATCAGAAAAAATGCAAAGCACTGTAAAATTGGAAAGCACTACGGAGATGGATTTTTATTATGTTTTTCCTCAAAACAGTTTTCCCAAAAGGGAACAAGACCAAGGCTAGTGTCCCTGGCTAAGGGTTCTGGTCTTCCTAGTACTTGGGAATAAATGTCTTTCTGCTAGCCTAAAGTTTCTTCTGGTGAAAAAATAAAGTCTCCAATTTCTGTTCACATTATGTCCCAAGCCAAGTTTTTGTCTCTTGTTCCAGAAAAGCAGCTTGATCATCCTAAGGTCAAAGCAGCAAGAATACTGCATCTCTGTAGACAACACACTCCCCCTTTGGCCCACTTCTGAATGTGAGCACAACTCTACACACACACTGGCACACAGAACCCTCATCAGCTGCTGCACATCTGCTAAAATCTTTCCTTTTCCATACGTAGGAAAATATCTTTGTCACTCCTGCCATTAGCATCCTGCATCAGGCAAATTTCAAGGCAGTGCTGTGGTAGCATCACTAGCACGAGGCCTCCAGAGATGCCCTGGGAGCTGATGCAGTGCTACAGCTGCTGCCAGATGTGTCAGCAGCCAGGTACCTGGACACTCGAGTCCCTGCTGCATGTCACTGAATATCCCCCTGCCTGTCATTAGTGCTCCTCACAATTCTCATTTATGATCTTCCCACCACACTTACTAATACCAAGCTGTTAATAAGCTGTCATTCCAGTTGTTATGTTTCATATAAATGCATTACAGTAATTAATAGAGTGTATCAATTTGATTTAAAAGATACTGGCTTGGCCAAGTATGAAAAATGACTTTGCTGTCACTGCAAGCTCAGCTAGTCCTCTGCTAGATGATAGGTGCAGTTCACATGGGGAATCATACAGAAATCTCTGATCAGTGAAATTAGATTCATTAGTCTCCAGTTTAGAAATGAAGCTGGTAAACCAACTTTATCTGTTGTCTATGAGGTGAAAAGACTTAGACTTTTGATAACATCTTTTATATTAGATGATGCTCCTTAGCATCAGCACATAGATAAATGGAACTATATAAATTACCTGCATTTTACAGAAATAGATCCTGTGATTTGGAATACAACAAAAAAGATTTTAACATCAAAAGTTACAGGACTGTTTATGAATAATAGCATCTGTATAAATTATAGCAGAGACAGCTGCAGCAGAGATGAATGCCTGTACAAATGAGCCTACGAGAAGTCTGTTCACATCAAAACACAGAAATCCAGTGCCAAGTGACTAATAAAATTTCCAGCCAGTTCCTGTTCAGAGGGATAAGAGCTGCCTCATTCACTTTTGCTTATGGGACCTTAATTATAAAGCATTTATCACATTTGCATCCCTTGTTAAATGATTCCTTCCTGGGGAGTTTTTTATTGGCAAGCACATCTAGTGCTTTCCATATGCAAGGCAAGCAGGAAAAACTGCAGGAGAATGGAAAGATTGAATATTTCATACAGTCCCTGGCTGCACAGTTGTGTGCTTCTGAAGCACTCTGCAAAGGATATGAAGTTTAGATAGAGCTACTTCTAAGAAAACAGCTGCTAAGTTTCTCCTTTTGAACCTGCTAGTCACATAACTTGCCAGGTGGGAAACAATCAAGAACCTGGGTTCAGCTTCTCCCACAGGAGCACTGAAACTGGACCCCTGGGAAAACCCACCTGCCTTGTGGCTGCTCCTACTCATGCACCAGATCTGAGGCTCTCAGGCTTTGCAGGTGCAACACATCCTTTCTTTGCTGCTCCTCCCAGAAACATGAGAAAAAGCACCCATGGGAGTAGGACAGGACCTTACTCTTTGCCTGGGAGTTTTGTCAGAAGAGTCCTTTTAATGCTGATTTTGAACCTTGCTTTGCTCACACACGGCACATGGTAGAGGCTGAGCAGCCAGCAGGAAAGCCTGGAAATTGCTGGAGAGGAGGCAACCAGAGGAGCAAACACCTTTCTGTATAAAGATCATTATTTAAAATACCACAAAGCATCTGTTATTTGAATTATGTCAAGTGCAGCTCTTGGAACCTCTCTGTTCCAAGCAATAAACTTCCAGACAGGTTTGATACCATTCAGTTCTCAAAGTAATAATTTACATAATAATGGACTGCTGCCTGCAGAAGTCCCAACTCTCACATGAGGCTCTGTGGCATAACACCATTGCCTCTAGGAATATTTCCATTATTTTCTTCAGTACAATGCAGCTCTGTAGTTTCCAACAGACTGAGCCATCCCAAGTGCATTATCTTTGAAACTATGGAAGTCTTTTGTGCTTCCACCAACCGGTCTCAAAAGTCTTGCAGAAGCTCTCTGCTGGCCTCAGGACAAGACACAGCTCTTGCCTGCCAGCTTAGGCATCAGAACAGTTTGCAGGTATTCTGCTTCTTGGCAAGAGAGAGATAATGAGCAGAAAATGGAATTCAATCCTGAATGTGAGTCCTATTCTGCACACTAATACTACTTTGTACACCACATGCCTGGTGCTCCAGGGGATGCACTGGGGTTGAAGAGGTTTTTCTTCAGGCAGTGAAGCAGGAGGTTGGACAGCACTGACCACATCTGGTCCCATCTGGCAAAGGGCACAGCAGCCCAGGCAGCTGGCTTTTAACACCATAGCAAAGCATCTGATTAGCATCTGCATCCCAAACATCCTCAACCTCTGGCTCAGACTTTTTTTCTTACCCAGCACAACCTGAAGACAATTTTTTTTAAAAAAAAAAAAAAGAGTTGCCTGCAAAAGAGCTGAATTCTCTCTGTTGTTGCCTTTTCAAGGTTTGAGGAGCCCCTTTCAAGGGCTCAGGTGCTGTGGCCACATGGTGCCTGAGAACTTCTGGGGCAGTAAAGAAGTTTGATTGAGAAAGGTTTTATAACAGATAACGTTACAAAACCTAAGGGATTCAAGGGCAGGGGGAGATAATATGACCTGTTCGGGCTTTCTGGAGGTCACACACATGGTGTTTACACAAAACTTCAAAATAATTCTGTTAGCAGAGACCAAGCTTTAAGACTGGAACATAAAGCAAAAAAATAAGGATACGCATGGGAGTCTTTATGTTTCAACCAGTTAATTTTATCTTGCCTGCAAGATCTGAGTTGTGGCAACATCCAGCTATTTGTGGAACTTCACTTTCTGGTTGAATATTACCACCAGGACAACCCCCTCCCCATGCCACCCTAAAGCCACATTTCATCTAGAACTTTTATAAAAACAGTGTGTGCACATGAACAGCTCTACTGCAGAATTACAGCCTTGCTATATGTGTTCACTTTGATAGAAATCTAATCCTTGCTCTTCTCAGTAGGGCTGTCTTGACTCAGTCTCTGTGCTCCAATAACCTTGCTCTGAATCCAAGTAACTGCAAAAGCTGCACTGAAAGCTCCACTTTCCAGTAAATATGTTGTTTTGTTGTATGCAGAGTACTTCAAGGACTGCAGTCATTAACAAACAGAACTTCAATCTGCTGTCATCTAAAATACATACTGTAATAATATTGCTTTGTTTGTTGTTGTCTTTCTGTTTGTGGAGATGGCAAAGGCAAAACTAATGCATTTATTAAATAAAGATTGGTATTTTAGATTATTTTGCAAGGTCACCTACACCTTGAAAAAGCTGATGACTTGGTGCAGACAGAAAGAGATGAAACAACATGCAGTCATTTTTCACCATGTTCAACTACGAATTGGTGATTAACCTTTAAAACACACTATGAAAAGTGACTGATTCTCTGTCTCACTGCCTTCAAGTCAAACCTTCTGTAACACAGGCTAGAGCTAAGACCAATATTTTGTGTTCAGCACAGGACTATCTGTCTGAAAGCCTTCATCCTCTTCTTTGTAGCTGAGGAGACCCCACGAGCACGGAATCTCTTTCAGTGGAAACTCTGTCAAGCAGTGTATAGCATTCCTAGTACCCACAAGCTAATATTTTAGTGTCCAACTCAAACCACACTATTGCATTTTAATAAAATCAAACATCATCTTTAATACCATGTAAAATTACAGTTTTTTTCCTCTGGAAGCAGTGCACTTGTGTTGTTTTCTAATGCTTCTTGTCAAATGAGGTAAACATCGACTTCAGCTGGGTGGGAGTCATTCCATGTGGCAGCCAAAGAGAAGCTGCAGTGAAACCCAGAAGCTGATGATCAGGCACTGAATGGAAAAGTGAGTGTAAAAATCAGATACTGGCAAAAAGCACTATGTATCCCTTATAAGTGCATAAAACATTATTCCATGAATGGCAAATTGATGAAATTCCTCATTGGCATGTGTTGGTCTTTGGTCTACTTGGTCTATTGAAACACAAAACCAGATGTGTAATGAAGTATTAGGACTCATTCTTTGTATGCTGCATTTTATAAGTAAATTTGGTATCAAAATAATTTTCCAAAGTTGATGCAAATGGCAGATTGTTAACACCATTTCTATCATGTTTGTTCACTGCTTCCAGCTGCTGTCAGAAAACCAATGAAAAGCACTTTTCAGGTCCTATAAACCTGGCTTTTTACCCTATCAAGTGACTTTAGATCTGAGTCTCTAGTTTGTAAAATTCAGCTGGCTAAGAAGAAAAAATTGCAAAGCTGTGTAACATGAAAATGAAGGGGATATCATGTTCCTGGAAAATACATGCTTTGTTTTTTTTCCAAACTGAAAATGTGAAGTACACAGAGAAGTTGCTTATATCTACTCAGAATTAAAAGGAGTGTGAGAAGTGATTGAGAAAAGTCAGAGTTAGGAATGGAGAAATCTCAGAAATCATCTTGTCATGACAGAGAAAACCGACTCACAAAGCCCCACAAACCCCAAAATCAAGTATGAAATCAATCTTATTCAAAACTTAAAATATCTGGATACTCAAGTCTCACTCTAGGACGTTCACTGATGAATAACAAGTACCTAGCATTGTTTGGCTCCAAAGATCCAATTAATAATCCTCTCCAACTATGCGTGGCTATCAGCTTGACTTCTTTAGTTACTGATGAATAAATACAGGCAGATACCTTTTACTGTACAGCAAAGAAAATTTATGTCCATTTAATTAGTCCCTCCCTCTGAAACAATTTATGAGAGGCTTTAAAAGTGTGGTGAAGGCAACAAAGGACAGAACTGCAGAATTCTTCACTAGATTAATAACCCTGATGTGTGGTCATTAAGAGTAGCAGGGGGCCTGTCCAGAGGTGCTTCAGTATTATTTATTTTGGCAAAACACAGATCTAGGAAATACCCTTGACACTCCTGATAAGTCAAACACAATCTTCTGGGACAGAGGACAGAGTAGAGGATTTGCTTTCTCCTTGACCTTGAAGAAGTCACTTGACCTTTCAGTAACCACACTAGAAAACCAGGTAAAGAGAAACACTTTAATGAGAACTCGATACTGTATCTCAACTGAATGTTCATGATTTAATAAATTATAGAAACTGTGGGAGCAGGGATGGTATCAAACTTACCACTCAATTTCGGTTGATGTTTCAGAGTCCTGTTCCAGGATACAGAAATCCAGTGGGAATCTCAACAACCTCTGCAAGTTTCATGTTTCACTTAAGTGCCAAATAATTCATCGATATGCTACACACTTCAGAAAAGAAATCTTTATTTCTTCACCTATCCCAGTGGCTAGACTCCTAGGAAAACATCCTCATTATGTCTAGGTACTACGTTTCACCAGTGTTTATGTGATCAGAGAAAGCACAGGGCAGCTGAAAAGTTTTTCATGATTCACCTATCACCTCATCTGGCTGACTGCTTCTCCAAGTGACCATTTGCTTTCTTGTCAGCATGCAACACATCAGCACTGAGCCCTTTACTTAAAAGCCATGCAGGTATTAGAGCACAATAGCACCACCTTTATTGGCTCTTCTGTTTCAAGAGTTGTTGGTGAAAAAGAAGCTGCAGCTGTGTGGAGCAGATGGCCCCATGAGCTTCAATACCCTCACCTCCCATAAAGTGCTGGGCATCAGCACAAAGCCTGCACTTCCAACCTCAGATTTCACAAGCCCAGTGCCATCTCCTGAAATATTTATTTCTCAGAGCAGGCTTCAATAATACTATGGGGAAGAACTTATTTTTGTGATGAAGACTGATTTAACAGCATGCCTACAAGCTTTCAGCAGAGGTGAACACTCTGCTGCTCTGTTAATGGTTATGGATAGTTAGTTATACCAGGCATTAACCCCCTGTCATGAGTAAAATCTCTGCAAGCTACAAATTTCTAGGCATGTAGCAAAGTAGTCAGTACCATGGACAAAAATACTGCCTTCTGGACCAGGTGATGACAGCATAAAATGTTGTGGTTTTCTTTGGTTTTGTTGAGAAACTGGCATTCTTGCTTAGACCAGCACTAATGAAACACCTGCTGGGTTTTAATTAAAATAAAATGGAATGCAGTTTTATGAACAGGTGGAATGGAAAAGATGATATACCATACAGCTCAAACCCCTCCATGTGTTCAGAGACTTAGCAAAGTCCCAGGTATCACATCCATAAAACATGAATGGAGTGTGTCAAGAACACTGATTGTGCACATGAGTCTGATTAAAAAAGCATCTACTTAGTCAGGGACCAGCAGAAAGAGAATATTCAAGCTGTATGTTACATCCAGGTAATGACTGCTGTAATGGTTTCTCACTTCTTAGGTACATGGTGATATTTTCCAAGTGTGAGAAAGCTGGACTATTTGAATCATTCACAATAAAATGTTAGACATCAAAACAACTGCCACACATCAAAATACATGAAGCATATAACGAGCATGATAATGAAAAAAAAAAATTATAATTCTTATCCTGAGATTTCTGCCTGTCCTTTGTTGCAAAGAACCATCCCCAGGAGGCATGAGGCTGGGCACCTCTAGACAAGTGCCAAGCAGGGCAAGAGAAGCAGCTGCTTTTGATATTTGGTTTAGGCATAGAAGATGCTGATCTTAAACAAATTTCTGCCTCCTGAACTTAGCAGAAGGCCAACTGCTATCTGCATGTGGCAATATAAAATGGAAAGAAAAAAATGGAAGGTGATGAAGAGTGGAAGTCATGCTCCACACAATCCTGGCTTAACAACATAATTGTGAAACGTGCAGGGTGAGCAGCCAGGGTAGGAGCCAGTTCAGTGCTATCATTTATGGACAATCTATGTTTTGAATGACATAAGTGAACTTAGTGGGCTAGAAAATCTGTTCCTTTGCCAAAGAGCTCTTAATACTGATTGCTTTAAGTTAGGTCTGTCCTTTAAGCACTGACTTTAAGTGCTTACTGTCCATGAGCCTGTAAGTCCTCATTCATTTTTACTTTGGCAGGTACTTCCTTCTAAAACTGTAGTCCTAGAATAAAATAAAATACAAAAAAAAACCTAACACAAAACCAAACATCCCAAAACACTCCCCTGTGAAATCTCAAAGTCCCTCATTTTATTGAGGAGAAACTCATATCATGAACTTTTTCAGTTGAAAACAAACTACAGCAAAAGCCCTTAGTGAGTACTGTATCAATCAGTGGACAGACTGGATTTAGGGCATGAGTTATTTATATTTCATAGACTTTTCAGTTTATCAGGTTTAAGCATTTCAGTATTTAAAATAGCTATAAAATACTTAGGCAAGAGAGGCTTTCTGTACGTAAACATCTACTACTTTGAGATACAATGCACAATACCTTTTTGATTTTTGCTTTCAAGATAAAAGAAGTCCTCTAAGAGCTAATGATTTGTAACCTATCAGCTTGCTGTCAAAGCAAAGGCAAAAGCACAGAGCATCTGCATTCAAAGAAGCTTTTAATTTCAAATAACAGATGGATCTGGAAGCTCGATCTGCTGGGTATCTACTAGATGTGTTTATTGTATACTTCATACATTACTGGTTATCTCCTGTAAAACAAGTTTTCTGACATGCTCAGCTCCATAATTTGGAAAATGTTTGTGCTTTTATTTAGAAAGTGAACCAGCAATGGTATTCTGAGAGAGAACTCTGTAGAAGAACGTGTAGAACTGGGAGAAAGGTTCATTTTCTGAGGGATGCAATCCAGGACACTGCTCCCAGGCAATGAGTCATGAAACCTAATGAGGCAACAAACCCAGCAGGAACTGGCAATTGAAGATTTCAAAACTGTAAAAATGGTTTGTAGGCAAGTGGTAGGAAGGAATTATGACCTTGGTATGAGCCAGATCCTTACCTAACCCACGTGCCATTCCCTATTTATAAGCTGTCTCAGTCTGACCTAACTCTTTCATACTTCACCAATGTTCCTCTTCTAGTTCCATGCTTCCCTTCCCAGAGATACCAACTTGGAAGCTGGAACTCAGGAGTGCAGGTTTCTCCTGCCTTCCCAAGTGAGCTCAGCCTGAGCTTTACTCACACCAGTGCTACCCCACTGCATAAAAAAAACCCTCTTCAAATCTTGCAATTCCCAAACCTAACACTTCATTTCACTACCTCAGAACAGGTTGCCCTACTTTTTACATCCATTGTAATTGTCCATCAATCCTAAAAATCCTGCTCCAGCTCAGCCTTATCCTTCAGTTATCCAGCAGCATCACTGGCACCAGCAAGATTCAACACAAAATTGTTCCCAGGAGGGCAATAAGTAATAAGCAAGCTTTTGCCCTTGGCAGGCATGAGTGATAATAAGTGGTAAGGTGCTGACCTACATCTATCTCACAAACATATGAGCTTAAAAAAAAAAAAAAAAAAAAAAAAAAAAAAAAGCCTGCCTTTAGCCCTAGTTGGTTCACATGTATGAAAGCATCATGTTCTCAGAATTAAAGTTTTTTTTTTCCTACTGCCATTAGGTTTGGGACCCAGGAAAACTGGGCAGCACATCCACAGCAAAAGGAATGATTACAGCAACATGGCCTTGTATTTCCTTTCATACAGACTCAACAAGGAGTGAGTGCAGCTGGTTTTATGTTGTTGTTTTAGGTTTTTTAATTTTTTTTTAATTTGCTTTGCAGCACCTCAGAGGATTTTAAACCCTTCAAAATTGGGCAATTATTTTGGTCCACTTAACTGGTGCTAAATTATCACTTTATATTTCAAATAATGGGATTTAATGGAAAACAACAGAAATAACCTGCAAAGAGGAATTTATTAAAGTTTAAGAATAGGATCACACTTGCTGTAAAGATGCCTTATCCTAGGATAAAACAGGTGGGAATAACTCTCTCATAAGGTGAACCTAACAGGTATTGCCACCAGTGGAGCACACTGCAGGCACCCAGGAGCTTGCCTGGCATCATCTCCTCCAAGCAGAGACTGCAGTGCAGCAACATTTAGATTAAATTCACTCCACCTCCAAACAGACTTTGTAGCTCCTCCATACTTTGTTGAATGCATCCAACAAAAGCAGCTCAGTCTTGGCAAGAGGTTTACCCCATGCTGGTAATACTCTTCTTCTCTGGCCAACTGCTGCTTTTTGTTCACAACTGTTAAGTCTGGTTTCTGTGACATGAGTCAATTCTATCACTTCTTCCTCCAAAGGACTATGTTAGGATGATTGTGTGCATCCAGTGGCATTCCAGACAAGCTGACTGTAATTATCTGGCTAATTTAATTTTCCCAAGCATTTTCTATGATTTTACCCCAGAGCATTCACATTCTGTGTAATATTTGCATCCAGAGAAGAAAAAAAGAACCCATGAAAAACTGAAGCACCTGAGGCTCCCAAAGATCTTAAATTGTGAAGCTTTCTCAGATAAACTGCCATACTTGCTATGGCATTGAAGCTCACAAGACATTTCCCCTAGAAATTACTCCAGTATATTAATTTAATCTACAAGTCATGCTGAACTAAAGAAGAAAAAAATGTAAACAAAAAACCCCAAAAAGATGATCTGTGGGAAAGTGGCAGAGACCAAAATTCTGTCCACCATACACAGGGCTATGCTGTATTTGGGGTTTTCTACCTTAGCAGTAAATGTTACCATTCCTAAGCAGAAGAGTGAAGCAGCAAGCTCCAGGCATCCATTTCCATTTAATTGCTGGAAGAAGAAAGAAGAGAGCAGAAAAAAAAAAAAAAAAATTTAGGAAGAGAGGTTCTTTTTTTTCAAAAAATCAAAAAGATAGAACAGGGTGATCAAACTACCTAAACAGTCATGGTGCTGCCAGCTCCACACTTTTTCCCTTTGGTACCTCACACTCTCAAATCATTCACTTCATGTATCTCCAGAAGATGTAACCCTGCTTACCATTTGGGTTTACTTTTCAAGCTCTATTTGCCTCAAACTACTCTTGGCAAGATAGGCTTGGAATCAAAGAATAATTAGGATAGGAGTTAAAATAGGTGTATGACTGATTAACCACTGATTGTGCCTCCTCAGCTTCACTGCTAACAGGAATTAGCAGTGCCCAAGAATTTGACTTTTATTCTGTGGTGTCAATTAGGACAATCCTGAAAGGCTCTGTGAAGAAGAGTGATGTTTTGCAGTTCAAAATGTTAAAGAACAAGTGGAAATGATAGACAGAGCTATTAGACACAATCTCTCTTTGTCATTGTTAGCACAATGTTCTGGTAGGAGTCCTCTCCATGTATTTTATCCCATGGAAATGCTTGCAATCCTGTGGTCTTCCTTGGACCCCAATGAAACTAGAAAAACCAGCAACCAGAAGCCATAGCCACACACCTCAGTTCCAAAACCAAACCTCCTGACATTTAAGTTCACCCCTAGTCTAGCTGAACCAGGACAAAGTTCTTAACCCAAAGTTCTCTGCATTTGGGAGGTTCTCACTCCCTCTTTATGTTGAAAGAAACCTGCCAGTATTTACCTCTCAGTTAACTGAAATAGGGCAGTCACAGGACTTATTTTACAGAAAAATAAAACTCTGCCAAGATGACATGCTATCACATTTTCCCTTTGGGAAGCTGCAGAGCTTTGAATGCATACATATATATATACTTTTTAACTATCAGAAAACCATAGTGCATCAATAGACAAGAATTCCTGTATGCAATGACTCTGCTTAAAAAGAACACTGCTTTACAGGTGTGGCTGTAGAAATGTTCACAGAATAACTCTAATCATTTTTGCTAGTCAGTTCCCCACAAAGGAATTAGTTATCCCTGCCCCTGAAGTATCATGTTTCAGAAGTGCTGCTTTATCACAGGAGCCTGATTAGGGCTTCCTGAAATTAATGGAAAGGTTTCCACTGACATCTTCTTTTCACTGGGTCATTTTCAAGTGTTTTAGCAATAAACCTGCCCATTTATATAGCTTACTGTCTGATTTTGAAAGATTGTATTTGAGATGAGCAATAATCAGCCATCCTCAATATTTCACAATATCCAGTGAGTAAACCTTGTAGTTAATGCCTTTGCAAAAAGCCCTTAGTGCCATTCAGTTCTTACAATGGGAAAATTAGTTCTTCCCTGGCAATGAAAAACAAGAGAAAAAGATCATCTAAGCCTGCAATAAAAAAAATACAAAACACACCCTTGGAGGAGAGTTGCAAAGGAGACAGTTTTTCAGGCAAAGAATATAAGCACCAGTTCAGAGCAGTAGGAGCTACAGAAAATCAATGCAAGGGCTGAACATTTCTCATGACACTTTTCCTCCTCTTAATGGTTCTCATAAATTAGCTTTTTTTTTTTTTAAAAAAAAGCTTTTTGGAGTGCTTTGCTTCACAAAAGATTTTGAACTGTCTGGATCCAGCATTCCAGAAGAACAACTCCCCAGAAGGTAATGTACTTCTCATCCCAAGAAGAGTTATATAGAAAGCAAATTTAAAAATGCAAGATCAAATCAAGGAATGTTAAGTCTCAAATATTAATGCCTCATGTCATAAAGGCACAAAATTATAAAAATGCTCCCTGTAGGCAACTGAAAAGGTAGTAACTGGCAATCAGGAAAACTGCAGCCCTGGCTTATAGGTCTGCTTAACTCAGCAGAAGAATAAGGTTTCTATTGCACAGAGTTTGTAAATGAGTGCACAAATCCCGTGGTTGCTACTGGATGCAGCCCTTGCTTGGGTGTTTTGTGTCACAAGGCTGCCAGGGAGGTAAACAGGACTCTACAGGTAGTGGTGCCAACTTTATAGGCCATTAATCTGCATTAGACCAAAAGCTCAACACTTAGAACAAATTCATGAGTTGGGAGCACAGAAATTTTCAGATTATCAGTTTTACTTGTCGTGAGTTCTGTTCCTCTGCCAACAATTCTGAGGTCATAGAACTAGAAGTCAAAGCTGATGTAAGTAACTTTCCTCTTCAGATCATGAATTAATGACAGATTCATGGTGTGTGTGGGGAAGCAATGCTGCTGCATCACCACTTTTATTTGACATTTGATGAGGACAAGTTCACCCACAGAAGGCAGATCTCCAGTCCTCCCCCAATTTTACAAGGGCAGAGGGTGATAAAATTTCAATAAAAATGTACCAGCTTCCATGAAAATGGTATGATGGAAATAGTTTAAATCCAGAAGGTTTTATTTTGTCCCATTACTAGTAGAATACGGGCACAGAATTTTATTCAGTTACTACTTTAGTGGCTGAATGACTTGGGTTCACTTAAAGCTAAACTAAAACTGTCCAGACAGGCTGCAGTGCCTCAAAGGATTCCAGAGAAGAAGCAGCTACCTGTTACTTAGCCACTTGTTCTAATCAGTGATTATGGTCATCTGTTATTAAAGCATTTACACCCCATTTTAAATGTGTCTGGATTTCTTCATCTCCTGGGCTTTTCAAGTCAACTTGACAAAAAACAAGGCAAAGCCTTATGATTTTGCTATCCACTCCTGCAAGATCATAATAGTTGGACCCTCCTGGGAAGTGAAAGCAGGGTTTGGTTTTGTTTTTCTTTTTATAGTCACCAGGAGTTTGTAAAACTCCAGAGGGACTGAAGGTCACACATTTGCTTAGTAAGGCTCCCTAAATTCTGCTAGTCAGTACCACACCACCATTGACTTCACACTAAATCACTTCTTCCCACCTCAGACAACAGCACCAGATGAGGACTCATCACAGCAAGGAATTCTGGCTTCACAGCCAGCCAGCTCCAGTCCTGTCCATCTCATTAATGCAAACTGGAACTGCAATTTACCCAGACTTGAGCTGCCACTTCCCCCCCCTGTCCTCTCTGCATTTCATCATAATTTTTTTTTGTCTTGCCATGAAAGCATCTCCTCTACTTTTACAAAAATCTCATTATAAAAGGCTGGGTTTTTTCTCCCCTCCTTCAGGCATCTTTATGACTGGGTAGTTAAAAAAAAAAACAAAAACCAAAACAACAAAGCCTTAGTGCAGTGTGCTAGTCAATAGTGAAATTATGAGCAGTGTAATCTACTCCCCCCACCCTAATGAACTGATGAGTAAATAACTGTCAGGCCACTGCACTGAGCTATTGACTGGGGCTCCCCACAGACCTGGTGTGCTGCATAGGCTCCTGCTGCTTAACAGAAGGGATCAATATAGGAAAATTCCAAAAACAATGCAGCAAGGACTCAGGTTTTTCAGATGCTTTCTCTCGTGCTGGGGCAGCACATCCCCATTGCTGGATCCATCTTCACTGTCAGATCACACCTTCCACCCTGGAAAGGTTGAGCATGTTCTGCAAACACAAAGTCTCCTGGGACAGAGAGGATGATTAGCAAGAACTGTAGTTTATAGAAGATATTACAAGCAGCTGGCTGAGATAACTGCAAAAGTGCTCCAGAGACAATTTCCTCCAAGATTTAAGCCTTATCACCTTACCACTACACAACCCAGCTGTCACATTACATATATTGGATTCCTACGCTACCAAGAGCTAAAGCTTGAAATTGCTTTACTTCCAAAAGCTCCTCCACCAAGTGTCATGCTGTGTCACTCCTCCATTTTTGCCACTATCATCCTTTATTTATTACCAAACTTTCAGGGCAAGACTCTTATCTTCTGCTGCATGTTTCATTTTTTTTTTTTTTTTTTTACCTTTCAAGTCTCAGTTGAAAAGTTCTCTCCCCTTATAGACCTCAAAGTATTATATTTTCTGTCCTCTGATCCTATTATTCACTTGGATGGTCAAATTTTCTCAAGACTTCTTAGCTTCTGTCCTCTCTTCTTACTGAAGCTAGGTACAGACACAGATGACAGCCCTGAATGCAAATTTTGAAGCCTCCAGAACAATTTTTTTTCTTTTTATAAGATTACTTTTCATTTGAGCTCATTATCTATTTTGAACCCACTCAAATGAGACAAACATTTGGGTTTTTTAATGAGAAAAAATTCACTTGACATAGCTTATCTTTTAAAAACATTACAGAGTACAGTTACAGACATCTTATTTCACTTGATGATATTAAAAAAATCAAGCTCAGGTACATTCTTGTGAAATGTAGAATTCCACAGTACTGTAAGAACACAGACTTGAATATCACACGATTATCATTTGATGAACTCACAAGCAGCTGTACCCAAAACTTGAAGTGGATAGCATGCATCTCCAGAAAGCCAGCTAGTGACTTGAGTCCCTTTCAGATACCTTGTCTAAATTAAGAACTTCTTCCCAGAGCTATGCATTGCCTCTCACTGAAAGGAATTCTGATATAAAAACATTTTTTCTATGTACTAGTATTAACAATCTGTTCAAATATTAGTTGACCACAGATAAAAATAAGTTTTCCTATCTAGCCTATAGTGGTTTTTAATGGAACAAACAATTTAGATAGAATTTTTCAAATGGCAAATAAAATGTTTGGGTCTTGTCCAACTGCATGGGAGCTTTGAAACACAGAAAACTTCTGCTTCTATAGAGAGCAGTTTAAAAAAGTTTAAATTGGCACAAGTCTCCCTCTTGACATCTTGATCTGTGTTATAAAAAAGTTTCAGAACAAGGTTTTCTGTAGGATGAAAGTTGTAACCATTCTTTAAGGCATAAACATAGCTTCAGCTAGCATCCTCTTTTTTTTCAGTTTGTTGTAGACTGTGGCTATTTGGCATATACCCCAGAATGCTGTCAGTTTTTATATAACATTATTTTCTTTCTCAAGCTCAAAAATTAAAGATATAAAAGGAAAGTGGATTAGACCAGATTCTCTATCCCTTCCTTTTATACTGCCCCAAATTTTATCAGTGGGATGATATTTTCAGCAGATAGGGATTTGTCTCCCTTAAAATAGAGGAAACAGGGAATAAAAAGAAAGCTTAAACAAGACAAAGGAGGTAACAGCATACAGAGGACAAGTTATCAAACAGAAGACCTTGAAGCAAAGTATATTTTGCTCATTTCAATAAAGAACATGAGATTCCACACAAGATGGAAGAAGATTATTATTTTCTCCTCTGACAGATTTATGCTTATAACTTTTTAAAATTTATTTTTATATAGCAGTTCTACAATCAATTCCCTCTTTCAGTCTCCACTCCCAACTCTATAGATCAAGCCCCAGAAGCTTGTGTGCAGCTGAAGTTACTCAGTTTGGAGAAACTTTCAGCTATGAAATAAAAAAAAAAAAAAAAGAAACCTGGAGACTGCAAGGCATTTTTAAAATGAACAACATGAACAATGGGCAACATAGCAGAACACACAGGAGGCAGTTTCACAGAGCCAGTATCTAAACTGTTAATAGAAATAACCAAGTTGCAAAAAGAAAAAAGTATTTTTCCTTAAGAAACAACTTACTGCAATTTAGACTCCCAACCATTTGAGTCACAGGGCAAAAAGCAGAAAGCACAACAATCTTTATATCCTTGTAACATTCAGTAGTTGTTATAAGGGATCTTTAAGACTTTGATGCTTGGATTAAGCAGACAGACCTAATCCTGCAGAGCTCAATCTCAGTATCTACTAATTAAGAAACAATTCCATTTTCTCAGAGAAGATGAAAATGATATAGGATCACAGGGAATGACCACAAAAAATGCCAACCTCTACTTTGAAATACCAAGAATTCAGAACAAAAAAGAAAAAAGGTGGTGACCAACCAGGACTTTGTCCAGCATTAGAATCTCACCAGGGGTATACATTTTGGTTGGTTTTCCCTACATTTCTCTGTGAGGGTCACCTTCCACACATGGCAAATCTTGCACAGCACCTGTGAAAATGACACTCAGCAACATCAGAAGGAAAGGCAAAAGAGCCAATACAGATCTTTTCCGGCCACCTTGGGATATGGTGCTAATAAACAAGGATCAGCTGTAAGTCTACAATCACAAAAAGATAACCCCTGCCAAATAGAATGTCAGACATCAGAATATTCATCAAGGAAAAGCTTGTCTAGTGCTCCTGCAATTCTCATAACATTGTTGATGTCTAGGTTACAAAAGTCTTACTGCCTTCAATCTGAAGGTTCTGTGCATTTTCCTGCAGTGAGGATCTAAGACAGGCTGGCTTTTGC
Organism: Heliangelus exortis; assembly: GCF_036169615.1. NCBI lineage: Eukaryota > Metazoa > Chordata > Aves > Apodiformes > Trochilidae > Heliangelus > Heliangelus exortis. The sequence goes on along the minus strand of NC_092440.1, from coordinate 8,069,034 downwards.
CAGTTATCACCATAACTGTACTTCCCAAAACTGGATTTGAAGAGAGAACAAAAGAAATGACTCTGTATTTGAGACTTCAGCTGGCATAATCAATGCTATAGCTAGCAGGGGTTGCCAAAATTAATCAGAGCTGCAAGATGGCAGATTCAAAAAAATTTTCACAAACCTCCATGCAGGCACTTGTCTGACAGCATATAATTAGGCTGAGAAATTCATTGGCCACTGGATGCTCATTAAGGCTGAAACCATCAATCAAAGTTGAAGAGGGAGTGGACATCAGGCAGTTATGTAATAGCATAGATGACCCTAAAGCTTCACAGGGCCACTAAATCCCCACTTTCTGGTCTTAGGCCAGTTTTCCTGTGACTAGACTTGAAAGCAGGAAGAAGCAGTACAGATTATTCCTTCTCCCCCAGCATGTGAAACAATTTTCTTCTGGAGTACTTTGTTAGAGGTCAGGGTACCAGCAGGATGTGCTGAATAGATGGAGGCAGAACCTGGCAAGCTCCACATCCACAAATAATTCCCCAGGTTCCTGTTACTGTGCTATGACACTGTTCCTGGTACACACTACCTGCTGAAAACTGCCCCAATTCTGCCTTCCCTGGGTGGCAGGGAGGGATTCAAACACAGTTGCTGCCTTTTCCATACACAGTACAAAACCCTCTGGTGCCTTTTGCAGCCTTCCACAACCTGGTCAGGGAGCACAAGTGGCTTGTGCTAAAGCAAAGCTGGGAATCGTGGCAGCGAGCATCCCTCTGTCCTTTCTCCTAGGCACTCTTGTAGACTCCATTCCAACTAGAAAGACCACAGGAAAGGATGGTGGGCTTCTTTCTTGCAGAACTGGTCACAATCCAGATCCAAGCATCTGTTAAGAGAGCTCAGTGTTGGCTCTTCCTAACAGATTTGGCTGCTAAACCTGGTAACAGCTGCATGAGCCACGTTTGTGAGCCACACAATTAATATGTGGCTGGCAAGGCTGTCACTGTTCATCACTAGATGACAGCAATGCACTTCTGTGCATACCTTGGACTGGTCCTAAGGGCATGACTCCAAGCAGCCTCGTGTGGTCCTGCAGCTCATTTCCCTGCCATAATCACAGCTGCATTGGAAAATGATGAGAAGAGGATCCAGTTTGCTCAGAGCCTCATCCAATTCAATCTTGAATGCTTCCAGGGATGGAGCATCCACAAATTCCCTGGCCAGCCTGTCCCAGTGTCTCACTACCCCCACACAAGGACATGATTTTCCTACACCCATGGCACAGGGGTTGATATTATTATAAGGCACAAACACAAGAAATAAGAGCAACTTTTTGTCAGGGGATGTGATAACACTCTCGTGCCCAGGAATAAACAAACTGTACTGCAGGAAAGGGGCACCAGAGGAGGAATGAAGGCTGCAGTGGCAACTCCTGCTTTTCCTTTCCACTCCTGGATGCAGCACAGTGACTGTGCTGGCAAGATCATTTGAGTGCACTGCAAACAAGCTGGTCTGAAAACCAGGTCTTGTAGAAAGGTACCCAGCTTATTTGTATTTGCTCAAGAAGTGACAATTTAAACCAAGTGAGCTCACAGATGGAGATGAGGGTGGAGTACAAAGGGAAACAAACAAAAAAGCCCAACAAATAAAGTGGATATATGACCAACTCACAGCTAAATGCTACTTCAACTGGAGCAGCTATCATTTAATCCTCCAATTTGCATATATATGCATAGCCACATTCACATAAATCAGCAGGTGAGAACAAGAAACATGAATATCTGCAGCTTCAGTGATTCCTCACCTTGCTGGTGAGTAAATAATTTATTTCTATGGCAAGCCACTGTATATACATTTTTTTTTCATACTGCCTCTTTTTCCTTCTTACCCATTATTTAGCCTTTGCTCTACAGTTACTTTATGGTAATTATTTTAATTTTGAAGTTAACTTTGAGAAAGCAGTCTTGCAGGATAAAGAACAAGCCCCTGACCACTTGAGGACATTTAGAGACTTTATAGCAAGAAAATTTGTGAACATGAAAACTTTTTTCCCCTCTATCGACAAGGAATAGCTGTGTCTGATTAGAAAAACAAAACAGCCATAGGAGCATAGAGAAAGGTTCAGCTGAGAGAGATTTGCTTTTTATTACTTCTGAAATCCAACTTCTCTGGGTTATTCACTCAGAGGTGTCAGGAAACCAGGCACTGTTGTTTCTCCTTCACTGTAATGTGATTATCTGTGGTTATTCCTTTCTGGAATTGCATCATCCCCTGAAGAACCAGTCATTTTATTCTAATGGAAACCATCAACCAGCGGTGCTTATCCTACATGAAATCTTTGATTCCTTGTCCTTACAGGAACCAAATCTCCTTAAAAGAGCTTAAAGGAAGCTGTTATGTTCACCTTCAGAAAAATCACTCTTATAATTTGTTTCAGAAATGTGAATAGTGAAAGTAATAAACATACAAATATAGAATGGCAGTCATACCATGGACACATAGGCGAGCAACATTAATTCGTAGGTTTTTTTTTTCTTCAGTCATCAATCCTTGTGTCCATAGCAACTTCCCAGATAACCCCACAGTTCCCTGGAAGGTCTAACAGGACCAAACCTGACTTTCCACTAAGCAAGATCTACGTGTACAGGGGTAGAAAGGCACAATGGAAAACAGCACTGGGCTGCTCAAGGAGCTAAACTTCATAAAAATTATATCTGGGCTACTCTCTACAACAGAAGTGCAGCAGGTTACAAAGAGCTGGATCCTTGACTTTTTTGCAAAACAGTCATAGACCTTGCTCTACAGAAAATGACCATTCTGGGACAGCTTCAAACCTCTTCAAAGTGAATTTAATCAGTTCTTCAAGTAAACTCAGATAGCCCTAAAAAACCTCCATTCTTTTCCTGAGTGTGTCTTCCAGCTTCATCATTGTGCACAACCCATGTTACTTTATTGATCAGTGAAGTGCAGCATGTGATGCAGAAGATTTATACTAAACTGCAGAACTCCTTCCTCTACTTTTCCATTCCCTACCCCACTGCAAACTGCCCTCTCAGTGTTGACTCCCCCTCTTACCCACATATCAACTTGCACCTCAGCCTTCCAGCAAGAATGGCACTCATTCCCCACAGCCCATTCAGTACCTGGTATCCTGGGAAACCAAGCTGCTTAAGAACTGTGAGACTCTGTCATTGTGCTTAAAGTGGGCTAATGGTTGGTAAGGGACCAACTGCTCCCTGTAATGAAAGGGAATGCAGAACAGACTTCAGTGTTTGTAGCTCATTGGGGAAGTGTTGTTTTCTCTCTTTAAATAAATTCTGAAGACGACAGGTGAACTCTGACTGTAACTCCCTCTGCAGGCAATAAAGCATCTGATGGAATCACTGCACATCTGTGAGTGAAGTGATACAGATTAATCAGCATACATCATCATTTACATGGAAAGTATTAAAGGCTCCCTTGGATTGCTTTGCTAAAACATCCTCTTGACATTATTTGGTTATTTGTACTTCAGACTATTTGTTTCTTGTCTTTTGAGGTGATGGATGAAGGTCAGAAAAACAAATTTCAGTGAAGAATTTTCGTTTGAAAAATACTTTCCCTAATTCTGCAAACTGTACATATGGGTTGATAAAACCAGGTTAACTTTCCCCATTGGTTTTCATTCATGTGACTGTAGGGAGAACTGATTGGTAAGTTTCTTGAGGCTTTCCTCTATCTATACCCCTTAACAGAAAATTACCCCAGGAGTTTCTGATTAGCTTTGTACTTTTTAGAAAGCTCATTTTAACATACACTGAAATTTTGAAAAAGGTTTTACTTCACATTAGTTTCGACAATACAAAACCATAAAACTGAGAAACTTTGAAATGGTCAAAAGTAATAAAATAGTGATGAGGTTTCTTGGAGTGGGGAAGAAGTTCAGCAAATATGTTTTGATTTATAAATGTAAAGGTAACAAATTTATGTTCAATAAATACTTCAACGTTTCATTTAAGAACCTAGAAGTACAGCAAAAGTAGTGTTTTTCTCAACATAAACATAATTTGATCAAATCTTAGGATATGCTATGACTTTTCAGGGTTGAGGCCATCAATATTTTCAATTTTCTTTAAAATTTTGGTTTTAACAGCACCTGCCATTTCGTTTTGAGACAGTCCTGCAAGTTTTGATGAAAACAGCAGCCTCTTCTTTGGTGTTTCACATAGGACTGAATTTGGCCATCCTTCTTTAAAGTTCACTTTTGTTAAACTGATAAGGAAACAGTTTAAACCATGACATAACAGCATATATTGAAATAACAATCTAAATTCATCTAGAGCCAGTTTATAAATTAGTTTTGTGCCAAGGGATCAAATAGGTATTGCTCTTAGATGCCTACCTCCTTCTAGATGAATCTTCTGCACCTTAAAACTACTTTTCAGCCAGCCTGACTCAACAAATAGGCTTATTCATCAACTTATCCTCTGAAGTGTTCCTAATTCTGAACGTGGTTCAAATGCCAGATCAAATCTTTCTAAATAAAACTACTCATAAATCTTTGTAGGCAAACATCTGTCATGCACCCAAGTAAACTGAAGGGAAAAGGGAGATTCATGACCAGTCAGTTGCTTGCTCTACTCAATTCCTCTTCACTGGTTCATCTCTCTGGTTGCCTACAGCTTGGCAGAGACAGAAAGCAGACTTGTAACAGCCAGCTCTGACTGCATTTGGAAAGGTTTTGCTAACATGGCCCTTTCTGCCTGTATGAGGACAAAGAACAAAGCCAAAAGGGAGATGTTTGGGAGACAGAGACAAGTACTTCATCAAGTACCATGGGCAGCAGGACATGTTCAACAACAGGGATATGCTGGGGAGAAAAACGCCCAAGTCCAACTCTAGAAGTGATCAGAGCAACTAAAAGAACTGGTAAAGATATTTAATCCTGCTACAGACCAGCAGTAACCCCCTAACAGAGCTCAGAGAAGAGTTTAATTCCTGCAGCCACTGCACTGCTGCAAGGGCTGCAGGTACCACAGCAGCTAGAGAGAAGCTGTGAACTGGACACCATAAACTGACTCAGTATTTATATACTCAGCTCATTCTCACAAATTTTCTATTTAAATCACTGGGATTAATAGCAATTACTTGCTTGTGGCAGGAATGTAGGGGTTTATTAATAATCACATAACAAAACAGCAGAAATAAAGGGGCACTAGGGAATCTTCCAGGCCACCAGAAAGATGCTGCTCTGTTTAAGATCTTGCTTCTGTTTTACCAGCAAATTACATCTCTATTGCATGTAGCTACAGGATAAAACAGGGCATCTTTATCAGCAACATTGTGCTCTAATTGGAATTTGGAAAGGAATTACTTGCTTAAGAGCTCACTCAATGCTATTAGGAATACACACTACTTTATATTATAGACAGAAGGAAGTGTTCTCGTTGTAATAGTCTATTTTGACTAAATTTATCTCTGTACCTGACAGGATAATGTTGATTTAGCACTATCCCTGTCAGTTAGAATGGTAATTCTGTCTTCCAGCTGGGGAACAAAGCTTTAATATAAATATTTATGGAATGTATGATTTTTCTTAATGATGCCCAAGTTAGGCAAACTCAGCTTACAGCAGCTAAGCAAAATGCCACCCCAAATAATTATATTCCTTATCAATCTATCAGCAGCCAGACTTAAAACACTAGCAACTGGTAACACTTACAGCAAAGTCACTGAAACTAAACCAGCTCAAGTGAAAATGAAACATGAAAGGAATTATGAAATATGAAAGGCCTATGCTATCCTTAATACCTTATGCTGCTCTGGTCATGTCTTTTTAACTCAAACACTCAAAGTCACTGCTTGGCAATTCCAAGAAAGTGACATTTAAAAGCTTGGTCAGGGGAAATAAAGTAAAAACAACAGACAAGATTCAGCAGAGAGACCATTCATCTTTCACAAATGAGCAGGTGGAGAAACCAGTGCAGAATTACAGGAACAGACAAAGGAAGAACCAAAGGAGCAAACAAAGAACATATGGTCCAGAAACACCACTGCACCATCTGCCTCCATTTGCAATGGAAATGGCAGAGTTGGGAGTAAATCTATCTTTTGAGCATTGGCAGGACAGCTTCTAATCCATAGGGATTACTGCTCCCTGAAATTATAGGAAGAACTATCCTTGTTTATTTAAAAAGCTTGTGTTCCAGATTTTGGTAGCTCTCATTTAAAGCCTTGCTTACTTCCACCCAAATCATACATCTCACAAAACATAACTGGCAGTGCTGAATAACTTGCTGTGACAATTGAAGTAAACCTTGCAGCTGGCTGACAGTCAACAGATAAGATGCACAGCAGTGTCAACTGAAAAAAACCAACCAGTTTCATCATCAATAACATATTTACAACTTAAACAAAGGTTTATATTTATCCAGGAAACAGCAAAGAAAATGAATTAAAGGATGAAGTGAATGCTGTTCCCCCAGGGCTGAGGCTATTTTAGAGGTAGATTATCCCTAACTTTCTTCCATAAGAAAAGCTAAAAATGATAGCAAAGCCTGATTCTATTATCCTGTTTTGTGAAGTGTAAATATTCATCAAAAGCTTTTGGAAAGGAAGAGCCTTCTGACAGCTGATCAGCCAGGGACTATTGTTTACCTCTAGGAACGACCAACCCCTTGTTGCAGCGTCAGCTTTTATTTGAGGAATACACCACAGTACATCAATGCAGATGTGCAGGCATGCAAACTGTTGTATCTGACAACTATCACCTTCAATTATTCTTCCCCTACCTACCTCAGTCTGCTTGTCTTAACCTGTTATAAATCTGTCCCCCCCCTTGGGATTGTGATGTCTTGTAAGAGTCCCTGGCAAAAAGGGACCCCAGCCCACCTCAAGTAGGTCTGTGACCTGGTGCCATCAGTTCAAATTGCCCAGGAGCAGCTTGAAAGAAAGGAAGGAATACGAAATACACATGCACAGGTATAGCCCAGAGACCTGTTTATGGGTATTTGTTTTTAACTTAAAGCAATGCAGCTTACAATATTTAAAAGTACTATTGATTTCCCCCCACAGATTTTGCCTTCAGCAAGCAAGTTCAGCATAGTCTCACCAATGAATTCTAAGAGAGGTAGCAGTTTTTCTATCAATACTCTTCCTTCTGTGAAAGGACTTTCATGTGATTTTATTTCAGAGTTAAACCAATTGTTAAATATGAATGGGGATTTACCAGATACATAAGGTGTGCAGAAAACAAGTTTTCATGAACAAAACAAGTGGGGGAGGAAAATACTTTATTAAAGATTAAAAAGCAAACTTAGTTTGACACATCTGCTTCTGTTCTCTGGCATGATTTGAGTATTAAATAACTGTTGCTACGATAAAAGAATATAAAGCAATTCTGTAAAACTACTAGATATTATTCTTATTTATGCTTTCCCCCCTTTACACCAACTACACAAGTAATAAAAAAACCCACCAAGTATTGCTATTGTCTTCCTACATTTGTTGTGCTTTCAGAACAATTTTTTCTCCTCCTTCCTCTAAGATATCAGTTCATATCTAATTACTATTTTCTGTTCTATTTCATTAGAGCTTTTTTTAAGAACAGGAAAAAAATGAACTCTGGGATCTTTTGACTTCGCTTGACCCTTCTTCCAAGGCTCCAAGCTATTTTCAGCACACACACATTTCTTGGGACCCAAGAGATATATTTAATTACCTTCACACTTCTGAATTTTTGTTAGTATGTGTTTTAAACAATGAGGTTGTCAGACAGTGAAAGAAGTCAGCTTTTTGTGTATGTACAACTACATTACAAAACATATTCCCTGTGGCAGGGAAGAAATATGTCTGCAATACCACAACATTACATCTAAACCTGTTAAGTGCACTACAGGATGCCCCAGTACTGGCAGAGTAGTGCATTAGCACAGCTATCCTGCTTTTGAGGTCCAAAAATAATGCTCTGAGTACCACAGCACTGTGCCAGGTACAACAGTACTGAAAAAATCCCCTCAGACTTTCAGTTGTTCTTTCTAGATAACAGCAGCTCAAGCATATGATTTAGCAATTGTTTTAAACCTCAACTACATCAGCAGACAGATTTTGAGACTGTACACTAATTGGAGATGAAAAGCTTTTAATGACTAATTCTTATTTTCTACATTTGCATACCTTGTCTTCATATCTAGAAAGCTGTAGTTACTTGAGTGCCACTCTTCAGGGTTCTTTTATATACAGCACATTTCTTATGCTTCTGTTTACAGGAGAGAGCATTCTTTGCCTCTATTAACTGCCTCCTTAAGACTAAGAAAACCTGACCATAAATTCACCTATTCTGCTTTAGTTAAGGCACTCCTGCTTTACAGTTACTACAGGCAGCAACATTTAATCACCCACTTGAATTTATTAGTTTCCTTTTAGCCCACTGCACTTCCATCATGCTGTAACTGATGGGATCCAGGAAGTCATTTGCTTTAAATAAGGGTAAGCACGCTTGGCATTTGTAATTATCACCATCAGGTCCTTCCACTGGAATCAGAGGGCAAACTGCTCACAACAACTGTAATTCAGATCAACCTTAATTTCCAACATGATATAAATGGAAAGTATCACATTGGGCCATAGAACACATCTACCTGCCTGGTTTCGAGGTTCATCTTCATTAGAACTTGTATTCCACAGTTAGCTACAATAAATCAGCTCTACCAAAAAAGGCTCCAGTAGCAGCAGGTTTCCAATCTTGTTTCAACTCATCTTTACCTGTAATTAATGCTTCATCATTGTCCTTGAGGGAGAACATCTGTTTTCACAGATCATGCTAATGCTTGGTTAAATTCAACTGTCTTCACCTTTCCCAAAAACATATTTGCCAGATCCTAAACATAACAGATTTTTCAGGAGGTCTTTAACAGCCTTTTGCCCAGACCCTTTACCATTTCCCTTTGCAGATTCCAAGCAACCTTTTTTTTTTCTTCCATTAACTGACAAGGAATTACCATCCTACTTCAACTGCCTAGAGACAGAGCTGCTGTACAAGACCATTATCATTATTATGTTATCATTACTCTCAATTACTCTGAGCTACAGTCACAAACAGTGCATGATATCACCATTAGCATCATTCCTATTATTACTGGGAAAAATAAAGTGTGGAGATAATTAGCAAAGAGATACCAAGACTCTGCAACAAGCACACATTTCTCAGCGTAAGAGTTTCAAGCCTCTTCTGTCCTTGAATTCAGACTTTTGACTAAAGACACAAAGCAGAAAGGGCAGTCAACTCTGTCCCAAATTTGCTTACCCACTTCCAAATTGCACTGAACTCCAACAGCTTGGCTTTTGCTCTGGGGAGCATTGTCTCTTCATGGATAGGGCCAACACCTCCAGTTTGCAGAGGTGGTGATACCACTGAAATGAAAAGGCCACTGATTAACTTCAGAGCCAAAAAACAACCCAGCTGAGCATGAAGTGAAACAGCCAAACAACCTTCCCATAAACCATAATCTTCAGCTGAAAGATGGTAACAAAGAGCAGAGATAGCAGCTCCCTAAATCATTCTGGCTTGATCACTATAAAACTGGTTTTTGTTTTGGTTTGGTTTTTGTTTTTAATCTGCCCACAGTTCAGACCATGTAAATGACAAAACAAGGCTTCAGGGACATCAGTGCACTGTGAAACATTCACTGCAGAACAGGTGGTGGTTGAAGATAAAGTCCCTCCATTCCAGGAGAATTTAATCTTTTTGCATTGACAAGGATGAAAAGAATGGTGATTTTTCAGCCGGACTTGACTGCACAGACACAACCCATGGTCAATGATCTTGTGCCACAAGAGAATTGTGGCACACTCTACACTTTTTGTAGTTGCTGCAAGATGCTTTCCCTGATCTCCACCATATCACCACAAAGCAGGGAAGGCACTCCGTGGTCTAACAGAGCAAACCCAGGAAGAACCACAGATCATCTCACTCTTGGAGAAAACAGCAGCTGTGACTCTCTAAAATTAAGGCACCTGGCTAAAGTCTCATAAAGCTGAGGGTGAAGCACAAACAGCAGGCCAGGCTCTAATTTACCTGAGTAACAAGTCTCTGGGCTTCACTGATCCTCTTCACCTTTTTGCTTGGCCACACTGTAGGCAGAATGGGGCTAAACAGCTGGGATACAACAGCTCTGCTGAGGCAGCCTCTTGGATCCAGTCCAAGCCTATGCTTGCAAACACACCACAAGTCTCATTCATTACCACAGCTTAAAAGTACTTGGACTGCTTGTTCTGTGCAGATATCATAAGGCTGGATCAGAACCTCATTCCTTTAGTGGTTAAAAAGACACCTTTCTGCTGTATCTAACTAGCTACACCACACTGATCTTCACTACATTACAGATGTGCTGAAACAACAGAAGTATTTACCAACTAATACTCCATGTTTCTGGAAGATGTTCAACACCTACTCCCCATCACCCCCCTCTTTAAGTTGCTGGTACTTGAAAGCCACAGCACTAGCATCTTCAGAAAATTTCCAGCTTAGATCACAGAAATAATATATTTGAGATAAGTTTCATTCCCCTATAGGATAAAAAAAAGCATATACTCAAGGCATTGTTAGGGCATTTGGGGCTAAGCCAACACATATCCATTGTCTAGACAGAACTCATATTTTAACTGCAAAGTGAAAGCAGCTGACAAGAGGATAATTCTCATGATCACAGACTGCAGAAGTGACACTTTTACAATCAAATAATTATATTGCCAGCAGAACAATTTAAAAAAAAGTATAGTTCATAGACAGTTTGATAAATAGCACCTCATTAGCAGAAAGTCGAGGAGTCAGAGGTTAGTGAGAGTTAGAGTCCAGCCAGATTTGTAAGAACGTTTTCAAATTAAACTCTTCACTTGGAATACTCCAAGTAGAAGCTGAGTTTTACAGCTTCTGTGCATTTCTTACCCTAATCAGCCATCATGTTCTCCCCTGTATAACCACAAAAAGACAGATCTCCCCTCTCTCCCTTTTATATGCAGACAATTGCCTGGTGTTTTCAGGTAAAAGCTTTAATTGTTAATACGTGGCAAGCATAACAAAGAAGGAATTTGCACATCTGATGTTTCTAAAACACAAAACAAGCCCTGCGACCCAACTAGCTGCCTTTGATCATAACCTTAATTTCTATCCTTGGGTAAAGCTCTTTCAAGCAAGCCACTTTGTGTTCTCAGCTCCCACTGTGCCTACTATTTATTTGTCACTGTCAAAAAAATGCCAGAAACTAACATTTTAACGCAGGAAGTTAAAAAGTAAGGTTATTACAAACACAGCTAATAGCTGCAAAAGCCTTCACAATCCCATTCCAAACTTTATTGGATTAGTCACTATTGACTTAGCACAGACATGTATAATTGAGCAACCATACAACACAGAGTTTTGTTAAGGAAGAGTCTGGTATAAACTCAGCCAAGAACGAGCAGGAGCAAAATCAGGAGACTGAATCATCCTCACAAGGGAGCTCCCATCAGTGGTCCCCCTCCACCAGCTGGCTGAGAGACTCTAAGCTCATACTGTAGAGCCTCAAGTTGCTTTGTCCAAGTCATCTGGCAGAAAGTTAAAACACAAAATTGCAAGAATTTACAGGGAGAAAAACGTTAAGCTATTGTCTTATTCTAATAAGAAAGCTCAACTGAATTATTTCAGAAGCAGCGAAAGCAATTTCCTCTTAATGCCTTTGGAAATTCAGATCAGACTCTTAGTTACACCAACCTGCAGGCAAGATTGCCTGAAGCCTGTGAGACAGAAACAGGCAGAAGCTCCACAGTCAACAGCTACCAGGATCTACAAAGCTTCTTGCTGTTATTTTTTTTTTTCTTTCTGAAAGCCTCCACATGAAAAATCACATACAACACTTGTGTAACACCCATGGCCAGACATGAGCTTTAAAGCATAATACAGCACACAAGCACCATGTGCCTCCCATCAGGGTATCTCAACTTTGACTTGAGGCTTTGAATACACATCAGAAATTATTAGTTTGATTTCAACAGAGCAGTAAAAGCATCTGCACTTTGCTATCATCACCTAGGATAAACCCTAGTCTTCCCTCAAATTAGACTTGTTTTATAGTAAGACTTAGTGTTCCTTAAAGAATTGAACAGGCTTCCCCTCCTCCCCCTACAGATCTATAAAGTTATTCTACACCAGATTTAATATTTGGTTCAGAATTAGGCCCTAACAACATGAACTGCAAAAGCAGCCAATACAAAGCAAGAGAGTAGGAAAACAATTATACGAGAAAATAAAATGGCTGGAGCCCTCATGAATTAATTTATCAATACATCCCTAAGTTAGAGCTATAACACACCTCACTGAGTATCTGAAAAAGCTCCCTCAAAAGCAGCCAGCAACATTTAAATTTTCCATTCTAAGAAGCATCTTATATTACATTTGAAGAATATTACATATTCTACTTATCTGAGACCAAAAGAGCTATTAAGCACAAGAGCTGAACAAAAATAAATTACCTTTATCATTTCAGAAGTCTTCTCAAAGCCCTTAGCAGCCCTAAAAACCTTGCAGCAGTACAAGCACCCTCTCTCTACCACCTTTTTTTGTATTACTAAGGGCACCTGTTAACCAAATGCTAATGGAACTTAATTACCACCAATTATGAGACACTACATTTTCACCTGTTTCAGATCAAAACCCCAGGTACTTGCAGTTTGTCCAATTACCTTGTTCTAACTAGCAAAGAAGTTGACCTCCTGTTTGAAGTTAACTCCTGCCTTTCTGTCTTTTTACATTCATGACACATTTTGCTATGTGCAGTTGCTGACTTTTCTGCATACAGCTTCCCTAGTAGATTGTTGGTTCGTATTTAAGAAGTTAAATAAAAATATTTTTAAAGCGGCACACAAGTTTGCTAAAATATTCTGTTACATCCTAAGTAGTTTTTCTAATTAAAAAGCTGTCTTATTGAGGACAACTCCTCTTTGCAGGCAAATCCTTCTACTCTTTTAACTATTAAAAAGGAGTTCCTAGCAGATAGTATGCTTTGATAAAGACTCTTATTTTCTGTCTTAGATATTTAGCAGTGTTCTTGTTGTCGACATTTCACTTTTTTGCACTTTATTAAAACTGCAGTGGAAGCTGGCCTGCTGCTATGATCTGTATCCTTCCTGGAGTCTCTTTCTTCTTGTCTGAATTGTTATTTTTTAATTAAAAACAGAAGAGAAAAAAAAAGTAGAGAGTTTGTTTTTATGAAGCCATCCAAGTTTTTAATTTTCAGCCTTCACAGATAAGAAGGCATCCAGTCCTCAAATATATAAAAATTAGCTCAAATATTATGAAGATAAATTAACAGAAAGTGAAAAATGTTGGTATCATGGGCAACATATTTGCAATAATTTACTCACTGAACTATAAGCCAAAAAATTTACATTAGAATGGTTTAGTACTTTAATTTAATTATGGAGTCACTACTGGGTAATTAAAGACTGAGAACAAGTAACAAGTCTTGAGTTCATTTTATTAATCTACTAGGTACTAACAACATGACTTAGTAAGATTTTCAGTTTAATTAAACCTGTCCCTATGGGAATTTACCTTGTATTGTTAAAAGCAAACACGTACATAAAATCACTAAGGAATGTCACTTGCCTTACTAGGAATGTTTTGGGATTTGGAGATCTTGTACAGGCTTTTTTCCAAAAATAGAAGCCAAGATCTTTCATGAAGCGAGGCTGTAAACCCAAGAAGAAGTAGCCCCACACTCTCATTTAGGACTTCTAAAAATAAATTAATAAAAACATGGATGAAATACAGAATAAAATGAAATTAGACCATAAATCTGTGGCTGGTTGCTTACTAAAGGTGTGATTACAACTCAGGATCTGATGACTTCTTCATGTGCAAGGTTTTAGATCAAAGTGAAAAGTCTCCAGCTAACTGCTTCATGCTGTGTGTTCTGAACCTGCCTTAGTCAAATAGGTAATAAATGACACAGGATTGTGGATGTTTCTTCTGGCACAAGAGGGTTTCCTTGCAGCTTGGCATCATGTTCCCAGGTCCTAGACATTACGTGTCTGTGCTCACTTTAGGAGCAATACAGATTGGAAGTTATTTTACATTCAGAGGACAATACTTCAAATTGTAAGAATCTCTTTATTTAATATGCTCATCCTGTCGTTTGTTCCTCTTAGCATTCCAAGGTGTTAATGGAAGTCCCAGTTCTGCAAAACCTTATTAAATCTGGGTGATGGAGAACAACTTGCAATGAATGGGCTGCATGGTAGGTGCACTCTAAAAATCCTCCAACATCACTAAGTTATTGTTTAAATCTTGGCTTAGAGTTGTTCATTTTGGCACACTGAAGACCACTTGGCACTGGTTAGGAAGCTGGAGTGTTTTGATCACTAATTATAACTCTGCCATAATTGTATTACTGAGCTATTGACTTTTCTTTCATCCTATCTCTTTAACTGTCTATGCCATTACTTCCCTTATAGATTTTCACAGTTTTGGGGGCAGCTACCTTTGTATAAATGCCCTGCACAGCACAAGCTGGGGCCAAAATCTTCTAGGCACAGAACAGATCAAACAATAAACAGGCAGAACTATTTATAACAGTAATCATTAGAATACAATTGTGTCCCAAGGATAAAACATGGGATGGTGCAATCAAACCTGGCATTCACAGTCTTTCCATTAAGAGATATTGGCAATTTAAATATTTCTAGTCGTTTGCTCTTATTGCACTGATCACATTTCCAATTTGTCCCAGGCTCTTCCAAGAAGATGATTTCACATGCAGTACAGATCTTCCATGTAAAAAAGACCAGCATTTTTAATTATAGTAATTTCAAAGGATCTAATAGCAATAAGGTCCCCATAAATGTTCAGAATGTAACAAGCTTCACAGCACTTTGCAAAGAGTAGCCATCATTCAGCAGAAATGCTGGAAAGCCCTTTATTCCTTTTCTCTATTTCCCAGCAAGAATCCCAGGAGAATCGTGAGTTTCAAATATGCTCAGGCATGAAGGGATTGTGGGCCCCTTGAGCCTTTGTATTATGATAATGCAGACATAAAGTTTTATTAATTGGAGCTCTATCCACAGGGGTTACTACAATGAAGGAGGCAGGGGAAAGGGAAATGAATGGAAGGAGTGACCCTACTGAGCAGTGACACCAAGACCCAAAATTCAGTCCTGATGTACTCCTCATTGAAGCTGCCCCTCTTTACCTGTGCACTGATTTAATGTGAACTGTTCCAGGCAGGACTAATTCTTTAACAACTCACTCCAACTTATTGTCTAAAAAAAAAAAAAAAAAAAAAAAGAAGAATCAATACTCCAAAGTCTCCTTTATACTCATCTTCAAAATTGCTCTCAGGCAAGATTGGAATTCATTACTGTAGCCTTTGCATAAAAGTATTCTGAGTTCATGCTCTGTGCCTTCCTAACAGCTCTCTCTGCTTCCCTAACACCACGAGCCATCGATGTGATAGATTTCTCAGTATTTTTCTCCCTGCTCTCAAACTGCACTGTATACCACACTGTCTTAGTCACATCTTTTTATATCTGTGTCTCCTATCATTATTATTACATTCTCATATCATTCATTTTAGTAGCTAAGGGATAAACAAGGATGTTTTGACACTGCTAGACCCTTCTTCCAAGCCTGAGCACAACTAAACTGTTGCAGAGCCCTTCCCCTATCCCTGCCTTTCCAAAGGACTTGGAAAAGATGTAGGTGTGAGCTTCACTTTTGGAAACAAAAGCCTGTATGACAAACACCCTCTTGCTTTCTGATCAGCAATAAAATGTGGTGGCAGGCAACTCTCCTTCTTCACTGTTCTGCTCTGGAAGCCAGAGAACACGATTTGAACTCAGAATGTAACCTCTGATTTATCAGAGGGAACATCTGTATTCCCAACAGTAAAATAAAAAAAGCACCTGCACTGAGCAGAGGGACCTACTTATGCTTTCATTGCCCAAAACCAATGAATACTGAAAAAAGCCCTGTCATGTACCATGTATCAGCAGATGTAAGGAGAGGAGAAGGAAATAACTGGTGTAGGTTGAGAAAAAACAAAAAAGCCTTCACACATACGATAGGATAGGATCTCAATGTAAACATGATGACCTCAGAAGTGTGTTTTTATTAAAAATTATTAAGTTCAGAGTTATATTAAGAAATCACAAGAGTAACAAAATTCCCTTTAAACCAAGACTACTTATCTCCATGTTCATTTTGGTAGAAAATAACTTCAATGTGGCATTCAGGCAAATCTGAAAAGAAAATTTGTTTCCAGCCACCAAACATAAAGCAAGTTATTTGCATGGATCTTCTGTTGTACTAAAGAAAACAAGATAACAAATATTCTACAAAGGCCTCTTTATACCTTATCTTCATATTAATTCAACAGAACAGTAAAGAGCAAGACCAATAAAAATTCAATGCTTTAGATTTTCTGCAGGTTCCTGGGTTATGGCTTCTGTCTCTGATGCTCAAGCAGAGCCTTTTCACAGTTAAAAATAAAAACACTTAAGAGGCTTTTGCCTCCTTTTTCTGCTAGAGACTCATTCTCTTTTGAGCTACAGGGCACAAGATGAGTGTAACTAAAATAAACTCATTAGGACTTGACAGCTGACAGCTGTAGTTTCCAAGATGTGGTTTGACAGCGATGGGGAAAAGCATAAAGTGACTTCAGGAAACTCAAGCAAAATCATAGCAGACATGAAATGGGCCTCCCTCTCCCCTCCTGCTGTGTAGCTGGCCCATTCGTTATGGGAATTCCTAAAGCTGGCTCTGAGAGAAGAATGCTTTGAGCAGCCAGCAATTTCTAGGCATCATGCTACAGAAAAGGGAACTGTGTACTTTTTGTATCCCTGTTTTTTGCAAGAATTGACAGGGCTTTTTCCCTTCCCTCCATTATGTTCTTAGGGCATTACCTTTTGGGAACAGAATCCATGCTGTACAGTGTGTGAGGGCTGGTAAATCAATCTGGCAGCACAAAAGCAGAGCTTGAGTCAGGGATGTCTGTCATTCTGCTCACAGTTCTGGCAGATTCTGGTTTTTATGTCATGCTCACACACACATCTCAGCAGCATCTGAACATCCCAGTTTTCTGTATATTCACCTTGCCACAGAGCAAAAGTCTTTGCCTTTAACCATGTGTTCCCCCTTAGCACAGGCCCCAGCAAGCCAGGTGAGTGCAAGGATTCATAGGTTAGCACTCAGCTTTCCCTGCCACACATTAAAGAAGAATTTATTAAGAAAAAGGTTTGCAGAGCTGGTATCTCCTCAGGTAGCTGCAATCCCACTGGCCCTCCAGGCTACCACACTGCTTCAGTGGAAAGCAATAAGGAACAGTCTACTTCCTAATCTGACTACTAAGGGCAAATTGACTTAGCAAGTTTAATTACTTACACAAACCAACCCAGTAATGCCATTGGTTACCATGACAATACATTCTCATTAGATGGAGGAGCATTGGCAGTACTGGAGGACCAGTCTGTCCTTGTAATTTCAAGTTTTACAATAAAGTACAGCAATGTGTGGGGCTGGAGAAGTGGGTAGAGCTCCCCATCGCAACAAGTGGGCAACGGGATTGCTCAGAGAAGTATCCATACATATATCCTGGGCTTAGTCTTTCCTAAACAATTAAACCTCAAACCAATTTAAACAAAGCAGTGATTGCAAATGTTTTCTTGATGGAAACAGTAAATAAAATCAATAAACCACTGAACAAGCAGTTTGGAGCTTAAGCAGTTATTGCCACAGGTGAGGGAAAAGTCCAATCTTTTGCTCTCATCATTGTGGGACCCTCACTTGATTCCCCAAGTTTTTCTCTGCCCCTGGCTCTTTATATTGATTTTCTGAGGCAGAGAGCTTAGGTAAAAAAAAATTGGTCCTGGAATACCCATCTTGGGAATGACTGAAAAAGTGATGACTGTCTGTATATAATCACTTCCACACATTTTGTTTAAATATGATATAATTTCATTAATACAATTCTTTAGAGTGGAAAAATCCTACAGTTCTCCTTCCATCATCTCAGCTCTGCTCTTCAACAAACTGTTTATAGGTATACATGAGCCAGAACTCAATTTATTAGAGCTTTGCTCTTCTTATTTTTTTTCTACCCCAAACTACTAATGAGAGCAGAGACTATTCAGCTGGTTTATTTTGCTGGTTTAAGATAGGTCTTGATTTATAACACTTAACACCTGTTTACTTGAGAACCTTTAATTTAGAGGAAACAGAAGAACATTTCAGCAGATAATATTCTCTGCATTTCCTTTACTATTTTTAATTGATGTAAAAGACATTAAAAACCACAACAATCTCTTCTCAAACTAAGGTGTATTCATGCACACTCAGTACACCAGAAAACTGTTGAAAACTTTGAAGCTAGAGACAAATTCTTAGTAATTATGTCCTTACTATCACACACATCTTACGCATTGACAATGCTGAATTTTGGCAAGGATCTACACGTATGATGGGCATTGAGTGCATTAATTTAAATTAAATAATCCAAATTTCATCCTCCAGAAAAATTTTGCAGTGAATTGTGCCTTTTGGCAAGATGGGACTCTCTTGAGTATTTTATGAGGTAGATTTATTCCGTTATTTACTGGATACCTCAAGGACTGCAAAAAACGTCATGGAATATTTCAATCCTCAAAAAAAGAAATACCAAAAAAAAACCCAACCAACCTCAAAAAGCCAACTTGGAATTCTTTCAGTCACTCCTTATTAGTTTAATAATTATAAAGGTAATAATTAAAATAGAGTTGCATAATGAACCCCAGACTTTGAAATACCAAATGTAACTAAGGTGACTAAGGAGTTCTTTAATAGCACCCATACTACTTTTTTTTTAGAACAATTCCAAAACAAACTAAAAAAAAAAATCAAAACTTCAAAGAACACACCAGAGGGTCTGCTCAGTAATGCTATACCCTGCAAAATATTTGGCTTAAGATTAAGCAGCTGGCCCATATTCTGGGAAAGAAAAAACCAGAGCACTACGTTCAGTTTATTGATTTTGCTCACTGAGACCATCAAGATGCTTTAGATTTTTCTAAAGGGGAAAAAACACTTGCAGCTTAGGGCTGGGGCTTGGAAGCATGAGTTTTGCTTTTGTTCTGTCAATATTTCTGAAAGCTCTAAGAGAACAGGCCTGCAGGTGAAGATTTTGCACTTAGCTTGCAAAGGTGCAAGCAGGCAACATGAACAGTTATAAGTCTTCATAGCTTCCATTTTTCAGGAGATGACCTCAGGATCCTAATGAGGAGAATATATTTAAGGTATGAAATGCTATGTGAATGGTTTTGAAATGGTCTCCACTATCAAATTAAAAAGAAACTCATGACAGTACATACAGCAGCCAAACACAAGAGATTTCCCCTGGGAGGCTCTCTTATTTGTCACCCAGCATTCAGAAGAAACCTCTGTGCATTTTGCTTTTTATAAAGACTGGGAAAGAGCTCGTCATACAGACATACAGTGTAGAAAGCTAAAATGGATATTGGGTTGTTCCTTTAATTCAGAGGAAGTGATAGTCATGCAATATTATCACTGAAGGGCAGGGGAAGCAATCAGTGTTTCCTCACATGGGCCATTTTTCTCATTGCTTTTTAAGACAAATGCAGAACTCCAGGAAGCAGAGATAAAATTCACCCTCACGCCAAGGGCAGTGTTAACACTCATCTGTGTCTACTGCCGTGCTTCAGAGATCTGTATTCTTGCACTAATTCCTTTGCACAGGAGTTTTCCCCAACAGATATTTGTTTACCCCCAAAGAATGGGCTTCCAGATGACACCATTAAGACTGCTTTTGTAGGAGAAGACAACAATGTTCAATAGCTACTGTTAAAAAGAAAAATAACAACAACCCAAACCGCCACCTAAATCATGACTTGTGAATTAGGAATTATCAGACTTTTTTAGATACATTAATCTGTTTACCTTCTATTTTGCATTCTTTCCCTAATTCTCTTCTTCCTCAAATCCAGATAGATTTCTTCCTGGTGCTAACAAAATTCACCAGCTTCACCTAATTATTCCAGATTAAAAACAGCGGGAAGAAAGCTCTAGGGAAAGAGATGAAAACACTTAAACAAAGGCTCTAAGAGGTAAATACCCTTCATATTTAATTATTAATTATACCTGGGATCCTTAAGTAATTGGAACTGATTTGTATGAGTTTCATAGCATGTGCTGTACTTTCCAAAAGAAATCTCACCAACAAACTATGTCAGGTTTTTAATTCAAATCTTAAATCTAATTCATTAATAAAAATGCCATCTAGGAGCAGCTAATTATTTGACAGCTACAGGAAAGGATAAAAAAGTCCCAGCTGAACACAGTTCAACAATTACACCCCGCCTCTTGCCTGTAAAAGCTTTATCAAGCCAAATCCTCAGGTTACAGAACTTAACAAAACCTCTAGGTTCCCTTTACTAATAAAAAATAATATTTGGCAAAATGTCAAAGTTTGTTTTATGCTGCTGCTTTGAGGATTGCAACAATATAGGCATTTTCTTGAAGTGTCAGTTTAATTAATTTTCACAATTCTTGTAATATTTTCCCTTATTGCCAGCAGCCCTTGTACTTGAGGAAAACAAACACAGCTCCTAGAACAGAAAACCTGCTAGTTTTTCTACTTGTAAAAAAGAAGCAAGAAAACAATCTCTCATTTCAAATGCTTAAGGAAAAAAAAAAAAAAAAAAAAAAGTGATGCAAAGACCAATACAGCCGTACAGCAGCTGGGCCACATTGATCACCCCATGACCCCTCGGGCTCAAACTTCCCACATTCTGACTGATTTCAGCCTCTTGCCTTTGATGCTGAAGAGGAGCAGACCACAGGAAAAAAAACAAACCTCATCCAGCTCTTAGGGGCCTGTACAGATCTGCATGAAGAAGGGCTCCTTATTTTGAAAGCTATAGGAAAGATGAGGGGTAGACAGTGGGTGAAGATTCAAATATAAGGCAAAGCATACATAGACACAACTAGAAGTTAATTTTGGAAGTATTGTCAGGATCATTTTGTTCAAGAAAAGATTCTTTACATACAGAACAAAGAAGTGAAATTTTGCTTTCTCATGCCAGAAAAGTAAAAAAAGAGAAAAGCACTTTCAATTATACAAAGGCATTTTTAAAGTGTGTTCTGACAGACTTGCTGATATTTTGACTTTTTTTTTTTTTTTTACTCCAAGTGTTGCATTTTTCCAGGAGCTTCATATGATTAATTTAATATCCTTTTTTTTTTTAAGCTTGTCTCTTAACTTAAAAAAGCTTTAAGTATATTTTTAATGACATCCCACCCCCTTCTCAAATTCTTTATAAACATTCTCCATTTAAAGCTGAAGAGACAATGAGAGACTAAAGTCACCTCACCTGAGACATATAAACTATTTAATTAAAATAATCTTTGGACACACTAATCCTGACTTAGGTTTAGTTTTCAGTCTCAGAGGAAGAAAGCACAAGCAAATCAATATTCTGCAGCAATATGGCACCTCAAGTGTATTTATAAACAGGAAGGTATTATTAAAAAATAAAGAGCTTCCAGCCTCAGACTGAGCATGCAATTAGAGCTGATTATGAAACTGCCATCATCATAAACTCAAGAGAGATTGCTGAACTAGAACCAAGAAGTGTTCTGGTCCTCAGGAACAATGGTTTCACACTGCTGTTCCCTCCCCACATGCCCACAAGGACACAGCTTACTGCTCAGACTGCCAAGGGCTGGGATTGATTTCATGTGGGCCCACACTTCCATTCTGGGATTTAACCTTTGTCTTTGACTGTTGGAAGGTGATAGCTAATGAGATCTCCTCCAGGGTAAAACAAGGGAACATAGGAGGGTAGCAGAGTGCATTAAAGCAGCAGGAATAACTAGGCAAAGAATCCAGGCTGTGCTCCTTCCTCCAATGTGTGAGGGTGGCAGCCACTTCTCAGAGACTTCACTACTTTCTAGCCACTGAGCACTGACTTGATTTGATGGAGGAGAGTTGCAAAGAAAAATGGTCTTTTGAAAACTTTTAAACACAATTTTTACCATCTTTACCACTGAAAATGTTATTTTGTTATGGAACGTGGAATTACTATTAAAAACTGGAATAGCCTTGGCAATGAGGGTCAGCTAGCTTCAACAAGGGAAGAGCTTCTTATTTCTTCTTGGTCTTTTTGCAAGGTGTAACTAAGGTTATGATAGATGCTAGTATCATAGGTAGTTAAAGCTGAGCATACTTGAAGGATACAGGGTCAAACCTTTTTCTCTGAAAAGAAGCCCTTTGGAGCTAAAATGTCGGGATTTTTTTTTTTTTAACTGTCTACTGCTCTGAGGTGATCTAAATCATTTTACATTTTCTGGCACTATTTTTCACTCGTGTGTATTAGCATAATCTAGTTTGATCACAGCTCAGGAAATTCACAGCTCTGAACAATACTTCTAACACCTTGACTCAAAAAGGATCTTCTTTTCAGGATCTCCCTGTCAGCGTTTTCCTTCGTTTGCAAGGGCAAGGTGAGGACGAAGCTTGTTTCCCCAGAACTCTTTTCCTTTCCTGTGTTTAAAAATGATGCTACACCACAAGAAAACGGAGTAGAAAAGAGCACAGATATCTGGCCACACATACTGCACTCCTGGGAGGCAGAAAAGGACCACGAGTTGTCCCCTTTGAGATGACTGCCTGGGGCTTTGGCTCTGCTTCTCCAGAAGCCGTAGGACTGGAAGCCCACCCAGGAGCACACAACCACTGCTCATTATTGCACCTCTGGGAAGCACCCGCAGCCTGCAGACTTGTTATAACTGGAATTTTCTTTAGCACAGAAAGCCGAAGTCATTAGTTCTATATTCCCTGGCAGTGTAGGTGGATAATTAGCGTATAATTTTGAGGTTTTCTAGGCATGACAGCCTGCTCTGGTAGCTGCCCCTAGTCCTGATTAAATCTCTGCCTCAGAGCTGGCAGCAGATCTCCTGTGAGAAAATTCCAGGCTCTGCCAGAATAACATTGCTGCCTCACAGTTGGAAACCACTGCAAATGTTTTGGGGTTTGGTTGGTTTTTGGAATTTTCCTTTTTTTTGTCCCTGAAGCTTTTACTAGATGTTGCTCTGCATGCAAAAGAACTGTGAGAACATGGATGTGACTGCAGGGGAAAGGCATATTATGCAAGACATAAAAAAGCATTATAAACAGAGACACCAAAATAAACCAGCATTCAGGAGAGTGATTTCAGTAAATGAGGTCCACTCCAGCCCACACACCACGGAAAACACATGGGAGGTCCCCAGATTTTCTGCCTCCTACATGGCCATGCCTCACAAGGAAGCATCCTGGCCTGAGGTACCGCAGTGCCCAACCATGGCTGCTTCTGAGAGAGGGAAGGGAGGGCCACACAGGCCGTCCCCAGCTTCTCCCTGCACTCATCCAACCAGCCTGAAAGGCTCAGAACCGCGGCCCCTCAAGGTTCGGAAACTCCGCTTTTCCAGCAGCTTCCCAGGAAAAACAAACTCCTCCCTTCGCTCCTCCCCCCCCTGTCTGCCGCTTTCCCGCCAACCCCGCCCCTCGCCTCAGTCTCTGTCAGGCAGGGCAGGGCTGCGGCCATGTCAGGCTCTGACTCACAGGCAGCCGGCGCTGCCCCCAGGTAGTGGCCGCTGCGGGGACAGGAGGGGTTGCACGGTGCCTGCTGCCCACACAGAGGGCTTCTCCGTCGTGAGGAGAAAGCCCTCAGCAGCCCCTTGCTGGTGGCTTGTGGCCACCCTGTTACCTTGAGGTTCAGGTTGAATTTCGGGGTGAAGGGCAAGCAGCTGGGTTTGATGAGGTGATTTTGCAGATGGTGGCTGTGGTGGGGCTGCTGGTTTCTGCCTGCAGCACCCGGATTCAGTTACTCGTAAGCAAGATGGGGAGATGATACATTGTGCTTGGAAAGGGCACGGCTCTCTGAAGTCTGGAAGCCTATTGCTATCTTTTTCATCTCTCAGTTCACTGAATGCCAGTCAGTTAGCTGAGTGGCCTCCAGCAAAAAAAATTAAAACCAGTGAGATAAAATGGACTATATCTCTGATTCACCAAGCGGGGATTCTGCACAGATACTTGTTTAAGAAGATTCCTAGTTCTTTCTTACTTCTTTCTTCCTTCTTCGTACCAGAGTCCTGACTGATTCTCCACACTTCTCTCTTGCTCACATTTTCTTCGTGCTTCCACTCTACGTGAGGGCAGGCGAATGAGCAATGGCGGAGCCTGGCCGGGTGCTCCCCTGTGAGCACGTGAGGGGGAGCAGAGTGGGAGGGAGAGGCTGAGCCTGTTACACGGTGAAAACAAGAAAGGTGTCCAGGTTCTCCTCATGTTATCAGGAGATTTCTATGGAGATTTTGAGGCTGTTTTTCTTATGATCCCTTCAGACAGTATTTTGGACAGGTCTAGAAGTCATAGTAGAAGGTAGCTTCATTATTTATCTGGAAATTGCTAGAACTCACACAAAAGCCTTTCCTTTTCCTGCCTCACCTGAGCAGCTCACCTGGCAGCACAGAAGGTGCAGGAGAGCTGGTCTCACGTTCTCTATGTTCCAGCCTTGCTTGTGCATGGACTAAAGAGCTTCTTTCTTTTAGGAAATGGGTTATTCTCATGATTAACACCAGGTAAATCCCTCTATGGATGCAGATTTGATAAAGGCAGCCAGTAGAGGGACAGAGAGGGATCTGGGAGTCTGGATTGACAGGAAGCTGAACATGAGCCAGCAGCAGTGTGCCCAGGTAGCCAAGAAGGCCAATGGCATCCTGGCCTGTATCAGGAACAGCGTGGCCAGCAGGTCCAAGGAAGGGATTCTGCCCCTGTGCTCAGTGCTGGTGAGGCCACACCTCAAGTACTGTTTGCAGTTCTGGGCCCCTCAGTTCAGGAAGGAGATCGAGGTCTTGGAGCAGGTCCAAAGGAGGGCAACGAGGCTGGTGAAGGGACTCGAGCACAGATCCTATGAGGAGAGGCTGAGGGAGCTGGGGCTGTTCAGCCTGGAGAAGAGGAGGCTCAGGGGAGACCTCATCACTCTCTACAACTCCCTGAAAGGAGGTTGGAGTCAGGGGGGGGTTGGTCTCTTTTCCCAGGCAACTCTCAGCAAGACAAGAGGGCACAGTCTCAAGTTGTGCCGGGGGAGGCTTAGGTTGGACATTAGAAAGAATTTCTTTACTGAGAGGGTGATCAGACATTGGAATGGGCTGCCCAGGGAAGTGGTGGATTCTCCATCCCTGGAGATATTTAAAAAGAGACTGGATGTGGCACTCAGTGCCATGGTCTGGGAACTGCAGCGGGAGTGGATCAAGGGTTGGACTTGATGATCTCTGAGGTCCCTTCCAACCCAGCCAATTCTATGATTCTATGATTCTATGACAGAGCCTGGCTTCCAGAGTCCAGTCCAGCACCTCAATCCACAGCTATTCCACTGATGCTGAATAAATACCACCCCCAATTCATCAGAAAATATTAACTCTCATCACCTTAATAAATACACTTCTTTCCTTGGACTGATCCATTATTACATTGCAGGGAGTAGCTTGCAGAGGACAGATTCATTTGCTAATATGTGAAACCATTATTGCTTTGAGCCTCTGAGCTAGCATTTTTATGAGCACGTTTCAAAATGTATTTGATTGCTGTTAGAAATAATTTTGGTTCACACTCAACAACCAGGCCAACCTGAGCCAATATGCTCGGCCTGGCACTGTGAAAGGATGTTGTGCGAATTTAATTAGTAACTGCAAGTTACAGTGCATATGGTGAATTTTAAATGTATTTCTTTCATTTTTTTTTTTTCCCTCCAAGATAAAAACACCCAGTTGTTTAACTCCAGCTTATTAAGATTTCTGCCTAACAGTTCTGATAAAATTGTTTCAGATTGTACACCCCATGGAGAGCAGCAAGCAGCCTTTTCCTATCCATGAGCTTCTTGCAGACCATAAATGCCATCCAAGCCAAAGTGAATCTGCTTTGCTCTTTTTTTGTAAGCCTGGGTGCTACACATTTAGAGATTAGAGTTACTTCATTGCTTTCATAGAGGATTTACTTTTTAGAAAAACATTTGGTTCATGTGGTAAGGTACAGCAAAACGTCATTAGAACAAAACTTAGTTGTGACAGCAAGATTCTCATTTTGGGAAGGGAGGGAGAGGGGGGGAGGGAGAAAAGGGGGAAGGACGGGTGGAGGGAGGGAAAGATGGAGGGGGGAGAGAGGGGCAGCAGGAGGGCAGGGTGCTGTAAAAATATCTTTTAAGTAGTTTAAAATGCACTCACTCTTTTCTACTGTTTCGATGGTACTGATGCTCTTCCTCTCTTAGGCTCCTTTATACTTCTGTGTCATGAAAGCTCCATGATATACATCTCACTGATAAACACAAAGTAAATGAGAACTTTATATTGGAATCAGATTTTATCAGCCCCTTAACAAGAGGTGAAGGGTTTTTCAGAATGCCTGTTAGTAATCCATACAGCACACTGTGAACCCATGAAAAAAAAATCAGACCTTAGATGCCTCTAGTTCTACACTGTATTCATACACAGAATTCTTTCCAGTTGCATTTACTAAAAACCCATGGGCCACACTGTGTCAATTCCCTTGAGCCTTTTACCCTGTGGAATATACAGCTTGCATCACACAGAACCACTGTGCACCTCCTGACTTGAAAGGAGGAGGAAAGCTCTTTTCCTCCAGGAAAGCTTTGCCATGCAGTCTGCGTGGCCCTTGTTAGGAACATGGCACCATAGCTTTTATTAGAACCAAAGCATACCCCACAAATTAACTTATTAGGAGCCTTGTTCTAAGAAGCCAGCATTTTTCTGCTTGTTTAGGATGATCCTCTGACCATGTACAAAAGAGTAATTCTCCTCAGACTAAATTTTTGGGCACATTTATCAATGCGTTTCAAAAGGAAAAGAAAAAAAACTTTTACAAGTCTTCCCTTGTCAGGTAAAAAGGCGTTAGGAAAGTGCTTGAGAAACCTTAAGATTCACAAAGTTTTAAGTAGGTCTAATAGTTAAGAGTCCCTTTTTACTAATGTAGTGATGCACTGGTATAAAGAACAACTTTATGGCACTCTGGCCTGATGGATATCAAAAAGGGTCTCTGTAACTGTTTAGACTTAAGAAAGGAGCTTTGGCTCCAGAATTCAAACAAAGCAGGCTTCTAAGAGATGAAAAGTGTCCTGAATTTTTTCTGATAAGGCTGAACACAACATAAATCTCTCATTGCCCCTGGGGAGCCCACTGAAGCTTTGAACTTAATTAATTTCTGTTCGGAAAAAGGAGGCAGCACAGTGCAGTAACCTGGGCCTCAGTACTGTGATAGCTTGAGCCATGATGTGAGGGGAACACATGGCTTGGATATCCCAGGATATATTATGAAGAATTGGAACAAAAATGCCAACAAGATGCACGTTTCCAAAGAATGGGGAAAAATATTTTCAAAATAGCTGTCTGTTCATGAGCCTGCACTCAAGGTTGACTCAAAATGACCTATATCCTGTGTAAAGAGAGAAAAACTGGATCCAGAGGTATTTAGGTTTAGATTCAGAGAAACATTTAACTACTTACTTTAGTAAAATGGACCCCAGGTGATCTGCTTGACTTGCATTTTGCACTCTTGATGCAGATTTTCTTCTCACGGTTCTCTGCCTTTGGTCAGCAAGACAAAGAACATCCACTGTTTGTCAAGCCTGGACCTCAGCATGAGAGTGGCCAGCCAGGCCAGCACCTTATTTACCCAGAATCATCATGGACAGGCTGAGCATCTTGCTAGTAGCTTTTTAAAACACAGCCATCAGCCTTGCAATGACAACAGCACTTTCTTCAGTTTAAACAAATCGTTTTGCTGTTTTAATTTCCTCCTTCTCGCTGATAGGTGGCACCATTTTCTTCACAGAATGCCAGCACTCCAAGTACATCGAGAATTTCAATAGCTTTTGGCAAATGTTTGACTGCTAACACACCATGGCACCAACCCATGTGTGTTTTGGTGCTCTGCCAACAGTTTAGACAGATTTCACTGTAATGATCTGCAAAAGCAGAAAAATATTTTCTGAACTCTTACTGAAATCTCTTTATTACAGCTCAATTATTCATGTAAAGAACCCAGGGCCAGACCACTTCATGAATTGCTGCATGTTGGTTGGTTCATGCTTTCCAGATCTGGCAGTGCAGTTCACCTTCTCATCTTTAACTCCCACTTTTCCAGTTCAAGGATCTCCTGATATGCCTGGACCCTTCTCTTACCATCCCATTTCTATAACTTGAGGTTTCAATATTAAAAATGCTATTTATTTGCTTTCAGAACTTCCTGTAACAGCTGGGCCCACCCAAGGGAGGTGATATTTTGCTCTGTTGTCAGCAAGATAAGGAACATTAGGAAGTTCTGCTTGGATTTTCTAAAACAAAGAACAGATTCTTTAAAACAGTGCACCCAGCCTGGTGAATGTCACAGCACTTCAGTGGTCACACCTTTACTACCAAGTCCTGTAAATGGCAAAATTATTTTTGTTAATTATAAAGGCTCCTTTTCCAGTGCAGGTCACCTATATTAGTAACACATCTGCAAAAAACAAAAATAAAATAACTAAAAATTACACAAATACACTAGGGAAAAAAAGATGATAAAAGAAGGTGGGAAAGTCAGGCTACAGTTAAGCAATAAAGGTGAGCTTATGGTAAGAACACAGTCCAGAAAAACATTCCAGTTAACCAGTTAGGATGCAGAGGCAAATCTACCTAATGCAAGGGCTCAGCTGTGTTAGACAAAAAAAAAACCAACAACAAAACCCAACATAAAACCCCCCAACCAAGCTATGTATAGGCTGAAAAATCATTGTCACTGCTTAGTGCTTGGCTACAGGCACATATACACAAGTCACAGTTGATTCATGAAGATTTATTGATCAAAAAAAAAAAAAAAAAAGAGGGTGGCTACATTCATGATAACACGTTCTTCACAGTGAAAAATCTGAGACTTAGGATAACTTCTGCAGTACAAATGTTGTCAGATGCAGAACTGTGACAAAATATTTACACGAATCTAATTTTGTTGGATATTATTCACAGAACATTCATTTGAGCAAGCATATGGTACCTTTAAAGGTGACATTTCTTTTTCCAAGAAATGCTGGCTTGAATATAATAGGAAATTAATGTTCACAGAATACCTCAGCTAGCAGCAGAGCATCATTTCTACACAGAGTCCTCAGTGTGGCTTTACAAAGAAATGCCTTGCCCTAAAGCAGATTGATCCTGGAAATGGAGCTAAATATGCCAAGGCTGTTCCTTCTGAGGCTGATTGTATTGTTGCCTGCCTGAAGACTACAGCCAACTCAGTTTCCTCTCGATAAACCAGGGAATCTCTTAAAAGCTGTTCTTCAACTTGCACAGTCTGTGTCCTTGTAGAAATCAGGAAAGAGAAAACTTGTGCACTCAGGTCTCAGCCAGTTAATTCAAGTGAAGCAGGGGTGTGCAAGAGAGTCAGGAGCAAGGGGACACGTCCCAGCCTGGCCAGACAACTGGAACTCCTGGCTGAGCCCAGCAGCACCCTGCTAGCAGGAGGAAAGGGTGGGAAGTTTTTTCTAGCAGAATGAAAGATGTCAGATCCTTTCTCAGATGCTCTGTGCCCTTTGATCCCAACTGCAGACTCTGTGCATACATGCTAACAGGAGAGTGGCTGGCTGGGATCCAAAATGAAAAGTTAAACCCAGTCATGTCTGTTCCGTGGTGCTGAGCCAGATAAATTCTCACCACGCTATCACCCTTCCAGTCTATGACACTGAGCATCTGCTTGCACTTCTATGAAGTTGTTTGCTGTGATACAAAAAAAGCATGACATTTAACTAGTTCTGAAATATATTTTAAAAGAGGATGGCAGAGGTCAGACTCAGGAGGGTGTCAAAGCAGAGTTGGCAGCAGCTATTCACAGTTTTTCACCATAGGAGAGCTACAGGGCATCCTATGGAATGAAGAGCAGAGATACTGACTCACAGCAATTGTGCTATGTTTATTTACACAAGATCACAGCAAGATCTTGTGGTACCAGAGGTACAAGTGGATTAGATACATCCAGGCCCAGAGTAGTAATGAAATCTAATGGTTGGGTTGGAGTATGTAGCCTCTGGCTTGGGAAGACCTTACCTTTTGAAATGAGAGGGAGAAACATGATGAGAGCATCATTCTATGTTTTTCCTGCCTTCTATTTCATTCTCCTAAACATCAGTTCTGGACTGTTACCAGTGATGAGGTGCTGAGCTATGAAGCCTTCTGACAGATGTATGGCAGTACAATAAGGAATTCATGAGCACTTTATGTCCCCTTTCTATTGCCTTTGGGCAGATAAAAGCAACTTTAGAAGAAGAAGAAAAAAATAACATCATCAGTTGCAAAAGAGCAAATCTACAGATGGCATAAATGAGTACAGAGCCCACAGCCTGACTGCAGCAGAGCAATGACATCTGCAGATCTGGGTGAGGTCCCAGGGTGTGGGGTATTCTTCTGTCCTTTCTATTAACAGGGAAATTTGGGACGCCCAGGCTGTTCTTTAGGTTGTGTTCTTCAGAACAACAGTACCACATCAATGATAAACCAGTTATGTTCTTACAGATTTGACTTGCTAGAACATAACCTTCAGTGCAGAACTCCTAAGCAAGAGAACACTTTCAACACCAGCTTCCTGGCTGTGGTTCAAGGAATGGTGAATGATGAAGATTTTTAAAATTTCTGTTAGAATGCTTGTGGAACCCTTTCTAGTTCTGCAGGACCACAGAAGAACAGAGCCTGTGTTGCTGTAATGCAAGCATTGCACAAGTGTAGCTTTGTAGTGGGCTGGCAAGACAAGGCTCCCCTCAGCTCTGACAGCCACAGTGCAGGTGTTGTCTGTGTTGCTGTCAGTCCAGCTTTGGATGTAAGTGCTCAGGGACCAAATCTCCAGTGAGCACATAGTGATGCATCTCCTCTGATGTGCACAGTTCATCTGCTTTAGAACAGCTTGGAATCTGCTGCAAAATGTGCTGTGCTTATCTGAAAATGGGCTGATTACCCTTCAGAACAGATTACGTGCAATTTAAATTTTAAAATGCATCTATACTTTGCTTTTCTGGCTTTCCTTTCTGTGACAACTTTGAATTTTAATACAGGCTGTCCAAATGTACAATGATAAAAAATGCAGCTGATGTCAGCAGTAAAATGCATAATAATTTATTAGCTTTTCAAGTGTAAATACAAATTGATTTGATGATGTGCCACATAATGAAAAATTATTTGCAGTCACAATTTGCATTCTTTTTGCTGTGTTATTTGTTTATATTGAACTTAGTACAAAGAGTTTGAGAACTGTGCAATACTTGTTGATGGCCAATGGAAAACTGTAACCCTATGAAAAATAATAAGTGCTTCTATTTGTTTTTGAAGAGTGCTCTTAATTCAGAAGTTCTGTTCTTCAAAATCAGGTTGCCATATATTGCTTCACTGGGCTGTTAATAAGTATTATTGGGCAAAAAAACATTGTTCTTATTTAGGGTAATCCATGAATTTTATACCTTTAGTTCTGCATCATTAGTGCTTTTGTAATAAAGGTCAAAGTATTTTGTGAAATCACTCTAAAATTCATTACAATGTACTAAAGGGGTCACTGTTTATCTCTTTTTCTAATGACATTGATGGCTGGAGCACTGTAAAAACACAGCTAAAGTCTTCACATGGCGTAAGTATTCCAGATCTTTATAGGGACATGTTTTTTTCAACAGTTATCAGAGTAAAATAGGGAGATTGTTAAGAGAGAACCTAAAAATAATTCAGTACATTTCTAGCAGACGGAAATATCAACGCACTTTGTGGCAAATTCACTGGGAATTATTAACTATATAATTTCAGTATTTACTCACTGAGTTCCTTTAGTTTGCTATGTAAGCAGACTCCATCTCTAGCAGAATTCACTAGAGATGTGAAGACCTGACCATTCTTTGATTTCTGTCCTGCTTAGGTAGTTCTAATTTGCAGTAATTTGCAGGTCCATCTTCTTTGGCATGACTTCACAACTGACTTAGATCAGCTGTAAGAAGCAGGGAGTCAAACCAGCAGCAGTCAAAAATGGAACATTTTTGCTAGAAATATTCTCAATTTACTGAATTCTGACAGCTGTTCTTCCCCCCAAAGTCCTTCAATAAATAAATAAAAAACCCCAACAAAGGTATTTGTGTCCTAACTGAGTAATAATATGCCAGACTCCCTCTGAACTCTGACTTCTGTTCAAGTTCTCCTTTCAGCCCAACCCACTGAGTCCCCAAACAGGCTGCAATGTGCTTTAGTATGGCTGTTAATGAACCATTTCAAATGAATGCTGGATACTGAAGGAATTACATGCTGTGTAATTGATCTAAAGAACAGATTAGGAGTGATGCTATTTCATTAAATCTTATTAGCTCTGGCTTAAGTACTTAAAATTGCAGCTGTCCTGTGTCAGAAAGATTACACCCCTTGTCACATGGCAAGTGAGGTTTTCATCTACCAAACCAGAGTTTCTAAAAAGGCTGATGAAAAAAAATGTTATCAAAGGATAGTGAAGACACTCCAAGCCCCAAATTATTAATTTGATTTAGATAGTTCAATGCTTTCAGAACATGTTTGACAACCTGTTTGTTTCCATAGTTTTGTCTGGGATCACTTCTATGGAACCAGGAGTTTCACTCATCCTTCTTGCTCTCCATTAGAGATGAGGATGGCTCAGGAAGCAGGGAGCCACTAAAGCTAGAGGACAGTTTTGGCTGAGGAACAAGTAGCTTTAATCAAGCCAAGAATAAATTCTGCTTGGAAAACAGCTTATTGCTCTGGAAAGAGAAAGGGCTTTTTTTCCCCACAGGGTTCAAACTAATTTTTAGGTTTACTAATTTTTAGGTTTTTAGGTTTACTAATTTACCTGGTGTACCTTCAACAGCAGTCCACAAGAATGGGTGTTTTTTCTCATATTCTGCTGTCCTAGGACCTAGTAGTTAACTCCATAATCTCCTGAATCAAGCAAAATAGCAATTAAAACTTAATTTTCTCTACAAGGCAAATTACACTTAATTAAATACTTTTCATATTATCTGGACAGCTGCACTGTGGGAAACAAAACTAAAATTTGAAACAAGATTAAGCAGGACTTCAGATTATACCTAGGAGTGAAATACTGACAAGAGACCCATAGACTTCTATTAAAACAGGTAATATCC
The DNA here is from genome assembly GCF_036169615.1 of Heliangelus exortis. Lineage (NCBI taxonomy): Eukaryota > Metazoa > Chordata > Aves > Apodiformes > Trochilidae > Heliangelus > Heliangelus exortis. Next base: position 8,035,851 of record NC_092440.1, on the reverse strand, counting down.
AAGGCGTTTTTAATTATTATTCCTTTATGAGACAATATTTAAGACTCACATGCAGAGTCACCATGTTAATACCACAGCCAAAGCAGTGGTTGATACAGATAAAGACTGAAGTAAAAATAATCCAATGAATGTGTTTTTTATATATGAGAAATTGTTTCAGTTAATCTTAAAAATGATATAACATGATGATCATAGAACATATTTGAATTACTTATTTGAAGCTATTTGAATTCCATACCTTCTGTAACTCTCTGAGCTATTTATCTACCTGCTTTTCTTCTTATCCTGAAAGCCTTCTGCAACCTGCAGCCTCTGCACTCAGAGCTTGCCAGGAGTGACCACTCAGATGGGCAGTGTAGCCAAATGCAAATGCTCTGCTCCAGGCACTGAATATCTGCAGTAGCAAAATTTCAAGATTACCAACCCACATTCATTCTGGTGCTGTCACAGTGAAGGGGTCTGATGCTTACTTGAAATCTTTGCCAGCAAATGCAGAATCTGTCTGGTCTCAGCTTCAAAGCTCTGAAACTGCCAACGCAACACTTGAGAGTACATTCAAAATCTGGTATTCCTCCCTTTTTCATTTACCCAGGATTAGAAAGGGTCATTGCTAACCAAGGATCAAGTCTAGAGGGACAGGAGGTAAAAAAAAAAAAAAGCAAATGGGGGAGGGACCCCAAAAGAACATTGTAAATTTGTGTCTGTTCAGTATAATAACTGATACTCTCTGAGGCCTTTAGTAGTCACTCTGATACATAATTCCTTTCAGCTTCCAGCCATCTTTATATAAAATGGTTAGAACTTAGCTCACTAGAAAGACTACAAATGGTGTGAATGACCTGTGATACTCCCAGAAAAGCTCCCCTGGCAAAAATGTCTTTCTTTTGCCTTCTCACCTCCCTTGGCCAACTCCATCAGAGTAAACAAAAGGAGAATACAGCTTTCAAACAACTTAAAAATTGTATCTGGAGAGAAGATGAAAAGCCACAAGTAGAACTTCTGTACAAAGCATTCAACACCTGCTCCATAGATGGTAACTATCCTTTAAAATTCTCAAATAGTTTTGCATAAGGAGGTGAAACACAGGGCAACCATTCCCAGTGTACATTTAGTATGAAGCCTCCTGTCTGTTTAAGACCTGCAGGAAGGTTTAAATATGGAGCTTGTCCATAATTTTTTACTGTATTGCTTGATTTATTGAAAATGTTACCTCTCTTTGCAGGTCTTATTACACTGTTCAAGAGGTTGTGTTCAGCTAACCATAAACAGAGAATTTTAAGCATTTTTCTATTTAGCATTTCACCCAGAATTATTCTTTTGTATATATTCATGCATAACCTGATCCACATGACATAAATAAAGATTAGCAATTAGCCACAAATAAACTGCAGGAGCATTGGCTTTGCATTACAGTGTGCACACTCCATTTCAAAAATAAAATTGGGAGAAAAATATACTGATGTGCTCTGTAAATACTAACCAAGAGTTGACAAGAACTGATGAATTTTGGATGGCAAAAGTAAATATTTTATTACATATCATGCCCTTTAAAAATAAACTTGGCTTTCAATCTGTTTTGTTCAGCATGCCTTGATACAGGGAATGGCAAAAGCTCTTCAAGAAACAGATCACAATGTTTCACAGTACCACAGTGTCTGCTATTACCTGTTTTCCTGGCTCAGTCAAACAAAACAAAACTTCTTAAAAATTACTATAAAATATTAAACAGTGAACAGATCCTACTTTGACAGCGTTGCCATTGCTCTGGCAGCCTGTGCACAGATTCTGCTTGAACCACTGGATCCCTTACCAAAGTCAGGTTCACAAAGATGCTGTCAGTGGGTCAACTGCAGGAAAATATTTATATTTCAGAGGAACTATTTATAACGTATGCTACCTATTCCTTGCTTTAATTTACCTTCCTATCACTTGGTGTTTGTTTGTTTTTCAAATACTGAAAAGTCTTTGTTGGTTTGTTCAGGAAATTTGTCTGGACAGTGCTCACAACGCGGATTTGCTGACATTTGACATTTTCACAGGATGGGGAACAAAATGGCAGCTGATGGATTCCACAGATGGCACTCAAGTCAACTTGTTTTCAGAAGAAATGAGTATCCAGCTTCCAGGCAGTTCCTGGAACAAGACAACTGCACTTGCATGCACAGCACTGCAGGATGGGAACCTCTGGACTCAGGGCTTCTGGGGCCAACTGAGGCCTCAAGACATTTATTCATCTGCTAGGACATGTACTGCCTCAAAAGAGTTCAATAGGCAAGTGCTGTGCTCTGATGCCTTTACAGCCAAGAAATGTAAAATGTGGCAATATAATGGAGCATGTGGCTATTTTAACTATTCAACATTTACCTGTGTCTAACTAGAAGAGGTCTCTAAAATGCTGCTTTTTAGCAGCTTGTAGGTTGAGAACCACCTGTAAACATTTGCGGAACAGTCTCCCTCTAGAAACAGAGACTCCTAAACAATCAACCTCGAAATTTATCATATATTATATTTCCAGTGTTATTTACAGATCATCTTGTTTAGTACAACGAACCAGACATGCTGAAAATGTAAGATTTTTCCAGTCCTCTTTTATACCAAGTACAATAAAAAAGGCACATAATTATTCACCATAGGAGTTGTGCACCGGTCAATAACTTAAAGCTAAAAAGCCACCCATCCAAGAACTCTCTTTATGAGGCAGTATTGGGATCTCTCCTTTGAACTCATCATAGAACCATCTGTCTCTTCATTCCCTTAGAACTTCAGGAGCCCACTTTTCTGTTGTGTTCTGCTCTTCACAAGATTTTCAAATCAACAGAAAACTCCTGTTCAAGTTCCCAGGTCATCTACAGGAGCAAGGACGAGTCAAATAGGGCATGCATGTGTCTGCTTTTCTTTTTCTCCTTTTTACCCCTGAATGCCCAACTAGGGGGGACTCTTGAGAGCCAAGTTCTCTTCCAAACTAATTTCAGACAAATGCCTTGCAAGATATGGCACACTGAGCAATGGACAAGAGCAGGAGAGGCAGCTTCCCAGCCCCTGCAGTCAGTGCCGACCATGTTTTATCCAGTTTCTAATCATCCATTTCTGCCCCGAGCACCTTTGGACGACCAATCTGAGCCCAAAATTTGCATCCTTTGACATCTCCACTTCTAGACAGCGACCAGTGTCTCTGCTGATGATTGGACCATTCTGAGGAATAAAAAAAAAAAAAAAAAAAGATTAGAAGGTTGAATAGAAAAGATGGGAAGACAACATGAAAAATAGTGTCAGAACTGTAAATTCCTTGAAAGCACTATAAAATGCCTCAAAAGTTTTGTATCTATCATGATAAAGTCCTGGAAAGTGCTAGAAGTTCCTTGGAGAAAATAGGTAATCCATACAAAGTACCAAAACAATTCCTAGATAATCCTCCATTTAGAAATTGCTAGAAAATTCTCTGGAAATCACTCGAAAATCCCTACAAAGCACTAGAGAATTCCTACAGACCTCAAGATATAGGAAATCCCAGAAACTGTAAGAAAGCTGTTGAAAATCCTAAAAAATGAAAGCTGTATATCTAAAAAACCCTAGAAAGATGCTAGAAAAAATCCTAAATAATCCTAAGTAAAACTAGAAACAGAACTTCCTAGACACTAAAAAAATAATAAGCAAAGAAAATTATTGGATAGCACATGACCTATGGAAAACACAGCTGAATAGTTCTAGAAGGCATAAGGGGAGATTCCTAGGATAGTCCTCTCCAAACCTGTTTTTTCATTAAACAACCTCTAGAACAGCTTTTTTTTTTTTTTCCAATTGCTCTCCACAAGGCTCCTTGGGCACTTCCATACCTGTGTGAAATCCCAGAACCTCTGTGCTGGCCTCAGGACATCTTCACACTTCTTCAGAGTCGGTGTCCTGCCCTTCCCATCATCAACGAGGCATTTGGAGTCAGGCAGGAAGGCAGTGGAGCCCAGTGGCCCCAGCTGCAGGACACCTTCGGAACTGTAGCGGACGAGCTGGGGAAAAAAAAAAAAAGGAATTTTTTAAGCAAAGCCTCAGGGAGCCCAGCAGACCTGCAGCTGCCTTCCCCACAAGCTGCTGCCCCAGCTCTGTGTTCTGCCACGTGTTGGGACCTTCCTGGTGTGGCACTCCAGGGCAAAGCTTGGGAGACTTTGTTTTACTGCACAGGGTCTCTCGTGGGACACAACATTCCCTCTTCTCTCACACCTCTGCTTCCCACAAGTCCCTTCCTGCTCTTCCACTGCAAAAGGGCAGTGAAAAAAGTGGAGTAATCACTATGGAAATCATAGGCAGTCAGCTATGAACAAGGACAGGTGATTGAACAAGGACAGGATGTCAGTTCTGTTGTTCTGAAGAGCTCTGTTAGAGGCTATTGATAGCAACAAATCTAATTAGCTTTTGTAAATGAATGTTACTGAAAAAAATCCAACCATGCAACCGGTATCCAAAAATATGAGAGAGAAAAAAAAAATCATTAGGGAAATAACAGCAAATTTGCTAACATATGCTTCAGGCCTAGATAATAATGACAGACTGATGTTTCAGTTTTGTGTGAGGCTTTACAGATCTGCCATTTAGTGATGTGGAGAATGCTGAATTAGAGTCTTCAGGTGAGGGCCATTTATTATTTTAGAGGGTTCTTTTAGTGATAAACTGAGGCAAAATCATTCACATTAATTTTTACAGGAGTGTAGGAATTTTTAGTCTTTCTTCAGCTTTAAGTAGTGATTTCACTTGTCTCAAGTCATTCACATAAAAGGCCCCCAAGAAAAAAAAAGAATCCATATCTAGAAAGTGTGGTAAAAAAATTGGTGTCTTGTAATCTCAGTGTGCCAGAATATATCACATTAATACTGGCCACAGAAGAACTGGTGGGTGACAGCAGGCCTGAACAACACAATATTGATGAAGGAAAGTTGATTTCAAACCTTTTATTCTGCCTCTTCCACATCTGATTCTTCTCTACTACTGTTTGTTTCAATCTGAATTCTAATAAAGCCTCAAAGCCTTAAGGGTGGTTTTAAGATGCTCACTTAGAGGGCAAAGGGGCTCTGTCAGCTCTGTGTCACATTGCACTGAGATAACCATGATAGTGATGGAGACCTCATTTATGAGTTGCAGAAATTAGAAAGTAATCCACGTAATTACTGCTGCTTTTTAGATAGTTGAGGGAGAGCCTATTGAGGCAGAAATCAAAGCACATTAAAATGAAAATGCATGATGTTAATTTGGCAGCAGGGCAGGATGTCAGATCAGATGGATCTACTTCTTCTTGGGTTTAAATCCAGTCATTACAGCATGAGAATATTTTGCCCTTTTTATTTCAGAAGCCATCAAGAGTAGCACCTGGGTGCCACGAGACTGCAAAATGGAGTCAGCTACATGGCTGATACTCTGCAAGGCTGCAGGGTGAAAAGCTGAGCAACCAAAGAAATGCAATTATCACTCAGGAAATTCACCTCCTGTCTGGTCTGACTGCTATTATATGGCTGAAATTACTTAACAGGAAAGGGAAGGGAGGTCAGAAGAGCCTGCTGTTTATTGGATGCCACTGACAAGTGCATGAGATACCATTAAGGGTCAATCAAAGAACCTCAAATCAGAGCCTGGCTTTCTGCCTCCAGCCTTATTAACCTCAGCAGTCATGCTGTGAATAATCTTGCTGGTGGTAAACAGAGCATGTTCTGCTCTCTCCCAGACCAGATCCCCTTTGACAAACTATGTCTTCATTTTCCTACCTGCCACTTCAGAGCAGGCATGTGAAGCACAGAGCTAGAACAGCCTCTGCATCAGGGAAAGCAGAGGGATAACCCCATGAGGGTGCTCTGTGGTGTGAACAGTGGCACTGTCAAGTTAATGTCTGTACACACTAAACTGAGACACTATTTTTGTCTTTCACTCTAAGGATATGGGGGACATATGTAAAAAGCTCAAGGAATCAGTGTTTCAAAATATGATGGGACTGCCAGCTCAGACAAATTAACTTCCTTATTTTTTTCCCTCATAAAGGAGGGAAAAAAAACATCTACAAATTGTTTTTCATAGTGAAACCTGTCCATGTATTTCATCCTTCTCATACCTACTGGATACTCAGCAGAGTTCAAAGGACCTGCAAGCATGACTCAAACTCACACTGACTGGGGAATGTGTTCATCTTGCTGTCTTTATTATATCTCTCCAGGTCTGAGATTCTAAACACAAAGAATATTTTAGACCATTTTAATTGATCCCACACTACAGAGCAGGCTGCCCATGGTGCTGGTTTTGATTATTGAGCTAAGGCAGAGCCATCCAGGCTGCTATGTGATGTTTTGGTACCTGGAGAGATACAATCAAACCCACTGTTTATAATGGGCTACCTGCTCTGTACTATGGATCAGTTTTCCCTGTGGCTTAGGATAAGCAGCATTTTCTGTACCAGTACAAAAATGGTCTAAAATCTTTAGAATCTCAGTAGCCAGAACTGCACAGTAGTCATGTACTTGGGAAAGACAGTGCTACCCTGTGTATTATTTCTGCTTAAACCTGAGGTTATAGCAGAGCTTGTGTATTTTCCACTTCAAGTATGAAAGTGGCAGCTGTGGGACAGCTCAACAGGCAGGGCTGGTTTGGTTCTGTGAATTATTGTCTATACAATAACCAGAAAAATGGATTATCACATGCTTAATTTTTCTGACTCTACTTTCTGCCAAGAGTTCCAACAATCATAAAATCTTGGGCTTATCCTAAAATAAAATAAAATTCTAAAAAAACCACCTACAAGCAATTATATCAGTTCAGAACATAATACATAGTAAAGCTTTAGTGCCTGTTTCTGGGAAATCAGACCAGAAATTAAGGTTAATGAAACTACAATATGATTAATAACATCTCCTTCCAAAAGCTTCACATCATAACTTCCTAGAGACAATACCCACTGTGAAAATAAAATTAGCATTAAAATAAGTAGACTAGAAAGCAGGAAGTGAGATACAGAGTCAATGAAATTGAGAAAATGACAACTGCTTTGTTTGAATTTGATCTGAAGTGCCACTCCCATACTGAAACAGAAATAACCTCTGAATTTGCATTAGGACTATGGGCATGATGCATCACACCAAATTCATCCCCAGTGCCAGCCAGCCAGAAGCAAAGGAGTCCCTTCTATTTATTAAGGAGTATCAAATCCCATCAAATAAAGAAAGAAAAGAAAAAAAAGTCTGTGCAAGCCTTGATAGGCTGAGTCCTGGGTATCCACACACTCCCATTGCAGTCTGTATGTACATTTTTTTTATGCATCACCTGAGGATGGACACCTTTGCTCAATTTTCCCTTTATCTAAGAAGAGCTGAAGGATCCATATAAATGACACTGAAGCTAAGTGGTCCAGTAAATACTCCAAAGATCTAATCCTGATGTTATCTGCTGAACCTATGATAACATGATAGCTTTCCCTTCAGCATTCAGAAGTCTGAGCAGAATGGAAAAGAAGACACAGATTGTTTATCACAGCCACCATATCTGCTTCAAAAATAGTGAGTGGTGCTGCCTGTGGAAGGGGATGATTCAGGAGCATCAATGTGAGAAGTAAATTCCAGCTTTTAACTGAAGGATTTGACTTCAGAAAAATCCACTTGTGCTGATTTCCAGTCAAGTGGAAAAAAGAAGTATAAATAACAACAGATAACTGTAGGAAGGAGTAACCAGGATGGCCCTGACAGTTTTCCACACTGCATTTAACCCCTCTCTCTCTCACTCTTGCACTCAAGCAAAAGGAAATTTGAAATGATCCTTGAGAATAAGGTAATCTAAGCTGACATGGAAACTGAAACAGAGAACTCTGCAGGAATCCAAACCACCTTAATTCTCTGGAATATTACCAACACAAGACAAACACAAGTTACCAAACTTGCAGTTTTGTGACAGAATTTTACCCACTGCTTCTTGCAGGCTGAGAAGCTCCTTTTTCATCCACCCTGTGATGAGCAATCAGAGCTGCTACCCAGCCTCCAAGTCGGGCAAGCCACAGCTCTACCAAGCAAAATGTTCAATATCTGCCCTCAAGTGACAGTTTAAGTAAAGCCTTTCATCTCTTATTCCATCTGTTTGCCGAGCTGTGAGCTCCAGGAACCCAAACCTTGAGATCTCCCTTCTTTCTGCTTCATCTGAGTGCTGAGGGAGTTCTCCCTTCCACAGCTGCAGTGCCTCTGCCTTCTCAGCTGTGAAAAGGAAGAGAGGAGGGCAGAGAAGGAAACTGTTCACCAGGGCTTTGCTGTCCCTGGATGCCATTTTATTAACTTCTCTTTCACATATATATACATACATACGTATAAAGTCAGCTCCACATCACAGCATTCAAGAGAGACTCTGAGGCAGTATTTCCACCATGGCTACAGAACTGCTTTTAGATGGTTCAAACCCAGCATCTCCTGTAAGCATTCTAAGAAGCTTCCAAAACAACACAAGGCACTTTTGAGGGATGCACCCTCCCATATATACAACTAACCCAGATCTGAATTCAGCAGGGGTATTTTGTGACCTATGCTGGAGATGAAAAATGGCAGCACCTGAAAGCTATACATAACAGACAACTGTGCTCACCCAGGCTGATTAAAATACAGACTTTAAAAATATTTAATATATTAAAATACTTGCTGTCAACACCTTTCATGCTATGTGCTTGAATATCCTTGATGAGGGTTTGTGCAGCTGTGCTTCTCATACAGAATTAATTTTGTAAATTGTGGTGAGATGATAGAAGTTTTCCAGCTGTGTAATCATTAATTAACTTGGCTGCATTTGAGTGGCTCCAGCCCATGCTTGTCTGTGAAATACTCAACTTAGATAAAACATCACCTCTGCTTTCTGCTTGGTGCTTCTTACACAATAAAAACTTATTTTCTCTCTTTTTTCTTTTTTTTTTTCTTTTAAGGAAAAAAAAAAGGAAATGGAAGGTTCTGCAGGGTGATTTAGTAGATTAGTTTTTTGCCTTTCCCATACTTCCATAATTCTCACACATAGGGAATGATTTGGATTTTAATACTTCATGAAGAGTCACTACCCAACTTTAATTTCTTGGGTGGTAAACACGTGTGTATTATTACATGAAGCTGAGAAGAGGAAGTGTCTAGTCTAGGGCCTACAGTTCAAAAGGCATCATATACTAGGCAACGTATTTCATCTTACTAAAAGGAAAATGACCTGTTCCTTAATGGAAAAAACATTGTTCAGAGCTGGAGCTGAGCTACTTTGCCTCCAGATTTAGAAGAGTTAGTCAGGAGAAGCTGGGCACATCATACTTACTTTCAAATAAATTCACAGAAACTTATGCCTTTACTTATTTTCTTCTGGAAGTCAAAGCATATGCTATCAAACAGGAGTCATGCATGTAAACAAGTTAAAGGCTTAAATTGCAAAATAAATTACAGTCAGAAACATTTTTTTTTTATTCTCAACGTTTGCATGATGATAGGAGATTAGATATTGTAAAGGGACTTTCTGGAAGGACTTTAATTTGCAATTTTCTGGGCAGAAATAGAATGGAGCAAGAGACTGAACTCTCGCTGCGTACCTTGACATCTCTAACTAGAGTCTTCTTGGGAAGCTCATTTACATCTAATTAAGCAACACTATTTTGATACCTTACTCAAATGCTGTTCCTTCTGCCTCTACTAGGAAAATGTCAGTCAAATGTTCCATAATGATCCTGCCAAAGGTGGACATCTTATCAGTAGGAATTACTGTCTATTTCACTGAATTCCTGTCTGTCTCACTCCATCAGCTCACAATTAAGCACAACAGGCAATATTTATATTTTGCAACTCTTGTTATGCTTCCCTGTTAATGTACAAGCCAGGACTCCAGATCAATATATGTATGACTGAACAAAAGATAATTGTTAAGTCCATGATAAGGTCAGAGTTTATTTATGCATGAGAATGTTCATTAATGTAGTCTTGATTCAGATGGTACTTCAAAAGAAACTAGAATTACATTTTGGGAGAAGCTAAAGCCCTGGATTTAAATAATATCTCACTTGTATTTAAAAAACAAGTAGCATCAATGTGAGCATGGAAAGAAGAGATGTCATTTCAAAATCTTCAGACTTCTATAAGAAAATAATAATGCACACAGGGACTGACAAAAAAGAAATATTCTATTTTAGAAAAGTATTAAGTTTAGATATATTCTTAATTCCCTTTGAAGTCAACGTTAAATATGTAGTTAACTTCTTGCCTGCTTGGGAAATCTCATCAGCAGCCTCTTGGAGCTCTGAACAGTCAGTTTAAAGAGATGCTATTCCTAGAATAATTCGTGTCATAACGAGAAGAACTCATTCATTACTCTTTGGTGAATCTGTCTGTTATGAAAACAAATTATCAGGGTTCTTCTTCCGTTTTCCTAACTGGCATTTTCAACCTACAGATTCCTGTGCTGAGCAACCTTGAAAAGGGCACCCGAGAAGACTGGAGTAAAGGCAGAGATTTTCCTCTGCAACTCCAAAACACCACATTTCTTACTTCTTTCATCTGAAAATTCTTTATGTTGAAATTCTCCCTATTGATGGGATTTTGAGCAGTTACCTGAGAGGACATTCCATGGCATGGGTAAAGGATTGCTTTGTCATCCTCTTCAGCTCCCTGGTCTAAGCAGTAGCCGCTTGCTTTGCTGTTACGCACCTGTAGCCAGGTCAGAAAGGAAGCACTTGGATTAGAGAGAAATGTTTAAATGCAAGTCCAATCCAGCTAAATCTTAGCTGCACTACAGTTAGTGGAACAACTAACATGTAAAACTGTTCTTCTCTGAGGAACACATGCTTATTCTCCAGGTATGACAGGATGGCAATGTGAATTTGCTCCAGGAAAAGCCATTTGGACAACCTGCTGTCTTTACAGACCTTGGGGCAGAGTTATACTTGCTCAAGAATCACAAGCCCATAAAATTCACTCTTAAGAAACTCAGGCCAAATTTTGCACCAAATTAGCCTTGTGTAAATATAAATGTTGACCTGATTCGTTGAGAATGTGACTTCCCCAAACACCACAGGAACTGCCCAGGAATGGTGTTGGATGTGGCACCTTTTTATTTGCTCCTATTGCTTGTATAAAAACAAAAAAACGTGAAAAATTTGGTTGTTAGATGGACATTTGCAAACAGTCAACAGTTCAGTTTTGGTTTAGACTGTGAAATATTTGTCTGTCCACCTCCCAAGGTCGAGAAATAATTTCTACATTACATGTTGGAAAAATTGGAAAATAATCCTTCAGATTATAGAGTATGGGCATAACAGGGAATCTAATTGGACAAAGGGCTCACCAACAGTTACATTTCAGAAGGTTATTTTATGACTTAGGTACTATAAAGGCTAAAGAAGATGAAGACAGCTTTACGACATGGCTTTAAAAAACTGTGAATTGAGTCGGTAGGAAATGTATTTTTACTGCTGTTTCAATCTGTTCACATCTACTTAATACATTTATTTTCCTTTAAATTCACTAAAATCCAGGCATCTTTTCCTCCAGGAAAATAACCAGAAAAGAAAGCATTTAATAACAAGCTTGATGTCATTTAGAATGAAATCACTATTTTTTTCATTAGGGTCATTGTAAGACTGGAAGGGAACTATGCCAGTTTATTATAGCTAAATAGCTTGTGTGGCTCCATTTTATTATAAATTTTAATGAATTAGATACTTGCATCACTAAACTTGCTGTCTGACTCAAGAACCTTCTATGCGACCACTCAACAGAAAAAAAAAAAAAACTTTTTTAGAGCCCAGCTTGCTAACCATCTGGTATAGCTGATACAACATTGGCAGTGCTGCCAATGTTCTCTGCAGTTAACAGCCTCCTCAGAGCTGACAGTTACTAATAGCTCCTGGTGAATTTACTAAATGTCTTTCCTCACTTACTGCCAGGGATAGTTATATTAGGATGCAAAGTGATATTATGCAATAAAACTTGACTTTGTATCAATATTTGAAGTGCCTGGCTTATTTTTATATGAAGTCAATCAAATGGAACAGAAAGGAAGGATGCCCACTTGTGTGTCTTGTGTGAAAATACACTGCCTTTGGATTTAGTTCTAGTTCAAGCAGACAATTAAAACAGAATCTTAAAAAATCATGCAGCAGGAGAGCTCAAAGAACTTCACCCCAGGTGACAGTCACAAGTGACAGCAGTCTTTATACTACAGGCACATGTAGAGGTTCACAGAGCTACAGAGGGCATGTCTGACTTTAAAGATTGGGATTGAGCATACATTGGAGTTTTGATTGGTTCACAAAAGAGAAAGAAATGATACAGACAGCTGAGGTGAACCAAAACATCTACACATTTCTAACACACTGGGATCAAGCATTCTATTAGAGGTAAGTAACCTATCCACTCAGCTGTCTCTGAGTAGGTGTTCCAAGGTCTAACTCAATACCAGGACACAAATGAAAATTCAGGATCTGAGAACAAAGCAGCAAAATTGGTTTTCCTCTAATGACTTTTTCATGGTGAGATAAAGGTTTGCCAAATGGTAGCCTCACCTTATAAACTGAACAAGGACATGCTGCTTCTTAGCCTGAACAAGGAGGATTGTGGAAGTGAAAAAAACAAGTGAATGTAATCCTTCATACAGTTTGGCAAAACCCAAAGAAGGGGTGGTTCTTTACTTAAAAACAATTCATTGAACTCAATTGTTCTCAGTAACTGTAATTAATTTAGATCTCCTGACTGCTGATGTTTTCTTTGTGATGTCTGTGGCATCCTGTTTGGGAATATGGTTACCTGGAGCTGCTCTATTCAAATGTCAGCCAAGGAGGTTGTGTGTTGTCAGTGGGAATGATTTCATCTGCTACATTGCACTGGGTGCTGCTCAACCCCTCACTTCTGAGTGTTGATTAAAAGAAGGGGAGGGCTTTGCTGTTGCTACTACTGTGCTGAACTGAAATTGCTCTGTACATATTGATACCCCCCACTAAGGTGAAAGGACTGCTCTGCTGCAGCCCTGATGCATTTTCAAAGACATACTCTACCTCTCCATAAGTGACTGTATTGTTATAAACCCTCATTTCAGGGTAGACGTTCTCCAAGTACCACTTAAAACTCCGGCACTGCAGTCGCTGTCGTAGAGCTATTCTTTCTGAGACATCTCCAAAGTCAACTCCAGGGTTCTACAGGAAGCAGAAAAAGAATGAAGAAATCTCACTGCATTGACTTTACTGTTGTTATCTTTACTGAAACCAAATTGGAGTTCATTTTGTATACCAAGCTGTAGTTCCCTCTCTCTTTTGTGAGTAACAGCTCATCAAACAGCTGCTGTTGAGAGTAGACAATAAATATTAATGAAAGCCAGCAGAAAAGAAGGATAACAAACATGAAAAAAACCAATTGTAAATCAAAACAGTAAGAATACAATAAGTACGTTGTTACTTACAGCAATTCTAAATGTTTGCAATCAAACCTGAACTCCATTGCTTTCAGATTCAGTAGGAATTTAGACTGTAATTCTGGTTTAAGATATGGCAGCTTGATCATGGTTTACGCTAGTAACAGCCTTGGGTACTCACTAATGTAAATGAGATCAGAATAGACCTGTTAAAACTTCAAAGCAGAGCTGCTAAAAAAGTCATTAAGCTCCATTTTATTTGCATATACCAGCCTAATTTTTTTACTGGAAATGAAGCTCATTTGCAGACTTGAGCATTTACACCCAAAACCTCTTATTCGTCTTTTTCAGAGTTTAATTCATGTTTGAATATAAAGCTCATGAAAAACACATTCTGGAAGAGTCAAATCAAAATTATCAAACTCAGCCATTTAAAAATTGCCAGGTCCTGAGAGTCTGTTGATTTAAACCACAATATAACATCACAGTTCAACATTGACAGTAAGAGACCTCATCTAAAAGTCTTTTCTGAGAGTGTATGAATCAAATGAAACTGAAACTGGGGTTTCTGCATGGATGTCTTAAGTGCCTTGTTTGTTTCCTCCAGAAAGATTTCTGTACATTTCTTAATTCTGTCTAATACAGGGTTACAAGACAGCAGCAAAACTTAGCTGAGGGTTTATTTGAATCCCCAACAGATGCCTTGTTTTCAGAAGAGAATACAAAAGTTACACTGAACAGGTTTTTCTATTTCCCACATAAACATTTTGCTGTGCTCACTGCTGCTGCCTGATGCATACTTTGTCATGAGCTCTCTATGCAGCATCCACTCAAATGGATGTTAATTCAGGTACTTCAGGCTGCATGGAAGAAGAGCAGTTCTTGGAGGCACTCAGAACAATAAATCATTCAATATAAGATTCCTTTATCACCAAAACTGTCAGGGAATAGATGACAAGCAGGGGCAGACCAAATAATTGTTTAGTTAAAGTAAAGCTCTCCTGCTGAATTAAGGTTCTAGGAATATGGTCTGCAGTTGAGTCCAAAGATCATCTGCCAATCACCATAAGTGTTATGCACAGATACTTCAATAACTTGGCAGGAAGCGGGTTGTTGACAAAGGTTATGAAAGGGTTAATTTGGATGGGTTTTGGTTTGGAAGACAACACAGACTCTACTTGCCTTCTTTCTACAGTGCCCTTTTTCCAGGGCCATTTCTACAGAAGACAAGGGCAGCAAATTGAGCAGCTATGAAAATTCCATGCTCTGGATTAGCTGCAGTCTTCATGTGCAGGTTCCAGTGAGATGGTACAAGAATGAGGTGTCCACAGAATTTAGCATGTGGACATATAATTTTAACCAGGCAATAAGGTTTCTGGTTCTCCTGCAGAAGGTTTGGCTTCTAACAGTACAGAATCTTTTAGTCATCCCAATTGAATTCTACACTGGACTAGCTCTCTTAACACTGGCTTCCCTTTTCTGAGAGCTAATGGGGTTATTTTTATGATGCACATTTTATCAATCAATTTTTTCGATGGAAAGAAAATTTTAATGTTCAGTACTTCTGCTGATTTTATGTCTCTTATTGTAGATGTGCCTTTTTTTTAAGCACTGCTGTATAGCTCAGTGCAGAAAACTACATCAATAAGTAATCTCAGAGAGATTAAAGGAAATCATGTTTTGGTGTAAATGCTTATTTAAATGTCTTGTCTTTTCTCAGAACTCGTTTGCAGAAGGCATCAAGCAAACAAATTTACCAAGGTTACTACTTTTTCATCTCCTATTTGAAACTTAGTATTTTATCAAATAGATGCAGACAGGGCCAAAATGCCTCTAAAAAATTAGATGGATGCTGCTTTTTCTTCCTTCTACTATTAGAGAAATCTTATGTGAGAAAGAAGTTATGCAGCAGGGCCTTATAAGGCAAAATAATTCTCTGCAATTACCTCTCATGCCAAAATAATTCACCAAAACACATCTTCATAGAGACCTAATTTCCAGCATTGCAGTAAGTAAAATCAGGACATGTGTGACCATGTGAATATTCAGACATCTCATAGAGAAGACTTAAACATTGCTTCTGGAGGAAAATGTGTTTTCACAGCTGCAACAGGAATGAACAAAAATGGGGTTGTTTTATGTTACCTAAGTATGAAAGTACAAGTATGTATTTAGGACACAGACTAAATCTGATGAAGTCTTTGACAAGACTCCTGTGACTCTGATGAAGTCTGGGTCATAACTCAATACTCACAAAGACACTGCTGGGTTTGCCCTCTCTTCCTGTTCACATAGGAACATTCTTGTTTCCATTCACTTCAATCATCTCTGGACAAACCCTTCACATATGGATTAACTAAACCATCATCACCTACAAATCTGAGCATGCTTATCCCCAGCTGCACTCCCAGTGCCCCTTCATGTGAATAATTTGGATGCAAATATCACTAAAGGATCCAGCAGTAGTCAGCTTTCCCTGACTGGGATATAACATATACCTCTTCTCTCAAAGAGTTATGCTCAGTGGAGATGTAGCATGTGGCATACTTACAGGATAAAGTGATAAATTGAACCTGCAAGTTTATCTAGTATTTATATTACATGGTTTCCTAGAGGTCCCCACATGCCACCTACAATTTGTATGCACAGTAAGAAACAGAATATGTCCACATTGCAGCTCTCAGCCTGTAGCCAATAAAGTGAGTTAATGTGTGATTCTTTTATTGCATACTTGCTTTTTTATGTTGGTCAGGTCTACTGAGTCTCATGATGAATGATTATATTTATTTATGGACATTTCTGTAGTCCTCACCACTGTGGCATATGAACACCTCAAAGTTTAATGGCATCCCAAATTAATGACTTCTGAGGAACACATAAACCTGAAACATCGTGCTCTAGTTCAATTATAAATCTGTGTCACCATTCCTGAGCACATAAAACCAATACCCAGGCAACAAATTCACATGGCAGAACCCTGTATTAAGCACCCTCCAGCATGAAAACACCCATCCCCCTAACCCTGGGCAGCTGGAGTAACACCCTTCACCTCAGAGAGCAAACTAGGAGCAGCCACACAGGTTTCTGCCACTATCTCGGAGAAAGTGAGCCCTGCACTTACTGCCATGGGGATGTTCCAGGCCATGTAGACGTGTGACTTGAAGTCATCCATCCAGACCTCAGCAGCCCGCAGGGCGTTGCGCTTTGCATAGTAATCGATGTCGTTGTTGTAGGGCTTCTTGGTGCGCTCAATGTGTGCCACCCGAGAGCAAGGCAGCACCTCCATGCTTCCCCCACACTGCCAGACCTGGAGGAGTTGGGAGGAGAAAAGGAGAAATGGTTATAGGGTTATTTTCTAAATTTTTTTTTTTTTTTTTTTTAACATAATACAACTGCTTCTTTTCAGACGCTGTAGATCGAAAGTTGCCTACTGGGGGAAGGATACTGCCAAACAACAGCATGACAAGCAATATTATTAAACAGGATACTGAAGATCACCTGCCCTGGGGGTGAACCCCCTCTCTCTGCACATGGGCTGTAGATGAGTCTGAGTGATGCAGATGACTGTGTTAGGTTTAGATACCATAAATATCCAAACCCTTCCCTATCATGGCACAGGTCTTGGAAGCGTTAAGCAGAAGACAAGTTACAAGGTGGTAACCTCTGTCAGAGGAATTAATGTAACCTTGTGCTTGCTCCAGAAACTTCAGCACAAATCAGTTGTATCCTCTGGCTGCATGGGGGTTACCATGTCAGCTCTCCAAATCAGCTAGCACACTGTTAATAGCTTAAATCTGACTACCAGAAAAATCTGCATACATAAGCATCTCAGATGTCCTACTGCACACCAAATGCTTTTTATGAAGTGATTTGAACATGACTTTGGGAAAGAGAAGGAAACAAACTACCCACGTGTACAATACCAACAGAAAAAAAGTGCATGGAAACACACTCTCTCACAATGGAAACTTAGACTTTGATTGTGAGCCCTTCACTTATTCTTTCCTTTTCCTAATCTACTCCCTTCAGGCCTCACTGATTTGCAGCACAGCAACTGTCCCACACTTTGCCTTACCTTTGTCAGTAAGAAACAAGCACTGCCTTACCTGGTTGATACAGAACATCCCATGAAAATTTTAACAAGAATCAAGACACAAATCTTCAAGCAGGATGTCTTGTTAAAACTGGACATAAGCCAAAATGTGCATTTATTCAGCAATAGAGGTGACTGCCACGCTTGGCAGTGGATGTGAGCACAGAAAAAGCATTTCCTACCCAGTGCTCCTGCCCTTCCTTACACACACAGCAATCACCTCCCAGCTTCCAGAGGAGCACAGGAGGTGAGGCCATCACCGTGTACTCATTCCCAAGCTGGGTGAGCAAATCACACAGCTGCTTCCCTCCCTGGCAGCAAGGAAAGGAGAAACCTCTGGTGCAACTGTTTTGTGTGCCTTTTCCTGCAGGCCAGGCACATAAGAAGCAATAAATGACCATTTATCTCTCTGCTCCTGAGCTGATGAAGATGGATAATGGGGGGTTAGTGGAGACTCCATCACCCAGCCTTCCCAGACACCAGCATGCCCATACTGTGCCATTTTTTCCTCTTGATAATTCACTGTCTGAACTCTGGCAGGAGACAAAGAGGAGTTGTCTCTCTGAATCAGTGGGATTCAGAGTGATGCAGGGTGATTGAAGCTTATGTTTCAATACCCTCAGGTCTGCACTTAGTACCACAGTCTAGCTCAAATAAAGATATTAAAATATAATCCACTGCTTTCCAGGGTTGCCTTTTACTGAGCAAAAGGGCTCATTTTCAGACAAGATGTATTCTGTAGCACCACTGGGGCAGTTCTGCACCTCATCTGCCTTCTCAGGGACAAAGATAAATTGCTTGGGGAGTGGCAAATAAAACCTGCTCCTCCGGTTTTGTTTTGTTTAGGGGTTTTTTTGTTTGTTTGGTTTTTTGGTTTGTTTTTATTGTGTTGATGTTTTGATTCTTAGGTAATCCTTATTTGCCGTTTTTCAAACAGTTCTTTTGTAAATCGCTGGCCACTGGAATTTGTGTTTGATAAATGAAATACACTGAAAAATACACTGCTGATAAATTTGGACCGACAGATGCTGAGGGTTCCCAATGCAAAGAGAAAGTGCTACCAAAAAGAAAAAAAGTGAAAATCAATTCGTTTCATTGATTTTCATGATCAGAAGGGAAAACCAGCAGTACACTTTTGCCCAACTCGTCCTGGAAGTCAGCTATTTAATGCTCAGCACATTTTTCTTATTCTTGATATGGCTAATGACCTTGTAATTTTTATTTATATATTTTAGTACCAAGAGCAAATCCATTATCTGAGTGGCAGATTTACAGCCTTCAAATGCCAGTGCTCATGCAAACCTGAAAAGAAAAAGGTACTAAACTGAAACATAAAAGGAAACAGTTTGGCGGCTCATCTGTAAATTCAGTGCAATTATTTACCACGGATAAATTCTCCCCGGATGAAATCTACAGGGAACTCAGACACCTGGCTTTGAAGAAAAAGTGACAAAAAAAAAAAAAAAAAAGAAAAAAGGCAACAGCCTGGCAGCCAGGATCCTGGGTGCACAGCAGTCAGTGGGAATTGGCACTGCAGTGTGACCACCCCATCTGCAATCCTCCTGATTGCTTCACATTTATCTTCAGTCCCTGCTTTCCCCTACCCCTCAGCCCCATCTTGCTCTTTAAAGACAAAATCTGAAGAATAGGAAGGAAGGAAACAGCTAGGGAATAATAAAATTTTGCTTCCTATGAAGATGCTAATTTTTTTCTGGTAATGGGTTTAACACCAGTTGGGGGTGTTCTCCATGATAAGGGTGGAATTTCCAGTCCCAAAGTGAACTGGATGTGCAGCAGCCAGGACAAGGAGGCAGTCAGATGTGTATCACCAGGCATAGATCATCACTCCATGTTTCTCCATACCCCAAATAAATGCCACAGCTGCTTGACTATGGGTCATTTCTTTTCTGGCCATACAAGGTCTCCTGTTTCACTTCATAAGGATTAGTTGCTGTTCAATGGAGCATTAAATTGTCCCCCCAGCCTTTGAGTTCACTGCTAAGTCAATCTCTTGTCTTCTGCCTCTCCAGTCCAATGATTACTTAAATTTACATAAAATGAAAGAGTTTCAGTAGTACAACCAAGTATATGCACCCAAAACCAGACCACATCCCAGCAGATAAGATCAGTCAGATAAGAGTGAGATGAAGACTCAAGACTTGTGTCTGAATCAAGAGCATGGGGAGATTCATCAGCACCTTCTCCTCACTGGGCACAGAACTGAAAAACATGTGTGATCCAGAAAACCATTGCCTGTCTGCCTCTAACAAGATGTCTCTGAAATTCAAGGCAGGATGAAAGAACAAGGAAAGTTTTACTGCATGAAACAGGTGAGAGAGAGAGACTGCCCCTGAAATGGGCTGATTCTCCTTTTCATCCTCAAGACCGTATTTAATGACCCATTTTAACAGTAGCAAACAACTCATTTCTTTCCAGTTGTAACAATGAAATTATGTCAGAAAAATAATTACGTGTGTGTATAGAGCATTTATCGAGCAGACTTCTTCCAGGTGCCTTACCATGGGAAGCAAACTCTTTCTACCTGGGAGCAGAGTAATGGTTCATTGGCTGAGAACATGGGAGTTGAACTCTGAGCTGCTCCCTTTTGGGTGCCCATCACCAAAAAGCAAACTCAGCCATGTGTTTTCCTCATGGAGAGGCAAATTCTCATTAGTAAACTTTGGTTCTGGCACCACAGCATGCACTCATCAAAGCTGCACAGTGGTGCAGCAGCCCAGGTTCCTGTGAAGGTGGATACAGGCTCAAGGGATGCCCTGGGCTGGGCACGGGAGAGGCTCCAGGCAAAGCAGAGAAGCAAAGAGGCTTCTACTTTCTGTGCTCCTTGACTCCACGCAGCTGCTACAGCCCAGGGACTTGGCTTTGCCTCTGCCAGCATCACACTGCACAGCATTTTAATACATGATCGAGTAATTCCAAGAGACACTCAATTTATTTGCTAATTGTAGCTAATTTCTAATTTCAGTATTGCCCTTTAGGCTGCTATAAACAAAACTGATAGCAATATAAATGTTACCATAGCTGTGTTACTTTAGCATTTTTACTGCTAATTATCTCAATCAACTTTTCTATAAACAGACATATTAAGTATTAAGAAGTACAAGTACCCACATCAGAGGTGAATTACTAACTGAATGATAATGTTCATGGTTTGCACTACAATGATTTACTAGCACTGTCTATCAGGTATTCCACTACCCTTGAGATACAGCTGTCCTGCAGATAAAATATTTACCATTTGTTATACAGTAGTCAGTTGGACGTTGTATTCAAAGAAAAAGAGGAGAGACAATGTCTTGTTTACCTTGGTACATCTCTGAATGAAGGACAGGGACATGATTTAGGAAGGCAAATAAATGGTTCTGCTTTAACTCTTGCCAAAGAAGAGTCCAACTCCCCTGCTAAAGCAAACTAAAATGTTACTGATATTACAACTTGCAATGGTGCCATGGCGGCTTTATCTGTTTTCAGGAACTCACAGACATTTCAGTGGTCCTTTGCTAAAAGGAATAATCTGAGTCTACATCTTCCAGAAGTCAGAAAATGATAAGAATCAGTTTCCAAACATGCACGTGGCAGCAGGATTCCTCATTTCTAACGTGCCCAGCAGAACCTGTTCCCCAGAATTTCTGCAGTGGCTTCTGCCAGAGGCAGCACTGCAGAGGTGGATGCTCAGCACATCCTGAAACAAAAAACTTCAAGCTAGAAGGAGATACTGATGTTTTATAAAACCAGTTCTGAACTCCACCTGAGCAGCGCTTCACAGAAATATCCTTTTGGATTTCAGACTTTCTTTTCTTCATGAAGCCAAGAGAAGAGATGGAGGAGTTTTCAGAGCAGCTCAGATATCCCTGGTTTATGATATCTCAGCATGGCAATTCTTAAAAGTCAGGAATCTCAGGTTTTTTTCAATTTTCAAAGCAGAGCCTACCAAAGACAGATGTCTTCTGGCCTACCCACACACACCTACGGCAGGCCTGGAAAAGATTTTCCTATCATGAAAGAATTTCCACATTTTTTAGAATTTTTGCTGTCCTAAATTGTCAAGAATAACATAAAACCAGTTGTCACCAGTTAAAACACAGGCTTTTTGTCATCTGCATCTTCCTCCCTGCAAAAAAAACTACTCCAATTTTTTTTTCTTAAACTGAACTATTGATATTTTCAGAAGATCTGCTTGGTGTTAAAAGCTTTTTAAATATGAGCACAATTCAAACTAAAAGGTCAGTTTAAACTGAAAACCCAAACTTTTGTTGTAAAAACAGCAAAATATCATCTTTTGGTGACATTTTACCAAAAAAAAGGTATTTGTTCTCATTTAGAAATTTTGCCAAAGCACAGCCTTTCCTTAATTTATCAGCTGGAAAAGCCTCAAGTCCCTTCCTGATAAACTTAAAGGAGGCTGGGGGCTCACCCCCCTTCTCTGAGAGCATGTAGCTTGAGGATAAAGATGCCTTAAATCAGTGACAGACCTTCCAGATCACCATCCAGACAGTGATTAAATGGGAGCTCCTCAGGGTGAAAAAAAATCTAAGTACTTTCTGGCAAAAGTTGCAATATCTGAAGGGCAGGAGGACATGGAACCCAGGTAGTAAATTCAAGCAGCAGGTTCTGCTGAGCCTTTCTCAGCTCCTTTCACACCAAAATCCATGTGCACAGCAAAGTTAGAGGAAAATTCCTACTCTGATAAAGCCCAACAGAAAGATAATTCCTAACATTAAAAACATGAATATTAAAAACATACAGAGTAGTTGCTGTAGTTTTGGCCTCTCTCTTTCCAGTCAGCCATGCACCAACAAGTTGTAAATCAAAAGGGATTCTTCAAAATAAATTTAAATTATGACAGTGAGATTTTTTCCATCTAAAACACAGGAGGTCTCTAGTTATCCTCTAGTCCTTGACTGATGTGGCAACTCTTCCAGTGCCCACTCTAGAAACAAAAAATGAGCATGAATTTAGCACACTTATGGTTTTTGTATCTCTAGTATTGACAGTTGACATAGTTCACTGAAAACCTTTTTTTCAAAATAATTTATAGCCTGACATTTTCTTGTTTTCTAGTGGAGTTTTATGGATATTTTTTCTTCCACAGCCCCTCAGTGCTGACTGGAGAGTCATAGTTAATCAGATGTGCTACATAAAGTGCTCGCTCTCTCTTTTTCATTTCACGTTGGAAGCTGTTAGAAACCAGGAGGCTGTCATAATCAAACATGTCATCTGGCAAAATCAATCATGTGGTCTCATTTTGTTCATCAACTACATTTTTATCATCATCTTTAAAGGCAGACATAATTATGGCTTAAAAAAGTCCCAACTCTCGCTTCTCAAAATAGCCTCTGCTATTTCATGGTGCTCTTAGAGAGCAAAAATCTTTCCATGCTGGGACAAAACAGCTTCTATCAGAGAGACCTGCCAAAAAAAGGATTTGAGAAAAGAAACTGCATCTCAAGATCCACAGTTTGTATATTCTGTCAAATATTTCAGGGTAAACTTCTGACCAATGCTTGCAAATTAACAGGACCCAAAAGGGTCCTTTGCTTAACTGCTCAGGACATATTCTCTGTTGCAGTCCTTGCCTTTTTGGTTTCACCTCCAGCTACAGCAATTTATAGATAATCTGCTAATAGCAGATATCTAGGGAGTGTAAGAGAATCTCACACATAAAGCTAAATCTGTCTCTTATGGAACATGAACTTAATTTGAAGACAGAAGCATAGATGGGGAGGATAGAGCAGATGAAGTCTTACAAGTTTTTAGTAGGTCTGGCACTACAATTAACTCTCCTTATGATTATTACTATTACTTCAGCTGATGATCAGTACTTGGAAGCCAACTGCTTTTTCCAAAATCATTATGAGATATTTTGAGGGTGTTTTACCTCCTCTTGCAGAATCATCTCATGTGAGGTTTCCTGGCAGATTGAAAATGACACTTTGCAGAAAAGTAAAAAATTTGTTTTAAAGATGACACGTGATTATCCTGTAAAATTTATTAGGGCTTGAGCTCTTAGTTTTGCTACCTTGGGATTTTCTGATATTTACAGATGAATTGCTTTCAGAGAAAAAAGGCAATGGGACCATAATGTTCTTTCAATGAGACACTCAACTGGTTCATGCTTTCTAAGTTTCCTCTTCAGGAGCAGGTTTAGAGGTTGTCCTTCATGTGGTTTTTAGAGGTTTCACAGAACCTCCAGCCAGCAAAGATCTCAACTGTGACAACAGTGAGAAGATAACACTCTGCTGTTAACCTTCCTATGAAAGAAAATAGATAAGCATGAAGAGATTGAAACATCTTCTAGAGAAACTCTCACTCAGCAACTATCTTGCTGAAAAGATAAACTTTATGTAAGGACCAAGTCTGATAAATTACTAACCAGCTGCTATGGGAGGGAGAAGGTAGGATTTTAATGATATTAAAAATGTCCCTTATACTTCAATCACTAACCCAACCACAGTTTTTACAAATAATATTGCACTGTTGTAAAAAGCATGTGTAGGGAAGAAGCTGATGACTTTGTGTTTGAGGGGAAGTCTTCTGTTTCAGTACCCTTCCCATCTCAGTTTGGTATCTCAGAGGTACAGGGATTATTTCCTGTGACTAAATTATAGCAAAAATTGGACCTCCAATTCAGAAGAAAAATTAAAAGCCTTTCTATAAAGTTAGGTCCCAGAATTAAAACACTCACACTAGAAACATCTGGGGTTGGTCTACTCATAATACCAGATTTCAAATTTAAACTTTTTGAACTCATAAAGAAAACAAGACAAAAAATAATGATATAGCAAGTTTGTAGTCACATACATCAGATCAAGTGGCAGCTGTATCACAGAATGGCTGAAGTTGGACAGGACCTCTGGAGGTCATCTGGTCCAATCCCCAACCCCACTCAAGCAGGGAGCTAGAACCAGTTGCTCAGAACCATGTCCAAGAGGTATTTGAGTATCTCCAATGATGGAGACTCCACAACCTCCCTGGGCAACCTCTCAAAATTCTCTCAGCCATCTAATTTCAATTAACTTCCTTCAAAATGGCAAATGAAATGTTTTTCACACTATTTAGGGTGCCTGTCCTAGTATGTCAGGGAGATAAATTACATCTACCATTGCAGAAAGGGCAGACAGCAAGTCTGTAACTCAGAGGTACTTTTTCTAGCAGACAGGTGAACACATCAGCCTAAAACTAGGCAGAACCTCTAATAGCATCTCCCTTCAGTTGTTACCTAAGCTAAGACAGGATGAAAGTAAAAGGGGAAAGCTGTTCAACATTTTTTTTTTTTAATTTTTCTCCAAAGAGAACTCTCTGCTTTCTTGTGTAATACCATTAGTTCACACTTTCAGTCTTTTGCTAAAGAAGTAACACTTACTGCATGTTCAGCCTTCTGCAAGAAGGCTGAAAAATGATAAAATACTTCCTGGCATTTTAGCTGAGACCACTGGGAAGAATAATAAAGAGAAAAATTTAGTGATGCTTCCCTTAGAATACAGTAATTCTTGAGTAAGGAAATATTGAAACAGACTGGCTAATGAAGTGATCACAAAGGGTCTTTTCAAAAGACCCTAAGTGGAGTTGTCCTCATTTGTGTTCTCTTTCAACAACAGCCTCCTAAATGATCTTTGTATATTGTCTGCACTAAATCCTGCAGGGTGGCTATTTTATTTTAAAGAAAAAAGCTTTTGGGCTGCAGGGGATCCATTCAGTGAGAGCTATTATGCTTATTGTGACTCTGCTGCAGAGCCAAGGGATTTACTATATGCTCATTAGATCCTGCTTTGTTCTGAAACAATCTTTTACAATGCAAATTTTAGCATGCTGATCTACTTAGGATAACACTTTCTAAAAAAAGGCTATTAAAGTAAAAGCTGCTTCTAATGCAGAAACACCACAGACTCAGATTAATTACCAAAATTTTAGGCCATGAAGACATCTGGTGTCTCAGCTTGAATTCAGCTTTGAACATGGTTACCAGAAGTCACAAGGACTCTGTTACAGGTACAAAGCAATGCCAGGGACACTCACAGAGCTCAGAGGCCATGGTACAAAGCCATAAAGATGAGGCACATATGTCAGCTGCCTTCTTGGTGCCTGGCATGCAGAAGAGCTCTTTGCTCAAATGCTGGCACCTGAAGCATTTAAGACAGTGGAGAAGAATCATCAGCAGAGATGTGGATTCACCAGCACCTCTGGAGGACTCTACATGAGATGAGAGGCAGGAGTTCTCCATAGCCCTGCTGCATAAGCATCCCAGGCACAGAGCTGAGGAAAAAAAAGCAAGCAAGACAAATATAGCTGGAAAAAAATGGCAGAGCTGAGCAGAAACAGCTCTCTGAGTTCTGGTGCTGGATGCTGAGCACTCAGGGAGCTGTGATAGTTTCCATCTCCCAGGAGCACTCTTTTAAATTCATGTGTGGCAGCTGTGACCTGCAGCAGTATTGATGGTGTGGGGTGCACTCTTGTTTTTCAAAGCATTAATTCTACCTTGTTCCTCCTCTATGACCTTCCCAAGGGAGCACTTGTATGAACACAGACCGATGAATATTATCATCCAGGAGATATACCTGATAGCTCATTCTTAATAGCTCCATAAATCTCACTAAGTCTTAGTGCTTTAAGTGTACAGCAGAGATAATACTGCTGTAAGGAATAGTGTGAACCCATCTCTCATAAGTACAGGAACCAGCCAGTCTAGTGACACTGTATTAAAGCATTCTCCCTTCTACTCTGATTAGCAGGGCTCAAGCTGGAGGTAGAATTTATCCTGAAAGATTGATCTCTAGGAGGATAATTAATAAAACATCAGAGGTAAGCAATGAGAAAAAAAATTTGTTCCCAAGCAGAAGTACTAAAAATTCAGTATAGTAGTTCCAGATATCCTTTCTCATACACTCCTAAACCAGATCAGCAAACTGAACATGCAATTTATATTTAAAAACCCACAAATCATCACCTGCTTATACTGGACAAGTTCATCTGGTTGGAATAAACACCTGCTCACTAAAGCAGCACAGGATTATTGAATTCAGATGATGTCTTGTTTTATGCAGTAAGTGCCAAATCCTTAATATACATAAGATGCAGATGTGTGTGCACATGATGTCCACTGGGAATGCTTATTTATTTGAGATGACAAACCCCTGATTAAGATTCTCCTCCTGGGGGAAAACATCACCAGTGTTATAGGAAGGTGCTGGCATTGCCCATAAACTGGAATAAGGTAAGGAGAAAGTCAGGACAGATCCAGACTAGGTCCAACACCAAAAGATGTCACCAAAGTTTGAAAAAGAAATAAAAAAAGCCTCTGACCTACAATGCTCTTTTGCACAGGCACAGCTACTCTTGGCTATCTGAGCTGGAAGAACTTAAAAAAAAAAAAAAAAAAAAAAAAAAAAGCAAAACCAAAAACCCCCTGGTGAGTGTGTTACAACACATGTTAACTTCATCTTTCAGACTGAAAAGCAATACACATCTGGATTGATTTTTGGATACCTTAGAGGAAAGGCACAAAGGCAGAGGAAGAGGAACTTGAACAGCAGAAAGTGCTATTATGTTCTAGTCATTCACTCTGCTTAAATGCTTTATTGCTGCTATTAATGGACAGATAATGACATTAATCATGGGCTGTGAAGTGACTGCCAAACTAAGCTATTTCATATGAACAGATTGCATCACCTAAGGAGCTGGTGAAGGGGTGCTAGTTGGGTGATACACAAAAGAAAAAGACTGATTTTGATGGACAAGTCCCCGAAGAATCTCCAGATCCTGGAGCTGTTGTCACATGTGTGGATTTGTTGAGTCCCCAGGGAAGTTTGAAGCAAGGTGTACAACCAGGCTCTGCATTTCATTTCATTAGGACCAGTTATAAAGATTTAGATGAAGGCTTTTGTTTGGAGAATTTCTTTGTTCTGTTATGTAATGAAACCAAAAGAAATGTATTGATGGGGACATGTAAAAGAGATTGCTAGGTAGGGCACATTCTGTGTAGCATAAGAATGTGAAAATACACATTTGGCAGTGTTTTTCCCAAGAGCTAAAAGTGTCCTCACAACTGAACACTGTAAATATTAGCTTCAGCTTATTGGGAAGACAGTGTCCTGTGTTATTAAAGTGCTGAGCAAATAAGGGATGTTCTTTGTTTGCAAGAGATTTCCAGAAGTTAAATACATATATACACGCATACAGATACAGTTTCAAATTGAACCAGCAACAGTTTTGACATTTCAAGGTGCTACATGACTCAAAATATGGAAGAAAGTCCATTTCAGATCAAACAAAGTATTTTATATCAAAAAATCTGGAAATATCCATTTTTAAGAATACAATTTAAAAAGTTTTAATGGATTCTCCTTTCTTGACAAGTGAATTAGAGAATTAAAGGTTTGGGGGGAGTTGTTTGTTTGTTTGTTTGTTTGCCAAATCTAAATTTCTTTTTATAAAATTGTTTAGAAATTTCTGATTTGAAGAGTCTCAGAACCCTTCAATTTGAGAGAGTCTTGAAAACAAACAATGTTAAAGAAAACCCATACTTTGAGTCAAGCATATCTTCTCCAGTCCTTGGACTTAACCATGTCATGCTAAGCCAAAGGTAGCCTACAGCTAATAGAATTCCAGCTAAATTTCTCTCTTGTTCTGTTTCCCTGTGTCAGACAGATGCATGCTGGACCACGTGGTGACATCTGTCACCTTCTGTCCCTGCCCTTGGAGATGACCATGGGACAGAGCTCAGCAGAGGTTGGAAATGTTTTGCATCATCCTTCCTTCTGCAAGGACTCCCCCCCTGACACCAGAGAGGGATTTGCAGACATCCACTGTGAGCAGGGAGAGGAGTGTCCCAATTTCATAAGGTAGGAAATGAAAATGGATGATGTTAATGCCACCTCTTGATGAGTGTTATAAAACTGATTGCCTCTGTGAGCTCCTTAGCATGGAAAGGCTGCTGGGATATGCTAGATGAGGATTTCAGGGGATGCTTGGACAACTTGTTCATTCAGCATGCTCACCCCTCCCCTCAAGCCTGCCCTTATTCAGCCTTCCCTGCCCCACCACAGAATTTTGCCCCCCTGCATTTCAAATACCACTGGAGACTGAAAGGGAATAAAGTACAAACATGCACTCACTCCCATGGCACCACTGGATTTGTGTCTAACAGAGCAAGGCAGAGCCAGTTATATAAAGCACAGCCATGAAGTACAGGTATCAGCACAAACCTGACCTCAAAAGGATGTCAGACATGACCAGAAAAGTATTGCATTGGTAAAAATACAGAGTTAACTTAATGACCTATGGCATTTTATGTTCCCAGCCAGCTGCTATAGTTTTACTCCAAAAGATTCACTTCAAATAAAGCTTGGCTGAAATAAATAAATAAATCCAACTCCTGTTACTCCAGTTGTTGGGGTTTTTTTTATTTCTAGAGAATGGTAGTAGTCATTAAATTCTACTTTGCTTCATTAAAGGCTGAATTTCCAAGAACTGAAAGGGACAGTGCCACAGGATTATTAATTCTTTCATCACGTGGCTGATGTGTTTTACCCTTGCTGGGTCATGAGTACATTTGCCAAGCTCCAGGTTTTAATTTGTGAAACCTTTATTGCAAACATTTTGCGTGTCAAAGAAATAATCAAGAGCTTGTTTCCTATTTTTCTTTTTCAACCCAAATACAAATCTCTGTTAAAAAACCTTTTCTGGTAAAATGGAATGGATGATAAGAAAACAATTACAGAGGCTGCATGGCTTTGCCACCATCTATAAGAAAATTTGAAACACTAGAGCTCTACATCATTTTTATGAAGGCACTTTCCTGGACTTTCAGTTCATTTAATTTTGCCCTGGAGCATCCTTGCTGTGAGTAACATGGAATACAATCCACTTGTCTGTCCTGTTGCCTCTAAATAATCTCTTTCCATCTTCTCTCTGAGCCAGGCTGTCACAAGCAGTGTAATACCTCTACAGAGATAAAATAAGACAAAAGCAATAACCACAGTCAAGGCCCCCAGGGATTTCTTCACTAGCTCTAACTACATTGTCCACTGTATCAAAATCCTGCCTTGTTGCCCTGTGTCAATGTTTACATGCTCTGCTGCTTCTACTACTCACATTTTCACAGGATTTCCATCCTTAGCACCTGCTTTGTCAGGTAATGGCAACAACTGTTTCCTTTCCCCAGTTCTCCTGTCAGTGCCACCTTCTGCCAGGCAGCTCTGGTCACAGCCTCTGCTCTGCAGCTGAGCTGTGCTGAGCAACTCCATTATTACATGAGGGATGCTGGGTTTAAAAAATAATTCAAGAACCCTATGACACTGCAAGAGAAAGGGCTTTGTGGCTGCTTGTTTCCTATTGCTGAGACTAAATTGCAGGTTACAAGGTTTGTTTTAGTTGGGCCAGGTGAAGACCATACCCTAGAGGTCTTTGTGCCAGTCCTGGTTCATTTGCTCTGCCCTCCATACTCCCCCATTCACAGAAGAGAAGCTAAATCAAATAAAGAGCCTGTGTGAAATGATGAACACAATGAATGATTGCCTTCCAATTAAAAAGAATTCCCTCTTAATTTTTTTCCCTGAGCCGTTTAACTGGGATCCACCTTCCTGATTAGAATCAATGATTACTGATGGTCCCCAGAAAACTGACTGACAGAGATATACAAGTTATGAGAACATTAAGACACTGTTCTTAAAGATGTCCAAATACTGTCTCCCTCTATCTGCAGCACTTCATGTCAAAATCCCTTGGGAAGGGCATCTGCTCCCTGGAGAGATTGTGTTTTATAGGCTCAATGTCCACCTGAATTCATACCCACAGAGAGCTGAAACAACTGAGTGGAGCACCCAAAGGTGGTGGCCAGGGATCACCAGGAAATCCTGCAGGTAAATCCATCCCTTATCTGCCTTTGTCAAAGCGTTCAAATTTCAGGTAGAAAAGTTCAGGCAAATGGACCAAGGAAAAGGATTTTTCTTCCTCTGACAAATAAACTACATTTCACTGGTGTTCCTTCAATAGCATGAGTGTGTTTTCAAATCTCAAAACTCTGCCATACAGTGAGACTGGAGAAGCACAAGCTATTTGCTGAGAGAAGTCCAAGAGACAGTTTGATAACCAGCAGCATGGAAAGAAATTCCTGATCCTATCTCTCTAATGTAGCAGAAAAAGACATAATGAAACCCAATAATTGGTAGCTAAAGCTAATGCTAGAGAAATTCTGACTTCAGAATAAATTGGCATTTTTTAAACAACAAAGATAATTATACATTGAACATATGTGTCAAATTACTGTGAACTTACTGTGTCAAATTCTCTACTACTAAAAAGGTTTTTTTTTTGTAGTGAGTCTAGGCATCTTCTAAAACCTGCTGAAAACTGAAACAGAAATTACAGGGCTGTCTGTGTAAGATGCTGGGTCAGGATCTCAGCCCTCCATTAGCCAGTTTAATTGAAGAAGCCTTCTAGAAGATGGGGGATTCAACCTTGCATTTCAAATTTACAGAGTATTGTGGAACAAGAAAATAACATACCTCAAGAGAAAGTCTGACAAACAGTACACTCTATACTTTTCCAATATTTATTATTTTTATGTAGGAAAAACTTCTCAGACAAGCTCACTAGACTATGTTCAATCCAGCCTAGTGACCCCTTGATGCAGAATCTGAGTAATATTTCTTTCCCTAAATTTCTCAAGCTATGATTATTTCAACTACAGGGCAAGAGGTGGAGATCAATAACCCCTTCAGAAGGGGAAAAATACTGAATGCATTGTGTATCACTGTCTGGCAACCCATGACACAACAGAACAACATCTTCCTGTGCTTGTAAGCACTATGGATGGGCAGTAAACCAGAAGTTATCAAGCAGAACAAATTTAATGCACTTGAGAGCAGTACAGTCATGGTTTTATATTAATAAACTCAAGAGTAGGCAGTAAGGAAAAGCTCCTGCTAAATAGGCACCATGGCCAGAACTGAGCACACTTTGTGACAACACCTCAGAAGCACATGTTCTGTAAATGCCTTCTACAAATAGAAATTGGAAAGTCTTTTTTCTTAAGCTGCCCTCAAGGACAGTCATCATATGATGTTAAATTAACAAAGAAAAAGAAAACGAAAAAAGCAAGTGGCAGAGTTCCTGGGATGAAGTGACTGGTTCCCAGATCCACTCTCTAGCCAGTGGAGCAAAGCCATTTCCCAGCCCTCATCCAGGTGCCCACACAGGATTCCCAGGAATTCTGCTGTGTCTCAGGAGGGCAGCCCCAGGTGTCCCTCAGCTACATTTGTTCCATGAGCTCTGCTGAACTCCAGACTCAGTTTCTGGTGGAGCTTCCCTGCAGGCTCTGGGACACAGCAGGACTCAGGACACAGCATCCTGACGGACCTGCAAGCCTCAGCAGAAGTTGTTCACAGGTGACAGTGAACAAACAGACTTAAAGACCTTCGTTGGATCCCCAGGTGATCTCAACTTGGACCTTACTTCCAAGCCACTTTCCATTTTAACTGTTGGATTTGCATTTTCTGACATCTAGGAAACTCTGCTACTAGAAATCTTCTGGGTTTTATCCTCCAAGACCATTAGGAAATAATTTCTTGCCTTTGCTGCTTCTGCAGAATGGCAATGCTGAGGGCGCTGCTTGCACTTCCAGACCCAGCCAAGCACGAGTGCTTGTTCAGCTCTACAGCTCTGTGTTATTCCACTGGCTATAGCAGGCCCACTCCCACAGCTGAAATTAAATGCTTGCTTAAGTGCCTTGTAGGTTTTTGGCTTGTTAGCAATTTCCCACAGATACCTCAACCCACTTAACCTGTCACACGGTCTCATTTGTAGGGGTTCTCTGGTGTTAACCAGAGTTTCAAAACTCCTTTTCTCTCCAGGTTGAACAAGTAAATGTGCTTCTGAAAACACCCATGAGGAGACCTACTGAAGAACCTGCTGTCTTCCCCACTTTTCCAACCTTCCTAACAGAGCTGAACATCACACTGATCTCATTAGCAGCCATCACCTCAGGCAGTACATACAGTGTGGGTGGGTTTTCCTTTTTCTGATTACCAAGGAAGTCTTGCTGTCTCCCAGTTTCAATGAATCTCCTGAATTGCCACTGAAAACTTTATAGCTCCAGTAGCCTGAAGTGTAATGCTCTAAAGCAATTTTATACCCAATAAAACAATTTAATACCTAATAAACTTTATGAAGAAAGTGGCACACTTCTAAGAACTGCCTCTTGGTAATGAAAGGAAGGCAAAGATAATTGAGGGAGAAGAGCTCCACGTCTGTGAGGAGCAGCCTAGGGGATGTTCTGACACCTGAGGTGGACATCAGGGACCTCACAAAACCAAGCAGTAAATCTGATTGCCCATCCAGATTTGGCAAAGCTGTAGCAATGGGTCCCATCAGAGAAGAGTTATTAATCCTCTGCACAACAGACCCAATGCACTGAAGGTGCTGATGAAGAGAAGGAGGGAAAGTCAAAATGCCTCCAACTGAAGAGGCAAGAAGTACTCCTGGAAGTGCCCAGTTGCCAGGCTTGGGTTGGACAAACTTTCCAAGGACACAGACTGCTCTGCTCAAAAAGGTGAGGCTGGAAAAAGCCCAGAAACAGTCTCTGACCTTCCTAATTCAGCTGAAGCCTGACAATGCTCCTGTGTGAAGATGAGAGTTAATTTTGCAAGAACTTTCTGGAGGAGTCAGATGTTGATTTCTGAAATTCTGCAAAGAGATGGTTTTTGGATTTCATTTCAACTGAGAATAGTTTAAGCCACCCCCAAGATGACATCAACATTCTTGAAAAACCTTAATCCAGTTTGGAGAACTGAATCTCATCATTTCACTTCTCAGAACAGCTTGCAACAGATCTAATCAAATAATTATAAAAAGCTTTAGCTAGCAGGGTAAGGAAGAAAAAAATGTGTATGTGAATGGAAAGATTGGTCACAATAGTAGCAATGACTTATGAGGATTATTTCTCACATCTGAAAGCCCAATAATTCACAAGTGCCCTGGCCATAAGTAAATTATGAGTCTTGTGCAAGTAAAATTTTGGTTTATGCACCTAGCCTGAGACACTGTAACAATTTGTCTCCCTTCACAAAACAATAAGGAACATTTCCAAGAGAACTTCAAGAACCACAGAGGGTAAAGGCCTTCCTTGCCTGTGAAAATGCCAATACTTAATCATCAATTCTTCTCTGCACTTGATGCCCTCTCTGCCTAAAGTGCTAAAAACCCCCTTCTGATGCTGTGTAGGAAG
Source organism: Heliangelus exortis (assembly GCF_036169615.1). Lineage (NCBI taxonomy): Eukaryota > Metazoa > Chordata > Aves > Apodiformes > Trochilidae > Heliangelus > Heliangelus exortis. The sequence goes on along the minus strand of NC_092440.1, from coordinate 8,002,156 downwards.
TCTCTCCTGGAATGCATCATTGGCACAGTCTAAATCCACTATTCCCTTTTCTTTTTTCCCTCTGGTACCTTCCATGCAAGACTAAATTGTCCTTTCAGCTTGGCTACTGTAAATTCACAATAAAGTCATTGACTAGACTGAAGTTGGTCAAAGTGAACCAGCCTAAAGACAGAGCTGGACCCACTCAGAGGATGAGTTTTCAGCATTTCAGTAAAAATCTAAAAAGAGCCCATTGCTGACAAAAGCAGTAACATATTCCTACAGTTTGTCTGATGGACCTCTTAGAGTAGTTTAGATGATAGCCTTGGTTTTTCAGAGAGGCTCCACATTTTTAAACTTAGCTGAAATAAAATAAACTTTGAAGTGAAATTTTTCATTACTTTTTTCATACAGAGAAATTGATGCTGATGATCCTCTCCTGTTAGGGAAACAGTACAGATAATAGACTTCATTTCAGTTTCTTCACTTAACTGGCACTTTTCTTCAGTCTTTGAAGAAAAAGCTCTCGTTGATGTAATGACAGTAGAAGTAGGGACCTCCAAGTGACCTCTCTCTGCATAGAAACCAGCTTCACCTCTAACCTCTGGCCAGCTTCAAAAGAAGCAGTCCATGAGATGTGATATCTAAAGCAAAGTGGAAGATGCCAGCCCTGGTTCTTCACTCCAGCTCTGGATACCAGAACTGGAAGAAACCGATTTGTAGCCCTGAGATATTCAGTCCTGTTTGAGTATCAGGAGTGGGACTTATGCTAAGGTAACAAAGCTCACACATTTGCCCTCCTGTCCATACCCTGCTCCATCATCCATTTCATCATTTGCAAAAGAATAATGAAGAAAAAGACAGGTGAATCTTTGCACAGCCTTGGTACCCACAGAGAACTGGGCATGCTACAGATAACTGCTTTTACTTCTACTCATTTCAGGGCTCTGTGCATCATGAACGTGCAGTGTAGAAAATCCTGCTGGTTTTGGTGGTGATATTAAATGTTAGGTGAGTAAATCATATGTTTGTGGCCCTATGACTAAAATGGGAAGTCTGTCTCAACACAAAATATCAGCATTACTGTTTGAGTCTTCCAATAGTAGAGGAGATGTGAGTGCACAGTTTTAAAGCATTTTCCTTAACATGGGTAGGAACTTAAAAAAATTGTGCTCAGAAGCCTTTATTATATTGGAATGGAATTAAATCTCTGCTTGCCCTAGATGTTGCTACAGCTTTGCATGATGGAGCTCTGTAATCATCTCCTACTTAATCAACACACAACTCAGCATAGCTGTGATTACACAATTTCAAATGACAAGTAAGAGTCTTCACCTTTTGTTTTGATGAATTCCGAGTTCCCTGGTTAATTTGTTATTTAGAAATGGCATTTAATCAGTGAAGGACATTCAGAATCTGATCAGAAAAAAACCCCACCCCAACAACAAAAGGCAAAATAATCAAAGCAACAGTATTTGATAAATGTGCTATGCTTTGTACAGTTTTCTCCAAAGTGTTGAGCTAGGCAGAAGTGACTAAGTTAGCAAAAACTGCACTAATCGAGAAATGAAAAAAACCCCAAACCTGTTCTGAGAAATTTCCATTTCCTGAGAAATGGAAAAAAAACCTGGTTTGTGTCACTACTCTGATACTTCACAACAGTCACAAGTTGCTATACAGGAGGCAGTTTTTAAAAGCATTTACAGTTGTTTTTTATTCTGAAAAAATTCACTTGCTCAGCAACATAAATGACATTAAATTGCCTACAGAATCTCCAAAGCAGAGCTGGCTTCAGATATTCATGCCTTAGCCTCTGTCAAAAGCTCTGAAATCAGTGATATCAAACCATGACTACTTCTAATAGAAACTATAAAAGAACTCAGAAGAAAACATGTTTTCTAAAGCAAGAAGCTGAAAAAAAACATGTCCCGGTATGAAAAAGAGACTGTAAAAAATGGAGGTACTGATTTCACGAGCATTAACACCACATAATATACCTATGTTAGAAGCACCATAACCTTGTGAGCTGGGCATTTTTACAAGTCTGAGAAGGAAGCCTTGCTTTATTCCTCGGTTCTGCCAAAAGCAGAGTATTTTTATGAGACACTTCACACCTCAATGTACTCATACATAATAAAATTGACTTCTGTTAAAAACACACTAAAAGAGAAGCTGAAAAAAAAAGACAGAAATTAAATACCTGGGGGTTTTGGTTTTGGCTTTTCTTTAAAAAACCCAACAGTACAGGCATTGTGAAATACTGACAGTCTGTTTCCTGATAAGTAGGAAGAACTTAGTATTGACTTAGAGCAAGGGTCCTTCAGACATGATTATTGAGGTGCCTCAGTTTGCCAACTTGTGACTTCTTAAAGAGGGAGAAGCCAATGAACACATCTCCTTTTACCTACTTGAAGTTATTTCCCAGTTTAGCAAGAGCACAAAGATGATTTCCCCCCCCCCTTTTGCTACTCCATGCTTCACTGTATGCCCTGTTGTAACCACTGCCTTTTGCCAGGCAGAGCATCCCAAGTGTAAAGGCCCATGCCATTAAATCTAATTCTGCCTTTTCTGCAGTGCCATGAAGTGGTTACTACTCCTAAAAATTTGAAGAAAATATCTGTTAAGAGAAATTCATATTTTATGTCAGCAATGGATGGTATCTACACCAAGAATTAAGTAGATTGCACTTCTTCCCATCTCAGATCTTCGAGGACTGGAATTAAAACCATTTCTGTCCACTGAACATTACAGTGTATGTGGCTTTACCCATCTCCAGCCATACTCAGCCACAGAACAGCCTCATCCTCACCAGTTTAGCATCCAAGTGATCCTCTTGCCATTTCAGTGATGCCATTGCACAACACTGCTCCCTCAGTGTCTCCCTATGGCAAAATGAAAACTGGCATCGAGCTGGGGGAGAGTGAGATTTGACTCTCTGGCAGGTACAAAAGAGGAAATTCACTGAAGTTTGGATGAGAAATCACCAAGTTATCATCTTCCCTTGCCTCTTTGCAACCCTGGAGAGAACCAAAGCACCCAGCTGCTAGACAGTCCCCTGGCTGACACCAGCACCTGGGGCAGGTTTCAGCACTCCCAGTTTGCTCCAAGTTATATTATGCTGGCCCATGGGTTGGTGGGGGAAAATGTACTTACAAAGAGAGTAGCACTGGAAGTGCTTGGCTGACCATTAGTGAGGTGATTATTAGCCCTGGCACATTTTCAGGCAGCTATTGAACTCAGACAGAAAGGAACAAAACACATCAGTGGAAATACAGAAACTGAATCTATAAACATAAAGCTCGGAGAAAGTGAAATTAAAGAAAAAATGAGAGAAACATGAAGGCTTTAAAGTGATACAGGCTCTTCTAAGAACAACATACTGTATATGCTGCAAATGTGTGCAGCATCATTTGCCAGCTATGAAAAGTTAAAATGAGAATCAAAAGGTACTAATGATGGAGTTCTTACATGACACTGCTCTGGTTTTCTTTTTCTGAAAACCTCACAGTGCTTTGAACACAAGAAAACATCAGTGTGGCAATCAATCATATTTCTGCCAAACAAATTTTCAGCACTGACAGGTGGTGGTTGGGAAGCCTGCTGAGTGGAATTAGTGGCTGCAGGGATGACAGCACTGGACATCTGACCACATGTCAGGAAGATGCCAGCCTGCTCAAACCCACTGTCCTGGGGACACCGAGACTTCTTCCAACTAACAACTTCTCTGGTGACCACGTTCTGTACTTCATTCATGCCACACCATGGTACTGGTGTTCCTGCAAATTGTTTTTTTCAGAACTCAAATAACTGCACAATGGATTCAGGAAAGATCTGAGATCTCTTTTTACATTATGTAAAAGCAGCCCTAGGCTGGAGAATTTCATAAAAAACATCTTCTTCATTTTCTCTAGCTGAATGATATAAACCAAGTTTCACCCCTGCTAGAAAATTATGCCATTATAATTAATTATATTATAACCGTGATGGTTTAGGGATGAAAAAAATTAAGAAAAGGTCTGTTTGCTATAAAACTTCCCACTTATTCTATGCAGGCATGTCAACTAACAAAACATACATACCTTCTGTGGCTACAGCTATTAAGTACATAATTCCTGATCTATTTACTACTACTACTCTTTCCTTCTTCCATTGCAGTGCTTTAGAAATTCAGTCTTGGACTCACACACCTTCATACCTGGCACTTATGAAGATCCTGGCAGATACCATCTCTTTTCATCCCATCACACATTTTGGCAGTATGACATTTTAGTGTAAATGTAGACATAAATGACATGCATGGGAAGCCAGTCTCCTGACTGCATGGTGCACAAAAATTGTTCCTGAAAACCCTAGGAACAACCCAAATTTCTGTTTTCATTTAACCTGCACAATGCTTCAAAAGAAAAGAGAGGAAAAACTCTCCAGGGAGTGGCTGAAGCTGTGGGGGAAGTACTCTGGTGCCTAAAGACAGATCTTTGTTTTTTTAAAGAAAACAGAGCAAGAAAATGCTGCTTGAAGATAAGTGTCATAAGCTGACAAGAGTTTTGTCTGACAGAAATCTCAGAAATCTCTCACAGCTCATTCCCATCCATGGAAAGACAGCATCACATTAGAAAAACTAAAAAAACAATTGTGAAATTTTTCAGAGGAAAAATCTGGTTGGCAATTCCAAGAGCAGAAGATCTGAGAATAAAATATGAATGATCTTTTTTCTAAGCTATGCTCCTGTAATGTAAGGGGACATGTCTCATGAACCTGTCCTTCAAAATAATTGTGATCTTGGGTGGACTCCTCAGCCAGCCAGCACCCACTAGAGTCAGAGGATGGGTAGCACGACCCACCCAGTATAACACAGCCCATCAGTGTTTGGGCTCTTGCATCTCCTTCCAGTCATTCAGAAACAAGGCAGAAGCAGCATTTGGTGATTGGAGTCACCTTGAAGAACATGAGCTCTAATTGTTCTACTAATCAGAGGGTGCCTGGCTGCTCACACCATCACTCCTGGCAGTACAGCATCACACGAGGGCATCGTTGCACTGTAAACACACTGAAAGCAACCCAGCTCCTACCTTGAAGTACTCACTGTCCTTGCAGAGAAATGGAGAACATAAATTAAACAAAAGCAGGAGCTTCCTTGAAACCTCAATTTTTATCTAAGGAAAGAGACAGCAGTGGAGCTGGTGTTCCTATTTAGTACCACTGCCTAATTTGAAGAATGGATTTACTATTTTTTCTCCCTCCCACTGGGCATCCTCCCTTCTTTACTTTTATCCCTTCCTTGTCATTGTAACCTTTACTTTTGGTGAAGGATCACATTGCTTTCAACTCTTCCTTGCCACTTTCTTACAAAGTTATTTCTGAAGAATAATGCTGTACATATTTAGGTGTTTCCATTTTTGGTTTTAGACACTCATTTAGCAAGCCAGGTCAGGCTGCCTCCCAGCACCCCTGCATTCATCTCCAGGCAGCAAAACCTTCAGCACCTGCTTCATTTTAACCAGGTGCCCAAATCCCTTGACATCCAGGGCACTCAAATCAGTGCTTCACACTCAGGAGGTGCTTCAGGACTTGGCTGAATTAGGGCCTGAATTTTGATTGAAGACTTCAATGTGAGGAGTTTCAAATTACATTTTCAGTTGCTTTTACAATCTCATTTGCCTTCCTAAGCACAGAAATACCTACTTGCCTTGTTTTTGCTTATACCCCAGGTAACCATACAGCATCTAACATCCACAAAGTACTCTGTTCCACCCAGCGAATCTGGTTAGGATATTTTAATGTAAAATATTTATTTTTAAAATAATTTTTCCAACTGTTATTTTTGCATGTGAATACTGTGTGGGAATAATGAAGGAGGTAAGCTGGCTGCAGGTGCTCTACACACAGCATTTAAATTTTGGGAGCATGTTTTTGCTGTTGCTCATTAAAAGATGTGTGGCTACATATCTATTTGGAAACAAAATATTAAATTTACACACACATGTATAATTTTATGGTATATTTCTGTTTAGACAATTCTTTACATTCTTCCACAAAGTTTTTATTTGAGAGGAAATGCCACCATGCTAACTTCCAGATTTTTCCAATTGAATACCTCACCAAAAGCAACACCACAAGTATAAAATTCAGCTTGGGTTGTGCAACAGTTCTGCAAATTCCATGCAGGAAGGACATTTTTGAGCAGAAATTCAATAGGATTTGGACATTCAGGTCACTGAGTATCATCTAGAAGAGATTACTCCTTTTATTGGTCTTTCCTTAAATCAGATGCAGACCTAGCATTATAACAAAACACATGTGCTTAGGAAGGAGGGGAAGGGAGAGGCACAGAAATCACAGGCCAGAATAACATCTAGTGTAAAAATTACTTTATTGCTTCCACTCCACTTGATTTTTTGGACTAGCAATCAAGCCAGACAGGTTTAAATTAACAGAGGACCTGGCCTTGTCTTTTCTTCCAAACTGACTCTACTGGCTACACATCAAAATGTGTTTTGGGCATTTGACAGGGCAAAGAGCCCAGACAGCAGGCTTTTTTTGGTCAGGTTTTTTTTTCTTTTGTGGCTTGTTGTTTTGATTTTTTTTAAGCTTCTTTCAGGAAGGTTTAGTGCTATTTATCTATTGCAAGCAAGTGGGCAGGGTTTACAAGAGAAGCCCTGTTTAGCAAGGCTTTGGTGTAATGCAGGCATGCTGCCTTGTCTGAGTACCTCTCCTTTGTGTAAGGGATTTGTTATTTGTTTGTTGTCAAGACACCTTTGAGTATTGGCCCCTGCTCCTTATAAAGAGATTATTTTTCTATTATTTTTCATGCTGTTCCCCTTCAGCAGTACTTGAGGATGTTCCAGAAGGGAGAGGCATAATGCAGGGACACTGAAAAAATATTATGTGGCTTCAGTTTCTCTTCCCTGAGCTAAATTTCCTTTGCAGTGGCTTCTTGGTCCCCAAACATCAACTTCTTTCCTTGTCCTCTTTTAATTCCTCCTTGATATTTGTGCTTTAATACAAGCATTTAACTGCTGGGGCTTTGCTTGTGTCCACATGGTCCCCTATTACTAAACCTTGCAAAATAAAACAGGATCAAGAAGTTCTGCCCCTTCTGGCAAAGTTGACCCAAAGCCTGGTGTGTACCTGGTCTTCAGAGGGGGTAAGAGAGGTGGCTCTAAACAGGAGGTTTAATTTGAAATAAAAACCCCAAGTCAGCAACAGAGAAGATGCCATTAGGGGTAAAAGTACGAGGAAGAACAATGGTAAAAGGAGGAAAAACAGGCAGATGGAAGAAAAATTAATGACATGGCCCTGTGTCTCATCTCAGTCAGCACTGGGTTCCAGGTAGCCAGGTTTGTCCTCTGAGCAAGGGAAGGAACAAAGCTCATGCACGAAGCCTGAGTTCCAACCAACAGCGTGAGGCATTTGCAAGCTGTCCAAAAACCTAGCATCAAATTCAAGCTGTTCTGATTCACTGGTACATGAATACAGAAATAGGTAGTCTGGCACCTCTCAGCTTTCTTGAGGATTACAGTTTTAAAAGGAAAAACACCGACAGCTTTCAACTTGCTAAGGCAGAAACGTTTGACACAAGGCTTCTTAACACGTTTGAAAAATCAACAGAATTTAAGTGGAACATAAATGTGGGTCCAGTACAGCTCCCTGTTTATTTACTTGAACTGGTGTGGACTGGCATCTTGTTACCAGATTCAAGGAAACCACGCACATTTCTCAACTGAGAATCAGACGTAACTCCTGTATTACTCACCATAGCTGAGTTTTAGGATATATCTCAGGAATAATAATAAAAAAAATGCATTAACAGCAGGTCTACACAGGGCAGATAAATAAAAGCCTAATGGGAATGATGAACAATAACTTGCACAAAGGTGTAGTTGAGGTGCATGAGAAATAAACATTAGATAGCTTCACAAAAATGAAAAAGGAACACCATTCAAGGAAAAAAAAAAGTTAGCTCAAGATACTGCACTAAATCTAGTGATGAATGTGCTGGTAACTCAATACTTGGGTTTGTGTCACCACTGTAAATCAGAGGTCATTTTTCAAAAGTCTGAGTGTTATTCTTTCTTGGTCCATCTTCAGCTGAGGGTTCTCAACTCTAATGCTAAGAATAAAATTTATAGTCCAGAGCCTCAAGTCGATTCCCATGCTAGATGGAAGCTTGTCTACAGAGGTGAGGCTAACATATTTCTTACTCTCATAAATGCTTGGAAGTTTTTAAGGAAGGCTGGAGATGCCAAAAGCAGAATGAGAAGAAATAGCCTAGGACTTGGGGAAAAGAAGGTAAGAATACATGTCTTTGCTCTGGAAAACCTGTCTTATTCCTCACTACCAGAGCAGTACTCTGGAGCCCTCAAATGTCCTGGTGATGCCTGGTACATAAATTTAGCCATGGACAAATGTCACTGAGCCCAGTTCACTCCCACAAGCCCAGCATATGGCCCTAACACAACAGAAAACTCAAAACACTTAAGGCTTTTAGTGATGCAGGACACTTCTCCTTTTTGCCAAGAAATTTAAGGCTTGTCAATGTGAAGATAATTAAAACTGGCTAATAACAGATATCAATGTGATTGTATGAAATTAAGCAAACATATTGGACTACTGTATTTCAGGTATAAGTGGCCTGACATGGAAGATGTTGGGTTAGGAATCCAAGGCCCCTTTGCACACACATCCTAACTTCACACCTCCAATCGATTCACTCTTGCTGAATCAAATCACCAAGACATTACTTTCTTAACATCTTCACTGAAAGGATGTTTCAAATGCTGCAAACACTTTGAAATTTGTCACAGGCTGAGAGGAGTGATTTAGTCTTTAGTGTTGACATGAGTAAACAGTTTTACTGCTACCTTTTTGAAACACTGAAGTGCAACACTATGAGCAGGGAAATGCATTTCTGCCAGTTGGAGATGCAATCTGAAACTGGTGTTGGTAAACATATCCAGATAAAAGATAAGGAAAACTACTTCACTAAGGACACTTAAAAAAAGTGTATATAAAACTCCTTTGCATTTTGCCAGCCTAGTGCACCCCATCCAGTATTTGCTAAAAGAAAAAATAATGTGTGATCATTGCTGCCTAAATGTCCTGCAGGCAGCTCATGCACTTGACCAGACCAGTTAGGCTGGAATTGTTGTCCACACCACCTGTTTACAAGATATTTATAATGTGTTAATGAAAAATTAGCCTGTAAACTAACACACCACTGGGTTTCTGATTTAGATCTTGTCACTGAAACACATATAATAGATGTATTTAATAAGGTCATCACACGTATAACTCTCTTTTCTCCTTTGCATAGGAAGGAAGCATAAAATAGTCAGGATTACCAGCTCTGTTCACATATATGAGTTATTAAATTAAGGTTTTTTCCCTTTGTGTAAAGAGAACGGTGCAGATAACAGAACATGCTGAGAAAACCCATTTAATGACTTTATAGATACCTCACATTAAAAGATTCAGTGGATTGAGCCCAAGGCTGAAGTTCTCTGCTAATATCAACATTCTTAACAGCCTTTTTAAACTCATGCATAGCCTTTCTAGCCCTCTATAAACTTGCTGAGTTATAGTAAGAAAGGCTGCCACTGTGTGAGCAGCTTTATTTTACTATTCAGGAAAATACAATTTTTCCTTCTTCATTCCCTCACTTCAAATGGGAAAATGAAAAGCAAGATTCTCCATCTTGTTCCAGTAATGACCTGGATGCAAGAACAAATCAAGGCTTTACATATTTAGTAGAACAAAATAAATACACAGTACTTTGCACCAAATACTGGTCTCAGAGACATTTCTGCAACCCTGCTGCTATCAGTTGAAGGGCAAATGAGAAGCATTTTGCTTCTGCCAGAGAAGAAAGGGAGCTGGGAGACTGCAGGATGGGCAGGAAAAGGGCCCTGCTTCAGCTCCTCTGCTTTCAAGCTTGAGATCTCAGCTGCATTGCCCGGGCATTATTTTGTAAATGTTTGGGGACTGATTATTAATATTATGCCATCCTTTTCTGGTCATTCTGAACAGAAACTTTCAGCCAGTAACTGCATCCAGCCCGTGCATTGACACCACCACAGATTTGCCTGCCTTGGCAAAGGCATAGAAATGCACCCAGTAAACAAACTGGGTAGAAAAACCTCCCTGTCCTGTCTCCTACAAGCAGGAGCAAAACCCTCATGTTACAGAGTCAGCCCATGCATACAGTGAAGAGTAATGGCTGCTGTTAGTTACTCTGATTTATATAAAGCTTTATTACAGGGACTTTTACATCACATGACACCTCGACTACAACATCAATGTTTTCATCTGATGCCAGCATGAGTCGTGCTGTCTTTGAGCAAGCAAACCCTAATCATCTGCACACAGAAGCCATGAGGTACTGAAATCACAGATATATCAGAAGAAAAAAGAAATGCATATTTTAAATCTGACTGACAATGTCTTCTCATCAAATTTACTTGCCCAGGATTAAATAGCTAATTCAAATATGACCACTAAATTGCTTCTTGTTGGACTTCTCACTCCTGTGGAAAAGCAAACTGACCACTCAAAAGGGAAAGCTGTGATGTGACTCAGGCCTGGAGAGCAGAGAATTTCTGCTAATTTCTGATGTTCAGTTACTGATGCTATCAAATACAATTCTCTCAGTTTAAATGGCAGGAGGGCAAGGGATGCAGCAGAAAGATATCACACAAGTCTATCAAGAGCTGCTTCCCAAAGCTACTGCAAGGAAAAAATCCTCCACAATGACCCAGCACTGCTCACTGTCCTTACCTATCCCATTACACAGCAATTCCAGATTTTATGTTATACTCTGGTACTAGGGAGGTTAGGCATAAATAACCAGGCTGTGTGCTCCATGGTGGTTCAGGAAAAAGCCCATTTTTTTGGCCTAACTGGACCAGCACAGCAGGGTGAGTCTCCACACTGGGTTTTCTGAGGGAAGGTGGGAATGAGGTGGGAAAACTGGAGGGCAGAGCTGAGTCCTGAAGAGCTGAACACTGCACCTCCATGTCTGGCCTTCATCCAAAGCAGCTTTCACAGTGTGAATAACTGATGTTCTGCCCATGGAGGGCACAGCTGAAATTTGCCCCTCTGTGTTTTTTTAAATGATTTCTCTTCTGGTCCAAGCCCACAAGGACAACAGACAGTGCAATAAACAAATGTTAATGGGGCTCGTTCTTGCCAGTTAATTAATAGTTCTTCTCAGAAACCATTCTGTAAATTATTTTGATGATGAATAGTGCTTTGAAAGGGTTTTGCAGTTACTAAAAAAGCCATTCTCTCTTCCTGTTCCACAGCTGGTTTTATTAATAGAATCCTTTCAGAGAAGAGGGCTGATCTGCAAGAACATCTGCTAAAATAACATCCAGAAAAACATTACATATAGACTGCTCTGAATCCCTAACCTTTAAAAAGTACAGCTCTGGTTTAGGAACCCATCAGTATGCTGGCTACAGGAGATGGGCTGCTTCCAGGAACACAGAGCTTGACATTCTTGTGTGAGAAGCTGCTCTGAGTTTTCCAACTTTCCATAAACCACCAGAGTCTCTAACAAGAAAAAATTCACCTGCTCCATCTCTCATTGAACTTTGTCATGTCTAATGGGCTCCACTGATTCATTTTCACATAATTGGCTCTAAGATGTTGCCTCATTATTAGCTGAGCTGCAAGCATTCATACCATCTTGGAAAGGTAAATTGGCCCTAAACCCAGATAATTCCTCCTTTAATTAGGTTGGATTGATCAGAAAGGCTACAAAGATCACCTGCACCAACTACAAATCAGTACCTGCACCCTGCCTAGAGTCAGGGAGTGACAAACAACCATGGAAGCCTCATCTTGTAGCCCCCACTAACATGAAACCAAGTGACAAGGTGGTCCAGTAGAGCCACTCATCCAACTGGCCTGCAATCCAACTGCAGCCAGGCTGAGGTGAGAGTTGTTATTGTAATCAACTGAACCTTCTCAAAGTAGCAGATGCCAGGAGAGAAGGATGTTATATGGATTTCCAGTCCCAGCCAAACAGCCTCATCTTGGAGCCAAAGTTCTGTCACTCTGCTGCTCTGTGGAGTGTCTTGTTTATGGACTTTCATTACTTACCCAGCTTTGTAAACCACTCATTCCAGAGCTCCCAGTGGTATAAGCAACTTATCATCACTTGCTGTCAGCTGTTGGATGTTATGTACATTAGTAAGGTTCCCCATGGAAACATAGCATAATAGAGGCAGTTTGTTTTATTTTCCCCAGTAAGAAAGAAAGAGAAAAAAAAATTAAATCAGGATTTCTGCAGAAATAAGCTTCTGAATATATGAAAATTAATAACAAGGCTGTAAAAGTTTCCATGCCAAATGGCAGATTAAGGCAATGAAAAGCTATTCAATATGTTGATGCCTGGCTAACTTAACACACAGTCTTGGAAGGATATTAAAAATTGCCCAAATGCTCTTGTAACTATCTTCCTTTCAATGACATTTCTGCTTCAGAGTTGTTCAGGTGGTCTTGAGGATTCTCCCTTTTCAACACCCAACCTATGTCCAACCAGACAGCTCTCAACAAGAGCTGAAACACACATAGTGGGGTACACAGAAGACATTGCCTAAATTTTCAAGTTTCCTGTTGCTTTATTCATTAGAGTTCCATTGAAAAACAGTCCTTAATTAGGATACAGATACCCCTGCTTGCAAAAGCTCATAAACCACTCTTGGTTATATGAAAAAAACATCTGTACTCTGTGTTCTGTTTTGGCTATAAATCTGTATTATGCACACCAGCATTTATCTTTGTTGTTTGGGGCACCTCTGCATACTGGAGAATTCATTAGGAAAATGACAGTCATGCAGTGTGGCTAAAAATTAGTGTTCTGCCTCAAGAAATGCTATTGATTTTGCATGGCACTCCTGGATTTGCAGTTTTGCCAGTGAGCTTAACCACAATGCTATAACATACACCAAAGACACCAAAACCATACACTCAAAAGCTGAGTCAGCAGCCCAACGATAGCTGCATTTTAGAGGTATGTTAAGCCTTAAAAAAATGCTGGTGAGAAAGAAAAGACCCCAGACTGATCAATGAAATGGCTTAGATTTAACAACAACAACAAAAAAGCAGATTTTGTAGCTTTCTGTGTTTCACATTTAAGTAGACCAACAGTGAGAAGTCTTTAGCTGAAATGCTCAAGTGATTCTTCTCTTTCCAGCAATTTGAGGGATGACCTTGGCATGCTACATCCAACCAGTCCACAACCTCTGAGGCTGCTCCTTGCATAACAGGTCAAGCAAAATGGGATAAATAAATTTCTGCTATCAGGTAGCAGAATAACAGAAGAAAGGGCAGAGCCAAGCTTCTGCGAAGACATTCCAGCACAACCATTCTGAGCTGCTTATCCATTTTCAGCTTGAAAATGCAGATTTATAGAGGAGCAGGAGCAAACACAAAGTCCCTGGCTTGGGGAGCAAGTGCAGAGCAGCAGGAAACCAGTGGGACCCTGGTAGAGGCAGTGGGGGCAGAATGCTCCCTGTGGGAAGCATCTGCAGGGATGTGGGTCAGAGGGAAACTGGAAAATTGTTACAGCAGGGGATGGAAGACAGGAAAATAAAAGGAAAAATAAATAAAAGGAAAATAAAAGGAAAATCCAAGGTTTGCAAACCTCAGTGAATGCTGTCTGAGAGCTGCAGATGTCTTGACATTTACAACCACGATGGGGACATCCTGACTTTTGCCACTAAGCTATAAGATCTTAAAACTGTGAATTGGCTTTAGCTAGCCAGCAATCAGTTACTGCAGGAGAGCCAATTGATCACATATCATGATTAGCCAGATAATTTGCTTCATATTTCCATTAAGGAGCCCAATGGGCATGATTAATTGCTGCAGGGGGTAGAATTTCAGCATGGCTAGTGGGGAACTTGCTTTGTAATATATTGTGAATCCCATTACTGTTAATGGAAATTTAACAGCCAAATACCCTGTGGATCACTTACTAAAAATTACCCCTTAAGGTTAAAGGGGATTTCATTAATAGTATTCTAGGATGCTCTCATTTTAAAGTACTGTAAGCCTCCAGTGTCATATAGAAATATGCATCCTACTGGTTTCTGCAGATCCCTCATTATTATATCTATCACATTACCCTTCTCAAATGGAATTTCAAAACACAGCTCTGCCTATTGAAATGTAAAGCACATTAGGGCTAGATTTTCTTAAAGTTATTCAGGAGCTTTATCTGCTTCCTATTAATATAAATGGGAATTGCCCAGCTACATTGCTAGACACTACTCTGAAAATGAATCTTAACAGCAATTTATCAGGCTCCTTGATTCCTGGTGCCCAAATAGAGCAGAATGTACAATACATAGGTCTGAAATTTGGGCTGGAAATCCAGATTCTGTGTTGTCGTGGTTAATGACATCTACTGCTTCATCTTGCACTAGACTGAGATGTAGATAGAGTCTTATAAATGATTTTCTGGACTGTTTTCCATCAAAAGCCAATACATGGATGTCACTCAAACCTAGCTAAAGGATATGTAGAAAAATATTGTCACTCTAGAGTTTCTTACTGACTGTCAATCACTGAGAGACACTGATGACAGAGAGCTGCTATTGTTGGGCAGCCAAGCTGACAGAGTGAAATTCCCTCTGAAATGTAAGGCTTATGTTCTCTGCAAACCAACTCTATTAAGATGGACACTCAAAAAGTCACCTTTTAAATGCACATGAAACAAAAGAATGGCTGCAAATATTAGCTACTGTGTCTCAGACTGATGGTAGCAATAGATCTGGTTATTGTCTGATTCACAAACTGAGCAGCATTTTCAAAAACACATGCAATGCTGATAATTAACTGGCCATTAATCATTACCCTATGACTGTCACTAATTATTAAACAAGTTTGATATTGGCCAAAGTCACCACTTGATAAACTGGATGAGAATTCACAAAGGGAAATGAGAACTATTGAACAGCAGTAGTATCAGGGTGTGTGCATGGCCTCACTCATTTAACTGCAGATGTGAGTGTTGTGGGAGAGCACAGCTCTGCATCCAGGCAGTTGGTCTGTGCACATCTCTTGAAGTGTTCAAAACCCTGAACACCCAGAGGAACTGGTTCCCAAGGCACTCTTCTGGAAATTTTTCTGATGCAAACCAATACAAACTCATAAGTGATTGATGAAAAAAAAACATAAAAAAACCCCAACCAAACAAAAAAGATATTCTGATGTTTCAGTGCAAAGTTAGAGAAAAAGCTTATTGGACTGAAAAACATAAGTTGGCAGAGTTAGTGTCAGCCAGAGCCTGACTCCACCACAGCCAAATTCTTGCAAAAAAAGCTGCCTGGTTTGGGAATACTCATGTACCTAAGCTGAAACATCCCCATTGATCATCCAAATCAACATGTCTATAATAATATCAAGCAATTATTAGCTTTAAGACAATCCCATAAACAATTTGACTGTAATGGATATGAAGTGGGACCCTTCTAGTCCTTCTCTGACAATTTCCAAGATTTATGGATAAGGGCATTGTTAGAATTCTAAATATTTTCTCTTCCACTTCTACAGTCTACATTTGTTTATATACTAAAACTATGTCCACATTAGGCAAGGTGACCCTTGTTGTGTATCAAATCTTTATTAATGTGGTGACAAATGCAAAACACCTCTGGATTTACCAGAGTCATTTTAAAAACAAGAGCAATTCAGATCTATGGTAAATTAAAACCAGTGCCTGCTGTGCTTCTGCACTTAGAGCAGAAACCACCCCACACACTGAGAAGCCATAAACATCTTTCAGACTGGCTTGGGTCATTTTGCTGTATATCACAATTTAAAGAGGTCAGTAGGCAAGAGGTTGGAAGATTTATCATGCTATTTCTAGCAGGCTCATGGATTCCAGTTTGTTATTTAAGAGTTTTCTTTTTTGCTAAATCACAGCACTTTATTGGTACCCAGGAGGGTGTGGACACTCAGCTACTGCCACTGAAAATTTTCTGTCTTGCCTTTGCAAAAGGCTAAGGAAAAGGTTTGGGATCTTTTATTTCACCCAGGTCACCACATCATGACTCCTTTCTCTTGCCATCACATACACCTCAATTTTTACTTTATGTCTTGACACATTGCTAAATTTTAAACTTAAAGCTCTATATTGCACTATCCTTCCTAATCTGCTTTCTTTGCTTAGACCAAACTCCCCTAAAAAAAAAAAAAACAACAACAGATCAGTGACCCACAAGGTGTACAGAATAGAAACTTTCATGTAAAGATCTAAAAAACATCTTATTAAGTGCTAGGATTTGCTATTCTTTTCATGTAGAAACTGCCTCTGACATTTGACATGACAGGAAATGTTGCTTCAGTAAGATGGACAACCAGCTCTGCTTAATTAAAACATGCAGAGAGGGAAAGAAAGTAACTGGTACTGCAGTTGCACCTCACTTAATCCTCCTGAAGAGATCCTGAATATGGATTAATGAGGAACAAGAAAAATGAAGCACATTTCCCATAGCAATTATTTGTGCTTTACTTCCTGCTGAAGACAGCCAGAAGTAACCTCTGCAGATGGGAGTGCATACAGAAAGAAAAGAGCTGATGCTGCTGACCACAGGGAGCCACAAACCTGGCTCCAAACTCTGCTTTCTAAAATGCATTTCCTACTTCTGATGCAGCCCAGTCTGCAACACTCAGGGCTTGAGCATAACCCAGACCTCCTTCCCCTCCAGGGACAGGTCAGGTTCATTTGAAAGAGGTGGTACAGCCACAGGTGGTTTCCAAATTGACTCTACTGTGCCCTGTCCTCTTTTCAGGAGATGCTTGTCCAAGTTTGGTATGATAGGTCCCATTCCACACCCCTTCCCCTAAATTATTAATTACAGTGCCATGGACATCGCTAATTGCCTCTGGCCCTCTGCAAAATGCCCACATTTCTGTTGCTCTCAGCTGCCTGTATTAACCACTACAACCACAAAGTTTGTTTACCTTAGCTCACTTCTCCTGGAGCTTTCTTCCAACATCTCTCTCATCCATTTTCTTTCCTGTTTTTATGTGTCAAGCCTGACTGCTCATCCCCCCTACTCTCATACACTTCTCTTAGAACTCATTTGCTACAGACACCAAAAGAGGCAATACAGGGAAAAGCAGCATGTGCAGGGAACTGAATAATCAGCTAAAAAAATTACTAAGGGGATGAGGTTCAAATAATATTGAACTATGAGTTCAATACACAAGAGTTTACTAAAGTTGACTGAGTAAACAAAAAAGTAAACTTATTGGCAAGTTGCACCCCAAAACCAAAACTCAAGGCACCAGGTAAGGTATGACAAGGAGAGGTGTTCAAGATCCACAGCCTAGTAGCCAAGGGATGAATTTGGAGGTGGGTGCTGTATTCAGCTCTACTCACAGCAGGTAGTGACTCTAAACACTTAAAAGTGGCTGCACATCTTTGCAAAAAAATGTGGATTCATGCTAAAACTTAGGGCAATGATGCCTTCAACAAGTACCTGACTATAAACCAACCTTTCCTTTCTCAACTTTCATTCCAATGTGCTGTTTTCTGGGGGTGTTGTTCTTGCTTAAAGGAATTTTGCCTTGGAAATTTACAATCTAATTTCACATAAAATTTCAAGACATACTATATGATAACCAATTTCTAATCAATAGGTCAAACTAGATCTTTAAGAATGAACATGTGTCTATTAGGGTGCTGACACCTGACTGCAAAAATATATTTAATAACTGATACAATTAGATCTGGGGCTCCAGAGGAATTAGTTACTGAAGGTCATATTTTAATAAAAATCCATGGGGTATCATCTCATGTACCTCACAAGTAGGCATGAATTGCTAAGGTCTCTGCTGTATGGGAGGACAATTTTTCAGTGATCAAATTCCTGCAGAAGGTAGATAAGATGCCAGCTGAGAAAAAAATTCAGTTGTCTTTCCTGGTTTGGTGTTGATGTTAATGGAGATAACTCTTTTTCAGACTGGTATTTTTAAGTAATAAATTCTGATCTCTTTGTATTTGGTATAAAAGTTAAAAAAATGCACTGGCAGCAAGGATGAGGATATATTTTCTTTGTGGATGCTTTGAAGAATTTGCCACAGTGCTAAAAGCATGAGTTACTCATTTTGGATTGTAGTAAAGTTTGCAGGAAGTCCTCCCAGTGCCATCAAATAAAAATTGGCAAGGAGATTTAGAAAGGAGAAGTTAACTATGAGTAAAATTTAAATTTACTGAGGCAGTGACACTTGGGTTGGACAGGTGGATTAGTGAGGAGGGAGCAGAGCAGCACAACATATGCAAATCACACAGCTGTAATTTATCATGTGAATCCATTGTCACAATGGAATATTGGATGGCACAAAACACAGTCCCTGAGGGTTCATCTTCTGGCTCACTCTGAGGCTTTAAAGATTTACTGTTTCAGAATTAATGTTTACAAGATCTGAAAACAGACATTGCGAGCAGAAATACTGAGAAGTGCTTTTGTAGGCATACAAAAAATTATCCCTAATAATCTGTGCAGCCTTTTAGATTGAAGATGCTGTGACCCTAACAAGCAAATCCCTCCTTGTTTCAGCTGGCATGTGTTCAAGCAGCCCTGATTTTAGAAATACTAACGCTTTTAACTATTCACTTTAAAAGCTTCTTTGTTCACAAGTCTGGCACAATACTTCCCTACGCTCAGAATATCGTCTTCACAGTCTTCCCAACCACTTTGCAAACCAATTTTTCCCAGTAACACCAGTAACTAGAAAAGCACACATTCTGAGGCTTGCAGGTACCTTCCTGCATTGGCTCATCTTTCAAGAGCTTCTGTACCATTCTCACAATCCTCCTTGTTATTAGGCAATTTATTCTTACCACTCAGCAGTGTGGTTGACCCTTCTTGCCATCACTCACCCCATTTTCCCTTCTTTTTCTCATCACTGTTCTTAACATCCTCACCACACACCTGGGGAATGATGGATACTGCCCAGCTGCTGAAGCTCCTGTGGTAAGAAAGGCCCTTCCTCTTTTGGAGCCTTCAACTCTCAACCTCTGGCTGTATTCTTATATTTCTACATAAATAAATGCATTTCTATACAAGTCAAACTCCTTTTTTGCAGCCCCTTCCATTCTAGCATATATTGAGGGCATGTCAGTTCATCATAGCACCCAAAGAGTTTGGTGTATGAATAGAAGATTTATAATAGTCCCTTTTAATTACACATGTGCTATTGATTATGTATATTAATGGAACAAATTAAGTGAAAAAGTGATAACTGTAGGTTTATGGTTAAGACAATCAGAGCTAAACAAAACATTCACAAAGAAAATGTTAAATTCATCAACTGTAAATTTTGCAAAATTGTTTGATGCCAAAACAAAGTTTCTCTCTTTAATTATTTTTTTACAAAACACAGCACTTCTATACTTTCCTGCTTTTTGGAGATAAAAAATGCTTCTGCATTTGAAAGTGTGCATTTTTGATTAAGCAAAGTTTAGTGTTTCAGCATAAATCCAACAATTTCTCAGGAGCCTTGAGAAGAGGAATTACCCAAAATGAGCACTAGTCCCTGAACCCTACATACATATAAATATGTATAAACACAATTCTATACACAAACACACAGATGAATTATCAAGATGTCAATATGCAGAGACAGAATGTGTGCATGTGCTGCAGAAAGGGGATGTTTAATTAGAGAGATAACAGTACATAGACAAGAGCAAGCCTGCATGTTTGTGACAAAAAGTCTGCCTTTCTGATACATCTTGTAGAGAGAATTGTAATGTTTTATTTTAAATTTAAGAAAACTGAAAACTTAAGGAATTGTAGATAAAGTGCTATCAGAAAAAGATATTCTCAAATTCTTTTCACATACTCATTTAGCAGAAGATGACAATTCCCTATTTTTTTTAACAAAAAAAAAAAAAAAAAAAAAAAGCAGTGATTGATACTCCTAATATTTAAACTATACACAGAAGGGAACGGAGGAATCTTATCTGTTTTATACAGAAAATCAGAGAGAGCAATGCACACACTATAAGTCAACATGAGTTTCTTTGGTTTCCATGTAAAAAGTCCCTGCAAAGCAAAGATCTGACATGGAAACAAATCATAGCTCAACAGTGTTCAGCTTATTATTCCAGCATATGAAGAGCTACTTCCAACACACTCTACTTTTGTTGGGTTGTAGTTAAGAGTCTTTTTTGTCTGGTGTCCACCCTCAGGAAGCAGAAGGTCTGAGACCATGGCATTAGAAATCCATCCTGGTAGGCAGAAAAGGAACTGAAGCTCTTGCTTCATAAAGCATGGTAACCAAAACTTCTTCTGACAAAGACAATCAATACTTCAGTCTGAGATGTGCCCCAGCTTGGCACAGAGTCTCAAATGAACAAAAGGCCTCTTCCTGCCTGAAGATCACCCGTGGAGCACTGTATCAGAACTCACCTCATTTAATACAACCATTTGCAGAGGGTATTTTCCCCCTCCACGCCTCCTGTGTCCTTCTTTAACATTTACTGTTTGAGATCAGTGGTCTATACAATTTATTGCCCCTGTCAAAGCTAATTTATTCATGTGATCTGGCAGTAATCAAAAAGACTGAGATCGATGTGCCAGCAAACCCTGACATTTATTCATATTTTAAAGTCCCATTTGACCTTGAACTGCAGCTAACTGGAGCTGAACTGCTCAGCAGCTCTCTGAAGCTCACAGGCTCTGGCAGATCAGTGCCTCTGGGCTAGAGGCACAATGTCAGGGCAACACATGCCTGATCCCCCAGCACCAAAAGCTGAACCCCAGCCAGCCAGGTTAGGGCTCAGGGAAAAGGGCATCACAACAACACAGGCCCACCAGTCCATCCAGCACATGTTCTGGAGCAGCCTCTAACTGCCCCCTCCAGTGGCACAGATGTTCAGGAGTCCAGGGATTTCTTGCTGAAGAGCAAAAAAGGTGAAGGAGTGAAGAGGGAATATGCCATATCTGCCTGCAGCAAAGGGTGATGGAGAAAACTTCTCAGAAACTGCAACCCATTAGGTACCTGCCAGCCCAACAGGGCAAGAACAGCTGGGAACAAACAGAAAAAACCACATCTCGAGGGGTTGACTTTGAATATGTTCTGACATTTCTGCTCTGGAACAGGTTTTATAATTTGCTTATTCCTCTTGAAGTCCATCACCCTTCTCCTCTCTTCACTCAATCATTCCCTACAGGAACACAGGAATTTTAAGTGCAATTCTTTTAACAGATGCATGTTCTGTAACCTCCAGTAATCATTTCAGGCTTAGAATTCAGAAGAGAAACACTATAGAATTTATTTCAATTAGTTTCAGCTTGGGCTCTGCCATCAAGTGACTCTCATACATCCCGTGAGAATGTTGGTAGGGCCTTCTGCCTCAGTCTCCCCTTGGTTAAATGGAGTCCTGGTTATTTATCTGCTCCTCTAGACTATGACAATAATTATGGCTGTCACATATTTTGAAGTAATCAAATTGTTTGTTTTTCTGCTGATAGGAATATATTTGTGTAAATGACAAGCTCTTAGAGACACCAAGGGAACCTAAGTAGCATTTTAGGTAGAAATATGGAGTGATGGTTTTACTGAAACATGCAAATACATTATTTCATTGCAGTCAAAACACTTGAATGTATAATAAGCAGCTGTACCTAACAAAGATTTTGCAGCCCTATTTTGATGTTTCTCTGGGTTCTCCTTGGCTGCATTTCTCAGGCTATAAATTCTGTATGTCACATTAAACATGATTTTCAGTGAAAGCTGCCTTTCTGAAGCCTAGAATACAAATAGAAACTCTAGATATGCCATTTTGTGTTTGTCTTTTCCTTTAAGTAGCTAACACATTTTCATTACGTTGGAAGAAAGTCACCAATGCAAAGCAATTGGGATTTTAACCACTGCTTTCATGCACGTTATATATATGTCTAACACTGCCATGCAAGCTAAACTGATGTTCAGGGAAGAGAAACAATGACATATAGGGGTGCAGAGCTAATTTGTCTACGTATGGAGCTATGTAAGTGACAACAAACATGCTAATAAAGCATTGCAGCCAACCTGGTTCTCTATTTTTCTCATGTAGGAAACAAAGTTCAAGAGAGAAAACCTTGGAATGCTCTTAAGGGAGACTTTAAATATGTTATTGGAATTTTTTTGTTTCATTTCCTTCCTTTCATACTGAAATGACAATTTATTTGTGCAGAAACAGAGCAGGAATTCAGCTCTACAATAATACTGAAAAACAGTACAGAAAAAAACGTGGCAAATGGATGCCATCAAGTTTCCAACTCCTGCCAGCCAATCTGATCTAAAGGTACATTACTGCACACATCAGGACCCAAAATGTTGTCAGAAAA
Organism: Heliangelus exortis; assembly: GCF_036169615.1. Classification (NCBI taxonomy): domain Eukaryota; kingdom Metazoa; phylum Chordata; class Aves; order Apodiformes; family Trochilidae; genus Heliangelus; species Heliangelus exortis. The sequence goes on along the minus strand of NC_092440.1, from coordinate 7,979,822 downwards.
CATTTCTCCAAAGCATTTAAAGGACACTGAATTATATAACTCTACAAGATAAGTAATTACCTTTTTTTTTTCTTTTCAGGAAAACCCATCCAGCAACACAAGCACACACAAATGACACCCACAACCAAAAAGAAGAGTTTGGGCTGTGGGACTCATCCCACAGCTGCTACTCCAGGACTTACTCAGGCTGCTTAACAGGTACCTCCACACCACACATTAGCCCAAGCCAAGGCCTTCTGACTGCAGAAGCTCAGGCTGAAAGGATTCCTCCCATCCTAAAAGACCTCTATGCTTCATAGAGGGTCAGATTAAACCTATCATCCCCCCAAAACCCAAGAACCACCTGGAGAGCTAATCAAAAGGTCAATTAATAAATGGGCATCTCCCTGCTCTGGGAAGAATAGAGCAGGTATTCTGAAAGGAAGCTGGTACCCTAAAATGCTTCTGCATTTCATTTTTCAAGATACTTTCCACATCGTTAATTATTTTTTTTTTAATTATTTTTTTAAGAGGTCTGAAAGAGATTCAAAATGGTTCCAAAAATCTCAAAGAAACCTTTCTCTAGGTGTGCTGAGCTAAGAACTGACATCTCTGGGTACACAACAGCCCAAGCCAGCTTTTCAGTAATCAGAAGCAGAATTTAGAGTGCTACAGAACATTTGGAGTTCTGGATGAGCTGTTTTACAACAGAAAATATGTTGTATCAGAAAGTTTCTGACCAGCTGTAGCTCATCTCTGGGCTTTTGGTTCAGTCTCATTAGGCAAGTGAAACCTATTTCAATTCCTACACAATTAGCACATTCAGATTCCCTGCATTTTTCTTCTCTCATTCAGTTCACACTTGCCCCTGCAGAGGAACCTGTGTTAGATTTAGATTTAGATTAAACCTGCAGAAAAGTGGCTCTGAAGAAAGCAGCAAAGACTAAGGAAGCTTTTTCTTTCCTCAGATATTTTGCTATTGATCTCTTTTCTGAAATTTCCAGCCTTGTGCTTTTATAATGTCCTAGTACATGAAAGAGTTTGTAACATATAATGTTCCACTTGATGAAGCGTGATGTGATATTGAAGCCAAATGGCCAGATGCTCTTTTCTGAGCTATTTCCAATGCTCCCATTTTAGAGAGTGTTTTTTAACAGTATTCACAAGCTCCAGTCCTGTAGTTTGCTGGCAATTTCATGCTAGAGCACCATTGCACTATGTCCTGATGAAAACATTGTTTTCCATTCAAGGTTACAGTTATTGTCAATTTAATGAAGAAAAAAAAAAAAAGAAAGAAAAACCCCCATACTGTGGTCCTAAGAAACTGCAGACAGTTGGATTCTCTCTCCAGAAACAAGCTCATGCATCCCATTTTAGAGTACAATTTAGATTTTATAAATGATGTGGTAGGAGAAAAACCCAAGTACTCTTGCTCAGAACAGGCCAAGGGCCATCTTTTAGTTTTGCTTTATAACTGTTTCCACATTCATCCTGGAGTGGAAAGACCTTTTATATGAAAAATCCTCTGGTTTGAAGCATTGATGTCAGACATTTGAAACCTGGCACCGGGCTCTTGGTCGTCCCACTGGAATTCAACCTGTCTCCTTCATCTGTTTTTCCAGGGTTTTCTTGTTTGCTGACAGCTCTGCATCTCTTTGCTTCACTGCATGGAGCCCCCAGCACCAGCTACTGGGAGGACACAACCCCAGGATGAGAGGAGCCAGGGCTGCTGACTGCTTCCTGCCAGCTCCTGATGCAATGATGGCCCCAGAGAGCCCCTGGGCTGCAACCTTTGGTGTTTGGTTATTCCTGGTGACTTCAGGCATTCCAGGGTTCAGCAGGGTGGGGTTTAATGCCTGCATGAATGTCTCCATTACAACCAAGTCTGTCCCTTTTCCCCAGCCAGCACGTGGTACTGCTTTATCCAAATGTCAAGCCTAATCTCAGCCTGTTGGAATCAATGGAACACTGCTGGAATTAAGAGGTGCTGAACAGTTAGACAGGCAGAGGACCTGGCTCATTATCCATGCCCATCACCACAGAATAGACTGATCCAGTCCCTATTTTGATGAGGGAGAGGAGTTGATAATTAATGCAATCCAAGCACTATGAATTCAATCTTTTTGTGATTTCTTAATGCTTGACTTTCCAGACTCAATGGCCTCTTACCTTAAAAAATGCCTATGAAAATGTTATATTTAATTGGAGATGGAGAAAAAGATACCTTTTCTTACATGGCTTATCTGGAGGGTGAGACCTAGGAAGTGTATCAGAGAGATCTTTGCAATTTATGCAACAATAGCTCCCAATACCAGCAGATTACATCACTTATCAGGATTTTGCTTAGGCAGTGCAGAGTTCAGTGTAGAACTGGTCAGAAACATTTCAGTAGCATTTAACTTCATGCTGAAAATGCTGATTTATTGCATTCCAGTGTGAATAGGCATATCTAAGGGCAGAGTGCATCACATTTTCAGATGCCAGCAATTGAGAATTTTTCTTAGCATCCTTTAAGTGTGAAATGTCTTTGAACTGAAGGGCTTCTGTTAAAAAACATTTCATTTTAAACTGAATTAACTTATACTAAAAATTACAGCTTGGGAAAGGTCAAAATAAAAATGAAGTATTTGGATTTACTGAAATAAGACTTTTTGATTAACCTGCACTTCTCTACAACTTTCACTCATTTTCTCACAATATGTGAGAAAAAAACTGACATTTTGAGAAACTCTGCAGAACAGGGTTCCTACTTATCTCTTCGACTAGGGGCCTGGCCTCATGAATCACACAGGGTAAAAAGCATTGTCCAAAACTCAGAATTAAAGTTTGCCTTACATAAATCTTGTGGCATTTTATAATACAACAAACCAGCCTAGAATCTGCATTTAAAATCCTGACTAATCAAAGGAATTCCTTAGCTGAAGTTAATAAAATCAGGTCAAGAACTGACTGTTCACAATAACTACCATTACTTTTCTCTTCAGAGAAAATGTACTTTATCTGTTTTTAAAGCAAGTAAAACCAGGCCACAGAGCAGAAGTTTGGAAAGTATAATGATTTGCTTGTGTAAGAAAGACTTTTAGAGGTGGGACTGCACTTTTATAACTCATGCTTGATTTCAGCTGGGCAGCTTGGCCACCAGTAGCAATCACAGCAATCACAGAGAGAGCAAATGATCTTTTATGTTGTTTTCAGGCATCCCAGGGCTGTGCCATTGCCAAAAACTGGCCAGGTACCTGTGACACATCTGCATGAGCAAAGGTCACAATGAAGCTTAAACATCCAGCTAAGCTCTGCTGGAGAGCTAAGCCATCATTTGACTCCACCAGGGAGTTAGTTTGTCACACTTATACCCAGGGACATCTCTAATTGATTTCCCTGGCCAGGACATCCTAAACAGAATGTTTCCTTAAGGTATTTCAGATTGAGTAAATCATTAGTTTGGGGGCAGTGGTGTTTGGTTTTTTTATTCAAAAAACCCTTAGCAGCTCCAAGAATTCACCAGCTGATGGAGATTCCTTCCTTCAAGCTATATCATAGTGCTATTGAGAATAAAATAGTTTGGCCAGGTGCTGCTGGACATATAAGAGAAAAAGTTTTGATTTCAGTTGTCAATGTGGCAATGTATTTTTATTTAATATGTTTGGTTTCTTAATGGTGGAAGCAGGATTTAATTTGTACTAGAGCATCCTTTAAAATAAATAAATGCTTGATCTCTTCCCACTCTCCATTACTGTTGATGGGTACAAAATAAAATGAACAGCAATTCATTCACCTTATCACTGGAGCACCAGAGGAAGAAAGAGATCCTTAGTGCAATGATTAATGACTCACTATAAAAAGATGCATCATAAACTGCTTCTACTAGGTCAAATCATAAACTAGGCTCTTAAAGTTTATATGATTCCTTTCTAAATAATTGTGTGTCTGTAGCTCCCACTAGGAAGGGAACTTCCATGATGCTTGCAAACCATACAGCTTCTCACAGGGTCATAATTTGAGACTCTCACTTAAAGGGAACCCTGTCATCCTCAACATACAAATGTTGCTTGAATTTCTCTTATTATTGAGACAAATCTCTGTTCTACAGTTCAGAGAGACCATTTGATGTCAAGGAGCAGCAAAGATGAACATGATCTTTCCTGAATTTAGGCACAGACACATCCACACCTTTGCTGCAGGAGAAGGTACCATTATTTTCCTTCATCTCTGCCTCCAGGTTGGGAAAAGGAGAGCTGGACCACAGTTCCAGGAGGGATAGGTACTGCTCACTGAATCCAAGGTTGCTGAGCAGTGGTGTGGATGCAGCCAACAAGCCAAGTTCTGGGTGCTTGTGAAGGGCACCTCATCCACACAGGAGTCAGACACAATTTAACTTTGTAAATTCCTGGCCAAAATCAGCTTTTAGGTTCTCCCAGACAGTTCCTATCAGATTCAGTAGCTGGTTGGTGAATACTAAGAAAATAGTACCACTTGTCTCCAACAGAACTCAGTGCTCTATTTATCCTTCTTGTGGCAAAACTGTCATCTTTGAAAAATATAGTACAAGATGACATTATTTAAGTGTCCATCCATTTCCTTCCTATCACAGGCCTGCAATCATGTCCAGCTCCCTTTTATTTCCCAGAACAGCTGTTGCATCTTCTCAGAATCTTGCCAGACAGACACTGGCTTCATTGCAAAGTTACCCTGTTAGGAGAATATCACAGCTCTAACCAATATGAAGTTTACATAAAAAATAATGAGTTTTAAAAAAAAAACCTGGAGAGCCCTTCAATAGACATGGTAGTGCCGGTCAGTTTATGTACTGCTTAGTCAATACTAAAAAAAAATGTATCTCTGAGGTCAGTTATTTAAATATTTCCATCTATGGAGCTTAAAAAAGGGAAAAGCCAAAAAGTGGAACAACCAAGATGATGATTTTTTTAATAAGCAATAGATTTAAAGGGGATTAGCAAGGTTATCAAACAGTATCCTCTCAAATCAACTCATTAGTTTTACTGGCTTTCCCTATTTCACTTTATTAAATCAATTTAAATAAGGGTTCATTAGATGCAATGTAATCTAATTCAAACACTCTAAACCTAATCCCTTTTCTTTTAGCAGCAACATGATGGTAATTTGTAAAAAAGTTTAAAGGATTATTGTTGCAGGTATTTTAAAAAGGGACTGTTTTCAGCCAAATGTGTGCTACAATTTTAGTATTTATTTTTATGTAATTTCTTGCTCTTTACTCATTAATTATTTTTTTTCCTTCCATTTTCTGTCTCTCATTGCTCCATACAAGCAGGGTCACACATGGGCAAAAGCATCCCTTTGCACAGGTGTAGGGGATGTTGCCAAAGAGCCCTCCAGGGGTCTGTGCTCCAGGCCTTGGGAAAGGAATGATCGCTTACAATTTACTTGGAGATTCTGGATTTTAAAAAATAAATAAAAAACCAAACCAAAACAAACAAACAAACAAAAAAAATCCAACTTTGAAAATTCGTAGTGATTTTATAGATATCCTAAAGGAAAGGGAGAAGGATCCTGTGCATTTTCATGCTGTTAGTTTCTGACAGCTCTGAAAGACACCCAGTAGGGAATCATGCTTAGGACTTGCAAATGAGGAGGCAGAAACTGTGTATTATTTAATCATCCTTGATCCTTACTTCCCATCCTAGATCCAGGTGAAAACATGGAGTAACAGATCCATGCTATGGACATCCAGTTTTCATTTATTTCAGAATGAACTCATACATCTGTACTTTTATAAAACCTTTTCCAAGCAGTAGGGTTAATTATTTATAGGGCAAAAAGTCCTCAAATAAACAAACAAAAAACAACTTACAAACCAACACCAAACAAACAATCAAAAAAACCCCAACAAAACCCCACAAAGAATGAGAGCTGCTTTCTAGGTCCTAGGTTTTTGCAGACTTTAACAGGTTCCCTACCCCTGAAAATCTGTCCTCACTCACTTCAAATCCTTGTCTCTTCAAGCAAGTGCCATTTCCTAATCCTATTAAAACCTTTTTCCTGTGTTTACCAGGAGCCCTAATCGTGCTCAGCAAATTCTTCTCCTCTAAGGAAGAGCAACAGCTTTCAGATTTCTTTGGAGGATTATTCATCAGCTACACCAGAGTTTTGCCAGGGCGTTCAATCAATTCTGGGAGCAGTCATGTGGAAAAAGTTTCAAACAGGTCAAAGCCTTGCACAATGATAAAGGAAAGCTCACCCAATCCTGGTAATAGTCTGACCCTCTTAAGGAAAATTGGATGATTTGTGGTAGCAGTTTTTCTGTTCCCTGGGTGAATTCTGAACCTTCAAGTATAAGCAGTGTATTAAGAGAGTCCCATTACAAACCCTGTCCCTCTCACAATGCTGGAATAATAAATACACACCCAGATGGGAAAATCAACTTGCTGCAATGACCTTCTTTCTCAGCCCACTGGTGTGAAGGAGTTTGTAGCCATTTTAGAACAAAGGAGTCATATAAAGAATGGACTAATTTGATGTTTAGAGTTTCACCATGAGCAGAATATATGCTTTAATGAGCACATTACATGCACCAGGGACGTGTTACCGTGAAGCAGGAAATACAGAGTAAGGGGAAAATAATTAAACAGACAGCCTTATAATGAGGAAACTGTGTTCATGCAACATTAAGTGGCCTCATTTTCAAGTGCTGAGCAAAGACATGTTCTTTGGACCTCAGAAGGACTTTTTGGCTAGCACCGCCTTGAAAAGAAGGGCAAAGGACCACAAGTACCTCAAACTTCCTACAGGTCCAGGAGCATAGTGTGGGCTGATGCTGTACCAAAGTCATCTGCCCACACTTTTCACTGACCTGTCAAACAGCACTGGATACCTGTACCCTGTAGGTCTTACTCTTAAAAGTTTTAAAATACCAGAGCCTTGGTTTTCTGTTGGTACTGCATCTGCCAGGCCACAAGCACACATCATCTGGGTGCAATGAACACAGGAAGACTCAGTGTAGCTGTTTGCACAAGCAGAGCCTGTGGGAAAGGGGAAAAGTTGTCTCATCGGGCTTAGACACTGACAGAATCAACCAATAAACCATATTTCTGACTCCTACCAGTTTTCTCTAGGCCTGTAAGGCCAGAAACATTCATTTGCTGGTTCTGTCAGCTCTAGGCAGTGTTGAAATATCAGTTACTTCTGTGTCATAACCCATCAGTCAGACAGCAATCCTGTTGGGCCACAGCCTCCCTGACTTTTTTTGCAAATAGACATGGGACGAATTCTCTCCTTTGTTACTCACCCTCATGCCTAATTCAATGTTTTCTCCTCCATAGACCTCCATACCAGGGTCAAGCAAGCCAATCTCACCAAAATACTCCCGGTCCACTACGAACGAGCATCCAATCATAGCTGGTGTTCTGCACATAGAGATGAAAGCAAAAAAATAAGTCATTTATTAGCTACAACAGAACCCACCTCATAACTAATTTACACAGATGAAACAAATACCAAATACCCAGCACACTGCCAGCCACACCTGGACCAGCTCTCTGTGACACTTGAGATGTGAAGTACCCCGTGCATGGAAGTGAAGCATCAGGTGGGTTTTCCTTTGCTTTACAGACACCAGGTCTGTGCTGAAGCTTAAGTTCCACATCACACAGAGTAGCACAAGAACTAGACAACACTTTATTGGAAGACTAATGCCTAAACCAAAACCTCACAAGCTTTGGCAGAAATGAGAAATGCCCTTATTGGAAGTAAGAGCATGTCAAGAGTCATGGATCAACCATGATGTGAAGTTTGGCAAGGGACTTCTGGAATCAGCTCTAGCAGATAAATTTCAGCCTTGGTGAAGCTGTTCCATGATTAACATTTCTATGTTTGCTGAGGTGAGTCTTTAGAAAAGGAAATATTTTCAAATTAAAATACTCTGCCCTCAGATCTGCCACTGTCCAGCTGGGTGATTTCAGATAAAACACTTCACTCAGAGCATCAGTGTCTGTACAACTAGAATTGGTTCTACTCTTCTTTACAAAACCTGTCACTGAACAGCACTACATGACAACAGAATTTGAGATCATTTATCAAATGAACACAAGCATTAATTCAGTGCAATACAAGCTGGTGACATTTCCATTTGTCAGCACTTTCTCTACATCTCTGCACTGGTCACAACAGCTGCTGCTTTAAAATCCAGGCTAGGAGCTGGGTTTGGCTACTGCAACCAAACCAAACCAACCTGTTTAAAAATTAAAACTTGACTAACTTAAAGTTGGAAAACCAAGAGCCTGCAGCTCCATGTTTCAGTTGCAGATTGTAAAGTTCCTGCTTTGATCATGAGTAGTCATCTAGAGATGTGCCCTGGCCCTGAAGGCAGATGTGTGTCCCCACCTCATTTAATTGGATCCTGACAGACCAGACTGCTGAGTCAGGGAAACTGTAAAATTGTTGGAGAAACCAAACACTTTTGGAGCTGACCTAGAAGAATGAACCATGTTTCCTGTTCCATTGAAAAGGAAGCAATTTTGAACCATCTGACAGATATAACATCATTCCTGACAGTGCTATTGTGAAAAAGACATCAGGAAAACTCAAGTTTATTGCAATTTTCTATTTTTTAATAGAGAACGCTCTATTTATGGACAAGCTTATGTATGTACACCATGAAAATGTTCTATGGAAACAAAGATAACTAAAAAGGTCTAAAAACAATTTTAAGAAGTGTCTTTTGTAATGGACTAATATTATACTGTCACTATAAAGTCTGTTTTGTCCCAGATACCTGCATGTTGCTTCAATGTCTACAGAAAGCTATTCACAAGGTATTTGGTCGTGACACTTGAGAAACATATTAATGAGGCACTTTCATACAGATGTGAAAAATTGGCCTGGCTGGGAAAATGAATATTTTTTTTTTCACCTATGTATTGATGGATCCCCCCAGTAGAAGCAGGTGGCTGCTGGAATGGTGTTTTCACATGAGGTCCTTTTTCTCATCAGCAGTTCACTATTTCTGCAGCAGGAGGTTAAAAAGGCTTCAAACAAATGGCCAAGATATAGTGAGATAAAACAATTCTTTGCTCCTGGGCCTAATGCATATCCCAGCATTGCAGAACACAGCCCAGCCTATGGCAGGAGCTATTTGGTACCCTTGAAAAGGTTCATTTGCTGATATGTTGCTATTATTTACCCTTAATGGGCTCTGCTGTAGCACTCACATTACTGGTACCACTTCAGCACCTCTCCGTTGCACTTTTTCTCAGTTTGAAAGCCATTGCAACCTCTCAGATCATTACAAGCCCAGGCTGCAGTGCACACTATCCCTGTCATGTTTTCTCTGCATATTTACAAAAGGCAGCCGTTAACAGGAACACATTTGAGCAGTGCTGACAAAGAAGTTGAAGCTTAACTCTTGTGTTCCACTCTTAAAGAGAGAGATGCATCCCCTGGACCATGAGCTGTGGGGACAAGATTCAGTGGTGTTTACAAAGGCAAACATTCAGCTTCCACAGACACCTTTGGACTGAAGGGGGGCTCTAAGCCAGATCCCTGCACCCATTCAGTCAAAAAGACTGAAGGAAACTGAGGCCAGATGTCACAAACCTGTGAAGAATCTGCAGCAGGGTCATCAACAACACCTCAGTGCTCAGACCTCTCCCACACCTCCCAGTTCTCCTTTTGTGTGTGGAAAATACTTCAGGACTTCTCTGTTTGGTGCTGTTATTGTGAGAACTTTCTGTTGGATCAGTCCCTTGTCAGAAGCAGTCTCAGGGCCTGCATGCATGGGCCTGGGTACTCCTGTCTGGGCACATCCATCTTCTGTTTACACACATATCTAACCATCAGGACCTTTGTAAGGTGGATGTCATTTATAAATTCAAGTTATTTGGTAAAATGCATCTTCCTGTTCATAGTTCCTGGAGCCATGCCTGAAGACAGACTTGCCTAAGAAGGCTGAGAGCTACTTAAACAGGACCAGACATATCCTGTATACATCCCATGCTGCTGAAAACCATATTTTTAGACCAAGGAATAAAGTAGAAAGTGAAATAAAGGAAGGACATGACCAAGGGAAGGGAATTCAGTAGCTCTGAAATGAAATAAGCCTTTGAGGGAAAGTTTATGTATTTAAATGTTAACTGTGATAAAAAGGGGGAGGAGGTAGAGGGAAGAAATGCAAGCTGCTTCCTTAATTTTTGTTTTTATGTATTTAAAGCTAAACAACACAGGCTTCACTGCATGAAGCCTAGACCATCACTGCTTTGCAAAACTGAGCTGCTGCTTTTAGGCTCATTCTCTTTCCAGTCCCATCAAAAAATCCTCTGGAGGCAGCTCTTTACAGTGGTAGGGTGCTCCCACGAGGACATTTCTCCTTCCTAATGAGAAATGGAACCTCCAGGCTTTGCAGAATGCTCTCAGGTGCTGAAATCTCTCTCTCTCTCAGGGATGGATTTTTGCAGTTGTCAGTTCTGTCCATTAAAGGACTGACTTGTTAATTGAATGGGGGTGGGAAAACATTTTAGATGCAACTATATAATCATCACTCACAGACTAATGCCACCAAGGACTGCTTTTGCAAATCCTTTCCTCTCTTCTGTTTTGTTTTCTTCTCATTAGGTATATCCAAATACAGACTTCAGGGCTCATTCAGAAAAGAAAAGGTTTTCAGGAATAAACAACAATAGCAGCACAATGGCAGAAGTGACCACACCCAGCTTTTCAGAGAATCCTGTAAAAAATGCCTTTCTCTACCTGAACTGGCTGCCTGCAGCCCCTGCCCTTCTGCACAGCAGCAAAGCTGCAATCCCAGAAACTGAGCTGAAAACCCTGTGGCTCTGCCCTGACACCGTGGCAGAACTTGCCTTCCAAAACAATGTTGAACTGTCAGCAGTTCCATCAGGTTCAACCAGAGTTTTGGGCAGAGTTTTTGTGAAGCACACCCAATAAGAGTGAGCAAAAGTCTGAAACAGACTTTAGCAGCTTGAAGCTGTTTTTTTCCAGTACCTAAACCTCCAGTGTATCAGTCACAGTGCAGCAAAGACTTTCCTTGAAAGTCAGAACTGGATATATGAGCAAAAGCAACTGTGTTAGCACAGCTGAAACACTGCTCACTAGCCAAGGGCCAGCAAGTGAGAAGCTGCCTGCATTTCACAGCTTCAGAATAAAATATATTAACCTAAGCCATACCTGCTATATATAATAGGACCTTTTTCCTTAAGTGATGGACTTTCTAGTAAAACAGTGACATTTTTAGAAGGAAAGTATCACAAAATAGCAATTAGAGGTGCACTATTTTGTACTGACACCTCAAAGGTGTTGGGAAACTTAATTGATCTGTGGAATATTCTTTGACACAACTGAGGATGTTATAAGCTTTAATTATAACCAACAGCAGCACTCATGGGGGATCATGTGGGAAACACAGCAAAATAGCTTTTGCAGCTAAAACCTTCCAATGCAGCACAGAATGGTATTGATTCTGCACTGGAGAAAGATACAGCATAGTCAATTTGTGGAAATTACCTGATGGCATGGCTGTAGCAAGGGAGATATGAGAGAGCCATTACTCTGGGAAATGCTCTGGGGAGTGGGAGGAAGCAGAGAGCAGAATGTTTCTGTGGTTCAGGTTCCTAAGCAGCATCTCACCCCTAGCCTGGCACACAATTCAGGAGACCTGCATGGTACCTGCATAAGCATTTGCTTTGATTTACAACTCATGCCTTCTTTAGCAGGCTGTGAGAACAGACCTCAAGGACAGATTTGCTGCTCAGGAGCTAAAGGAAAAAAAATTACAACCTTAATGATGGGAAGGGTTTGTTAACCCAGTTGGAGATGTGAAAAAAAGCAAGCCAGAGTGCTTACTTCAGAAAGACAGGGCAATAGGGATGTAGAATAACTTTTAGTTCCCCACAGAAGTATATTTTTTGAAAGAAGCAGGATACCCATCAGAACCTGGGCAAATATAAAATAAACTGCTCTGTTACAGGCTCCTGTGAATCAGCAGCTGAGAGATGACCATAATCAATCAATCAAGTCACCACTTTTGGTATTACATGACAGAATGGTTTATCCTGAAAGCCTTTACAGATGAGCCCTAAGCTCAGGTGCACAGACTGATTTCTTCTCAGAGCAGCAAAGACCCCAGGTGTGGCTGCATCAGCATCACCCTGGCAGACCAGGAGGGGCCTGACTGGCACAAGAGAAGCTCCCACACCCACAGCCTGGGGTGGGCAGCAAAAACCACTTCAGCCCCTGATTGTTACAGATGAACAAGACACAGAAGCTTCCCAGAGTGCCTGGTTCAGTGTGTACATCCACATTCCTACAGGTACCAAGCTATGGCACATTAAGGCAGTAAGTGAGAACATATGTGCCAGGGAAATGCACCAGTGCTGCTGGAGGAGGATAAAGTGGAAAGCTGTGCAGTGCTTGGCTGGGTGAGGCTGACTGATGACTCTCATGTTAGTGGCTGCTGCTCAAGAAATCCAGCACAGGGCAAGTCCACCCCAATCACAGCAGACAAGCCAGAGCTCAGGGTACCAGAACCTCCTTGCTGTTCCAAAAAAACCCCCAGCTCGTTTCAATGGACAGGCAAATTCATTAGAAAGCCTCTGAAATAGGATGCTTTGTTACACTGTTTGTTGCCAGATGATAAGGACGTTCTTGGGCTGTGTGTTCTCAGGAGCACAAATGGAAAATAATGTGATGGACACAGCGTGTCAAAATAACAATCCTCATTTAAATTTTCACATTAGAGACATCTTACATCTCAAATGTCAAACATGCAAAATGGATTGCCTGCAGAAGGTGATTTGAGGAACATCAATTGTTCTGAATTTCAGAGTACTAACAAGGAAAAAAAAAAAAAAAAAGGAAAGAGACAACTTTAAACTGTATCAGAAATCTTTAGAAAATCGCTATGTCTTGGCACTTCAAGGACACATCCTCTTTGTCACTTGGACCACAACAGCTGATGTGACATTTTATGGTGTGAATTTGACATGACTGCTTATATGGTGCCCCACTGGCTTGAGGGACAATTCCTGCTCCTTCCCAGCAAGGCTCTGAGTAGGATCCCACCACTGGTGGTGTTGAAGAATGTAGAGGATGAGCCTTTAAATAGGAAAATTCTGAGAAAAAAGTAAGCACATCTGTTGTATAATCCCAGAAGAAAACAGTAACTGGACTCTGCTTTCTAAATGTCTCACCCAGTTTTGCAGATCAATATTTATCCATACAATGCAAACTTCAGAAATGCCAGGGCTCTGATCCTCATTTTTTTAACACCAAAAATCTTTAATCCCTTTGGAGATCTGGGAGGAAGTATTTAGCTACAGCAACCACAGAACCAGACATGGGGTTATTAGTTATTAGCCTTTTCTTTCACAAAACACACAGAGACACAAAACAAACCCAGTATTTGCTGAAAACAGTGTCAAAGGAAGCCTTAAAAGGGATAGTGTCAGCTAGGACTGAGCAAACTTGCAGGTTTGGTGCTGATGAACAGCCCTGCAATCTTATAAATGCACTGAACAGACACAGGGATCCCAACACCACCAACACAAACCAGTCTGCATGCCTTGCAAACTGGAAATAGAAAGTTGCAGTATAGTACATGCTGTGGAAAACTGGTTATAAACCCTAAACCTGTACCAAACCAACAGAGATTTCTGAAAAGGTTTCCTCAGAAGTCTTTTTCCCCCCAACTTTTCAAAATACACCTTACATGTTTTACAGCTAGGAAGTTCCCATTATGGGAGCTTTCAGATCTCAGTTCTAAGTACAGATTTCCTGATCCTCCATCAATAAGAATCCAAGTTCATTATTTCCATTTGCATATCTGCCATATCACTCAAAACCCAAAAAATGACATTGCATTTCTATAGCCAGCCATAACAAAATAGCACAGCCAAATGCTGTAGCAAATTCATCCAGGAGCTGCTGCTTTGGAGGCCCATCAGAAATCAGTGCAGTGTGGCTATAAAGTGTGTGCTCTGCTCTCCCAGATCATTGCCTTCAAACCAGGTGTTCCCAAGGAGTGAGGTAAGGTTAGACATTGAATTCTCTGCATTTTACAGCACATGATTCATGATTTGCAGGGGACATACTTAAGCAATCAGAACACTTTAGTGCTCCTGGTATCTGTCAGTGAGGGTTGGGTGCTCTCCTCCACGTGCTCCCTGTCTCATCTGTCTCCAGGCAGTTTATGCACTGTTGAGCTGGAGGGTCAGAATAAAATCACTGTTCTCAGGAGCCAGCTACTTCTGTGTGTCAGATTTTAACATTACTCAGTGCTTGAGTTTGGACCTTAATCACTTCTGTATCAGTTCAGCTCAGTGCCAGCATAATGCCAGCAACAGCTTGAACATAAACCTGAGAAAAGACCATGACAAATCAAGGTTTAGAAATTCATGGTTCTGAAAAAAAACCCTCTTATCTCAGCATTGCAAGGATAAGATTCCTTATTCTCTGTTAAAAAGTTCTGTAGTTGCATTTCCAGGAGTATTTGCAGATTCAGCTTTACAGCCCACATGAGCTACCACCTCTGTGAATCACTTCTTAGGAACTTGCTGAGGTTTAACCTCTTACTTCAGTCTTGTCTGGTAAGTGATCATTGTCTCCAGAACAGAAGATACTCAAATATTAGAACGACCATGTGAAAATTAATGCAGTGATTTCACATATAAGCTGGAAGTAATGAAGCGTGCAAAAGCTTTCAGGAATAAAAGACTGAAACTCTGATTTCAGGAATGAAAGCATTCTCTGGTTAATTTTTGCTCCATCAATAAACTGTTTCTCAGGGTTGAGTGAAACAGACATAACACACCTGCACTTCTAAAAAATGTGAGAAGATCGGGGCATGTTATTCAGGAAAACTAATTTCCCAAGTAATTACTTCCCTGCTTATTGAGGTTTCAAGCTGAGCAAAGGGTCCTTGGTGAAGGACTGTGCTGTCCTGTGGCAAATGAGGTTAATGGTGATGTGTAACTCTGTTTTGCCATCATAGGGCATGAGAATGAACTTAAGTGCAACTTGCAACACTTGTTCATGTGTGAAGTTTTACTCTCTGTATAAGGGATGGATCCTGTGAAATGGTCCCATCCAACTGATCACTCAGAACTGCAAACAGCTTGTTTGTCTGAAGTGCTTGGGAAGACTTCTCAGGAGTTTATAACTCAAGCTCTTTGCTGGAAGGGAAGTGCATCAGCTTCTCTGCCAGAGCTTACACTGGAACCATGCAATAGAATTTTAGCTTTAGGATGAAGCTCAGATACAACAAAACGAAGATGACTCTAAGGCAGTGATGTCTGTCCTTCCTAAGAAATGTCAAAAATGGAGGAGAGCAACCTAAAGCACACATCTGAACTCATATTTTATATCTATTTTTTTCTCTAGTTGGCAGCAATAGTACCCTTTGCTCAGCACAGCTGTTGGCCAAGATTCTGCACTGAAGAAACTCTTCTACTAGGAGTAAAGGAATTTTAAAATGAAAAGGATAGAAAGCTTATTTCTTATCAGCTCCTCTCTTCCCACTGTAACAATTCTCAAAAACACTATCACAGTTACTGGAACAGTACTTGCTTTGAAAATTCCATTTCTGTAAGGTAATATGTTCCCTTATAGAGAAAAAGAAAATGGCAGTCTGACCTCATGGTCTGTTTTCATTTTTAAATTAATCCAATGGTAAAACTCAGAACATATGGAAAGTTCTGAAAAAAGAAAACAAACAAACAAAAAAAACCCAAACCTCTCCGACAAGGCAAGGCAAACACACCTCCAGCTAGTTCTGAGTGCTGCTCGGAAGGTTTGGGCTGATGGCCAAGAGTGCTGCATACAGACCAAAAGTGAAGCCACTTTTTTATATAAAATAGCTTCACTTCTCATACCAACAATGTTTCACTGGCTTATTGTTCATCCCAGAGTCCACTGGAAAATAGAAGCACAGATGAAAAAGATCCTGCTACCCTACTAAGGGCCACAATGTGAACTAGAATCTTACATTCACAATCAGAGCACCTGCACTCCTATGTACACTGTGGGGCAGCTCTGACAGTCACCACACACACACCTCCAGCTTTGTAGAGCCATCTGCTTTTTTCAGGTTCATTTTCCTGTCCCTGTACCAAAGCCCAGAGCTTTGCTTCCCTTCAACTCCCCCTCGGCAGACGGCTGAGACGGAAAGATCCCAAGTACCGAAATGACAGCAGGTGGGAGATTTACCTGATGGGAGCTGACTCATCCCCTTTATCCAGCCAGTCCTGGGGTGGGATTATGTACATGCACCAGAGGCCCCAGTTGTAGCCATGGGCTGCATTGGCATATTGCTGCACTTCAAAAGTGTTGTACTTGATGTTGTCAATAGCTGGTAAGATGATTCGCTTTCGATCCTCTCTGATGCGGGTAAGTGCAGGTTCTACCCTGAGAACAAGAAAAACAGCAAAATGTTTGACAGCCATCCAGTAATCCCACTCTGCAGGCTGATAAAACAAAATTCTCTAACACTGAGAGCAGTAACCCAGGGAGATGGCAGCCCAGAACACGGCGGAGGGGGATGCAAAGCAGGTCACCGCCATACATTGAAGAGGCTGAGGCTTGGTGTGGAATAATTTACACAGCAATAGCACATGAATTACTGCCCTTATGAAGTCGTATCAGTGTACAACAGCACAAAACTTTACCAAGCACTTTTTCTGAGGCCTGGAGCCTGTAATTTTATTTGCAAGAGGCAAGTGTGGAGAGATGCTATCACCAAGCCTAACTAAATGGTCCCCTAATGGCTACACCACCGGGATGCCTGGTAGTGATTAAAACCTGCTCTTGCTGACACAGCCTAAAGAACAAAAGGTACACCAGGGACTGAAGAAATCTGAAGGTTGCTCAAAGGTTTTCATCTTGATTTTTAAGGACTGACCCCATCGGGTCTGGTTTGAATGACAAGTGTGGCTGCATTATGCCTTCTAAAACCTCTTTGGGGATCAGAAGGTTTCAATTGCCAGATGGTGCAGAAGCAGAGAGCTGCAGGATGTGTGCCATCATTTCAAAAGGCTTTAAAACATCAATGGACTTTCAATAGAAGCTACATCCCAAAGTGGTTCAGTAAAGCAAAAAGCTTCAGTGCAAACATTCATTTCTGACCAAGGTAGTCTGAAGTTGCCACGGATGTACAGAGAAACTGCTCCAAAGAGGTAGCAGGCTTACAGAAGGCTGGAAAGCCCTTCTCAAAGCAGTCTCTGAAACAGGCACTGATTTATTTCTTTGTAACCATGTTTCCCCTTGAAATAGGCTTTGAAGATTTTGCAGATCTCTCACATGTATCTTTAAGGGAATGGTGGTTTGCTGCAACCCACAGAGGTAGTAGGATTTTAACACTGATCTTTTCTCATTATTCTTTTGTTGCTGGTTAAAAGGCAATTCCTCCTTTGTGGTTTCAAGTTTGTTACTTTACATTTTGTTATCTTCAGTTTGTTTCCATGTATTTTCTTGTACAGGCCATCAGAAATGGACAAGTTACGAAACTCATTCAACCTCCATTTTCAATCATTGTCTCTGTACTTGAATATTTGTCTTTAATATTCACAGACTCTATATCACTTATAGGAGGGGATATGCTGCTTTCCTTCTCTTCTTTTTACCCCTCCCAGATCAGTACAAAGAGAAAGATTCAATGAAACCCTTGAGTATTGATGATGAGCTACTTAATGCAAATAAAATATCTGAAAACAATGTAAAATATGACAAAAAGGAGTCAAAGCATTTTGTTTGGAGAGAGGTCAAAGGCAGTTAAACTACTTTTATATGGATTCCTCTAGAAAAACGGAATCTGACTTTATCAGCTAAATGTCAATAACAGAGTATGAAAATTCTCATAAAAAGGATGATCACAGGGTTGGTGGGAAGAGAAGAATGACATTGCAAGTTGCAGCAATTCTCCCTGAGATCAAGTAATGAAAAAGCTAAAAGAGAAAAGAAATTCTTCTCCCTTAGTGTCAGATGTCTGCAATAGAACCCCCATATCCAAAGGTAATTGCCTCAAACTTTCAGTCTCAGCAGAGCCAGGCAGAGGCTGGCACTTTTGTAGTAAGATGTTTCTCATAATGATGTAGGCACTGAAAATAAGTGAGATTAAAAATGTTTCAGAGGAGCCTATTTTGATTACAAATGGAATTTAGCCTGCGACTTTGCAAGACAGCTTAAAATTGGACTGTTAAAGTGGATCCCCAAGAATGGTTAGTGAAAGAATGTGAAGAAAATATTTAACAGCCACTTTGATTTTCATCTCTTGATTATATTTGTGATTGTGTTCATCTGATACTTGTGTCTTGGAAATGCTAATCTGGGTCCTTATCTTCTTCCCAGCAAGAACAACAATCCAGCCCCAGCTCAGGTGGTGTTGTCACCAAACTACTCCCATTCCTCTACAGTTCAGCATCTGAAAGCTCTAACAGAAGTGATGGCTCTATAGATACCAGTGTTCTTTCCCTGCTTTTTTGCCTCTTCTCTTGGTTTTTCCATGGTGCATTTCAAGCAGCTTCAGGCAGCTCCCTGGTATAAAAGGGAAAGTGTGTAAGAAGTTGTTGAAGTCCATGTCCCCCACCAAGACCCTGCTGATGAGCTGCAATATGTTGGTTGTGTGTTTCCTTTCCATGTGGCCACTGCTGGCAGCAAGGCAGGATCCTGATTAGGTAAATAAACCAGATGTGCATTTTAAGATTCATCTCTATTTTTCACAGATGCAAAAATGTTGTATCTGCCTCAATGTACTTTATGGACTCAGAGTAGCATCTCTTGTTACCAAGTTATTTACTGGAGCAAGAAGCATATTCTCTCAGGCATATTCATAAACATGATGGATTTCAGTACACTAACTATAATCAAAAGATTCAGCTTTAAAGGTAGTGCTTCACATCATCAACTTTTTTTTCCACCCTAATGAAAACCAGACAATTTGGGCTGGAATTTGAGTGACATAAGAAGTTCCTGACTTATATCCTCTCTAAAATATATATATTTGTCAGTGTGCTCCTCTCTCTCTGAATAGATTGCTGGTGAATGGTTCAAGCCAGAAGAGAAAGGATAGTAAATTTACTTCTCTTATAGACTCCACTAGGCTAAAGGGTATTTTCACTTGGGCTTTATTCCTCTGAAGCAGTTCCAGAAATACAGTGACACAGAGCTGCAGTCCTATTCCCAGGACTCAGCCCTGTGATTGACAGTGCTCGGATGACACTCCACAAAGCACATCACTGTTCCATGATTTATGTGGGCTTCCCACAGGCACAAGGACGTGCTGGGAGGAACATCCACAGCCTGTGACTCCTCCTTACAGAAACTCTCTTGGGGAGCTTGTGGAAGGAATCTCTGATCAGGAGCAAATTCATTACCAAAGGATGTGTCAATTTGTCAAAGACTGTCAAGCACATCACTAAACAAAGCAGATGCATTTAATACATTTAATGCTTTAAATAAGTGGTGCAAAGATAAGCATTGGATTTAGAAAAGAGTTAGAAAGCAGAATTTAATCCAGAGTATAGAAAAAGTGTGTAAGAAGAATGAGACCAAAGGCAGGGGTCATACTGTGATCACAGAGGAATCTCTAATCCCACAATGTGTCTATCTCTGGACATACATGCATTCTGTAGGTCATATTGGGCTAATTCTGAGCAGCTCAAACCCCATGGGAAACCACAGCCAACAAAATTTTTTATGCTGCTTTGTATTCTTATCAGATTGCTGGAGAGGTCACAGCAATGGGAAAGTCTGATTTTTCACACTGCTGAAAAGAACAGCTTCTTCCAGATTAAAAGCAGATAAAAACAAGTTAGCAATGAGCTCCTCAGTGCACACAATTGTAGAATTTCCCTTTTTCAATACTTAAAAACACCTGCTGACTTCAAGGAGACTTTTATAAAGGCAAAATGTAGGAATAAATGCATGTGATCTAAGAGAAGCCACATGCATGCTGCAGGCCAGCTCCTCTGCTCCTGCTTCAATGGGCTTCACAACTTCAGGGCTGCTTTCCTTTCCTGACATGAAGCATCTGAGGAGCAGACCCAGAATACTTCTCAGTTCTTAATTAGAATGATTGCACTAGGAATTTGTCAGTAACTCCTCCCCTGAAGTTACTTTTTCTAAATTTGTCCAAAAGTAAATTCTTTCATAAATGACAGGAATTGCATTGGGAAGTGTCTCTCACATTCTGCCCAGTCCCAGCTAAATATCCAAATACCCTAATCACTGGGTTCTTTTGAAAGAAAGATGTATTTTTTCCCCTCTCCACAATACCAATTCTATTTTTTACTCAAAAAAAAAAAAAAAAAAAAAAAAAAAAAGAAAAAAGAAAAAAGAAAGAAATAACAAAAAAATCCAACCTATTATTTTTCCTCTTTCACAAATCAGAATTTATTATTTTTTTCTCTTGCAAGGACTTAAGTTCTCATAAGACATAAATGAAAGACAACATGGTCTTTTCTGCTAGATTTTATGGCTCAGCAGGTTTATCACCATATTTTACTCTGACTGTACCACTGTCAGATACCGTGAAGCAAAACCTTAACACAGGAATGTAAGAAAAAAATCTGTGTAAACCGAAAACTTATTTTGCATGTGATTTTATATGCTACCTCACATTTCCCTGACAATATCCATTTATCAGATGCAGACAAGCAGATCTACTGACATACATAACTCTTCACTGAGGCCAGCTGAGGAATATTTCATGCAGAATGCTTTCCCTTAAATAAGTGTTCAGAGAACTAAGAAAAAATAAATTTCAGAGTCCCTTCCTCAGTCACTAAGAGGAGAGAGAAATTCCCCATCTGTTCTACCTGACATCTCTATCAGCATTCCTGGTGCCCAGGGAGGTTTCAGCCCTGCAGCCCCCAGCCAGAATGGAGGGGAGGCAGCATAAATGCCTGCTGGAGAGTTAAAGATCAGCTTTTTGGCTGCCAAATCTGAATAGCTCTTTTCTGCACCACTGAAAAGCAATGAAGATGCTTCAATGAACACTCCAGGTTGTTTAGGTAGGTGAATGGTTGAAGGTGATGCTCTGGCATGTCCTCTGTATGTGCACTGGCACTGGCCCATGAATCTGAAAGGCCCACTTGGCTGATGTGGCAGGCTTCCCTCTCCACTCAGATAACATTAGTACACTTCTGCTATCTAAAATATGTATTCCATTAAATTACCAAACAATCCTCACTGATGATAGAGGAGAAAACACTCCCTTAACAAACACTTCTCCTTTCCTTTGTATTTGCATAAAAAGATTCTTCCAGGTGAAACAGCGTGGTACCAGGAATGCTGCAATGAGCCTGTGTTCTGAGCAGGAGTTAGAGATGTGAACCCTCTGGAGGGGAAGGACTGCAAATGTAACTTCAACCTCACCTTCAGCACTTCTCTCACTAGAAGAAAAGATCAGCCTGGACTTTGCCATATCCCCAAGGATCCACTTGAGCTTTAACCAGCATTTACGTGCTGGTAGAGTTTGGCTTATGGTGCATCGCATGAGAAAATGAGCAAGGAAATTTTTAAGCAAGCAAAGACCTTGTGGGTTTGCCTTACAAAAGCACAACCATGTCCCTGTTATATAGTACTTGGGATTAAAAAAGCCAGGGTTAACTTCCTTTTTCCTTTGCACACTTTCTTGAGAATCCATTGCCTGTGGCCACTGTAGCAAATGGCACTCCATGGTACAGTATAGATTAGCACCTGCAAAGTATTTTCCATAGACCTGAGGATCCTGATCTTTAATACTTCTTAGTTCATTAAAATGCCCATTTTCTATATTTTTAAAACACTGCCAGCTTCAGGGATAATCCACAGTGATAGGGTGTGTGTGGAACAGTCTGATGAATACGTCCTCTTTCTCATGTCGAGCTGTCCCTGTCCCTCTTGTATATTGAAATCTTTTGATGAAATCCTCTAACTCCACTGCTTCCTTATTGATACTCCCCCTTTGTCTGGCAAAATTTTAATTACTATGGTACTGCATAACCCCATTCAGAGCTCCAACACTACCTCTGTGACAGGAGCAAAAGCAATTCCTAAGATAGAATGCAAGAATAATACTCAGTCATTATGTCTTCTTTTATGTCTCCTAGCACCCTCTTTATGGCTGCTAATATATTGTGGTTTCTGCCTTTCACTTACTGATTTCTGCTCTCCTTCACTCAATGTGTCCTTATTCTCACCCAGAGAATTAACACTCCCCTCTGCTATCTCTGTTTCCTGCTCTCAGTTATTCCATAGTGCACTTCTCTTCTCATGTTATTCTTTCCCACCTCTCAAAGACCAGGATTCTCTGTAATGTTCAGCAACACAATTAGCAGCCAGGGCACAACTCTTACTGGGTGTTGCTTAACACTTAGTGAGTGGACCCAGTACAGAAATCAGAACAGGAATGAAGAAGCTTCAGAGGACTGAAAGGAGAACTGAACTGTATGAGCTCAAATACACACTCAGAGAGAGGAGTGTACAGGAGATTTTCACACACTTAAGTTCTTCTGGCTTGCTGACTCTACATACTGGCTCCTCCTGACATAAGGTAACCACTAAAACCAGAAAAGGTTCAACTGCAAGACAGAATTTTATATATAAACTGCACACCTACACTTTAATGTAATTGCAATTTTAAATTCTATTTGAGAACTAATAGCAGTAACCTCCCCTTCAGCTTCTCCTCCCCACTTCTGCTCTCACACCAGCAGTACTGGCTCACACTATCAAAAGCCTGAAGGGGACAGGTCAGTAGGAAATCTCTGCTCTGAGCTAATACATTCCAATACCTGAGAAGCAAAAAAGCAGCAATTAAGTACAGCACAATAAATAATTCAATAGTTAATTTGACCTGCCAGGTAGTAGAGTATTTTTTAATATCCTACTAGACTGTATTTTAGTTTAGACAAAGTGTCCCTGGAGAGTAATGCTGCAAGGGCCTGTGAAATGCTGTAGTGTGATATGAGGCAAAAACTCACCCATAAATGGGGAAACTCTTGTTTAAAGAGTAGTTTTTTGTTGTCAGGGTCCTGCATATTTCATGAGAAAGTAACAAAGTCTTCCTCTGCTTCTTTATTAGTTAATCTTCCAACTGATCAGTCAGGTAAAGCAGCCAAACTGGAAGACTAAAATTGTACTGCAGGTACTTTACTTTTAGACAGAATAGAAACCACCACAAAAAACTAATGCTCCTTTCTGTGGGAATGGAAGTGGCTTTTTAATTGCCTAACAAATAATCCATAGAGAGTTTTGAGCAGGAGCAATCTATGTGGCCACTGAAAACATGAAGATCCATTGAAAATGGGGGGAAATAGATGAGACTAAGAAGAAGATGATAGATGAGACTCATTGGAAGAATGGCAGAGCAGTACTCTAACAAGACATCCCTGTGTGACTATCAAGTTTGTAGGGTTATGGAGCAGGAGTAATGTTAACTTGGTAGCAAAAAACCCAAACCAGTACAGATTGAAGGACTTGTAGCCCCTCCTAGTAAAAGAAGATGAAAAGAAAATTGAGATGACCATAGGTGCACAGAATCAAAACTTGAAAGGAACAGGGAGAACAAAGCTGTCAGCAGCCCCAGAGGTTGAGGGGAGCAACAGGAGAAGCACCAGAAGGGAACACTGAGCCTCCACGTGTGGCACTGAAACAAAGGGATGCAGGATGCTCCTGGTGCACATTTGTGCATCCTCTGTGACTGCTGCAGAAGCCAAGTGGTCTCAAAGCAGCTGCACACACTGGCTCAGCAGTAATACTGAACTTTAAGAGCACTTGTTGAAAGGAGAGTACACCAGGGAGGATGCAGTAAATGCAAACACTTTTTATCTTGGATACACACAGAGGCTCACTTACTAGGTAGTAGTAAGTAGTCTAGCTTCTTGCTATGCTGATTTCCACGCTTCCTGACAATAATGCAAATCAGTAAGTTTAAAAAAAACCCAACCAACCAACCAACCAACAAACAAAAAACCCCAAACATTAAAGCAAACACACCCCCCTTTCCTGCTGGCTGACACCACTGTCCAGCTTTCTTGGGTACATCAATGAGATCTCAATGTCCTTTACAGAAATGAATACAAGATTCTCCACATGGTTCAGAAAACTGCTCAGGTAGGACAAGAGCTGCAAAAAGGACCCGGAGCATCCTCTCCCCAGTCCCTGCTCCTGTCCAGTATCTGATATTAGACTACATGTAGATTTGCAATGATTTGGAAGATCTAGATGCTTTAAAAGTAAATAAATAAATAAATTAAACCAGCTCTTAAGCTTCTAGAAAATTACTACAACTGCTATTATAGTCTTTCATAGTCCTGGAGAAAGAAATGGGATGAACATAATCCAGGTGTACTAGAAGACTTACTTTATTGCACCATTTTATAAAGATATTCATGAACATATAAAAATAAACACTCTACTCCTTTGCAATTAAATTTCTCTCTGGTTGTAAGTACAGCTATTTTTAGTTTTAATTTGGGGATATCTCCCAGAACTGCAGAGCATAATCAGCTCCACCATAACCTTGCATCATCATTATCAAACACCAGAGTAGCTTTGGAAAATACTCATTTTACATACTGAAGGTATCAGCAGCCCTCTCTGTTCCTTCAGTCCTGATTTCCAGTAATACCAAAGACTGGCCACGGAGTGGTGCTACAAAAATTTGTTCCAACTGCAGATCTGGCCCATTAAGCCCAAAACTGTGCTTGCCATAGTCAATACTGCTCCCTTGAAAACCAAAGGGGATGTGGCAAGGCATGCTAATTTCAAGCCCCATTAAAAATGTAGGGAACAATTCAACATTTCCCTCAAATGTAAATGTAAGAAAAATTATGAGGAAATGAGATTGGTATTCAAGTTTCTAAGAAGAAATGGCAGAAAATGACAAGGAGGTTTAAAAAAGCACTTGAGAGCATGCATCTGCATCTGGCCCAGAGCCTCCTTAATGGTGTCTCCCTGACTGACTGCTTTGGAGGGTTCATATTCAGTGTAGTTTAAATTACTTCTCTCTCCACTGAGCTGTACCAGAGCAGACACAACAGCTTTTTTAATGGATCTTGCAGCCATTGCAGAAGATTGTTGGCAATGTTGCAGTAATAAAGAATATTATTCAAAAGAAGTTGCTAATGTCACACCACCAGCCTCATCCCAACAGCTTTCCAGCTTCCCCATTGCTAAGCAAACGTCTTTCATGGCTTTTGACCCAGGGCACAGTGTGACAGGGCTGCTCTCCTCGTGGGAATAGCCAAAAACTTACCAGCCAATGTTGAATTCCACATGGGCATCAAAGAATCCAACAACAGGAGAGGTTGCTGCTTTCCAGCCTTGGATTCGGGCTCGGATCAATCCTTCTCGCTTGTTGTTCCGCACGATTTTCACCAGACCTGGGTATCTTTTGTTGACATACTGGTCCAGATTAAATTTTAGCTCAACTGCAGGGCAAAAAAAAAACCCACACAAATATTCAGAAGCCCTACAAAATTATCTTTTACTTTGATATCTATTGCAACAGAAAGGTAAAGAAAGCCTTAAATATTAAATCCTTATTCTCACAGATCCAAACCAAGCTGCACAGCTGTGGCACGGACCAGTTCCAAGGGCACCAACTCAGACAAATTTATTGCAAATCAGAGCAATTATTGTGAGACTTGCACAGGTTTGATATGGTCTGATGGATTTGATTACTGTTTTGAAGAGGTAGTTTACCTAAGTATTTTAAAATAATTAACATTCTAATTCTCTGGAGGAGCAGTTCTGATCTTACAGGAGTAAAACATGGGTGACTGGTGATTTTTTTTTCCTGACTTATGCTGTTCTGAAGGAGTTTTAAAAATAATCTCAATGGATTTTTGGTCAAGACCTAATTAAGATTAGAATTAATTTCCTTGAATTTCAAAGGTTTTTCCTTAAATATAATTAAGACTCTTCAATAACAGGCTTCTTCCCTGTTGAACTAAATGTATATTGAAGATTTCAGATAGACTTCTCTTTTGTTCATTTTCAGGCATTCAGCCACAGATGGTGCAGAAGTCGTTCACTTTATTCAGCTTCATTTCAATAGGCATATGAGCAGGCAAAGTACCAAATGGTCTCTGTATTTTTTTAACTAAATGTATTTTAGTAGTTCATTCACACTGCAGCTTATTCATAATGAGGCTTTTACTCAAATGTGTTTATTAGGAAAACTAATAAGAATGTAGAAGCTTCCAGGACAATGGGATGAGGGGGCCCATTCTGTTTTATTCTCATAGTCTAACTTGCTCCCTACATTAAAAAATAAAATAAAAAAATAATAAAAAAGGATCCCAGACTCTATATCTGATATTATCAATGCCTTTTTAAATTTAAGTCATGGAGAAGCAGAGTGTGCTGCCATGTAAAACAGGATAGAAACTATCTTTAAGGAGAATCTAAAGTCCCACTTTTTCTTGGAAGTAGAATTTAAACTATTAGTCTATTAATGTTGCTACTCCTATGGATCTAAAACTTTGGAGAAGAGTTCTATATTAAGATTGCCAATACAAACATCATTCATCCTGTGAGGGCTTCAATGAAATCACCAGAATTTATCCACATGATGTTTATTTGTTATAAAAATAGTTGATATTTACTCACAGCTTTGTGAAGCAGCTCTATAAACCCTCTCATTAACAAATATGAACTCTTGTAAAGATGAACTCATGTAAACTCTACACAAACATATTAACCATAAATCAGTGGTTGCATGTGTGACCTTCCTTCCTAGCTGTTTACATGCAGAATGACTCAATAGTGTTGCATCACAACATGATTAAAAAAAAGGCCATTTCAGCTAGTAGTGCTCTACTAGCTGAAATCTCTCTTTGATTTACATTTCCTGTCCATTAACCACACAGGATACAGCACTTGGGAAAAAACCACTTGTGTGTGCTCACCATTGTCACTGTTGTCATCCACCAGAATGATCTCCTTGAGCAGGTGTGATGGGGTGTGATTGACAACGCTGTGCACAGAGCGCAGGATGACAGAGAGAGCCTCGTTGACAAAGATAAAAACCACAGAGATCTGGGGCAGGTCCTCTGGGTAGGTCATCTGCTTGCACCTGGAGAGAAGAAAGAAAGAGCTGAAAGTTGCCACTGGGTGGTAAGAGACACTGAAGTCTCCTCTCCTCATTGCTCTCCAGCACATGGGGACTCGCAGCCTTTGTTCTTCCTAACTCTGAAAAAAGATGAGGTAAAAGTTCAGAAGTAAGAGCCAGGAGCAGCAAACTTTCCATCAGGTCAGTGAAAACCAAAGTGTACCCTGCATGCACACAGGGCAGTGGCAGCTCTCATTCTCTGGAATGTTAAAAGCATCTCTTGAATACCCAAGGAAGATCAATGACCTTGCTCAAAAACAACCTGGAGAAGACCCAGCACACTCTATAGGCTGTCTGTGCTGCCAGGGAAACCACCAGGTCTGGTGTTAATTTATAATGACATCTCATACTTTTCAAACCAGGGCCCAGTACATTTTGCATTTGCCCACACAAAAAACATTTGCCACCCTTTCTGATTTTGCAGTTTGTGCAGCAATACCAAACACATGATGTTTGTTTTACAGGCATGATATCTGCAAAAAAATCTGCTCCATCTGAGACATCACCTTGATAGGCACAACATCTTGAGATTCAGTTCCCTTTTGTGCTTGCTCACTGATGCTTATTTGTTACCAGCAGCCTGAGAAGAAGGCCTGGAGAAGTCATGCAGCACAGAACAAAGCCTTTGCTTCCTAAGCCCCTGGCCCATGTGCCTCTCTAACAGAGTAGTGCCTTATTTTAGTGGAATTCTCTTCCACTTGATGGTAACATTAAAAAATTACCTGTGTGTTCTTACAGTCAAAAGTCATTCAGAATTACCATTTTAATTACTGAACCTGCTCTTTAAAATACTGCTAATGATGTCACGGGAAATGACTTTTCCTGCTCTTGCCAAACTTTGACCTCTTTGCTCATTACTTTGGCATAATAATCACTTTTTCCCCCCCACTCTCAGCATTTATGGGGGTGAGGAGGGTGGCAATCACTTGACTGTTGGTAACCTCTGGAAATCAGTTATGAATTCTAGTGAAGTGCAATTATTCATAATTCCTACTCATGCCAGAACTATTTGCTCAGAGACCTGGGTACCTGTCATTGATTACAGTGTTACCATAGCTACTTCTTAGTGTCCTGCTGGTGGCCTATACCAATGATGTAAACACTTTAAAACAACCATCAAGAAGAGCATTGTGTAAAACTTCTGGCTAAGAAGTACACAATCTAAAAATGAAACTGGAAGAAATGTAGAGATTTACAGGAGGTGTGAACACTCTGACATTGCTCTCTGACTGTGAGTTTCCTCTTGACCACACCAACATATCCAAGAAGACCATCAGGAATACTTCACTAACAGGAAAGAGCCATCAGCTAAAAACAGGGACCTTCCAAGATTTTCCTTGATAAAGGACATCTTTGATCTAGCAGCGATTTGCTTCAGAGCAGCACTTGCAGTGCAGAGAGATGAGCAAAGGAAAGGGAGGATGAACAAAAAGGTCAGAAGCAGAGAAGCCTGGTGAAGGATCAAAGTGTTTTTCCTAGGAAAAGACAAGGAGCCACTGAAATACTACAAGGCCTCAGTGGTTTAAGCTGGGCTTCCCTTCCGATCAAGAAATTCTGCTGAAATTTTCTAAAGCAAAAAATATTTAGTTTATTGGCAAATGGAATGAAACAACCGGGCACCCAGCCATATGTTCATGTCCAGAGTGAAAGGCTGAGCTGGACTAATCCCCAGTGCTTTCCTTCCATCCTCCCACCTGAATTCTGAAAAACTCAGTGTTTCTTGTTCAAGCTTTAAAACAAGCATCCACCTAAACCATAACCTCCACTTCCAATTTATTTAGTTTTCATCATATAAAATCAATGCATTATTGTCCTAAGTGACTCCAAGGTCTCATTGGCTCACAAGACTTTTCATGTCCTGGTTCTCAATGATTACTTACATTGTGGGGCATCATGGACTACTTTAGATAAAAGGACGTTTTGAATTTGTTATTCCACCTGGGATATTCCTATAAATTCTCACTGCAGCCATCCTTCTGTCAGTTCTCCCCTTTCTGTTAGCAGGAAATAGCTGAAAAACTCCATTGTGTCTCCGTTTGGAAAGAGTGTTCCAACCATCATCTGTTAAGAGTATTTTGGATAACCCCACTGCAGCAGGAACATCCAGATGAGCAAAGGCAAATCTCAGAATTTAGCAGTGGTTTAAAAACCAGTCATAATGTTATTTATTACAGCAAGGATGAACAGCTAAAGAAGCTGTCCAGCTGAGCAGTCTTTTCAAAGCACAGCAGTGATTTAGGAGTTTATTTCCTGCCGAATTCCAGTCAACCTTGAACTCCCAACTCCTTAAGTCACTTCAGAAAATGAAATGGATGTAGTGAGGTAGTCAGAAGAACGTGCTGGTCCACTCACAGACATTTCTGATGATGTCTGAGAGCACAAGCAATCCCAGTCAGGGGACCTTTCCTTAAAAATCAGTGGGTGCTTAAGTGCTTTGTTGGATTGTTGCCCAAGTGCTTCCCAATGTATTCTGCAATTAGATACCAGCCACAGCAATTTACAGTTAATGCTTCCTTCATTCCAAGAAACTCTAACTAGCAGCTGACACTCTGAGCCAAACACTGATGTTAGCAACAAGTCACACACATGGATGCTCTGCTATCAAAGCACAACTGTGTCCACTGTCACCATTTCCATGGATCAGCTGAGGACAAATTAGACCTGATATGTGACACAGCCCTTCAGGGGCCTTTGTACAACATGCCAAGCATCAAACCTGAGGCATCCTGCTGCTGTTTTGGGAAGAGTCTTTGAGTGTTCTTGCTCTGTATTGGTTACTGCAGAGCTTGGCTGGCAACGCAGAGATATTTCCTTTGTATGAGACAGAGAGCTTGATGTCAGATTATTTTTCTCTGCTCTGGAGATGATTTTCACTCATTCTTTGCCTTGCATTGAATCAGTTCTTCAAATGAAAGTTTCCCAGCCAGCCCTGTAAGCCCAACTGTGAGCACTGTCTGTGCAGGCATAAGAAAACAGCAAAGCCTTTTCAGTTCACAGACCAGAATCGTGGAAAAAAAAAAAAAAAGATGGACTAACACAAAAAAGGTCACAGATTAGAAACTGAGATGATGAGAAAACAAAAGCTGCTCTGCTCATGGCAGCCCTGTGAGTTTGTGGGCATTAAAGGGAAGGAGCTTTTCTTTTCATGATGAAATTCAACAAGGGGAAGTGTAGAGTTTTGCATTTGGGGAAGAACAACACGATGTCCCAGTATAGGTTGGGGGCTGACCTGCTGGAGAGCAGTGTAGGTGAAAGAGACCTGGGGGTCCTGGTAGACAAGAAGATGACCATGAGCCAGCAATGTGCCCTTGTGGCCAAGAAGGCCAATGGCATCCTGGGGTGCATTAGAAAGGGTGTGGTTAGTAGGTCAAGAGAGGTTCTCCTCCCCCTCTATTCTGCATTGGTGAGGCCGCACCTGGAGTATTGTGTCCAGTTCTGGGCCCCTCAGTTCAAGAAGGACAGGGAAGTGCTTGAAAGAGTCCAGCGCAGAGCTACTGAGATGATTAAGGGAGTGGAACATCTCCCTTATGAGGAAAGGCTGAGGGAGCTGGGTCTCTTTAGTTTGGAGAAAAGGAGACTGAGGGGTGACCTCATCAATGTTTTCAAATATGTAAGGGGTGAGTGTCAGGGAGATGGAGTTAGGCTTTTCTCAGTGGTGACCAGTGATAGGACAAGGGATAACGGGTGTAAATTGGAGCATAGGAGGTTCAAGTTGAATATCCGAAAAAATTTTTTTACTGTAAGGGTGACAGAGCCCTGGAACAGGCTGCCCAGGGGGGTTGTGGAGTCTCCTTCACTGGAGACATTCAAAACCCGCCTGGACACGTTCCTAGGCGATGTACTCTAGGGGGCCCTGCTCTGGCAGGGGGGGTTGGACTAGATGATCTTTCCAGGTCCCTTCCAACCTCTAGGATTCTATGATTCTATGATTCTATGATTCTATGATTTTGTTTCAACCTTCATTCCTCAATACCTGCATTTTACTCAATTTGCATCTGATCCACCAGAAACATGTGAAGTCCTCTATATATTGGAGTGGGATTCCCAGTCCCTTTGAATGGCACTATTTTTTGTGAAGGGCTGACACTATAGCCACGCAGGTACTTCAGTCCATTAGCCAGGAAAAAATCTTTCCTACTTTCTTTCTCCTGTTTGCTCTCCAATCTGGATACTTGCTGAACATTAAAAATCAGTTTTGCCTGCAGACCTTAATATACTGAGTTGGAAAGGATTAGGCAATGAATTTAGAGATTTCTGACAGCTTTATCCTTCAAGAAAAAATGCAAACAAAATTAAAGCTGCTTCATGAATCTTTAAGATATTTAACACAGGATGTGTTTTTCTAATGAACCACTGTGATGGTGATGACCCTGGGTTTCTATTCTTCACAAACCTGATGAAATTGCTGGGCATGAAGAAAACTCCTGCAGCTCTAGGGAAAAAAAAAACAAAACACCACCATGCTGCATCCTCTGAAAGCTGTAGAATGGTCTGGGTTCCAGTTTTATAGCCAGGGAAAAGAGAGGGAGCAGCATTTGATGATCAATGAAAGGCCAAAGGTAAATACTAAAAAGATCATTGAATCCTTGCTCACTAATGCTCACAAACACTACTTTTAATCACCAGATCAATGTGTATTTTGAACACAGTTAAACCAGAGGTTCAGAGTAATCTTACGTACATGGTTATGTTTTAGTAACTAAATTCTTCTGTGACTTTCATAGGCCCAGAAGATTTATAACAGCTAAATCCCTAAACTTAGTGGCTAAATAAGTTCAATGTCTGATTTCTTTCTCCAGGAGACCACTGAGGCTTTCCAGCTGGTGCTAGATGTAATATAACAACTTCTCAGGTCCAGAAATAAACTAGCATTATGATTTTGTTCTGCATTGGCACAAAACTGAAAATGTGACAAGCTGCAAACATCTCCTTCCCCAGCATGAGTTTCAGCTGCTGTCTGGTCCCCAGGAAAAGCAATGACAGGCTACAAAACTGAGTAGCTGCATGGATCATGAATCTGTCAGACAGAGTGTTCCAACTCCTTAATTAATTCTCTTCCTCAATAGAAGATATTAACTGTATCATGCCATAACATTCTATTAAGGATGGATTTTTCTTCTTTCTCCAAAAGAAAAAAAAAGAAAAAAAGAAAAACAAAAAAAACAACCAACAAAAAAACTGTTAATTTTTTGAGTTCAAGACTTACATGTACTTTCTCCTCCTGTTTTGCAGCTGGAGGACAGCATATCCTAAGCAACATAAAATACAAATATGCACAGCTGTGGACACCTCAGAACCCTCTCTTCTCTGTCCTATTCCCTTCATAAAAAGACAAAATTTACAGGAATTGCTGTCCTGTAAGACTTTCATGAAGGAAAGAGCCCATTCAAGCTGAAACATAGACCCACAGGTAGGTTAAGGTTACCCATGAATTTGAAGTAGTGCACATGGGACAAGTATTTCCTGAGAATCAGTCATTTTTATCCTTTTTCCTCTCTTTTTAAATTCCAGGCCAGTACAACTGGGACTAATTCCTCTGCACAAAAACCCCAACCCATGTTTTTATCTTTTGTTTTTTAACGTGTTTGCTGCTCTATTTGGCTTGATTCCTCCCTTCTCTATGATAAAGTGTGGTGGAAAGCCTTGAGAACCTTCACTCAGTGTCTGGCAGCACAATATATATGCAATATATATATTAAGACAGGCAGCATGAAGATGACCTCACTTGTAAAGAATATTAACTCTTATATTTAGGATTATTAGACACTTCAAAAGTAGCTGCCACACACATCAAGTAAGATGCCCTGTGTTTCAGTGAGCTATTTCTGACTTTCCTCAGGCAAACAATACCAGAAACATGCCACCATGTTTAATACTTGTATTGATTTATATATTAAGAATACTAGTTCCATCACTTTTAAAACAAGTCCCTTTATGAACATGAAAAATGGCTAAAAGCTCATGCTCGGATCCTTCAGTAGTAAAAAGTATTTGCCTTTTTTTTGGTAACTTAAGTTGAGTCACTAATATGTTTTGAAGTACCATCTGTAAGAAATTTCCACTCTATCCCCTAGTGTGCCCATTCAGATCTGCCTGTGGCTGTATGCACGCTGCATCACAAAGCATTAGGATGATTGGAAATTAATGGAGAAGCTGAAATCTGCTTTCAAATGCTTTTCAAAAAATCCCCAAAGAAAATGTGTCTCCCATGCAACTTTAGTTTTAATGGTGCTGCACTTAAATTCAAGGAAGAGCCCAGCTAAATTCCCAGTGGCAGGTATTCTGCCAAATTACTTTCCAGCTACAACGTGAACTCAGCTATTTAGTTGCATTTCCAACAGTGATTTCTGACAGATTTCCCACTAGGAAGTACTTCTTCACTCAGGTTGATGCATCAAGATCCCCAAAAAAGGATCTTTATGGCAAATGAAGCATTAATCCCAGCATGTCTGAAAGGAGTAAGAAGGTAACAGCCCTGATACCCAAAAGTGGACTATGCAGCTTAAGACACCACTTTCTCTACAATGTCTCTCCCAAATGCACTCCAAGTCCATGCCAGATATAAGGAAAAAATAGAGGAGTGGATGAAATCAAAGGAATAATTTTCAGTAAATAATGCTCAAGAGTAAAATCACCATTTTGCTTTTGCACAGAACAGTTTGCTGTACCCTTGAAGCTATTTGTTATTTAGATAATAATACATAAATACAGAAAGTTATCTTTGACTGTTAAAAAGATTACTGCAAATATTTAATATTCAAAAATTCGGGGTACTTTTTGTTTATTTTTTATTATCTCAGTCCCTCAGCTGGTGCTGGTGGTGGTGAACAGAGGCTGAGTATCACAGAATTACCTAGAAATGTAGGGCAATAAAAAGTTTTCAAGGTAACTGCTGCAGAACACTTCATGGATTTCATTACAGCTTTGCTGTCACGTTGCAGTGTTGTGGTAAGGAGGAGGAGAGAGAAATGCAATAATTTTTCCACCACTGCTTCAGCTAACAATGTTTTTTATGGTCTCAGGAGGATATACAACGTTTGGCAAACAATCCTTTCTTTAATGGGCTGGAGTGTATTTCACAGGAGACCAGCTTTAATCTCTGGTCAAATCCAGTTATTCAGCAGAATATTTCTTTCCACCTTTGTCCAAACTGAGAATGGTTGGAGGAGTAAACCATCAAATGAGAGGTGAGTCAGAAACTGAGTGAACCCACTAACTCACTGCCTGGCAAAACTCTAGTGTAAAGCTCTTGATTTTGCCTTGTGCCAGCAGCTGCCAAGCTGGTTGTAGCCCAGAAAGGGAAGGCTGGCCCAGTAATCCCAGCACTTGGTGAGCTGAGGTGATACAGAAGCTGATTTGACTAACAAGCCAAATGCTTGAACATCAGTCACAGGGATTCTGCCCTTGCTTTTAAATGATCAGTTTTATCAGAGTGAAAACAGACTTCAGTTTATGGTATGTGGGAAGAATTATGGTTCAAATAGAGCAGTGCTCCAAGAACAAATGCATAAAGAACATAGATTTAGAACTGAAAATGGGAGCATTAATTCCATGCTGTTTAGCTGCTTTTTATAGGATTGAGCAGCACTTTTCTGAGCAGGAACAAGTTCATAGCAGAGAGGACAACTGAAGGTGCATGTGCCACATTGTGTTGCCCTCAGCAACCTGAGGCAGGAATCTGCCCAACAAATGAAGTCTTTTTAACAAGAGATGATGCAGCACATCCAAGGGTTGTACCAGACTTTGGATCAGGACTCTGCAGGATAAATCAGTGGGCAAGACCAGCTTTGCAAAAACTTAAGAGCACTCAGATCCTGAAATGCAAGAAGACTTTGCTCCTCTTTAGATGCTTCCCAATGATACTTATAGGATTGTTCTTTGTGTATTATTGCCACTTTATGAGATGTCTTATTCAAATAAAGCAGTTAAGCATGTTTTAACTTCACTGGGGTTACTTGTACACTTAAAAACTAGGAACACATTTAAGTGCTTCATTGGACTGGAGCCTAATTGCTCTTTTATAGCTTTTGTTTAAATTAAAGGCTAGCTAGAGGTGAACAGCACAGTATTCAATGATTTCATGCATTTAGCAGTTAAATGTTAGCAACAGTTTCTTACCTTCTAACTGTTCTGGGCACTTCAGAACACTTGCATTTTAAGTTAATTTTGGTTACGTTTAGAAGTAAAAATATTTTTTTAAAAAATCCATCTCCGCTTGCTGTCTAACATAAAGCTAATATCTAGGGCACACACTTCATAGCAACAAAATACTTCGACATGTTTTTTTTATATTTATGAGCTCCTATCCTAAATCAGAAAAACGGGTCAGCATATGCTTACTCTTCATTCAGGTTGACAGAAATTAGGCCCACATCCTACACCAGGCAACACATTTAAGTCAATATGAGGGTCCAAGGACACACTCTGGTCTTTCCCTGACTCCAAGAAGCTGTGGCAATTCCAGCACATCCACATCCATGCACTGCTCCTGCCCAAATCTGCCTGCTGAGAACCCATTTCCTTTTTCACTCCATGCTTTCTGGTGTTTTTCCTGACTTGACCATAAACATTTTAAAGTCACATCCTCAGTGTTTGCCATCAGGAAGGAACCTAGAAGTGAGTGCTGTGCACTGGAGAAGCAGATTATTCCCATTAAGTATCTGCCCAGCAGTCTCGGGCTGTGTTCAGAACCATTCTGTTCATCTATAGACAGACACATTCAACCTCTTCCATCTTTCTATTTCCTCAAATATTTACTTAGAAAAAATTTCTCCCCACTGCTTCCAGAGATTCCCAGGGCTGTCAGGCAAAGGGTTTGAGTGCTCCTCTATGAGCAAACAGACCACAAGTTCCTTCTCTTGGGTACCCGTGGGTTAATAACACCAAGGCAATAAGGCAGTGAACTAGCTGTAGGTCAGGCATTTGTTTTCAGGCAGTGCAGAAAATACAGAAGCAAAGCTTCAGTGTCATTTTTATCTTGAGTTTAATGTAAACTGAACCATCATCCTCTGGGACAACTGTGTCTTCATGAAACAGGCACAGAGGGGATGAAACCTTGCTCCAGTTGCTGAATGAGACAACTGTTCACTTGTGGATGGAAATAACGAAAATTGATGCCATTCCTCTGGAATTTTAGGGGTAGAATCTAACTCAGCAACAGCTCCCGAGAGTGTTTTAGTGCAATGTTTTAATTATTATTGCTGCTATTAATATTCTACCATTAGTCAAGTCTGAACTACCATCTCTGCCAGAGGTGTGTTTCATACTACCCCAGAGGCAAGCCTGGTGCGAGGTCATTCTGAAGACAAAATAGATAAATGCAGACTAACAAAAGGCTGGGAGTGTAGAATAAATAGTATACTCATCCCTTGGAGCAAAGAAGAAACAACAACTAATTAAGGAACTGTTTGACAACCTGAAGGCATCTCACACAGGTAAAATGTAGCTCCAGAGGGCTTCGTTCTAGAATTTGAGAAACCAGGAGCTTTGTGCACAAGCAATACACAGAGGAGAAATCTCCTGTAATTTAAAGCTGCCTAAGGCCTCACTGATAAATCCTGCCATGCCACCAAAAATTCCAGGTCCACTTAAACCAAGGGGATTTGGATGTTGCCTGGTATTTGCATGACAATTGTCCTCATTTTCTCTGTTTAATTCAGACATACAAGGAGAGATGCATATCCTTGCTGGGTAGCCAGCTCTCCTGTTCTTCTCCATTTAATAGCTTCTTGTCATTGCTACAGTGATCCCCATACACTGTATCAGCTGTATGATAATTCTCTACAGAAAACAGACTAATGTTGCCTCCTTTATGTCACTACTGTTAACCTTCTGCTGAGAAAAGGCCTTCCAGCTTTCTTTCTGGGGAAAGGAGATAAGAAACACTGATTCAGAGTATTTTCCAAGCATTATTTTCATGTATATGCTAAACTATACACCAGAGGTAGTCAGAATAATGTACAGAGGATTCTTAACTTAAGGGAGTGCAGCCCATATCAAGTTTCTTTGGGAAGAATAACTTTGCCTCAAGTATTCATTAATTATAGACTTAGGTTAGTCATCTTTCTAAGACAGAGCATTTTACTTGCATGCTGAATGAAAGAAAATAAATTAGAAACACTGAGCATGCTCTGCATTTCCCCAGTGACTCTGCCTCTACAATACTTCAGCTACTTAAAAGCTCCATCACAACTTCTGTGTGAAAAATGAAATTTCCCAGTACAGTGAAGAGAGTCATCAAGAACCAAGGAGATCAGGAATCTGATTTTACACCATATTTTACACCTTCATCTCCTTCTTCTATATGCAGAGAGGGGGGTTTTCGCCACCCTGGAGTTCTGAGGCTTAGAAACACATCCTGCTTCATCTGAAAGTGCCTGGACAGGAAAGAAATAGAGAAGAGGGACCCACCCTGCTGGCTTTGCAGAGGAGGCATCAAGGCATGTGCCTGCAGCTCCTGCTCCTTAGGATCTGCACCATATTTCAAGAAGAAGTCTCTAGGTGGGAACAGGATTTGCTATGGCCAAAAGGATGCAGGCCAAAGTTACACAACAGTTTGTTATTAAGACAGACAACTGGCTTGGTAGATATTTAGAGAAAAGAGTTCACAGACTGTATGGGAAGCAATTGTTCCTGGGCATCCTTTGGAATTGCATCCAGCAAGGTTACCTGGTCCTGGTTTGACTTTGGTTTGGTCTTGAGATGGCAGCAGAAGCCTTAGAAGCAATCCCCAGAAGCCAAACATTTTTCACTAAGCTGGAGGAACAGAAAACAGAGGCCCCATACTTCAACATCATAAAACTGCCAAACAACTTAACTGGCAGGTGCTGTTTCAAAGAAACAAAACCTTGTAAAGCATCTAGAGCAAGCTAACCAAGATAGGGAGCTTACTTCTGTCAGGTACTTCTGGCTCTGGCTAGTTTTAAGAGTCCCTCACTTTTATTAGCACTAAATTCACTCAAACCAAAAGACACAGGCAAAACAAGCAAGAACTGAGGCTATTAAAATGAAACACTGCATCAACCTGGAGCTCACAATTCAGTTTTATGTCAGACAGAAGAGTAAATTGTCTGACATTTTGGCCTATTTATGTTTTTATCACAAAGACACAAACACCAACAGCTAAAAAACCTTGATTTTATTTGACCTGAAACCTTGGCTTCCTTATACTATGAAACCTAGCCAAGTAAAAAAAATAGGAACCAAATCCAGCTAACTTTTCAATTAGTACCAGGAAGGCATTTGGAGATAATACGTATCTCACATTGTCAGCAGAACTAAATTTGTATGCACATTTTAAGAAAAGGGGAACATCTTTACCTCAAACCATTTGAGGAACCCCTTCAAAGATGCAAGGATATCAGGCATAGTGTAACAGAGATACATGTAAGAAATAGGAAAGGAAAAGAAATACCACCCTAACTCATTGCCTGACTTGTTCTGCTACTTGTTTTTAACCTGAAAAGTGATATCATGGAGTCTGCAACATAACATGACAGTTCAAAAATTTACAGGAATACCCTATTCTCCCTGGAACTGATAGTGGGAAACAATCAGCAAATGGGTCCAGGAGAGGGAGATGAAAGAAACATTAAAATGCCAACACAGAGCTGCAGAGAGCTGTAATCCATGGCTACATCTCAGCAGTGCTTCTGCATTACAGGTATGTAGGTAGCTGAGAAAGAATATCAGAATCTGAAGACAGCAACCCCACAACTGCTGTTCTTAAGGAGGGAATACTCCTTCTGCATATGCTTTGGAGCATTCAACATTTGGGATTGGATTAATCTGAAATCCTATTTAATCTGGCTGTCCTAGGTTCCTGAGGGCAAGACCTCCACAGGACAGTACTATACAGCTTAAGCATGTTTACTGTGTCATCAGCTTCTCTGTTGACTATAGAAGCAGCCAAGTTGATCACCTTCCATTACATGGCTAATTTTTACTCAGCATTATGCAACCCACCTTAGGTAAACTGCTCATGTATTCAAGAGTATGTTCTGGTGCAGGCAAATTGCAGGGAATGGCTCCCAGTCTTACTGCATTTAAACACAACATTGCAATCAGTTTTTTTCATTTTTCATGCTCTCTAGTTAATCAAATTCAGCTTCCACTAAATCTACATTTACTAGTGCTGACAGTCATGCAGAATTTGTCTTCAACAATTAATATACACAAAGGCTGCAAAAATGTAACAAGAGGAAAATTACTGCATTCGAAAGTAAGGGGTTTTGGAAAAGACTGTAAATTTTATTACTCTTTTTGATTTAGCCTTGCTGGTCCTCCTTTCATTATCCCATGGCCCACTGTTAATAATCAAGATCTGTGTTATATGCTTTGTGATATAATTAAAGTCACTACATAATTGGAAAGACTCTCTGGCAAGAAACAAAAGGGAATCAATAGTATATCTAGTGGGAAAAAAACAAGAAATCTTCTATAAAGTATCAGAAATAACTGTGATACTGTGGAGACAGCATGGAGCCCAGGGAGTCTGTGCTGAGGAGGAGCCATGTCCTGCAA
The DNA here is from genome assembly GCF_036169615.1 of Heliangelus exortis. NCBI lineage: Eukaryota > Metazoa > Chordata > Aves > Apodiformes > Trochilidae > Heliangelus > Heliangelus exortis. Next base: position 7,940,245 of record NC_092440.1, on the reverse strand, counting down.
AATTTTTGGAACTATCTGCACAAGCCCTTTGCAGAGAAAAGCAGAAGGCTTTGCATTAGTGTAACCTGGGTCCCATCTCATGGTCATGCCCTACAGCTGGTGATCAAGTAAAAGCAGTCTGAGAACCCTCCTGATGGTGGCCTGTAAAAAGCAGTTGGAAAAATTCTCAATAATTTCTGTTACTATTGGGAAACATGGTCACAGTGTTAGTCTGTTCCTCAGTCAGCTTTCTCAGTGGAGCAATGTAACACTGTATAGCTAATTAAATATTCAAAGACCTAATGGTGTCCTGGGATTTTGGAGAACAAGGTTTCAGCCCACGTTCCAATGAACATATCAATTTTTATGCAAAGCCAGCAAATGTCCAGCAGAGGTTGGAAGAAGACTTCCAATACCTTTACAAACATCCTCAAGTCACAGCTACAGGTCTCAGTGACAACTACAGAGGTACAGTAAAAATAAAGAGCACTGGTCATACACCAGTGCTGGTTGGTGGCACCTCTTATTCACAGGGAGTTGCCTTTTCCAGGTGAGTTTTCGCATCCTACAGGGGCTTTACATAGTTGCAGTCTAAGCCCTTTAGAGCCAAACAGAAAATGCTTCCCAAAATGCAGTGATAAGCCTTGGGCATACACAGGGATACACAAATAAGCACAGCTGGCCCAGAGGCAGCAGCACCAGCAAATTTAGGTTTTCAACTGATTTTGTAAATGAACTGAGTCAGAATTAATTACACTGCTAACTATGCAGTAGCTGGTCAGAGCCCAGCTCTCTGCAGAGGAACAAGCACAGGTTTACTCTGTCCACACCAGTTCCTTCTGCTCTTGGACAAGACAGAAAGTCAGCTCCAAGGGGGACATCCCCAGGCAGCCGTGTCACCAACTGTGTGTACAGATACCTGTGCACAAAGGTTCCTGTCCTGTTTGTCTCTGCTCATCAGAAATCCTGATTTCTGAAAAGCTTTTGCTTTGTTCAAATATTCCATGCAAAGGCACCCATTCTGTTGCACTCTGGTTAACCTGGGAAGAATCCTAAGGGTGGGTTTTCATTTGGAGGCTCTTGTGCCATTTTTCTTCGCAGTGCAAAGAATACTCAGAGTCCCCAGAGGATTTGAAAAGCAGGTCATGAGGCAGAGCAAACTGCAGAGGTGGAGAAAATGCAATAATACCAGGTCTAGCCTCTCCAATCCACTGATCCAAGAACTGATGCATTTTGAAAGCCATCTGCCTTCCTGTCCTGCTCCTGCAGGGACATCCAACCCAGAGAGGCAGAGGAGCTGCTGCTCCCACAGCCCCGGGCAGGGCCCCCGGTACCAAACCACTGATCCTCCTCTCCTGAATCTGCTAACTCAGATAGGATTTGGCTCTAGAGAGCTGCTGACTGATGGTGCAGCTATCACAGTGAGTCCACAAAGCTCTACTGCCAAAAGAAAGGGTCAAACTCAAAGGTGAGCAGCCTGATTTCTCTAAAGACTTGAGCTGATGGGCTGCTGAAGGACAGGGTCTCACAGAGGTTGCCTTCTAGCACCTGGCCTCATACTCACTGCTGTCATTAAACCCTTGAATGAACAAATCAGAGGTCTAGTTACAGAGTTTGCTGCCTTGATAACACTATTTGATCAATCCTTTTTGATAGGTAACTAAAAAAGTTTTTCCTTAGATACAGAGTGGAGTGAACCATTAATTACACTCCAGAACCCTGGAAATGCAATTCCTTGGGTATTGTGAAAAGCCTATAGCAAGCAACAAAAATGCTTGCCTCTATAAAAGAATTGTATACAGGAATGTAATTTCCTTGAGACCAGATTCCTCTGCTTCTTATGGCTAAAGACTTGAGTAGCCTCAGCATTAATAAGTTTGTTCCTTAGGGCTGGCTTTTTTCAATACAAACATCCGTGACCATTGCACAAAGAAATATCTTCTTTGGCTGATAGAGCCAGCAGACTGAATCCATTAAGTATTATTGTTATCACTGAACTGCCACAGTGTGCTCAGCATCAAGTTGCACAAAAAAAAAAGATCAGTTAAATTAAAGATCCTCACCAAGTGGTGACAATTTCTTGTAAAAGCCAATTTAGTCCTTATGGAAGCTCTGGGATCACATTAACTTTTCTCAAAAGTGCACATAATGCATCCCAGCAAGAGGTTTTGACAAGTGCATGTGTGTGTGTATGTGTGGACATGTCCTGCATGTAAAGAAGCCCCAGAAGTTATTTTAGCTGCAAAGTCAAGTGATAGAAAGTCAGATAAAGCCAGATTTACAGGTATTCCACCTGTTTAATTCAGTCCCTTGTGATCCAGTCTGTGCCCCACAGAGAACAGGGGAAGAGATGCTATCCTAAGGGTTGATGCTCAGGTTTGAATGCATCTGGTTAGTTGACACTTCCCAGTTTTCCAGGATGCCACACTGTAAAACAAACAGCTTTTGTAAGCTTGGGAGCCTTTTCCCTGTCTTTGAATTAAAATCCCTGAGGTTTTGACTTCTTCTGCATCCTTCATCTTCGAAAAAGTCAAAAGCTGCTGTCATATGGGGCCACAGCACCTCTGCCTTCATGCATGACTGGGAAGGACTGAGTCTGATGCTTTGTTACAAGAGCACAGAGCTGTATTCTGTGCTACAGCTGGCAGCAGTGAAGGCTGCAATTCCCCCCAAAGGGAAGATGGATGGCTGCTCCTGCTCCTGAAGCCTGTTGCAGCAATACAGCACATCCCAGTTCAAACTGCTCTCTTGCTCTCTCTACCCCTCACAAATCAGAGCACTTGGAGACAAATGACTGAGCAGGGGTTTAGGTGGCTGACTCTGGCACTTCTGTTCCAAAGTGTGGGATCTCTATCAAACTCTCAGCTGTGTTGCTCCAGGTCTGGTTTTGACTGTTCAGTCAGACTTTGGCCCTCTGACATTATGGTAAAAAAAGGCACACACACAGCCCAGCAGATTTCACAGCATTCCCATGGGTAGGACTCAAGGCTGTTCTACACCTGTACATATGGATAGGGATAACTGATACAAATACCTGTGCTTATGCTTCCCCATGCATATACATCAATGTCATTAGCTAACACTGGATTTATCTTCACTAATTACTCAGGTTTTTGTGGTTGCAGCACTCATTTTGAATATAGAAGAACATAAATTGAAATTAATCCAGTAATATTTTACCATTAAATAACACCTTCCCCAGAGAACCACAGAGCAAGTTCTAAGTTAGTCGTGTGCTTCCAAGGGAAAAATAACCTGTTCCTTACAAGAGAAGCTTCTCTATCTTCTGTTGCACAGAGGGAACAGGGGATGTCAGTGAGGGCTAGGAAGTCCTGCTAATATTTTACTGCTGGAAAGAGAGAGATCAGGACGTTAAGCAGCCTGAGCTCCCTGCAATATATTTCCCACAGTGGTATAGCCCCTGAAAAGCTTCAGCACACAAGGACCAAGGCTGGGGCTGCAGCAGGGACATGCAGAGTCCTGTGCTACTTTTCTTCCCCTGCCTGTGGCTTGCTCTTCACTCAAAAAATGTTTTTCAAGCTTAATATGTGCCTGTGTGACAGGGCATTAAAATAATTCCACAACAAGCATTATGAATTCCCTTGTAACAAAACTAATCCTGCAAAATTCATTTTGCATTAATGTAGTTTTCATATGTACTCAAGAAATTTACTCTAGAATTTAGATAATGACAGTACTAACCAGACCACTATTTTCATATATTTTAACAGACAGCAACCTATTGACTACTTTCCACTGAGTACATGAAGTAAAATCTTAGGTCAGTCCAAAACTAGAACAATCAGCTGAATGATTAATTCTAAAATTATTTAGAGTATTTCTAAATACTCATCAATCAACCATAATAAATCCTGAGTGTTCTGCCTGCTATTGAACTCAAACACATTTCCATCCTAGCACTCAGCTACACTGCATTCAGAGCTGCTTCATGGCAAAAGTCATCATTAAGGGATATAACATATTGTGGAAAGATTATTGGCACAATTTTAAAATCAGACCATTTGATTTAGGTGAAGTCCAACGAGAAACAAAAATTTTATTCAAGATCACACTGAATACACTTACAAACTATTGGGGAGGCTTTGCATTGTTTTATAAAACAAAATTGCAACTTTTTCCCTTTTCATGTCTCTTGAAACTAAGTTTAGCTTGAAATCTCAATTCACAGCATGTTTTTGAACTGCTTCCCCAGGGCTGTCTGCTTTCTACAGAGAGACAGAATTCAGGCTGTGGGAGGTGCAATATCAGAGAAGAAAAATCTGAGATATATTTATTACACGACATTAGGATCAAACTAAAATTTGGTAATTACAGTGTGAATTGTAATGGCAGGCAAGGTACCTACTGTCATTGCCTCCCTTTGCCACACAAACACAGGTACAAAATCTGCTGTTGTCTCCTGTACTGACTCAGCAATTCCTGTCTTATAGAAAAAGCTTCTGAGTTAAAAGGAAAATCTGCCCTAGCAGGAGCAGCTCAGAAAGCAGAACACAGTGTGAGTGTATGGGGAAAGCATCCTGAGAGCAGGACTGCCCACCCAGGCTTGCAGATTCCACTGCAGCAGGGGGACATGGAGGTGACTCCAATTTAGGAGCCTTCATGGTGATGCTGTCTGAATATAAACCTCTGCAATGTAAAGATTTTTTTAATTTGCTGTGTGGGGATGAAAATATCTCCTGAAAAACAATTAAGCTGCTGAGTGTTTACTGAAGCTATGCTAGCAATTGGAACAAAAAGCTTGTTTTCCCAGAGTAAGGTACCAGACAACAATAAGTAGAGAGTTCAAAGATAAAATTAACTAAAAGATAGTATTTCTGGTAAAATTTCTTTTAAGAGCAGACTAAGACTGGAATATTACAAGGCCCACATTTTCAAAGTGAAGCCATGTTTACTGTCATGAATTGTAGCTGTGCAATGCAAACGTGAGTATAAATTCTCATGTTTTGCACTTTTAATATGTACTGGTGTGTGCAAACCTGGATCTGAATGTTTCAAGTGAAAGCCAGAGTGGGAGAAAGTATGATTTAATACTTTGGAAATGCAAATCCAGGTAAGTATTTTTACTCATAGACTGGACATTAACTCTACTTTGCTTCTCAATTTAAAAATAAAATACCCTCCTTTTTAAAAATGAACTTTTGGGAATGAATGAATATAAATCACAGACTGAGAAGGGATGAGCAATAACAGCTCAAGAGGGGGAGAGATGGAGACCACTGGGCAAATCAGCATCCTAAGCTGGACAAAACAAGAGTGGTCATCACAAAGCCTACCTCAAAAACCTGGAGGTTTATATAATTTTTACATAATTGTATAAGTTTATATAATTATGTAAGTTTATATACTTAGAACAGAGAGTATAAAGCAAACAGAAAATCAAGCTCAGCTCTGCCTTATGGCCATGATGCACAGCTACCAGCTCTTAGGTGAGCAGATGTGGTACTGCAAGCTGGATAAGAAGAGGTTGCTAGGGGAGAGAGTAAAAACTTCCTCTCAGCATTAGAGTGAGAGCTCCCAGGAGAGACTGAACAGGAGTAGCTGTGCATTAGAAGGGATCAGAGAGAAAAAAATCTCAGAGGACAGCAGCAATTTCTAATAGAATATGGCAACAAAATGTCAGCCAAAGCTGCTTTGATACAAGTGGATAAAACTCTTCACCCTCTACCTTCTCCAAACTTTCTCTCAGGTTTCAAAGCAAATTCAATGGAGAGAGGGTTCTCCTTTGACTTGGAAGCATCTAGAGACAAATGGTTAAATTCCAGCACCTACCCTTAACACCTCAAAAGTTTCTCAGCACCACAAGGAAGGCAGTTCTCCCAGTAACAACAAACCATGCAGCATGGCCTTATGAGATTCCCAGCATGGGATGCAATGCCCAAATTCTTCTCTGGAGGACTCATCAAAGCCCCCAAGAATGTAGAAAACTAAAGCTGAAGTGACACAACCCTGCATTACAATGCCCTCAGGTTTCTGACAGCTGCATCCTTTGCTTTTGGATTTCCTAGCAGACCATTCCCATTTGTTATCCCCCTGACCACAGCAGCAAGTAACAGCCCAGGTCAAACCTCACTGATTTTCATTTGAAAAACTTCATATTGATTTTAAGGGGGATTAGACCAAATCTGAAGCACAACTCAAATATTTGCATAACTACAGACTACTTATCTTCAGAATAATTCCACAGTGGATTTTTGTGATACATGAAGAGACACAGAGAGATAAGACCATTGGACCTGGCAGTATACTTGCAGGAAATGTGATCAAAGCATCAAATGTGATTAAAGTTTACATTTTTTTCTCTTTGCTACTTCTTGTATCAAGGCTTTATTTTGTATAATGTGCATCTGAAAACAAATGCTGAGTCAAGACTTCTGAGACTGGATAAATATGTAGCACAGTTAATGGAATTTGTAGTTATGCTGAAGTTTTGTTTTGCTGGGTTTTGGCAGCTTGAACTGCCTAAAATCCTAATTCAATTGCAATCTACTCACAGAGCACAGCTGTTTTGCTTGGCTACGCTTTTCTTGCCACTTAATAAGGTACTTTTTTATTTAACTTTCAACTCTGCCTAGGAGCCCAAGTGTGTCTTCTAAAACAGAAAATTATTATCAGAAATTAATTAAGTATTCTTTTCAATCCTGTCTCCTGAGAGTAACCAGGCATTGCTGCAGATCTCCTCTGCATTAAGATATTACTGATTGTCATTCATAGGATGGCAGTGTGGATGTCTCATCTGGAAGATACATAACTCCATAAATATGAAAGATTTGAAAGAAATTTATTACAAAATATAATAAATCAGAGTAAATATTAAACCTATAATTGCAATGTCACACATAGCACAGGCATGTGAAGACTATAACACTAGAATAAAAATAAACACATTCTAAAGACAGAAGAAAATCTTATTGCAATTATAGGACCCTGATGGATCACATTTAGATCATCTTTCAGCACATTATAAACCCCAGCTCAACAATTCTAAGAATTTCATATGCAATTAAAGAACAAACAGCTGATTTGATGGTGGGGTTTAAGTGACCAGTGTCTACAAGGTCTTTGTCACAGCTCCACCTTCCATTGCATGTGACTGCAAGAAGCACAGACTTAGGCTTCCCCCTCTGATGGAGAGCTCAGCTGGCACTATCTGGCTTTTTCTAAATGAAACAAACCCAATAAGCACTGATATCCTGATGCAGTTTTTGATGTGAGGTTTTGAATGTGCATATTAGTGCATTACTCACAGAATTAGCCATGCATTTAACGTGGCACTTGGTGCTTGAGATGGAAGTTGGTCCTTTTCATTTCCACTAAACTCAGGGGTATGTGTGTGACTGACTGCTGGGATACTCTAAGCAGCAGGGGATGTGAAGAAAATAATGCCACAACTGAAAAACAATCACTTAGTTTTAATAATCAGGTGGAATTCAACTTACTTTTTTGGTCTGTAATCAGGGATGGATCTGTCCAGTGATATCCTGTCACTGAGCTGGGCGTTGTAACCATATTCTTCATACTTAGTCTCTGATTCATGGCTATCATCTCTCAGGGTAGCAGCCATTCCCCCCTGGCCCAAGCCTCCTGGACCTTCAACTAATCCCATGGGCTTTGCCAGACCTAAATGAAAAAAAAAAAAAAAAAAAAAATCAGATTGTTAATATAAAGGAAATGGATGTAGCCTCTTCTGTGATCACAGAACGTTTTTAGAAAACAAGATCTGAAACCCCATTAAACTCTGAAATGTTCATGGCTCTGTGGAAATGATCCTCAGCTTTTCAAACCAGAGTCTGTATCAACACATCTTGTAGTATCAGTGCACAGTATTATTAGTGAGCAAACTATAAAGAATCAATTATCAAATTTCACAGTTTCTCTTTGTTCCTGTAGAAATCCCTAGAAACAGGAATCTTGTTTCCAAACATTCCAAAATGCCCAGTTATCCTTAAGATAATTAAGATAAATTTTCCTCATAAGAACTGGAGGCCGAGCCCTTTCCCAGCATAGCCTGTTATAGCTACATTCATTTTAAGGGAGAGAGGTTGAATTTCTACCACATACAGATCTGCCAGTTTTACTCCATATTAGTGTCAGTTCTGGAATAAGGATTGTAGCTGAGGCACCTGCTTTGTGGCTCTAAACCCACCTGCAGCTCTTAATGGTTCAGGTTTGGTTCCCATGCAGGGAGTGGAACTGTGCAACTGGTCACCAGCTGCTGCTGGGTACATCTAATGTCACTTCAGGAGTCAATAAATGGGTAATTTGGACTCCACTGCACACCTTGCCCAGGCTGTTCCCACAAATATGTCCTAAAACTAGCAGGGAGCTAATACCATGGGAATTACTGCAAATTCAGCTTGGAATTACTAAAGATTTCCTCTGTCCTTCAGATCTCTGACAAATGAAATATGAATATCATGTAAGATAGGGAGCTCGGTACAGCTTACAGGATCAGAAAGCTGGGCTTTTAATAGAACAATTATCTTCACGTGGTTAGTGCTGAGCTATTAGCCAGTCTGTGGTGCATTTATAGGTTTTTCACTGGTATCTTACTGGTCAACTCAAAAATACATGTAAACAAAAAGGAAACTAACATTAAAAAAATCCTTATGATCACAACGCCAAGAACCTCTCCCATGGCAACAGGCATTTAACTTAATGCTAAATTCTCACAAACAAGCTCCTCAAATATCCTGTGTTTAATGTCAAAGGTTTCCTTTCCAAAAGGCTGAATATGAACAAGTTATAATAAGCAAAAATTATTTCTAATACTCTTGGAGTTACCATAGAGAAATGTGCAAATATCCTCCAAATCCTTTACAGCAGAGGGCAAAACAATTAGAGTTCGACCTGCTCCCCATTTTTCAAATTAAGAATTTTTAAGAGGAAAATGTCATCATTTCAACCAAACAATCAGAGAAAGACACAAAGAAACTGTTGACGTTTGCCAGGAACAAACACACAGGACAGTGCAAAGCTGGGACTGGGTTTCCCAAGTCACAATAAGGTCTGAGGCAGTTTAGTCCCTCCTGAAAAAATGTCCCTTGTACCTCATTGCTAACACTGTCCTCACTTGTTATGGCTCCATCATCATCTCTGCTTATTTACACTGTCACTTAATTAGGGGACGGTGGCTCATTAGTGGTCTGAAAGAGTAAAGTTAGCATTTTCCACTGTAGTGCTGGAGATAATCCTGTGCTAAGATTAAGCACAGCACTACAAATAGTTTGTCTGAACATGAAAGGACTGAGCACCTGTGGAATCTGGGAAATTTGGGACTGAATTGAAGACATTGGCAATCAGTGATCCCAAGTCTGAACAGACCTTGCTTGTCTTGATGACTTTGATGCCTTCTTTATGTTCCTCATCATCATGCAGTGAAAAGTTCAGCTGTCTCAGAGTGCTTCATGAATCTTAGCAGGAGGGGGGAGGGCAGAAGAAGAAAAAAGGACACCCTGAAGAAAAACATTCTTGGCACGGCCAAGCTTTTGAAAAATTCAGACAACTCCAAGCATCCAAACCTTGTGAGTTGTTGAAAAGATGGGTAAACAAGAGACTCACTTGTAGGTGGGTGTGAGAGGTGAATTCTAGATCTGGATAGCAAAGGAAACAGAAGAGAGGCACAAGCAGAAACCCCACAGGCCACACACCCATGAGGGCAAAGTAGAAAGCTGTGAGCTTCAAAACAGCATCTTGTCCTAGGGTATTGTACTGCTGGGACACAGGAAGAAAAGACCAAAGCACTGAGCTGCTGGGATTCATACTAATTTTTCATTTGTAATGAACTTCCTCAAAGCTGTAAGTGAAACAAAATGCTAGGAAAAAAAGAAAGCTGTGCTCAAGGAAGGGGAACATGGAATCAGTAGAGTGCTCCTTTCTTCAGGCAGTCACAGTGCCAAACCAGGATCTGTGCTGAAAAATGTCTAAACCTCTTCAAGAGTTGTGCTGAAGTTAGTGATTTCAAACAGCAAGAATTCTTTTATCTTACTAAGAAAAGGAAATGTTTCAGGGAGCTTCATATTGAAAGAAAGTGTAACATTTGTGCCTTTCATTCCAATTTAGGATAAGAGGCTATTTGGCACTTTGGCTAGCTTTAGCATTTGATATTACTTCCTTTGAAAAAATTAGAATGGCCTAATGTTGCCATTCCTAGCCTGACAAATAGTCCTTGCTCAAGTAATTACAGAAATTACGTGTCTGAGACACTAAATCTCTCCCCACCTGAAAGCAAAACCACAGCAGCCCCATCTTTCTACACGAAAGTCTCAGACTCAGACACTAAGAGCAAGCAGTGATGTTGCTGCTTTACCTGCCACTGGAGAACATTTGAAAAAGGGGGTTCAGTTTCAGAGAAATATTGGCCGTTTCCTAAAAAAACCCAAAAAAACCCAAAAAAACCCCAAACCACAAAAGAACCCCAGGCAAGCAGGTCCTATTGAAAAGGAGTCAAATAGGGCACTTTAGAAGTTAAAGAATCCAGAAAACTAGACACCTCTGTCCTTGAAAGACTGCAGCATGGAAATTCATTTGCTTGATCATTTGGAATCACTTGGAATCATCTGCTGTTACATCAAAGTAATCTGAAGACAACTTCATTGAAGATAACTGACCTGCTTGGATGAAAGAGCCCCCAAGCTGTGGTGTGCTGATGTGACTTCAAGCACCAATATAATTCCAATACTTGAAAACTTTATTCTTCACATTATATGCTCTTGCAGTTTACAGAACAAAATGCTTGCATCTTCATAGCATAAGTAACAGGGAAATGAAACTTCCAACCCACAGGAAGCATCAAATGCTTTGCTATTTTTCATATGGATTAGTCAGACAGCCTTCCAAACCATGCATAATGACAATTATTTCATATCCTTTTTTTCCTAAATCTGATATTCTTGTTTTTCATGCTGCTAATTGGATCTTGTTCTAGGAAGAGTCATCATGTGTCTGACTTACTCTCAGAACATATTGCTGTGAGGTGTTTTCTGTGTTCATTACCCAAATTCTAGCCTAGTCTGACTGACAATGCAGTAACACTGACCAATATATAGCAGCAATTAAATAAACGGCATCACATTGCTTCATTCTTCAAGAAAAGCATTAAAGGATCTCTGGAAGTTTTTAGGAACAAGAAATATAGTACATGTTATATATGTGTGTGGTAAATGCAGCAATTGGAGGCAATATTCTCCAGTGCATGGTTGGGTAGCTAGAGACAGCATAACTATGCCTCACATAGGACAATATTTGCACAGCATTTTTCATCTCGAAAGGATTACCTGTTGCTTCAGCAAATGTTTTGCCCCATGACTACCTAAGTCAAGATCGTAACTTGGTAACTCCCAAATCCACAGTTACCTGGGACAAAAATAGAAAAGGGTGCCAGTTGGGCAGCATCTTCTTAAACAAAGGTTGGTCTTAAGAGATGAGATTGGGAAGCAGGCAGTGGGTGACTGTTTCTGCAGGTTTGCCTGAAGCAGAATTTCTCACGTGAGGGCTGTCCAATAGTCAGGGGCCTCTGAACAAAATCATCTCACCAGAAGCTTTCCAGCATGCCAGACATGGGAACAATGCCTGGGAGGACATGGAGGAGAAGAATTCCTGACAGCAGTGCTCCCAGAGGATGCACAGGTGGTCTGCCAAAGACAGGCAGTCAGCAAGCAACAAGTTATTTGTGTCCTAGGGCTTGGGTGCTTTCTGCTCAGCAAAAACCCAAACAGTCTTTAGAGACAGCTCATAGGAAGATCCATTCCCAAGGGGTCTTGCCTACTGGAACAGGAAAAAGGGTACATTCTGGGAATACTGCTGCTCATCAGAGAGAGAACTGCTAATGATTTTATGTGCTGTGTGTTTAGGTCCTATAGTGATGGGGAGCAGTATAAAACCTAAAGAAAACAGATGGAGAAGTGCTTGTGGTTCAGCTTCCAGCATACCAGCTTGGGTTTTAACTAAGGCAGATCATATGAGAGCACTTCTCTGTTTTATTCTTCTTTTAAAGCTTGTTGCAGACTTCCAGATCCTCCAATCTTTGAGTCACCTCCCCATGGCTCTAACTAGCACCCATTTCACCCATTTTTGCAAGGCTTCCACCCATTGTGGGCAGTGCAGAGCAGTGTTGCTGGCAATGAAACCCTGTGGTTCATCAGAGCAAGGGATTGAAATCTTGCTGCCTGCTCTGAGATGGTGAAAGAGGGGAACGAGGGCACAACAGTAGCAATGGCCACTGAGCTGCTATTTTTAAAGTTGTCTTTTCTCCACATTTTTAGACTAGAAAGATCTACAGAGCATAGGCTGGGATCAGTCCTCCCCAGCTCGGTGTTGCAGATGACAATGAGGTCACAAATAATTAGTGTCTGTCATTCATTTCAAATTTATTGCTCTCACTGCAGAGATTTCTGTGCAAGACAGGAATTGCTGGGAGAATGAAGAGCAGAATGAACCAAGGTCTTCATTTCTTAACCAGATTAATTACTCTGCAGGATGCATAATTTTCTAGGACAAAAAGAGACCTTCTATTTTTCACCATAAACTCTGTCACCATGGGAAAAATTATTGAAGAGATTTATGTGAGAAACTATGGCAAAAGCAAGATCAAACTACATCTGTGATTATTTTACTGTCTTTTTTTCTGTTTTAATTTGTAAAACAACTACAGGCAGCTGTAAATCAGGTTCAGGAAAGGTTCTCAGACCTAATTAACCTTTTGACAATTCAAAATAAAAATAAGAAATTGAAAATAATTATACATCCACACTGACAATAGCACGGGTCTGTTCTTAGTCTTTTTCTGTCCTTCCTGTTATTTCTGGCAAGGCCACCTCCCCTCCAGCAGCTGTGGCTCTGCTCCCACTCATCCCTCTTTCATCCAAAGTCTGCCAAGGTGGTACCAGGGATGCTGTGCACAGTCACAAGGCCAATTCCACCACCAGTGCCACCAGACTGGGTCAGCACCAACAGAACTGCTGCAAAGTCTCTGGATTGCACTTGCTGACCTGTCTCAGTCTCAGGTTAAGAAGAGTTCCAAATTCAAGCTTCTGAGCTACATCTACACTTAGCCTTTTGGGGAAAAAAAAAAAAATGGAATTTATCTCCTTGCAGACTCATTTTCTCTCCCTGACCTTCTACTCCAAGATGCTTCACACATGCCATTGCTGGCTTCATCAGCCCTCTGACAGGCCTGGGTTTTTTTGTTCATTGCTTTAGCAGAAACAGTGGCATTATGTAAGTTATTCCCTTTCTAGACATAAAATTCATTAGTGTTTTTTAATTGGAAGAAAGACTGTGTTTTTATGTACAGATATCTAATATCAAAAGTAATTGCTTTTATAGAATACTCATTTGGAGATGGTTTCCCCCTGTGATGAGAAAATGTATTCTAATTACAACAAATAATTTAGGAGGAGATAAACTGATTGACGACTGAAAGGACCAAGAAATAGGAGCTTCACAGACTGTTGGAGATGAAGATAAAAGCCCCTTTGTGAGGTAGAACACTGATTCCAAGCCTATAGATTATAAGAGAGATGTCTGAGTTTTGTCAGAGCCTTGATATAAATAAAATCAATTTCTTAAAGAGTAAAGTTCTTTAAACAGTGGTGACCCATGTGATACATTTTTTAATTTAAAAGTCTACCACACATGCACAATTCTAAATTACATATCTGTTATTCTGATTTTTTGTTTATTTCCATTTTAATGCTTTAAATTATCATTCACAGGGATTGATCAGTTTGTTTTCTTTAAATAAATATCACTGATTCTTCTAGATTCTTCTAGAAATTTTAAAAGCATTTTAACAGCTGACTTGTGGCTTGTGCTGGTGACACACATAAAATGGATTTTGCTTTGAAGGGAAGCCAGAAAACCCTTCCTCTGATGATGGCATAAATCTGAAGTGGGGAGAGGGGGAGCTGAAATGTTGGTGTAGCTGCCCAGCAGCTCACTGATATTAAAAGGAGACAGACTCTGAGTGTCACCAGTTTTGTCTCTGGCCTCTGGCAGTGGCCAATACCTGAGGTTTCAGAGGAAAAGAAACACAAATTGGAAAGCATTTGGCCAATTAAACTCCTCACAGTCCCTGGAAGAAGAGTTCCCTTCTGAACCCTGTAGGCAGGTAACTAAAACCCTGAAGCATAATATTAGATTGCCCTCATTATCTTAACTCAGACAGGCAGAACTAGGGTTTAAAACTACCCAGTGCCCTTTAAAAGCCAAGCCACTAATATGGGATTCAATGGCCTCCTGCAGCAATGAATTCTCCGGTACCGTCACGGTCAGAGTGTCACTGACTCACATGAAATGGATCATCTGTATCAATATATTAGATTGTCTTTAATTTTTTCCAGGGAAATAGAGGTGAGAACTCCTGGGGAAAGCTATCATTAAGACAATAACAGAGCCATTGTAAAGAAAGGGGCCTCTCCTTGAAAAGCTCCAAGGTGCAAGAGCTAAAACTTTGGAACCATTTGGTTAGATTTAGAAATAAGCTGCCCCAAGCAAAGTGACAGGGCTTTTATTTCATAAATGAGGAGAAGAGCTTTTGAAAAACAGTTTGCTTGTGTGAATCAGAGGTAGAAAATGGAAGAGGCAGGAAGGGAGTTCTGACCCCAGGGCTGACACAACAGAGCCCACAGCTAAGAAGATGCAGGTGGGTGCACTGACATTTTCTTGCACCTACAGAGCTGACTGCACGTCTGTAACTGTTAAAAATTCCCCTTTGATTGCTGATACAATTCCGGATGAGAAATCCCTGACTGGCCTGTTCTCAGACCAGCTCATCTGCAGGAGTAAATCCCACAGGTTTTCATTCCATCAGGAAGAAACTATTTTTAAATAAAAGGAATGTTAAAAAAAAGCATATCTATCTAACTTTGGGTCCTACACAGGCTTGTACCGCTCCGGACTCTATTGTGCTGAAATTAAAGTCTAATCTAACCAAAGGCTGTGTCACATCTGATATTGCCAAGCCTGTCAAATTAGTTCCTTTCAGCCCAGGTTTCAGTCAGACACCCCTGGGACTCTGCTCTGGCTCAGAGGGATTGTCAGAGACTCAGCAAGACTCCTCTCCTTGCTCAAGGGTGTTTGCTGAGCTCCCGACAAGGGCAAGATAAGCCCACTTCCTGCAGCATCACTTTGCAATCATGTTCCACATTATTTGCAGACATTCATATGCCTCCCTGCTCATTTACCTAAACAACCTGCTATTAAATTAAACCAACATAATCACACAGGCAGCTTTCCCAATAACAAAGTCACATACAACACTTGCCATTTCTATGACTGGAAAGCTCCTGGTTGCTCAACCCATTTTACACCTTGAAGGACAAGAGTGTTGAACCCCACTGTAGGAGCTGCTGGACCTCAAAAATCAGATGATGTTTGAAAGTAGGGTCTCACTTTTCCACAGCTGTAAAATTAGTCACCAAGTCCACAATGCAACTACAGTAAGGAGGCTGTTCTCCCTTCCATGCTGCAAGAGTCACTACCCAGTATCTTTCTTGGTCATAAGAGAATCAAATGATCTGAAAAGGTCCCCTAATTTTGTCAGAGCAGAGCTAGTTCTCTGTCTGATGCTTTTCAATCTTATCATCAGACATTTGCTCTTGGGAATAGATGGTAGAAGAGATCAGCTTCCACTGAGGACATGAGATATCTAATATTTCCACCCCAGCTCTTCAACACACTTGAGAATCAGTTAATTTGGGTATCAGTTTTGACAGCTGCCAGAGAGGGCCTTGATTCCTCCATTTTCCTTTCAGTGTGGTATTGCCTTATAGGCTCTTCAAAGGTGATATACTTTTCTTTTGCATCATTACACAGCAATATTGATGGCTGGCTTCAAAACATACTCATTTTCCTGACAGACTGCCTATTTTACATCTGCAGATATGTGTACTTTCTTGAACTGTGTTTGTGTGCTTCTTTTTCAGGTGCAGCTTTGACACCTCTCAGGAGGTTTGGCTCGGGATTTTGGTTTGAGATAAAACTCGAGCCTCTGCTTTTCCTCTTTTTTCCTCCCTTCACTTCATTTTCATATCTCATGTCACCATACACAGCAGCTGTGTCCTGCTTGTCAATTCCAGGCTGCAGTGCCTCCTTCCATCAACCTCATAATACTCATATGATTTAATTTGCTACCAGCAGGACAAATCAGTTCAAAATCAAACACAGGACACATTGGAAACAGTGAAAATACAGCCAATCTGGCATCTAAACCAAAATGCTTACAAATCAACAAATTATGGCAGTTTTGAAACTAAAATAGATAAAGAAAGCTGCTATACAGAGAATCCCAACTGATGAGATAAAGTGGCAGCCACATTTATAGCAGGCCCTCTCCTGCTCACAGAGGAGGAGTAGGAGTAGCCCACAGTGCTAAAAATCATCCTTGATTTTGAAGTGCCTTGCTATTTAAACAAACATTGAGCCTGGATTTGCTTTTGGCTCTAGAGAGGAATGCATTCCCTCTTGAAATATACAAAAGAAAGGCTGTTTAGAAAAGACACAACGTTGCACGGATACCTTAGAATGTACAATTAATCAAGGATTTATCAGGCAAAAATAAAAAGAATTAGGTACTATATTCTCTGGAGGAATTAAATCAAAGGATGAGAGAGTTCTGCAAAAGAAAGGAGAAATTAGAATAGATGGCAATTGTTAATAAATTTGAGAAAATAAAGATGTAATGTTGAGGAAAAAATATTGGCACAATGTTTTATTTAAAAGCAGTAATAAAAACATTGCTTACTTTGATTTCTAGCCTTTCTGGTTTATTGTTCATATAAAGATAAATTGACTCAGACTTCCAGGAGCAGGAAAGCTACGATCCACTGTTAAAGGCACTTTAAAACCCAGCACTGCTCTAATACCTGATTCATTATTAACAAGATTGGCTTCACTGGGTGTTAGTATTTTCACAAATTGACTGTGACCTACAGCTAGTTCAGGCCCTAAAAAACTCACTGCAAGACAAAGATGGGCTTTGATAAAGCAGGGGGACATTTGGTGACAACATGGTACTGTGATCCATCTATTTTGAAACTGTAGATCAGACTGCTCCAATTTACCTTCCTCATGCCAGTGATTGCAGTAGTGCTTGCCCAGCTTCCACCAAAGCCATATAAAATGAAACCCAAGTTTGCAAAGATTCTATTTTTCTTCAGGCTTTCTTTTATGCAGAAATTTCATAGAAGAATGAATGTTCCTGTCCCCTGATATGTCTCAGGTTTGCATTTATGACTACATTAGGAGATGTTCAATTACACAGTGAAGAGAGAAATGAATATGGTGATAGAAAGTGCCTGTACAGAGGAGAAGATCCTTCAGAGAGGAGACAGGTAACAGAATTTGAATTTTAGAAAACTGAGGTCTGAGCTGATAGCCTGGACTCAGAACACCTCAAGGACACAAAGCAGATGTGCTTCAACTTCAGGTCAGACCCATGCTTCCCTTAAGCTGAAAGAGTTTTCCAGCACCAACTGGTCCCAGTGAATGCTGATGCTGTGCTTGCTGGGCCCCAAAGGGCATCAAGTGAGATGAGCAGCACAGCATCCTTCATGCTACCCAGCAAAAAGCAGCACAGGATCATTTCTCTGCTCCTTGCATAATTTAATTATTCAGTCACTACTCAAAGGCAATGAGACAAGTTAGAAGGACCCAAGTCTGCCATTTTAGGAAGCTGAAAATAAAGGAGGCTCTGCTGCTCTACTGGTGTAGAGTCAGGGAAATTTCATGCTGCTATAGTTATTAACTGACGTAAAAAGAAAAGCAGAAAAAAAAATAATGCTTGTGCTAACATATTGCCAATTAACAGAGCAAGCAGAAGAATTCAACATGAAGATCTGAGTCTGATTCCTTTAAAAGCTAAGAACTTTCTTTTCATGTTTGTGCTTAAATGAGTGAAAATTTCATTTGCCACCAATACAATTTTTGGCTGGTTGGCCAAGAAAAAATGTTTGGGGATCATGCTGTCTGCATTTGACTCTCAGTCAGCTTCCCCCTCTTATACCCTCCCCTCATCTCTGCTCATTGGATTCTGAGGACTGTGTCTAATTTCAGCCAAAGCTTGGCAGACAGTCAGAGGTCTCCAAAAATTACATTTCTGCAAGTGTCACAAAAAACGACATCTGGAAAGAAAATGTTCCTACTGAGAGGAGGTTTGGTGAAAGATCAAATACAAGAGACCCATTGGACCTATTAGAGATCATTCAAGAATTCACCTTTAGGATACACCAAGCCACAAGAAAGTCAGGTTGGTTTTTTGTTGTTGTTGTTTTTGCTGCTCAAGGAACTAAACATTTATTTTTTGGATTAATTGTGGTAATTACTAGATATCTAGGTCGGTTGGATGTCTGAGTGTTATTTATATTATTGATTAACAGCATCACGAGGTAAGATGCTGCACAGATTAGTCTGGATTCAGACCTCCCCAGTTAAATAGAGGACAGAAATAAGAGGGGAAGAAAAAGAGCAGAGAGATGAATGAGCCAGCACCACAGATAAAGAGTAAAGGAAAGGCTCAGCTGGAAATGGAGCCCAGGCCTCATAAGCATGGGGCTTGTATTTAACCAGCTCTAAATATTTTCTCAGTAGCCCTGAAGTTGCTCCTTTAGCCCCCCCAGTTCCTCCTTCTGTAAGCTTACACCCCCTTCTATCCAGGTGTTAGCAGCAATGATGCAAACCAGGTTAAGCTCACTCTTACCTCATGCTCCAGTCCCATCTGTTACATGGAGCCACCTGCAATCTATCACCATGCTTTAGGATTAACAGCTCTGGGCAGCAAAATCTGTTTTCCCTATTAGAGGTGTGAACAGTCCCAAATCCCTGCCCAGCACCTCCAGCACAGCTCTTGGATCACAAACTCCAGAGGACCACATCAGCATCCCTGGCCAGCTGACACCAGCACAACAGGGAGCAGCAGCTTTCACCAGAAAGTTTGTGCTCCTGGTAATCACCAAAGGGACTGAGTTCTGCAGATGCAGAATTGTGCAGCTATCAGAAGCCTCATTTTACATATGGCCTAATGACTGGAAAGCTGCCTTACAAGGACTCTGCAAAGCAACTGCAAATTTTAAGCCTGAGGAAGGCTAACCTTGGGGTTACACAAGCTCTTTCAGTTGGGGATATTTTTAGTCTTAGCACTTCCTTAAGTTCAGTATATGCAGGAAAGAGGACCACCAATCTTTTCTACAACACAAGGCTTGCTAGAAAATGAGTTAATGTAACAAAATGTATCAAAAAATGCATTTTTATTTACCAAAGCTTCACATCCTAGAGGCATATGAGAGCTGCAGAAAAAATAAATTCAATTTCCCAAAGGGCAGCAAGGCCCTATTGCCAAAAAGCAGCATAAGAAATCCAAATGAAAAACAACCAATTAACCTGCTTACCCCACCAAAAATGCCACAGAGACAAAATGAGAAGCAAATTTCTCTAATATTGCAGAAGGGGCTTTCCAGCTGTCAGGGTGGACACCTCCCAAGAAAAGTGATCTCCTGTGCAACAAAGCCCCTTTTGCTTTGCAAATTATATGGCAGCACCTTGGCTGGGCTGGGCTGGGCTTTGGGAACCAGGAACTGGAAACAATATGGAATTTCAACAATAAAAATACTAATTCAATCAAAGCTTGAGGAAAAGTCTAGGTTTGGATCCCAGTTAGGCTGCCTCAGTCAAGCACAGATTTACCCAGTGCTGTCAAACCAAGAGGAAAATTTTCAATAGGCAGAACCAGACCTACAAAGTTACAAGTGAAGGGTTTCTGTGGGGGGGGAGCTGTGTCCATGGGAGCAGAGGCAGAAGCTGAGGCATGGGGAGGTTGTGTCCAGCAGCACAAGTAACAGACAGGATGTGAGAAGAGGATTTAGCTTTGCTCTGTGGTAGGTAGGTAGTACTGTGCAGTGTTGTGAAAACAGATAAATCAATCTTTGAACAAAGCTTGCTCAGATACCAGGAGCAAGGCAGCTATGATAAGGCTGTTAATCTGACCTCTTGGTCTGTGCAATCTCTTTGCAAAATGCAAATTGGATCCAAACAGCACAAACACAGAAGAAATCAGAGTCCAGGAGTTGGGGCCAGAGGCAGAAACACAAAGCTCATCAGATCTATACTAGAAAGGGGAATCACTCCAAAGCCTTCAAGGAGGAAAGAACTTGTTCTCAATCATACTAATGTAGGATAGGGACACTGCACTAATTTATCCTTTATACTACATATGCATTATCAGAACTAGTCAATATAATGTTCATCCTGTGGCAGAAATTCCTTCATTTGGCCAAATTTACTACTGGAGTTACTGGGCAGATAACTACTGACTGTGTCCATGCTTCAGATCAATAGCACAGAGGAATTTACACAACTGGCTTCAACAGATGTGCATGGGAGAGCTGAGGAAAATTTGGATCATTGCTGCAGGTCTAAAAACCTGTTTGATCAAGTTACCCCACCCAGCTGGCACACCTGGCAGTGTCCACAAGATGCACTGCTGGCAGCAGAGCAGGGCTTGGCAGGATCTGCTGTTTGCTTAGAAAGCAGTCTCAGATTTGTACCTGACTTAGATACCTGACTAAACATGACTGCTGTCATGCCTGCTATCCCAGACACAGCTTTTCACAGCTATCCCCAGGAACAGAATCCAGGAAGACACTGGTAATCCCACAGAGACCAGCTCTGCCTTTCCACGCCAGAGGACACCCCTCGCAGGCACCTCTAACACAGCCCTACCTGGACCTCTGTCTGTTGTACTTGTGTTTCACAGCATCTGAATATTTAAAGAGCTTCACAAAAAGGAGAGACCTGGCAGGATCCATTTTCTTCCCTGACCAGTTTATCAGAGATTAAAGCCTTGCTGGGAGAGCTTTGATGCTGCAAGGGGTGATTCAAATGCAAGTCCAGCAAACCTGGTTTCAGTCATGCATTATGAAGAAGTCACCCTGTCACTAGTGAGCACTTTGGAGTACTCCAGTCAAGACAACTGGATTGCTTGGATAAGTAGCTCTGAAATGTAGTAGATGGCAGATAATTGAGTTCCATGGTTGACTTTTGCCTACACAGCCTCAGCTTTTGTCCTTCCTCCTGCTGCAGCCAATCTCCTGAGGAGTCAGTGCTTTGTACAGCTGAGGAATTGTCCTCCTGGAGTGGACTCCAGTGGCACAGAGGTGACAAAGACCTTTACAGCAGCAGCTTTTTTCCACAGACATGTCTTGGCTTTGCACAGAGGAGGAGGAGGCAGGGATCTGTTGAGGACAGCATGGCTTTTGCCAGTGCTACACTATTTTACTTCCCAAAGGAGGTACTGGCATTACAGCAGCCTCTGGGGCATTTGCTCCAACATTTAGCCCAGGAGGTTAAGACTAAAGAAGATTCACTAAAGAATCCCAGATGTCAAACATGTTCCTTTGTATTTTCATTCACTGAGTTTGGGCTATTTAGATGCAATTTCCAAATTATGGTGTGAAGCAGGTAACCCTGTCCTGTGGCAACCTGGCACTAAATCCCTCTGCCTGACAGAACTATTTTTAAGTATCAGTGCTTAAAGAAGCTGTTTCAAAAACGTTTTCCTTGGTTTAGTTTTCTTAATCATTGCCCATTCTCACAGGATGACATGCAAATTACAGCACAAGTATTAAAAGTATAAATCAGACTGGTGGCAAATGAAAGGGCTTCTAGAGAAAAGCTCTGTAGGAGGTGGTGGAAAGGCTTAAAATATTCAGAAATCGATATTCTCACCTTTTCTAAAAATGTTTTGCTCATTTACACAGACAGCTCTTCAGCCCCTGAGAAAACATTGTCCACACTGCTCATGATGACAAAGCAAAATCAGGTCTATTGTCTCCTCAGCTATCTACTTGCAGGTGCCCTCCAACTCTCCTCCAAAGTCAGTAATCAAGGACATACTTAGAAAAAAAAATTAAAAAAACCTGTTAAGCCTTTAGTCATTTGTCATATTCCCAGACTGGTCCTTTTCTTCTGCATTGTTTCACAAAGTACTCCCCTCACTGAAAAAACAAAACATTTCATGGTCCCAGGCTCATCCCAGTTTTGAGGACAGATCCCTCAGAACAACTCATCTGAGGAAAATAAAGGGAGAGGCAGGGAGCCACATCTGCTTGGTGCCACAGCTCTGCAGGACTGGGCAGAACACACAGAGCAGCTCAGCCCGATGGCAAACAGCAAGGGGCTTTCCTGTATCCTGAGGACACCCATTTCTTCCTCTTATTGCAAGACCAATAAACTTCTCCAGAGTCACTGAACTCTCTCAACAGACATTTCAGCCAGATGATATAAAAGGCATAAACAAATGAGCACACAATTATCAGCAATGAAGAGATGCAGTGAGAGGGGTAAAAAGTGGTGGGAGAGCTCCTCTGGATGATGTTCTGGATTTCCTACAGCAAGTGCTGCTGCATTGTCTCTGTGCATTGCAATGAGACCAAGTTAGTTAAAACAGGTGAAATAAAAAGCAAGCAGAAGGAGCCACAGAAGCACAGCCCACTTCCCTCACTGTGGGAGGATGATGTCAAACAGGAGTAAGAAAGCAGGACTCAGCTCCATGATACCACTGCCCTGGACATCTCTGGACTTGCATATACACACACAGCCCACTCCAGTTAGATCTTCTCCAGCTCAGAGGTTTCAGCAAGCCAGGTGGTGGGGCTCAGTTTGAATAAAGGACTATTTTGCCACGAATTGCCATCCCATCCTCAGTTCCTTCTCTTTTAGAGGGCCTCTTGTCAAAGCAAAGGAACATCCTTTCCTACTGCTTTGGAGTTAAAAAAAAAACCAAAGCCAGAGAAGTCACAGAGATTATCCACACCAAACTCCTGTACACTGCCAGTGTGGATGCTGTGGGCAATGAATGAAGAGAGACCTGAAATCAGAGGCTGGCCAACACTGAAGGGATGAAGCCTACCAATATTTAAAGCTAACTTCACCAGGTGAAATTCCATATTCTTCAGTGCACTGGAGTGTTTACAAATAAGAACTTGAAAGCCTAACAGATTAGACTGAGAATAAATTACAGAAGCAACTACCATGCATTTAAACTCAGAGTAACCCCAGCTACATGAGAGGAGTTGAGATCAAGCTGCACCATGCTGCTCCCTAGTTACTCACTCCTGTTTCCTACATCCAGCAAACCTTAGTTCAGGAGATGGCCTCCCTATAGGTAATTTTAATGCTCTTTTTATGTCTTGCAGGACTTGCCGAATATGAGCAAGTCAGCTGCACTGCAGCTTGTCTCAAAAACTATCTTGGAAACCTGGATATTCAAGAACATCTAAAAGGTGAAACGATAAAAACTTGGGGGCAGGAAGACAATTTTTGCATCTGCTGTGCTGTTCTTGAAACAGGTTTTGCCTCTGCCTATGAGGCTTTCAGATATTCAGAGTCATTTCCATGGCACCAGAGCTATGAGTTTTAGGAAAAGCAGACACAAGTCATACACAAATTCAATCAGCACTTGGCTGCTTTAGCTCTGTGCTCTGAGGAGAAGATGACTTTGGGTCAGTGAGAGGATCTCTATCTGGTTTCCATTCTCAGAAACTGAAGTTCTCTTCTTTCAGAGGACATTTTTGATCAATAGGTCTAAAAGAAGGTTGGATGCTGCTCTGCTGTCATAGGCTTTCTTCCTTTCTGTTACCCAGAACATCACAGGTTCTTTTTCTTTTGAATTTTTTTCCCCTTTCAGTTTTTTGGTTTAAAATAAGTGATGGAAATGACTAGCTAGTGAAACCCTACAAACAATAACAATAATAAAAAGTATGCCAAGTATCCTGAGGAAGAAAGATGGAGTACCCATTAGTAAGGTTAGAGAGGGGCATTAATAAAAGGAAGATTTGTTAAACATGACTCATTTGTTTTCCTGCCTTTCATAAATCTTATTATTTCCTTGGAGAACAGCCATGTATTCAGTGGCTGGAACTGCATTCTTAAGTGATGGTCTTGGTTTAACTAGCACTTGCCTTTACTTACTTTTTAAAAATCCTGTAAAGAAAAAAAACTAAACTCAAAACCAGTCCCATCTCCCACTATCAAGGTTAATTAAGCAAAACCCAACATCAGTCAGGACTAACGTGGCTAAAGTGGAAATCAGTCTTTTGGATTTGACCATCACTTTGCAATACAGAAGGCCAATGTTTTTGTAGCAATGTTTATGCACTGATCTTCTGTAACTGATCCAGAAAGACTGGAAATACTTCTTACATAAGCTGTGTGGTACACAGATACACTGCAGCATAACTTTAAAATTAAAGAAAAGGAAACATTGGCATTTTCCAGCCCTGCCTTCACTAGGCCCAACCTTGCATTACTTTAAAAATATTCTGAAAATAAGACCACATGAAGAAACTGCTCATCAGTGCAAGGAAAACACATGGCTGATGATAGTCCCCACAAATAAGTTGATACTTTTGGAGCTAATTTTGTTAGATGCCTGTTAGCATCAGACCATAAACAAATTAAATAGAAACAGCTATAGCATGAGAATTTCTATGTGGGTATGAGAAGGTGCAGTTTCATTAATGTAAGGCTGACAGCCACACTTAACCTTTCCACACTTAACTGGCTTTAAACCAGTTCCAGGCCTAGGAAGAGTCAGCTGTCCTTTTAAAAATACTGCTGTACCTTTTAAGTATGCAGATTGCCAGGCTGAATTTTAAATGCAATCACTTTTGCCTCCAGTACATTTTAAAAATCAGGAGTCACAGGCTGCATGAATCAGTCCTCTGTACCTAGGACCTGTTATTTCCATCATTTTAAGCCAATGAGCTGCAATTTTGTGAATTTTCCACTTTTTGCCCCCAGTCTCCTCCATGAAATGCATGTGCAATATAAAACCCATTTATCAAACTGGAAATTGCTATTGTATTTAATCTTCCCAAAGAGAGCAAAATCAAATTATGATGTGTAAAGAATGATAATCTGTGAAATTCAAGAGAATATTCCAGACTTATCCCTCCACATCTGCAATAGAACAGGTCAAAGAGGTCTAATGCAGGAGACCTGGGTAGGAAGACACAATGTGAGCATACATAATGAGAAGATGAAAACTCTCTTAATCTTTGCAGATTGAATGAAATCTAATTACATGCTGTATTGATTGTTGTGTATTACTGGAAAGAGACAGTGAAAAGTGAAAAAGGCAATTACAGTGAAATTTTAGTCTGACCCTTCAATTGCTTTTGGTATGAAAGGTTATGCTCTACTTAGGGCATAAAAAATTCTTTATCCTCTATGGTTAATCAACAGACTCAGATGCAAAACTAGTTAGGGGAAAGAGCCAGTCAATTAATTCTCTTTTTATTTTTTCCCCTTTACAAAAAAGGGGAAAATACCATAGTGTTATCATTATGACATCTCATTAATTTCTGCTAAGTCTATCTGGCATCAGTTCTGTGTTGATGAACAACAGATCATATTCATCAATAGAAACACCACAGCAAAGATGAAAAAATATAGAATAACTCAGTTTTTCTAAAAAATGTTATGCCCAAAATGAAATATCAAGAGGTAATGCAAAGATTCATCAAGGGAATTCCACAGACACGTTTCATTACTTGCCCTTGGCATGCTCTTTTCATTTACTTCCACCAAACCCAGCAGCAGCTGAGTGTAAAGAAAGCTTTCAGAACCACTGCTTTCCTAAGTTGATAGAAAACCTGAGCGTGAGCCAATGGAAAACTCCAGTGAGAATCATGGCAATTCTCATTCAATTCTGTTCTAAAAATTCTTGTTCTGCCAAAGATAATTGCAAGGACCAGCTTTCTACTGACTTTCATGCATGGTCCTCTGTGTTCTGCACACCCCCCCCAGGCACCGTATGCACAGTTTTTATTCAGACAGAAGCGATAATGAGTTCTCCAGTGATCAGTTTCAGATTGCCTCCTGATACACTTGTACCATTCCTGCTTGTATTTATTTCTCCTCACAGAAGGTATGTTCTCAGATAACAGTTCTTGGATTGCATGCAAAAAGAAAAAGAAGTTTGACAGAAACAAAATTCTGGCTGCAGGTCCTGTCTCTCACAGAAGGGTCTTTCTATTGTGCTGAATCCTCAATAAAGTCCCTAAAAAATCCAGGTAAGGTCTTACCAGTTTAGGATTAATCCAGATAGAGAAAAATGAAAGACACTGAGGCTTTATTACCAAATATATAGAATACCCAGTAAGTGCCTCTAAATTTGCTGATCTCAATACAGAAAGACCCAATGGTACAAAACTGTAATATGGTTCTGGACAGACCCACTATGGTAATAACATTGAGCTGGACTCAGAGTCCTTGTGCTTGCAGGAGCTCTGGCTATGCAAGGAATTCATATTCCTTACAAATAAAATCTGTCTCCCCATGTCTGTCCCTCCCTGTCAAAGCAACTTTGAGCCACATCACAAATAAGTGACATCCAAGAAGGCCTCAGATGTCTCTGATCTTGTAGTGAAGCAGGATCCATCATCCTGTCTGAGAACCTTGCTCAACACTGGGTTGAATCTGCACAGCTCCAGAGCAGCCAGAGTGCTGGTGCAATAAGTCTGTCAGGGGAACACTGTCACAGACAGGAGCCCTTGAATCTCAAAGCTGCCAGAGCAGCATTCTGCCCATTATTGGCCTAAGTAATGAGTCAGAATATTAAAACCAGAATAGCAGTGAGCTCAACCCAAACACAGATGCTCGATCCTGATTTCACCTACACTGATGCAGCTCTGAGGACTTTAGTTGGGCACCTATTAATTTTTTAGGAATTCTCAGTTTTGTTGCCACAAGATGGAAAGGAAAAACAAAAGTGACAAAGTATCTTTTTACAGTGAGGATGAAATAATTTACTTGTGTTAATTCACCACTGTGTGAATAAAACTATGCCACAGAGAAACTGAAGAGAAATTATTAGGAAATTGTCATAGTCCAGCTTGAAAAAATGTTCAGTATTTTCCTGTGTAAGACCTTCCAAAAAGAAACTGCCTGTAGTGTCTATTATAACCTGAAGAAGTAGTGTAACATATATGTTACATAAAGAAGAAGAAAACAAACCTCCAAGCTAGAGGAATGCTTTACAGAGAACTTGCTGTTTACTGGGAAGCCACAGCCATTACATACACAGGTGCCTGCCTAGTACATTAAGAAGTCCTGATCACCTGCCAGGGGATGAG
This sequence comes from Heliangelus exortis, assembly GCF_036169615.1. NCBI lineage: Eukaryota > Metazoa > Chordata > Aves > Apodiformes > Trochilidae > Heliangelus > Heliangelus exortis. The sequence goes on along the minus strand of NC_092440.1, from coordinate 7,913,117 downwards.
ACTCTGAGATGAACTCAGAGCAGGTAAATCCAACCCAAAGTCTCACTTGTGATCATCTCCAGGAAAAAAAACAATTTGGAATAAAAAAGCCCCGTTCAGTTGAGCTACAATGGATATAGTTTAGAGACTGATCTAATTGAGTTTGGGAACTCCATAGCTTTTTTGAATTTGAGAGGAGGAGGATTTCCCTCTTAAATTCTACATTCTTCAAAACTGCTCCAAAATACAGTTAGTAAACACAGCTGTTGAAACTTTCCCTCTAACTCATGAACGTGTATTTTTGTGACTAACATCCACACTCCACATTCCCCTTCTCTCTTCCCACTTATACAGATGTGTGTGCAAAGGATGCCTGCTCTGCAATGCTGGCACAGACTGCAGATTAATGTAAGTCTCACCTACTTAGATCTATACAGTCATTCAGAAAGTAGTAATGGGAAATATACCCTCCTATCTGTCTGCATTTTAAGGTTACAGTAGCCTTTGTTAAATCCATGTTACAAGTAAGATATCCACAAGCAGCCTAGAATTACATCTGGTATGCTTGAACATATTTAAACTGCAAGTTTGATTTGGTGCTAGAGACTATTACCTTCATGTTACAATTTCATGTGAAAGTTCACTCTTCAGCCTCTTCTTGTCCAGAACACCGATATATTTAACCACATACTTATTTCTTTGATGTTCCACGTTTAGAACTTTACACATCTATGAAAATATAAATGCACTTGCTCTAAAGAATGTTTCTAAAGATATGTTACTTGTCCTATTACAACTTTTATTGCTTAGCCTGTTCTGACTGTCATGGAAGGGTCCTTTGCTTACTTAATAAGATTTTTTAAGACTGGTGAATTAGAACGGAATGTCATAAAAAGAAGTGGTGGATGCTTCCCCTCCTCACTAAAGATTAATATTAAATTTAAAAGGCAAAGTCACTAGGGAAACATATGGGTGCTATGTTTAAATAGATCATTAAAAGTATGCAGCATAAGAACTCAGCTGAATGTTTTTAAAGTAGTTCTGAGACCAAGTATATGAGTTCCAGCTATAACCTAACTGTATTTGCTATACAAACTCCTACCCACGCAGAGTTCATACAGCCACGCAAGCTGTAAAACCTGACACAGTGTGTAGGGTCTTCCATCAATCCTTAAACCCCTGACTTCTGCAGCCTCCCTAACTTTGTATCTATTGGCGAAGTCCTGACTTTGAACCGAACTGGCAGGGGGGAGCTTAACAAATTCCTCCAGCAAAACCTGCAGCCAGCTCTGTCCCTTCAGCCCTTCAGCAGTAGGGTGAGTCCATACGATGCTTCTTGGGCTTCTCTCCCCACGGGCAGACACTTCGTGTGCTCTCCCCCGATCTGCAGCCCCCTCCCAGCCCTCCGTACCATTTAGCTGGTTGTAGACTACTTCCTCCAGGTGGTCCAGGCGCTGCAGGATGGACTCCCGGTCTGCCAGGCTGCCCACTTTGGCTCCGCGGCTCCTGGCCCGTCGGTCCGCGCTCCGGACGATCTGCACCAGCTCTTGGGAGCGGTCCTGGATCCTGCAGTAGACGGAGAAGAGGATGATACCCACGAAGACCAAGATGTTCACCGTCAACAAAGTTTTGATTTTCCGTGCCACCGCCATGGGAGCCTCCGGCGCGGTAGCGGGGGGCACATCAAGGCGCGGCGGCCGGCGGCCTGGCGGCCACCCGGGGCGGGGGCTCGGGGAGGGGGGGAGGTTCGGGAGGGTTCGGAACGGAGCTGTCCTTCAGCACCACCGCGCCGCTCCCCGCCCGCCTCCCGCCTTCCCCCCGCGGGGCCCGCGCCGCGGCGGGCTGGGCGGCATGGAGCGGGGGAGCCGCGCAAGGAGCGCGGGGCGCGGAGCCCGGCCGCTGCTGGCTGCGGAGCCGCCGCCGCCTCCTCTCCTCCTCCGGCGGCTCCCGCTCGCCCGCCCTCGCTCTCCGCCGCCCCAAACGCAGAGCGCCGGTGCGGAGTGACGTGCTCCGGGGGATCTCATCTACATGCACACGGTGGAGCCGCCGTGCCGTGCCGCCCCGCCTCGCCCGCGGCTCCCCCTCCACCCCTCATCCCGGCCCTGCCGGGAGCCGCCTTCCCCCCCGGGGCCCCGGCACTCGCCGCTGGTCGGTGAAGGAGGCAGGGGAGTTGCGAGCTTCTCTCCCACGGAAGACACCAGTGGCCATTTTCTCTTCCTTGCCCACCTAAAGGGCCCTGAACCTGCCCAAACATCTCTACAGGCAGCTCCACGAGAAGCCACAGGACAAAGATCGTCCCAGTGTATGGGTGCAGGTGAGTTGAGGTGCTGACGGCCTCACTGCTGGAAATAACCTGAAACAAGCAAGAGGCAGAGCTGCCAACACACACACGGCTGCCTGGGTTTCCCAGGAGCTGAAGTACAACGTTGGTAGTCATCCTACCTGGGAGTGACATGGCTGAGACAACAGCCACAGGCAAGAGAAATCCTTGCCAAGCGTACACAGGTGAAGAAAAGCAGCCCAGGCTCTCAAACACCCATCCAGTGACTGCTGAGGAATTACCAAGATCTCTGAGCTTGACACCTGTGCACATTAGAAACAGACTTCGAGCTGGCAGCTTCTCCATTCGTGTACACAGTGGTTCTCCTTTGTACACCACCTCACTTAGAGGGTAGCAAAGCATAATATAATCCTGGTTACGGGATACGTTTTTTCCTTCCATCCTGTCTTCTTGATCCCAGAATCTGCCAGTTCAAAATCCACCAAAAGTTACAACTTCCCTGAATTTACTTGGCAAGATCTGCTGAGGGTTTCCGAAGTTATTAATTCTCCACTGCTGTCCTTCTGCCTTGTTCACCCTTGGCAGTGCCATTGAGACTCCAGTTTGCTGAAGTTTTGTGTTTCCTTACGAGAAGGGGCTCGTAGGGATCCCTCGTAGGCCCCTAGGGCTCTTTGGGATCACCAATGAAAACTGGGCTGGAGGGATCAGCAGCACAGAACAAGCCCAGATGAGGCTTGCATTATAATCTAACTTTATCCCTGGCAAAAGATGCCACAGGTTTCTGCAGTGTCATCTCTTGCAGATACATATGCCTATAAAAATATGTTCAGGGTTTGGCTACTTCCTACAGTATTGTATTCTTGAGCACATATAATCCCTAAATGCATGGTCAGAAGTTCTTCTGCTAAAGCAGCAGTAAAATTCTCAGTCAGCTCAGCAGAAGTAGCTCAGAACCTTCAATTTTTCAGTGTTTCGATCATTTCAGTTGTATTCTTATTGCAAGTCTGCCACAGCATTACATTTTTCAATTGAAACCAAACAAAACCCAAAACAATTTGGTTTAAGAAAATGTGTTGACCTAATGCTCAAGTGTAGCTTGTTAGACATCTCCACAGCATTTAATATATTATAGCAACACCTGCTGGAAATAGATCACTATTTCCATTATAAACTTCAGGTTCACAAAGCTGGCAGGAAATATTTAGTTTGGAATCTGACATACAGTTTGTGGTTTACTACTCATGGGACATTTGGCTACCTCAGAGAGTTTCTCAAGCTTTGATAGTGCTCTGTTTCACATTGCTGCAGTTTTAAATGGGCTCTTTCAAAGACATGATTTCACCCATGATTGACTTAGGTCAAACAGTTGGTTCCTTTTTCTAGGCAAATGTTTTTAAATGCCTGGCTTAAAATAGTCTATGGTGTGCAGAGAAGAAGAGAATAGTGGCCCTGGCAGTGCTGGGTTTATTGTTGGACTGACTGAGCTTAAAGGTCTTTTCCAATCAAAGGTCCTATGAGAATATGCTTATGTGGCTGAAACCTTCCCTAACACCATTGAAATAATGGCTGGCTCATTAATCACAGTTCATTCAGAGGTATCAAAGCAAGTTACAAAAGATACACTTTTAGTGTGGACTGAAAGATGACAGTGGTGGTTTTGGAAAAATTTCAAGGTCAGAAAATGTATTCTCTTTTTGCACTGGAACAACTCCAAAATATTTAGGAATATTTTCACATAAACAGAAGCCACTGTTTCCAGCCTAAAAGAGTCAGGATCCAATTTTTCTTCCCTCAGAAAGGCTTATGTCACAAAAAGAAAACTACATCAAAATCAATACATGCAACATCTGGATTTCAGCAAAAATGCCTTTGTTGAAATCATACCCCTCAGCTCTGCCTGCTGACCCATCTTACCTATGGGCAGCTAGGGAAGGCACTGATAACTTGTTCCAAATCAACAGAACAAGCCAGAGGCAATGCCAAGATCCCATTCCAAATCACAAATCCAGTTTCATTCTCTCTCTCTCTTTCATGCTACTGCTCTCAATATTATTCCCTTTTATTGATTTTTACTCCTACTTGTCTCCATAGGGCTCATGTTTTCACTCATATCATCCAAGATGGATTAGGAAGCTGCTAGAAAGAAACACCAAGACTCTGTGTGTATTCAAATGACATTCTATCGTTGATCATACTCTTTACATCTCTCCATTACTGTGCTCAGCCAGGATAAGCACCTGGATGAAAGACAGCTGCCTGAAGATGGTGTTAAGTAGCCAGAGGTAAAGGCTCTTAAGAAAAAGTCAGCCTCTAAAATAGCCATCTGTCAGAGGCATCTCCTCTAATGTAGTAAAGATGGTTTATTGCCTTGGGGCACCTGCAAGCTGCTCCTGGACTGTCAAGTAGCTACTTGACACTACTATAATGATGATAACAGCATAAAAAACCAAACCTTGATATTGTCTCTGGCTCTTCTTGAAACTGTGCTTGGTCTTGTACAATGTTGACCTTTGCTTCTGTTGACTCTTGGGTAGAACAGAACCCTCCGTCTTGGTACAAAGATTTTGATATAGAGGAAACTTCAATTGCTTCTGCATTTACAATTCTGTTCCACTTAACTGCTGAGGTCAGAGACAATAAATTTCTCTCCAAACAACACCCAACTAAAAGATTTTCACAAGAAATGTTAGTCTTACAACAATGAGCTGCAGATCCTGTCACACCACTAGTCAAGGCAACAAGCTCCAAGTCAATGTAACCCCAGCTCATTCAGAGCTACTAACCTCAACCAGTACAGAGGAAACTAGAATTTTTACCAGCCAGCAAAAACTGGAGATCATGCAGCAACTGCATATGACCAAGATCCCCATCATCATCTGCACATTTCCTGCATTCCAACTTCCCCCAAAAGCAGTCAGAAAATGTTATTAAAAAAAGATATAGTCAGACTTACAAAGTGCCAGCTCGGTAGCAGAACCCTTGGAATCCCCCTGCCTTCTGCTGTACAGCCCCAGCTATGGTGGGTACATAGATAATCAGTCTGAGTTTCAATTTTTGATTACACCTCAAGAAGTTTTCTGTTGAAATCCATTTTAATGTCTGTAGAAGAATGGAAGATGATTGAATTGGCTTGCTGATGGAAAAAAAAGTAAGATTTTACTTTTGGGGACAGGCAAGAAGAAGGCTTGAAAAGTTGTTTGAAAGGTTTTTGAAATTTAAAAAGCTTGGTTTAAAAAAAAAAAATTAATTCAATTTAATAACAATAAAGTCATTCCCAACCACTTTTCCAAAGGGATACAAGATTGATTTACCATATCTAAAGAGACATACTTTTCTGATCATTCTACTGCATGCTATGAAATGTTTGCAAGAATGAATAATGTGCAGAAGGGTGGACTTTGATGTTTAAAGCATTTGAGCATTAGCTTCAATGAAAAAAAACCCACACAGCCAAAATATGATGCCAGTGATGGCTGCAGTTGTAAGATTGCAGCTGTAGTTCTTTATGCACACGAACATCACCTACCATCTTCTTAACAAAATCCCAACTATTTTTACTATCTCATCACTTGGAGTAGTAATATATTTTCTACTTTAAGTAGTGCTTATTTAAAAGAAAATAGAAACAAAAGCAGACAACAAACCCTAAGATATCTGTTAAATTACCCAGAGATACAGAACTGAGGCCCTCAGCCTGTCACAAAGAGGTATTGCAGTCCATGAAATGATGCAATTTAGTCTTTGTGCAGCCCCCTTCTTACCAGAGGTCCATCAGACTCTGTAAGAAGAGATTTGAACAAACAAAACCTTTGCATGAAGTTAATTTTTAAAAATTAATTAGCAAGTTAGGAGAGAAATAAATAAGGAAGCCTCAGCTGTCTCCTACTTGAGATGTTTCCAGCCAGCCTCTTATCTGTTCTGCTGCAGCTTCAGAGCAGATGACAAGCTGGTATTATAGTGGCACCAGAAGGGTGGTAGCCAAATATTTCCTCTTGCACAAAACCACTGCCAGGTCCCCAGGGCTTCACATTGCCACCCTGCTCCTGTTGATGTGGGGGCTTTGGAGTTTGTCCACAGCTGACCAAATGCCTGGAACTGCCAGCACCGAAGAGCTGTGGGAAGGTGCAGAAGGAAAACACTCTGAGATGTGCTGTAGTTTCACCCAAGGTCAATGTGTTTGTTTTACTAAAATGACCTCTTCTATAGTTCCTACAGCCCCATTGCCATAAGCAGTGATTTGTGGGGTCAGCAGCAGAGTGTGCAGAGACATCCATAGCCACCACCCTGCTCCAAGCACAAGCCTGAAAGTATTCACAAGATTAGCCTGGAGGTGCTGAATTTTAACTTCATCTTTTCATTCTAAATTAAATGAATTTAATGAATTAAACAACACACCTTAAAATCTGAACACATATTTCTGAAATTACATATATATTTATGCACACACACTTTCAATTTTGGCAGCATCAATCTCACTGCTACTGCACTTACAGAGTTTAAACAGAAGTTGCCTAATTGGAATTTTGGGATGCTTCCTTCTAAACCTGCAGCTATTCCCACTTGCACGTGGAACAGCCCTTCAAATGTACAGGCTGCACTATGTTCCAGCACCTGTAGTTCCAACAGGAAGATCACTGCCAATATATTCCTCACATTGTATTAAAACTATGGGTGGACTCTTCAGAGAGGATTTGTAATTCAGAGCACAATTGCAGGCAGATCTGCTGCTTTTATGCTTGTGATACTGTGCTGATGGACACACTGTAGTAAATAGCATACAGATAAAACCCAGCAATTATCTAAACACACATTAAAAAACTGAATAAACTTGTCATTGTAAAAATAGAATATAAATATCTGCCAAGACTAAAATATTCAACCCACATGCTTACATTTTACAAAGCTCCTATTTATCAACATTACAGCTCTCACCAGTCTCAATAAGAATGAGCTGAGCTCCTGCTTTTTTAAAATCCAACTGCACAGTCCTCTATCCATTTCCCATTTTATGTCCTACTGTAATTTCAGAATAGGTGCTTGTTTGCTAAGTGAGGGTTATCACCATTAGCCATGGTTAAAGATTATCTGTGTGGTCTTAGATTTACTCCATGCAACAATAGGAAAAAATAGTTGAGGGCCTTGTCAAATATTAAAGAGGCTGAGTCCATCCCTGCCTCAAGAGATGAAAATGGTTGGAATCTGGCCTGGCAGCTGCTGCCCAGGGATCCTAGGTTGCAGGTTGATGTTTTTGATAACCACCATCACTTACCCTAAGGAATTTCAGAGGTGCTGTGATAAGGCAGAGATAGAGAGAGACTTGAATACTGCAAATAAATCCAGGAAGTTTTCAAGGATAGTTTCTATGTTTATGAGAGTTCTAGTAAAGAAAATAAATGTGTGAGAGATATATAAATGTAATGTAGTACCCAGCTATTACAGATACAGAAATTACCTCATTTTATTCCTTGAAATCCATCTCTGCTTGTTCCTGTTGCAAGACAACTTACAAAAATCTAAACAACAGCTAGGCTGTTTGCATGTGGAGGTTTCAATTTTTCATGCTGACCAAAATTTACTTCTAAATGGAAGTTTAGACTTCCTGAACTACTGGTTCCCTGTGTTTCCTCTTCATCTGCAGTCACTGTCTCTGCTCTCATACTCTGTAGAGCCAGAGTCTGTTTTTTGATAGTACTGTTTTTAAAAAAGTGGTTCATGAATGGTGTTCCTCATCCCAGGAACAACTCAATCTTTGCTCTCTCTGTCAGTTGAGATCTATGGACTATGATCCTAAGATCCCTCCTGGAATCCATTTGTCTCTTTTCCATCTTCAGTCTTAAACAGCCAACTTACAGCAACAACATCTGCAGTCACCTCATTGTAGAATTTAACCAAATATTTATTATCTTAGGCATAAAATACTGTCCAGATCAAAGTTTCACATTAAGGCATGCTTCTAGTATCGTTGTGCTTTCAGGTAAAAGTCTGTTTACAGAAAGGACTCACAAAAAGAACTGGGCTTTCTCAGATAGCTGTTAAGTTCAACAGTTCCCCCCTGGCACTAAAATAGCCAGCAGACCCTAACAGGAGCAAATACAGCTGGAAGGCTGTTGCTCCCTGTTCAATCCAGCTGAAAACCTATGAAATAGCTGAACATTATTATTGGCTTAGAACAGTTAAAAATCTTTTGCTACTGGAATTACACTGAAGTCAGCAGCTATGTGGCCATTATTGTCCCAGTTCTGCTGTGAGGTAGAGGCTTGTGGACTTGTGCAAGTATTTGCCCAGCCTGATCCACTTGTAGGAAAAGAGCCTTATACAATATTCATTACTTACTTGTCTCTGTCTTGACACACATTATTAAGAGATGCATGGCCCTCCAGCAAAGTCTCCACAACAAAATTAAGAAACACAGCCAGTCATCATGTCAAAGTCAGAAGAGATTAAATATTCTAAGTGCAGCAGCACAGAGGTAAATTAGTATTGTTACCTTCTGACCCCCGGAGCTGCACTCAGTGCTGGCTTTAAACAATAAAAATAATGAGATTTTTAGATTCCATTTATTTTGAAACAACAACTGGCAGCTTGAAAGAAGAAAACATGTTTTGGCAAACCAAGTTGACATTGACATTTTTTGCAAAGACGAGTTCTACAGTGCCTTGTCACCAGTTAAACCTGAAGAATCACTGATCTATGATGTTTTTCACAGGGACAGTGCATGTGTGAGCAGCAAAGAATATTCAGTCCAGTCTGTATCTACCTTTTCCAGAGATGTTCAGACTAATTCAGTAGAAGCCAAGCCCGTTCTAGCATTAAAGTCTTCAGTGTATTTTTAAAAAATATCATCTTAAAAAAAAAATTAAAAGCTGATACATGGTAAAATTCCACCCTAAAAGCTATAGCAGTGAGAACAGATGGAATAGGATGAAAAAATCAAAGTTATCTAGTTGAGTTGAATTTCTAAATATTCCCAGTAAAGGACAAAGTCCCATTTAACAGTTTTGGAAGCTTTTTTATTTTTTTTTAATGCACTTGAAAATGAGCCAGTGAGGAGGAAAAGAGTACTTAAAACTATATTGGACTATGCAAATGCTTAAAGAACTGTTATATCCTTTCCTGTTCCAGACCACACAACTTCTCTATTTTTCATTTTTTCTGTCTGAAAACTGGAGACAGCTTGCCATAAGGGAAGTGGCAGAATTTGCTTTTATTGATCTTCAGCTCAATTGATTTACAGACCATATGCATCTTAAATAGGACTCCAAAACATGGAAAACCAGCAAGTCTGCTTCAAGGCACCAAAAAGAGCAACATGGTCAGGGGAGCTGCAGGTAGACAGAAACATATGACGTGCATAGATGTTCCTAACCCTTTTAGCTGTAGATGCTGGGAAGACATTCTGTATTATTCATTAATTCTATGCTGAGCAGAAAGATTAACCATTTTTCCTTCTTAATTCATCTTGCTCTGGGCTAAAGCTTCATTTATTTATATATTTACTTGTTTTGGAGGAAAAGTATTTCTCACTAAAAACCTCTGCAGGAAAACTGCAGTGTCTAAGTCTCTGGCCAAGCTCCCAAGCATTCCAGACTGCATGTGCCTTCAGCCTCTACATCAGGATCTATAATTGCAGATACAGAATGTGTGCTGCTTTGGATGCTCAAGGCAGGGAGATATTTTATGTCCTTGGTTCAACTACCCCAAGTACAGACATTAATACCAGCCACAAAGGAGAGATCACATTCCACCCATACAAAGGAAACATGAAATGTTACTCCTGTAGGTTTTTTTCTCCTATTTATTATTACACATTATACCCAACCTGTGTCCGATGGTATCAGCTCACCAAGATTTCCTGACATTAAATCCTTTAATGTCTTTGGATTTACATAAACCAGAGATCAGCAACAAGTGGTGAACAGGCTGCTGAGTGCTGAGCAAAGCTTTTGGTGGTGCTGGATCTTCCCTTCCATCCCTCTGGCCCTCTGAGATTAGCATGGACCAAGGGTGGTTTAAAACAAGGGGTTTCAATTGGTATTTAAGAGAGAGAAAGTTACACTGAGCAAGCCCTGCTGGTTGTTAGCAAGTTTTGTTCAACACAATTAAGAGTAAATACTAAAGGACAGCTCAGGTGATAGGCTGAGGTTATTCAACTTGTGACAAAAGGTTAGGGGAATTCTCTTGAAAAGTAATTATCTGTCACACCAAATACTGCAACTTCTTGAACACAGGAAAAAGGAAACCAAAACATCAATTGGATTAGGGCAAAGGAAAGGAAAGGCAGGCAGGTTCATGCAGAGGAATCTAATGGAGTTATCAGTAGCATCTAGGGAGGATTGGACAGCAAATAAAGAAAAAAAGACAGTTAATAAAAATCTCAAATTCATCTGATATGTCTGTAGTTAAAATAACTGAGGCTGGTTTCCTCCTAGCCCTTAAGAATTTTTGCAGTCACTGCCTGGATAAGGAACTTCTGCATTACACAAAGAAAGATCCTCAGAGGATTTGGCATGAGATGCTTTCCTGTGTGAGCCAAAAATCCAGAAGAGCATAGGACAAACAACATATTTCTAGGGATGACAACATAAAAACAGACCCACAATTAACAGATCATCTTAAAGACACAAAGCCAAATACAGACTTAATGCCATTGTTACCTGGCTAACTGGGGGTGAAGTTAACTGCCTCTACAGAAAAATGTTCTGCAGGTTTGCTTTCAGGAAATATTATTTAGGAAGCCTTCAAGATGGACCCACCCTTTGCAGACGTGTGGTTTCAATCACATGGATGCACAAGTCAGCCTTGGAACAGAGCATTAAAAAAGGCTAAAAGTTAAAACTTGTAAATTAATCTGGTAGTAGAACCAGAAGTAAGATTCACAAAATATCCTACCACTGGCTTTAACTGGTCACAGATGCAACTATTGATTAGTAGCAAATTAATTCTGTTGATGAACCCCTTGGTCTGTATCCTATAATCCCCTTTCTCCCCTCCCCTGGCACTTTTTGTTCTCCATGCTTGAATGGAGCATTTACTGATGTTGGGCCCCTGATCTTGATGGGAGCAGTGAGATGTTTTCATCTGACACAATACACAGAAAGAGAAATAAAAATGGGGAGCAGTGATAAGAATAGCACATCTTTCTAACATCCCCTCTTTGTATGACATAAATTAATAGATCAGATTACTCTTAAAATAGCCCAGTCTAAAATTAGATACTTGAGTACTGCCATGTAACCCTATAATAGTAAAGTAATTGGAAGAGCTGGTTGTGAAGACCAGATTTAGTGCTGAGAAAATCCTGCCTTGAAAATGTAAATTCAGGGAATATACCACTAATTGTGCACATTCAAACATGAAAAGTGAACAAGGAGAGCCAAATCTGACCTTTTTCTAGTAAAACCTTCATTTTAAGGAAAATCTGTATCAGAATCACTGAGTGTATGAGCTTCCACACCCAGCTGGCTTTCCAATGCATGCTGCAGACAACTACAGGAGCAATACTAAGATAAACATGCCTCAGCTTCATCTCAAATAAAGTCCAATTTCTGTGGCACACACAGCAGTTCTAAGCCACGTCTTCCATCACTTTGTTCTTCAGCTCCACAACTGTTTGAAGCTGTAGCACGGAGGGCAACCAGAAAGAAAAATTGTTGTTTAAATGCAGCTGACAAGAGAGCACCTGTGCAGAGCATGCTCACACGAGGGTTTTGGGGGCTGATGTGAGTAATTGAACTGTGGACTTCAAGGGATTATGGCAGGATAAAACCACTTAACTTGGAGCAGTAACAGACTCACACTTCTGTGGGCACAACTCCACTGCTGGGTAACGAGCTGTCAATCCAGAAACCCAGGGCTACCCACATAGCCTCTGGCTCTGGAAGATGAAAGTCACATTATACAAATGTGATCCACAATAGTTTCACGTATTTGTAAGCTCAGATAAAACAGGCATGCACAGAAACAAACAAAAAAAACCACTGCATGACATTTGACTTTGTCTGTGGGTTTTATTTTATTAACGTGAAGCCTCAGAAGCAAGATTCGGGTGATTCTTTCCCCCCAAGTATTTCCTTTCATAATTATTTCCTCTGTGATTTTTATCACAAGAAAACATCTCATTCACACACTTCTCAGACAATTTCTTTGAGAGAGGTAGTTGATTGGTTGATTCCAGCATTCACAAAACAAGGCAACCCCCCCAAAAACCTGTAAAGAATCTTAGCTACTACTCTAAATCCTTCCTGCTCTGTACTTTTGGGAACATCACCTTCATGTCAGAAGAAAAGGCAGATGTTAATGTGCTGTCTGCTGCTATCACTGCATCCTAACCCACTGGAGAAATCCTCACCATCCAAACAATGCCTGGGGTGCAGTGCAAAATCAGCATTAAATCCCAGTCTGAGATCTAGCAATGCTACTGAGTTATTCAGTAACCAAAAGGCAAGGCTTCACCTTGGGAAATCTCCTTACCAAAGAAAGGATTAAAGTCCCATAGCTGTAAGATAAAAAAAGCCTTGAGAACTTGCAGCAAAGCTACAACTGGCAAGAGTAAATCTTTTATCCATTTTCTGTTCTCTAAAATGTCTCTTTCCAGTTGTGGTACATGGTAGCAAATCTGACAGTGTCTTAGAATGGCCAGAGACATTTCTGAATGCCTTTCTAGCACTTCTCTAAATCACAGTAAATCCTACAATAGATAATTCATCTTTACAGTTGATCTGATGATTTTAAAGGTCTTTACCAACCTCAATGATTCTGTGAATCATAGGGAATTTGAGGGTTTGGGGGTACAGGGAAGAGGGAAGACAGGACCCCTTTAAGGAAGGAAAATCTATATGTGATAAACAACAAGACACTAAGCACTGCCACAATGGAAACAATTTGATATGTTAGAGGAAAATTACTTATTCTTTTGGGAATATATTGTCTCAAGCCAGCTGCTCATACTGGATTAGAAAAGGGAATTAGAAAACACACAACCCAATTAAAAAGTAAGGTTTTGTTTGCCTCTTGCAGTTCTTTTGCTCTTTCGTAGAGATTTCTTCTTTTTCATTTTTATTTAATTTAATATTAATATTGATATGCATAAATAAATCCCAAGGTTCATGTCTTTTTAAAATGCCTCTAGCATTTGTTTTTATACCATGACCTGATCCTACAGCTGTAAATGGAGCTGTGCCAGTTTCCAGCAGCTCAGGGTATAGCCCCAAGCATTCCTCTGCTGACTTTAGTGGGACAAGGACAATCTCTGAACACAGTCAACTTTCCCTATCATCACCCCAAAATGAAAAGGTGCTCCAGCCTTTCAGGGAAGGAGATTAAAATGAATCTACAACTTTCACATGGATTTATAGAAAGGTTGAAAGAAGATAATGCTGGAGGCGAGACCGAATCGAATTTTTTCTCTGTGTGTTCTTCTAATAGCACAGGCTGGAAATGGAACTGGAACTCAACAGAAAGAGCAGGGTCTTAAATCTGCTACTGGATAGAATGGTCCATTAAAATAACAAAGACAGTAATAGGTGATAGTTAAAAACAGCACTGAAATTCCAGGAAACAAACAGGAGAGCTGGCTGTGAAAGCACACACAGAGCTAAAACTGTCGATCTCAGATTTGCCAGATTTGAGGGTAAATTCTCAGTTTCCACACTGAAAAATAGAGAAAAATAAAATTACACAACTTGAAATAGACCCTTAAAATAAGAGGGGTGTTAAAGATGCAAAGCCCCAACTCCTCCTTGTTGAAGAGAAGAAATACAATTATTTATTAGGTTCCTTTAAAAGCTGTGAAAAAATTCAGACAAATGCTTTTGGCACTCCATTTATTTTTGCTTTCATGAGGCAAGTTTTATGATTAGAAAAGAAAGGTGAACTTTTTGTACTGAGTTGAAAGAAAAGATTAAGATCGGAAAGGAAGAAACAAGAAAAAGAAAGCCCTCCAAAACTATGATCTTTCACCTCTAACAAATTCCGTTGGTATTCAGATGAATAAATGTGCCCCATTTTCACATGTATGGCACTGGGATATTTTCAGTCCTGATTACATCATTTTGAGATGCAAAATTTGTAAAACCAAATCATTCAACCTTTGTGTGCTTGCAAGTTTTTTTGTTTGTTTGTTTGCTTGGTTTGGTTTGATTTTCTGGTTTGGTTTTTTTTTGTTATTGATGTTTCTCATTTCTGTTCAGACAACCCCAGCTAGCAGCTGTAATCTCCCAGCTGGGCTTCCTGCCTCTGGTTCTCAGTGTTCTGGAGACCTAAAGCACCCTCCAAAGCAGCCTGGTGAGTTTACCAAGTGTGATGTATTTGAATTTTAGATTGCAGAATTCCCTCTGTCTTTCAAGTGATTTTTGTTTGATGCTTGAAGACAGGAAAGTCAATTGAAACTTAATTCTTTTCTTCTTTGATTTATAGCAGCTGTGGATTAAGAACCTGATTTAGGGCAGATTTAATTGTTTCCTCACTGAAAAAAAAATATAAGAGGGTTTTTTTTTTTAAGGTTTGTACCTTGAATAATGGTTGTGGGCTTTCTAATCATATTGCATCATTGTATTTTATCAGAAAGCAGTAGCCAGCCCTTATTTCTTGGAAATTCATCAGTGGTGCCCCTTCACATGTTGTCAGGACATGGCAATGACTCAACAGCATTCTGTAGACCTGGCTCCCCTTGGAGATTATTTCATCCATTGAAAAACAGAGTTTAGACACATAAAAATGGGCAAAAAGCATTTATTGCAATTGTTAGTGTTTTGGGGGTTTTAAATTTAAAAAATAAAAAACAAACTTTAAGGGTTGTTTTCAGATTTTCACATCTTTCCACTCTTTCAAGTTATAAATTTTTAAATTACACCCCAATAGGAAGCAAACACAATTCTAACCCAAAACAACTTTGCACTTTTTTTTTTTTTCATTTCAGTGAAAATGCTTAAATATTCGTTTTGGACCTGGCTATTTATCTTCACCAATTTCTTCTTCTATTGAGTCAACGAAGTAATTTATTTATATATATCTTCAATCTCCCTATTAAAGCCTTCCCTTTTTTGAGAGGAAGTTTATAGTAGACAACATCAAAAAAAACCCCAGTCTGATTTAGGGCTTAGAGAAAGAGATGCTTTGTTCACATAAATCAATATAAATCAATATACCTTCAGTGAGGAACATGAAGCTTTGTCCTCTCATGCCAGGCTAAGAACTGACCCATTTTTACAATCTCATTTTAGACATAACTATTTGTTTGCAAATATGTGTTTCATGACTCAAAAAAAAAAAAAAAAAAATAGTTAAGAAATGTAATTACAGAAAACATCAGTGTAGTATTTCCCTAAAAGAGGTGCACTGAAATACACAAAGTATTAGAAGATAGGGCCATCATGCTATACAAAAATAGGAATGGTTGACAAAAGGAGCAATGCTTTGAAAAGATAAAGGGAAGATCAATATATCCCATCTTTACAGACTCTCATCTTGTATTCTCCAGAAGTCTCAAGTCAAAACCTACTTTTGTCTGTAGACTAACAAAAGGGATTGGTGTTATGAAATGTACAGCAGTTCCTCCTTTATGCTCCCTGATAACTTGTCATTTATTATCAGACTGAAATTCAAAACAGCTTTTTCTTTACCTGCCTGCTCCCCTTTGCAGAACAGCTCACAACCAGCCACAGTATGGTACCTCGTTTCCTGCATTTCAAGGCTTGTTCCCTTTGTTTGGTTCCTCCCTGGGAAGCTCTCTAAATGAACAGCCAACAATGGCCAGAGCACATTGCTGGGTGAAGAATAAATCTGTTGTGCTGATGGTGCTGCCATAATTCACTGAACAATAAACTTAAAGCTACATTACACCCCAAAAAGAAAAATCCACTTCAAATAGAGCCACAACCATGGTGAGGCTGTGACAAATCAGCCCCCATCCACCAAAGCTATTAATATTAGTTATAATTAGGGGTGGCACATCTGCACCAAGGGCATCCTGCCTTGCAATAAGCAGCTGAAAACTGGGGGATCTAAATAGAGAGGTGAAGCCCAGAGACACAGCCAGGCTGCACCTGGAAGTTAGAGAGGGGAAATGCAAACTCTGCTCTTCAGAAGTGCAAACCACAGCTGCACAGCAATTTAGGAACTCAGCTTGTTACCTGTCTCAGAAGTACCTCCGTGTGACAGCAATTATGTGTACAGAGACACATGATTTTCATCCCTTTTCACCCAATTATCTGTATTTAAGATGTGCCTTAAGATGTGCCTATTTAATCTGTTAAAAGAAGTCATGTAATATAGAAAAGGCAGTACCAAATGATACTCACTTTTTCCAGAATAACTTAAAATAACTTCCCTGGAAATGCAACCTCTGCTATTCCCTCATGTCTCAACCAGGAAAACTTTCAGAGTCCTTCAGCAAGGTAAAAGTCCTTTGGAAAGCAACATCTGACTGTAAGCTCCTGGCAATACAACTTGCTGGAGCACCACTGTGAGTTGTTGTTCACTGGCTCAACAGAGAATTCACTCAAGAAAGTGGAATTCTGTTCAAAATGAGATTAAATGATTTTTTGTTTGTTTTATGTATCACCATTGAGGTTAATTTCAATTAGATTGGTAGCAGACTGCTTAGTTCCCAGCATTCTACAAACATTGAACAAAATAAAAAGTGGGGTAGTAGAGTGTGCAAAAAACTCATGTGAATACAGTCTTTGTCCCTCAAAGCAGGCAAACCAATAGAAGCCCAGGTTATGGGACAGTGCATTGTCTTTTTGAATTAAAAAAAAAAATACAAACAACAAGAAAAAAACACCCCATGACAGTGAGAAGGTACTTCAGCACTTTCACTTTCAGTACAATTTACTTCTATACAGCATAGACAAAGCAATTTTGAACTTAATTTCAGCTTTCAATGCTTATGAAAGCCTTTTCCTTGATATTCTTTGTAGTGAAGAGTGGGGATGTAGAATTCTCATAGTTTTGTTTCATTTTTAAACCCCCAAATCCATCATTGCAACAGCTAGGATTGCCAGGACCCAGAAAATCCTTTTCCATATTCACTTTAATTACAAAATCCCAGCATTTCCATTCATAAAGACCATGAAAGTCTAAGGTGGACTTTTCTAACAATCAGCCAAGCCCTTCACTTGATTGCTGCCCATCAGTGCCATTGAGGGAAAGCATTGAGCCTACATCATCCAGGAGTTCAGCCAGAGGCAGTACAATGAGATATACACCATTTCTTTAGCAGAGGCTTTTAATTAGACACTTGCTTTACCCTGACATAATTGCATTCATAATATGTGTTATGGCTGATAAGGAAATAGGCTTCAGGACAACACAGTAAATAATGCCAGCAACCAACCTGCAACTGGTAAACACAGAAAGCAGCTTTTTTGGAACTCAAAACTCCACTAGAATAGAGCCTGAATTCTTGATAAGGAGGCAGATGAATACTTGGAAGAAATGCTAAAAAGACAAAATCCTTTTGCTGCAGACAACGGATGGCTATGAGGACTGCAACCCATTTCTTATCTTCCATTGAGTTTTTTGTCTGGCTGCTATTAGCAGAACATTCTTCTGATCATTTGTAAATGTCCTTTAGAAATCTTTGCACAATTGTTCTCTGCTGAGGAGATGATAAGGTCCAGCTTACCTTTGCTCAAACTGTAGACCATGCTCTGTGTTTAATAAGGATGTTGCATACTGTGCTTTTCCAGTTCATGCTTCAGTGCCCATGACCCGTGCTGCACTACAATGAACCAGACTTTCTACTGATACCAGCAAAGTGCTGAACGTGGGATATGTGCAATGCAGAGGATCACACCCTCCGTTTGAAAACTTGCACTCATTTTCTTGCAGAGCTTTCTCCAAGTCACCACTCGTTCTGGCTGGCTCAGGAAAATGTGCTGATCCCACAGAGAACCAGCTGCATCAGCTCCCTGTGCCTGCAACGGGAATTGGTGCACAGAGGAATTTCTGACCTGACTCAGAGCTGTGTTGACAAACCCAGACCTTACACCTACCAGGGAAACATCAATTTGCAGGACTTTTGTTCTTCTCCATTGAGAAGAACACAAACAGCTGTTTATAAAAACAAAATTGCCATTTATATTCAGTCCCCTCTCAGAGGTAGCGAGGCACACAGAAAGGGAAGTTTGATTTTGATCCTGTGCTAAGAATTAAATATCTCTGAACCCAAATCCTACCTGTGGACAGCTCTGAAAATCATGCCTGTGGGCACAGCTCCCCTTCACTCCCCCCTAACAAAAGGAGCAAATGCTACCCCATCACAGCATCTGAATAGGAGCTGAATGAGGCAAGGGAGAGAGCAGACAGGGCAAATCAAGCTCTGGTGATGGCACACCATAGACAGAGCTCTGTGCTGCCTTTCATTGCTGCATGCAGGAGCTCTAAAACACCAGAGTACAAATAAACACTAAAAGAATTCTACATCAACCATTTATATGGGGTCCACACATGCTGAATTTTAAAATTCCAAGTGTCAAATAAACATACTATCATCTGAACTCTGGATGAAAAGAAGCAGATGTTGCATGTTTATTTCTACTTTAGGCTGTAAGGTGCACTCGTTTCTAGAGATTTTAGTGACAATCTCTGATTCTGAAAAGCTGCTGGCTGTATAATAATTTCAAGGGAGGAAATGAAACTCTCTCTGTTGAATTAATTTCCTTCAATTCATGCAATGTTTCTCCTTCACAGTTTGTGATCAAAGAAAGGATGTCTTAAATAATGTTAAATGTGCTTTAGGCTTTACGGTGTGCTATCTGCTCGTTTGCCTTTCTCTTCCTTAACAAATCTTTTGTTTTGTAATCACATCACGCAAGGATGTGATAAACACCACGCAGGAACAAGAGTGAGGGCACTGAGTCTAATGTAGGAATCAAACAAAAGCTGCTTGCTACCTTATTATTACCAGTCCTAAGCTGAAACAACAGGAAATCTCCTAAAAAAACCAACAGCAACCTCCTCAAAACCCAGTGATGAACAAACCCCTTCAGAACTGGTAGGATTTTTCCAGAGGAATCCAAAGTCAGATGGGGAAGAAAGTGGTTCTCAAATACCATGCACACCATCCTTGTGCACTCAGGTGGTGACATTTGGACCTCATTCTGTGCTGCCGGTACCACCCAGATGAGTGGAACCGTTTGGACAGGCTCCAATGGCACAGAGCTGCTGCAACCTCAGAGTCACTGAGACTTCTGGGCTGCAGGGAATTATGTCATGTTTGCCAAAATATTAATGAATGTTATGCTCCAATGTTAACTAAAACCATTTCTTAAACTATTGCCTAATCCAAACAAACAAATGAATATAACTGGAGAGCTGTGTTTATGAATACAAAGCATAAAGAGAGGCAAGACATTGCCTTGTTGTCATTCCTCTCAGGCAGCAATGTTTGGTTGGTTCTGCTCCTTGCAGCCTGAGCATGCTGCTGTAATTGATGGCAACATTTATCATAACAGCAGCACAAAAGCATCAATTGCTTGATGAATTTATTTACTCCTGCCCAGAAGTGAAGCTATGATTGGACCATTTTATAAACATCAAACTGCTGTAAACCTGGCCTGTTGTTGATTGCACTTGAAATGGAAGAGAGGGGAAAAAAAGAAAAAAAAAGGAGGAAAAGACTGTGATTGGGAAGCTGGAGGATGAATAGAAAGACAAATGTCTCTGATTAGAGGAAAACAACCATTATTTTTCCTAATAAAAAGAAAATAAATAATCAAACACCCTTAATACATCAGTGATCAACAGCACAGCATTGTCTGCTGCAGAGCTTAGGCCTTCCTCTGGCAGGTTTTTTCTTCCAAACCCACAATATTCCCAGAAGTAGAGCTGTAAAGGAAGTATCAATCTCCCAAACCAACACGACAAGGCCCCTGGGCTTAGCAAAGCAAAAACACAAACCACATCACATTCCTATTTTGTGAACTACTTGTCTTCCACAGAGAGTTATGGGGCCACATTCTCTTCACCCTGACACCAGGCAGTCATTCAAACTTCTGGAAAATTCTCTTATTTTTCCTGGTTGGATTTTGTACTTTTTTTGCACAGATGGAAGTAAATCCAATGAGAAACTGGTCCAGTGGCTCTATATTTGCTATGTTTCCAGATTTACACTCTGGCTCTAGAGAGGCCTGAAAATCATTGCTTGAGATGGAAATGGTTAATGAACTCAGCCTGCATGGCTTTTAAGCCCATAGTGAAGACTCTGAAGTGGATGCTCCAAGCTACTGAGAAACTAAATATCTGCTACTGAGCTATTTCCTTGGCTATTAGGAAGACATGAGAGAAACCCCAGAAAGGGAAACCATGGGTCATAGCATTGCAAATATATAAAGACAAAGGAAATCAGCTTTAGGTGACCTTTTAAATAAAATAAAATTAAAACTAAAAAAGAAAAAAGTATATTAAAATCTTGCATTCAGTGTGGGAAATGCTGAAATAACATCTTTAGGCTGCCAGTTGGTCCAAGACCTGTAAGTTATGATTCCATGGAATCTCTGATAAAGTCACATGCTTATAAAGACCAAAGGCTGCATTGAGTCTGCAATGCTTCCCATCCCTGCCCACTACAAGAACCCAATAAATCCTGATGCATCCAGTTACTAATGTTATCCACTCCATGGAAAACTGGATGAGAGCATCAAGAACTGACCAGGCCCCAAACACAAATGAGTGGGATTTCAGAAGGGCCTCAAGGGCACAAAAGTCACTGATTTTTCATTTTTGGTGTTGACTCCTTAATAAATCAGGAGCTTTAGAAACTCCTGCTGAAGCCTTTTAAATTCCCTTCCTAATTCTGCTGCATCTACCCTTGAAAAGACCCATACAAGGTATTTTGGTACAGAGCACCAACACCCATGCTCCTGATAACAGACTGTGAAGGTGACTGGGAACCAGCATGCTGCCTCCTGAGTGCCTGCAGGATCAGGTTCATTATAATTCTTTAGATTGTTTTTGAGTGAGGTTTGTGTCTCCTTTATGTTCTGCACAGCACTTCAAACTCCTGGGCAGTGCCACACAAAGAACAATAAGATAATCATAGTAATAAACCACTAATCTGTCCTGTTAACCTGTGCCTGAAAAATTGCAGCAGAGCTGGCTTCTGACAAAAAGAAAGAGAGGCCACAGAAAAGGGCAGATTAGACAGATTACTATATGGGGAAATGACCCCCCAAACCCTGCTGCATCCATTACTGATGTTACACACCCCATGGAAAACTGGATGACAGCAGCAAGAACTGCTTGTGGCAGTTTCCATCCTGCTACTCTGCTGAGCACAGGAATTAAGTGAGTCCCCAGCAGCCCAGCCAGGGAGAGGGCTGGCTATTAATGCAAAAGAAAGGAAAAGCCTGCAGAAGTAGGGGTAAGCAGTTTTTTTCCATCCTCATTGCTGTGCAATCAAAGGCACAGCTGCACCTTTCTCTGGGTTATCCAAGATCATTTCAAAAGCACACAGAATGGCTTTTCCAGTGAGATATGTCCCATCCTCTCTCTGTTACTCTGGTGTTGCACTGGGAGACAGCACTTCCCTTCAGCAAAAGCCTCTTGGCCAAAATACTGCTCCTGAGATGAAACTGCTGCTTACAGGTAGCCAGCATCTACCTTCACCTTGGTGAAGTCCTTCAGGCTGTGGTGAGGTGAAGAGCAGCAGAGCACTCAGCTTTCCCACAGCTGTAGTTGGGATTTACAAGAGATTTGAAAGTTTCAGACAAATGTCTTGGTAGATGAGGCAAGGCAGCCCCCATCCACCCCTGCTAATGGATGGCAGGCAAGGCTTGGCTCGGCTGGGAGCTGCCTGATTAGACAAATGCTTTGAAGAGGAGAACTGAGCACAGGATGAGAAGGCCACAGCACAGACTTCAGTGGTTCCCTTTATTTGCATCAATCTCTTTGGTTTCTTCAGAAACTCTGGGAAGGAAGGGGAAAAGGAGCCCCTAGTGACTTGCAAAATTCAGAAGCTTCCAGCTGAAAGGAACAAAATTCTATCAAAGAAAATAATTTTGCTTTTAGTATAAGTAAGGAAAGCTTAGCTCCTTAAAAAAAAATTTAAAAAAAAATCACAGCATCATATAGCAGTGGAGAACTTTGCTCCCCCCCTATACTAACAGCAACTTTATGATAATCTCTGCTTTTCTTCCTTTTTACATGACAGTTCAATGACAGAAAGAAAATGGGATGTTTGTTTCTGCTCTTTTTGCTTAGTGAGATGGGAAGAGTTTCTCTGGATTTACACCTTCATGAAATTCTGAGCAGCTCTTTAAGCCCTGAAGGCAGCTGATGCCCGAGGAGGCTTAAGGGTCTGGAAGCTGAGAAGTGCAGCTGGCCAGCTGGCTGGTCATGCACAACACCAAAGCTTTAGAGCCAGATGGCTGATATTAGGAAGAGCAGGAGAGATTGGTTTGATTGAACTCTCTGGTATCATTTCCAGTCATTTCAGGACAGGCATGAGAGCACCATCATGAACGTTGCTCTGAGCTGTTCTATCACATGTGCACACCCTTGCTTAGAAAAGAAAATCATATTCACCATGGTTTGCAAAAAGTCCTCAATACCATCCAAGCAAATCCTTCCTTAACATCCAAGTATCCTTTTTGGAGATACTTCATTGCAGCTCTAATAGTTATTCAACTATTAATAGTATTTATAACTGCTGACATTATTTAGATATTATTTAGTTATTCCAAAAGCATGCTGCAAAAGGCTACCTAATGATCAGGAATTCATCTGCAAACTTAATTAAACATCTGCAAAATTAATTGCAGAAATACCTCTCGGGTATGTCCTGGGCTCCAGCAAAATTACTTGTGAGTGCCAGTGGGATGTGCAGCTCAGCCCAAGCTCAGGACCACACAATCCCAGAGTGATGGAGCTGCCAGTCACAGTTCTTTAGCCTGTGTCTGCTGAGCAAGACTGCTTCCCTGCAGAGGATGGAATTTTCCTGGAAAAGCACAGCACTGCCGACCACATCCCAAGGACAAAACAGTTTAGCTGTTGCTTTTCCATTGGCTTTCCACTCATTTCCCCTCTCTGCCATCTGTTTCTGAATAATCTCAATCAGATGCTGCTCCTTTACACACCAAAAGGATAACAAAGAATCACCCACCACCCAGCCTGAGGAGCCAAAGAGGACCAAAGCTTCCAGGAGATCAGCAGGCAGAGCTCTGCACATTCTCAGAGGAGAATTCCCTCAGGTGCAGGATCAGGACTGGCCATGCCAGCACTAATCCACCTGAAAGATGAGCTCCTCAGGGTTCATTTTGCTTTTATGGGGAAGTCTGCAACCTACTCTGAGCTTCAGGCTGATGGAGCTAGACCACAATCAGGAGTCACTTTAAACCCAGATGGAGGATGCTGTGAACCAAATCTGTGGGTAATGTGACTGAGCACCAATGTCAAGATAGATTTGTACGAGCTGAGGCATTTGTTTTCTCCCCAGCCCATTTTGCAAGAATAAAGCATTTTCTTTCCTCAGTCATGAGACACTAGTGGGGTTTGCAGGGCTCTGTTTCCAACTCTCTTCACAGCCAGGCCAGCTTTCTGAGGGCTGCAGCAGTCTCAGCCAGGATGTTTGGTCTTTTAATTTAATTCCCTGAAACCAACAGCACTGTCTAGGCTTTTCCCTTCCATTTTGATTAGCAGACCAAATATGTTCTACATGAATCATATAATTATATCAGCAAATCCATTTTATTTTGTAATATTTTTTTCAGTTTTCCAAACTATAGGATTTTTTCCCCTGCAGAACTCCCCAAAGAGATGCCTCAAAGCAAAGCAATCATGCAAAAAGATTTATGACAGTCATTTGTATACATGAGTATGCTCACAGACATTCAAGTTCCCTCTTCTGTCTTCCCCTTTTATTTAGTGTGAAAGCACAAGCTGTTCCCAAGTCACATTTATACATTTTTCATAAATCAGATACACTATTCATATCATTTTAGAGATGAACATGAGGGGGTTTTGTGGGTTTTCTTTTTCCAGGGTCCCAGCATACTTCATGCTTTGCCTGGAGTCTTTAGCAAGCATCAAATGTAATGCAAAGGGACACTTGCCTTGTGGTTAATCGTGACCTGGAGCTTTGCTGGGTACCCCATGGAGGCTTGGCACTACCCGTGGTGCCTGAGGAAGGCAGCCTGGCTCAGATGAATCTCCAGCCTCACCACTCCACTCTGGGATCATGCAGCTCTGTGCTAGGTGCTGGCTGCTCATGAGGAGTCCATTCCTGGCTATATTCCTGCCTGAGGGGAGCTTGAGAGACAAGCAGTAGCACACCAAGAAAAGAGCACACCAGGCTTTACTACAAGAAGTCCTGCAGGACTCAGTCATAGCCTGGCTGTGCATTAGCATTAAAAAAAAATATAAAAAATGATGTTTGCAACTGTTATGGACTTGTAGAACAAATGCAGACATCTCATTTAGTTTCTCCCCCATCTTCATTTCCTATTTGCAAATGTCTGCCCTGGTTTATAATACCACACAGCAAATGTAGAGCACACCTCTGCTAGGAAGAGCTTCTTCATCTTCACTTAATGTCCTCAACCACCACATTCCCCCTGAAGAATAATGAAAACTGCACAGGCTGGGGACAGATCTCCAGTCAGAAAGAACAAGACCATCAGCTCACTGCTGGATTAGCCCACATCTGGCTTTTGCAGTCTCTTACCCTGTGCAAGCCAAATCCAGAAATGCTCAAACTCAGAAAGAACAGGATCAGGATCTGATGTCCTACGGTGGAGTTGGGACTGCTCTGTCACGGAGGGTGAGTTACAACATCCACACAGGTTCCCCCAGTGTTACAAACCACTGCCCATGTTACACAAACCACTGCCCATGTTACACAAACCACTGCCCATGTTACACAAACCACTGCCCATGTTACACAAACCACTGTCCATGTTACACAAACCACTGCTCATGTTACACAAACCACTGCCCATGTTACACAAACCACTGCCCATGTTACACAAACCACTGCCCCATGTTACACAAACCACTGCCCCATGTTACACAAACCACTGCCCCATGTTACACAAACCACTGCCCATGTTACACAAACCACTGCCCATGTTACACAAACCACTGCCCATGTTACACAAACCACTGTCCATGTTACACAAACCACTGCTCATGTTACACAAACCACTGCCCATGTTACACAAACCACTGCCCATGTTACACAAACCACTGCCCCATGTTACACAAACCACTGCCCCATGTTACACAAACCACTGCCCCATGTTACACAAACCACTGCCCATGTTACACAAACCACTGCCCATGTTACACAAACCACTGCCCATGTTACACAAACCACTGCCCATGTTACACAAACCACTGCCCCATGTTACACAAACCACTGTCCATGTTACACAAAACACTGCCCATGTTACACAAACCACTGCCCATGTTACACAAACCACTGTCCATGTTACACAAACCACTGCTCCATGTTACACAAACCACTGCTCCATGTTACACAAACCACTGCCCATGTTACACAAACCACTGCCCATGTTTGCATGTTACAGACCCGCTGGCAGCACACAACAAGCCTAAGACTGGAAAGAGCAGGCACTCATCTTGCTCTGCTCTGGCAGTTCTCTCTCTGCCCTGTTACACTGTATGTAAAAGAAATGCAAGGGGCAGAATGCCTTTACACCTCTTTGCATCCCCTCCACACCAGTGTAAAACACCCACCTGGAGCACATGGTGGGGGGGAATCAAGCCACAGCATTTGTCCTCAGTGTCTGGGTGGGAACACATCTCATTATATTATAAACTAGAAACACAGAAGCAGACTAAATGAATTCCTGAGTAGAATATCTACCCTATTACTCAGCTGAATGCTTCTAAATAGTTACCAAAAAATATTAATCTTCTGTATTCCTGGGAAGATGCCAACGTGGCAGAGGCCAGGAGAGACTTCAGCCTTCCAGAATTATTTCAGCCATCCAGCACTTCACACAGAACCTCCCCTGCCAGCTGCTCCCTCAGGAAGCCAAACCTGGCTTGGCTTGGGCTGACATCCCCCAGAGCACAGCTACCCACGTTTATCTGGGCTTATCACACATTTTGTGCTACCTAAGGCAAGAGTCTTGCTTCTCTGCTTCAGCACAACTGTCTGAATTAGGATTAGTTACACAAATGGGTTTTTCCTTTCTTGTGGGGAAGCTGAACAAAACCTTTTCCATTCTTGTCAAAATGTCCACATACAAAACAGTGGCATTTAGTAGACACAAAAGCCAAAGAAGGTGACAATAAAAGCTGAGTAAAAAGAGAGTTTGGGCTGTTTCCTGTGAAGAGAAGACAATATATTGCTAGGCAAAAATCAAATACATTTAATTAAATGAAATACTTTCAGAAAAGAACTACTTATTACAGTGATGATGTCTGCCCAACACACAGGACTGCTGAAGCTTTATTCAGAAAAGTTTGGAAATCAGACTGCGAGATGCCATTTCCAAATGTTCTGTATCAGTGTTCCAGAGCAGAGAGATCACTCAGCAGTGGAAGGCAATGAAATGAAGAGGCTACTAACTTACTAAAACAAGTTGCCTGCCTGTCCAGACTAGAGAGACCTGTGAACAAGAAGTCTCCTTACTTTTAAATTCTTGGTTACTGAAAGCCTTCCATGACCAAATTGTGCTGAAATTGCTGATAGGTATGGAAATAATAAAGATGAATATGACATAAAGAGGGAATAAACAATAAAACATATTAAAAAAAATCAATTTCTAGCTGATGGAAATTAAAGCTGGGTATGGAAGGTAGTCTCCTGGTGTGGTTTTATTTCTAATCCCTGTAAATGTTGATATGTGAAGCTGTAAAACTAGTCAAAAGGTATCTAGCTCAAGATCTATGGCTTTTATGCTTAGCAGAGTATTTCTTACAAGGCATTATCAAGCCCCCACTCCAATTGCTAGTTTAATAAATTCTGTGAATATAACAAGCACTACTCTAATTAAAAACAATTTTTTCCATCAAATTAATCATTTTAAAGATATCTGCAGCTGATATGATGGACATTACAAATGCTGCTAGCACCCATCTAGGTTGGTGCCAGCAGCATAGTAGTGTGTAATTTTATCTAATTGGTCAATTAAATTAAAATAATCTTTGAAACAAGCTATAATAAAAGTTGTATAATTCCAGTGCTACCTGTTATTTTCCTTGCCACTTTATCTACTCTGTCTCACTAAAATATTCTTCCAGGTCTTGGCTGAGTAATAAAATGGCAATCCTGATGGTTTCATGACAGAACAGTGGATGAGCTATGGCTGAACAATTCAGCTAATTTCAGCCTCTCCCTGTGTTAACCATTTCTTGCTGTTTTAAATCTATGGAACCAGAGACCTTTCTAAGTTTGAGTCATTTCTGAGCCTTTAGGAGACAACCTTGAAAATGCTCTTGAAATGGCAGTTTTAGATATTAAGTTCTTCAGCTGTCTTTCTGCTGGGTGTACATTGACCTTCTACATGGGAGTATCCACGGGTTCAAGGTCTCCCATAACAGAGGTGCCAAAACTCTGGTAAATCACATTAACTGGCACCAGGTTTGGGGCTACTTTGTGTCACTGCATTTCCCCCTGGTTTCTGTACATACTGTCCATTTGCTGACTTCACCAAATTATCATCTTCCAGGAGGAAGCAGATACTGGCTGAGATATGGAGCCTTCAGACAAACTTTTCTTAGGGCAAATAGGTTATTTCATGATTAAACAGAGTAAATGCCAATAGGTATTGAAATGCATGAAGGCTTGAATTTTTCTGGAGAGATTATGTCTAAGGGACACTATAAATATGCTATTCAAGTAATATCTTTTCCTTTTAAAGATAAGATTCTGTGTTCAAGTACAAACTATCATGTCATATCTTAATCCACCACCCTATGTCCCAAAGGGCTAAAAAATGGTTGGGAACTGATTTCCCTTTACAGTGCTCTCACTCCCAGACACTCATGTAGAGAGTCTGGAGGCTGGAGTATGGGTGCTTGGAGAAACTCAGGGAAGAGTTTTTCCCTTCAGAAACTCTTCAAAAAATCCCACCTAATCTAGCTCTACTGAGATGGAAGCAGAAGGTATACAGAGAAAGATTGAGTCATAATTTAGTCTGCTCCAGGGAATGGTGAGGCACAGAGCAGCTAATTAAGTCACTAAGTCCAACTATTTCCTTGTGTCTTCATCTTCCAATGCTTACCCAAGGTGTTCACTTCACTATGAAGTCTCAGATGAACAGTACAACTCTTGCACAGCAACTCTTTACAAAACTCAGATTAGAACTGATACAAAATAGTCCCAATTTCTACACTGGCAGAAGAAGTAGACCTTGGAGCTTCAGCAATCTCCATCATCTGTAAAACATGCATATTTCTATTTAACATCTACCTGGATGGGGCTCAACACCTTTAGAAGTAACAGCCATCAAATTCATCACCATCAGTGTCCACATTTCCTTTGCTGTAAAGGAGAAATAGTTGCCCCATATGATCTTAATTCATATTTTGGCCTCTGTGACTGAAATGGTCTATTTTATTTTTCCCCAGGTGTGGGACATACTGTCTCTGCACATCTATAATTCCATTAAACAGCTCTTCCTACTTAATTTCCCTTTAAAACTACATCCCTTGTGTGACAAGTGAGAGCTGGGAGAGAACTGGACTGTGGGGGTAGCACAAAAGAGAAAATTACAGAGTGGAGCAGAAAAACTGGAAAAGAAGAACTGCAATAAACCCATTCTGATGCCCTTCACATGGGGCATATTGGCTTTCACATGCTTTTGCAACCATTTTTTAGACCCAGAAGAAATCTAAAAATCTCGGTCTCACTAAGGAAAGAAGAAAGCTGGAAGAGACATGCTGCCCTGCCCAGATGATGCCACCCTTCTTTGGGATGCTGATCTCACTGGGGTGAAGTTTCCCACTGCTTCACAACTCAGTATATTGCAAATGGAACCTGTTGGCTCAGGCAGACAGAATGGGGAAATTCTATTTCAGTCAGGCAAGATCAATTAGCAGACTACTGACTGGTAAGAAGAGTCAAGAATTAGCAAAGCAAAGGACTTTTTAATGGAACTTTATATTATTGATCTCCATCTGCCATCAAAAGTCTTCAGGCACAGCATGAAATTTATTCAGACATTATAACCACCTAGCCTTACCCTGACACTGGGACTTAACATGCCTGCTCTTGTAAATATCATTCAGCAACAGCTGCATTATATTACCTGTCAAAAATTATTAATCCAATTCTGTTTTCATGTATATTTATCATTTCACTGCCAACCACAGTCAAATGATTCTGTAAGACATATTGATTTCCTGAATGAATTAAATGAAAAGTATCTGTCATAAGTTTTACAGACAGTGGAGTGATTTTCAACTACTCTTGGGTTTTTTGCTCTCTTTAATTCCCAATAGCTTGCAGATAATTTTTTGCATCCTTTCATTTTACTTGCTTAAAAGAACTTTGGCACCAAGTGAAACATCCTCACCTTCCTCATATAGTAATTCCATCTAATTTTGGGAGAGCTCCATGTGCAAAATACTGTTTCACTACAACTACTCTTCTAATCAGAGTAGCTCCCAGAATCAGAGCTAACCAAGTCCATTTTAACAAAACCATTCTGGGGTCCTGCCCTTGCATTCACCAAGGACGGATTTGAGCCTTACACCCTATTTGACCAATTCCCTGGTTACAACATTGCCCAGGTCATGCAGTGAACCACAGAGTGCACTCTGCCTTCCACAGCTAGGTTGTTACAGAGCAACAAGTTCAATCCATCTCCCCCAGGTAATGAATATTTACCATTTACATCTAGTATCCACAAAGAGAATTTAATAAAGACCAGCTTGTTAAAAGACAACCAGAGGTCTTGGGCATTGACCCCAGGAGTCCTGAGAAAACATGACACTTCTCAAGCAAGCCCCTTTC
Organism: Heliangelus exortis; assembly: GCF_036169615.1. NCBI lineage: Eukaryota > Metazoa > Chordata > Aves > Apodiformes > Trochilidae > Heliangelus > Heliangelus exortis. The sequence goes on along the minus strand of NC_092440.1, from coordinate 7,882,929 downwards.
ATCATTTCCTTCAAATGAAATTATAATAAAGTTTACCAGGCCTAAAGAAAAAAAAACTCAAGTCCGTAGGGGCTTCAAAAGTGACAAAAAGAGAAGAGATATATTAACACGAGCAGAGTGTCTTTCAATCCAGAGTGAGATGTGCCAGTCACCTGGAGATGACAGCTATCCTCTCCTGACATTCAAGTGGCTTTTGAGGAAAAGTAATTTTTCAAAAATATCCAACTTTTCCTCCTAACTCCCTTCAACCACTGACAAACACAAAGCCTTCAAGAGCCTCCTTGTCCCTCCTCTAGCTCATCTTTGAGGGCATCTTGTAGATGGCCCAGTTTGGTAAATGCTGTGTTAGAGAGGTTCAGCTCTTGAGGAGGAACAAAGCTGAGTGCTGAGGCAGAGTGAATCTGATCCATTTCTGTTTGATATTGCCAATGAGAACACCCAAATGACCCCTGAGTTGTTCATCTCTCAAGCTCATTATTCCATCCTATTCTTTAGGACACCAGCTCACCTATCATTACATGCAGGTTGTAAAAACTTCCCATCTTCCAAAGGACAGGGATGCAAACTGAAGCTTCTTTGCAAAGATCCTGCTGCCAGCAGCTGAGACTGATGCTCCTCTGCACAATACCAAATGAGCTGTGGAACACAGACTGTTATGAGTTGGGCCTTCTCTGCAATACATCAAGTTTCCAATAGTCAAGACACAGCACTGTGCAGGTGAGGTTTATTGCACAGTGTGTAGAATAGGTGTGAGATGTTGCTGAGCTAGGTAAAACTACAGATGAGCAAAGGATTTGCTGCCTGTGCCCTGAGTGCTTGCAAAAAAAAAAAAAAAAAAAAAAAAAGAAGTGTTACCACATTAGTAAACCACACAGAGAAAGATGCATGTACACTAATGTATTTTGCCATTTTTTACCACATCAATATCCAGGGGTAATTTTCCCCCTGCTATTTATTCAGGAATGCAAATACATTTGGGAGATGATGAAGGAGACAAAAGAAGGACTGCCCCTGCCTCTAACCCTTTTGGTCAACCTTAACCTTACCTAAGCCACTGCCTAGAAGTTGCATGGAAGAGAAAGATCTTGAGATGGACTGAAAGAGGAGGTGCCTCAGCCCAGGTACATACTCCATACAGAAGGAACAAAGAAGGAAAAGCATGTAGCAAAAATATTTGGATTTCCAAAGGTGATGTAAAGCAGCAGACAGGGGGGAACAGGTGGGTCCCCCCTTGAAGGAGTTGCCAGAAGAACAAGCAAAGTGAGATCAGAAAGATGATTTCAGAATTGGTAATTGTGTCTTGATGAGGGAGAACTATGCAGAGTGTAAGGACATTGAGAGAGAAGGGTACAGTGTTTTTGATTCAAAGGACTGACAGACTAGATAGGAAGCCTGACTGAGTGTGAAAAGAGAAAAGGCATTTCTTAGAAGTGATAAAGAAAATGTAGTCAGTCCACTGCCTGAAGGAAGGAAAAGAATTTAGGGTCAGACAGGGAAGAGATGGTATCTAGGTAATAGGCCTGGGTCAAACTGAGCATATTTCCTATATGTTAGCCCTGATGCTTTTATTACTGAGGTAAGAGGCAGTGATTTCATTTCACTTTCTTTCAGGCAATGCAGCTTGGTAATTTCTCTAGGATCATCTTGATTTTGTTCTCCTCTTTGACCTCCAGATCTCTGCATTTGATTATTCCTCAGTGATTTTTTCTGTAGCCACCGTGAATAACAAAATGATGCTACTTCTGCTCTCAGTATTCCCAATTCTGCTGCTGCTATTTGCTTTGGAACTGGAACTCTTTGCTTTGGCTGCATTGTCTCAGGGCTCCCACTGCCCAAAACTGTGCATTAGCACCATTTGTAAAATTGTACAGTTGCTTACTGAAATCCTTCATTTTTCACACACAGCCTGCACTTACAGTCAGCTTCTTGAGAAACAGCTAGAAAATATTCCCAAGGAAAGGAGCAATACTGGCTTCTCTTTTTTTTTAAGAAAAAAAGGGAAATAGGAGATGTGTGCAGAGTGACAGCAGTGCCTTAGCTCATGCTCGACTCAGGCACTTGAGAGGTTTTCTCCCTTCATAACCCCTTGGGACATGCAATGGCTTTACTGGTCCATAAGCAGCAGTACTGGGATCCCATCACACTAAATGCTGCATCCTGAGTGTCTCACAGACTGTATGGGTGCATAACAATCTCCTTTTTTTCCCCTTTACCTCTCCTCAATGTTACCTAAGGGGCTTGTGACCTTAGCTGAGGAAGCTGAAAAATAAATTACAGGCAGCTCAACTGGGATCCAGACTCAGACCACATCCAGTCTCCCCTCCCTAAGCTGCCTCCTCAGGGCTGGGGCAGGGAGGAAACACTGGATCAGAACATTCAGGTGCAGATTGGTGCTGTGCTCTGGAGGAGACAGCCAGACAGCTCACAGCTGGACAACCCCCCAGCTCTGGTCAGCTGCCACTGGGAAGTGTCATGGAGGGATAAATTGGTACCAAACTCCTCCTGGTTGTCCCTAGGAGCAGGACTGGCTTGTATGCAGCTCAAGAGGGTGTTTCTGAGTCACGTTGCTGTGGGGCTCACACGCAACTTCTGTGTCACCAGAGCCTCTCATAACCCTACAGAGCTCTCCAGGGAGCATGTTAGTTTGCTGGAGCTTTTGTCCCCAAATAACCATCTGAAGCTTCTGCTGGAAAAGGAAACAACATTCTGTACCTATTAAAACTGCTACAATGGAGAAGGAAATCGCCTTTCATTAATTTTCTATAAGTGGATTACACCAAGCAGAGTGTAAACAGTCCCATGGGCACCAATTACCAGGCTTATTCTATAACTGAATTGTCCTAAACAAGCACCATTTTAATTTGAATATCAAATACTTTACACAGCAGGAAAGAGAAGGAATAAACCAACCTAACAAAGCAATTGTTACGGATTTCTACAAAATTGCTGTGGAAACCTCTGTGTCCCCAGTGGATTGTGCATATTTTCTTTGCATATGCTCGTGCTGCACATCTCACTTGATCAGATGAGAGGCAGCATGGGCACATTCCAGCTACTGTGCCATTAACAAAATTGCTCCAGAATTTAAGGAGGAGTCAAATTCAAAAACAAAAAGCCAAACACAAAAAAACCCAAACAAAAAATCTCACAACAAAACAAAAAAAACCCCACATTTAATTAGATTTGGCATGATTATCTTTTTTTTTTTTTTTTTTTTTTTTTTTTTTTTTTTTTTTTTTTTGAGACACTAACTTAATAGACCTATTTTCTGCTTATAAATATTTTGATGAAACTAGCCCTTGGGTATGATTTTTCTTTAATAAATTGAATAAATTGGACTGAATAAATGCTTCATATCTCCACGAATGAGCAAAGCCAACGGCATTAAAGAAACAGCACCCAGCATCCCCCAGATCAGTTCCCCACCATAATACAAGAAATCTACAGTCTCATGAAGATTTGGGGCTTTCACATTTCCCATCCAATTTCTGCCTGGTTCCTTGAACTGTCATTTCAACCCAGTTACAGAAGAGCATGTCAGCCTCATCTGATGAGCTGTAGGACAGAGGTGTTTGCTTGCTGCTCTGTAGTACAATGAGAGCCTGAACCACACACAGCATAAAAGGTTGAGGGCAGATCACTTCAAACAAAATGAAATGGAGAATTCCAGTTCCAGTTGGAACATGGTGCAAAGCTCTTGCCCTCCATAAGACCTGAGGAACAATAAGAGTGCTGGGGCAGAGCACCAGGAAGTTTGGCTCCTGATCTAAATCTCCAACACACCGACTAACAAGGCAGATTTGCAAGAAGTTATTCAGAGCCCTTATTGCTATAAACTCAGCAGTCCTGGCAGAGGGCACTCAGCACTGCAATATGTTCTGACAGACTACACTGTGAATTGAAAGCAAGTGTCCTCTGTACAGTTCTCAAAGAAATAATTTGGTTCCTAGGTGGAGACAATGTCGTTAAATGTCTTTGAAGCTCTGAATACTAAACAGTCTTTTTTTTTTCCTGCCAGTATATTCTGACTTCATTTTATACATCACACAGATGAACGGGCAGGAAAGAACAGCCTTCTGGAAACTGAGTTTGGTTTTGTTTGTTTTTTCCCCAAAACCATTATTGAGTTCCATGTGGCAGCAGTAACAACTGCATGTTCTCCACTTGCACTTGTAACATGAAAGTCCCTAAAAAGAAATGTGAGGAGATATTTATACACCAAACCCATAAGAAGCTATGAAGTTTCCTCCTCTTTCAACAAGCAGAAGAATATTCGGCAATTACTTAGACTGAATCTAAACATCTTATTTAATAACCAGGCTCTGAAAAGGTCAAACCACAGCATCCTTCCTTTAATATCTACTTAAATGAGGATAAGATAAAGCAAGTGGATCAACAAGACTTTAAAGGTAAGAGTCTGATGTCTTCTAAATCCATCTGGCTGCTCCTACATGGAAGCTGAAGTTTGGGCACCTTACTCCTGCACACTCCTCTGCTCCATCCTGGTAATTAAAGGCAATCAGCCAGAGGGCTTTGTGCCCAGACACAAAGTTCTAGACAATCCTGTGTCCATCTGCAATTCTTCCTGTGCCAACCTATGTCCTTCTGAAGCTCCTCCTTTTCCCCATGAGTGACTTCAAGCAGTCCTGCACAGTCCCAGCCCCCAGGCATGGGCACTGGTGTGCAGCATTGCTGTACTGGCATTTCTCTTGTTGCTCTGGGCACATGTTCCACAGAGGAGCTGAAAACTACAAAATTCACTGAGTCAACTTCAGGCATCTTTAATTCCCAGACTTTCCCACCACTGAAGAAACAGAAAGAGTAGGCACAGGATAAAATTTGTAGCCTTCCCCATGGCTGTCAGGAGGCTCAAGCTTTTCTCTCATTCATTATACATCTGCTGATCCTGTGTTGGGCTTGCTGCATGGCTCATCCAGCCCCATCCCTTGCTGCCAACCCCATGGAAAAACCAGCTGAGATCTCTGCTCCAAGCAAGGCTTTTCAGGTGACCTTGACCAGGTCACTCTACCTCAGTTCTTCACATGGGAAGTCTCAAGCTTTTACTTCAATAGAGCACTAGAAATAAATCAAAATCAAATTCACAGGAGCAGGTAGGTTACCAAACATAATGATTATGGGATAATGATTATGGATAGCCCTACATTTTACAGCTAATTGATTGTTCATGTTATGCTTTCCTGCACAGCTCACCAGACTCTGTCCTTGTGCTTGCACAGTGCTCCTACAGCCCCTGCAACCACAGCTGGATGCAGTGTAGTTGTGTTGTGTTCCAAGCCTGCAGTTCCCCCTGTGCAATGAGATATTCTGGATGAAAAATAAGAGCAACAAATTTCAGGATCAGTGGAGAAGCTCCCTGTATATTTATGAGCTTAAGTTCAGCCTTTAAAAACTCTTTTTCCCCAGTGCAGTTTCCATCAAGAGGAAGTCATAGACAAAACACAGAGAAGCTGCTAATAATAAAATGGCCAGACAGAAAGCACAGACTTGGTGTATTATTTCTTTTCCCACATCACTACTAGCAGAGCGAAATAGCAAGGAGCACCAATAATTTATTTACTGGTCTTCAGTACTTCACACCCTGCTGTTTTTCTACCCCAAACAAGACCCTGTGGGTTTAATTAAGATTTCAGAGGAGGTTTGGGAGATATGATTTCACTCAGCCTATGCCATTTTTTCCATGTTTTCTACAGATGCAGGCAGAAAAACCTACTCAGCATAGTAAATCAAACATGGTGCTGGTGGGCAATGTGTTAGACAGCCATGGCAAAAATCCCCTTTTTCTAATGCTGCAAGGGATGACCACAACTGAGGATTGTCCAGAAAGCCTCTGCCTGTACAGGGAAAGGCAACCCTCCAAACTTAGCATGCCACAGACATCATCCTGAACCAAGAACTGAGAGAAAGATGTCAGTGAGTCCCCTGAGGTACCTTTCCTCCCTCCCTTGGCACATCCATGGGGCACCATCTTATCCCTGAACATCCATAGGGCTGGCGTTTCCAGGCTCACAGTTGAGACTCCCACAGGCAAGAAACTAATGCTATGAACTGGAGAAATCATGTAGGGTTAGATCCAACATCATAATTAGGAGGTTCCAGGTCAGTATCTGACTCTCTTCACTTGTGTGTCCCCAGTTGTCCCTCCAGACAACTCCTTTTCTGACTTGTCCAAACTGCTGGCCAAGGGGGACCTGGGACTGCAGCCCTCAAGATCTTTCTGGGACAGATAAAGAACCATGGCAAAATGTTGTTGTACTCAAACTTTTCTAACTGAAAATTACCCACCACTCAGCTTGTCCTCATAAGAATCAACAATTACTATCAGACTGTCCAAGTTTATAAGTAGTTCTTCTTTGGCACTGTAGATGATCCCACAGGAGTGACCATTTCCTGCAGCTATCTCAGATGGAGGAGTTTAACCCAACCTACCCAACATCTCAGCAGAATGCTACAAGTAGGAAGGGGTTCAGGAATTGTGCTTTGAGACAGATGAGGAGCAATCTGTATTTGAGGAAGATGACAAGAGCTCCAGAACAATAACTGAAAATGAATCCCTGCCATAGGCCTTCTGTTACTGCTGTAGGAAAAAAAAAAAAGGAAAAATGAAAAAAAAATCGTATTTAAAATTGGAGGCCATTGTCAGTGCATTTTTCTTTAAGTCAAAAAATGACTGAGTTTATTTTCTATCCCTCTTGTTTTCAAGCCAGCATCTTAGAAGCCTGAAAGTGAAAGATATTTCCTTATCAATTGCTTGTTTTTCTCCTTCTCTGCCACCCATGCAGAGTGGGCTGTTTATTGAGGTTCATTCATGTGTAGGCACTGCTGGCATTGATGTATTTTGTTAGCAGGGTGAAGATTTTTTTTCATTTATTTGCTTTTTTTTAAGAGCAGACCAACACATTCATTTAGGCTGTCAGAACAAGAAGATTAAGATGATGTTAATTTTGGAAGCAGAAACAAGTAGAGACAGAACTGGTAGGCTCCCCATCTGAGACATCACAGGATACCACACAGACAAGCTCAGGACTTCCAGACCCTAATTCTGAGCTACCCTTATTGTGACTGCAGCCTAACAGGTAGAAGGTTTCACTCCCTTTGGAAAGTATATTTCCTGTTCCTTTTTAAAACTGCTTTAATCTGATTTATGGAACGTTGGGATTTTGAGATCACAAGCATGGACAGCATTCTTCTCTGGTTCTACTCACGAACATTCTACAGTCCTGCTCATCTCCTTTCCAACTTCCTGCTCAAATCTGAGCCCTGCAGCATCACACAGCTGATGTGTCCTTAAGGAAAAATGAGAAAGATCTCTGCAATGACATTGTGCCACCCCTCAGACAGGGAGGATGAGGAATATTCTGTAAGCATCCCTTGTGGCAAGAAAGAGACAGCTGCCAGACTTAATCAAACCAGTGCAAACATCTTCCTCTTATGCATGCCTGAAATGAAGGTAATCAAAGAAACCAATTAAAGAAAAACTTTCATACAAGTTAAAGCATTATTTACACAGGGCAACTGCCCTACATATGTTTGAGATACCAGAATCATTCTGGTATTTCCAAACCAAACTCTACTATGAAACTTATTTATATAATGAACAACATGGCCCATGTGAAGATGCCAGTTTGCCACTCTCTTTATAATTACCTACAGAAAGAGCAGATCAGGAGTGAATCACAGTTCTACCATCTAGGCTGATCACTTGGGCAGCATCCCAACTGCTCTAGGAAGAGAGACACAACAGATGAACAACATGCATTTCAGCTCATGGAAGGCAAACAATGCCACTTAAATGGTATCCCTTAAAATTCTTTTCTCCTCTATGACTTAGACAATGCAGAAGGGGAGGAATTCAACCCAGACCCTCCAAACTCCTCACCAAATCAGAGAACCAGCATCCTGAATTCCCAGAGGGAAGCATTAACACTCCTGCATTGTGAACCATGAGGTTACTTCACTCAGCTTTTTAAAAGCCAAGGTCAGTAGGAAGGCAGATTTTAGTAGGTCAAACACACCTACACTGCTAAAGCATTGGGCTCAGCCACTGATTCTGCACTGTGCAAAACTAAACCAAGTCATCTGTCATATGACTCTTCCCTGCTGATGTATCTCTCTTTGCAAGGCTACCTAAAAATTAGCTTTGTTTTGGGGTATTTTGGGGGGTTTTTACCTACCCCAGAGATGGAAAACTGTTCACAGTGTAGACAGATAAAGTTCTGCTCCAGCAGCAGTAAACTGGATTTACTCTGCCACCCAGCTGGTAGGGAATTCCTAAACACAAATTAGAAGAAAAACTGCTCAGGGGATGAACCTCTCCTATCAATGATAATCTTATCATGTCATGTTTCCACCAGAAAACACCACAGTAGGTATCAGCAGTGTTAATGATGGGCTCTAACTGGAAAGTTAAGAGATAGGCCTGATGGTGGTAAATCTGCTTTAAGCACTTGGCCTTCACTGAGAGTAAATCTATCTAATGCAGCTCTTCACATGCTGGTCACCTGTAGGGAAAATATGGACATTTGCTGCACTAGAGAGAAGCTCTGTGTGTCTCCTGGATGCTGGTTACACACCAATTAGACTGCCTTTCTTTCAGCTAATTATCAGTTTATTAACATTACATAGTGCCTCATTCAAAACTCTCTCCATACAGTTAAAAATAAACAAACCAATGCAAAGAAACAAACTGATCCTGGTTTGCTTGTTTCAGTATTCCTGCATAAGCTTCTTTTGACAGAGGGGGTACCCCTGGACTGAACACTGCCTTCCTTAGCTGCACTACACACAGCCCAAGCCATGCAAGTCAGCTCATGACTAGAATGAGATTGGGGCTTCCATAAAGGGTAACAGCATCTTCCACATCTTTTGGCTAAAATCACACATGGTAGCACTTTGATTGAAGATTCATCATCTCCCATCAGGCTACATCCTGCTTTTTACAGAGAAAGACTATAATGATTTAATAGGCCCCTTCCATCCCTAGCATTGCTGAGCAGGCTTTGAATAATTTAGACAAAATTTAATTGTGGTCTGGATCGGTCTGATTGCTTTCATTAGATGCAAACTCTTTGGAGTGCAGAGGGAGGATTTGTCTTCACTTTGAAAAGGAAGAACAATATTTACCTGTTAGAGCTCCCCCACACTAGATACCCAATGACAGAAACTCATGGTGACAGACACCAAATCAGACTCCATAAAAAGTTCCATGGTTGATCTTGGCCACTTTTCATCCCTACCAAGCAACACACTTCAAAATTTGTTTAACCTTTGTTAAAAGGTTCTTTCCCCTTGTCAGCACCTCATTCTCCCCAACTCACTGCAAAAACCCCTTCTCTAACCCTCCTTTAGACAAAGGGCTGCTACTCAGCTCCCATCATGGAAAAAAGATGCAGTAACTTTAAGTTAAAATCCACCTTTTAACTCCAGTGTCAGTCATGGCTATGCCTGCATGCTCATGTGCATGGAGCCCTTTTGCAGCAGCTATTTACACATAAATACAAGGTACACATTTCAGATCTCCCCTGAACACACACCCATGTGTCTAGAGGAGTTTGCATGTGTAAAATCTGTCAGTTGCTTGGGAAAGAGGGAGCATTCTCAATATTGAGCACTCAAATGGAAGCTGCCTTAAAACAAGAACTGCATAGACACATGCCCCTATTTCTACTGAACAGTAATATTTCTACAGCACTATGGAAAACTCAAAAGAAATCAGAGAACACAGAGTTTCAGGCATTGCTTAAGGTCTCTTGTAATATCAGAGATTATCATCCCTCCATATATGTGAGATGAGTTTGGGGGGAAAGAGGAGGGATTGCTGAAAATTGGCTTTTAAATCTGGCTTCCCCTGAGAAAGATGGTCATGCTCTGAGGTTTGTGGTATTACTTGATAAGCAGTGATTAAAACAGTAATCCTGAATTGTAATCAAAAAGCAGTCAAGGCTCTGAAATTACTTTTCACTAAGCTTTTTCCCCTTTCAAAGACAGCCCTGTATGGCAAAAGATAATAAAACCAGAGACGCTGTTCCAATTTAATTTAGAAATATTTGATCCATTAATTTATAGTTTGGAAAGGGTTTTCCTCTTTTATTTGTCTTGAAATCCACATCAAAAGTGGGTCTATAATTTAGGAGGTCGGAGGAAATTCTTTTTGCTGTGGATGCTCACTCTGGAAGAATACCTGATATATTTATCTGTCAGCACAGTGTATGAAGTAGAGAAAAGGTTTCCCCTCACCCAGTGAAGTGCTGGGTAAAATCAGCCTTACCCATGCTTTCCCAGGCAGCAGAATGTGAGGCTGGTCCATGTGATTGTTGGTAGCATAAAGTCTCTCCTTGTGACAATATGATTTTTCACATAACAAATGGTCCAACAAGCATCAGCAATGATGTTTCCATAGGAAAAATCATTAGCAACAGGATAGTCCAACACTTATGCTTTTTGAAATTTCAGCAGGAAGCTTAAAACTCTAAGTCTGAAAATTTTCCCTAGTTCTGTGCAAGGATTTGTCTTTTGGTTTTTTTTCTCCCTTTAGGCTGAGCATGCAGGAAAACAGAAATAAAATTCACCAAGCTGTAAAAATCAATAGTGATGCTTTGTTCTGTGTAATAGAAAAACTGCAGAAGTTTATCAAGCTGAACAGCAAAATTCAAAGCTGGCCATGACAAGAACTCAAACCACTGCTTGGATGTCACAGTCAAGCCCCACACCCAAATCTTAATCTTTATAAAGAAACAAGGACACTTTTCCAAACATGCCCCTCTGGAAACACATTGATTTTAGAGACAACTGAGGGAGTTTCACACAGTCAGTGCTATTTGCTGCCTACCCTGAACCACAGTCACACAACTCCCACCATTTCTGATCTCATATTTCCTCCAAAGATCAATTAATTACCTTTCTAATTGCATCTCTCCACATTAGGAGCTTGCAGTGTGGCATTTCCCCATGTCCCAAGGCCAACAGCCTCAGAAATGAGATCAGCTGCTTCACATGGAGTGGAAACCTTGATCAGCTTGAGCCTGAGAGACTGCAGATGAAGAGGAAAGCCTTTGAAGAGCAATGGTTTTTGGAATAACACAGGAGAGAGAGACAGTAAAGCTTTCTGTGCATGTCAATTAACCACATTTTTGAAAAGGCCTGCTAACAAAACTTATACATCCTTGATTTGCAGAACTTGATAAAATCCAAGTTAGAACATGAACTTTCCAAAAACAAATTTTCCCAGTGATAAATGGTTCCCCTCTGTTCCATTTACCAGCTGGGTAGTGAAGATGAAGACAAAGCACACCTATTATCCGTGGATTAAAAGAAGCCCTGGATTACAGATCATAATTGAGCATAATTATTCCAAAAGCAAAAGAAATTTAAGGTTGCAGAATTTGGCCCACAGAGTAGCATTAACATGATCAAAATGGTTCTGTTCTACTAATGTACACTCTGGCAGTCTATTTTCAAGCAACCAGAAAAAGATCTCCAATTTCTTATAGAGGAACAAAAAAATCCCAAGATACCTTTACATTTTATGTTAGTCTATAAAACTAGTAAAGTGTAAACTCAATAAAATGGCTTTTAATCTAGCACAAATTTACCTCATACTGTGTGATACAATCATCTAGAACAATGTTGTGGGTTAAATTTGCAAAACAGAAGATGAAAACTAAAATACTCTCTTACAATATCTAGGGAGCAAACCCCAGCTGTCCTTCATAATGAAAAAAACTTGAAAATTCCAGAGTATGGCATTAGCAATGCCAGTCAGCTTAGCATTTCTTTCCATAGAAGAATAAATCTTACTATTTTTCGGTCACATGGGTGCTACTCCTCATGTCACTGGGCCAAACAAGATTTGACTTACAGAAAAATCCTTATGTACAAGATCCATGCTAAATACAAATGCCTGTTTATTAACTTTATCATTCAATCTTATGATCTTACACTTGTGGCATTGCACTGAAATAAACATAATGCAAAAATGAAATAAGAAATGCATGAACTGTACTCAGTGTCAGAAATCATAAAAATCAAGACTACATCAAGGAGGAGGAGACATTTTTGAGCACTGAGTTCATGTCCTTTGGAGACAAAAAGCATACTTTGGACAACAGAAAAAAAGCTGCTAAGCAGACATTGTGTGTGCTATCAGGACATATTCCTGGTCATATCTAAAGGCACCACCTCCCAACAGATGGAAAAATCACCACCGAGCAGCATCCTCAAAAAACCAACAGCTTGTTACATCATGGTTTACTGGACTAAAATGTGGGGTTTCCTGCTGCAGCCCAGCTGCAGTGGTGCTCACACACTGCTGTACTGCAAAGCCAAGTGGTGGTGTTGAGGTCAGGTTCAGTCCTGATGAAGAAGAGGAGAAAGGCACTACCCAAGCTCCAGCATGGAACCTGGAATACTTAATGACACTGTTTGAAGCAGTGAAAAGCAAGCAGTTTTGAGAAGGATACGTGACATAAAATGATTGGGTTTTTAAGAAGCATGACAGGGGTCAAAATGTCAGTGTGCAATAATAAAAGTGAAACAATTCAAAAGGTAGAATTGACTCTGTCACACTTGACTTACCAATATCTGACTCATTTCTTCAAGCCTCTCCAGAGCCCAGAGAGCAATGCAGACCCATTTGGTTAGGCAGAAAAGGACCCTACACTTTCTTTGGAAGTATATGTGTGATTCCAGCTTGAGACAGGGGAGAGCAAAAACCTGGTTCAGTATTTACAGAAACAGTGGTTGCAGAACATCAGCTCCCTCAGTGCTAAAGTGGGAGGGAACAGGGACTCAGAAATAAGAGAGGTGAGAGCAGGGTGGGATGTGAAGGGTACAGTGGAGGGGCTTGGTTTGATGGGCTGTAGAAAAGGAAGCTTCCCAAATGTGGAGAGAAGTCAGAATAACAAAAGAAGACAACTCCATTCAAGACACAAATAGGAATCAGGCTGTCTATAGGAAAAATAAAAAAAAAACCCAACCCCAAAACAACAAACAAAAACCAAACCAAACCAAACAAACAAAAACCAAAACACAAAAAAGCAACCACAAAAAAAAAAAAAAAAACCACCACAAAAAAACAAACAACCCCCCCAAAAAAACCCCAAGAAATCAAAAGGCAGAATGAAAGATGAGAATGGGAAGAGCTACAGGAGAATTTTGGTTGTGCAGAGAATGAAACTACACCTCAGACATACTGACCTGGGAGTCAGTAAACCAAAAGGAGGCTGAAAAAAATATACCAAGGAATGTTGTAAAACCTACAGCTCTCTCAAGCCACATGGGACTGGCAAAGAGCATTCTCAGGTTTGCCTTCTTTTTGCTTCTGGGATTTACTGCATTATTGCTCATGTTGTTGTATTTCCATTGTACTAAATATAACAATATACTAAGAATTTTAATGCATGATGAGCATTCCTTTAAGACTCTTGTAACACAGATGAGGACAGAGTCCATATGTACCCCCATAGCCACCAACATCCGTTTACACCACACACAAACTCAGATAAAGATTGTGTCATAAACTGTAGTTGGGATCTGTCATCACACACCAGGATCTTACTGCACTAGAGACTTAGTAACACAAACCAAAGCAAGAGGTCCAAATACAGCAGAAGATGAACAAATGGTGGATTAGATGGAAGAAAGCAAGATGTTACTGCTTAAAAAAAAAAAAGTGGTCCAAAAAAATATGCTGGCTGTGGACAATTGCTCCTGGCATCTTAGCAAGGGACAGTTTGAGAAGTATGATTTGACAGAAACTAACAATAAAGCTCAGACTTTTAACAGAAAAATTTGTAATTCATCTCAGAAATCACAGCTTCTACTTCCCTCTACAGACACTTCAGCCCTACTGTAACACAGACACAGACATCAGGCAAACACAGATGTGTCCAGCTCTGCATCTCCTTGTAAACAAGGCAAGTGGAGCGGTGATTTGCAAAAAGAAAAAAATTCTCACTCTGCATTCAAAAGGTAAATAATGACTCTGACCTACTGTGCTGACCCCAGACAGTGCAGGCTCTCCCTGATCTATCATTTACTCTCATGGCATACAGAGCAGTACAGCCCAAGGAGTAAATTAATCATTTTCTCTTTCTGCAGTGTACAGAATATGGACTGCTCCAGTGAGTGACTACTCCTTTATACGATAAGGTTAATCAATAAAGATAATTAGACACTTCTGGTTAGTATGTCTATGTCACTGAAAAGAGCACATGAAGTCCTGCCATCCCCTATTGAGACATAAACAAACAGTGGAACAAATCCAACTGGTAAAAAAATTATCTAATACAATGGAAGTTAGAAACTCAGATTCGTATGGTTCACTCCAATGTGAACATTTCTGAATTTCAGAAGAAATCACATACTGCCTAAACTGCCACAATCTGAGCCATGAGGCCATGAGGTCAAATGTCTGTGTTCACCTGGCACCATCCTGATTTTATTGGATTTTTGAGCAATCTGTGGCAAGTGTCAATTTTTCAGACCCCTAGTTTCCTAGAGCTGGAAACTTGGCAAAACTGACCGAGATAAAAAAATCCAGTTCTGCTTTGGGCACAAGGGTCCAGTCACAAAAAAAAAAAAAAAAAAAAAAAAAAAATCCTGAAAAGAGCCTTGTTTGCAAATATTTTGGCCATGTCTACACAGAAATAATGAAAATGGGGGTTAATTAACCTCCCCCCTACTCCACAACATCTGCTTGCTCAGGCTTCCTTCATGCAAAGCAGACAATATGTTCAGAGAACAAACAAGTTCAAAGATGCATCCACCGTTGCTCCCTCAGAGACTTTCCTTCTTTCCAGCTGCTTCTGTGGGACCTACAGATTTTATTTTTAACTCCTGAGAGCCACACAGTTCATCTTAGATCACTTCTCAGCTCGTAACAGGGAGGGCAAGGCAAAGCTCTCCAGCTAACAATGAAAAATCTACAGTGATGGACAAGTGGCAGATGATCCAGCTAATCTCCACTTGTCCCACTTTAACTGAAGCTTTTGGAAAACAACTATCGATCCCTAGTTCCACAGTCACAAATCCTCAAGTAATTCTCTGTGAAAAGAAAAGCTGCTTTTTCTGAGGGGAGGGGGAGCCTTCTTTTAACCACAAGAGAGAGAGGAAAAAAATTTTTAAAAATTAATTTTGCGGCACCAACAGCCACCCAGAAATTTTCTGCTGCCCACAGACCAAGAGCTCACTCTCCCAAACTCACACAAATGAAGTTTTTGCTTCCAACCTCCCCCAGTTAACATTTCATTCCCAAGCAGGATGTGGACATCAATTTTACTTTTCTTATAGTTGTGTTGTTGAGTATATTTTGCTCTCCTTGCTCAAACACCTTTTTATTGAGGCTGCACTATATTCACTTGGATATTGTTTTCCTCTTTCTTGCCTTCACAAGGAAGGAAACAGACAGTGCCAGAACTCCATCTGAGCTGTCATCCCAAAATGCAGCCACATGCAGCAGTGGCTGTCAGAGCTCCAGGGATGGTTTGCAATTGCTTAGTAAAACACCTAAGTTTAGCTTTTCATGAATAAGAGATAATAACAACTTCAATGGAAGAGAGAAAGAAACAACAAAACAACCCAGAACCCAGCAAGAGGCTGTGCCAGAGAAAGTTTTTACAGGAAACATCTACTTTGCTTTTGCCCTTCCCCATTTGAAGGCTAAAACTTTTTTCTCTACCAGCACAGCTCATTTCAGCACGTTCCCAGTGTTGTTATTTTCACAGTGAAAACCAAACCAAACCAACCTGCTAAAAACCAACAAATGCTAAACTGAAGATGGAGTTGCATAACGTTGTTAGATGATGACCACAACCACTGGAAACATTCTGAGAACCAGAGGAATCAAAAGCCTGAAATGATGAGAAGAAAACAAGAACAAGTGGGCCACCAAGGCCAAACCACACTAAGAAGCTCCACATCTCTCTAGGGCCTCACTGATTTGCACCAGAATGGTGCTTCAGTTCTCAGCAAAAGGGGCTGAAGAAGCCCTGACAGGACAGTGCCTGGAATTTATCATTAAGACCCAGTACAAACTGGGGAAAAGGGAGGCAGGAGGTGAACCCAACCCCTGTATTTTATTAAACAAAAGAAAATTTTGGCTAAAAATAATAATAAAAAATTGTCTACATTACAAAAAGTGAAAGTAGATGATCACTATCTGACCCTGAAGACAATTACTTTCCAGCTAAAGTTACAGATCAGAAGAATAAGAAGGGAAATGCTCAGTTCCTGCCATTTTTAGTTTTTGTTTTTTTCTTGTTCTTATTCAAGTCCAGATTCTGAGACAACTTCAATAACAATCAAAATGCCAGATCTGCCAAATACTCCAGATCCTCGTGTCACCCAGAAAAGTAGTTTAATTGTTTCCATTATCTTTGCAGTTTTATTATTCTAATTATCTCTGTGCTTTTACTATCCTAAATATTGATCTTTCCTTCTAATTAAGCCTATAATTAAGATAGGAAGATGTTGAGTCTGTTTGTGACAAAGGGCAACCCAGCCAGTACAAAGCAAACTAATCCCTTGGTGCCATACAGGGAGCTGGAACTGAGCATCTGGAAAACTTCAGAACTTCTGAATTTTATTTCTAGAACGAAAAAATCTGAATGTTGGGTTACTTGCAGTTGCCACATATAACCAAAGGGCAACCCATTACCAGCTTATTGACAGAAAGAAGGATTTTAAGGGCTTTGGAGGGATGAAACTTTGTATTCTGTACTGGGGCTGAACTTTGCAGAGTGCTGTCCTAGCCCAGGACAACTTGTGTGTGTCACTGCAATGCAAAGGATCAGTAAAGAGATTATTCCCTTCTATGTCGTGTTGTATTCTTCTGCTTCAGTGCTGAAGAAGTTACCATGCCCTGTCATATGTCATTCAGAAAAAAATACTTTTCATGGGTTCTTCTGCAGTTTGCATGTGCTTTGCTTGCATTTCACAGGTAGCAGGCACGTGTCCTTGAGTTCCAGTAACAAATAACATTCATTGGCACATAGTACAGATGTCTTTCTGTTAAAACTTGGTCTTGTTCCCACTAAACTACGAGTTTGATGCTGGAAACCAGTAGAAATAATGATGAACTCAAAATAATAATGTATTCTCTAAACCTTAAAAATATAAATATAAATCATTAACAATTATGTAGCAAATAGATGATCAGATTTTTATTATGTTCAAAAATATTTTTCTATTTTATTTTCTTCACAAAAAGATCCCTTTAAAATATATATGCTATGTCACAAATGAAGGTGATGAGGCTGCAGAGCAAACAATTAAGCTTTTGTACCAAATTCCTCCTGTAAACTACATCCCATATTCTCAAATTTCAAAATATTTCTCCTTTAATTTCCTGTTATTATATTTCCAGAATGGCTTTTTGTATATAGTTTTGAATGGAATAGCATCCACAAAACTAAAGCCAACATTCAGGATAATGATTTCTTATCCTGGGGTGGGTATAGGAATACTGGAAACAGCTCAGACCACTACACAGGCTCGTGTGTTTTGTATCCTAACTCACATTTGGGATTTTGGACATAGACTTGTTGGCCTTCAGCAGAAATCCAAGTCCCATTGAAGTATTTTCCATCATATTGTGGGGGAAAAAAAGGTGGATCTTCTGCAGCTTCCTGAGCAAGCAGTGGTTGAGTGAGACATTGCAGTAAATGGAGCAATCCCATCCTGACAGACAACAGAACCTGGTACTGAATTCTACACTCCTGTGATTAGCAAGAAGCAGCATGGCCACAACTGCTGCAGCAGGATGGCTTTTCCTGGCTTCCACAGGGGATCTTCTGAGTGGTATTGTTGTTTCAAAGGCCTATTAATAACTGAGTATAGAAAATCCTGACAGTCCCAGTGGCTTTATTTGTAAAGTATGCTAAATCCTTTAGTCAGTGATGGAGAAGAGTCTGGTCTCATGCTGAGTTCTGCTAACAAAACATTACAGTAAGACCTGAAGAAGTCATTTAATTCTTAAGGAGGTATATTCCAAGCATCCCTGCAAGGGCTAAAGAAATTTTTGACTTTAATTCTAGGGTGTATCTCAGAGAACAGCAGGCTGGCCAGACACTGCTACTTTGCATCTTACAGTTCACATTCAGATTCGACTGACTGCACATAAATTGTACACTGGGGAATTCAAAGGAACCTTCTGCATTGTAACTGCTTTATCACCTGCTTGAGTAGTTCTGTGCTGCCCAGCTGACATGACTCTCAATTCATTTTTAAGCTTGATTCTTAAAAGCAACTGCACAGCTTCAAAACCTCCTGGTCTATCACATATGGAGATGCCGTGTGATTTGTTACTGCTCCAGAATGGCCAAATGACTCAACTTTTTCCTTCAAGGTCTACTAAATGCCAAGACAAAATGAGTTTGGTGATAGAGGATGGAGGAAGCTCAGATTTGCTTTTCATTCTGCCATGACTAAGAGGATGAATAGGCAATAGATGCTTTTTCTTAAGTACCACATAATATGGAGAACCAGAGGAAGTGCATGTAAAAGACAAGAGTAGCTGAGCAGATGAATCAGTCACACAGGAACCAGCACGTTCCTGTAGTTTCAATAAGAAGCCTGAAGCACTTACTCTCTCCTAAGGCCATCTGTGCACAGCTGATTATTCTCCAGGGATTCAGCAGCACGTTTACACTCCTCCCAGATTTGGTGTGTCAACTGTCACTAAAAAGCCAGTAAGAATGACTCAAAAGACCTCTGTCACAGCAAAGAAAAAGTAGTCTTGTACAGAAGATTCTAAATCAAATTCCTAGAGATCACAAGTCAATGAAGAACTTTAATATGTGCCAATGATGTGAGCTCCCTGGACCAGGCTTCCTCAGGCACACGTAGGTAGTACTCACTTCACCCTCACTTCATCTCATTTATCAGCTTTTGAGGACAGAAACCATGTTATTAAATGACCCTGTGGCTCCCACAAGAACTGAAGTCTGAGATTTTTCATGTAGAAGAAACAAGAGGAAATATAAAATGATCACGAGGGGAGACATCAGGCAAAAGGACAGGCTCAGGAATTTTAAGGCCATTACCTTAATCTACAAGAGCTTTAAAGCTTATATAGATCTTTATATTGACAAATCTTTACTCTGGATAAAGATATCAAGATAGGAGTAATTAATATATTTAGACCCCTTGATACCTGGCTATAGGCCAGGCCAAGTTCCACATCTTTGATGGAATATATGTACAAGGACTCTAAAAATAATCCAGTCTAGATAAGAGCATTTGTCAACTGCCTAGAGCCATTCTTCTGAGCAAATGGTCATAACCTGACAAGGCTTTCCAGATAGCGAAATGAAGTATTAATAGCAAACCTAAGATATAAATTTGCTGATAAACCAAAGGATAACACAAAAGCCACACTGCTGCTGTCAAACCAGAACTGCTCTGGGAAATCTCCAGTGCTAAAACATGAGTGACATTGACTTCTCACTTGCAGAAAGCATCCATGATTAATGCCAGTCATGGGCTTCTTCCCCATGACCCCTGTCAGGCTTCCAAGAATGGTGTTTTTGTGTTTTTCCACCCTGGTATTTTTAACATGTTTAATGCTGTGTGGCTAAAAGGCAGAAGTAGCAATGAAATGTGGGCACAATGCCAGATGGAAACAAAAGAATGGAAGGAGGAAGTTGCCTGTGAAGTGGAGATGGTTACAGGCAGCACAATTAGCAGGCTGTGTCTCTGCCTGACCCTGACTCCCCAGGTCACAACACCCTCAGGTTGCTGTGGTGTGTGACGCAGCAGCTCTTGGCTCCAAAATAAAAAAACCCTCCAAATAATGTAAGCCCAAATAAATGTATCAATTGGTGCCAAACACAAGAGAAGCCATCTACAATATTAATGTTACTACAGCAAAGATGAACTCCCCCACCCCCATGTTGACTAGAAATATTTTTCCTTTCAAAGTTAAGGGTGTACAAATCATAGAATCATAGAATAGGCTGGGTTGGAAGGGACCTCAGAGATCATCAAGGTTGATTAACTACTTGATTAACTACCGCTGCAGTCACTGCTACACTCCAGTGAAAATATTCTCTAAATTCAAACTGAAATGAAGGTGGAATAACACTGCTCATTTGTTTCACATCTTTGCTCAGTTTGGTCTATTTCCATCTTTTGTCCAGTAGCTGCTCTCCCTGCAAACAGCCTTATGGTCAACAGGCAGAATTCTCACCTATGCTGAGCAACAATGCATCCAAGAGACCACCACAACAACAACAACCAACCAACCAACCAGAGATATGAGGATTTGGTTCTTCAGCACTGATGGATCACAAATTTATCTTCATGCCACTTAAGAGAGCATTAGCTTGGGCCTGGGTTTTCATGAAGGTTGTGGTCCAGCAAGTCCATGACAAAAAGCTGAAGTAATGATGGGATTATTGACACCTCTCGAGTAGGGCAAGTGCTTTCCTGAACTGCCAAAAACACAAACACAAACCCCACCCCCCCCCAAACCTAACCAAACAACAACAAAAAACAACCCCCCAAAAATGCCCAGAGGCAGCTAGGAGAGGAAAGGTGATGAAATCCTCTGTATTATCTTCAGCACTTTCTTTTTCAATCTTCAGGTTTTAAATGCACAAAAATCTCAGAGGAATGCTACTCATTTTCTGTATCTGTTCCTTCTGAAAGTGGCTGTTTTTGGTTTTTTTTTTTTTATAACAATTTAATATATTCTTAACAGGTAACATTCAATGCCTGTTGCACAAATGTGTAATAAAATTTAGCCCTGTAGCTCTTTTGCTGTCAAGCTAAATAGGATCCATTTGAAACAAATGTGCAGATTTAAAATTTCTTCATCTGCATATTCCTGTCTTTGAAGGGAGCAATTCTCCCATCCCCTCCAGATCAACAGGGATTAAGATGAGCAGTGGGAGGGAATATTTCAGCTTTGGCTTGGTTTTGCCAACCCAGGGGTTTGGATGGCAGAGCTGTACCCAGCTGAATTGAAGAATATAAATTCTTCCCTAGAGGCATTGATTTTAGCAGGTATTAGAAGTATTCACAAAGAGAAGAAGAAAAGCAGCCCCAGATATTTTCAAAGGAAGGAAACAAAAGGAATTGAGTTATGGTGGAGCAAGTCTTCCAGTTCAGATCTGTGTGAATTGAAGTCTAGTGTGTGGGGACAACTGAGAGATATTTTTCAAAAGTGTGTTTCTGATCCAACCTAAATCAGTGGTGTCGATGTAGCCACAAACACCCAAGAATATCAGGCCAAACACTTTGTTTCAGTGAACTGAAACACAAGAGCTGCAATTCTTACCAGCTTCAAAGCTGGCCAAACTTTGTTGATATTCATGTAGTGTTAACACAGGATTCTGTTTGGGTTTTTTTATTATTACACATAATAACTCAATCTGTTTTCCTAGCATGTGAGTTGGGCTTTAGTTTTTGGAGAGAGCTGTTAAACTTTAAGTTTTGTTCAGCAGTCACCCTTGAAGAAAATCCGTGGCAGTCAGCAGAGTTTGCTTTCTGGTGATTTTTTCCTAGCCTAGCAATTTTTAAGCAAGGGAAGCATCTCAGGAAGGTGACATTAGCTTTCAGGGTGGCATTTCTGGAAGGCAGAATTATCAGAGTACTTGTTTTGCAGTGGCCTCTGTTCCAGCACTGTCATAGGTATGTAAATAGAGATGCATTTAATATACTGATTGTCTGTGGTCTCCTCCACAGGGAAGCTGTCCTGTAAATCTCAGATTTCTTTAACATGCAGCAGCTGCACTACACAATATCCAGAAGACTTCCACTTTCTGAATTGTCAAGCATCTTTTCCACCTTGAAAGAGAAAAATACCTTATTATAAAAACATGCTGCAAGTTGTATCACATTTTGTATTGTGTGACATTTTCAGATTGTGTGTTTAAGCATGCACATGTTTAAGCCTTGAAGGTAGAGAACAGACTAATGTGGTATAACTGGTAGACTTAGAGAAAAGAAAGTTGTTAAGCCTTCCTTTTGTTAAATGTGTTGGTAGAGAGTTCTAAACACAAAGAGGAATATAGAAGAATGTCATTCACCCAAGAACTTCAGTATTAAAACACTGAGCTGGCAAAGTTTATATTTTAACTGATTTTGGAATGGCATTGAGTAAAATTACACAAAACTAAAGCCAGAACAAACATTTGTTTTAAATGGATCATGATATAAAAGCATTAATTTATGTTTCTAATTAATTTTCTAAAACAAACTATAATCACATTTCTAATAATTAGCATTTCTGGTTTGCAAGCAGGCATTAGCCACTTTATTCTTATGCAATATGAGAATAAAAACTGAGAGTAGGCAATAAAACCAAAAAGTCCTCATTTCTGCAAAATACAGAATGAAGAGGACAATGGTGACTTCCAGTGATGTGTAAAACCCTACAGGGCTTTTGAGTTTTAATTGGGTAGAAATGTTTCTACAATGCCAGCAGTAATCAGTTACATAATGCCTCATATCCTTCTTTTATCTGTGGCCATTCCTGTGGTTTTCCTACAAACTGAGGATGTTTTCTGGGCTTTAAGCAATAGCTCTGTCTTACAGCTCTCCTTGTGAGGACATCAGGTGAGTCCCCTACACACTGAGAGTCCTGATCTGACTTCCATGGAAAAGATCATTGCTATGACACCATAAATAGGTGTCATTAATCTAAAGTATCTCAGGTACACGCTGCAGAGTGCTGGTAAATTGTGTGTAAAGGTGTAAAGCTCTGGATAAAATAATTCTGTGGGAAAACCTGGCTGTTTCAGTGGCAATTCTGTGCTCTTCATTTGTGTTTCTGCAGCACCTGATCACTCAATTGGAGCACGGGTAAGAATATTGTTGTAAAAGAAGAGAGGAAGTTAATCCCTCTCTAAAGTACTTATAAAAGAGGTCCAACTCTGTACCACTAAACTGCTTCCACAGGCCAACAAACAAAGGATGATCAGGTATAAAGTCTCAATAACATCTGACCCCACCTTTCATCTCTATAATGACACTGATAAGGCCACATAAGCCCCGAGTCATTCAGCTGTCTGGAAAGGAGTTATCTTTGAGGACATCCAGTATCAGAATGGTTTTCTCATTCCCCTTGGCTCAGGCATCACTGCACAATAATCCCTTCAATATCAGGATTTTAAAATGTCTCACTTTTTAAAAACCAATAGGTTGTACCAGTAACCTTTGGTGGAGTTCACCTGCGACCAACAGAGAAATACAAAACCAGTTCCTTGCAACAGGGCCACATTTATATTAACAGAACATTTTTGACAGATGGGATGGTCTAAAAGATCCAGCACACCCCAGCTATTCCAGAGACCAACCTTCTTCCCTTTCTGACTCTTCCCTGTACATGAGATTCTTTAGCAAGACACCACCTCCAGCTGAGCACTTGATGGCTGTCAGGGAGCCCAATCCACTTCTTTCCTTTGCCATTTATGCCAGGGAAGTGCTTTAAGTGCTCACATTACTCAGCATAACATGATTCCTTTACATGTAAATATATATTATAACATAACCATTCTTGCTGAGTGATTTACAAAGTCCTGATGCAAACTTTAATGTCTGTCCCTGACATTCCCTCTACTTTTTATTCTGCTCTTTTATCTATCCACACTTTTTCCTCTTTCTACTTTGTTAAATAAAAAGTGTTTAAATAGCTCTTTCACATATTGATTAGGCCTGTACTCAGAGAAGAAGGGAGGTGATTGATGAATACACCTGTTCATTTAAAGTAGGTCTGAGGCAGCAGTGAAATTAGTTGCTGACCTAAGTAATTTAGTCACAAAATTATGCTCATGTAAGTAGCAAATAAAGTATTTCTGCTGCACACTCAGAAAGCCAACTTTTGATGCTCACAGACAAAAAAGAAGAAATTCTGTGTGTGACTACAGCAGCTCAGACAGGTCAGTGACCATCTGGTGAATTTATGCAGGAAATCCATAGAGCTAAAGGTTGAAAAAACACTGCTCTTTAGCAGATGAGATTTTAGCATAGGCAACTGGCAGGTCTATAATGAACCTTAGCAGAATTAGGTAACAAAAGAAAAAGTAAAATTGCTGAGCAAGTTTTTTTAGCATTTAATTTAAGCAGGATGGCTGGCCAAGTTTTCTTTAGGTGACTATAAATGTAAAAATAGGTTATCATTATGTAAGAATACTTAGGCAAACTGTCACAGCAGAACCCTGGTGACTGCGTGGGTCTTGTCTCAGCTCTAGGTACTTCAATTCTAAGTCTTATTAAATTGCTGTCACACAGAAGAAAGTGGCAACAGCATAAAGATAAACAGTTGGTATATCCTCACTGCAAAAGGTGACTGATCAGTGGCTTTCCTGGTGTCAGGGTTTAACACTGGCCGGGCAATTAAACCGAGTAACAGACGCTCTCTGTTAATCTCTCTCTCCTCCCGGATAAGAAAGGAGAGAGAATAAGGGAGAGAGACTGATGGGTTGGAAACTAAACTACACAACTTTAATGGAACAGTAATGATAAATAGGAAAAATTACTAAATATATACAAATATACAGGAAAAATGGATACCACATTCCTCCTCCCTTTCCCCCAATAGCTCTCACGTCACCACCGAGGCTGCAGGGCAGCCCTGGGAAAGTCCAGGCTGGACTCCTGGAGTCAGCAGCAGTTGGGAACTGGAGGCAGGAACACACAGATAAGGGCTGGCACGGATCAGGAGCACAGGCAGAGGAAGGGACAGGATCCTTCCAGGATGCTGGGTGAAGGAAGGGAAGCAGGAAGGGCAGGAAGGGCAGGCAGCCAGAAGCTGGAAGCAGGAAATCTTGAAATCTGGCTTGGCCCTTGTGATCCCTCAAATTTATACTGAGTCTGATGTATATGGGATGGAATACTCTGGTCAGTTCTGGCATCTATCTTGGCTGTTCCTCCCCAAAGGAGGGATGCAGGTGGGACCTCTTTATTCCTTCTGGAGGGTAAAATGTTTTCCTCAGAGCTGAGCAGTGTCCTTGGCTCTGCACACCAGTCTCTAGCAGAACTATAAACATCAAGTGTTATCAGTCCTAGAAGCACACACTGTCTGAGAAACTTGCTGTTAATTTCAGCAAGTGCAACTACTTACAAGAGACTTAGCTAAAAGCAAAAGCACAAGACAGAAAATCACCTTTATCCTGGCCCAAACCAGGACACCTGGCCTAATCCATGTTATGGTAACAGCAGCACCCACTGCATCCGTGTCACCCGTGTGCATCTTCCAACCCTTCCAGCCCACCACACAGTGACTGGGCAATACTGGCCAGAAAGTTATTCTGTCATGAGAAATTGTGGTAAAATCTGAAAGAGAAGACAACACATTGTTACATTATTGTTACATTTTCAGGAAAACAACAAGTAAAGAATATGCTAATTTTCAAACTTCATCACCAGGTGTGTCCTCACCAGACACACAGATCTGGTGTTGGTTTCTGGTGAAATCAAAGGCAAGGGAGGGATTGCAGGGGCATTACCATCTCAGTCCAAATTGTGGCAGCTCTGGGCAAGCATTTAAGCTACTGCTCAGTCTTCAAGATTCAGAGCAATCTAATATGTGCTATAGGAATCCAGTAAATAACAATGGCAAACTGCATATTACTATTCTGTTTTCTTATCACTTAATGTTTAGGGTCTCTCTCCAAATTAGAAGTGGTCTAACACACATCTAAAGGAAACATTTAAAATATCAACACAATAAAACCCTCCCTCATCTTTCTTTGCCAGTCTACCTTTCAGCACTGCTAACAGATCTGCTATTTACAGAGTGGAAACAAAAACTGATTAGGGATACATCTTAAAAATAGGACCAAAAAAAAAAAAAAAAAAAAAAAAAAAAAAAAAAAATAGAAGTGGGTAAAGGAAGGAGCAGATATCTTTGAGATCAGATGATTCCCTACTAAAATGTTTGATCCTTCAGATCAAATGCAATGTTTTTCCTCCCACTGTGCACATGCATGAGCATCTTCACCAGTTTACTGGCAGGTACTGTGGTCCTTAGAATTCCTGATCACAGACACAGCAGAATCATAGCAGAAAAGAAGACTGTCCATTAAAAGACAGTTTTGAGTTGGTTTTTTTCCAGTTTTCTTGCTTTAGGCTGATACTTTGGTGTTCACTCAAACCACTGAAGTCTCTTATCAGGGACTGCACAGCATAGAACTTGAAAGAGAAAAACCCAGGCAATCCAAGTTTCCTGAGAAAATACTAGAAGGCAAACTTTGAAACATCTTAATTTTAAACTTCTTTCTCTCCACAATTATCTCTCCCTAAAAGCGAAATAATGACAGTAAAATGACCAAAGGAAAAGAAACTAAAACAAGGCAGAAAAGAAAGAAGAAAAACCTGGGGAAATTAATCCCCCCCAGGTTTCTGTTGTGCTTTTTTGTATGTATTTGCCTTCCTGAACGACCACAGAAGAGGAGAATTATCTTCTATTAATCACATTACAATTAACCATCTATTTATAAGTATTTTAGCATTACATGTCTCACAAAATGGAAAATATCAGGTATATCATTTTTCTGATGCACCCACTTTCCTTCATGAAATAAAATTTATAACAAAGGAAAAAAAATGAAGGCCTGTATCACCATACTAACCAAACTGAAAATGTGGAGGTGCTAATGATGGGTATGTAACAGCATAACTGAAATTTCCACCAGAGCACATGGGTTGTGGTTTTTTTTTCTTTCTCACAAATTGTACAGCCTCAGCAGCCCATAGTAAGAAGTAAAAGCCATAATGAGTGTTGCAGAGGTGCCTCACCCAGGGCTGGGGTCCTTTTCTTGGTTTGTGTCTCTACCTTGAAGTTGTTCTTGCCTGTTATGTGCCTGTAGAGTAAGAAGACCCCATCCCTTACCACAGGCTCTGAGATTTCTAGAAGCAGAACTGCCTAAAGCAGTGCTATAGAGAGAATTAATGCTCTCATACACTTGCTTGCTATCTAACAGAACTCAGGGCAAGAAATCCAAGTCCCCCTCATTATTTAACAGGCCTTGAGGTGTAAAAATTATTGGAGCAACTTACCAAAAGAATCTCATCTTTTAAATTCTTATTTTGAGCCCATTTGGGTTTTCAGGTAACCAAGAAACTCATCTTTATTCGTAGGCAATTTGTTTTACAGCTGCCTGTAATCTCCCAACTTCCAGCCTGAAAATCATTTAAAAACAAATGAGCTTCCCTGCAGATAAAAACTCAGACTCTCTGAGCTTTCAAGATAATATTTCAAGATAATAAGATTTATTTCAAGATAATAATACTAAAAGACAATGTTAAGATGTAAAGGGAGATGAAAAAGAGAGGAAACCAGAAAGTCCCATAAAGTTTGGAATTTAACCTTAAGGCTAGAAAAAATGGGCAGAGAGCAAACTCTTCATTTCCATATGCCATTTTATGGAACTGGGATGAGAACAGCAATGGAGTACAGGATCTGTATCTTGTTAGCACTGTTCATATCCTCATGGGCTTTTGTATGTGTGTGTTTGTACTCCAACTGGGCCTCGTGCCATCAAATATTACATATTCACAGCTCCAGACTTTACAGCCAAGAATTTCAAAAAGGTTTAGTAGCTTGAGGTACCTGCAAAGCTGAAGCACCCTGAGGCAAGTGGCTTGGCAGCACGATCAGTAAATGAGGTCTTTTTAAGGTTTCTCAGGCTGGTTGCTCAAATAAGCTGGTACCCCATAACCATCAATTTGTGACAAAACCTGCCCATAGCACGAGGCAAAATTTCTCTACATAGAAACTGCTGGTGGCCTGGTAGGAAGTTCTGGTTGGATGTTTTCATATCAAATATATTCATATCCTATCAAATGCAGGATAACTGCAAGCCTGCTTTTCCTTTCTCCAATACTTCAGCATTTTAATGAACTGTACCAAAATCCTTTGCACCCTCTGAGACCCAGCTGAGTGAGTTGGTTGGTAGCAGTAAGGCCATGGTGTCCCACACCAGCTCCCCTGGGATGCACTGCAGAATCCCAGCCTGTTGGTGTCAGTGGGATAGCACAGTTCCCACCCCAGTTTCTCCAGGATGCAGCCCAAGTGAGCCAGTGCAGAGATTTGTTACAAGAAATTGGACACAGACCCAGTATAGGATTAAATTCCCCTCCTGAAAAGGATTAGGATCTTTTCCACTGAACACAGAACCCTATTCTTTGGTCTGTCTCTGCAGAATTTCCT
This sequence comes from Heliangelus exortis, assembly GCF_036169615.1. Taxonomy (NCBI): domain Eukaryota; kingdom Metazoa; phylum Chordata; class Aves; order Apodiformes; family Trochilidae; genus Heliangelus; species Heliangelus exortis. The sequence continues at coordinate 7,854,758 of NC_092440.1, read as the reverse complement.
CCTCTTACTGCAATCCTTTCTTACTGCAAGAAAAGGGTGAAAAAGCCCAGACAGCCAACTGCTGACAGCAACAGTAATTCAGCCCATGAAAAGTAATAATTCAAGAGAGTTGTTTAAAACAATCATGAAATTAAAGAGTCTGAGATCAGTCAAGGAGCAAATCTGTTCTTACCCACTTCCAGATTGCTATTTCTAAGAGCACATGCAGTGACAAATTCATGCCAAACAGTTTTTATGCTCTGGTAACCAAGCAATGGCTTCAATGTCACACAGTGTTACAAAGGTGTCACCCCAGAAAGGGCACGAGACCCTGGTGGCAGCTCACCATTAAAATGCTGATATAAGCACTGTGTGTTTCCTGTTGCAGGCAGAAGGAAAAAAACCCTGACCTTCAACTCAGCCCCTCCTGCACCTACTACAATCCTAAGGCTGAAAAATACACTCCCTCTTTTCCAAGGGAGGAAGATCCACATCCTGCAAATGGATCACATTATTCACCACTTATAGAGAAATAATTATCAACATGCAACTGAGCCTGTTTGCAACATCAGAGCAACCACCAGGCTTCACCGGAAAGATCCCCTTAATTTTATCTCACAGCAGAACCTCAAAGCTGCCCCAAAGGCACAATGAATCCACAAAGAAACATTTCTTAGCAAGATCCAGGCAGCTTTCTCTCTCTCCAGTTTGTAAAGCTTCCACCATTGGCAAGAAAGATCTACAGTATTAACTTTTATCTTTTCATTTGAATTATCCTCACTGATCCACAGCTGTAGATGTGTGGCACTCAACCCTCACCCTTTTTCTGCCCCAAAGAATTAATAGCATGATGTTCTAGGACTACTAAACCCATATGGTCTGACTGTAAAATATATGGCTTTACACTTGTGCTTCGAGCCTCATAAACCTTTGTGACCATGTTTAAAAGATCAAGGCAAGCGAATTATGTATTTTTTCAGTTCTCTTTTCCTCAGTTAATTAAATGCACCTACTCAGGAATACAATAAATGTAATTATTTCCATTGGATCAGCATCCATGGTGCTCCCTAGCCTGGGACCAAATGTCAAGCAGGACTGTGAGGGGTTCTTGCCACATCATTTGGGAGAGGAAAAGCAGAGGATTTACCTTCTGCAACCACTTGCAAATGTGACAGAGACAGAACTTTTACCTTATCAATATGAGCCCAAGGCAGCTCTTTGCATTAACTCTGTACTGCTCCTGGAGAACAAGGTGTACCCTAATCAACAGGGTTATCTCATGACATTGAGATAACAAGGAATGTTGGGGAGGTTAAATCTCTGTAACCTTTATAGAAGTCTTACACCAGATTTTAGCAAGATGGAGAGTCAGGAATTAAAGATATTCACTGGACTGCTGGTTTTAATTTTCAAATGTCATCTGAAAACAAGTGTACCCAAATAGAGTATATTTTGAGGAACTGAGCATTGTCTAATCTAATTGTAAAATATTCAGCTGTTTAAGCCTCAGTCATGTCACCTGCAGTGTATTCTGTCTCTCTGCCATGGATTCCAAGTGCCTTTTCAAAGCTTTTTCATATAAAAACAGAGCCCAAAAGAAAAAAAAAAAAACAAACAACAAACCAAACAAAACCAACGAACCAAAGCAGAATTTATAATAGGAGCTCTGTATCTCCCATACAGCTTTTTGCCAATACATGAGGGGTTTTTTTATTGAAAGAACAAAAGGTGAGTGTTAAGATAAGGTCACCTATCTAACATATAAAGCATCTAACCTCCTCTGACATATCTCAAAACAAAGGTTCAGTTTGTCAGTAAGAAAATTTATATTACATATATTCAAGAGTGAGCATCATGTAGAAGACATGGCCAGAAATAAAATCTTTCATCCTGTAAAATTTTGAGATTTATGCTTGCCTCTGCCTCTTTTGGAGGGGACAAAACCTCAACCAACAACCCCCAAAAATATAGGAAAAAAATTAAATCACCTAGAACAGCAACCACTCACCTGGGAAGAAGTTGAGATGAATTTAAGTCACATTTCCAATTCAGTAAAAATGAAATTTAACATAGAAATATCTCAAGAGCAGACCAAGCTCTGTCATATTCCACTATTATTTCAATTGTAGAATTCCAATGAAAAAAAAAGGAAGGAGGGAGGGAAATACACAGCAGTCTGGCCTGGTGACTAAACCACACACCTACAAGTATGTTTGACAAATCTCTTGAAAAAGCCTTTCAAAGATTACTGTTCTGCCCTGCCAAGATAACTATGACATTTCCTTGAAGTTGTCTCTCCTCAAAACCAAAGCTACACGTGGATGAGAGATTTAAAGAATGGAATAAGAAAGCATAAGCTCTCCCAGAGCCTTACAAGGAAAAAAGAAAAAAAGGAGAGGCTACATTTGAAAAGATGATGGAATCCAGCAAAGTTGGGTTTTAATGTGCTTAAAGTCCATCATTTAGCAGGAGTCCTGATGAAAAGGGAGTCTGAAAATAAAAAAAGCCCAAGGAACTCTGTAATTCTGAAGTATGAGTCTGGTACAAGGATCATGAGTTGCTATTCAAGGTTCTGTTTACATGCTGCTTAAGATACTACATAAATTAAGACTAAGTTATCATTAAAATTATTAATAAAATCACTAATTTTTATTATTTATCTGCGATACATTTATTGTCACAGCAACTTTACATGAACTTGCAGATTTCATTTAGAACAATGTTTTGCTGGACCTTTCAGACACTGTAAGGTTCTTTGCCTCTTCCTCTTTTTTGTCTAAGCATGGGATTTGCACCTTCAAATTCTGTTGCAAGGAATCTTAAGGAATACATCATCAAAGTTCAAATGAAAAAAAAACAAAACAAAAACTCCAAGTTTAAATGAAAGGTAAGCACAGATCTACTGTTTGATGCATTCTGGTATAATATTGCATATTATTTGAGCATGGACTGTGTACAGCCTTGTGCACATTTCCAAGTTTAGAGAGCATGTGGGTTATAAAGGACTCACTGTTTGCTCCTAAAATCTCAGTGACAGAGCAGCCCATTAATTCAGCTGTATCAGAAACTCACCTTTAGATTTTAGGGCTACTCAGTCTAAAATGCACAGGACTTTCACCTTTACAAGTAATTAAGGTTCCAAACTCTGTTTTATAAAATTATCAGTCTTAAATAGTCAGTGTCTATCACAACCTTTAAATTTGGAGAATATAAGAGGACATAAAGAGGCAGAAAAGCCCTAAGGAAAACAATTTAAATTTTCTTTTAAAAATTTCTGCCTCCCACCCTGGATAACATTACTCCTAACAGCAGGTTGGCTGAGCACAAACAAAGAAGAATTATTTTAGGAAGTGGTGCATCAGGTTTTTTCCTGTCTCCCAAGACTGAGGGCATGTTTCCAACTCAATACAAATCCATCTTAAAAAAAAAATAATCAATGACCCTCTTGTTGTTAGACTTTTGTTGTTGCTGCTGTTGTATTAAGTGATGTAAATCATATTTCATTTCCATCAAAATAAGTAGAAGCCAATTTTTTATTTCTTCAAGCATGGATAGAATTACAGCACCTTGTTTCTTTCTGCACATACTGTGTTTCCTCTCACCTTTTCATTGCTGTTGATTACTTCAAATAGCAGGGATTGGAAGTAAAAGATGCTGAAATACAACAGCAAAGTCAAGAACTTTCAGTTACAAGATAGAACAGATGTTCTGAAGATATGGCACAAAATCTAATCTAGATCCACTGTGATGATTACAGGAAATCACAACTTTGAAGAAATAAAACAATTTGCTAAAATTTACACCACCTCATGAGGATGCAGTTTTGGTTTTCTGCAAATGCTTCTTAAGGATGAAATAAACATCAGTTTTGCTGAAAAAATATTAAGAACTCATCTCTAAGCAATACTTGTGCTCTAGGAAATTGAACATAGGAAAATTCAGATCAAGAATTCCTCTGCCTGTGACAGGATGAACAACATGAATCTCTCATCAAAAATGCTAGAGTAAGAAACTACAAAGAGATATTTGGAAAGAGAGGGGGATGACCCATTTGAAACAAATGGTTTTATTCTTAAAAGACAATGGAAGTGAGTTAATTGCTTCATAATGGAGAAATACTGAAGTATGAAAGCAATCTGCAACTCAGAGAACTGTTCTGTGTTGACAAGAGTCCATTACAACTGCTTTATTCATTTATTTTAACATCAGTGCACTAAATCCTACTCTCATCTGTCTGCTTGCATTAGAACTGCCTCTATTTTAGTGACTCCAGTTTCAGCCTGGAACTTCCAGAGACAGACAACTCAAACCAACTGTGGATACAATTGCTTGATAAACCAAGGTAACAAAACATTCTCCTCTCTGCAAGTGACAAAAGCACTGAGGGTTCAATTAAAAATAAAAACAGGCAGCAGGTGCTCTTCAAACACAAAATCAAGAGCAGTCGTTTTCTGGTTTTCTTACAGGAAAAATAAAAACCCCTACAGTTTCCTGCAGACATTATTTTAGGGATTAACACGGAGCCAGGGACGTCAGGGATAAACCACATTTTACAGCATCATTAAAGTGCCCAGAAACCACAGGCTTATTATGTTAATGATAATACTTATTATCATACATATTCTCAGGAAAGTGAACCCTCCCCCACTTGGTATTTTGAATTTATACGTTAAAAAACAGTCTGGCTCTCATTTCTGGAGGTCTCCTTGCACTCTTCTGAAGACAGGCCTGTTCTTCCACCAAAAACCCACTGAGTTATTATGCTTCCCAGCCTGGGACTCACCAAATGGTCCCACCAAGGTCTCAGTTTCCCCTCTCTCACTGCAGCTTCACCTCTGCCCAGCTACAGTTGTGCTGCAGCTCTTGGACACCTTTGACATCATTCAGAGGAAAATAAGCTGCTCACATTGACACCAAGGTCAAAGGACTGAGCAATGGTCCTTGTAGGCTGCTTGTGCTCTGTCATTGCTGTATTAAATATTACAGGATGAGGCACTTTAGAAATTATTCACAATATAGAATTTCCACATCCACACAGTAAGTTCATCCTAGTCCTTACCTACTGAATTGTTTTGGAGGAGAGATCTTCAATCCCTCTGGCCATCAGAAACCTCAATTTGTTCAAAATGCATCACTATAGACAAAAGATTTTAAATGTTCCTCCCCACAGCTCATTACCTGAAGTCTACTTCAGGTGGCTTTGCTTTGAGTGTGTCAGAACCATAGAAATACTAAACCAATGCTACTTTTTATATATAATTTGCAAACCTGACATGCTGTTTACCAAAATTATTTCCATCTTTCCCTAAAATAAAGGCACTGTGGAGTGCTGAGTTAGTTTAAATAACATTGCCTTTGATTTGACCTTCCAGATGCACATCAGTTCAGCTATTAATAAACCTGCAGACCACACCTCATCTCCCATAAAAACTGAATTGTAACATCAGCAAGTATTCCCATTGCTGTGGCTGCATTGGTCTTCAGAACCACAATCACTGGAAAATTCTGCTAAATTACTAAAAAGCATCCAGTCTGTCTCTGAGCAAATGTGAGCTAATTTATATGTAAACCCATGTAACACAGTGTTTCATTTCTTCAGGCCTGACTCACACTGATAAGCTCTTAGTCCAAATAAGGGAAAAAAATATTTTTTTAACACAAAATTAGCTGTTGAGCATCATTCCTCTGTCCCTGATCTGAGCTTTCTCATTCAACGATATGGAAAACAGCATGACTGAAAAAAAAAAAAAAAATGCACTGGAGAACTTCAGGGTGTTTTGCTCTACTCCTGCTAAGAGAGGAGGGTTTGGAGCCTGAAGGATAACTCACACTCAAGTGCTGGAAGAGGTGAATTCAGCCACACCATCTAGGAAAGGGACCTTGCTGCTATTTTGAGGGCTTGTCTGTATTGTCTTATTATTCACATTTACCAAGACTGGTTCACTGAAGGACTTGAATGAGGTACAAGCAGTTATCCTGGCTGCTAATTAGTCCTCCATAACTAAGAGAAGATATTTTCTTCAGTAATCCACCAGTTATTTGTATCCAGGGATAGCCTTGAAAACATCATCTGTGACCACCTTTAGGCAGTTTCTTTGTTTCAAATCTCCTGGTTTTTTTTCCTTTTTACAGGGCTTCAATGTCAGATGAGTATTCTTGTTTTTGCTTGTAATTGCTTCTTCTAGAGGTGTTAAACTTCATTTATAACTGTACCTCTCAGGTGGAATTAATCTCTCCCAACTCAACTAATACTGGTGGTGTGTGAACAACTGCTCTTCTGAATTGTGGAAAATGTGAAAAATGATAGAAAACTGTTTCAGATGAATTTCAAGACAAATGTGTTTGGCTTTCCTCAAACAAATCCTGATTAACTTCAAAGAGATTTAGGTCATACATACAGGTCATAAATACTCCTTTTGCTTAAAAGTACTTTTCTTTGTTTGAGGCTGTTGGTTTTACATTTCAAAAATAGTTTAGTTAGAATATCTGGGGGAAAAATACTGAAAGCTGAACTATATTTTAAATATCACACTAAAAATAAGCATAAGATCTCTCCAAAAAATCTGTCCAATGTTATTTTTACATAATTTTTTGTTTGGACTATACCTGTCCCTCAGAAAAATTAATTAAGCCCAAACAATAAAAAATAAAATCCTGTGCCATGTTCAAGGAACCTGCTGGGACCTATCTGAGCTACTCTAAGATCATTTAATGAGCACTCATTAAATTAACATCTACCCCCACAGCAAGTTCAGCACTAGAAGACAGAAGCAGAAGAGTTCTAAATGGCTTTTCCTGCTCTCTGGACTCCTGCTGTCTCATTTGGTTCAGGCAGCTGGAATTTTGTGCCCCCACACTCCCAGGATGCTGTGGATGGCTGCAGAACAGGTTCACAGACTTCAAATTTATTGTAAATTTCCAGCATTAAGAGGAAAAGAACACTTTTTAGCCTGAAGCACAGCTGCCTCTGGAATGAAAGATATTTCCCAAAAAAAGGTGTGCACAGAGCTGCATCCAACCTTGTGGGGCAGTTTCTGGGGAAGTCTCAGGATGGGATCCCAACACCAACTGCCCTTGGGACATCCCTTCAGCAAGGTCCTTGAGGCAGGATGCTGTCTAACCCACTCTGCAAGCTCTCTCTTTGTTTTTTCATCCTTGGCTTCCCAAAATGAAGGATGCATGTGAGAAACTGGCTCTCTAATAGGGACACTCCTTGCAGACTTCTAAAAAGCCCTTGCCTGCAAATGGCTGACCCCTTACAAAGCTGGGCTGGAGTCAGAGGGATGCAACTGGAACTTACACTGCACTTTATTAAAATGCACTTTAGTCTCAGTCTATTTCATATGCTTGCCTATTAATTAGGGGAAAAAAAAAAGGTTTTGTCTTGTATGTGATTTAGATGCACTACTAGAGTACTGTGGAGACCAATCAGTGTTTTACAGCAATACTTAGGTGAACATAAAGAAATCTCAGTTAGATTTCCTGCTGACTCACATACCCTGGGAAAAACATAGAAACTTTGCTTTGAACTCCTAACAGTGCTTTTTTATGGAGTCCTCCATGCTGTTGGCTCACTGGATAACCCATTACTTCAAACATTTTTAATACTAAGGTACTACAAAATATGTTACCAAGTGTTTAGGATCACTCAACCAGCACACAGCAGCAGCTCCAAACCTAAGGACAACTTTTCAGGAGCATATTGCTGTCAGCCTCAGAGGAAAAGAAGCATTTTGGAAAAACATTCACTGTGTGTGTACCAACCCTTTACTGGCAAACCTCTCTCAGAGGCAGGATCTGAAGCCTTTCCTCCAGTTCATTTTCAGAAGCTGTGCTGGAGTCATTTGGGAAATAATGCCCGGGGCAGATTCACTAAGAACAGATACTCGGAGCACAACTGGGACACAGCACACTGGCATAGGGATATCAAGCAACAAAACTGCAGTGAAATTGTGTAGACATAGCTTATCAAAGCCTTGACAGCACTTGAGTCCTACTGCAAGCAGTAGTAAAAGCAATGACTTCCCAACTGGTTATCTTATAGAAGAAGTAGAAGCTTTTTTTCTGGGAATTAAAGAATATTCTGCCTCTACTACACTGTCCAGGAGATAAAAAGCTATGGGTCTGCACAACAGGAGTACAAAAGAGTGTTGTATCCAAGAGATAGAAGTCTTTGTTTCCTACAGGATTTGTTGGGTTATTTATTTCTAATGATTTTCTCCCTGGGTCATTTTTCACTTGGAGCTTCTCAGCAGAGTAGGTGAGAGAGAATATTCTTGCATGGACAGCCTGCTTTAAAAGATGAAGGAGGAAGAGGGGATCAGAATTTAGAAACAGAGTAATTATGATGAAGATTACTACAGGAATGAGTTCCAGTGGTTAAAGATTTTCCTTCTGCCTAAAAATTTTTGTTTTCTCCTCACCTTTTTTTTCTATTATATTGTATGCTAGGGAAGGAGAGATTTAACTCACTTTCTCTGCCTGCTCTTCCCAGAATGTTTCAGCCCCACACTATCAGGAATGACATCTTTCATCAATAAGAGTATTAGGGCTTATTTTCAGCATTTTCTGTCCTCTATCACAATTATAACTGCTATGCAATAACTCTTCCCAGTCCCAAATCTAAGCACTAACTCCAGAAACAAAAATCTAGCTTATATCAATGTCAGTAAACTCTGAAGTCCACCTTTAGTCATATTTTCTTCAGCAAAAATCAAATCCTACCAGCCTAACACCAAAGTTAAGCTGGTTACCTGTATTAACCAGTAGTCTTCTGTCACAGCCACATTGCTGCTGATTCTTGAGCTCAGTATTTCTCCTTCTGCCTCAGGACTTCATTGCTATTAACAGCTGTGTAGGAACATGAGTTACTTCCCAACCAGAGGAAGATGTGGGTGGAACAGTAGGAAGCATCCTGTTCTCTGATGGTTATTTCCATTCATCTGCTGAATCAGGGAACACTTTCAGATTAGTGCTGTCACTGTTTGGAACACACATCTTAAATTCTATTGATTTTTAAAAGGATGAGTTCATTTGTGGATACTTTGCCATTTTAGATGAAGTCATTATCAACTTTCTGGTCACATCTGGAAAGCCATCTTCTGGAGAAACAAGTCCAGGGAACATATAAATGCTGGCCCACGTTCCATTTTTCAGACAATTGTCAAAAAAGCAACACTGAATCATTAATCCACCTTTTTAATATTTTTTTTACCAAGCTGTACAGCCTCACAATTACAATCTGTGAGGTACTTAAAGCAATGTGCAGTACACATTAATATTCAGATATCTACCCAACCTAGGTGAGCATCCACAGTCTTGCCTTGCAAGTGAGGCAGCTGAAGCCCAGAGAATGGTTGGTGTCAAAGCAACGTGCAGGCACCATTCATTATGCTTTGCAGAGCAAAGGAACCAGGTTAGCCTGACACTGGAGATGAAGGTGTTTGTAGCAGCTCCTTTGAAGTCAAGCTGCAGAGCATGAAGCTAAACCCACTTAGTCTTTCAGCACAGCAAACTCATACCTGAAAAACACAGAAGCAAAAGGCCAGGAAGCCAGCGCTGCCTCAATTAAGAATGACAGTTCTTGCCAAGCATTGACTCTGAAGTGTGGGATATAAACCTCCCAGATCTGATGTGCATTTGAACAAAAATAATTGCTTTGAGGGATCAACTAAAGCAAGACACAATTCCAAGGCTATTGGCAACCTTAACCACAGCATCTCTCTACAAGACTTGATGGAAAAAGGGCTGCAATCCCAGCTGTGTCAGCTCTGTTATCCTGAGATGACTGTGTTTCAAACTGCATAAGAAAAGTGACAGCCACCCCAGCATCTGCTTTTCAAGTGTCAGGAGGAGTCCAGCAAGAGGACTCATTTGTGAGTTTAGCCACAATTTAACCTGGCTGAGGGCAAAGAGAGCTCAGCTTATTTTTTTAATTAGCCACTCTATGCACTGATGTGCCCAAGCCAATACAGTTGCTGATAGCAGGACACATCAGTAGGTCTAATTATTTTAACCTAGTTGGACATGTGAAAGAATCTAACAATAGCTGTGCCTTCAGAGGTTTACCCAAGGGGCAGCTGCTTCAGTGGGTTCTGGGTTAGATGATAGCTTGAATAGGAGAAACTTGTTTAGAAGAAAACATCTCCAAATGACCTATAATGAAAACATGATCACTTCTCTAGTCAATAACACACAAACTGCCTTTCTGCTGGGAAGAGCTAAAGGTCCTGGGGCAGTTGCCTTTTTGCTATCTAAAGGCCATGCCTGGCACCAATTGATTGGACATGTGCTAAGCCACCAACTTCTTCTGAAGTGACCAAAAATCCATAGAACCCCACGACATTTTTTTCCAGTAGGAATGGATTACAAGAATCAGAGACCAGGTTTTATTTCTCTACAGACAGACACAAAGGCACCCAGTGTGTGTCCATGCACTGCTGTAAAACAGGCTCTCCCACAGCCCAAATTGAAAGATTAGTTCAGGCTTTCTTTAATATGACACTGACTCCTGACATTTCCTTTGTAAGTGTCATCATACACTCAGGATTTGCTGCTAGCAAAAGCTGCCAAAACCTTTATCCTCAAATCCTCTGCACTACTCCCTTCTGCAATTGCTGCCAATCCCTCTTCCACACAGGACATGAACATCTCGCCCTACACCCACAGCAGGACCTCAATCAAAGCACCCAAAGGAAAGGGTCCTGCAGGTAGGGTAATAGATCAAACAGAGAAGCAGAACAAATTCCACAAAGAACACATCTTCACAGCAAATTTTCTGCCAGGAACCACCCCCCATTTGTAATAGGAAACATCTTGCTTTTATCAGCTTGGAAGGGGTGAGCAGCCTGGAGCCTGGATGCTGTGCAAAACTTTTAGGATGCTTAACGTTCTAAAAATCCTTGGCTTAGAGCAGGCTGGATTTATGGCTTCCCTGGCATTGCATCAGAGCATCACAACAGAGGGTAACAGTGACAAGGGAACACCCCAGGGCAGGGTGAAGCACACACACACCTGCAGAAGGAAGAAAAGGTCCAAATGCACAGTGGTGAGCAAGTACACAAGGAGCAGGATGGGCTCATACACACTGAAAAGAAGTATCAGCACTCCTAGTGGCACCTCGTTCTCTTATTGAAGACTGTGTCCAAACATGGCTTAACTGTGTAAAAACTGACATCAACAGTATAATGCCCTATACCAAGTTTTTGAAATTTAGTAGTATTTTTTGGCAAGGATCCAGTGACACTATACAAATATCTCAGTGACCTAAGGGCAGCTTTCAAGAAAAAAAAAAAACCAACAAAACCAAAAAACCAACCAAACAAAAAAACCCACCCCAAAACAACATTAAAGCAGATAAAATTATATAGCTACCAAACATGGACTCAAAACTCTGGAAAATTATTTTACTTATAACCAGTATAACTCCCAACCAATGAGGCAGCTGATGTCCTTATAGCACCCTCAAATACTTGAAATTTAGCTAGTTGCTTAAGTTCTTCACTCAGTTGGTAGCAAGATTATCAGTGTGATATATTCCCCTATAGGTGATAACTCCAATTATAAATATCAAACTGCATTCTACCTCACTAAATTCAATGTGCACCAGTAATAAGAATTTGAAATGATTTTGGCTCAACATTCACCGTAATTAGGACTCCTCAAAAAATTGGATAAAAAACTTTTGCTATTTTGTCCTGAAGTCTATGATCACTTGCAACTCTCTCCCTGCAATAGACTTGTCAGCAATACTTTCCCTAGCAATTTTTTTTCCTGGAAGGTCTAGTTGGCCAACAAGAACTGTAAATTGATCTGTGCTTATCTTTTTGTGGCTATTACAAAACTCAGGTCCTTCTGAAACAGTGTCATCTGCACTCTGCAAGATGAAATTAAATCCCAACTTGTAAGCTTAATCATATTACTCTGAATGGAGTATCGATTGCAGCTAATTTTATCAGAAGTTTTGAGAGGTTTGCTTGCTTGCTTCCTGTCACTTTGATAAATGGGAGCCAGCAGATATCTGAAGGGGGTCTGGTAGTTGTATATGAGAAAATACAACCAGTAAATGTACACAGAGAAATATTCCATCCTCTTTACTAATGATCACTAACTGGGTTTGATGAGTCAGTCACACACACCCTAAGGCAGGTGATGGGTTCAGAATATCTGCCTGCTTCAAACTGAATTTCCTAAGAGTCACTGCAGTTCAGGTGAGTTTGGCCTCTGTGTGAGCAGCAGCTGCCACTTGGAATTTCAGGTCTCCTCTATTACAAAGGCTTTCAAAACAGCCAGGCCATTCAGTCAGGACTGCAGCCATCCAAATGCTGAGGTGTGGATGCTAAATAAAGCTGGTCCCAAGAATCAAATTACCAGTCTGGATTTCAACATCTCATGGACACTGAGGCCACCTGACTGCCCTGCTGTAACACCAGCAGCTCTTGGCAGCAGATGGAGCCACTCGGAGGTTCAGATTTTGGACACCAGGCTGCAGTCAGGTGCAGGTTTCTGGCCTGGGCTGTCTTCTCCTACAGCTGCTTTCTGGTGAAGGAAATATTGGTGGAAAGATCTAATCCCATAGGCTTTGACTGGCAGCACAAGGAGAAAAGGTGGGTCACAAGTGAGGCAGCCTTTTTTCTTCCTACTTCTATATCCTATTTCTATAAAACCACCTGAGAAATGATCACCCTCAGGGCATTAAGGTTCACAACCCTGTTTTCACCGCCAGTATTTTACCTTTGGCTTCATGATAGCTTTATTTTGATAGTAGAAAATAAAAGAGACAAGACTGAGCATTTATCTTACATTTAGTGAAAATTAATGTGTTAATATTTAAGGCAAAAATTTCACTGTTTGTTTACTCAGATTGACCCTATTACAGATGCACTGTATAAACAATTTTCTCTATTCAGTTTCCTCCCTAATGACAGCCTGAATAGATTTTAAAGGATTGAGAAGCAAACAAGCAAAAACTCCTTAAAGGAAAGATGAAATTTGAAACTAAATTTAGGGGTAAAAAGCCTATCAGGAATTTTAAAAGAAAATCCAATATCATAAAAAACTGCTAGTCCAGGTTACAGAAATAGTCTGTTGCAAATTTACTTAATATTCCAGAGTCACTTATCCAATTCAGATTACTCTTCAGATAGAGATTAGCACCAAAGCATTCACATATATAGATTATAAAACCATTATCTCTATTTTGGAACATGTGATAGATAGCAGTATGTCCAGATGCAAAATATTTGTTTACAAAATATATGACCTTGATTATTTTTTGGATTATTTTCAGATGTACTGTCCCTGATAATACTATCTGATATTATGGTATATTTCTCAATGCCAATTACAAGGCTGTAGATTCCTTCTGAAATATGCTTCTCATTCCTCATTAAAGCATGTTCTTATCTGCAAAGCTCAAAGGAATTAATCCTTTTCTTTTTTTTTTTTTTTTTTTTTTTTCTCTCTTCTTGCTCTGTTCTCCCCAGCCCCACTCCAATGTACAGCAAAATTTCTAATGAGATCCTATTCAGTGCTTGGAAATACAATGGAAAGAGCATAATCCAAGTGATGCCAGCCCAGAGAGAGAAGGCCACTCTGTGAGATGGATGACCATTGACCATTTGACCTATCTGGCAAGCATCCTTTTCCCTGGTGTCCAATACCAGGGTTGCTTCTATCTTCCTACACATAACACCCCATATAAACCAAATCTAGAAAAAACCACCTGGGTACATCTGGTGCTAAGGCCAAACCTGCATTGTCCCCATTTCCATATTTACTGCCATGAAAAAAATAGCAATGTGAAAATTAGATTGTATTCTAATCTATCATGAAAACTCACCTGTCTCAAGATTCAAGTGAATGAGTGTTTTATCCTGCCATATGATTCAGTGCATTTCATTCTCAGTTATAACTGGGCTTTGGCTCTGTTTTTCTTCTTTAGAGAAATACTGCCAAAAGCCTACTATTTTATTTGCATAAAGAGTTTCTCTTTATAAACAATTAGGGTGATTCATCAGAATCCTGAATTCTCCAAGCAGAACTTTAAAACAAGACAATGAACTATTATTTTATCCATTTCAGAGAGAAGAAAAGTGATTCAGAGACGCCTAATTCAGTCATAGTCTGACTACAAATTTACACATCAAGATGTACTCAAGACACAGGAGGGAGACTTAAAAATATTTACACACCCATGATTGTTGTTCTAGTTATTAACATTATGATTTTCTGCTACTAATCACACAGAACTCAGTAGTAACTGGTTTGTGAAAGCAACTGAAGCTGAACCTTCAGAAACCCCACCATGGCTCATCCTCTGTGACCACTCTGATAGAAAGAGACAGGAAAGCAGAGGACTGAGTTCTAGCAGAGAATGGGATGCAGACAAAAGCCTTAAAAAGGAAGAAGGGGGAGAGAAGAAGAAGTCATGAGACTATAAAAAGAAAGATGGAGAAGTGAGGAAAAAGAGGACTAAATGCAGTGTTGAACTGGGAAAGAAGGTGAACACTGCAGAGGAAAACAGAGCCTGAAAATGAGTTTCAGAAGAAGAAAAGCAACAACAAGCAAACAAACAAAAACCCCACAATACCAAAACCAAATGAAAAATGGGAGAAGAAATTACTAAGAGTATTAAGGGGTTTAGTGTGATAGCTTTGTTATTCACTGAAAGCCCCTGTAGTACTAATAATAGGAGAGATTAAAGATATTTCTTTCAACCATAGAATTTTGAAGGTATATTTCCTCCTATTGTATCTCATTCCAAATGTAATTTCTACCAACATTAAATCAGAACCAGGGGAGACTTTCGTATAGGACTAAAACAAGGATAAAGTCTGGAATAGGCATAAAAAAAGCAGCATGCTGAAGAAGGCACCCTGGCACATAAGGAGATTATTGTTTTCTTGCTTATTTGCTTTTCAATACCAAACAGAGTTTGAATTCTGAAAATAGAGACAGTACATTCCAATTCTGCTGCACTTCTTCCCTTGCCAGGTTGCATCATATCTCTCCCACTGAAATCTGAGGAAAAAAACCTTACTGAAGCTTTCATCAAAGTTACAGTCCCTATCACAGCAAGCCTAAAGCTGGCTTTAAAACCACCTTGGCTGCAGCTGCTCTCTCTCACATATCTCCTGAGAGATTTACTTGCTCACCAGCTCTAAGCATCAGACATGTAAGGATACACAGGTGACTCAAAGCTCACCCAGTACCCCAGAATCTCTTGGAGAAGTTCCATTAATACCTTCAGTTCTCTCCTAAGAGAGGCTTAAAAGGATGAGGCAAAAATATTGGCCAAACACTCACTACCACAATGTGGAAAATTCTGACAGAGAATTGTGTTTTCCTTAAACTGAAGAAAACAAAAGAAAGGAAAAAAAAGGACCACTTTTAAGATTAACAGTTGTAAAAGTATTTTCTGTTTCAAAGTACCCTTACTGGCTAAGCATTTGTGAAGGAAATGGGGGCACTGAAAACTCCAGTGCAGTCCTGGGTGTTCTCAGGATGTTCAGCCCCTTACAGTGGAGGTGATCCCACAGCCAGGCCATGTCCAGCTGCCCAGAATCCTTCTAAATTTTATCTGCAGCTCTGATATGAACCCATAGCATACCTTCAAGTTGGGTCTTTCAAAACTATATTTTTCATTGCCCATCTCCTCATTCATATCTCCACCATTCTGGGTCACTGGCCAGAAACAGAGAAGGAAATACAGGGCACTGGTAAAATATTAGTGGGACATGTACTATTTAACCCTTCCTCATTTCCTGAGATGGCTGCTATCCTTACAGAGGATCATTTACATAGTCAAATTGTTTTGAAGCAATAGAAATCATATCTATGACTGACAAACATAGGTCAGTCAATAAAAGTAGTGGTTTATATATCAGAACAAATTAAATGCCAGACTCTCATGCTTACCACATGAACATGCTCAAATTCATTAATAGAAACCAGTCTGCTCCCTGAAGTACATGCTGGGATGATAGAACAAATGCATTTGTACTGACAGGCATTGGTAAATGGCTAATCAATCCCTCAGTGCTTCTTAATTAGTGACTGCAGGAGACCCTTTTAATTGGCATCTGATACTTGATTTGAATTGACAAATAAACTGCCACTCAGCCCCTTATTGACAGCCAACCTTTTTTCACCCTATTAATGCCCCTGGAGCTCCTGAAGAGCATTTCTGAAGGACAGACCAAACTAGCTGGGCACCCTGAAGTATTTTATCATGATTTCAGTGCTGATGTTGCATTGAAACACTGCATATGCTCTACTGATTGCTCAATATGGTTTATATTAATACAAGTTGTAGGCTGTCACTGTTCAGCAAGTAGGTAGTTACAAGGAATGCATTGGTTACTTTAGAACTGGAATAATTTATCACTGAACAAGCAAGTTCAACAAGCACCATGAAATCAATTTATAATTTTTATGCACTTCATCTGGGCTGAAAAATGGTTTTGTTCTCCACTATTTTCTGACTAGACCTCTTTGACAGAAAAAGGGGGAATAAAGCTTTTAAAATTGCTTTTTGGTCAGCAATGCACACTGGAAATCAAGATTAAAGATGACAGTTTTCAGATGCATAAGTTATACTTACTTTGTTTTATGGACCTAAGGCCACCATGGTATAAGGAATTCTGTTGTGAAAGAAAACCATCCAAAGGTTAAAGAAAGATATACATGTTCACAGAGTCAGCCAAAAAGTTACCTGGTTTCCATTAGCTTAAAAGCTAGTCCAGTTTTGTTAGTCCTCCAAGCCACTGAATCAAAAGGCATGCAGCTGGTGGTTATTAAAAGTTTCAAGAGGAATGGCAGTTTTGGAGGAAGTAAAGCAGGGAATACTAAAATCTTCAGTGGCTGTGCCTGTCATTGCTATGCAAGACAAAACACACACCTTCCCAGTAGCATGAAATGCAATTAATGCAGTTCTGGGAAGACTCAGTGCTCCAGTTCTGATGAAGATTTAAAGGTGCTACGACAGATTGTAAGAGCTAGCTTGGCCTAACCCCCCTAAAAGCCTTGTTAATACCAGCAAGATTTACTCAGCATGTGTCCAGCTGGTCAAGTTAAAGAGATAGTTCATCATCCCTACTGTCAGGAGCTGGTATCAGGAGATCAGTAGGAAGGATGAAGGCACAGATGCTTGGCAAGACAGCCCATTCTAGTAAAATTTAAGGTCTTAGCATTAGACACTGAATAATCTCAGAAAAGTATCCTGGCATCACACACCTATGAACTGGGAGGGGATGAATGCATCACTGCCATCAAACTGCCCTGCTCAAACCCAGACCCAGCTGCTCCATCTGGGGTGCTCTTTGCACCGTGCTGCAGTAACAAAATGAGCAGCCACACTTGCTCCAGCATCCGAGCTCTAGGTCACCCCCATGTAACACGTTTCACCAAAAGTGTATTTATTAAAAGGCACTTTGTGTTATCTTTAGCCACGACTAACATTGGTGAAATGCCCTCTGCTCACAATCAGCTCTTTTCAAGGCACTGTTGTTATTACTAAATCAGTTTATCCTATCACCATATCACATCCTCTGTACTTCACACTCTGAAGTGATGTGCAGTTCAGAAATACAAGCACTCTAATGCTATTTAGTTAATTTTTATAATATGCAACCTCTTGTAATCAAACATGCTATGAGGTTGTTGCACCAGCACCCCAACAGAAGGGCTCTGAATGGGGGGCAGAGGCAGTCACACACATCCTGTTTCCTTCTGAACAGGACCTATTGCTTTTTTCTTCACTGTGCAAGGTAAAAGTCTTGTGTTCGACACGTGGCTGCTTTATCCAGAGGTAAAGGGACATACATATCCACAGGTAAAAAAACATACAGCTCCAAAAATTAAAACTATCTGAAGTTTGGCACATAAAGGAAGAGATATATGATATATATGTGCTGGGGAAACTTGGACCCCAGAAGGTGGTGGCAGATAATGTGCTCACATCAAAGTTCAGGTTTTTAAGATCACTTATCATCTGTGACAGTAGCTTGCAGTAGGGAAAGTTCAAACAGTGCAAAGCATACTTTCCTCTGCACAGGAGGATGGTGCCTCTCCAGGAGTTTTATTAGTGGATTTTTAAAGTCCCAGCTATCAAACTAACACAAAAATATCACCAAACATAAAGAGGAAGATACAAATTTGAATAACTCAAGAATTTTCCTCTCCCTTCCTACTATACATAGTTTTCCTCTGATTAAAATCTACCTTGTCTGTAGACTTCTTCAACTGAGAAATATTCTAAATTCATTGTGTGCCTGTAGGAACAGCCTAAGAGTTTTAAGAGAACCACTGAGGTAAGCAGTCCCGCTGCATGAATTTCAAAGGTACATAATTAATGTGGGAGGAAAGATGGGCTCTTGTGGAAAGGGGAAAGAAACAATGGTGATCATCATTTAGATAATTTTCATTTTCTTGTTCATCACTAAAGTAGCCACAACTTTCTTGTCTTAGAATACTTAACAGAGGAACAGAGATGAGCAACAGAGGCTGTGAACAGGAAGCTAGAGAAGTGCAGGGAGGTTGAACAGAAAGTAAACAGAATTTAAGTTAATCAGTAGATCTGTTAGAAGGCAATGATACAAGGTTTTGGGAAAAACAAACCCAACCATATGCATGTCTGTTTTCAAGTGGAAATTTCTGCTTCCAATTCCAATTTGGAAGTGTTGTATCTGAAAGCAGAAAAGTTATGGTAAGGAAGTGCTGCTGCCTTGTACAGGCAAAGTTCAGTTTGGCTGCTCTGTGTTTTCTCTTTCTTCTGTGAACCAGAACCCAGGTGGACACCACCACCAACACACCCCACAGTTTCTCCTTATGCAAAGCCAAGAGGAAAAAAACATTCTTATACCAGCCAGCCAGCTCAGGAGCTCCAGCCACAATAAAGAAAAATTAATCCACTTAATAGAAATGCCTACAAAAATACTACCAAACCTATTTTATAAAGAGTGGTGATTAATTTTTTGTGATCAACTTGTACTAAGAGATGTTTTTGCTAAAAGACATTCTGATAGATTCCCTGCTGAGCAACACGGGTCCCCCTGACTGCTCTTTCCTTCATGCTGTTCCACTCACTGCTTCAGCAACTATATCCAGAGCAAAGGGAATCTGCATCCCTTTGGCAAGATGCTGTCTCTGGACATGACAGATATAATCCTTCTAGGAAAGGTCTTATCATCAGAGAGACACATCTCCCAGCCCCAGCCATCTGTGGAAGATCCTTCTAGAGTACAGCATTATTTAATGAATCTCACTCCCAACCTTCAGCTTTTCATGCACCCTTTTCAAATCAACTCAACTGCTCTGTCATGTAGATGATGCTGGAGCAACGATAGAATCAGCAACTCAAGGGAGGTTTGAACAGTCTCAAAATGTAATTACTTCCAAACTGAGTAACTAACTGTACACATTTCTCCTCCATCAGATCAGAAACAGAATTGCTTTCAGATTCAAGTGCAAAAGCAGCTTTCTCAGCCAAGCTTTCCCCAGCACACACTGATGAAACTTCTCAGCTCCTACAAGAAGGGCTGCAGAGCTGCTGGAAGATGCAGCTATGGAATGCAGACACAGATGTCACAGCTTTAGCACAGGCTGGGAGCCACAAAGCCTCAACACAGAGAGACCATTGGAGACCACCTGGAGGCACAGATACTGGGCCCCTCAGTTCAGGAAGGAGATCGAGGTCCTGGAGCAGGTCCAAAGGAGGCAACTGGGCTGGTGAAGGGTCTCGAGCACAAGTCCTTTGAGGAGAGGCTGAGGGAGCTGGGGGTGTTCAGGCTGGAGAAGAGGAGGCTCAGGGGAGACCTCATCACTCTCTACAACTCCCTGAAAGGAGGTTGGAGCCAGGGGGGGGTTGGGCTCTTTTCCCAGGCAACTCTCAGCAAGACAAGAGGGCACAAGAGGTCTCAAGTTGTGCCAGGGGAGGTTTAGGTTGGACATTAGAAAGAATTTCTTTACGGAGAGGGTGATCAGACATTGGAATGGGCTGCCCAGGGAAGTGGTGGATTCTCTGTCCCTGGAGATATTTAAAAAGAGCCTGGATGTGGCACTCAGTGCCATGGGCTGGGAACTGCAGCGGGAGTGGATCAAGGGTTGGACTTGATGATCTCTGAGGTCCCTTCCAACCCAGCCAGTTCTATGATTCTATGAAACTGGAACCATCAGAGCCACCCTCAAGATCTGAGCTGTTTAGAATAGAGTCAATGGCAGGGCAGCTGCATTCATTGATTTCACCTCTAAATACCACACGAAGCCCTGAAGAGGAATGCCAGAGCAGCACTGCTCAGCCACTAAGCCATTTCAGATTTGTAATGCACTTTGCCCTGGCAGTTTTAGCCAGGAAAGGCTGCAGATGGTGGAGTGATAGAGCACACAAAGTGGGATTTGTCTGCCATAGAATTAGTGTCTGTATAATTTTAAGCCATGAGCTGTCTGGCATTTGTTGTTATACTTTCCAAGGGCTTTTTAAATGGCTTCAAGAAACATTTATAGGGTGAAAAATAACCCGAGACCTGGACTCCCCAAGATATTTCAGCATTAACGGATTACAGAATTACCAAGAGAGGGCTAGAAATTACTCCTTAAATAGTCTCAAAGGTAATGAAATAAAACCCCCTGAAAGACAAATGGAAATGCAAAGGCTTGAATATTACAATTTCTGCTTTAATCAGGTTCCTGAGAGACCTAAATCCACTAATGCTAATTAGCAATAAACAATAATAGCACTTACACAAAGCTATTCAACTCTGAGATGTTATAGGCACTCATTTATGAGTGCATAGGAGACCAATGAGCTCAGTACTATTCTTCAGTATCACCAGTACTGGCTAAAATTGGAATTTTTTGTTCCAGGAGAAACACTCAGAGTACAGTTTCTGTTCCAAACTGTAATAATAATTCTTAAACTTTCATTTCACGGGCATTTTTAAACACACTTTGCTTCATTTTAATTGACAAACTGGTAAAATAATTGTTGTCAATATCAAGTCTGTTCCACAACTTTGTAGTTCTAAAAGATGATCTTTTTCAATCATTTAAACTACATTTTTCTTTCAAAATCTAGTTTCATCTAACTGAGAGATACTGCAAAGCTGAATTCTGACAAAGCTGGTTTTTCTAGAACAGAAACATGCAAGTCCAAAAGTAGGAAGCATGGGGACCATGAGCAGGTACTCAAACAGTGCCTTGTTTTCCAAATAAAATCCATTCAGGTCTTATTCAGCAGCATTAAAATCAAAAAATGGAAAATTCAGACAGAATCAGAAATTAGCAAGCATGAAAAAAGCCTTAGCCACGTAGGGAACACAGGCAGCAGAGCTACATGCTAATTTTCAATAAACATAGCTGCCACAGGAGTCAGTTTAATTTCAACCATCCAGCTGAGCTAAAGGGCACTTTCATGCAACCCCTGTCATGGGGAATTCTTTTTCTCCAAGCACTTGCTTTACATATGACTGTTTGGCAGTGATTAGCAGTAGGAACCAGTCACTTCCCAAACGTTAATTCAAAAGTTATTAAACATAAACACACACCAAAATTAGCCTGTCTTAATTATGTCTTTATCAAGTGCAATCACAAAGGCTTGAACTCTCAGCTCAGCCATCTTGTGCATCAAAGTAAATGTAATCCTCCAGGCAAAATGTTTACCAAGCTGAATAACCCAGAGTAGTGGGAAACCAGTGTCACATGAAAAATTAAGAGCCTTGGTGTTTCTAAAAGCCTTCCAAACAGTGAGGGAAAAAGCAATCAAAATGCACTAGCAGAGGAGGGTATTTACACCTCCACTCTACCCTTGTTCAAGCCATAAAAGCAAACGCCATATGAACAAAGCAGATAAAGCTTGAATGGACAAGATTAATTAGAAAACAAAATAGTAATGGGAAAAGCTGCGGTGCTTTTTCCCCCCCCCCTCTACAATTTTCAGTTCAGTAGGTGGTCACTAATAAAGCCCAAACAAAACACTCAAAAAATCCTGGCATGGGATGACATCTCCTTGTCTTTCTGTGAGTAATGAACCTATTTTCTTGTTCTTTGAAGATAAGGTAACTTTTGACTATGAGAAATATAGGAGAAAGTTTTCTATTATAGGTATAGGTCAGCTAGAGAACAGAGGCAGAAAATTGCAATACAGCAGTGATTCAAAGTTGTGGAAGATAAGTTTTCCAGATGCACCGTGGTGCTCTTCCTTGTTTCAGTTTCTGGGATTTCAAGGGCAGGTGCCGAGAGACAAGATGAGTCTCTGATAGGAGTTCATTCATTTTGTAGATAAAGAGAATGGATCACTGAGGTGGGGAGGGAGGTAAGGGGGGAAGGGAGAAAGAAAAGCAAAAAATATGGAACTGAAACTTTTCTGTTCCAGTTTCTATTCTGCAGGGGTGAGGATGGGGAGAGAGCAGCCTGGCTGTGTATATCACATATATATTGATGTAAGGACAGGTAAATTTTCTGAAATTAAACAGTTTTAAATAGTTATGATTTCTGTTTTGCCTCTTTCTATTCAGTTGGCTTTTGCATTTGACAATGACCATATCAAAGACACTCTCTTCCCATAATCTGAAGATTCATACTAAGAAAATTCATCTTTTTCAGAGTACCTGGTATGTGTAGCTATGATGCAGAATTATTCATACTCATCATGCTCCTTTCTTTCAATGTGGATGAAATACAGCCAGACATAAGCACAGAAAGCTCTCCCACCAATGTAAATTTAATTTTTTGTATTCTTACTAGGATCCAAAGTCCTGATATTTCCTGAAAACTCATAAGATTAAATCCTTCCTTCCTCCCCAGAAACAAGGGAATAATCTGTTAGGGTTAAGTGCTTCCCCCCATATTCATGCCAGGGATGGTTGTTTATTCTGGAGGTCTTATTAGTGGGTGGGTTGGGAGTGACAAAATCTCACTGTCACATGCCTAAAGATCTCTGTCATCTCCAGGATTGTTTAAGCAATAGAATCAAAAAAAAAAAAAAAAAAAAAAATCAAGGATTTTACAACACAGAAAGCGAGACTGGGTGACACCAAACCAGAATAACAGAAGGCTTATTAGCACTGAGCTGAGAAGCTGTGCTACAGCATCTCTGTAGCACAAATATCATTCCAATGTGACAGAGTGACACAAGAGACAGGGAAGGATTCTTCAGTGGTAGTGAAGAAAGGAAGAAAATTAAATTCCCTGTCACTCAGCTGTTAGTGGTCTAATGAAGTGACAAGCAGATTTCCCAAAATAAAAGAAATACATGCCTTTGTCTAAATAAAGCCCATTAGACTGCAACCTGAAAGAAGCTTGTGAGCACAAATGCTGAACTGGAATAATCACCTTTTCTAGCAAAAAAAACTCTTCTAGAAAAAAATTCACTGCCTTCCCCAGGTACCCAAAAGCTGTTTCCCAGCAGCAGAACTCTCCAAGCCCAAGGACAAAGCTCACCCCTTGGCTGACACTGCACTGGCTGGCTCAGCTCTGCTGGATTGGGTCTCTGGGGAAAGAACACATCTTCCTCAAGGACAATGCAAACCTACAGCTACAGACTCTCTCTCACCTCAAATCCAGCTCCTCTTCTCCCAGTGGAGAGCTTTTTCCTGGTGGAGAAACTCCAGTAGAACCTCTCCATTTATTTCCTGAGTCAGGACAATTAGATATGAATCCAGGACAGACAGCACTGGATCACTCTGAGCTTCCTTCAGTCCAGCAAATCCAACCCTCTACACTTAATTAAACTGCAACTAAAAAGCTAATATTTTTTTTCATCAGCAGAAGATCCCAGCAGCCCAGAGTTCTGCTTCAAAATGACCTCTCTAGAAACCATAGGCATTCAAGTGTTATTAGAATATGTATCACCAGCCAGATATTTCAGGCACGAGTTCTCAGAAGTCTTCATGATGGGAAAATGAAATCCACAGCAAGCTGTTAGGGGCTGGATAAAGGCACTCAAAGCAGAACAGACTCCATTCTGCAGAATTCTAACCCACTCATCATGCTCCTGTCCCTGCCCCAGAGAGGCACACTGGGGCCTTCCCCAGCCCCATGCTTCTGCCTGCAAACCCAGCACCTGCACAGAGGATGTCCCTGTGCTTCATGGCTCACTCATCCCTTTCTCTTGTGAACAGTGCCAAATGCTTAACCTCTGGCCCAAAACAACTGCTGGGATACCCTCTCAGTCTCCTTGACATCCTATTTAACCCTCACTTCTCCCCTGAGGGACATCAAGGCCGTACAAATGTATTTTACAGAGCACACAGCGCATGTAGCTAATTACTTTTAACTGACACATTTGCAACATGTTTCTTCCCCAAGCTGATGACTTCTGCCAGGATGTTTCTGAGCACATTCACTGACTGTTTTCAGTTCTGAACTTTGACACTGCCTGTGAAAACTGTACTTTCTCTGGTATGTCTTTCCTTTTGCTTAGGAACCTGTCTGAATTTGCACGTGATTTGTACGTAATTCTGCGAAGAGGCAACAAGGAAAGAAGGTTTGAGGGATTAATCTTAACATTAAGTAAGGATGTATTTTCATTAATTATCTTCTTGGAACTACTCACACATCAGCAGTTCATGCTCTGTATAAATGGAAACAAACTAAAGTCTCTGCTTTGATCACTCTACAGAATGATTCCAGACAGGCAATGAACACTCCAAATTTACTTACAGTGACAGATATTTAAAATGTTGATGGCTCTCTGAGGTACTTGGCATGACAATTGCCCTTTTGTTTAAAAAAAAAATAAATAAAAGCAAACCTAGCAAAGTAGGAAGTATCACTTTGGGGCACTTCTAATGCTGTGAATTACACAAGTCTGAATTAAGCTGGAACAGGTCCCATAAGGATGCATTAATTCCACACGCTTCAAATTCAGTAATGTTGAACAGATTCATCAGGAACAGACAATTCAGACTGTAGCAGAGTGATTTAAGATGGTGCACCAAAGGGGCACGTGTGCTGAGCCTCTTCTTAACTGGCCAATTTTTTTTCAGCTGAGCCATCACTGACTGTGTCATATTTCATTACTGTGGAAACTCTGCTTGGAAATAGCACCAAAGGAGAATGCCCTGTCTTCTGCTAAACAATGTTACAGTTTCCCTTACAGCTCAAGAGGATTTCAAGTATTGGGAACTTTTTTTCTGTTGTCCACTCACCGTGATACGCACAGAAATTCAGAACCATTTTTACATTTTGAGGTTGTGCAGGGAACACCAACAAAAAACTTGGCACTATTTCCAAAGAGTTAACGAGTTTCCCGATCTTCCTTCAGGTAACACTCAAAAGGCCTCCAGCAAATTCAAAAATCTTCAGAAAAATCTTGGTTTTCTCCTCTACAGAGATAGCTCCTGGGCAACACTGTTCACAAGGCTAAATGGCTTCAAGCCATTTTAATCACAAGGCCTTGACCATGGGCAGCTGCATCGTGCCCCTCATCAGAGTATTTATGGCTAACCTGCTCATTTGCCCTTGCTCAAAACTGAGGTGGGTTGGAAAGCAGAGGTTTGGCTGACTGTTCACAGCATTTATTGACCTGAGGAGGTCATTATGATAAACTGCAAGTCTACAGGGTCTCTTACAGTCAATCCCTAATTTCCATAAAGCTGTAGATTTTGTGATCACAGCTGCTCTGTATAGGTGCATTTGGGTAAGGGTGGCAATGAGCTACCCAGTTCAGCCCAGCCCAGGCCAGAGATCCAGTGCCCACTTCCTCTTCACATGGTGGCACAGGACTACACAACTGCCTTACATTTTCAGCCCCAAGGATGTGCTTGAATGCCCCAAACTCTCTTATCATGAGACCCATGGGGCCCCACCTAACACATTGCTGAGCTTTTCTCACATACAGTTACTCCAACAGGTAAATCTCCACCCCCAAAAGGCCAAGGCACTGACAGGATGAAATACTACCCTATGCCATGATTGCTTTTCACAGTATTTTAACTTGTGTCTTACATGGTGTTTTTATTTGCTTGTACAAAATACTATAAAACTAGATTGAATTTTCCTGAAAAAAGTCACAGAGACCAAAGTTTTGCTGTGGAGCATTCTTCCAGCACCAGATCAACTGCACTGGAAGATTTTAAGGTTTCTGGTCACAAGACCTTTTAAAACCCATCAACTATCCTTGGAGGAAAGACACAAATCTTCACTTTTACTTGCTGCCTTGATTGGTGCTTTATTTTTCTTTCAGGATTCTGCTGAGCCTTCTTGGGTCATGGCCAGGGGATGCATTTTGCCTCTCTATTTGTATCAAGTTAAGAATGACCATATTCAAGTTGATGGGGAACAGGCTGGTACAGAAACAGACCTTTAAATGAGCCCATTTCCTTAGCAACAATCCTTTTTTATCCAGCAGACTTAAAACTCCTATTTTCAGTACAACTCCATGCTGACATAAAGATCCTGCCTCTTGACTTTAAGCAGATCAGAGCTGTGTTGACACTAAACATCAAAGTCAGATGGAGTAAAATGCTCTGAACCTCACCTTTCTTACAACCTTGGCTGCCAATGCTTCTTGTTCAGGAGAGAACACTCCCTGGAGTGACCTGTGGCATTTAATGTGGATGAACTGTGCCCCAGTGGGCACCTGGACATTTTCAGTACCATATTTGTTATTCAATTAATGACATCCTTAATTAAAGCCAAGTGAAATCTTAATCCTGAACGTGTCTCTTTTTTTAAAAAAAGACAATTATCTCCAAGCAGGCAGTGAATCTGATCAGGGTACAAAAGTTTCTGTGCTTAAAACAAAACCTTTGGTAGGAATGAAGACAATTTCTCTGCTCCTAGGGCAACTAATTAATTCTTAGAGCTATGTTCAAACACCTTTCACTAATGCCACAGACCTCAGCTGTTCCTTCGCATAAGCCTAAAATTTGTAATGTGTGGTCTATAACTCAGAGAAAAATCTAAATCCCTTCTTAAAAGGAAAAGAAGTGGTCAAAACACAAAGGGATTTAATTAAGTAACAAGTTTTCACCTATGAACACTGCTACAAATACATAAAACCCCACTGGAAGTTCCTAGCAGACAAAGCCTCAGGAACAAGAGGACCTCCCTTCTACAGGTTTGGGGTGGCTCTGCTCTCATGAGAGCTGAACAGGAGCTGCTCTGAGCAGCCAACACCCCGACACACTGGGGAAGACCAAGAGGAACCTCCTGTGATCAGGAATGACTTCGAAGGGAAGAACTCTCATGCTTATCTTTTGATATTGTGGATGAGAATCAGTTTGGGGTCTGAAGTTAACACACATTTGTCTTGAGAGCCTGCAAGCAGTTATTCCATTTGCACAAGCCTCATCAACTGTTAATTAGACCAAACACTTGGGAATAAGATGTTCCAGATCCATAAGTCATCGTCTTCATGCTTTCCAGGTAATACTTGGTTAGGCATTGTCAGCCTAACAGCAGGCCACACTTCTTATGATTTCAGAGAAAATGCTCACAAACCCAAACCTACTTACAACTGGCTGCAGGACAGGGCACAGAACTAGAAAAATGAGCAGCACTGCCATAATACAGAAAATCTTTAATGTACATCCAGGAGCTACTCTGAAACAGGCATTCTGCTGGCCTTCCCCACTGGACATGCAACCCACTAATTACCAGTCCTAATTGCTCAGGACTACTGGCACTAATTAACATTGTGGTCTAATTAATCTGATTTTCAAATTCCACCAAAGAGCTTTTATACTACTATTTCTGCTAGGCACAATGGAGAAACTTCTTTGCTGTTGGGTTTGGCTTTTCTGATAGTTTATTTTGCTCTGATCTAGTGTGAGTAGAACTGATCACGTTTTATTGATCAGCTCTTTGTCTTTTTTTAAATTAATACTGCTCTTATCAAAATAACACATACCCTTACCCCCACCTTGCATTTTATTCTCCAAATACAGTATATTTTTATATGACAATAACCAATACTGTAACTGCTGCTTGCTGTGGAGCTTTCCATTTCTAGCAGCTTGGGCTTAACCATATCATCCCCCCCCAAATTTTAAGGGCTGATATTTCTTCAATTTTCCCAATGTCAGAACTGAATTCATCCTGCTCACAAACTCACATTAAACCCAAGTCACAAGTATATTCTTCAATTTAGCTCAACCATACCTTCTTGGAGATGTGCATATTTCTTTCACTATGCTAATAGTGCTTCCAGGGCAAATATAATTTTTGATCTGACCTTCCAAGAGGCCAGGGACTAACGTGGCCCTCGGGTTTTTCAGGAGTCTGGAATACTCACAAGAAAGTGCAGTTTCTCAGCTGTCTGGACACTGTCTATGTATTACTGACATCAGACCACTGCTAATAATTTACATCAAATCCTTTCCTTCCCACATGTTCTAAATGGATATTCAGCTTCCCAGTCACCACTTTCTTCCCCCTAAACATTTGAAACTCTGATCTCCTGTGAGAGTAAACAAGAGATGATCATGGGATACTGCATGACCTCCTGCAGCTCCCAGAGCCTCTATTAGAACAATTTAACAAAAGTGGAAAGGTCTGCCCCCTAAGGAATATTCTCCAATTGTTATCTGGACAATCTTAATTTCAGTCACATGAGAGAGAAGCACCAAACGTTATTTTTAGCAAAGCAATGATTTTTAGTAGATGTACTGGCTGCTTCAAATAAAAAAAAAATAAACTGAATTGGGAAATGCATATCAGACTTAAACTCCACCTGCCTTTAAATCATCCTCCCTCCACACTGCTACTCTCCTGCATCTCCATGCAGGTTTGTCATAATTCGCAGCCCTACAGTCAATCCATCACTAAGGTGATTCATTAGCCATTTGTACTTCACACTGCTTAAATAATTCAGATGCAAGCAACTAGAACATTAAAGGAACCTATTCTGCAGGGGCTTCCAGCGCACATGGCTTTAAGCAATTTCAGCTCTACTCCAAGACAACCATTCAGCCCCCATCCAGCAGGACTTCAAAGCACTGGGAAAGCAACACCCTACCTGATTTTATGGCCGAGAAGATGATCACGCCCTCAGTGCCTGGTTTTTAAGCAGTCCAGTACACTCAGGTCAGCTAAAATATAGGTAAAAAGGAGCAAAAGAAACCCTCCTGCTCCGGCTGTTCTGGAGGAGCTGGTGCACTGAATGACTTGGGAGCTGAAAGCGATAGAAGCTACAGGTGCTCAAGCACCTCTGAAATACGACACTTAATGTAGCAAGCATGGTGGAGAAAGCAGAACTGCAAAGTAGCACAAGCACAGCTGAATCCTGATACTTTTAATGACTCCAGATTCACACAAGTTAACTCTTGTCCTGCTGGTTTCATCAAGCCCTCACTGGCTGTACGCTTTGTGAAAACTTTCCCTGACTGAAGAGACTGAAGCTAAATGCATCTAAACATGAAAAAACCTGTAGAAAGGAACTCTTTGTGCCCCCCGAGGCATAAAAAAAGAAACCTCGTTGTCCTTGTGCATTCCTCTGCCTTTCCCCCCACACAACCACACAGAGAAATGCCAACTCCAGAGAAGCTGCAGCAGCTGAAGATCAGCAGTTTATCCACTGCATGCACACTAAATCAGGTTCTTTTAAACCTGTACAAGAATAATTTAATGCAGGTTTTGTATCTCTCTGAAAATCATGGCCTGTTTTCAGACTCCTGTTACATATCATGCATCTCTGCATTTGTTTTCCAGAGTTTTTGTATGGAAGGAAGGGGGACTTTGCAATCATCCTGCTGATTATACCTACAGCTGGTGAAAATTAGGAAAAGCCATATGGTGGGTCCCCAATTGTTCTGCAGCTGGCCACAAAGCCAGCAGCTGGGGGAGACAAAAACTCCCACCATACTCATCAAGAACAGCACAAAAAAAGAAATGCATCTCCTCCTAGCAAAACTCCAATTCATTATTTTAAAAAAGTGGGTTAAAGAAAATTTTTTCATGCAAATGCCAGGAGAGAAAAAGGAAAAAAAAAAAAACCCCAAACTTAGAATTTCAGTTGCAAAACCTTAACTACCATGGTTGATGGCCAAGGCATGGGAGCAAGTGATGTCCTTTGGCTGCAGACTTGGTAGCCATGTGTGTGTTCCTTGTGATGCTTCACATTTGCATCTGCAAGCTTGATTTCCCCTCCTGCCTCTGAAATGCTAAGATTTTCCCCTCCCTAGGCAGCACTCCATTGAGAGCAGAGGCAGCTCTAAGGCTCAGAAACTGAACTATATATTTTTGAGCAAGCACATGCTGGCTGGCAGAGAGAACCATTTATTAACACAAAAAGTGAGATGATATCATAGACTACAGTGGAACATTGCTCTACTGAATTGCTCACCTGAAGCCCAGGGCCTTTGATTTCATTTTACCTGATGCATACAGCCCTATGTTTGAACATTGCAGACACAGCAAGCTTCAGTCAGCCATCCTTCTGCCTGAACTAACCAAGAAAGCAATCTGTATCTAAAACTTTCCCTAATTCTCAAGCACCATCTGGCTATGAGGTGGGAACTGTCATTTTGATGATTTCACAGATGATTTGTAAAGACAATTCCTTAAAGGGTCACTGACTTGTCTCTCTACCCCTTTAGCTTCATTGCCTTTAAAGGCTCCTCAGTTGCTGAAC
Organism: Heliangelus exortis; assembly: GCF_036169615.1. Classification (NCBI taxonomy): domain Eukaryota; kingdom Metazoa; phylum Chordata; class Aves; order Apodiformes; family Trochilidae; genus Heliangelus; species Heliangelus exortis. Next base: position 7,824,208 of record NC_092440.1, on the reverse strand, counting down.
CCATTGCCAGACATCTCTCTTGTTGTGTCTTTTAGACTTTCAGCCCTAAGCTGACAGTCCCATAGCCCTAGATAAAAAGTGCTTCCAGATTCTGAATCTATTTTCTTCCAGAGCTGGGCTAGTGACAAGTAATCAAACATCTGTAACAGTTGTCCACATCTTATTATTCTTCCCCTCTCACTTCAGCAGATTCTCTTAAAATGCTTGTGAACACTCAGGAATATTTATACACTTTCTGGGCCTTCACTGTGCTCACTGGGTAAAATAATTGCTTGGGTTCCATCACAAAAAGTGAGGAAAACACACAAAACTTTATTCAGTCTACAGAAGGCTAAAAGCCACCAACATTCTTCCAGCATGATGAGACAATAATGAATAGCACCTCTTGACTTTTGTCAGAAATTGCAAAAAAGATTGCAAATGAAGGTGAAATGCTCATTTTCTTGAAAGGGAAAATCCCAGAGATGTGGTGACGAACTATCACAGTTTGTCCATCACTCCAAATGATCAGGATTTCTTCTCTTTCAACAGTCTATCTTTTCAATTTACTGACTTTTATTTTTTTTCCAGCCAAGTACAATGTAGCACTGCTACAGAAGAGACTTAAGACAGCTTCTGCATTTCATCCTGAAGGCTTCACAGTATCAGTGACATCCTTATTCATGCAGATTAACAGCTCTGCCCTGTACAGCAAGCCAGCATGAGACTGAGGAGATGACCAGAGTTCCTGATGCTTCCCATGAACTTTTCAAGCAGGGGCATTCTTATTGCTTGTGCATCTGAGCCCAGAAAGAGGGAACATACACAGTTTATTTGGGAAAGACCAATGTGTTCATTGGCACTGAAGCTACATAAGAGGCTTTTTAATCCAGAGCTTAAAGAACATTACCTCCCAGCTCAGCCTAGCTCAACAGTAAAATCAGAAGTCCTGGTAGGCAAGTACCTAACAAGAACAGTATTTTGTCACTGAATAGCACATGATGAGTAAGATATTCTACCAGAATTACTACCTCCCCCCAAGGCTGTCCACTATTAAGCTCATCTGCTTTGAAGAAAGAAAGATTTCTCCAGTATGTTAGGACAATAAGAGGACCATACATTAGTCTCTATTTATTTAATAAGCTCAAACTTATAATGTGCTGAGTGCTTTCAAGTATTTAACTGGATAAGCTTATTGAGATGAAGAGGAAAATAAATAGGTCAAACATATGTGCTTTAAGGAGATAATTTTTAAAAAATTAATATTGCTCAGCTATACAACTCTGTAGTCAACTTGCAAGGACAAAAATATTGCCCCATGAGCTTTTTCCTCTCTGCTTACCATAATTGGATGTAGATATCAGTAATGATCAAGGAAGAAAAATGGAGAGAGAAAAATTTCAGGCAAGAAACCTAAAATACTATAAACTCATGTCTTCTACAGACAATGATTCACTCTTTAAATATAGAACCATTTTCAGACACTGAAGTGGAATAACAGATCTGTGTGGGTATGGGGTATGCGGGAGACTGAAGGGATCAATAATTTTAAATGTTAGGATACTATATTAAGAATATGTATGAACAGAGTTGAGGAGAGTTCCAAAATTTTCAAAAGATCTAACAAGTATGTTTGGTCTGTATTTGATTGATTTTCCTAGAAATACAGTATTTGGTAAGCAGAAGGGGAAATAAAGCTCTTTCTTAACCAGCTTCCTTAGGACTGAAGTACAGTGCTCATATTCCTTCTTCCCAAGGGGATACCCCCAAGGCCTCCAGTACACCTGTGTGCAGCTGAGAGCTTTCCTGCACACTGCTGGCCCTTGCAGGCTTTAGCAACCCCTCATTACAGGCTGGAATGGTAGGTACCTGCATGTATCATGTTCACATAGAAAGGTTTTTATTTTAAAATAGGGATACTATACATCTATCCATATATATATATATGCTATGTTAATAAATAAATCAACAGGAAAAAAAGCAAGGAAAAAAAAAACCAACAACAAAAAAACCCCAAAAACCAACCAACAACAACAGAAAAAACCCAAATCAGAATGAACTGTGACTGGGACTACATTGCTGTTACTCTGGGCTCACTTTCAGCATGGTTACCACATCCCCAGGGCACTCTCAGCCCACGTTATATCATGCCATATCAACCAAGTCCACATGGACCAGCTCCTCATCTGGTGCAAACTGGCACAGCTCCCATGACTTAATCAGAGTTTCGCTAATTAGCACCAGCACACAACCGATGGCTTTCTGCCTGAGGAGATGAGAACATTTTTCCTGCCTGCTGGTCTGTGAAAAGCTTTTGCTAGCATGGGATGATCTTTTCTGATGTGGTAAAAAAAACAGTTGTGTGTTGTGCTTCCATTTCTGGAAAGCACTTGAGTGGCTGCTGGCTGCTCCGAGGAGATGGGCTCTAGCAGGCTGCAGTCCTGTTAGACCCAGGCGTGTCAAACAGGACACTGTGATCACACAGGTCAGCTGGAAAAGCATGCTTCTGGCACAGTGCCAGGGGAAACAGCTCTCCTCAGCAGCAGCACATAGCTGTGCTGAGCCCCATTGCAGTGAAAACCCAGCATATGTGCAAAGTAATTAACAGTCACCGTTTAACTCCGGAAACGAACTGAGCAGGGACGGAGTTGGGGAGCGTTGGTGCCAAGAAACAGGAGGGGTTCTAATGAGGGACAAAGCACAGCAATCCCCTGCTCACTCTGCACACATGTGGCCATCAGGAAGAAAATACAACCCTCCTACCATCCAGCAGTACTTGGGACTTGTGATAAAGAGCAGCTGTATAGTGCAACAGGGATGGGATCCAACTGCATTACACACAAATACACCATGATGACCTCCCATGAGTGGGGTGTGGACAGGTGAAGCAATGTGACCAAGGTTACACAGACAGCCAAAGGCCACTGAGACTCTGTGTTAGAGTCCCCTCTGTCCTCCTACTTTGGCAAACTTGGAATGTATTCCCAGGTGCAGACAGAAAATAAAAAACAATCAGTTCTGCCAGGGGTTTTAGGCTTAACTGGAGTATTTGCATTGATACAAATGTAGAAAAGCTCATCCATTTTATTGAGTGGAAGTTTCATTAGATATAAAGCTAGACAATAATGGGCATGAAATTAATAGAGTAAAAGCAGTACAGGATCACATAAAATTACAGACTGATTTCTCTCCAAAGATGACCTTCAGAGAATGGTAAAGATACTTCTGCTAATTAATTAAAGGTGTTTGGTCACATCTTCTCTTTCAGATAAACTCAAGTTTGCAGTTGCAACTACACTGCTGTTAAAAATTGAGGCAGTTGAAGAAAACACAGCACAATTCTCTTAGCTGACCTGAAAATAGAGTGCTCCCAATTTCATCTTCAGTCGCTGTTTCTTTCAGTGCTGCCAAATGTTAAACAGACCTGAGAAGCAAAGAGCTCAGCAGTTAATGTGGCACAATTTACAGGAGGAGTCCCACCTATGTAAGGCACAGCTCTGTGTCACAAGCCTCAGTTGCATGGATTTGGTAGAGAAGATGCAAAGGCTGTGCTGACTTTCAAAGTTATCACTCGGCAGCAGAGCTGGAACAAGCATATTTGATTATGAGAGGCTGCAAGTTTATTTATTTATCCAGCCTGTGAACCAGGCAGATGATAGAAAGAAGATGCAACTTTTCACCCTGGCTTGCACTTGGCTGAACATCTCCCTCCCAGAGAGAACAAGAAGTCTTGCTCTGAAGAATGGCAATTCAACACTGCAGGAGGCAGCACAAGTCAAGGAAGGATGCTGTGGGAATACAAGGTAGCACCAGGATTCTCAACCTTTTCCAGATTTCGCTCTTTCTTATTCGATTGAGAGCCAGTGGCAATCCAGCATTACATTTAATAACTTGATAAGGCTGGCAGCAAGAAGCCCTGAGCTAACTGGAAATAATCTCCCTGTTTCTGGAGCAAGCACAAACTGTGAGAGCAAATATGACCCAAAGGGGCATACAAAGGACTCTGGTTTTCCCATTTGATTTATGGGAAATACCTCTGATCTTTTGATCCAGCTGGAAACCAGCAGGGGCAGCAGGGGATACAGAGGTATCTTTTAGCTACAGTTGCACATGTGCCCCACCCAAAGTGTTCAGGCACTGGGGCGGATGCTGTGATTTATGCCAGAGACCACTTCAGCTTACACTGATTCCCATTATCCTTAAGGGACCACTCTTGAATCCCAGAGCAACTAATGCTCCCACAGCACATGAGGACAATGCTCAAGGGAATCAGCATGGGCCAGTATTGGGATCTGCAGGGACTTGGAGGGCACCTTAGTTTTCCCTTACGGTGAACAAGAGCTCCTATAATCATGCAAGTTGGTTTTATGGCACCTCAGCACAACAGTCTGCACTTCAGGAAGACAGTTCCAGTGTTTCCTTTCTGGAGCAATTGGTAGGGCTGTAGCAGGAGCCTACAGAAACTCTGAAGGGGATAGGCAAGAGAAGTTGCCCTTTAAAGATCAGGCCATGCTCTGGCCACTTCCCCAACACTAATTGCAGAAGTGCCTGGAGTGATCTCTTCCTACTTACATGGTCATTTCCAAGATAATTAGTATGCATCAAGGCTGTGTGACTTCAGCAAGAAGAAGGACTGCTGATTAACATGTTTTTACAGCAACCCTTTAACCTCACTAGGACATTTTGCTTGCAGAGTTAACTGTCCATTTGTAGCTTCCAAATGAAAGTTGTCAGCTGTGTAAATACCATTGGCCCCATGGGAGCTGCATTTCGAACCCATCTTCCAAATGGCACAGAGGCTGGGAAATCTGGCAGTTAATTCTTTGTAAGCTCCCTCTGAAGTGCTTCTGCAAATTAGAGTCCAGAGCATCCTTCCAGGCTGCACACTTTCCTTCCTTCATGAATCTGCAGGCAGCACATGCTCAGCAGCTGCCATCCCTACCTTCCTTCTAGAGCCAGCTCCTGGCATCAGAAAATGCCAGCCCCCTGCAAATATGTCTTTGAACTCCACTACAACTGGGACAAAATCTGATGTGATAGGAAAACATTTGAGTGCTTGGGGTTTGGTCTGGTTGCAGTTTAAATCTCATGAGCTGCATGATCACCTGGGACTTCTAAAAATATTTGTGTACAGGTGAGAAAAAGGTTCATTTAGTTTCTGGCAGTTTCTCGTGGAGAGCTGGGTAGCATCTGTGAAAGTCAGTCATTTGGTTTTGATTAATGAAAATGGTTTGCAAGCATAAATGGAACAAAACCAAAAACACTGTGAGCACAACTGCTGGGTTTGCCCATTTCCAACAGTCAAACACACAGCTTATGAGGACAAGGAACTGGCCCCACAACAAGACATTTATGTATGCATATGAGACACAGTCCAAAAGGACTTGCAGTCTGGAACCCAACTGCCATAGAACTTTTAGGACCACATGGACAAGCTCAATATTTAGAAGAATGAAGCAACCATTATTATGAAAAGACTTTGTTGGGATGCTGCTAAGCTTGTGTCAGTTTACACTGACTGTCAGTAGTCCAAGCACACTACAGTGCCATGGTCCATTTGCAGAAATTCCCAACCAAAATATTGCTCCAACCCTGGTGGTTCTGGAGCTACCTTGTCTTCTTTCTGCCCTACAGAAGTATGATTACCCGGGGCCCTCACCTCCCAGGTGTGTTGACACAGCAGGCCCTGGTCAGCTCAGTGTTGTTGTGGTCAGCTGGGCAAGGGACATCAAGGTCATTAGAGTAAAACCCAGCACTTTCTCCTCTGTTGGAGATACAGTCACATATGGGCTGTAACTTACAGCACAGATACACTGGTTACAGGTAGACACATACTAGGCTACTTTTGGAGCTCTAAAGTGGCATCCTACCAACACGTCCCCAAGATAGCCCCATTTTCTCAGGTTCATTCTTCTAGGTTAAAGTTATTGCTTGCACTTCCTTTAAAACAAACAAACAAAGAAAAAAACAAAAGCAAAACCAAACCAAACCAAACCAAAACCACACACTTGACACATTGTTTTATCTATCTTCTTCTATTTCTTATTTTTAGTTTCCATTCATACACTTTTGTTTCTAACTTGCTCCCACTAAGCTTTGGCTACATCCACCTACTCCATGCAGATTTTTTAATCCCCTGTTTTCTAATGAATTCAAGCCTAATTTTCTTAACCTCTCCACATGCTCTAAACCATTTTTATCCTACTAATCACACTCTCCTAATTTTCTAATTCTTCAATATGCTTTCTGTAATAAGAACAAACCACCAGAGCTAAAAACCTCTTTTCTGGCAAGTGGAAAGAGATTTATTGGAAAGAACAGAAAAATGCAGCCCCATTTCCTCTCTGTGAGGACAGACACAGACTCCCATTTGCAACGTGGGTAGAGCCCCAAAAATCAGTCCTGTAGCAGTGGCAAAATAGGAGCAGCTGATCTATAGGGGATTCAGACTGCATCCTCATCTGCTCATGCTGCACTAATGGCAACTGTTGCTCATCCAGGTAAAAACCAGTAAAAATCTGATACCTACCTTCAAAGAGTTTAAATTTTCAGCACTTTTGCACAGTGCAGGTATCTTATGAGCTTGGGCAGAACAAGTTCCTTTTAACAGTTTTACCAGTCTGTTTCTATCCTGACCTGGAGAGATGGGGTCAGGTATTTCACTCTAAGAGCACATCTGCCAGCCTCCTCATCTCAATCTAAAGACAGAAAGGATCAGCACCTTTACATCCTGGATATCACCTGGAGAGAGGGCTAAAGGTTCACTCATTCCTAAAATAACTGAGACAAATAAAACCCCAGTGGACTCTCCACATGTTGTTACTGCAAAGTCAACACTAATGGGTGAAAATCAAATCAGTTCACAGAAACATTTTCAAGGCTGAATCAGACATCTTCAACCTACCAAGTTAAGAGAACAGGAAAAAGAGCATTTTCCCCCTCATCTTCACTATGTTATTAAAAAATTACTTTTTTCTTTCATCCTTTCTTACAATTGTTGTATGTTTTATCTCCAAACTGCAGCCAAACTTGCAAAAAGACCACAAATTTTGCCTGGCACTTGTACATTTGCCACGTCAGCCACTGAATTCTGCCCCACTGCTAAAATGCCATTCAGTAAAAGGGAAAATTGGGGTCAACAAAGCTCTAGCAAAAAAGACTCAAATCCATGTTCCCTCTCAGATAGTAGTATAGAGTCCATTACAAAAAACTGGTGAGAATGTTTGTTTTGTGTCAGTAGTCTGGATAGTTTTATGGAGCAAAGACTGTGCCCCAGCTGTGGGAGCTGCTTTCAGTGTCTTCCCCTTCTGCTCTTTAGCTCAGCAGGCCAGAGTGTGCAGACTGCTGAGGTCAAGAGAAGAATTAACTCTGAAAACAAAACCCTGAAGGAACAACTTGATTTATTTATAATTTCACCCACTCTATTAAAAACCTTGGTGTTTCTTCTACCAAGCAATGAGCAGTCCCTTTTGGTGAAATACATCCCCTGGTAGAAGTCAAGGATGAGATACAACACTAGGGATTCATCTCAGGGTAACTGAATCAATTGCATTTCATGAGATCTCTACATTTCATTGAGCCTGAAATGAAACAAAGATTGTGTGTCTTTCTTGAGTCTATCTGGTGAGAAATCAAATGTACCTTTAACAGAGCTGCAAAAATTAGTCTGTTCTTATTAAATCATACTTAACAAATTATAGCAGTGACATAAGTTAATTGCAGAGTGATCTGGAAGATGGTGGAGTTATCATGAGTCATTCTGTAATTAGGAACAGAGCATGATTTCTAACAGCTACCAAAGCTATCACATTGGAAGAAACTCTTCCTGTGAAACAATGAGCAGTTGCCTGTTCTGCTCTAAAGCACTGCAGCCAGCCTGCAGCTACACTGCTGTTGTTAATATCTGCTCCAGCAAGTCCCAGTTACAGAGGCATTCACTGCACTATGAAGATGGGTCCTGTTCAAAAACTTCATTGTGTGAGGAGGTACAGCCTGAAAGGTGACAGGCAGATATTGTCACTGACACAGTAGTGAGCAGCACTTGGTAGCACAATCCCTGTTTCCATTCAGAGTGAATAGTTAACCAGAGGCTAAACTCCAAAGTAACAGGGTCCTATTGCACACTACATCCTTCTCACACGTCCTGATGAGACAGGAAATCACATCATCTCTCTGCTGTTGAGATGCCTATGGGCAGCCAGGTGGCAAAAATGGGAAAAGCAGCACAGATTTAAGTCTAAGAACTTCAGCAGACATCAAGTGCCAGCCTGCAGTCATTGGTATATAAGCATGAAGATATATTTAATCAGGTTTAACAGTGCCAAACTTTTCTCAAGAAAAGTACCAAGAAGAAGCTAGTGTTCCTTTTTGCCTGGAATTTCTCTTGGATAAGAGTAACTGCTGGTAAGGGGCCTGCATCAGTGTGGGGGTGCTTGCAGTCCCTGGAAGATTTAATGCTACATTTCAGTAGCAGCCCACAAACATTCAGTGAAACTTCCTCGTTAAGATGCTTCACAATAAATCAGTGCTAAACTGTAATTGCAATTTGCTTTTCAGGAACAGCCATTTCTCAGAAGTCTATAAAAGTTCAGAACGAACATCAGCTAAGTCAAACTTTACACTTCAGCCTCTTCGTTTTTTGGATTTGAACTATCCCCAATTACCTTCCTTATATACCTCTGACATTTATGAGATCTATAGCCAATGTGTTCCGTGCCTGTTGGCAGGAGCACAGCATTATTCACACTGCCAGATACCACTTTCTGTAATAACTCAGAGTGAGGGGAAGGTGCAAGCAAGGCAGCTCGACCAATCTGCAAGGAAAAATAATGGGTTTTTTTTTCTTCTATCTTACAAAAAAAAGTGTGGGTTTTTTGCACTCATATTTAAGAGAAGAGCTTTAAGGAGACAAATGTCTCATGTTAAACTCCATACCCCTGCAAGGATATGGAATACAACCCCAGAGGTGAAAACAATTTAAATATATACAGTCAGATCTTCACAACCAGACATACCTCCCAGGTGTCTCTGGGATCACACCTCATTAACCTGGGGTTCATGCACCCACATGATTATCATCAGTGTTTTGTTGGGAGTCCGTGGAGCACACAGCACAAATTAGCATTTTAAGAAAACAGGCATTTGGAAGCTTATTTCTGAAACAGAAACAATTTGATTTCACCAAAAAGAAGCCTCCAGATTGTCAGGATCATCCTTGGGACCAGCTTCATTAACAGCCAAAGCTTGATACAGCTGCACCTGTGCCAGTCTCAAGGAGAGACATCTGGGCCACTTACCCAGCATGAAAAGAGGGAGTGTTACCCTGGTGGAAAACTGCAGCTTACAAAAGATAAGTGCAGGTACAGAAGGCAGTTGAAAAAATGAGAGCTGGGTAGTAGATTCCCATTTTAGAAAAGACATTCTGGGGAACACTTTAGTGGAAAATCCATATGCCCTTCTTTCATGACAAATTCTTACCATTCTAGAGTGCCAGAAAAGGGAGCTGCACAGGTTAGTACAAAGTATGACTCTTGCACCAACAATGCAGTATTTTCAAAATGTAAATATAGGTGCAGTATGTGTAAGGCAGTGGGATCAAAAAGTGACACTGAAAAAAAAGGTTGGTTAATTGGATTTGGATGGCATTTGCAGAGAGCAGCTGATCAACATGCCAGATAATCAACACAAGGTAAATTTCACCACTGTCATTACTACATTCATTATCAGTGCCAATTTTTTCACTTTAAGCAACAGAACTTCCTTTTGCCAGTATCACCTTCCAGTTCTACTGTACTTAGAGATTAGTTTTATGAACTAAATGTTTCCAAAATACAAACTGTAGGAAAAGATCTACTGATGCTTTAAGCTTACTCTTGGTGCACAACTAGTCTTCCTGCAGATTTTTGTCATTTAAATGTATTCCTCATTTTCAAATTTAATTGTAAGAACTTTACAGCAATAACAATATTCAGGATACATGTATGTAAAGAAAGTGGACTGCTGTTATACTGCAAATAAATTATAGTAAATTCAGTTAGCTGTTTTAAAAAAATAATTGATTTCTCTATTAGCATAGCTTACCATTTTAAGAAACTCTGCTTATAAAAGGAACAAACCAATGAATACTACTTAGGATAAAAAAAGGGAGGTAAGGGGAAGGTTTTTTCTTTTCTGATCCTTAGAGAAATGTGTTGAATAAAAGATCCAAATAGTGCTTAGTATTTTAATGTAATGGGCATCCTCTAATTTGTATTGCAGACAATTTCATATCCAGGATATTTAAAGCTAAGTTGCACAGTAAGATAACAGAAGCCAGGAGATCACAGAGGACTTTAAGATCTGCTTAGATTTTGTCTACCACCACAGAACAACATTTTAGCATTTTTCACTCCTGCTCAATATTTGTCATACATTAAATCTGCTTAGGAGGTTACATCAGCAGTTCACACACACTCCATCTGGTTTCAAAGAATGCTGCATCCCTTGGTGACCAGTAAAGCCACGAAAAAAAAAAAGAAGAATTGAACAGTGAATAGACTGTGTAGACTGTGTTGCTTCAAACATCACAGAAACATAAGTAATGATAGGTGACATCCATTTATGTTTACCCTCTGCAGTGCAGTGTAAAACAGGAGTGAGTGCTTTATGATGCAAGAATTGAAATGATGTATTTGTAGTTCCCCTGTAACAACTCAAAGACACTTTTACCTTTACTGAGGAATTACAGTCCCTTCACATATCAATCTCAGGGCAGCTTATCGAGAATTCTGTCTTAGGATTTGGCCCTGTATTCAACAAGACTGCATAAGCCAAGAAGTGAGGGACACATTGCCAAGGGGGTAAGGAATAGGCCATGCTGTATTTTAATTATGGAGAAGAGAACAGGGTATTCTGACAGATGAGGGCAGGCTGCATTGATGGTTTCTTTGACGGAAAGCTGTCTTGGTGAATGAAGTGTCTTTCAGTACAGTGAAAATAATGAGCTCCCTAGTGTAGGCTCAGCTATTTTTAAGTAACCATTTTCTTTCTGCTCCACAGTTAGCAGCCAAACTGTACCAATCCTTTCAAACATGGCTTAGGGTAAAAAAAGAATAGCTGGAAATGCATGGCAGTCCAGCCTATAATTGTGAATAAAGAAACAAAATGTGCCAAGTAGCACTTACTGCTCTGAATCAGAAATCCCATAATTTGATCAACCTGACCATTTACTGACTGTGCAGCCATGCAGTCACGGGCAGCACAGGTTTAAAATGCAGACAGGATTCAGGCCCTGAAATCATCTTTGTTAATAGTCAGATTTACCCATCCTTATCCCTTATGTTGCCACCCTGAGCCCCTGTCCTGGTGCCAGGTTCCATCAGGGCATCTTCAGCTGAGTCTTCATGCTTTAGATGTTTCTACTGGATTCCTAAATCCTGTCACTGCAGCTCAGCTCTCAGCCCCAGTTACAGCCTTCCCACAGCTTACTGAGGACTGCTCTTCTGGCTGTGATTCCTTCAGCAATACTTTACAAGGAAGCTCTCAGGTCAAGACAAAGCAGGACCTGCTATCTTAAGCATCAAGTATTTCAAATGATACACAGCATCATTCTCCACAACTATGTTTCCCACAGATGTCAGTGTTAAAGTGATACAATTTCTAGACCCTCCTTTTAGCTGGGAGGGCTGAGAATTTGTTGTCCTGAAAATTAGATTTCTCTATTGATATGCTGAATATAACCCAGAGCAAAGGCTGATTGTATTGGACACTGGGGGGAAAAATTCTGACACTGGTGCCAGAGCAAGTGCTACTAAACAAGTGGTAAATTCAGAAGCAGACAGGAGGATAAATGGTTAAACATTGAAATTAACAGGAACCTTAATAAAACAGGCTAATAAAGTGGACATCACATTCCGATTCTGAGAAGGAAATAGCTTCTAGTAATAGCATAACTTTAATTAACCAGTTCAAAGAAAATAAGGTGGCAAATTGAAACAAAAGCAAAAATTGGAAATCAGAAGTTGTTATATTTGCCTGGAGAAAATAGGAGTGTTGGCCCCTCATCCCACATCCTTAAATATAATGTGCTCTCTGAAATTATACTGAGCCTAATTCTCCTCTGGAATTAATCAGCATTGTTGCAGTAACTACAAAAGTAGAAGTACAAATCAGAGACCTGATGATGAAACTTAAGAATTTAAGGAGAAAAAAAAGAATGTCTTCTCTACCACCATTAATCTTTCATGAGCCATCTCTGATTCCTGCAAATGTATTCATTATTTGAAAGTATTTCCCAAACAGTCAGCATGAATAATTTCCAGACTTTGGGCAGTTCACTAAAACGTCCATTTCAGCAGCATGCAATTCAAGATATGCAGTTTTGTAGCACATTTCTGCCTCTGCCTCACCACTGGAAATGTTTCAGCAGGGATATAATGACAAGGAGACAGGCAGTGCACATCCAGCACAAGCTGCTAGATTTCAGCAACTGGAGAACATCCTTCAGGGAAATCAGACTCAAAAATTAATTTCTTATATCCTGCAAGCATCCTGAACTATCATAAGCAAATTATTTATGAGCGTAATTGAGAGGGAAGTGGTGAATTCAGTTGCATCTTTTAGCCAAAGTTGAAACCCATTTTCCAAGTCCTGGCCTTAGTACATGAGTGGCTCAGTAAAACCATATCTTTGAAATTGCTCCTTGGCCTCAATCTTTTTAACCAAATCTACCCAGTGCATCATTCAGTGAAAATAATTAAAATCTGGAGAACATACTAAATACTTCTAACAGCAGTAATTAGATAATCTTAGGTCCACATACTGGCATTCATAACTACTGTAACTTCAGGAGGAACTTCATTGTTCTGTACTGTAACTTCATTGTTCCCTTCACCACAGCCAGTACATGACAGAAATTGTGCTTATCCAGCTGCATTTTGGCACAAGAGCCTTTCCAAACAGGAGAGAGATCATCAGGATCTCTGCTGGTCAACATTTGGTCCAACCTCAGTTTGGATGGGAGGAAATTCACATTTTGCTAAGTCTGCGTGATCACACTTCCACGTATCCTGAATTCCTTGAAAATACCTCTTCTCACTCTAGTGCAGGGGAAGAATTTCACCATACACAAGAGAGACTGAAGCCCACATGCAAACCCAGTGCTTACCTGAATTTCTTCATTCAGTTTAGACCCTTTTCCTTCCTGATGATCCAAGCTTGACAGACTGTGTTCCTAACTTGGGCAGAATGGGATTTACCTCAAGTACCACCACAAGTCAAGCACATCACAGAACTGTGGCAGGATTCTGAGCAGTGTTGACAGCTGAAGTCTCCATGCCTGTTGTTTCCAACACTTTGCATAGGCATTGGTCGGAGTTTGCAGCTCCTTACAGCTATGGAATAACAACAACCACACACATCTCAGTGCTGCAGGGGAGAGACTTTCACAAATCAGCCTGGGCTGTCTCAAATTAGAGTGGACTGAGTCTTTCTCTGATCCTGCAGACAACATAAGAAATTTGGGCTGTACACACCAAAACAGAATAGGAAGAAAATATGTAGAGGGTTCCCAGGGGCCTGAGTAGTTTATGCACTTGGATGTTGCACTTTTTTCCAGCTGTCACTTCCAAACGGTGCTGAGTGCAGATAAGAGTGTTTCTTCAGTATCCAAAGGTCCTGATTGCCATCAGAGAGCCTGATCCAAAACCTCCTTCCCAAAATCCAGCAACTGCTGTCCATTCAACCACTTCACATCACCTCCAGAGCACCCGAGTGCCAGGCTTTCCAGGGTCTGTCACAGAAAGGACCTGACAGAAAACTGGTGATGGGAGAAGCCCCCAACTACTTCCTGGGCAGCACCACGGCCATTAGGTCATCTCATCTCATCTCATCTCATCTCATCTCATCTCATCTCATTTCATCTCATCTCATCTCGTCTCCACTCCTCTCCTCTTCCTCTCCTCTTTCTCTCCTCTCCTCTTCCTCTCCTCTCTTCTTCCTCTCCTTTTTCCTCTCCTCTTCCTCTCTTCTTCCTTTCCTTTATCCTCTCCTCTCCTCACCACAGCGGGGCCTGCAGTGCAGCAGCCCTGAAGAGTGGCCCTGCTCTTCCTCCTTCCCCACAAGAGACCCCATCCCTCCTCCTCTTCATTTGCCTCAGCTTCCCTTTGCAGAGCTGCCACCATTACAGTGTCCAGAGGACAAAACTCCAACTTTAATTAACCCCATCCATGCAAAATCAGCCTCACAGAACTACACTGGGTGCTTGTCCTCAGGCGCCGGCAGCCCCAGGGGTCTCTGTGAGGAGAGGCGCTGCCCCGCACCGGCCTCAGGCGGTTCCCGCCGGTTCCAACAGCCCCAGCGCAGGGCACAGCTGAGCCCCTCAGCCAGCCCGGTGCTGCCTCTGGGAAAGCAGAGCTAAGGAAGGGCAAAACCCACACAGACTGAGGGGAAAAGTCCCATCCCACTGAAGGGGAGAGGACAGCTTGGGTGGGCAACCAGCAGCCGGGTCAAGGTCAACCCACCACAGGAATGGGTTAAAATCTACTGCTGATTCTCATTTAACGCAGGTAAGGGATTTTAGACAATGAGGGTTTTCTAAAACTGGGGGAAATAAGGGAGACGGTGAAGTGTGTTTCCATTTTGCGATCTCGAGATGTTTTCCAGAGAGCAAAGACCACATTGCACCTGCCTTTGTGAAGGTTCTCAAAACAAAAACTAAACAAAATAACATCACCCTTGACCCCATCCAGTCATGCTCACAATACATATGGCTCTGTCACTGCTAATGCTCACCATGAGGTGGTGAGCAATAGAAGCCAACACAGCTGGGATCTTCTTGCCTGATTTTCAGTGGGGAAACACAGTCCTAATATCTAGTTTTGGATCAGTGCTCCCTGGCACTCAGCTGCCAAGGAAGCACTGTCAGAACACACTTGTGCAGAATGAAATTGTCACCAGTTCAGTCTCCAGAAGCATTTCCAAACTTCCACTTTGTCAAAGCAAACCAGTTCTGGGTGTGTCTGCAGAGCTTCAGCAGTATGGAATGGAAAGTCGAGAGAAGAAAAATAAAAGCCATGATTTAAACCACATTAAAGAGGGAAAACCATGCCTTGTGAAATAGAATTTTTTATTTTTTTTTTTATGGTAAAACATGGTTTTAGATGAAAAGCTACATTAATCTTACACAGGATATATGATTAATGGAGAAGCCATTGCTCCTGCTGGTCAGTAGGAACATCAGAGGGACAATGGTGTTGTGAGGTGTTATCACCTGATTTATGGATGTGCATTTTATGTCTTGACAAATGAAGCTTAATGTTCCATAGGACATGAAAGCAAATGAAGAAAAAACTACAGTAAGATAGAGCAACAAAGAGTGTGGAGGAAGAACTGGCATTACTGGGCTAGAAAAAATCAGCCTTTTAAAAGTGAATTGAAGTTTGGTGTAACAAACTGTGGCTAGCACAGCTGCTGCTCAGTAAATTCACTGGCACTATCATTTATAGTGTGACCATGCCAATCTAGATAGGGAATCTGCTGAAATCAGATTGGGATCTTGAACATTAAAAAGCTCCACACAGTGATAGAGATCCAGGCAATGTGACAGTTTTCCAGCAGTACTCCACCACGCCATGCTGAGAGACAGGGACACTGTTGGTGTCATTAAAGCCAGACGTTAAGATACCTACCATCTGGCTCTGCCTGGGGATGTTCTGATTTTGTTTTGCAGGATCCCATCCCTACTTTGATTTCTTTAGCCCTGGGCTGGGCTGAGACACAACATGATAAAAGAACTGCAGCCTGTAAAAAAGAGAGGAACACGAGGCCTTCAAAGCACAGCTTCCACCTGGCTCTGCAGGAATGAGGTATTTCTATTCAGGGTGATCAGGACTTCAGAAATATTGTCTTTCATTTTTAAGAGGGAAATTTTGCTTTTTAACTAAAATGTTTTCAGTCATCTCTACGGAGAGGAACAGTTGTGCTCAGACCTTTGCCTTTCTCTAGCCAAGGATTCCTATGCCCCAGAGCTGCAGCATCAAGGAAGCCATGGAAAGCTTTTGAAAGGTAATGCTGTGCTAAGCCTTGCAGCATGCTGAGAAGGAGGCAGGTCACCTTTGCTATAGCTATCACCAGTGAGAGCTATGTTCCCTGGAAGGAAGGCAATTCTGCTGGCAATTGCAGACTCCTGTCTGTGTACCTGAAACAGCTACAATGCAGATGCCAGAACATTTGTTTGTAGCAGTCACCATATTATAAACTCTGCTTTGTTGATGGGAAAGCAAGTCACACCCTAGCTGTATGCAATTAAGCTTGAAGACTCTCTGTTGTCACCACTGGTCCCTGCATGCTGTTCTTTACCATCATTTAACAAAGACTGCTGACACTATTCCCACTGCTATCTGAGTTTCAAAGCAAAAGACAACTGAGCCCATTAAGTTGTTTTTTTCCTTTCTTACACCAATCTGATCCTGGCTGCCACCACACCTGCAGCATCACACCTTTCGAGCGCAAGTATACAGCTGTAATTTCTATGGAGGTTTATCCATACCTAGTAATTTCCTCCTACAAGTTTCTACGACTCTAATGGACTTCTAGGCAACAAGATTCATTGTTACTTCTTGCCTTTATAAAAAAAAAATACATATATAGTTAGCTCATGTCACTTTGCAAATGCTTCAACTGGCCCTCGCTCCACTCCTTCCCTCTTTCTGAGCTGAATCCCTTAAAAGTTGAATGGGACTATAGATCTCTTGGCACATGACCAGATTTCTTCTTTACAGTGTTAAAGTCTGACCAGATCCTAGCTTTCTTTTCCACATACACATTAATAAGTGAGCTGCTGAGAGCATTTGCAGCCTGTTATGACTATATTGGGTGTTACACACAAAGAAAACTGGAGCAGCTACAACTCACACTCCTTTATTTAATATGTAATGCCAACCAGTATCTAATGGACATAATGATTGAACACTGACATGCATATTTTTCTAGCCCAGTTCTCCTTTGGCAATAGTGCCTGACCAAGATTGATGACTCTAATACCAAAGCAAGCAGTTTGTTTGTTTCTTCTACAGGCTTCATTTTTCAAATAGCCTCAGATTCCCCTTCCCTCCCCCAAAGAAAAAGGGAGTGGAAAATTATGATGACTGCTGAGATACCTATGTGAGTACAGTTGCCATTTCCTCAGGCCACCAGACCACAAAGGTCAGATTTATTAATGGGCTAATGTGGTTTCCTCTAGCAGAATTCACATTATTTTATATCAGCATGAAACTGGTCTGTCCCAGTGAGGGATTCACTTACTGGTGTTCAACAAAACCCAAGCAGATCTGGTTGGATCACAACAGGCACATTTCACACATACTTTATCATGTGCCCACAAGATTCAAGGCAATTCTCAAGAATAAAAGAGGGTGTCAGAAGCACAAAAAAAAAAAAAAAAAAAAAAAAAAAAAAGAAAAAAAGAACAAAGCAGACTCCTCATACAAGGCATGGTTTCCCTGCTCTACACTGTCTGATCCCAAGGACATCTGAGATCAAAAAGGAAACTGACATAATGAGCTGAGCCAGGAGCCATTTTACAGCAGGGAGCAAGACCACAATGTATGTGACTCAAAAATGAGTGTTAAAGTTTGTCTTGCCCAAGGAGAATTCACTGGGAGGCAAAGTAAACTGCTGTATGCTACAGATGGCAATTACCTAGAAAAAGAACAGAGAAAGTTGGAGAGGGCTCTAAAATAGGAACAAAGGAGAAACCTGACAATGCTCTATTTGTACATTAACTCTCCAACTCTCCTGTGTTTTAAGCAAGAGCAGTTTGGACCTCGCCTACTGCTTAGTTTTGTTATTGTATCACTGAAAATTTTATGTATTTTTTACAAAGGAGCCATCTGTGCCTTGGAGTTGATTTAAAAAAATGAAGACACACACAGGTCCTGGTCCTTAATGCCATAGCAGACCCATGCAAGAGAGATGCTTGAGCACCAGGCACAGGAATGGATCTCCTTTTCCTGAATCCCACCCATGTCAGAAACTGCTTTCACATCCCACTTGTGTGTACCAACAGTGCTACTGTCACCAACATAAACTGAACCAAAAAAAAAAAAGTGATTGTCTGTCCTCCATGAGCCTCTGAATGCTGCACAGTGAACACAGAAGGCTCAGAAACCAGCTGCCTCTTTTGCAGTGCCAGTCAAGATGCAAAACATCCAGAAGCAGAATTTCTTCTGAGCAGAAATAGCCTCTCTGAGTCCCATTTATGCAAGATCTTAGCAAGCAGGAGCACTTCTACTTCAGAGCCAAAGACAAGCAATTGTAAAGATGAGCCCCCAGAGGGATCTTTGCTCATTCTTAGCCTAGAGAGCTTCTTGCTGGTCTATTATACTGTTTGTAATTTGAAACAATGTGTAATATACAGGAAAGGTTAAACAGGACTGGGCAGCAGCAGAAAGTGCATTTTATACTGTTAGGTGAGGGCAAACAGGAGCCATCAGGCATGTTTTTCTCAGGGCAGAGTGAAAGTCTCCAGTGTTTCTTGTTCTTCACTGGTTTGGTTTGCACACACAACCTGGTACATATCTATATGGGTAGATCACAAGAGTAATTTTGCATCATTACTGAGCTCATTTGTTTCTGCAGCATTAGAAACACAGTATGAATTCCAGGGTCCTGGATCTCCAGGTCCTGAGAGATGCTTCACTGTTATCTTGATAGAATAACCTCTGATATATTCTAATTCATCCCCAGTAGTGCTGTATCACTGGGAACTGTAGCTCACAGAATAACTGGATTTTTTAAGGTCCTTTGAAGTCATGTTACTATTCTTGGGATATTTTCTAAAAGCCCTTACTAAGTGATCCATATCCTCTACTGCAGCTAAACAATAATTGATTTTTCTGTTCTTTCTAAGCACTGTCCTATTGCCAACCTATATTTTTCATTTAAGTTCCTGGAGCAAATGTTTTCCTCTCCAGCTAAATCTTGCCTTTCCATAAACTTTCTTTATGTTCCTCCCCATCTGTTGGTGTGAGATGTGTGTGCACATTCTGTACGTGTATCTCTATCTCTATATATAGCTCTTACCAGGCAGTTCTGTGTTTGCTGACTGCACAGCATGTAACACGCAGCCTTTCAGGAGCTGCTGTGACAATGCTGTAAAATGAGATTCTGAAGCTGCTTCACTGCTGATCCTGCTCCCTGTTTGGGATTTGTGACCATGATGAATCCCTTTGGACATCCTGGTTTCTCCTTACTGAATCACAGCCTGCAACATTTCATGTCACACAGATTGTTTTGGGATTATGAGCTCTTTGTGTGAGTAAAGACTCCATTTTTGCCCCATTAGTATTCTGGATTTTATGCTGATAGTAAAGCAAGTTGTTAGCATCATACTCCTCTTTATCTCTTTGCCAATAACCTGTAACATTGAAGTTGTGCTGAGGAATCCTTCTGCACTGCCCGAATCTCCTGCTTAATATCAGGAGAGATGCATCCTATACCATTAAATAGAGGTCAGACATAACTGGATTTTTTCCTGAATAAAATGGAGCCTCCTATCCCTTAAAAAAAATATTTCATTTATACCCATAACTCTAACAAGGAGCCCATATTGCCATATCCCTATGGCTGACTGCACCCTGGCTGCCAGGCTCTGAAACCCCCAGCACCCTGCTCTCCTGGGGTGGGTATCAGCAGCTCTGTAAAGCTTCAGGAGCAAGATCTGGTTCCAAAGACTGCTTCATTTTCACAATAAATAGGGGATGCAAAACCACAGGTTATTTTAGTGTTCTTGGGATGGCTTTGTGTCCTTAAGCTAGCTGAAAAGAGCAACAGCCAGATATGATCTGTTCAAACCAGTGGTCCCAGCAGACACTGCTGGCTGCCAGTAACCTGTCACATCATGCATTACAGTAGTCACTGCTTTGGCTAAGGTTTAAAGACAATATACATCCTGGTCTCATAGGAACACTGATCACCCCAACAACACAAAGCAGGGTGCCTGCACTTCAGTCCCAGTTGCCTCATTTTGCATACATGCTAAAGGTTAAAACACATCACTGGAGTTTGTGTCTTATTCTGCCCTGTGGTGATTTTTTCGTAACTGAGGATGTGTTTCTCTTCCTAGGTTCTCAGCTGAGAATTTTGTCTTGCTAAGCTCCTGCTGTTGGAGACCCATGACCTTCAGCATGCCTTTGGGCCCTCCTGCTCTTTTCTTACAGCACAACATAGCTGTAGCTTGTGATTTTTATTGTAAATCTTAAATTCGTGCAGGGAAGAATTTTGTGCTTTATGACTACGTGAAGCCATGTAGGATGGATTCTTCCAGACACTGCATTTACCCCCATGCCAATCTCTTCCCAAACTTAGCTTAAGAGAAACTGCAAGACTCTGAGTTGGAATAAACACCTGAAAAAAGAAAAATACTGGGAATTTGCAAACCAACATTTTTCTTGGAAGAAAGCATTTCTCTCCCTGTAAATGGAGCACTGCTCAGAATCATCAGCAACTCACTTAGTAATCAGGGAAACACACAGAGAAGCTCAAAAGAGTCCATGTCCTTTGTGGGTCAGGTTCCTACTTCTCCAGATCAGAACACAGTAAGCTTGAAGTGTCAGTGAACACACCACCTCTTGACACTTTCTGACAAGTGCTTGTGGAAAGGTCTTCTCCAGGACTGAAGTGAGATCATTACATACAGCGTGCTGTTCAAGTGCTTGAGACCCTATTTAAGTTCAAGTATTGAATTCAAAACTCTGAATCTACTTGCCCTACAAAGGGCAAGATCCAGGCTGTGCCTGGTATTCAAAGCAAGTGTTCTTAGGGAAGCATTTCTGGATTCACCTACACTCAGACATTTTTATTATCTTTTTTTTTTTTTTAGTTAACTCTTTAAGCAAAAGTAGAGAAAGACCTTGCAGTTGAAGTGCTTTATTTTGCTACAGGACATGTCTGCAAGACACCTTTTGTTGTTGCTACAACCATCCCCTTGGGTGGTGCTACCAGCACATTTGCCAGCTGGGCCAGGTGTCCCCAAGAGATGGGGGACAGAAGAAAGAAATGGGGGAGCATCTCACTCACATTACAAACTGTAGAAGCCAGGACACAGATGGGGGAAAAGGAAGGACACAGATGGGGGAAAAGGAAGGCCACAGAACTAAAAGGTTTGCTTTGTTGTTGTTTCTTTCCCCTCTAAACAAATTAAAGAAAAATTCTAAAGACTACAGCTTGCATAATTTAACATGTCTGTAAACATGGAGAATGCATAATTTATGTTAAACAGCATGCTAATCACCTCATAATATGAATTGAGGGGCAACCTACCCTCAGTTTATGTATAAGTAACAAGATGGAAGCCTGCTGAGCTCTGTGTAACAGGTTTTTTTTTTTCCTCCTCTTACATTTGTGTCTCAGCATGATGGTAAAGCACAGCTTAGGCAGGAAAGCTAATGTATTATTTATGCTAAGTTTGGAACTGAAATGCTTTTCTCTATGTTATATAAATACATATACTGCTCCTCCCGATACAGGGACTGATTGTGTCAGGACACTAAAACAAGTTCCTTAGTGCAGTTAGGAATGGGACAGCCATGCAGCCAATGTCAGTGGTGGGACAAGATGCTTCTTTCTCAGTGCAATGCAACAAGCATGGTCCTAACCCTCTCCCCATTCTTAGAGCTGCTTTAGAAACTTCACAGAGGCCCAAGGAGTTCCACACCACTGAATCCACTGGGGAGCAAAGTCCTGCCAAGAGGATTCAGAGCTGTTACTGCTTCTAAGACCAAAGTCACAATATCCTGATGAGTACCACTGACCTTTGCATGAAGTGAGCCAAAGCAAAATATTTAGAAACAAATTCCAAAATTATCCTCTGGTAAGGACACAGATGTTGACAGACAAAGAACTTGATCTACAATCAATGCTGTTGCAAATACAGTTGCCATCAGCAGCAAGATAGAGTCACCTTTCTTCCTCCAAGTATTTCCACTGAGAATGAAGTAGGTTTGCCTGCTCTTAGAGAAACTGAGGATTTCTATCCAGAGGAGAACAGAGGCATTATTAGGGAAATCATGAAATAAAAATAGATGTAGCAGGTATTACAGAGGCGAGCAACAGGCCTGCCCTGCTCCAGCCAGCAAACAGCAGGGAAGCCAGAGTGCAATCAACACCTGGATACTGAAAGCAGGGACAGAGCTCCTGTTGTCTTCAGAAGGAATACAACAGAGCTTAGGAGAAAATTTAACATGAGCTTTATCACATTTTCTCTTCCCAAGATGATGCAGATGGGGGCCAAATTGGATGAAGAGGTATTGCAGAGAAACACAGTAATGAATCCACAAGAAGTTTCCACCTAGCTAACACAATACATGCAACCTTTGTTTTGTCAGAGGTCTGGCTTTAATTAAAAATCAATCTTAAATAATTCACATGGCATTTCATTAAATGCATGCTGAGTTAGACCAGGGCACTACCAGTGCAATTTGATGTATTCAGGATATGAGCTGAGAAGCTAAGGGTCATAACAGTACATTTCTGTTCCTTCTCCTTTGTGGAATCTGCTGTTTCAACAGAAAACACCAAATAATTTTTAGCCTTGCTCCAGGCAGACCAACACTTTCCCATGGAATATTTTAGTCAGATAATTAAAAGATAGCCACAAACAGATGTGAGTCAGAATGTCCTAATGCCAGAGCTGTCTCACCAGTGGCACTTGAGAAGCCTGACATGAGTTCCAGCATGCCCAACTCTGAAGAAGGGGTAAATATTTAATGCTAGAGGGGAAAGAAAAAAAAGAAATAAAAAAAAAAAAAAAAAAAGAGCAATGAGAAAGAAAGAGAAAGATTGCATAAACCCAAAGAATGGCTTCTCTGTTTCTGAAGGTACAGGCACCTTGGAGTGAATCCTTTTTAACTTGGTTCACTTGGACTTGAACATCTTAAGACTCCAAATACTGTGTAGTCACTGATTTGACTTGTTTTGGTGGATGTGGGTTCCAAAGATCTTGCACAAGTCCTTGTACCTTTACAACCACACCAGAAGGCAGGCAAAGAGCAGAAGGAGTAAGGGGAGAAGTGTCTGCACTGAAACATGGACTGTTCACTGCCAGGGGAGAAAGGGCACACAGGAGACTTCCACTGGGACCCTGAGAGGCTCAGCCCTGGATCTGCTAAGAGCTACAAAGCCAGCTTGGATTGCCTAGGAATCTTTGTGCATAAAATGTCTCCCTGGGAGACACGGGATAGTTGCACAAACTCCAAATCCCCTACAGGAAATCCCACTACTCCAAATCTGCCCACCATCAGTTTTCAGCTTCATACATCAGTTCTTTCATGGAGCAAAGATACAACTAGTTACAAAATCACCTTTGCATTCCCTTCCTATCTTGTGCTAAGGGCAGCCTTGAGACACCAGTATCTCAAGCCAACATAAACTGAGAACAGTTTTTGCTCAGTTCAAGTTAATCCTCCCTTGGCACAGTATTAAACGATGGAGGAAAAATAAAAAAAAGGAGGGGGGGGGGAATCAAAATTTTAAATAAGATTTGTGAAGTCAAGCACCCATTAGAGAAATCTTCAAAACAAAAGGCTTTGAACTGCAGGGCATTTGCCTTGGCTTCCTGCTCATCTCTCTGGGAAGCAGGAAATGCTGCATTCAAGCACAAAACTCTGCTTTTACTTGCAGCAGGGAAGCAGGGAAATGGTGAGCAGGAAAAGCATGGTGTTTTCTAGCTGCAGAGCAAACCTTTTCTATTTAAAAGTCAGTGAAAGAAATAGAATGTGTGCACATGTGAGAGAAAGATGGATTAGAGAGCGGGAGATTGGTGTGAGAATTACATCGCTGGGAATGAAATTCATCCCTGAGCCAGATGGAGCTGAGTCTGTTTACAAGTCTGAACTGTGATATCCACTCAGTCCATCTGGCCAAAGCTGAAGGGAAGGCTTTGCAGGGAGTACCCTGGAAGCACCATTCTGCTTGAGCTTCCATTTCATCATTGTGCATTAATCTGTGTGTTATCTAGATTAGTGGTGATGATATCATGTAGAGAAAACATCAAGTTATGAAATTCAGCACTCTCTTCCTGATCAATACTAATTATTTAAAAAAAAACCCAAATCTGTTGAGCAAAATGCTGCCAAATTTCTTCAGCAGTATGGCTGCAAAGTCAAGCCCTGAATCTCATTTATATAAAGGGTACTTTTCAGCCTGGTGCCTTATTGTGGCTGTAAAATACATTAACACACCAAAAGCCCTGTGCCACTGCCAGGGTATTTAGAGATCTCAAGATCAACAGTAATGTTTTTCTGGTCTATTATTTTCCCCAGCAACAGCTGAAGTGTCCTGACTGCAAACAAATTGATGTTCAAAAGGGAAAATACAACACCAGATATTCTGCTGCAAATTACTGAGAGCCTTTGGGAGGCTGTTCTCATGGATGCAGTCAACAAGGAGCAACCTAAAAAAACAAACGATAAGAACCACAAATAGACAACAACCACCACACCACCTCTTCCTCCTTGTCCTTGCAGTGAGTCACTGATAGGCAATAATAAACTGGGGTGGTGCTGGTACCATGATTCACATTCAACTCACTTTGGCCACACAACCTTTTAGCAGATTTCCTATTTGGAAGAAAGACATTACTGTGCTCAAAATCCTCAACATGCCTATAGAGTCTTGCCACTGGAATAGTTTCCCATTCTGCACAAGCACACAAGTACCAGAGCTTGCTACAAATGCTTCTGGGACAGATGAACCTTTGCTGATGACTGGGAAATAGGATCTTCTGGAATTAAAAGCCACACAGAATATGACAGCTTGGCTGCACGGTCCAGACTCTGCCAGGGCTACCCCACTGAAACCCTCCATGGATTCACTGGTGAGGGAATTACTTGGGTCACAAGTTAAACAGGTTATATTGCTACTTTCTACAGGGAAACAGAGCATACCCTATGTATTCTGCATTACCAAACAGGATTATTCTTAGAGGGACTAAAAAGCACAGTAGACTTCTACAGAGCTTTAGAAATGCAAAAGACTTTGATGCCTTTCACCAGGGAATCATAAGAAATCTCAAAAGAGAGAGTTATGGCTGTTAGCCCAGCAGATCAGGCTTCTGGGAATAGTCCATGAAGCCAGGAAAACAAGGTCCTCCATAGCCACCTTTCTGATACAGTCTGGGATGTGACTGATACAAATGACAATCTCTCTGCTGACCTCAAAGGAGCATCACAGAGGGAAGAGAGAGCCCTTGAATAAAACAGCATCTTAACAGCATGGTCCAGTTCTGCAATGGACCAGGTATAGTTTTTAGCTTTGTTCTGCAGGGAGCAGTGCATATTTTTCCAAACAAATTTTCATATTTCAAGTACCTTGTGTAATTAATACCAATAAAATGCAGTGAAGGGACCCAAAATTTATCCTCAGTGCTGATGCCACAACCTTGTTTGCCTAATTTCTCCTCAGAAGTGACACAGGCTTAACATCTCAAATTAAACAGATTGAATACACTGAAAACAAGCACCCCTCTTTTTAATATTTGCTGTGAAAATTGCCTCTCATTTCCAGAGAAGAAAATAGAAACAAATCAAGAAACTGAAGCAGGGTAAAAATGACAATTATTGCTTTTAATTCAGCAGAGCCTCTTCTTCCCTGGGTGCAGGCAAATGACTCCAGAGAGCAGCCAGTTTCAAGCCCAGCAGAGTCTGAGACAGCACCGTCATCTAGTGGGCATCTGCAACTATAACATATTTCTATTCCTGGCTCCTTCTTCTCCTTGGGTAACACACAAAGTTCCCCTCTGATTTGGTACCAACCTCCTGAGGAACCAGGCTCAAAGTCCCACAGCAGCAAGGCTGCTCCCTTGTATTTAGCTGAGGGAAGCAAGAGCATCAGAAAAGTGAATTTTTAATAGAGTTTTACATTTTGTCCTTCTCCTGAAGTCCCTCCCCATTTGGAGCCTGGATAAGGATGGAGCTTGGACTAAGTCAACTTTCAACTTGACGTGGTGCATTCAGCTCCTGTTTTAAAGTCTGAGCCTTTGCTGTCATGACATCTGCCTTGGTTTGAGTTGTGGGAGTTTTCTTCCATGTTCCTACTCATCTAATTTTTTCTAGCAGTACCTCTTTCCTTTCAGCTTCACATCCTGATCAAAATTTCCCTTTATAATACAGTCCAGTTCCCAAAAATATTACCTCACTTCATTTGCTGCCTGCCAGGTAAAGAGATAAAAGGGGTTCTTTTTTTATCAACTTTAAATTCTTTCTTAATAAAGGGAATCAGAGCATTTATGTCAGCAACTATTTATCTCATTATGTGGCATCATAACCACATATGTGCTCCAAGTTTAAAGCAAGTGGATAAAATCCACTCTCAGTTTATTTCTCCAAGAGAGGGAAGGCAACCAATTGCTAAAGAGACTCCAAACTCTTCACTTCCATCAGAGTAGGACAGGGCCGTATCTACAAGCTCAGTGGCATGAGAAAAAGTGGAGTCTTGATTTCAAAGCAGGAAAATATAATTCATATTATGAGGAATAACTGTGTGTCACATTGAAATCATCACGTAGGCCATGAGGAATATATGACAAGACCCCATAAGATCCTATGGGTTTTTAAGATGCAGGAAGGACAGACACACTGTCTCTAGAGCAGTAGATTCTCCACCGTATGTAGAGAAGACCAGAACACTCTCAAACATCATTCTGAGGTGCTTTTACAAACATCTCCTTTTGAGTACTGCAGCACTCAAAATACCTCCAGGTCTGAATCTGACAGATTTGTCAGCTGGTTGTCCCACTTCCAGATGACTCTGTGTATCAAATAAAGAGAAATTCCCACATTCTCCTGAAGAAAGAAGATGCCATCATGTGTACCAGTTCTTACTTTATCCAACCTGAGTCCTACCTTTAGCCCAATAATCGACTCTCCATATTCAAAATTATGCACTGAAACCTTTAAAAATATGCTTTGCTTAAAACTTCACCTTTCTACATTTCAAATGACCAAACACAGTCAGAACATGCTGGCTGTGACCCTGCAGAAGTTGTCAGCAACAGCAAAGCAAACCTGAAGAACAAGTGTTCAGCCTGCAACAATTTTTTAATGGGTAGGTGTGAGGTATTCATAATTCGGAGTTGGATCCCAAGTATAAAAACAGCAAAGGAAAACCCTGACAAAATTGCTTTAAAATACACTCATGCAAGATTATCCCAGAACTCTCACTTGAAGCCAGTAGATGTCAGTCTTGGACTTTTAGTTGAAGCAACTGAGGCTTTTTTCCTCTACCAATTATGACAGTTGCCACAAAGAATGAAAACCCTGCTGTTGTTTTACATCTTAATTTAATATGATGGTTCCACAAGAATATATTGGGCCTAATGCTTATGGGAGAAGACACATGCCAAATTCCTCCTGTATGAGCCAGGAACTGGTCTGGTCATAAGTCACTGTGTGATCTTCTCAAAAGGAACACCAGTTTCAAGAACTTCTTGTTTAAATATTGATTTTATCCTCAGCATTGTTTAATTTCTCTAGAAACACTACAAGAACACTATCTTGCTGTGTGATGGGTTTTTTTGTTTGGTTGGTTTTTTTATAGTCTTCTATTTCTGAAAGCAAGAGGTGTCAAATAAGAGGATGTTTCTGGGAGTCTTGATACTTAAGAAAACTCTAATGAAGGCAAAGTGAATCACTAATCCCATTGCAATGTCCTTACAATTTTCCCTTGTGAAGAGGGAAGAATATGAGGAGTGGAACTGACAGTCACAAAACACCAAGGTGAAAGAGAAGCAAAGTGGGAACATGGCAATGCAACCAGACCAAGACAGGACACCAGGATGAAAGGGAATTTGAGAAAGAAAAAAAAGAATTCAGATTGCCAGCACTAGGACATGACTCCTCAGGTAAGACACCTGTGGTGAAAAACATGACAGAACTGGAGTGTCTTCAGAAACAAAAAGCTTTCTGGTGTTAGACCCAGCCCATGAGGACATAAAACCAGCACTATTTTAAGTCCAGAGCTAGACAGCCCTTTAACACCCACACACACAGGAACTTCTATCTTTTGCCATGAAGGTTACTTAGATGCTTGAGTAAATCTATCTGACCCTTTTTCAAGGTTGATTAATCAGCAAACTGGATAAACATTCCCTTGCCAGCAGGCAAGAGCACTTTGCTGCTGAGTGATGTTCCTTCTGAGCTGATCCCAGCCAAGAAGGGTCACAGCTTCACAAACCATGGCCTCACCCTGGGCCAGGCAGCAGCTCTGACATGACCAGAACTCTGTGAAGCACAGGGTTCAATCCTGCCAGGGTTAACCCAGCTCCTCAGCTTGCAATTTCCTTGCATTCAGTTCTCCTAAGGAGGGAGCTACACAGAATTGCCTTTAAACCAGCAGAGATCTGCCAGCTCCTCCAGCTGGGGTCAGTTCCTCTGGGTCCTTTTTTCCTTTCTGCAGCCAACCAAGAGTTTGCTGATCACAGCCCTGTGTTTCCCCCTGCAGAACTTAGATGTGAGAGTAGTAATCAACATGTGTAAGACAAGCAGCCCTTCTCTCACCAAAATGTGGAGGGAAGAGGGTTCCCATGGCCAGAAGGATCCTAGGGTGGCCTCAGCAAAACAGCAGATGTGTTCCAGTCACCTGAAACCACGTTTATATTGACCATCATAACACCCCTCTCCTGTCCCTCTTCCCACAAGATCTCTAATGTTTAAGCATGCCGAAGGGATGACCTAAAGACCAATATATACTCTAAGAAAAAAACAAAAAAGCCCAACCTCACAATGAAAATGTAAAAATTGTAATCAGGAAAAAGAAGAAAATAGCATCTTGCACAACCAAGATAACCTGGTTTCAACAGACTCACAAAAGAAAGCTGGACACATCTTTATACAGGGAAACAACTGTGAGCAATAAACAGATCTTTTAAAATGCAATCTGTTTGGAAAGAGTGTTCTGTATATTGAAGGAAAAAAGACATTGAATTGGAAATAATTCATCCAGCATCAGTGATAGTCCCATTCAAGAAGGGGATATTTTCTCCTGAGGCATATTCAGGTGTTGAAATTTCTCATGCAAGAATTGTTTCCTTTATTGCAAGCTACAACCATCAGCCATGGACAACCCAGTGACCACCAGCTAGGAGCACCACATGAGTTCAAACAAAGAGAACAAAGTTATTTCTCCTGGACATAAAAGCATTGAACTTAAAACCAGCACGTTCTGCAGCTGAAGAAGCTCCAGTGGTCCTTCTGAGGGACACACAGCTGGGATTCCAGCTGAGCAGCTGCTTGCTCTCAATCTTGACTCAGTCTTTTTTATCACATGAAGCTGCTTCCCATATAAGCAATCAATTTGGCAAACAACCCAGATGTTTTCTCCCTCTCCTGCACTGCAGAAGCTACATAAACTCTGAAGGTCTCAGCTTCAGCATTCCTTCTGCCCAAGAATCAAGTCATCTGCAACTGGAATTTGGGACAAGGTTGTACAGAGCTCTCAAAGACACTGTCACCATGCCCCAGTTCTGCTCTCATGCTGTGACTAGAAGGGGCAGAGCAGCCTCACAGCCTGATTGAAGAGCCTTTGATTTATGCAGACACCAGACTGGAACTACAGCAAATAGATTTGTAGCAACACAACAGGACCATGTTTCAGGGAGTAGCTGGGGATGAGTTCAGGGCAGGTGTTCTGCAGGATTCATCATCCTCATCTGCATCATGAAACACACAGCTTATTTAAAAGGACAAGGCTGTGGACAGAGACTCAGCAGTGTGCTGCTTGGGGTGTTTTTTTGGCTTTTTTTTTTTCAATAGCAGAGGCCGGAGGGGGAAATCCATCCAGCATTAGCACTGAGCCAGTGGTCCCACTGTACTTCTAACTTGTTTAACATAGGGGATAACATCTTAAGGGAGTCTGAAGTGGTAATGGGCCATGAAGCATGTGGCAGTGTTGTGGCATCTCAAGAGCCATCTGTACAGGCCTACAAACTGTCCAGATGCAATACACTACAGATAATATCCATGATGAATTATTCACTTAACCAAAAATTGTACATCAACCCTCAACAGCTGGTAAAAGCTGGATCCTTGCCCAGTACATTAAGGAAGTTTGCTTCCTCAAAGCTCTACTGTTCTTTGGGGGATTTAAATTATGCATGTTACCATGAAAGCTAATGCTGTACATATGCATTCAAAGTTATTATTAACCTCATCAGGCAGAGAAAGAGTAGAGAAGGCAGCTGTTTTTCTAGCTCATGTGCTTAGGATGTGGTGATGTTTTAAAGGACTTGCTGAGATCAAGGATATAGGAGAGTTTCTTTTTTCCCTCAGAGCAGCATGACAGTAGCCAGTTCAACCTGAAGGGTCTCCTTTGGGGTGGTCACTGACACTGCTCAGCTTCCTCTTCACTACCTCTAAATTAGAAGAATGAAAAGGTAACTTTTTTGTGTTACCTATGGCATAGCTGTATTGTTCCTTCTGTCCAAGGACTTTAAGATGCTTCCCAAACATGTGGGTAGCAAGGCTGACCCAGGTCCCCAGGGGCAGGGCTTCTACCTTTAGTGACAACACTAAACTCCACTCCAACTCCTAGAGACCCCTGCTCAAGGGTACAGCACTGTAGGATTTTATCTTACACAGCCTGATCCTACTGTCCTTGCTGGCAATCACATAGCAAGTAGGGAACCAGACCTCAAACCTTCAGTATGCAAAACCTGAGACAAAGATTTATAACATGCTGGTGCTTTCCACCTTTGAAAGCTGAAATCATTTCTGTGCAAATTTTGCATATGACTGCAAAGCTCAGGAGGCATAAGAAAAGCCCAGAAGGGTATCCCACCCACATCTGTGCTAGCTCTAAATTGGCTCAAGCAAGAACCCAACTGCTTGGCTCTCAGTCACCTGAATGGATCTGACATAACAGCTCCTATGTCATCAGATCAGTATTTCAGTAATGGCAGGAGTCAGGAAAAAATTTGAACTGTTTAACCCCTTCCTCCTCCCTCAATTTTTTTCCTGCTTTTCCATCTTCTCCCTTCCCCCTGGGACAGGTTGAAAGTTAACATGGAACTGTTTTCTGTTCAGCTTCATACACAACCACCATTCAGTTCCTCCATCCCAGGCAAGGTCCAGAATATAGAAAAATATGAGTTTTTCTCCCTATTGCTACATCTAGTATTTTTCTCAGCCACCAGTCCACCAGTCTCCCTTTTTCAGCTTCTCCCAGCCCCTGGGACTGCTTTCCCCCATCTGCATCTGGGGATTGTCTCCTCAAGACAATATCACATATTTTCCCTCAAGGCTTCAAATCTACCAGGCTCCTACCTTCACTGTTTACACTTCTTTATACCAATTCCAAGTTGAGTTTATTAGTATGGATGAAAAAACCAATTTAAGTAGCTTCAAAAACCTCTCCTCAACCACAGTGAATTCCACTGGAGAAGCTTCACTTCCCATCAGAAAACCTTTGATTTTCTCTACACAAGTTTATGCCTTATCTTCAAAATCTGCCTGCAGGACTGACATTTTTCTCTTGATCTCAAGCAGCAGGGGCCTTGCTGTGGCATGGACTGCAGATGGAGAGCCTGGGACAGTAAAGGTAGCACCATTATCTCCTGCTTGGTGTACACATGCTCTTGGCATTCATTTTCTGTAGCACCCCCAGTTGCTCGTTTCTCTCCCTTTCAAATATTTTGCTCTGCCAAGAGATTCAAAGCCAGGCTATCTGGATAAATGACCAGCTGGGGCTACAGAAGAGAAAGGTTTGAACAAAGGTTTGGGGGCAGATTAAATCCCTTGGACAAATGAACAGAACAGGGAAAACAGACCAGACATGCTGCTAGGACCTGGAATAGGATGCTGCAGCATTACAGGGTCTATTCTAGCAGCTGCTGGATAGAGCAATAATCTTTGAACATGACTTCTTGTCTCTTCTTCCAGAAAGACAAGCTAATTAAAAAGGAGTTATGGAGAGATTATGTAGACTAAGGGGAGATTTCTGAAAGGCATAAAGAGCAGCTCAGCAGTCAGATCTCCCCGAAAGTCAGTGTGAATTAGGCGACTAAATCCCACTTGTCCTTCAAAAAGCTCTGATCACAGCTTTGAAAGCTTTTCCTCTGCTTAAAATAAATAAATATATGAACCCAAATTTCTGCTGGCAAAGCTATGCATCACCTAACAAACCTCTGATGCTCGAGGGGATCAGCGTGCAATTGCTGTACAGCAATTTTTGGGAGTGCCATCCCTTGATGCCACCCCTGAAATGACCAATCCTTGTAACACAGCACAACAACTCTCACTCCATCTTCAGGGAAACATTCACTGAACAAGGGCAGCACATCCTCTGTCCTTTGCTGCACCTGGGAGCAGAGTTCATTGTCACTGGTTGCAGAAAGGCAACAATTAAATCAATGAGTCCCCATGTTTCTTAGAGACACGAAAAGAAGCAAAAAGCCCTTAAGTTAGAACAAGGCTCTGCTTGCTGGCTCTCTTTCCCTCCCCCAGAAAAAAGGGACTGGGAGGCCACAGCAGCACCTGTTGCAAAAGCAGCAGCTCTTTGTTGCAGGCTCTTCTCTTAAGAGACCCTGGGAAGAATTAGCAAGCTGCTGCAAAAGCCAGCATCTCATCTTGAATGTCAGTGTCATTTACACAGTAAATGTCATTTAAAACTAACACCAGAAGGAGCTTGTTGGTATAATTCAATAAGAAGTGGCAACAGCAGTTTAGCAGCTCTTTTCCCACATACATGTGTGTGTGTATATATATAAAAATATATTTATCTAAAACTGCATTTAGACTCTGAAAAGTTTTCTAGTGCTAACAGAGTGCCAAGCTCGAGTTTTACAGAAGTAAAATCTCCCACATGGTACAATCACGTGCCACAACCCAACCCATTTTTAGACACCATTTCTAGAAATGCAGGCAGTTTACAGTCAGTAGTGGCTAAATCTTTCACTCAGATGAGGGGACCAGCTCTGACAGTGATGCTCAGACCAGATAAACTTGTCCATCCATAACTGGGCTGAGACTTGTTTGCACATTTTATACTATCCACCAAACAACAGTTCAGCTCAAATGACAGCCAGTCACTGCTAGGCTGGATTTTAGCTGGCACCTGGAAACAAGAGAACAGTTTCTCTCCAGCAGATTTCTGCCATCTGAGCCAAGTGTCAGAACTGCACCTTGGTATCTTAAATCAGCTCATATCCTGATCCCAACACAGCAAATGTAGTTGATCATCTTGCAGGGATTCAGACACTTGCAGCAGCGTTTCTGATAAAGAGAGAGAAGAGGAGGGAAACCCAGCACACAGATTTCATCCTTCCTGGCTCCCAGACAGCAGAGGAGCTGCAGAGAGCACAGCTACAGCTCATTTCCCTTCCAGCCTGAGGTAGGGGAAGCTGGCACCCTGCCTGAGGAAGCCATTTCAGATGCTTAATGGCTTCACTGTGGCCACATACTTTTAGCCTTGAAAAGAAGAAAGGTATATACAGCATTTCTTACAAAGAGAGTCAGAAATTCATAACTAATTCACCCCTTGAACCACTAAATTGTGTGTTGGTGTCTTTGAGGATACACTCATCTCCTATCAAACTCTTCAGCAAGTTACCTGGGACCTGCAGCTCAAGCAGAAGGGCAGGTTTGGGAAGCACATACAGCAGAGCTGTTCATCCAGCAACAAGGTTATGTGGTGACACCTACATTTTGTTGCTCTATCACAAGCCATGGGCTTGACACATGCAAACAAAATGTCCACCTGTTGAATGACATTGCCTACAGTGATGTGCAGTGTATTCCTAAAATGTAAAACACAAATTGGAGTTTTCATTTGCTCCTTCCTTGACAGAATGCAGCTGCACAGAATTGAGATATAACCTGAGAGGCTCATGAATCCAGAGCTAAGCTGTGGGAGACCAGAAGCAAATAAATATTTCACAAAGTGTTAGCACAAGACACGACAGCATAAATAAAACAGAAGTGTGAGGATAATGGCTCCAAATGCAATTTGGTTGAAGTCATCTGTGCCCTTAGAAATAGAAAGATGATTTATTTCAAACCTGAACAACCTGAGAGGGAGGCAGAGGGGGTTTCTCAGGTTTAATCTTTAATCTTTGTATTTGACCTTTCTGCAGGCAGCAAAGGGAGCAGAGGCAGTGGGTTGCTGATGCAGCATGGAGGTTAGGACTGGAAACATTTCTCAGTGGTCTGGCAGACACCTGAGGAAGTTATTTGAGATGCTCAGTGCAGTCCTTAAAGCCCCTCTTGCTGGAACGTGTTAGCTGTGTGCCTCTGCCATAAGCCCACATCATGGCCACAACT
Source organism: Heliangelus exortis (assembly GCF_036169615.1). Taxonomy (NCBI): domain Eukaryota; kingdom Metazoa; phylum Chordata; class Aves; order Apodiformes; family Trochilidae; genus Heliangelus; species Heliangelus exortis. Next base: position 7,789,943 of record NC_092440.1, on the reverse strand, counting down.
GATGAAAGCTTTTTTATTCAACAGCCCACTGTGTAGCAAGACAAACCTCTTTTAGGGCACGGTGCTCCAAGGTCCAACCAGGTGCTCCAGCAGAAACTCACGAATAGTGCTCTGAATCTACTGCTCTCAGGGCTGGGTAGCCTGAATCAGTGCTATTGCTCCAAAAGCAACCAACCTCTCTGCTGCCTTCCTCAGGTGTGAGCTTTATTGGCCCCCTAATCCTGCTCATGTGCAGTAGGGGCCCGGCCTAATCAGGCACAGGTGGGCTTAACACAAGCTCATGCCCACTACCTGGCAATTAGTGCCACCTGGTTGCCTCATTTCACTACAGCCCACCATGGACATTTCTGTCTGGAATTCATCCAATTGCTTTGTGAGCCACATAAATATTCAACAGCTACAGCACAATATCCCAAGGCAGCCTACAGCCTGTCAGGGCACTGTGTGAGGAAGGATGTCCTGTTTGATTTGGATCTGCCATCCTATAGCTTCATCTGATGCCCTTTCAGTAACACCCTGAGAGGGGGAATGAATGCATGGTTGCTCCCTACTCAATTTTCCAGTTTCACTCAGGATTTCACAGCCCTTAGGCACATCATCTTCAGTTATCTCTTCCCCAGGAGAAGAGTCCTCCTGGCCCTCTCCTAGACCTACCGAACCCTATCCCAAAATCAAATGCCCTTTTCCCACAGCAGATGTCCCAGGGATTCAGTGGCAGGACAAGCCTGGGCATGATGTAGACTAAAATGAGCCAAATTGCTGGAGTGAAACACAACACTTCAAGCAAAGGCTTGCTGAAGCAGTGTCCTACACTCCAAGATCCAACCTCGGGGTGGAGGGCTTGGAAATTAAAGGACAGAAAAAGCATCTTCATTGTACTCTTTATATAGGAGCTTAGCCTGTTTTCTCATATTTCTCCAGTTCACACAGAATTAGGTAATATAAAAACCAGGATAAATATTTGGCAGTTATACTTTATAAAGTATTAGTCCCTAACTCTGAAGCAGTGGAAAACAGTAATGAAACAAACACGAAACTCCAGAACTCACAAAATTTAAATCAGTGCACACTTGGACCTGCAAAACATTATACAGCCAGCTTGTGAAGCAGAGCAGCTCAGGGTTTATTCATAGATAAGCATGATGGATTCCCAGTTACACACAAAAATCCCCATGCAGAAGAACAAGGATGCATTATAGGTAGCTACCTGCTAAATTTTCCACCAACTTCAAGCCTGATGGTGCTTTCAGGAACTCGCAGCCCTCCCCAGATGCAGAGGAACCTCTCCCCTTTTCCACCAAAGTAGCTGGAATTTACCCAGTCCCATTTCACACTGCCAGAGCCCTGACAGGGGCTGGCAAGTTGCCACCCTCTTCCCAGACACAAATCTCCCAGTGCTGAGCCAAAGGCAAAGCTGCACTGGCACTTCCAGCTCTCCAACCAGCAGAAGATAAGAGGGAAGTGAGGGAAAAGTGGGGGAAAAGTGACGGAAAAGTGAGGGAAAAGGTAAAAGGCAATGTCAAGCTTTAGGTAGGAGGGAAGAGAAGGGTTCCACACAGGCTGGAGACTGAGACATTGCCATTTAGCCAGTTGGGAGAACAGTGGCAAATCACTCAACACAAGCACCTTATCTCCAGCCTAAATTCCTGCCACAGGCTCATGCTTGCTCTGGGAAGATGACCCCACTGGGGAATGCTGTTCTTGGCACTACAGCTGCTCTGGCAGCTACTTTTGGATGCTCTCTAATGTTAGAATAGGAGGCAGATTTGAGGATGAAATGTGCAGATAACAACTTCCTCCTCTGAAACCCCTGCTTGACTTGGAAATCCTGCAGCAAATGCCTCGGTGAGAGCCAGCTAGGCAGAGCCATCCCTTCGTCCACCTTCCTGCTTTGAGTGACTGGGAATAATATATCCAAACCCTTATATTCCACAGACAAATTAAAAAAAAAAAAAATCAGTAACTACACTCCTAGAAACATGGTATCTAGCTGGCAAGAGCAGCTCTCTCAGTTCCAAAGTCAGCCTGCAGTTTTCCTTTGCACCAAGGCAAAGCGACCATGGGCAGGTGAGCATCTGCAGTAAGGCTGAAACACTGCTGAAAAGTGAACGTGGGCCAAACAGCTGCCATGTGCACACAGATCCATCCAGGCATGCCCAGCAGCTCCTATGGCACATGGCAAAGCCACGTTGAGACCTGCCAGGTCATCAGGAAAGCAGCCAGGAGGCAACACTTTACTCCTTTAGGCTGAGTTGCTTCTCCCTGCCAGTTCCATGGAGGGAAGGAAATGAGCTGTTGTGGTAAAGATGATGCCTTTTACTAGAATTTTGCAAACTGCTTGTGTTAATACAACAAGCAGGCTCAAGGCCTGATCCTCAGGCAGGTGTAAACCAGCCCAGCCCTGTTGATTCCAGTGGGCTGAAGCTGAAATGCTTCAGTGGAGGACAAGATCCTCAGGATTACAGCAGCAGCCTCACTGAATGCAACCCAATGGGCTCTGGGTCTGGATGCAGTAACACAACAAACATCCCTTGGCTGCCAAGGGAGCAGAGTTAGGCCAAGGCTGGATGCTTTTGAAAATCCTACCCTGCAGCTATTAAAAGGGCTGGCATCAGGTCAGGAATTTAAGAGCAGTGCAAGGGCTGGAAATGTGACTCAGTAAAATATGATGGTCATGTTCTCAGCTGGTATAATCTGGCACAACTCCACTAACTTCAAGAGGAGCAATGGCTATTTAGACCAGCTGACAATCTAATCAAATTACCCTGATCTGAACAGAGAGAAGGTACACAACTGGAGAACACAGCCACGTTGATCAAGGCCCCTTACACACCTGTAGGAAAAAAGGAAACTCTGTCCAAAAAAAAATTGTAAAATCCATAGAGCTTACTATCTAGTTCATATTATCTTATTCAACTGGAAAGATGTTGTAAGACCCATACTTGTCAAAGATTGTACTTGAAGCACTTGCCCCTCCAGCTCTGCTTGTGTCCTCTTCCCCAAAATACATCACCTTATCTCCTGAAAACATGTCCTGCTAGCATATGCTTCCATGAGACAAAGTAATGCCATAGAGAAAACTCAATTACACCCACTTAAGGTTTAAGTAGAGACAGAGCCCCACTCAGGCAAATACACCAACCAGGACTAGTTAGCTCTACCTGAACTCTGTCAGGTCAGCTATGCTGCTTTAGTATCCAAACTGGATTATTTAAAACTTCCTGGAATTCCCCATGAAATTAAAAGCTGTTCTCATATTTTTCTCACACATGTTGTCTTGGTTGCTTCTTTAGGCCCAAGGAGAGATGAGAAAGCTCCTTGGGAAAGGACTGATGTTGGGTTCAGTCTGTGTGAAGTGCCCATGGTTGGGATAATCACAAGACAGAAGAATCCTGAGTTTCCACTGAGAGCTGGCCATGCTTCAAGCAGAGCTTGGACAAGGTAAACTTCAAAGATCCCTTCCAGATTCTATCATTTCTTTACACATGGGTGAAATTCAATCCATTATTGCTAATAGTACATAACTGGAGTAAGAGTAAAAGTCTTTTTAAATAGTGCAACCTCCCAATCTGGTTAACAAGACAATTAAAAACCAAAACAAACCCTACTAGATCAAACAACACTCGATATCCAAAATTAGCTGCATTACAAACATTGTTTTATTCAATTTATTTCTGTCCTCCCCCTTGAGAGCTTCTATTGACCTCAGATTCACCTTAATGAATCTTGACTTCTGAATGAAAACAGCAGTCAATAATATTTACTTCCTATTGACTTCATCCTCAACAGCACAAGGAAAAGATTGAACTATTCTTGACCTCCACATCTGAGTTCCAATCACAGCACTAAGATCCAAAGCATCATCTCCAGGGGTCTGAGAGAGAAGTAACACCTAAAAATGACCCCACAATAAAGAGATGGGCAATCCACACTTGCAGCAAGTTTATTTAAGCAGGGAGTCAATGAGTTTCCCCAAAATCTCATGGCCATATCTGTATGAAATGAGCTTTAGTTTAAAAATTATCCTGCTCCTCTTGCTGGGCACCTCTTAAATCTATCCTTAGGGAGTATCAGCTCCAAACCATGATATGAAAACTTGCTATGAGCATCTGGCAGTTCAGTTGCATTCCTGGGTTGCTGCTGTTTATTTACACCTTTCCTGATGATCCAGTGACTTTAAATGGAAAATTCTCCATTTGTTACTCCTCACCCACTAATCCTTCCATCACTAGTTTTACAGCTGACCAAGGTCACAGGTTGTTTAATTTATTGTGACTGACAGTGGGAAACTCCAGCTCTCCCCAGCACACCTCACAAAAGGACAGAAAAGGTTTTTCAAGTGCTGAGTTTGTTTTCTGCCTGCAGGATCATCTGCAAACAGACTTGGCAGTCCTGATTCAGGCTCGATGGGCCCTAAGGACCACTGACTCTCTTGTAAATTTACCCTTCCCATTTATCAGTAATTTCCATACCTACCAGTCATGCTCTGATTTGTAAGCTTGCTGCCTCCTTCAAATTCACCTTGTTCTTTCCCTGACAGATGCAGTCATTGCACCCTCCTGTACTCCCATAAAGAGATGCTCTATCTTCTGCCATGATGTTGTGAGCAAGAGCTTGGTAAGGTGCATTCTATACCCAGTCCCTGTCCTCAGCCTCCCCACTTCTGTTGCTGTTTCATAAACCAGAGCTCCCAGACCACAGAACATCTTTGCTCAGCCCACCTCTAAACCATCTGCTTGGGTTTCCTCTTCTGTCTCATCTGTCTCTGAAGGACTTTTTGTCTAGACACATTATGGGACTTCCTTAACAAACACACACACACTTAACTAAGCTTATTTCCCTCATTCTTGTGCCAGGGCCTGCAGACAAAGCAAATGTTGCTGTCAGAGAACGTGGGCAAGTCCCATGTGTCCAGCAAGGCACAGTTGTGACAACAGAAATCAACCACTTGAGACCAGCAGGCAGCAGCTTAACCAGTCCACTTCCCTACATGTTTTGCCCCTTGGTACACTCAGGCTCAGAGAAGCAGTTCCAGGTTACCTCTCATTAGGCAGATGTTCTTTAAATGATTTATGCTTCTATCAAGCTTGATATCCCCACAGCAGATTGTTAGTGAAAAGCTCTGTGTAATCATTTATAGTGGGATTTATGATGTTTAACTTAGGAACTCTCTGCTGGCCCTCTAACAGGATGAAGGTGGGCTGTGGGCAGTTAAAGGTCAGTCCCAAAGGAAGCCAAACATGATACTAAGAGGAAACTTGAATTGGGCTCTAAAGGGCTTTGTTCACATTAGAGGGGAAGCTGCAGAGACTTTAATCATCCCTGCCAAAGGCATGCACATGCAAGGAACAGGAACCAAGCAATATTTTGCCTCAGATTGTCAAGGCTGGTGGTAAGTGTGGTTTTAGACAGTTTTTTAGCTTAATCTTGCCCTCATTTATTTCTCTGTTGCTATTATTGAAGATGTCTGCATTAGAATTCTATATTACTCAAGAGGTCAGTCATGTAAATGGTTTTGTTGGGTTTGCAGGGGGGTTTAAAGTGTTGTTAATTTATTTTCAAGCCAAAAAACACCAAAACACACAAGCTAGAAAACTATAAGGTAAATAGAGAGTAGCCAATTGCACTGGACTTTGGTCCTCCCTTGAAGCACAAGCAAACCTGGGGGGAAGAATTGTTAAACCCATTTCAGTGATACCTGCAAACCACCAGGACACTCTGGAATTAAAGTGCACATTTTAGTTATCTTTGTATTTCCCTGATTCTTCCCAGACTGGGAGGCAAAGTGCTAGAGTATATCCAAAAAGACCAGAAGCACCTCAAGAAAAGCTCAGTATCTCCAGAAGTGGGAATTACTGACAGGCTCCTGCAAATGTACTGAGTTTTCCTGCTCTGTGGTGCAGCTCCCTCTATGCTCAGCTAATTCAGAAGTTGGGATTTTACCTGCTCAGGGTAACCTAAACCACCTGGAAGTGTCTGCTCTTGCAGCCCAGGAATCTCTCACCTATTACCCTGAGGCATTTTAGTCGTCCTTGGTCCAGATTTTTGACAGACTGCTCAGTTCTGGCCTTGATGGGGCCAGCAGCTCCCCACTGTAGATGGCATCACTGGACAGGCTGGAAACACATCCGAAGGAAAACTGAATTCTAGCTCATCCAAGGAAACAACATTATTCCTAAATACCCTGGGGAAGAAACAAGCAGTCCTGCATTTTCCTCCCCAATGTACCCAGCAAAGCTTCTGCAGTGCTCCACTGGGCTCAGTTGTTTTCTGTCTCAGTTTCTTGACCTGCAAGATGAGGTTTTATTTAAAAACCTTTTTCCAGAGCACGCTGTGAATGCTCCTGGGGCATTTCCTCTCACAAAACTGAGCCGTGTACAAACCTCTCCCTGCTTTTATACAAAGTAGCCACGAGACTCTGGTATTCCAGTCCATCACACAATAAAGGATGCTTTTTTCCCAAGAGAAGTTGCAGGCAAAATAGCCAGGACAGTCCCATGATGGTGGGAGGATGGTGTCTGTAGCCAGCACCCACCCTGCAGAGCCTCAGCGGGAGGGCAGATCATTCCCAGCGCTACAACTGCAAAACTGGCTGCTCCACCAAACTCTACAAATACCCTGAGAAAAACCTCGCTGCTTCCTTCCCACCCACTTCTCCTCCAGGCCAGCTCTGCTGGAAAATCCCAGCCTCCTCCCTCCTGCCCAGCACCGAGCTGGGGCTTTGACAGCTCCTGGAATAAAACCTTGGAGCTGCGCTCGCACCTGCAGCGCCTGCCCCCGCGTGGCACTGGCTTTGGAATTAAGCAACACAGCTCTTGTAAAAATGAGTTACAGCAAAACCTCCTTCATCTCAGTCATCACAAGGGCTACAGCCCACTTCTGTTTTGGTACCAGATGGCTCAATGTCTATTTTTCAACAAGTGCTGTCTGCCTCACTTGCTGACACAAAGCCCTTTGAGGTACAAGCCAAATCTCTTCCCTTAATATCTTTTTCATCCATTTCCCCTCTTCCACCCCCCCCTCCTTTTTTTTTTTTTTTTAGCTCACAAGTATGTCTTTTCTTAAGAAAAAGAAAAAAAAAAATCTATTATTCTTCAAAGGCCCAGTTGTGTCCTTCATTTACTGAAGTAGTCAAAGAATATTATGGGTCATTTTGTCACCATGGAAACCACAAATAGACCTTCAGGGTTTTGGAGAGGTGATATTATTTTGGAGAGGCCGTGTAGGGTTCTCTTACAGAAAATAATAGGGATGGCAAATCAAGGAGACCTTTTATAGGGACTGTGTGAAATGCAAAGGGTATCAAACATCATTTCTCTGCCACTGAAGACTACTCCAGGCAGCAGTTTAATATGGTATCCTCTGACAGCTGAGCCCAAATGGAAAATTAATGAGGCAGCATGATATATGAGTCTTTTTAAATCTCATAACCAGCCTCCTTTATAGAATAAAAATGGCCAAATCAGTTTAATATTAGTGGAGAGTTTCTCTGTGTGTCTTTCTTCAGAGCCTTGTCAGTGCTGTGCTGAAGAGACAGTCTTGGTTTATTGGCTGTGTACATCAAGCTGTTTTCAAATTTTGGATTGTCTAAATAAAAGTAATTCTGAGCTCTACTGGTTTATCAGAACACAGTTAAAAACACAGAAGCCTAAGAAACACCTGGGTTCTTGGAAGTGCTGTGTCCTGCCCTTTGGGACCAGCAGCACAGAGAGCAGCCCAAGGGCCATCCTGGCTGCCACACACTGGTGGCCAGGGACAGCAGCCCCTTCTCTGCCCACTGCCAGCACAGCTTTCCCAGTTTCACCCACTTTGCATTCCTGACATTTCCAGGTGTGTATGAAAAGAGGGGCTTCCCCACAGTGACAGCCATGAAGTCCAGGAAAATGCCCTGAGCTGGATGAAACCTCCACGAGGTTCAGCCCCTGCAGAGGTCTCCTCAGAGACAGGAGTGTAATAAAAAGCCAAACTCACCCACTTAAAGAGCAAACTCTCAGCCTGGGGATACAATGCCTGCCTTGCTTCTCCTGCCTTGCTGCTTCATGCCATGGAAATCAGGCAACTCCTTCCCCTCCAGCAGCATTTCCAATTCCCCCAGGGCCCTACCTGCACTGCAGGGCTGAGACCTCTTGAATCCCTCCTGATGGCTGAGGACCAGAGCAGTATCAGGTTTAACATTTTAGAGGCTCATCTTAGCACCAGCCAATCAAAATTATTTCAGTGTTTCATTTGCTAAGACTACTCCTTTTGCAAGCAAAGCTCTTAATTGCATAAATAACCAAACCTAGGCAATTCCCAGATCTGATGACCTTTTCTATAGTCACACAAGTGAACATAATCTCACAACTGAAGACCGAGCTAAAGACCCACAGAGATGAGAGCAGAATCAATTACAAAAGTAGCTTACACAAAAAGATGTCATATCCTACCTGGTGTTGGATGAATTCTAAGCCTACAGGGCATTCTGATTCTTCAAAGGTTGCTGCTACTCTGAATTAGAACAAAACCTTCTTATTCTGTGGAGCAGAAATTTTAGAATGCTTCTGTTTAGAAGCAAGCAACCCTGAAGCACTGAAAAAAAAACCAGCTCAAACAAAACAAAGGAATCAGAACAAACATTCCTTTCCAAAACATCTTTGAAATAGATATCTTCCTGCAAAAGATTGCATCTTCAGCAGAAAAAAAGCTCCCATTAGGAAACTGCTTTATAAAAGATACTAAAACCACTAATGTCCCCTGTGGAATGATTGTAAATAAATGCATAACACACAATCACTCACTGTGGTTCCAAAGTTGTGGTTTCTCTGTCATTCCCCAGCTGGAGCAATATAATTATCTGGGCACCTTCAGCATCCAAACCTCCAATAAAACACAGTACTCTAAAGACTGGAACTTCACAGCATTCAAGCAGAGAGATCAGCAGAAGTTAGACAAACAGCACGTTGCTAAAATTAAACCCTCAAGAATAAAAAATGAGCATTCAGCAGGCTGCAGCAGAAGGAAATTGCTGTAGACTTCATTCAAGCTTCTCACTCCTTTGAAAGATGCCACTGGCTGCAGCTCAAAGCCCAGGGATGGACTTGGCCTCTGGCATCACAGCTCCCCTGGATCCAGCAGGACTTTGCATCTCTGACATGGAACCACACTGCAAACCAGCTTGGAGGGACATGGGCTCTCACTGCTTCACCTCCAACCCCACTCAGCTCCAATGTGGATGTTTAGCTCTTTTCCTGAGTTCTGCCCCACTGAACTCCAGAAGGGCCCAGGTAAGCACACAGCAGGGCAGTGGCATCAAGCAGCAGTGGAAAACTGATCCCCTGATGGGCCACTGGAGAGAGAATTGGAGGAAGTTGTGGGAAAAGGGGTGGGGAATGGAGCATAAGCCAAGCTTCAGTTGTCACTAAGATGCTCCACTTGGTATGTTGAAGAATATTTGATATGAAGGATGATGAGGGGGAAACAGGGATATCAGATTTTAAAAATTATTTTTCATGATTTCCCTCATTCCTCAGCCCTTTTTTAGACAGTGAATGTTTTCTCTTTCAGCAATGCTAAACGGTTACACTGAAGTCAGTGCTTGATGCAAACCAGAGTGAAACCAGATCCTCCAGTGTTTTGTGTCCTGCACCTGTGCAAGGCAGAGGTGATTTCCACGTTTGGTGTCCTTGTTAAGGACATGGGTGCTGTAGGGTTGCCAAAGTGGAGTTAGAACCACTCAGCAATGTAGCAGAGAGAGGGAAATGCTGGTGAGAAGGCAGGATGGCTGCTGCACTAACACTCCAGGTATCAGAAACATTGGGATATGAGTTCCAGTACCTTTCCTGTGAGCTAAAAATGTAGAACCCTGACTGGTTTCATTTCTCTAATGAACAGCATGATAGTACCAATAAATGTATTTATTAGCTAATAACATCTTCATTCCTATTTCATCAGGAAGACTTCACTCAGTGGGTGGGAAAGAAGACAAGAAGGTAATATAGTATTTCATGTGAAAATAAAGTTCATTGCCCAAAGCAAACAGTAAATGTGGAAAAAATGTGTACTTGTTTTCTTTCTCATCTCCTGGTGCACTGGTTTTGCTCAAGCTGTAAATGCCAATACTCATTCAGGTCCTCCTGTTCTCTGCAACCCTGGCTGCACTGTGGTGCCTGTAGATGGACTGCACCAAGAGATTGTTTGCTTTAATCCTCCTTGCCCATCAGCACCATATTCTAGGAGCAGGCACGAAATACTGCCCAGTGTCAGCAAGAATGCAGCAGTCCAGGGTTTTGAGTTCTTCCTCCACTAAGTACTTAGAGACCTTTTCTTCCCTGGGCTCCCTAAATGCTTTATAAACATTTATAAACAGGCAGAGTGAAAAATCAATGCAGAAATACTGTGGGGAGGAAGAGAGAGCAGAGAAAACAAACTCGATGAAAAATGAAATAGTGCCCCTGCCCTGGCCACCATCAGCCTTGCTGGGCTTTTTCCTAACTCCTCCCTATCCCAGGCTTACTATGCAGGAGAAAAAAACAGATATTTTACAATGAACAAATGTAAGAAATAATAATGGATAATAATGTTTTAATAATGGAACTGTTTTCTTCTCTCCCTTAAGCTAAAGTTAGGTTTGGGAACTCAAGGATAATTTGAGAGTTCTGCAAATAACTTTGTTCTGGAGCCCTGACTGCTCTTAGCTGCAGAAATAACTGGTGATGGCATGGCCTGGACCCCCAGGGACATCACTGGGATCCATCACAATGTTTCAGTCCTTCCTGCCAGATCCTTGTGAGCAGCCACCTGTGAGAGAGCAGGGGGTGGATGCAGGACCCAGAAGACCCAGCTCACTGCTCCATGGGAAGCAGAGCCCATGGCAGAGCTCTGGGTTGGCTCAGCTGTGGGCAGGATGCTTATCCCTGCTGCACTTCACTGCAGCCCTGTGTGGAGGGGTCCCTGTGGCCCTGCCTGGAAACCCTGACAGCACAACAGCAAAAACTGCTGGGTCCAAACCCTCTGCCGTTCCTCTTACCCAGATTGGAAAATTAGTCTCATGTCCTTGAAAGCAAATTGCTTAAGGGGGAAGAAACCTACTGCCAGGTTACAGATTTCCTTGGTCAGTCTTAAGTAGCAAGAATCAAGCACTGAAAATTCATTTTATTAAGAGAAGTTTCCATATGTTTAGTATCTCAGTGCTTTCCCCATCCTCTAACTGGAAGCTCCAGTTCCCAGTGTTAGTGACTACCCATCAGATACCCCTTTTACTTACTGGTTATTTCCCAAAAATCAGATCTCTGCACAAGGCAATCTTTCAGCAAAATTTCAGGGGTCATTCACCACAGAGTATTTCCCAGGGCAAGCTGGGACTTTTGTTGTGATGCTGCATGTGGGAGAACAGCAGCTCAGAGAGGCAGAATGATCCCCAGTTTGCACCCTGGGTTAGCAATATGACTGAGAATGGCTCCAAAAGGGCCATATCCCTCTGTCATCTCATCTGCTGAAAAGTAGGAGTAATAAGTGATTAAATCAGTAGGACTAATAAGTGATTAAATCACTAGGACTGTAGACACAACTGAGATGAGGTCAGTCAGATCCTTGTTCTGCTGCCTGTAATTCTCAGGTGAATTCAGAGACTTTTTTAGAAACATCATAAATTTAATAACTAAACTCAGAACCTCAGCACAATCTAGACAAGAAATGCTCCTGCCCTGACTTAAGCTGCTGGGATTTTTACTTTTTTACCTTCAGCCTGATGAGCAGCAGACCCTGAAGCAACACCATTTGCTGGGCACATGTTCCCTGCACCTTGCCCAGGTGCTGGATTTTATGTAGCCCGATGCAAACACTGCTATCTCCCTTATCCTGGCAGGCTACTCAGAACAAGTTTACACAGTTCATCTTAAACAAATATTGGGCAAGCCATTCCAGGCAAGGTCTGCTAAATTGCAAAGATGTCTGTGCCATTGCAATTGATGACAGTGTTGAGTGGCACAAAGGAAGAGGTCAGTGCCAGTCAGGTTATTTCTCAGAGCAGATTGCATGGAGGGCTCCTTTAACACTGCCAACCAGGACTGTGTGCACTCTATAAAGCAGAGCTTTTATTGTTCTATCATAGGTCCTTAATTTGGCTCTAGGAGCCATCTGCTGATTTAATAGGGGATCTGGGTTGTTAGGGGCTTGTTTTGGTTTGTTTGTTTGCTTTTTCCCATTATTATAAACACCTAAAGCTTAGACATTTAATAGAGAGAAATATTGCAGTGAGATAATCCTCTGTGCAGTAAAAAAGGGAAGAAATAAATGTGTTCAGCTTAGTTTAATTTTGTCTCCTAAGCAACCAACATATTGGATATTGTTGGTATCAAACCTTAAGTGTGTGGAAGTCATTAAAGCCCTTCCAAGACTGCTGCAACCGTATTATTAGGAAATTTTAGATAAATTACACTGTCAAGACTGTTAAGTATCACCTTGTGCTTTTATCAGCCACTAATTAAGACTGAAACAGAATGTTAATGCCTGTCTTACTTCAGCTAAACAAACACAGATAATTCACCCCGTACTACTCATACTCAGATAACAGGTACAACACCCCCTAGCACGTTCTTCCTGTATTTTCTCATGATCATTAACAGCCCACTGTTTCCAGAACAAGGAACCTTGAAAGGGTATTGCACCTCCTAAACATCATAGTCAAGGCAGGTGACATTGCCATTTATCTTCCAAGGTCACAATCTTAAGGCTGTGCTTCCAGATGAGCAGAATGAAAGAACTGAGTTCAGCCCCAAGCCCCAGTGCTGGATCTTTCCATGTGGCAGGAATTTTTTTTAAAACGTGGGCTGACACAAGGGGTCACTGGACACAGTTTGAACTGGAGTGGCAAAACCAAGGGCTGCACAGGACCACTCCAAGAGCACAGTCTTTGCAAAGGCCAGGGATGACTCCTGTAAGGTGCCCCCCAACCCTGTCCTCTCTTCCTCCCTTGGGTGCAAGGACACACACATGTCCTGTGTGCTCTGCAGCTCTGCCTGATTCAACACAAGTGTTCTTATGAATACAAATCCCTGCAGGACCTGCTGCATAGCAGCTCCTCCTCCTGAACCCAGGATGATGGAATAAAAGGTCTGCTCCTGCACCTCATCCTGTGCTGGCCAGCTGTGCCCAAGAAAGGAGCCAGACAAGGAGCCCTGACCCAGAGGTCTGAAGCAAAAGGCTTTCCTATTCCCTGCAAGCTTCCAGCCCTTATCACAATGCAGTCACATGAGACTGGCACAGCCAGGCTCCCCTAAATAGTATTGGTTTACCCCACCATAGTCTTTTTGGAGAAAAATTTGCTTCTTTCAGAGTAGCCATCTTTTCCTAAAAACTTAAAATCACGGGTGCTGTCAGCCTGAACATGTCCAGCCCTTTGTGGCTGTTCTTTTGTTATCAATGCTTCCCTGTTCAACCCATGCACCTGAGGTCTTCCTCACTCACCCAGCAGCTAACTGGGAAAGGGAAGTAAAACCTGCATGGGGAGGCAGGGATCAAACCTCCTTGATTATTTCTCCCATGCAGAAGCAGCCACCATTTCTCCTCCACGTCTGCATCTCATCTTGGTAGAAGTGGCAAGAGCCACCAGTTGGTCCCTGATGAAGCTGAGACCGAGTCATTCAGTGTCTGTGCTGGGGGTGCACATGAGCTTTCCAGCAGCAGTGCAGGGGGAAGACCTCACCTGATGCAAACTGAATGCAGTGCCACTGAAATCACCCCACCTTTGCCAGGGCTCCAGTTCAACCCCATCCCCTCATTTATAGAGTCTTGAATAAATATTTTATGCAAAGATCTCCTATTCCTCATTTCAAGGACTGTGAATTTCACAGGCAATTCAGAGAGTACAGAAACAGGTTAAAGGTAATTTTCTTTAACTGGGTCCCACCTCAATCCCCTCTCAAACTCAGGGCAAGGAATTTGCTGGCAGCTGAGCACTTCCCCAAGACATTTTGCACAAAATCAAGAGCAGTTTCAGTAATCACATCTGTCAAAGCAAGGTAGTATGAATGATCACTGGATGTGACCACTCACCTCACCACCAGAGTCTGTCTGAGATTTACTTCAGTAAATAGGCTTCACCCTTGATGCAGTTGTTTGCAGGTCAGACATGTTTATTTGGGTTATTTCCTTGATTCAAACTAGGAGGCACAAAGAAGCAAACAAATCTAAAAAAAAAAAAAATTAAAAAAAAAAAAAAAATTGGAGACCTAAAGTTAACACATTTTTGTTGTACAAGTAAAGATGTGACAGAGAACAACTGACCAACCAACTTACTGACAAGCTATGGTACATCACAGGGGCTAAATTAGGGATGAATGAACTACAGCCTGGATGAAAACCTTTCCAAACCACTCCAATGTAAATGTTTCTAACTAAGAAAACCTGAATTTCTCAGCAGGGTAGGTGTCCCACACAAGATGGTTTGAACCTCTCAGATGTGCCTAGGAAGACAGGACTTTCCTGCCAGGTCTGTCCTAATAGTAGCTCAGTGACAAATGGATATAATAAAAAAATAGCAGGTGACTGAAGGATAAAAGAAGCCCAAAATAATTGTACTTAGTCCTGGTCTAGAATGGAAAGTATATTTTTAAGATATCAGGTGATGGCACAGCTTTCCTTGGGGTGCAGCAGTTGTAGCATAAAATAGGGCCCATAAAATAAAACACCACAGGAACTGCTCTGCAAAGCTACCCCAGCAGCAGGAGATGGGTAAAGCACAGCAGACACCTACAGCCAACTGTCCCACTTGTGAGCAGCTCCCCTGGAGCCCTCTCTGATCCTGAAGTATCCAGTTTTCAGGGCAGATCAGTTCTCCATGTGCTGGATGCACAAGACCATCAGCAGCCTTGAGTTCAGAGAACACCTCTGCTGCAGGCATTTGGGACAGCCACAGCCTCAGTAATTGTTAATTATCCTATCAGCTACCATTCAGTGGAGCCAGTGGATCAACAGAAGATTCCTGAGTCACAGGATGTGACTGAAATCTTGAAGACGAAGAGTCATTGCTGCTTTTTGCCATGGGGAAAAGTCACCCTCTCAGACAAACATGGCTTTGAGACAAGTCCACCCAGAAAATCCTACAGTGCATTATCTTGTGGTGGTGTGCAGTGTGAAGAACACGACCTGGACCTAAGAAGAAAAAAGATGGGTGCACGGACAAGCTACTAGAGGTGTCATTCCTGCAATTAGCAGACAGCAAGCCAGGAGAAGGGGGAAAGCAGAGGCCAACCAAGTCTTAGCCTAAGAGCTGGGTCTGTAGGTATGCAGGGACAGAGCAGAGAAACCTGATGCAAAACCTGACACAGCATTCTGGCACTCTGCTTGACCCCTTACAGGAGATAACTTGAGAGTCTCTGGTTTTGTTCTTTTAAATACATGTACAGTCTGCTCCAGCTGCTTGGCTCCAGTGTGAGCTCATGGTGCCAAGCCAGACATATTTGGCTTTGATACAAAGTTGGCTCAGCCTTCAAATAAACCACTGCTGTATTGTCATTACAAAACAGGAGCTCTTTAGTGATTTTGCTGGAGAAGTCTCAGAGCTGCAATACCAGTTGGTGCTGGGGCAAAGCCATGCTCTGAGGCTGAATGTGGCTCAGGAGCAGCAGCAGCTCAGTTGGAGGCAACAGACTGCTGAAGAAAAATCCTTTCTTTTTCAACACCTGTCATTTATTTCTCATTTCTGTGTGTGACACATTAAGAGCAAGCAGTATCTGGATGAACTGTATATCAAATATGGCAACCCATTAGATCTTGGGTTCATTCTAATATATTTCAGGATTTTAAGGATAATACTGACCCAACCTGAGGCTGGTAACACTAAAAAACTGATAAGCTTTTGTAGGAGCTCTGTTAATTCATTCACTCAGTTGTGAGCTCTGCTGGGGTGAGATAAACCAGGAAAGCAGAGGCAGAATAGGATCAGGTCAGATGTACTTGCCAGAAGCCAACACAATGATCTTGTTTTCATCTGCTGAGAGAAACTCTGACAAGTGTGTATAATCTGCCTGATATTCCCTAATCCAAATAGCCTTAAAAATAGAAGCAGTTTAGCTTTTACAAGAGGTGGCCCTAGAGAAAAAGCTTGCTAGACAAAACAGTGGCCATGGGGGAAGCTCCCAGCTCTCATTCATCCCATCCCTTCTGCATAGCAGATCCAGAAGAACAAACACATCCACCAGACCCTTCCCCTACAGATACAAGAAACAGGAGAGAGAAAGAGCCAGAGACATCATTCTATTTTCAAACACTTGAAAATGGCTCCAGGACTACTGAGAATGGCATGGGAAGCACTTGATGGAAATCAGTCACCCAAGTACACATCCTAACACAGCCTGGCTCCACCATGGGCCTTGCACTCAGCCACATCAGGCAGGGATGCTTCCTGAGAGCCTGAGAGGCTGCTGCTGCTCCCCACCACCTCAGCTCTCCGTGCACCTCTGTTTGCTCCAGGGGCTTTTCCCTTCTCCTTCACACTCCATAGTTTTCAAGTCCTCCTGCAGCCCCCCAGCAACTGCAGGGCATGGTGACAAGAGGGGACAAGGAGAAAGAGGTGTGTGACCAGCAGAAGCCCAGAAAGGATGGAGTCAAACTGTTCTTCCAAACTGCAGTGGATTTGCTTGTGGAAAAACAAGGGTTAAATCCTGCCTGATGTCAAAAGATTCAGCATTTTTATTCACTTCCCTAAACTCACAACATTATCACAACAGCATGGCAAAATTTAGAAGAAACTTATTTAAGATGCAAGTCTAGGCTTTTTGAATCATGTTCTGGGACTTATGCAGAGTGGGGAGCTACAAGTTACAACTGAGCAATGGATTTCATCAAAGAATATTCTATTAAAATGAAAAATGAAATAACTGTCCAGACACTAATACAAAACAGGTGTTAAGCTTTAAACATGATAGCATTTACTGTTTTAGCCATATTAATATTATGGTTCAGACATACTGTCCTGATTACAGCTTTAATTTAATAATTGCCAGTGGTGCAGAGCACCACATCCTTTATTTACACGTGGCATCCTTCCTCTGCAGACAAAAGCAGCCAGAAAAAACAAAGGGACTTGTGAAGCACACCTCAGAGTAAAAAAACTTCTGTGAGATTTAAGGTTTTAGCAATGTGACAGACTGATGAAGTAATGACAACACTGAATGGCTTTCTGTAAGTTCAAGAAATACCAGAAATCTGATTTCCCCATCCTGCACAACCAGAGCTGCCTTGCTCCTTCCCCACCACAGCTGCTTCTTCATTTTTCCCTTTTCCTCCCAGAATTACTGTCCAATTAAATTGGAGGATCTTGAGACATTCTGGTCCTGCTCAAAGCAATGCTGGCTCCACACTAATCCTGAGATGCTCAGGACAAAGTTTTAGAGAGGGACAAATGAATTGGAAGGGTGTGGGGCAGGTGGGTTGCAGGGACAGTCAGCAGCTCCTTTTTCCATTTTTAATTCCAATTTTGGGAGGAACAGGACAGGAATCATGTTCAGAGAAAAGCCCAGCATTAGTGGAAAGCAGTGCACTGCCTGCCTAAGAGGAAAAGGCAAAGACAAAAAAAATAAACAAACAGGAATATTCTTCCACAAAATTAAGGGGAGGGGTGTAATGAAATCCTGATGCAGTGGATTTAAAAACAAAACAAAACAAAATGAAACCACCACCTCACAAATCCTCAGAAGCTCTGGCAAATCTTAAAACCAGAAAAAATACAAGATAAATCTAAAAAGAAAGAAAAAGAGAATGCATAGCAGAAAAGAAGAGAAGCCAAGTATTGCCAAGGTATGAGATGAATCTTCAATAAAGTTCTCTGCAGGTAGGGACCCCCCAGCTGCAGTTGCCACTTGCTCCCAGGTACCAGATCCCCACACCAGATCCCCAGCAATGAGTTCAAGCTCACATTTTTCCCTTGGCTGCTCTGCAGGGTCAGTCAGAGAGCTCCATTGGGAAGAGAGGAAAGGTAGACAGCCATTCCTAATAACATTCTGCAAGGAATGTTTGCACAAACCATAAGAACAATAGCAATAACATTCTATTGTCTCCAGCTTTTAGAGCCACTAAGACTAATGAGTTCATTTATAGCCCTGATGGAAGTAATTAAATCTGAAAATCAAAGCACAACATTCTTGTTTAGTGCTCTTTGAAACCAATATTCTAATGGCATGCTATCAACAGCTAATTGAAGCACTAATCTTGCCCAGGCTTGGGCCCCTTGCCCAGATGGCTAATATATCATTTTCTAGTCTGGCAAGCAACATATTGCACTGGCTGGATAAAGCTGTGATTAGATATAGCTGTATGATACCATGGAAGCATAAGAACTTTTCCAATCAATATTTTGATAAAATTGCCATTTAGTGTCAATCATTCGATAAAATTCTTGCCGAAGTACAAGGACACATCTTTGGCTTTGTGAATAAAAACATTGCTGCCTTATGCAAATAAAAGTTCCTACCAACTCTATAGGAATGGTAATGCACAACCATTAGCAAGATAAATGCCCAGGGACTGGTAAGAGGACAAGTAGGAAGATTAAACAGCTTAATTTTCCTCCTATAGCTGAATAACTTAACAAATAAAGGTCACATTTTTCTGCCCAAATCTGTCCTTTCTGCCAGTTCTTACACATATCTCAGACTCTGTCAGGGGGATGGGAGCAGGAGCCTGCAGTCATGTGGAAGATGCATCTGACAAGGGTGTCTGATCAGTTGTACAGACAAGAGGATTCTTGTTGCTTCATGTTTTTATAAGGTGCCTTCACCCACTGCACCTGGGATGGAATATTCTGCTCTTCTCCAAAATGGAGACATCAGAGACTGTGTCAGCAAATTCCACACACAAGCAACGTGACTGATGTTGCATTTCAAGTGGGTTTCTAAAACTGTTAATAATTTTTTCCTGATTGGTTTCTAATTCCTTTCTTTAATAACAGGACAGGTTTTTTAGATGTTCAGCAGCTTTGGCCTCTGTTGTGCCTTTTCCCACTGAACATTCAGGTGTTTTCATCCAGTGTTTATTCAGCCAGAGACCCAGCTGATGTAAATCAGCACAATTCTACCAACATCAGTGGAGCTGAGCCAGCTCAGCCCAGCTTCAAATGGGCTTCTCAGCCTTTGGTGAACTTGCAAGCAGGGAATCAATGAAGCAAGATAAGGGGAAGAATATCCTTAAGGTGTCCAGTGATCTGTGGCTGCACTCTGAAACTGCAGGTTGAACTTCAGCCTTGAACCATGAATTAAGAACTACTCCCAGCACATTTTTTTCTTGTCAAACACTGCATGAACCCTGGAGTTTGTGGGCAGCAAGGATGCTGTTAAGCCTCTGTACTTAGGTATGCTACTCACACAAGCTTTTGAAACTGTACAAAACACCCAATCCTCTCTAGGAGGTATCAATAATCTCAAGAACATCCTGACTTGTTAATATTTTTCTAGCAGGTTAATCAGAGTATTTTGAAGATTAAATTTTATATAAATACTGAATGTGATATGGCTTAATGCCAGCAAAAATCCAAATGAAGACGTGGAGACCTGGCAGAAAGCAGCAATTTTACTTGAAAAGATAAGAATCAGCTTGGAGAAGTCATAGCAGTGAGAGCACTAAACACCTATATGCAGCCATAATGTTTTTTTTTAATATGGACATAACATATTTAGTATTCCCTCTACCCTTAACACACATTTTGTGGCTTTCTTTTCTATCATATAAGCTTAACACCTACTCTAAAGCATTTGTAAGTATTTTCCTGAGGTGTCTAGCTTATAAGTGACATCCAAAGTTCCCTCAAGGGCAGGCAAAGAAAAAGGCAGCTTCCAAGGACTGGTCAGCTTATCTACAATCTCAGTTACCCTCTCTCTGCCTCCCTACACTCACTATGGGAGTAGCCTGGGACAAGAGCTTCCCCAGTTATGCATCACTGAGTGATTATTCCAGGTGAACTGGTTAAATATGATTCCTGACCCTTAAAAACTCAAAAGTGAGCAACTGAACGAGTGAAGGCAAGCTCAATGCACCAGAAGATGCATTTTTTATAACTTATAACTCAGAATTAGGTAACAATACAAGCAGAAACAGATTACATCTTAGGCATTTTATAATACCTCAGGTCAGATGCCCTTTAAATCTGGCATAATAGCCCCAAAGCAATGTTGCCAGATGTCCACAGGCACTCTCTGCTCTGCTCACTTACTTTCTATCTGGGTATTTTACCCCTCGTGAGGGATCATCCAAACAGAAACTGCAGGCATGGAAGTGTAAAGCTGGCATTAAATCCCCATCATGTGCTCCATGTTTTAAAATGAACTCACATGCCCACACTTGACTGGGGCAAGAAGATTTGGCAGGGACCAGATCTGATATTACTGACTGTGAAGCCACATTTTCAGTGTAAATGACACCTGAGAACAAAGGTACAGGCTCAGCAGCCAGGGATGGGATCCTCCCTCTTTCAAGAGACGTAAAAAATCACTGGGGAGTTTGACACCTCTGGTGGATTCAAGTTGTTCTGCAGTGTTCTTCAACAGGCACAGAACCACCTTGAAAGCAGCTCCATAAATAACTGTTTAAAATGTTAGGTGTACAACCCATTCCTTTCTATAGATTTACAAGTGGGTGCAGATACAGCAGATAACCAGCTCTGGTGTTCTCCAGAACCCCCCTGAAGATGTCTGAGATCCATTGGCTTTTAAAGGCAGAGCACGTAAGTGTTTCCACTGCATTCTGAAGCTGCATTCCCAGGGTATGTTTCTGATTACTTTCTTGTTGCCATCTCCATTTAAGTTCTTAATTTGGGACAATTATTTCACTCAAGCATGGAGAAGAGAACACACACGTGTTATTTTTTTAACCAATAATTAAAAGGCATGGTGAGAGATTCTTCACCACAAAATAAAAATAAAAATAAAAAAAAGTCTGCCTGGAAATCTACCCAATGGGTCAAGCTGTTGGGTGAGGTGTGAGCAGGTCCCACGGCAGGACCAGCTCACACGTGACACACGTGACACAGCTCACAAGAGAGTGTGTAAGGGAAGGTGAGGGTGTAGAAAGCAGAGCCAGGCTGGTGAGGTGGGGATGGATGTGAAGTGATT
This sequence comes from Heliangelus exortis, assembly GCF_036169615.1. Taxonomy (NCBI): domain Eukaryota; kingdom Metazoa; phylum Chordata; class Aves; order Apodiformes; family Trochilidae; genus Heliangelus; species Heliangelus exortis. The sequence goes on along the minus strand of NC_092440.1, from coordinate 7,768,863 downwards.
CAGTGATAGCTGTTAAGAATAATGAACTTGACCTTGTCAAAGGCTGTCATTATTGATAATAACAAAGTTCAACAACATTATTATAGGATTTCACAACTGTTAACCTTTATTGCTGGAGGGCTAATTGTGACCTTCCTTGCATCTCCTTCACACCTAATTAGGTTTCTGTTGTAACGAGATAAAAGAGTGTTTGTAGCAGTGGGGCATCTCTTTCTGCAGCTGAGTGAATGCATGAAAGAGTGAGATTGTTAAGAGAGAGACAGAGAGAATAGGGGGGGGATACAGAAAAAGGCAGGAGGCATTAATAGACTTTAGAATAAAATCCTGACAGATTCAAATTGATTCTGCTGCCTGAGAAAATTGAGTGCAGAGGGAATTAGATTTATACACTGTTAAATGGAACTGCCTGGCAGTATCCATACAGAAAGCTGTTAAAATGGTAATCTTTAGAGATGTATGAAAATTGTGTGTGAATAGACCAATGAACCATCACTCGGGGCATGCCTCTCCCAGCCAAATAACACAAGACAGTATTATTATTATTAATAATGTATAACAAACACTATGCATTATGGATGTAATTTAATCACGGTATCTAAATGTATAAACAACAGCACAGGCACTCGGTAACTTTTTTGTGCTTAAATATTAACTTAGCCTCTTTTTAGGAGCCCCTTAAGAAGCAGAGGGTGCTGCTTCTCACCAGCTGAGCCAGGGATGGGGTGCTGGGTGTGATGGGTGCTTGTGGTAGGTGTCAGTGAGGTTTGGTACTGAAATGTATACTGAGGGCAAGAAGCCTGAGAGAAGGGGCAGAAGCCAAAGTATCTCTGCTGGCAATTATTTTTTTGTTGTTTTAACCTTCTCAGTTAAAAATACCTGGTTGATAAACCTTACAAAGGCTGATTTCTAGCAAGAGGCATGGACAGCACATCGAGTCACTGGGAGTTTTGAGTTACCATCCAGAAAGCTAGGAACATGTTTCTAAGAAACATATCCGTGGCTCAGGGTGAGGGGAAAAATCAAGACAGAAATAATTTCTTGATTCCCCCACTTGAATTCAGATCTGTGGTTCTTATGTCAGGCTTCTCTCTGGCATCAAAGCAATTCAGAGCTAGGTAACTTTACAACTGATGATAGGGACAATCACTGATCGATCTTTCAAGATCTGACTTAGATTAGATGCTGTTGTAAACTCATTTCATAACTCTAATGGTTGTAACTTTTATTTGGAAGTGCCCTCCCTGGAGAAATTGAGCTATTTCAGAACAGAGCAAGTTGCTCTTCAGTTTTTGATTCATCCCATCAAGTAAAGGGGGATGTGGAAAACCATAAATCCAGAAATACTTCCAGGTGAGCCAGATAGTTACTTCCTTTAGATCTCTCTGGTGCCAAACTGGAGCCCATCATGTACTTTCTTCCACTAAGAAAATGCCATTTCTACACAGAACAACCACTTCACTAAAGCTTTACAAAGCAGCATAGCCATGTCCCAGGGCCAACAAACCAGCAGCTAGTACCCAGTGCAAGACTCTGACCAAAGCCTCTCCCATTCCCAGTTCTCTTATTCACCAGAAGTGTGGCTATCTTCAAAGGCACATTTGGTGTTGCCTCAAGGACACTATTCCAGTTTTGTTCCAGTGCAGAAACCAACATTAATCATGTGGAACTTGGGTTTTTCAGCCACCCTGATGATGGCACTGATGCACCAGTCAAGAAATAAGACAGCGTTCAATGCTCCACCTTGGATGCTGTGTCCCTGTCCCTGCCCTGCACCTCATAGCACGTTGCACTTCATATTCCTAAGGATTTAGCCTGCCAAATGGCTTCTCCAGAGTGGTTGGAGTCAGTAGGAATCCTCTCTACTACAGTTCATGCTGCCACAGCAAAACAGAGCAAACTGGCATCTGACTGAGGGGAGCCTCAGTATCTCCCCATAGGGCCCAGGTTCCACGTGTGCACCCACTGGTTCCTCTCTGTGTTGAGTATCCAGGGTTCAACATCCATCCTGACACTGTGCACAGGTACTGAGGAGTACAGTGTGAACACACACAAACACAGCATTTGATGAACCACAACATGGACCAGCTAAGGGTGGTTCTCTTGCCACGCCTTGCCTTCCACCAGCTGCCCAGGGAAGCCACTCAGATGTACCCAGCAGGGAAGAACAGATTTGCAGACAAAGTTCCACCAGATCATTTTCTGTCTGCAGATGATTTCATTTGCTCTAGTTCTCATCTTTGTTCTTGCTGAGACAGCACTGAAAATAATCAGCTCGACTTCTAACAGAGTCACCCAGAGCAGTTTTCCTCTGTGCCTTTGAAAAAGAGGTGTAGCCCTGTGCATTTAACTAGGAGCATAATTTATGGATATCTTTCCAGCTGAGCTAAACTGTGATTAATCTGTGCTGAGTTCATGCAAACTAGCAGAGGATTTAATCTCCAGAAGACAGGTTTTCAGTCTACTGTGTTTTAGTAAAGGCCAATCCTCTCTGGCTGCCAAGTGGTTGCAATATTGGGAATTCCTTTTATGAGAGTTTTTGGAAGCTCTGAATATAAAAATATCATAAAATCCACATACTTGTTGGATATGAACTTTCACATATTAATTTCAAAAGAAGGTTCATTGCTTTAAACTATTTAAAGAGCTGGAACTAGTTAAATCACTCACTGATTACCCAAGAGAGCACAGCACCAAAGCTGTGCAACAGCTTTCTTTTCGTGGAGGGTGATATTTTCCTAGGCTGGCCCAGCTCCTCATAAGGGAGTTTGAAATGCAGGAAGAGCCCTTGATCCTCCCATATTTGAATTCCATGCATTATACAGGACTTCAGAAAAATCTGGTGAACACAAGCACATGCACCTCTGCCTTCAAATTCCCTGAACTGGAGTGTAAATCCCAGGAAAGCCAGTGGGATTATTACTTGTGATGACTGTGAGCAAGTTCATATGTAGCCTTAGACACAAAAGGAACCAAAGAATACCAGTTCTGGAGTATTAGAATTGCTAAAATTGACGGTGTAGGAGGGGCCTGGGTAATTTTGTGCCTCATTTCTGAAAAATGCTGGTGTAAGGAACTGAACAGATGGAAGTAACAAAAAGTAAAAACCAGGCAACCTGCAGAGAAAAACCATTCCTGCCCAGCTACCCCCCTAACCAGTGGCTGGAGCATTCCCTGACATAAGGCTGTTTATATCCTCCTCTGGGAGATAAGAGACCTTATCTACTGTAGCATCTGGTTCCATCCCAGTAACTCCAGAGTCAACACACTCCATCACACTTCCTGAGGCTGCTGAGCAAGAGAAACAGGAGCAGACTATCCATGCTTTGTCACATAAGGGAAGAGCTTAATAAGCAAACAGAGAAAGAATTTTGTTTTCAAACATCTTGGGGAGAGCTCCTAAATGCTTTTTGTAAACATGGAAAAATATCAAAATCTCTTATTGGTTTCTGACTTCAAAAGTCTCCTGGTATAAACACTTTCCTGGTATAAAAGCCTGGATGAGCTGATAAAAGTCAGTCTTTTATAGGTTATAGACTTGAGTAAAGATGTATTTTCATGCATAATTGTGGAAAAACTTCCAGAAGAGTACAGAAAATTAGGGTCACAAATGCTCACAACTACTGGAATTTTCTGCATAGGGGCTTTTTGACTCTCTGCTATAAGGCATTCCCCACAGCTGTCCCAGTTACACCTGGGGGAGCACTAAGGGCAGCCATAGGGCTGATGATAGGTCCAGATATGCAAGTTCATTGTCCTGTTCAATTTGCAAATAAAAAATGAAAAAAATCCCCAAACTAATTGAATCAGCAGCTTCTCAAACAATCCAGAGCAGCAGCAGTTTGAACACATTTCAGAGGAGGCAGCAGAAGCAGCAGTGCCCTCCCCACCCAGGGGAGCAGAGCAGCTGGAAGGCACAGCTGATAATCCTGGCCAGACAGTAGGATTCACAAATAAAATCCTAAACCAGATATAAAGGGGGAAGAAAGTCAAATACATAAACATGAAGTAGAAGTAGATCCCCAGACAGAGGTTAAGGGCAATGCAACCACTGGAACAACCTCTGCAAACACTGCTGGAGCACTCAGAGCCCAGCACACACTCATTTTCAGGTGAAAATGCCAGTTCAGAACTGCCTAGAAAAGGAAAAATCAGGCAAAACCAAGGGAAAAATATGACTACAAAGTCCCAGTGCAGTAAAACCCAGTCTGGTTGACACCATCCTACTCCAGCCCTAGGGCTCAGAGGGTACAAAGTGGCATCTGATCCTACTCCAGCCCTAGGGCTCAGAGGGTACAAAGTGGCATCTGATCCTACTCCAGCCCTAGGGCTCAGGGAGTACAAAGTGGCATCTGCCCCGCAGGTGTCAGGGAGCACCTGGGTGCTGCCACCAGGGCCAGGGAAGCCACCCCAAACCTTCCTGCAGGCAGGCACAGTCAGATGGAAACAAATCACACTGGGGGGGCATTTTGTTTGCTGTTTCATTTTTGTTGAGCAGATGTTTCCTGGGCACCACAGACTCCTGCTCTAATTTGCCTTGTTAATAACATGGAGCAGAAAATCCTGATTAACAAAATAATTAACAAGTATCTGAAGTTCGTTTGGTTTTGGGGTTTTTTTTTGGTAGCATGTTTCATCACAGCAGATACTGTAGGTTGACTCTGACCCAGAGGAGAAACTGGGGGATGGCTGAAGCAGCCTCTGTCCCTGCATTGCCACCAAGACACCCAGCCAAGCCTCTCCCATAGGGTGGGAAGGAGCTCTGAACCATCCCACCAAACCCAAACCAGCATGGAAAATGCTCCTCAAAGCACCCACCATGATGGTCAAGGCCAGCAGAACCCATGCAGACATTCAGGCTGCCTAAGAAAAGAAACTTCTCCCCTGTACATTCCTTGTGGATTTTTTGGTCAGGAGTTACCCAGCTCTGCCTGCTCGTGACTTCCATAATCCCTACCTTGAACCAGGAGGAAAAGCAAGTGCTCTGGGAAGGTACTCAAACTGGTTTACTGCTTAACCAGGCATATACAATTATCTGCTGACAAAAACATATGGGGAAAATATTCTTCAGTATATTGCTCTGTGGAGATAAGTATGCTGGCAAAAGCAAGCATTATGTTTTATTTACCAGGTCAGCTCATTTTCAGACTAGGTTTTTATAACAAAAGGGTTTAATAATACTGTTGAAGGCAAGAAAGATACCTATAAATAGGACCAAGACCTGTCTGTGGAACTTTTACATGAAACTTTAATGGCAAGACAAATAGCCTTAATATATCACACTTGGTGAATTCTTTACTGCATTTCTGCCTCCAGTAACCTAGCATGAAAGTTGGTAGAACGTTCAAGAAAATATTTCCTTAAGTGTTCATGACTCAGTTTTCTTAAGGCTTCTCTGTCACAAAGCCTGGGTTTTGCCCCTGTATTCTCTTCTTGCTCTGCCCTTGGATTCAGGGAGTAGGACAGTAACAGGACTGCTTATCAATACTGGCAGTTCCTTGTTGACTTCATTTCCATCCTCACCCAAGCACCTCTGTACTCCCCTCAGTCAGAGACAGGTCCTCCAGCCAAGCAAAGGGCAATATTTTCTTCAAAGGAAAAAAACAACCCAGACCTTTTTCTAGAAACCTTCCCCACCAAAGCTCTTCCTCTGGATGAGGTCCCCTGTATATGGGGCTCTCAAAGGATGCAGATGACCTAGAGATTGCCCACACCATCCACTGTGTCTGTGGTCAAACCTTGGCCACACACGAGGACTCCTGAGTGACCCATTCATTTCCTTTCATCAGTTTAGGTGGCCTTTGCTGGATCTGTTAACTACCAAATCTCCAGTCTATCAGAAATCCACTCTATTTCCCAACACTTCAAAATTTTATTCATCTGCCCTCTACACAGACACTGCCACGTGAAGACAAAGGGATTTAATTCTGGGCAGTTCAAATGCTGCATTATAGCCCATTAGAAATTTCAGGTGAAAACATATTTTTTAATAAGAAATGGTAATGTATACAACTTATTTCCATTTTAATAATTTAATTCATGTATATTACATATCAATAACCAAATATGGATAACGAGTATCACTCGTGTAATTACTTATGACTAATAATTATTTGAAGTGCAATACTGTAAAGTCCTTTGTCTCTCCTTCCTTTCCAGTCCTTTCCTCTTTAAATCTTTGCAGTGCCTGCAAGAAAAAAGCAGCAAGCCCAGCCTGAGATTGCTCAGAAAGAATCCAGAACTGCATTTCTATTACTGGCTGCTGTGCATGTTTATATGGATGTCTGAGAAAGATTATAAATAACTCTATTTTTTTAGTTGTTTGGCTTCCTAGAATTATACAAGAACATTTCTGGTCGGTGCCACCACTCATCTGTCAAGCACCTCGGTGTCTTTATGGTGTCTCTAGTCCCACAGATCTTCTATTCCCAGAGGTTTTAGTTTCCTTTAGATGTGCTTCTAGAGAAGCCAGGACAAAATGTCACGTATCCCAGATTGCTTTTACTGCTCCACAGTCCTGTAAAAGACTGGAATTTGCAAATGGAACCTAAGGGAGTGCAGTACCAAAATCTTACTGATTTCAAAAGATTTTGGGACACTGGGATTCACAGCCTGAAGGAAGGCTGCAGTGTTGCTGACTTCCCAAATGCTTCAGAGCAGTGTCAGTAATACTCTGCTGTCAGTTAATGACTAGCAAGGGGAAGGGCTGGGCAAAGTATATTTTCAGCTGGAATTTATACCCACTGGAAGGCCCTTTGGAGGCGGGCTGAGAGGGCTGCTCCAGGCAAGAGCAGCAGAGCAAGAGGTGTTGTTAAACTGCCAGGAATTTACATATGGAGAGATTTCAGGAACAGGCCAGGAAAGGAGAGTGCATCCATCCGACCCATGGAGAAGAGACTCACACCAAGCAGTGTAAATCTTGACGCCGACAGCTCAGATGAGAATTTCTCCTGCCTCTTCCTCATTCATGATCCTATTTCATGATCAGAATCACAGACTATCACTACACCCACAGTGTTTAAAAAACAGCTCATGCTTCAAGGAAAATCATTTCTCCAGCAAATACACAAACAGACACTGCAGATCTCAGGCTGCCTGAGAAGAGGCAGCTGATGGGGATGGCTTTCTGCATGTGAGAGGTGTTTGCATCCAGTGGCCAGAAAAACAACCCCCTGGGTGCCTCCCTGCAGCATTTTCTGCAGTGTTTTTCCTCTCAAAGATTACTTCATTTTACAAGTGCAAAAATCACTTGGGAGTTTTAACATCCTCAGTGTCTGAGCACTAAGCCACCCGTTGCTGTTTCCCATCGCAAGGAAAAAACCCAGCGCTCCTGCCCATCTCAGCTCTGCTGACACCCACCCATCTTCATTTCCCCAGCAAAAGTCTTGAACTTCCACCTCCATCCCTTCTCACTGTCATGGTTGCTGGGGATCTCCTAAACAGTCCAGCTACAGTGTTTTGTATGATTGTAGCTGTAACAGCCCCAGCATCAGCAGCCCCTGTGGGTAACGTGGCTGCTGCTCCCCCAACACCCTCCTGCCTCCACAGCTTGACAGAAATGTCTGGCTGGAAATCATCAGCAGCTGCTCCACACCAGGGCCAGGCAGTGTTTACCTAATCTGCAGACCAGGCACATCCACTCAGGGAGAAAAAAAGAAAATCACAGGCAATTTGTCAGAGCATTAGCTGATAATTCAGACAGAAATGTTAGATCTTGAGGCACAGCTCCAGGCTGTGGGGGGAAATGTTATTGACTCTGACAGATCCCTGATGACATCTCCACTCCCTCTCCCAGGGGCAAGGCTACATTCAGATACACTTAAATTTTCATTCAAATTCCATATTAACACTGCAAGTGGACATCAGGGAAAAAGAAAGGGAGAGAAGGTTGGTGGAGGGAGAGGGAGCTTGCACGGTCGAGGTTTGGCTTTTCTTCCCACCTATGTAATTGTGGCCTAATTATTTCCTTTAAAACTCATTGACTTCACCATGGTAATTACTACTCAAGCTTAGAAATAAATATTCTTTCTGCTCAGAGACAGCCATTCCTGCCTCCTTAATGCTGCTTACTTGCTGTAATAGCTCAGAGTCCAGATTCAGTCAACACCAAATTCTTTTGAGACTCCATCAAATTTTTCATCTTCCCACCACCTCTGCCTTCCCAGCCAGATGCATTCATTCATTGTCTCTCAGGCAGGGATTTTAAGTGCCTTCAGGTTACTTTTTTTCTTCTTACATGTATTCATAGCATCCAGCACAAAGCTGTCCTGAGCCTGCAATGACAGCTGTTAAGCAGCAAACAACAGGAATAATTGGAGCACATCTAATTGGGTGGCACTTTCCAAATTTGGGTGCCTAAGGAGCATGGCTCTACTCCTGATCCACTCAAGTTGCCTTGAAAATGCCCCACTTGCCATCATATTTAAGCACCTAAAGAAACCTTATCATTTTTGGAGAGGCTGAATATTTATTTTGGCAGAGCCTGGTCTGGCATCTCTGAGCATCAGGATAACTTCTACTCCTATTTTGATGTATATCCTCAATTAGATGGCTTTCTTGGGCATCTCCATACAAAAATATTGACCGTAATTTTTTATTTGACCAAAGGAGAAATCACCTTGTTTGATTGTGGGTTTTTTAAATGGACTTCCCTTTCTTTATTTATGATACATTCTGGGTTTACAAGACACCAATATCTTCATGAAAAATAAGCATGTTTCATTCAATTTTTCAGAATTGGGTAACATTTTGCATATGATTTTTTTTTTCAAACACGTGGTTTGCCCCTTATTTTGTAAAACTGACCCTGGCTAACATCAACTTTGTGAACTGTAGCACAGACTTCATGAGATGTGCTGCACAGTTCTGGAATTGCTGAAAGCAATGTCTGACATTACATCTCTTCCATTCAACTACACTGCCTTCCAGGCTGCATATTCCTTTCATTCCTGCCCAGGTATTTCCAATGACTTTGGGAATGCTGTGCATGGATTCAGCTGAGGGCTGCTTGACTTTTGGCAGGTGACCAGACCCAGCTGCTCCAGTAGCTTAAATGTGTTTAAAATGGCATAAAGGCTCTGCTGAAGGAAACACAAGTGCTCCCAAAGCATTATGTACCCTATGAATTAGGGCCACAACGAGCACGAGGGAAACAGGATCCCATTTAATCCTGGACACGTGCAATAATTTCAAGAAGACCCTCTTCCATCCCAACACAGGATGCAGCTGTTAACTTTCCAAATGCTAAAGGCCAAAGACAATGAAAACTCCAGACACTGCAGAGGCTAAATCAGAGCATCATTTGACAGGGAACTGTGAGCCATTAACCTTTCCACTGGCACCCCCAGCGAAGAGCTGGAAGATAAACACATTGGGTAGGAAACAAATTGGTTCATTCCAATGCTATTAATATGCATGCCCTTGGAGGCCACATTTATGCTTTTGGAAAATTACACATTCATGCATAATGAAGTGAGATATAGCTCACCGATTACCAACAGGGTGCAAAGCCCACGATAGGATTTATAGCAGGTGCCTAATTCTCTAATTCTCTAAACATTTGCAAATTAAGTATTTACAAGCATAATGCTGGCTATTTTATTGCCAGTTCAAGTTACCATCATTTGAGCTTTTTATTTTGCACTGAAACTGAGCTGAGCATTTAATATCCGTGATGTGTAATTTATTCAAGGATAATTTGGTGATGTTAGAGTGGGAATTAGAGCAATATCCAGAGACCCTAATTATGGCACAACTACAGATAAACATGGGAAGAAATCCTCTGTCCTAAAGAACTTGTTCTTAGCTGATAAAACCAGATAAAGGTTCTAATACACACTGAATGACTTGCCCAATACCACATGGAAAGTCTGTTATAGCTGGAAAAAAAATCCAGACCTCCAGCTCTACACACCTGAAACATAAAAGTAGAAGCTTTTACCTGCTCATGGATCATGGGCAGCTTTCCCAGCCTGAAAGACCCTGAGCCTCAGCATTACCAAATACAACCCCCAAAGTGCACACCCCAGCTACTGAAATCATTCTGTTTCCTGGAAGCTGCCACAGCCTACAAGTTGTAAATCAAAACTTTAAGAAATACTGGACAGAGAAAGCAGATTGATGGGCATACCTCCAGGAGCTCATCCCCAAAGAGGATTTGCCACTGCTCAACCAAAATATAACTCAATATCTTGAATATTCCCCCTCTCCTGCCTCCCACCACAGCTGCTGCAGCCTGGCTGGACCACAGGAGTGGGCTGTTTGCTTTGGAAGGTTCTGAGTTCCCCCTTCAGCTCCATCAACAGCTGAAGGAGAGCACAGATGGGCAGCTGAATTTCAGATGTGGAATGGCTTTAAAACTGAGCATAAATGACTCTCAGGAGAAGGAAGGGATGAAATTGTTCCCATTGGTATTCTCCTCACGGATGGAGGGAGAACATCTGTTTTTCTTGAAGAGAAGGAGCAGGTTCTGTCTCCCTGCCCGAGCAGCCATTGACATATTCAGCCTGTCAACCTCCTACTCTGGATGCCCTGCTCAGCCCTCTGGCTGGAAGGTAAATCATTTCTCTGCCTCTCCCCTTCGTGTTTTGAGGAGCTAAGAGTTTAGAAAGAGAGGAAAAGATTACTCATTCATCAAAAATGTGGCTTTCAACCAGGCCTGAACTGTTATTCCAGGACTCTTGTCATGAAACACACAGAAAGGCTGCTGCTATTTCACTCTGCTGAGTTTCCCTGGTGTAAGAACCCATTGCTCTTAAGCAGACATCTTAAACAGACCCCACTGCACACCCAGAGAAATATTCTGCACTGTGGCATCTGATTCAGCCCCTCTGGTATGGATCTTAGCAGAATGTGCTGTGAGACACATGGAAAATGAAATTTCAATGCAACTCTTGGACACCTTACTCCCCAGTTCTGTTTCTCTCTTCTTTCTGTCTCTGTGTGCTCACAGAAGTTCCCCTGAAAATGAACACAGGTATTGGGCTGAGATGGGCTCTGTGAAGCCACTTCCTCAGGTGACATCTAGAGGACCTTACCTGGTATCAGCAATCTTTCCACCAATCCCCATGTCAGTACCCACTACTGCTGGATGCCAGCACTTAGCTAAGCAAAGTAACTTAAGAGTCATGAGTTACAACAACAGATCTTTAGATATGAAATCTCTCCTGGCCAAATAACCTCTTAGTCCAAACCAAAATAGTTCTGGCTTTTTGGTACTGCCCATACACATGTGAAAGGAGCAGATGAGTCCTGGCTGAACATAAATACAGGTTCAGTTAATCAAGACCTTGCCTACTGTAGGGTTTTTAAACATCAGGATGAATTAATCCAGATGAATTCGTGCCATGCCCTGGGAGCCACTAAACATTAAGCATTCTTGGTGTTCTGGAAAGTGGATAAATTGATATCATTGTGGGAAAATTGTTAATGAATAGTGGTTCAGGAAAAAAGGAACGAGGCGAAGAAACCAGAGAGGATTGGAACAACTACCAAGTACTTCACCTGTTTTGAAGCCAGCACTTACTGAGAATGTATTTTTGAGTGTAGCAAGGGATGCTGTTAATATTTGGGAAGTAAGCCCTGATGCTAAGTGCTGCATATAGGTTTAGAACAATTGACCTTTGTAGAGTTCAAAATAGAGATTCTTCATCCATAAGATGCTACTTCTTTTTCTTCTGGATATGCTGAAACACCCATAGCTATAATAGATTTAGAAGAGCTGTTAACACAGAGCAGCCTTTAAAAGCAGCTGTTTTCCTGTGAGAAGCTAAGTGGGGAAGCAAACACTTGGTCTCTAATTGTTTTCCTTAAACCAATAGTGCTGCCTTTCCATTCACTCTCATGAAGTCCCTGCTACTGGGAAAATACAGAAATAGGAAGGCAGGCAGGATTTTCAACATTTGAGTTGAATTTGGTGACAAAACAAACAGGTCAAGGCTGTGTGACTTTGAAAATCCCATTCTTCATCTGTGGCTGAAGCAAAGACAAGAAAACGAGGGGAGAGATGGAAGACACAAAGGGCTGTTCAATTCTTCCAATCTCAAAATGTATCTCCATCCACAAGCAGAAAACTTATGGACTGTTCACCTCCTGTACCATATTGGTTCAATATGAACCATTTAATTCCCTCTGGTTAAATCAGCTTCAGTTTGAAATTGTTCTTACTTTGCTTCTTCAAACTATTTCCCCTTCCAAAGACACTCCACTCATTTTCCTGTTGCTCTGCATATATGTACATATATGTACATATACAGCTTCTGACTGTAAAGAGCTTGATTTTTAACTACACTGTACTACAAAAACACTGGAAATTCCCTTATCTCCTTTCTTTTTCCATTACTAATGCAGATTTTCAATGAACTTCTGTGTGAACTCATGCAATCATCTCATTAAACAAGAAAACATTGACCGAGGGGAAAAACTTCAAGTTTTAAGTGTTGAATGAAGTATGGGCCCTGCATCAATAGAAAGGTTCTTGCAGCTTCTCCAGGTCAGGGCTGACAAAAATGAAGGATCCATCCCAGTATCACTGGTGAAAGTGTCACCTTTACTTTCAAGACCTCTCTTTCCTTGCATCCTTGCAGTGCTTGAAGATCACAAACCGAGAAAGCTCTGAAGCTGAAGTCTTGGGTTTGGCACTGTTTCAAACCACTTTTACTTGTTTTACTTTCAGAATAGATACAAGCTCAGATATCCAGCAGCAGCTGATAATTTTGCATATTTTCAGTTCTAAAAAGCCTTGTGACATCCAACTCTGATGTGATGATCAAGCTGGGCCACTGGAATCACTATTCACTGATCATTTCTTAAGAGGGAAAGACCTTGCAGCTAGTACTATGCTAGCAAGTGGAAGAGGAAAACTCCATGTACAGAGCAAATACTTCAAACTATGCAGCATATTGATGGTCACAAACAGACATTTTAATTAAAGCTCTCCTCCCTTCAGCTCCACAAGTCATGGCTTATCAGCTGTACAAATACTATTTCTGAATGCAGCTAAGCCTATATGGGGACTCTCTTAAGAAATAAACCTAGAGGAACCTGTGGTTTGTCACCCATGTCCTGGATGTGTTTATAGGGAGTCTACATGTGAAGGAAAAGGCAGAATAAGCACACAGTTTTGCATCCAGATCTGAGATGGGGCCAAATGCCCATAAATACCACATAAGACTTGAGCAGATAAGGTCTATAAAACTTCTGAGGAGGTAGGGGTGTGTTCTTGGACAGACTGATAGAAAACTGTCAGAGAAAGAACCTTTTCTCCCAGAATATGATTTGAGACTTGTGATCACTCTGACCTTCCAGAGTAAAAAGGTGAGTGCTTTGACTCTGGCAGAAAAAATTATTTTTATTCTTTGCCTACTAAGAAAGATACCTTTCTTTGAACCAGGAGAGATACACTCATTCCCAATCATACTGTGTACTTTGACTTATCTTGTGAATTTGCTAATGACCCTATTTTTATTTCAAGTTATTTTATTTTAAGTTACAAAAGCAACCTGAGAGAAGGGACACTCATTAATCAGAGTGAGCACACGTTGAGGTGACCAAACAGAAAGCTCCCTAGGCTGGACATAACACAAATGCTACCTGGTGATACACACACCCCTGCAGTTCTGGACCACATCTGTCTGTTGGCAGTCACGTAAGAGAGATCCATGGAGGGATACAAATGCCTGTTAATCTTAAAAGCTGAAAAAAGGCTTCACTGGGAGAACAGATGAGTCTTTAACCAGACAGACAGCCCGGGAACTCCAGCTCCAGCCACAGCCTTGTGGGATTTCTCCATCAGGAAGCAGTGTCTCAGCTCAGACCTGCTGATGGGAAGGACAGGACAGCACGGGGGCTTGGTGCAGCCTAAATACCTCCTCCTTCCTAGCATCATCTGAGGTGCAGGCCCCATCACAACCCTCTGGTGAGCCTGCTGGCCTCCCTACAGTAAAGCATGTGCTGAGATTTTGTCAAACTGTCAAGAACCCCCCCCAGGACTGGCTCACCAAACATTTGCAACCTCTTGGCACCCCTTCCTTGGGCTGCTTCATGTTCATATCCTTTGCACCCTTTGGCTCAGGATTAAGCTTTTGGGTTTAGTTGGCTTAATTACCATTTTTTCATCTTTAGTTTAAAAGCAGCCGAAGGAGGCAGGAACATGGTGGTGCCTGGAACCAGGCTGGCAGTGCCAGCACCACCCCCACCACCAACACCATTCAGCTGAAAGGCTTCGACCGCGCCGTCCATAGAGCAGAGCCTGGTTCACGGACTGGATTCACCCACCAGGATGCAGCGGAGGGGCTGGGGAGGGCACTGCTGACAAGCAGGGGGAGGGCACTGCTGACAAGCAGGGCTCTGTCCTTCCTCTCCCGCTGAAAAACACCGGAGGAGACCCCTGCGAGCCCCGCACAACCCCGCGCAGCTCCGCGCAGCCGGGCCTGGGCCGGGGCCGGAGCGCTCCGTGAGCCGCTGGCTGCTGCCAGCCCAAGGCGGGCTCAGCAGGGCAGAATTACATCTCTTAATTATAACCAGCCTGGCTCCCTCAATGTTCCCGTTTTTTCACAGTTGCTAAATAAGTTAATCACTTCATGAACAAGGAAATCTGCAGATGCCTTTGAGGCTTTGTTAACACAGTGCCTAAGCCAGCTTTACACTCTCTTCTAATCCTCTTTAAGACAGTATGAGGCAGTGAAGTAGCCTATAATCAGTTTTTAAGGTTATAGACAATATCCCCACTCAAGCTGGTTGCCTAGAGCAACAGTGCAGGAACTGAATACTAGCAATGAGATTGGATTACTTGCCTTGTTTATTCATCCATATATATTTATCCCCTGCTCTGCCTACAGCAGAAGCAGAGATTTTTGTAGACCCTGCCTTACACATGCAGATGGAGAGCAGAATTTTATGTAAAAAAATTGCAGACAGGATTCAAGAATTAATCTCTTTCCATTGCTGATTCTCTCCTTTCCCTCTCCACCTCAATACCTCCCAGTTCAAAACACCCTCAGAATTGAGGTTGCTTGCAGTGGCTCAGCAGCACCAGCAGCCTTCCCACTGCTTCCCATCTACAGGGAGGTGGAAAGTCCTTTTTCAGGAGTGCTGGCATCACCAGCAGCATTTAGACACCCCGAGCTGCCTGGGGAGCTGGTGCAGCTCCTGTTTCACCTTCACTGAGGATCTGACCCAGCCTGGCCCATGGGAACCCTCAGCTATGGTCTGCACAAAGCCAACTGCTCTGTATTTTAAATCCAAGGAGTCAGCCCGTGTCCCTGATTCTCTCAGTTACAAGCATTCCAACTCCTTCTTTCCTTGAAAAGATGGATTTTCCCTCTGGCCAAAACCACTTCCCTTTTGTACTCTAAGCTTAGGCATGGTTTTAACAGAGTCAGAACAACTCTCTGTCCATTCTTGCCTGCAGTGGCTCTTCAGACTGCCCTGGTGTAAAGTGTTAAACCCAGGCTATGCCTTAGAAAACAAGGTGAGTGGTTGTCACTAAAGCAAAGAGGGTGAGGGGCAGGCAGGTTGGTGCTCAGAAGGAAGCAAAGAAGAGTTCAAGATACTCCATTTCAGGACACTTAAAATGAAAGCCCTCATTTTATCAATGGTGAAGTATATCCCTTCAATATTTTCAAAAGCAAACTTTCTTGCTTTTCAGCTTGAAGTAAGATTTTGTTGCCTTAATTAAGAGAAAAGAGGAAAAGCAGCAGTTAAGAAACCCCAAGTCAAAACAACACGTTTCATTCTGGACCTAACTGGCCATTTCAGGTTGACCCAAACTGAAAGTTTTGTGGGTTTCATTTCACTGAAAAAAAAATACCTGTCCCAAACTGACAGGAACAGTTTCTTCCTTCCCCCACCACCTGCCTTGGAAGCCATCTTCAGTTTTTGCCCCAAGAGAAAAGACCAAAATTCTCACATATTATTGCTGGATTTCTTGCACTCTTCACCCAGCTGGTGATGTTTGGGACCCTGGACTGCAGGTACGTAAAGTGTCTCACATGGAGGGATCCTATGGCACGTGCCAACTCTCTGCTTTTCCCAAATCTTCAGAAAATGAGCATCTAATTATGGGATACCTACTCCTGCCCAGGCCCCCATGACACCCCACAGATGGCAGCCAAGCCCCTTGTATCCAAGTGGAGCCTCCATGTCCTCTACTCCCTGCATTATCCCCTGCACTCAATTCATTTCCCTGGCCTACTTTCTACTTTTTTTTCTCCTCCCAGAGAAATTATTTATCATAGGGATTGCCAGTGCTTAATAAACATCCCTCCAAGAAAAAATTTGTTTATCTAAGGTATTTTTTATTATGCTGCCTCAGATAAAAGAGAGGAAAAAAAAAATCCTTCCCAGAATATTTTTGACTGTGCAAACAGTGGAAGAGCAGTGTCCTTGAGCATGATTTTCAAAGGGGATGTCTGTCAGAAGCCATTTCAGCTGTTAAGGAATGAGTTATCTTCCAAATGAACAAAAAGAGGTGGTGGTGTAGGCCCTGGCAATTGATCCAGTGTGACAGAGACAGATTTAGGAACCTCAAAGCATTTTGTTCAAGGGCTGTGCTAGTTGTCCTCCTGTTTCACCTCCTGTTGTCATCCAGGCTCGGTGGCAGGAGGAGGGAGATGGGAGCATTTTAAATGCAGGTTGCACAGGTTTGAGTAGCAACACAAGACAGCAGGTCATGGAAAATCAGGACTTCTGTCACTCAATCCCACAGCACTTTCTGCCTCTGTCTCATCCCCCTTTTCTCCCTGGTTGTAGGAGGCTGTGTCTGTGCTGCTGAGCAACAGAGGAACCAGCAGAGTTTCTGCTCCTGTCAGGCTCCCCATACCACAAAGTCATCCAGCTGAGCCCCTGGCAAGAGCAGCCCGGGGCTGTGAGAGGAGATGATGCACTGAAAGGAATGCTTATGAGAAGCAGGAGCCCTGGCAGTAGGATTTCTTATCCCAAATATGAGGTTTGCAGCAGTATAAATAATGCATGTCAATTGCCAGCATCCTGAAATTAGTTAAAGTAGGGTAGGGGGGAAAAAGAAAATGCTTCTAAAGGAATTAGCTGCTTATAATGGGCCAGTATGGAAAGAGAGGACAGTAATTAAAAGCTCTTTTGGTGGTTTTTGTTTTCAATGTTGTGCTTTCAATCAGGTTCATCTTTCTTTGGGGTGACAGGATTTGGCAGTGAAGTGGTCAGTGCTGTCAGGAACCTACATTACTTTCTTTGTGGTGGTGCTCAAGTACAACCAACCCACAGCCTAAGCAAAAACAATTAAGATGGAACCTTTTGCACTCCAAATCTTCCTCCAATAGCAGCCTGACCAATACAGATATTATCAGGGTGCTGGAGGCCAGCAGCTCCCTCTAACAAGTCAAAAGCAATTTCATTACCATCAGCAATTCAAGCAGAGTCATCCCCTTCTAATCCATCCAAATTCCAGCTCCCATTGAACATCCTCTTCCCCCAGCTACAATCTTCTCCCTAATCTAATAATCATTCCACCAGCAACAACACACAGCCATGCTGGCAGACACCTTCCTTGCTAAAAATCTCTGCGCACATCAAGGATGATCTCTGTGAAACTGTTACAGTAAGAAAAATATTTCTTTAAAAAAAACTTCTGAAAAACCTGCCTTTTTTTTTCCATTTAATTTCAATCACCACTGCTGATTTCCAGTTCCTCTAAGTGCGTGGCTTTTAGAAAACACCAGATATGAAAAATTGGTCCCCAAGGAAAGCTAAGCACTAAGCCAGTGACTGTCTGAAATGATCAGTGTATGCATGAAAACATCCATCCTTCTGCATATGGCACCAAACCTTTCACTCCTGCTGGACCACACATATGTCTTTGCAGAAGTTTTCCAGAATGAATGCCCATCCAAACATTCAGGATACCACTGTCTGCTCCAAGAGGCAAGAACAGGGGCTGCTAGATCTGTCAGCATTGCAGGAACTAAAAGCTCTGACTCCATCACAGCTGGGGCCTCCAGAGACTGCAACTCCTTACAGCATGGGAAGCAGTTTGACTCAGAAAACACAGTAACATCCCCATCTGGCTTCCTGTCTGTCCTGACCCAAACTTTGGACGCCATTCAAAACACATCAGGGATCCAGAAAACTGCTGGAGCTGCCTCTTTCACATTGAAACAAAGTATCCACTCAAAACATGGCACTTCCAGTGAAGATCCTGGGAAATAAAAGATTTTCCGTGGTACTTCTGGAGGATGAAGTTCCATGAAAAACAAATGGGACCCAGGGAGCTTTTTCTTTAGATGAGAAACCCATAGTTTTCCTCTTCAAAAACTAAATGATTCAGCATAAGAAAGATGTGTCCCACCTTGTAGGCAAGGCAGAGGATTTTTCTCTGCAGTTATGATCACTTTGGCTTTTTCCCTGGGAAGAGCTGTAGGTGTTCAGCAGATCCCAAACCTTTTTACAGCCAAAGCTATTTTGGCTGGGGGGCTCTTTTCACCAGGTCACATCCTCAGAGGAGTTAACCCACTCAGGCTGTGCTTTGCTAAAAGACCAAGCAGCTCTTACTGAAAACTGCACAAAACAGGGCAAAGCCCCTCCAGGTTTTACTCCGTGTTTCCAAGCAGAAGGGAGTGAAGAATTCATGGGGGCAGAGGACACACTCGATGCCAGAATTAGGCAAGGGTTAGAAACCACCTTTTGTAAGGTGGGCAGCTAGACCTTGGTGTTAACATGGGATAACTATTAATATATATGAACTGTAACACATCACAGGGGCTGATACAAACCAGCAGCAAAAATACCCACAGAAAAAAAAAAAGTATGTGGCTAAAGAGAACCATTTGTTCTAGCTCTTCAACTGAAGCAAACCCCAGAAGGCTAAGAAAGTAAAAATGTTTTAGGAGATGTTTATTAACTTCCCTATTTAGAGTAGTCCTGAACATGCTGCCCTTCATGATCTTCAAGTGACATTACCCTTCATTTCACAAGGGAGAGCTCCTGAACTAAAATTGAAGAGTGCTTTGCAGTCTTCTGTCCTGAGCATGGTGGTGGTGGTTGGGGTGTCATTTTTGGCAATACTCAGCATAAGGGAGCCCTCGTCCAAACTGGAGCTTTTCCTGGAGAGAAAAGTACCTGGATGGCATCAAGGAGGCTGCAGTCAGTCCCTGGTTATGTCAATCATCCCAAGTGACTGTAAATAATTGTATGTCTGTATTACTTCTCTGTAAAATAGCAGTAATTCCTCCCATGTCCCATTTCCCATGACTGAGCTGTGCATGGCAAAAAAGCATCCCACACAATGGCAGACAGAGCACGTGAATAATTCACTTTCCCTACCTCTCTGTTGAGATGCTTCTAAGAGAAAACTGACTGACAACAGCATATCTGAGTTCATTTGCCCCTTAAAAGAGAAGTTTCTCCTCACAATATAGTAAAGCTTTGTAATAAATGTTCTTTCTATGTTATAAATATATGTTATAAATATATGTTATAAATATAATATATGTTATAAATGTCATAAAACAGAGTCAAAACTTGCATATCATGAATGCATGTGTTAAAATGACACCTACATTTGTGACAAATTCAACAGCAGAGGTTCTAGCACTGGGATCAGGCACATTTTATAGCACAGACTATATTAAATGGAGCTGCAATCAGAAGATAATTTCATGGGATTTGGAATAGAATATGGTTTATCTTCTACACGTAAAGAAGGAACAAAACTGTACCAGACAGGCCCTGTGAGCTGAGAAGTTTAAGTTTTTTCCCTTGTTTGCGTAATGAGCCTGGTTTGAATTTTTTTTTATTTACAGTGGTCAAGTGCAAATTTTGTTTTTGCTTATGCAGAACAAAATAAAACAGTAATAATGCTCAGTTGCTAGAACCTCAGAGTCAGCAGAGGTGTAGGATTGCTCCTTGCTCACTGCAGAGCAGTTGCCTCACATGCCCCTTGCAGTGCTCTGCCCTGAGCACAGTAATTTCCCCACTTCCTTCCCATCTGGGATTCAGTCCAAAGCCATTTTCCCAAGTAACAATGCTTCCTCTATTCACCCTCTTCAGAACAGAATAGGATTGTTTGGTTTAAGTGGGCTCCCAGCCAGAAGAAGGTCAATCATAACAAAGCACTGACATTAAGATAAAGGCCAAAACTCTGCTTTATGAAAAGTATCCAACTCTTGACAGTTGGCACTTGAGTGACAAGTTTGCACTGGGGGTGTTTCATGGACTCAGCTTTTGTAATTTAGGTCGTGTTCCATTTCACATTTGTGTTTATTTACTGCAAACCACAGACTCACCCTCCAGGTTTTCTCAATTTTCTCTAAAGGAAAATACAGTGTTCTATTGCAATTAAGTGTACAAAGTTGGTTTTAATGTACACTTTAAAAAAAACATTGGTTTTAAAGCCTGCCAGTGGCTCGGCTTGTTTACACTTTGTGGTCTCAGGCATCTTCCCTGTGGTTCTCTCTATGGTAATTTTGCTGTAGGAAATAGCTGGTTTGTGCAGTCTCCTTTTTTGGGGATGTTTGCAGGGAATTTCTCTCTAATAAGGCTGTAAGGGTAAGAATATCTTTCCAGCTACCACACACCTACAGATTAATAGTGCTGCTTTTATTTCTGTTTTTCTTCCCTAAAACAGCCCACCTTGACATTTGGTCTTAAGGTCCCCCCCCCAGTTTCTCCTCTGTGCTTTCTTCACACCTTTCCCCATGGCTCTCCAGCAGGTCTCTGATATCTACCTGGTATCCTTTAGAGCACTTGTTTGAAGTTTCCCTGTGTCTTATCTTTCAGTCTCTCCATAACTGAGCATTTTTGAAGTGGTTTACAGAACTCTTTTTGATTAATTTTCCACTGACTCCAATATAATGGGGTTTAAATTCAGATTGAAGAGGGGGGGTGGGAAGTTACATGGTTTAAGACCCTGGACCAGAGCTGGGGAGATTAATTTTCTTAAAACTTTCTTGTTTACCCTTCTGTGTATCACTTGACAATGCCATGCTTCCATCCCCATCTATAAAGGACAATTCTTTCCTTTATTCCAGGGGGAAGGGATTGTGGGGCTTTTTTTGGCTATTTAGCAGATACAGAGCAGCCTCAATCATGCTGGGAAAACCCAGCAGAGTGGAGCCCCTGTGTGATTCAGGGTTCCCAGCTGCTAGTGTAATAAAACTGACCCAGCTCACATGCAGAGCATCCTCAAGCTGCAGTTCTGTAGCTATTTGCCCTCCATAACCAATAAAGGGAGAATTAACACCTCAGCTTTACAGCTAAAGGCACACGAAAACCCAGCCTGCTGAAAGGTTTAGGGAGGAAATTCCTGCTGATGGCAACTGTCCTGTGCAAGAGCTGCAGCTAAGCCAGAAAATGATAGCAGCTCCCCCAGGCCCCCTGGGCTGTCACTTCATCACCATCTCTCCTGCCCCTCAGTAGTTCTCTCTTGAAATATTTCAGGGGTTAGTACTCAAACCAAAGGTGTTAAGGAGGGAGAGGTCCTGCTGCTCATTATGGCAAAACAAACTTCCAGGCCCTGGGGCTGTTCAGACCTGTCAGATAAAGCCATCAGCTTGTCAGGTTCTGGTAGCTGAGGTGATGCAGGATGGTGTTTCCCCACAAGCCCTGCATCTCTTATATCCTTAAACCACTCCACTAGTAATTAATTTTTGATAATTTATTCCTCCCCCTCCCTAACAATCTAGAAATATATTAAAATATTCATTTAAAGCATCTACGTTGGTGAAGGTGGGAAGACAAGAGAGGAGGATGAGCACGTGGCACTAGGGACATCAGCCAGCCCTGGAAACTGCAGTTTGGGGAAAATTGCACTTTTCTGTCTGGCATCCATCCCTCATCAGCCAAATCATTCTCATCAAGAGCCACTGCAGAGCCTGCTGTGCTGCCAGCATTCACTCTGCTCACTTCCAAGCAGGCACAAATCCTCATCACAGAAGTCACCCTCTGAGTAACCAAAAGCCCAATTGCCAGGATGTGCAATCTGGAGAAATTAAATCACTCTTCATCTCTGCATTTGGATCCCTCCAGAGGCAGGAGAGCATTAATGAGGTGGTACTTGGTGCCTGGGGTAACTGCAGCTTGTGGCACACTGCCTGCTGTCTGCTGCTTTAGTCTCCAAGCTAGTTAAGCTGGTTTCATTTGTCAGAACTAAAATTAAATCACACACGCTCTCAATGTTATCTTAATTTGCTAAATTCTACAGTTCAACCTAGATTATCCAAACTTCAATTATCCAAAACTCCCTGGTATTCAAAACAGGGTCAAGTCTCTTGACATCCATTAAGTGCCTTGAAAATTCCCACAGTTACGAGAGACCTCATTTATAGGAACATATTCCCTATCCCCAGTGGTTTCTATATAATTGAGCCTGAATGTCAGTAAGGTTTTGATTTCAGGATATTTTGACTGATAATTGCAATTTCCAGAGATAGCAATTATTTCACTATATTATTTTTTGCCTTTTTTCTCTATCCTGAAAAATCTGTACTAAAAACCCCTTTTGCTACTTTACCAGGCACTTCCAGACCTTCAACACCACCTGAACACAACACCCTGTGCCACAGGAGCTTCTTAGGGCCCTGAGCAAACTGGGAGTGGAGCATGGAGGAAGAAAGTGCCTTGAGGAGCTCAAATTTTCCTCAGTGGGCAGCAAGAGGGGAGCTGGAGGTGGGCTCAGATCCACCACAAAGTTTACTGTGTAAAACACAGTCATTAATTGAGCCTCAACCCCTGGATACCAAGCCCGGTGCCTTGCCAAAGACAGGAGGCTTAACCAAGGTGCTACCCACCTTGCAGAGAGTAACATCTGACTTTTGCATCACATTGTCCAAAAGAAGAGATTCTATGGATGCCTAAACAAATTTTTGGTGGCTAAACACAGACCGAGTCCACCTCTATGTTTTTACCCAGCAAGATAAATTTCACTGCACAAATATCAAAGCAAAGCTGACAGCAAAAAAAAAAATCAATTTATATGAAATTAAAATACTTATGAAATGAGGGCTACATAAATATTGCAAGTCAACTACTTTGTATTACAACTTATTAAAATTTACATTCCATATTTATTTAATTAAAACAAGACACATTGCAATCAGTATAAGCAATGCAGAGTGAACATTTTGCACAAAACTCCAACGTTTCCAGCTGCTTTAGCATTTCACTGTTGCAAACACTTTGCATAATGTATGAACTGGAGATCCTGATGTGGCAAGCACAGCCCTGGCAGAATGGGAATGGGAATTTTGGAGCCACTTGCAATGAGCAGCACACATGAGCTACCCCTGCTCCTCACATGCAGTGCCAGCAGCCCTGGGGCAGATCTGCAGAGCTGTGAGAAGGTGTTTGGCAATGCCAGGGGAAGGTTGTGTTCAGCTTGGAGGGACACCAGCTCTTCACTATTTCCTCACCTGCATCCCAAGGAAGGAATGGGTGCTAAATGAATCCACCAGAATGAGAATGGGTGCTTCCTCTCAAACTGGCTCCTGGTGCTGCAGGCAGATGTCTGTCTCCATAACATAGCATAGAGTGCTTTTAGGTTTCCAAAGCTCTGAACACACCAGCTGTACAACTTTGAGAGAACAGACAGGCAGTTTGACTTGGATCACACAGAATAATTATCAGATCTCACAACATTGCACAGGAGCAATAACGAAACACTTGACTACACTTTATAAACTATTTATACAAGGAAGTATAATCTAAAGTGCAAATAGATAATTAATTGCTGCACTAATACATTCTCAAAGCTCCTAGAGAGGTCACAAGGCAGCAGATTCAAGAGGCCCTTGAATATCCCTTTCCCCTTACCTGCAACATCTGCACATGATGCTGACAGCACATACACTGCTTTATCTGTAAACATCAATAATATTTGTCAATTGGTTCTTATTCCTTCCTCACTGGAACCTTTAGGAGTGAGCTGCAGCATTTGGTGAGTGAAAGACTGCCAGAATTCCTGGGATGGAACTGTACTCTGAAAACTGCTTGAAAAATGCATGAAAATGCGTTCCCCAACCAGCAGAACTATAGCTCCAAATACTGATTCCTGTGCTTAACCACACACATCTGTGTACTCCTTAACTAACTGCTGCCTTTAGCAGGAGCAACACAACAGTAAGATACAAGAGCTGACAAGAGAAGGTGCTGGTATCTCAGTGTGCAAAGCACAGATTGGAGGTGATAGCATAATGTGCCATAATATGTCACCACCACTCTCATCCTGATGCTCATTATTTGCTTGTCCTATCACTCCAGGTTGAGAAGAGATGCAAAGAGCAGAGCAGCAATGCTGTGCAAGCCACAAAAAAGCCTGAGCTATCTTTCATCTCACAGCAATTCCAGTTGATAAGAAGTTAGCACACAATGACAACCAGAAAAGTGTCCTCATTAGTTGTAGCCTGGAAGATGGATATTCTTTTTGCTTAAAAAAATCTATGGTTAGAGATGGCTGCCTTGTCTAAGCAAAGAGCCTTGGGATAGTAAATTTGCCTTGGGATAGTAAATTTGCTTCTGCTGTGGGAGGACAGCTCATCCTTCAGTACAATAAAAAAAAAAAAAAAAGAGAAGAACAAAATGTAGGGATGAGAAAAAAAGTGATAGAGGTAGAATATTCAACATCAACAAGAAAAAACAGACAAGGAAGGTTGAAAAGGGTCTTACAAGGGAACCAGACCCAGGAAGTTTGGGGAGGGTGAAAGAAGACTGATTAAGCTCTTGTAACATTCAGATCCCTCTTGAACACTGAATCAACCAACATCAGAAGAGACAAATCATAAAGTGTCCTGCTTCTTGGGCTTAAGATAGAAAGGGGCTTTTAGAATTCTTCTAGAGATTTTTCCAATTATTGTATTTCTCATGCTTTAAATAAAATCAAGATATACTTAGAAATTTTGGGAAAGTCCCTGAACAGAATCCCAGAGCTACACTTGTGAATTTACTTCTGAAGAAATACTTCAGGAGAAGGTGTGCATTTTGGTGTTATCTTGAGGAGTCAAACCTGGATCCCTGGGAGGAAGAAACACCAGAAATTAAGGTCTTGTCTGGATTTGCAGTTGCTATAACTTCATATCTGCTTTCATCATGTGCCCCAAGTCACAAATTTCCAAAAAGCGAGTGATACCCAGAGTATAATTTTCCTAAAATTGCACACTTCAGACCACACAAGATACTATTTAAAAAAAAAAAAAAAAAAAAAGCCTTCTGGATTTACAAGACATGGTGTCAGCAGGGGAATCCCAGTCTGTCCCTTTGAATGGAAACCCCCCTTGTACTCAGTACCCCTTAGCAAGGGAACGAAGAAAGGAGCAGACCCTGGCAGACAGAAAATCTGGGTTGGATACAAATTCCATGGCAGGGTGGTCGGGGAGGAAAGGATGTTTTCCTCTACCTTGGGTCAGTCTTTAGCAAAAAGACCAAAAAAAAAAAAAAAAAAGAAAAAGCAAAGCCAAAATCTCTCTTGCCTTGCCTCCTTTCATTGCCTTTATCAAGCCGAGTTCTTTTCTGCCGCCCCACAGCTGCAGCAGCAGGAAGTGAGCAGCTCTCCTCCCCGGCCCCATGTGCATGCCTGGAGTAACCACATTAACCACAAAGCATGTTTTTATCTTGTTAAGCTGCTAAGCTCTGAAGTGTTCCGTTTAGTATGGTAATAACAAGGCTGAGTGATAAAGCTTTTAGTGGGTAAAAAAATAGCAGCCAAGATCTCCTGCGAAGGGGACACGCAGTTTGTTTTCTTTACATGGATTCTTCTGGACATGCCAGCACAGAAATAAATCAAATTCCACACGCTAGATAACAGCCCTGCTATGAGACAGACCAACAAAAGCTGAGAATTCAGCATTAAAGAGGCACTGTTAAGTAATTTAAGGCAAGAAGTTGACCTGTCAAACCTGATAAGGAATATCGTCCAGATACCAACCAATAAAATGAACCACACTGTTGCAGTAGTTGGATGGCTTTTAAAAAGCCAAGATAGAGCTGTCAGTATCTGCAGAAAGAAGGTAATTTGGTCCTGTTTTGGCTCTGCTTGAGTAGTCCCTGAATAAAAATAGGAGCCATAAATGCCCCCACCCTGCTCTCTCCCACATACACTGATCCACCCCACCCACAATACTCACATCATTCAAATCAGGAGGTTGGTCAAGACTCTCTCACTAGTGACTTAGATCTAGATTTTTTTTTTTTTTTCATGTAACCACTAACTTCTTTTAGAGAAGTAAATTACATCACTCTGGACTTGCCAACTTTCTGTAATAAAGTTTTGTATAATGCACATATTTCCTCTGTACCTGTACTCCTGCAGAAAACAGGAATGGTGGAAATCTCTTCAGATTTCAATTAATCATGTTCCCCTGCAGACAGCAGAGCCCTCACCAAGTATTTGGCCTACTGCTTTCATGAGTCTGCTTCCCAGGAGCTGAAGCTCTGCAATACTGGAGAGTTCAGCTTTTAAATTCACCATTTGCATCCTCCGAGGCCAAGACCAAAGGAACTGAGATCTGATGTCAATGAATGCACCTGTGCCCACAGATAGCACACACGTATCTGCAGATTATTATTAATACAAACAGGGTGAAGTGCTTGGTGGGAAGCTGAAACTCTCTGAGTGAACCTAAGTGAAGGAAAATACACCTCCCACTATGTGCTCTCTTATGTGTTTCTATCTGATGCTTTCCCAGACTTTATAAAAAAGGAGGTTTTGCAGGCTCCAGCAAGTCTGCCTATTCCAGCCTTGCCCAGAGCTGCCTCTGAATGGCCATAAGGAACACAAAGAGAAAACAGAAACACATCATTCAGATCACCCAAGCCAGGCTCTCGCTGCAAACATGTACTTTAAAATTGTCAGGACTCTTCAAAGAGTAACAAATCTGGGGCACACTCCAAGCCAAATGCTCCAGCAGTGGAGCAAGGCTTGGGGACATCACCACTCCTCACCGTGCCAGACCAAGGATTTGGCTTCTTTGCAAATCAACAGGATAAAACCACTGAGAAGGGTCAAGTGCCTTCATCTTGTTTGTCAAGAGGCACAGGATCTCGGGATGAAAACAAAAGGTGGGATGCAAAGACCAAAAATAGCAGAGAATAAACTAGGATTTGCAATTATTTTTTTTTCTCCCAGGAGAACTGGGACCCACAATCTCCTTCAGAAATCAATACCACCACCCCTAGGAGCTGTGGGCTCTTGTCTGGGAGAGCAGCAGCTGGTGTTGAATTTGCTAAGCTTGAATTATCACAGTCTGATCAGCAGATTAGGCTGGCTAACAGCTCAAAGCCCTGTTGGACTGGTGATGCTCACAAGGGGCTGCATCTCTCCACACAGCTTTGCATGGCATGGCTGTCACCTCAGCCCCAAGCAGCCGTGGATTAAACCCTGCCAAGTCCTCTTAGCTACCCAGGAGATACTTAAATGTCTAAGAAAACTGACTGAGCACATGGTGTGACCACAAGAAAAGCTTGTGAGGCTCGTGCTTTGCAGGGGAGGCTTTCAAACCATCATCTGTGGGTTTCCATGTAGAAGCAGGCAGGCTCCATCCTGCTGCAAGCACCATCTCCTCCATTTTCACAAGCACAGAGAGTTAAAGTGGTTTCCAGCCTCCCCTTCCCAATTCCCCTTGCACAAATATAGAAAACCACTGATCAAATCAGTAGCAATCCCCTGCTGCAGCAGTTTTCAGCACACAAGGTGTTAAATGGGGACACAGCAAGGCACCCCACCACAGCTCCCAGGATTCTCTTTCCCATAGCATCTTAACTCCTATTTAAGCTCTCTAGGATGCCTGTCCCACCACCAGAAAGCAAGGAAATAAAGGAAATAAGTAGTTAAGTCAGTCAAACCCCAGACCCCACAGCATCACAAGCTCCCTATGGTAACCTTGGTTACCTCCCTCTCCCCACATCCCACACCCCCCCTACACACCCCGAGGGGTGGCACACACCTCACCCCCTCCTCCCCATCACCACTTGTGACAGCCTCTGGGATGTGAAAGGGTTGTTGTGGCTTCAATTAGGCTGTAGAAAATTAGGGTTGCCCCCTACAAGGGTTCCACAGAGGGGAATGACTGCTCAGGGTTCCCCTGATGAGGGTTGGAAGGGGCTGGATGTGAATTTCTCCAAGAGCTTCAGGAAAACCTCTACCTGCAGCGTGTGAATTCCACCAGAGACTTCAACCTGAAAGTAATTTCAAGCCTGTGATTTTAGTTTGGTCTTCTTGCAGTGCCTGGGCTGCTGAAATCCAGGGGCAGTCTGCAGTCTCAGATTTTTTAACTTTTAGAAAATCTGAGTGCCTGGCAGGCATTGCTCTCATGGTTGAAGCCTTTCACTCAGCTTAACATCAGGGGACTCACACACTGCAGGGCTCTGTGGATTCAAGAATTAAGACAGCAACAGAGAGTGGAGAAAAGGGAAGAGAGGAGGAGAAAATAAAATTTTGGGCATTAAGATTTGACTAACTGGACATGACAGAATTATTTAAAAAGGGGGAATGGGAAGGGGAAGATACAACACAGATAATTTTCCCTAACCTGCCCGCTCCTGCCATAAACATTTAAATTACAGAGATGAATTACTGAAATAGCCATGGTCAAGGCCTCTGTGTCCTGCTCTGTAGTAAGTACCCTGACACATTGTCATGTGTGAGTGGCTCCTTCATGAGACACCAAAATGCTCCTAAATAATGGATATTACACTTCTGCATGATCGCAGCGGAAAGCACCCCAAATTACCAGCTTTCTTTGCAGAGTAATTTGTTATTTTAATGCTGTCAACCTGCAGAAATAGATTTATTGTTATTAATAATAGTGATTTGCCACATTTTGCTAGTTAAATTACAGTGCTGTATAGTTAGTTTCACAATAAAGGACTGGAAGTGTGCCAGGAGATTGCTCATAGCTCAGTGTAACAGCAGTTGGCTCTGTTCCCATTAAGGCATTAAAATTTGAGTCAGAAACATAACAGATGCAAAACAAAACATGAGGTCGCTCGCGGGGATTATATAAAAACAATTAAAACAAATTAATTACCAGTTATGTTAGTGTTGCTTGGTGTACACGTAGAATGATTACAAATCCATGCAGAGGTCTTTTAAAGACCATAAAAGTCAATAAGGATCCCCAAGGGACTAGAAGGGAACTTTCAGTTTCCAGCACAGCAGCAGGTTTAGGGAGATGAAATATAGAGGCCCAGGCTGTGGGACAGGCCCAGCTTCCCAGGAGCAGCTTCTGGAGGCTTCCAAGGAAAACCAGGTGAAAGGATTATGAGTGGAGAACAAGTCACAGTCCCTTGGTGCTACAGATGGCAGAGGAGCTCAGGCACAAGAGGCTATGAGGTCTTTGGGGCAGCCCTGAAAAGCTGAACTGAGTCAGTGAGATAAACTGGAGTTGAGGGGATGCTCAAGAACATGCAGCAGGATACACTTCATATAAATGAAGTTGATTTTCTCCCCAGCTTCCTCATACCAAGCCTGAAGGTTTCTGGCCCTTGCAGGAAACTCACTGGGAAGTCTCTGTAATATAACCCCATGTGGAGTCTGCCCATCACTATGCTTCTTTTCCAGCCATACATGCCTCCCCTTGCAAAAAAAACAAATTGTTTTTAGTATGTTAATACTTCTCATCAGATCTATTTGATGTCATCAAAAACCAGCACAACCAGAATAATCTTATCAAATTTGAATAAACTGCCTCTTAAGAACTTCAGTGTTTTTAATGTCTTCAGTATACACAGGGTGCATGCTTCTGGTTTCTCAACAGGATTCTCAAACCATTTGTCCATCCATATGGATGTGTGTCATGGTTTTTACCTATGGGACATCTTGTCTCCCTCTTCTTGGGACCATGAGGATTAGCTGCTTTTCATACATCAAAACTTTGGGAAGAGGTGAAACAGCATCACAGCAGAAACTCCAGGCACACATGAACCAGAGGAAGTAGCACAGATGTGCAGATTTCCTTAAGAGAGCTGAGACAAACATACAGCAGCTGCAGCTTTCAATTATTTCTTAGTTTCCAGATCTGAAAGCAAACTCCTTGGGCAGCATACAAGGTGTTACCTTTCTGTGCAATCGTTGTTTCTGGTTTTATATTACAAGGGAAAAGAAAAAGTGCAGTGGTATTTTACCATCTGACTAATGGTGTGAAAACATTACCTCACTATTACTCTCCAAGGGGTGATTTAGTGCATATTCTATCCTTTGGAAAGAAATGAGTATGGAATAATCACACTGACTCTGCTTATTGTGCATGGATAATATCTCACATTAAAGAACTCAAATTCAGCCTCACTACACACCTCTCCCTCTCCCCCATGTCTGCACATTCAAAACATCATTTTTTCTTATTAGTTCTTTCTTAAGAATCATTTATAAGCTCCACTCAGTTCAGGAGAGTACCCAGTCCCTGCCCTCAGGAGCACAGCTACCTCTTTTTTCAGGAGATGTAAGAGCAGGCACCAAGTGTTCATGTAAGCACTGAGCCTGGGAGGTGCTCTAGATGCACTGCCAGAATTTTGGCCTAAGGCCACTTATAATCCCTTGAAGAAGGGAATACCCTGATTTTTTTCTGATACTCCATGTATATGAATTAACCCAGAGAAACTTCTTTTTCAGGATTTTTTTAATTTGCATGAAGATGAGGGAGGAAAGGGAAAAAACAGGTGACGTACACATCTACAGCACACAGACCTCCAGGTGGTGACAGACAGGTCAGCAAACACCCTTCACCTCTGTTTAATAGAAACATGCCCTTTTCCCCCAAAATAACATTGCTGAGTGCAAGCTAAACCTCAAGGCAGAGAGAGATTGTAGTTAATAAGGGAAGAAGAAAAGTGTGTTTATTGCCTCCTGTGGGACATTCAGGAAGGGAGAAGGGAGATCAGAAATGCTTCTTTTTTCCCTCTCCTTCACTGCAGGGAAGCTGCGGGCAGGAGACAACCTCCCCATGCCATTCTCCTGATGACAAAAAGACCTACAGGGAATAAACTGTGGCTTTAACCATGTACCCATCACTAACATTTTGCTGTTTGACTTTGGATCATTAGCAAAATGTTTTCCAGCAACAGCAAACACTTCCTGTCTCATTTAAATAATTTGCCCTAATTATTAGAAAGGCTGATCCAGTTTGGATAAAAGCGAAGCCTACCAAGACCTGAGGTCCACAATGAGAATAACCCTTCCAGCAGAGATTGCACCCCCAGCCCAACAGGATGAATTAATGGGAGATGCAAGAGACGCTCAAGAGGAGTTACAGAGATTTCTGTTCCTCTTCTCACCTCATCACCCAACCCTCTCCACACCCAGTGCCACAGCACCCTTCCCTGCTGGTGACACCCCCCTGCACCCAGCCTTTGACCCCACAACACCGTAGCACCCATGTACCCAAACCCCACAGAGCAAGGTGGCTGCCAGGAGCAGCCCTGGCAGGTCTTGGGTCAAGCCCCAGTGCTTTGCTCTAGCTTGTTTCTCAAGTAATAAGGAATTTGCAGGCTGTAATCCCCCACTTTTAAAAAAGCAGCCAAACCCAGTAAATATTGGTGGGTATCACCAGATGTCACTGTTGCACAAAGTCATCCAAGCTGCATTTTCTGGAGAGCCCTATCACAAAGACAGCTTGGGCTTTCCCCTGGCCTGCCCCCCTTGGTGTCTCTGCAGCAGTCCAAGAAAAGGCTCCTAAAGAGCAACAGCAGCAAACTTTGCTCTGTGTCATGGATTTTTTTAAAGCAGATACAGGCTAAGCTGTGGTTTGGGGAAGGAACCTCAGTGCACCACAACAGCTTTTGTTTCATGTCTGAGATGTTTTTAATGAGCTTTATTTTCTTGTTTTCTTTCCAATGCCTTTCTTCCCACTGGAGAGCTAAATTGCAGGGCTGCAACCACTGCTATCAGTTAGCAAAGAGATAACAATAATTAATACTTGGTAATATCGAGCCTAGAATGTCTTTTGCATGATGTTGCCTTATTAGTTTCAGCAGGGATTCTCTGAGATAATCAAATCCAGGATTTTAGAGTTCATTTGCTTAAAGTTTGTTTCATGCAGATTTTGATGGACTTCTGAAATGGCTTGGATATAAATATTTGCTTCCCAATAATAAAGTCCTGTTCCCTGTCTGCAAGAGACCTATCAGAAGTGTGGAGTGGAAGCCAGATAAGTTTAGCTTTGAACAAGATACATACAGAGAAGTGTCCCTTCAGAAACAAATCTGTTGAGGAAAGAATCTCACCTAAGAAAATAAACATAACTGCATCAAGAGCAACACAGTAATACTGATCTGCAAAAGCATCATACTTGATGTTTTAAATACAACAGATCTGTGCAAGAAACTCCTTTCTTAAAACAGGTGTGTAGTTTAATTTTTCAAGACATTTTAAAACAAAAAGAAGGCAAAACATACACTCACATAAAGCCCTTCAGCCCTAACACAGTACTCTGGCTTGTTCTGTGTTGTTAACTATTGCCCAGGTGCCAAGTGTTACGTGAATGGGGTTTGTGCAGTAATCCAGAACCAATTATGGATAACAGTTCCTCAGTGGAAAAAATAAAGAAAACACAGTATTGAAAAATACACCTCTCAGCAGTCAGGTCTGGTGGTGGCCCAGGCTCATCCCTTCCCTGCTCTCCCCTGGCTCAGGAGCAAAACCCCAGTGTCACAGAGCTCATCCTGGCAGGAGGGCTGAGGTGTCAGAGTCACCCTGGTCCCCAGAGCTGGGTGATCAGGGTGCACACCCCTGGTTGCTGAGGCCCCAGGGCAGGCGCCCAGCACCATGGGGTCCCACACCTTGCCCTGGTACAGAACCCACTGTCCCAGCACTGCTGGTTCTGTGTGACCAAGCCAACATGAAACCAGTGACCAAGAGACAGGATTCACTTAATTCAAAGCTCACAGCATCCGAGTTGTGCTGTACTGATATCTTCATCTTCAGTACTTACTGACATGAACCAGCCCTCTCCTCATGGCTGTTTTCACACCAGGCTATTTCACCCCACTCCTCATTTTACAGGTGTGGAGCAATTTTTGATTTCTCATCAGCTTCCAATTTGGCCCAGCTACACCACCCTCCATCCCTGTTGAATGCTGCCTTAAGCATAATGAACAACGGAAAACTAAGGATCAGAAATGCACCAGCTTGAAGGGAGATACTCATGGGATACCACAGGGATCTGTCTGAAGCCTAGTGCAATTTAAATTATTTTTATTAATGTGCTGAAAGTAGAGCACTGAGCAAACGGCCCAGGAATTAAGTTCAGATCATTTCAGAATGAAAAGTGTAGCAAAGAGAAAGAAAAGAAAAATCACAGGCCCGGGGAAGCTCAAAAAATATGGGCATGAAGCAGCAAAATTATATTCCAGCCAGAAAAATGCAGAGCAAACGTGTATTGTTGAGGCTGAAGAAATAAATCTCACATGCAACAGTTTGCAGGGAAGGAAGATGCTCAGGAGGCAGCAGGGGAATGCTCTGTGCTGACATCAAAACCCTTTTCTCCAAGGGGCCAGCACAACACCAATCTTAAGCTCTTTCCCTCTTCTCACTGTCCCCAGCTTTTCCAGGGCTCATACTGAGAGATGAAGGCAGCTGAGGTTTTTAACAGGAAAGAGCTCTGGGAGAAAGACTCCTTGTTTCAGGATATAAACCAAGAGCAAAATCCCCCAGGTGAGGTGGTGAGCAGACTGCCATTGGGCTGTAATTGCCTGCTGCAGGATTTCTGACATTTTCATTTTATACAGCTGGTAGCACAGTGGGAGACAAAGTCTTGTACTCTGATCCAGCCCATGAGTAGGCTTAATCTCTCATGCTCACTCCTCCTGCCATCCTTCTGTAGTATTTCCCATGAAAATGGAAGCATTTGTGCTCCAAATATAAAACACCACAATGGTTATTTTTGGAAGTCTCAAGCTCAGAAGCTCCAGCAGTGGGGTCGGCAACTGGAGCTACCCCATGGTCCCCCAGGTAAGCCAGGGCTGAACCAGCAAACTGACCCAGATCTCCTAAATCCCAGCCTCACTTGCCTGAATTTTTAAAAACCAAATTTTTTAATGCTTTGAGGAAAAAAAAACCCACAAAACAAAAAAACTTCAGCCACAAAAAAACCAAACTACAACAAAAATACCAAAAAATCCCAATCTGGGACAGGGGTAGGAAGGGGAAAGAGAGGGAAAGGAAATGCCCTTCCTAAATATGCTTGTACACCAGAGCAACACTCACCTGAAGCTCATTTTTTAAGGAATTTTCCCCCTGCAAGTGTGTAGATTTTCTTTTGGTCTCCAAAGAGGCCACTCAGATGAAGAGCTCAAGTTAGAAAAATACTAAAGCAAGAGAACACATCAGCAATGCTGCCAACTCCAGCTGCACTGGAGGGTTCCTAACAACAAATGAGTATTACAGAACTGGAGCAGCTGCTGGGCTTTGCTCCTGAGGCCTCAACCCCTGCAGAAGGTTGGGAGAGCAATTAACAGCATTTCAGAGCTGGTGGTTGGACTCTCTTCTGGCTGCCTGCTCCTGGCCACCCCCCCACTCTCACTTCCCACCAACATTGCCACAAAAATATCCCCTCTCTAAAGGAAACTCCAGCTTTGTTGTTGGGTCTGGCTTGGCCTCAGAGAATAGCTGAGAGCTGTTGAAGGGCTGGAGCCCTGACACTGGATAAACGTTGTCACCAAGCCAACAGCAGAGTCATCAGGGGCTTAAGGAAAGAGCAAATGTTTGTAATCAGAGCTGCTGCAAACTTACTGGTTCCTTGCTAAGCCCTAAGAAAAACAAGGAGATGAAAAGTTGGCTTCTGCTCCTTTTAGTAGGCACTGGAAATGCCTTGGGTGGGTGTGAACCCAGGGTGTTTACACAGCTCCCCCCCTGCCCTCCTCTGCTCTGGAAGTGGCTTCTGTTTACAGGCAGCAGGGAATGGATCTCTGTCCATGAAAAGGGATGATGTTGGGGTTAATTAATCCAACCTGAAGTGACACAGCCAGGAGCAGCCACTGCCATCTCCCCTATGAGAGAAGCTATATATATAGTTCTGTGACACGATGAGACACATCAATCATGGAGCAAAGAAAATAAAAAGGCAATTTGATTTAACAGCAAATTCTGCTTTGCAATCCCAGGGAGCTTGGGCAGCTGGGCTGGTGCATGACATTCCACTTCAGTGCAAAATGTATTTTCAGGTGTGGCATTTACTGGTAGTAGTTTGGAACCTGATGGAAGGCACTGAGAGAAGATTTGTGCATCTCTAGAAGGGATATTTCCTTGTTAGTCTGGAGGTCACAGCTGTGCAAAACACCCAGCAGCTTTTCTTCCCCAGGATATGTGAGCATTGGCTTAGTTCAAGCTGCAGACTTTGTCTCCCTCTAATTTCTCTTGCAAATCTGTCTGAACCCAAAATGCAAAACAACATTCTGTCAAATACCCAGGCAAAGCCACAGCCAGTCATGAATTTCATGTGATTCTAAATCCATCTAGGGTTGCTCCCAAATGTTTCCCAAACCTTCGGGGAACTTTTCAGCTATTTATTTATGGGGTTTCAAATACAAAACAGAGCTGAGCTAAGGTAGACTCTCTTGGGGTGCTGGGTTTGGTTTTGAGCCATTTTCAGAGCTGATGGGGAAAAAGTAAAAATCCTTCTCACCAATTACTTAACCATAAATCCAGCTCACTGATCAAGAGGTGGTTTCAGGAACCATTTGATGTTGTTGGGCAGCACAACAATCAGAAGAAGCTGAAACTGCCCTTTAACACAGCCCAATGTCATCTGGTTGTGTGATACCCAACAGCTCCAGTTTGCACCTTCAAGAAATGCCAAGAAGAGATAACCACCACTCTGCTACCTACAGTTCAGCACCAAAGGACTATAACCAAATATTATTCAAGACAAACCACATATTAACACTAATCCCAGATGCATATCTCATAACCTAAATACCACAGGTATGGCACAATTGGTTTAATTTCCAGTGGAAAAAGTTTGATTCCCACTCAGCAGAGCCATCTGAGTATCCTCCCACTGAAGTTGGAATTCAAACTATTCAGGCAAATCAGTCAGAATTAGAACCTGGACTCAAGCTAATGACCTCAGACCGTGTTTTGGCCCCATAAATCTGTCATGGTTTAACACTGGGCCAGCAATGGACCAAATAACAGATGCTCTGAATCCCCCTCTCTGATAAGGAAAGGAGAGAAAATAAGGGAGACTTACAGGTTGGAAACTAAACTACATAGCTTTAATGTAACAGGCATGATGAAAAAGGATAAAATGATTGAATGTTTATAAATATGCAGAAAAAAACCACCACGTTCCTCCCTGCTTTCCCCCAATAATGCTCAGGTCACAACTGAAGCTGCAGGGCAGAGCTGGAAAAGTCCAGGTTGGGTTCCTGGAGTCAGCAGGAGTTGGGAGCAGGAGGCAGGAACACACAGATTCAGGCTGGCATGGATCAGGACCACAGGCAGACAAACAGATGGAATCCTCCCAGCATGCCAGAGGAAACAGGAACAGGTGAAGAAGGGTAAAGGGAAGAGAGAAGGTGAAGGCAAATGGGGGGTTGACCCTCAATATACTCATACTGAGTATGACATGGGTGGGATGGGATGCTCTGGTCAATTTTGGTCATTTGTCTTCTCTGCTCCATCCTAAAGGAGGGTTGCAGGTGTGACCTCTTTATTCCCTTTCTCTTTCCAGAGCACAAGATGTTCCACAAAAGCCAGTGGCCTTGGTCCTGCAGATCATTCCCCAGCCATAATTATTAACATCAAGTGTTACCAGCCCTAGGAGCAGACACCAACTGAGAAACTTGATGTTAATTCCAGCAAGTGCAGCTACTTATGAGAGACTTAGCTGAAAGCAAAATTACAAGACAGAAAATTAGCCCTATCCTGGCCCAAACCAGGACATAAATAAATAACTCAGAGGCAAAGGGTTGGTGACAGCAGAAAACTAAATCTTGGAGCAGTGGTGGCTGTAGCTCCCTGGCAGCAATTTGGCTCAGCTTTTACATGATCTTCAGCTCTAAACTGAGCAGAGAGCCAAAGTGAGATGCAAGAAAAGCTCAAGGAAAGAATCAAGGGTGTCCTCACAAGGCAGCTACTTTCAGAGAAAAAAAAGTGTGAAAGGCAGAGAGCAGCATTTGATGTGCTGATGTGGGATGCTCCTTTAGGGAGGCAGCTTGCCTGCATCCCATCAGGGGCTGGTAGGGCCCTTAAATTCAGACAAATCCCATTGAGTAAATACCTGCCTTTACTGCTGCTTCCTGTCCCAATCAAGACATTGATCCCCATAGCCTGGATTGCAGTCAGGATTGAGAGCAGGTACCATTTTTTTTTGCAGTGCCTGCAGGCCCTGGCTGAGGGGCTTCAGTGCAGCCAGGCTGGTGCTGTTCTGCAGCCTGCGGGGGGCAGAGTGGATGATGATAAATGCTCCCTCTTGGCCTTCAAATAGATTAATCTATAAATATTGATAGCCCTGAAGATTTAAGTGCTTTGTTTATCCACAAAACAGGTGAAATCTTGGCAACAGCCAAGTATCTTCCTGGAAATGGCTTTGGTTTATGTTCTTTCCCTGCCTGGGGAGAAGAAATCTGCAGCATGGTGCAACACCCAGCTACTCAGGGATTGCCACCTGGAGTTAATGCTGCTGCTGGCTGCTACAGCAAGCTCAAAATGAGCAGCCAATTTGTGTTACAACAACAACAACAAAAAAATAGAGCTGAGGGATGAGGGATTTTGCTGCATTAGCTGAGGGACAAGAAGGAAAATGATCTAAAAAGAAAAAAATTCAGCAACCCTCTGCTTCTGAAGGAAGACTCAAGTGACTGAACACAGTAATGACATAGCACAGGTGCAGCAGGGATTTGTCAATGACAAACATGTGGAAGAAGAGTGTATGTTTATCCTGTACATACACTGTGAAAAATATACCCTGCATTGGTACCATGCCTGAGCACAGCCCTGCTCAGCACAGCCCATGGCTCAGGGCAGGCTGACAGCTGGGTATTATTTATGGCAGCTTTTCCAACTAGGTAGACATTTACAAATCAAAATAACTGTCATCTGTGTTGTCTGAATGCAATTTTTGGTGTGTTTTATCTTCTGCTTTCCCTCACCTACTGGTGTTATTAACAGTCCTCAGCCTCTCCCTGCCAATCTCTCCATCTCCCCACAGATGTTTTCCCGGAATTCTGCAGCCCCAGGAGCTCTGCCCCTTGCCCAGCAGATGGCACACAGCAGCTCCTGAAAAGCCACAGGCTTCCAGAAATCCCTGCCCACTGAGCAAATGATGGGGTAATTGAGTTCTTTAGTGTCTCTGGGACACTAAAGCCTGAAAGCCTCCCAGGGAAATCTGGGATTCAGCTTCCCACTGCCAGGAGGGCTGCTGGACGTGGATGGGTGCTGTGCCAACACCCCAGCCCTGCCCAGGAGCCCAGCCTGGGTGAGAGGATGGGCACAGCACCCACTTTTCCAAAGCACATCATCCCACAGCATGCAGCTGCAAAGAAAGCAGAAGTGTGACAAATTTGGTACTGCCCTTTAAAAGCTGCTCAGGCAGCCAGGAGAGGAGGTGCTCTGGCCACTGAATTACTGGGAATGTTGCTGGAATGATCCAGTTTATGGCTACCTGGGACCACTTCTTTCCTCTGGGAGGCTTTCACAGCAAAACCAAGCATGGTGCAGGTCACGTTACAGGCCTGGGAAAAGCATGTGGGGAGCATGTTCCAGAACCAGAATTTGGCCAGTAGCATCTTAAGAGGGAAGCAGTCGATGCTGAATTCATCCACCCTCTCACCTGGGGTTTCTGGGCAGCCATACACGAGTGAGACCTGGGGATAAACAATCAAACCCTGCCTGTGGGTCTGCTTCATTATGGGCATATAAACAGATAAATAAATAATCCCTCCTCATCTCCAATCTCCAGAATAATAACCACCAAAAGGCTGCAAGGAAAAAGTTATTTTTTCCCTGTCTCTACAACGGAAATGTGCGTTTTTTTCCTAAAATTTCCATCGTTTGCAGCACAATCCATGACCTGCCTGCAAGCAGCCCCTGCCTGGAGCAGGGCAGAGCACAGAGCTCCATACAGATGAGGAGCTGGCAGGGGGCTGGACGAAGGCTAAAGAGGCTGCAGCCCCCCCATTAGCTCCCTGTCATGAGCACTAAGAGCAGAGTCCTCCTGTCCCACTCTCCATATTCCCATAGAAACCATCGGTGCACCCAGGCAGGAGTACAAACAAACCTCTCATGTGGGCTTCATCCTGTGTGCTGTTTTATAACCCTGATGTCTAACAGTCTTATTTGAGGGTGCCTCTGCATTTTTGGTGCACCAGCACAGTGCTCTTCTCCTCCAAACCTAAATCCAAGCAGGCAAAAGCATGGGAGCCTCAGGAAGGGAGGGATAATCCCAAGGAATATAACCAGACATGGTCAAACATCAAATTCTCACAACTACATAGAACAAAAATAATCCTATCACCAGTTTTAATTGGCCTGAGTGAATTTTTAAAGTGATAGAAAAGCCCTGGATTTTCAGTCCTACTGTGCTCCCTGTGCTGTTGGTAGGGGAGCCAGGGACCTTCAGGCAGTGAATCCAACACCCACCCATAAAGCCCTAGCACTCAGCCAGCAGTTTTTGTTTCATTTTAAGGAAGACTGGGATAACTTGCAGATGATTAAAAAAGGTCAGGTCCTGTGGGACACACAATACCCTTAACTCTAGTTGTAGAGGTCCATCTTTTATCTATGCACACTGTCTGCTTCCACACATATCCTTTCCTGTCTTTACAGACTGATTTTTTTCTGAGGAAGAAGGTCAGTCCAAACAGTTTCCATATTTGCTTACAGAAAGGATTGGACACTGCACAGTATCTGATCACCTGCTGCTGCACATCAGGATAAAAATTAGAAGTGCTCTCAGTTGCCACAGGGTACCTTTTCGTCCCAGGCACCATCCCTTACTCACAGGCAGAATTAAACATTAGAAGGAAAAGCAGCAAAGAATATGTCAAGCCTTTCCAGGGCTTCTCTTAGCCAAGTCCCCAAAGCCTGCTGCCACCTCCATTTTATCAGTTAATATTATTATTATCACTAATAATTACCAGATTAAACTCCACACAGAGGAGCTTCTCCCATTAATTACAGCCAGAAATACCAACAACAAAAGGATTGCCAGACCTAGATCAAACTCCTGGATGACTCTGTGAACCTGTGTTGCAGCAGTGAGCCTCTGACAGCAAGGGAAGAAACCCTGCTTGACTTTGTTGGAGTAATTTTATTAACTCTGGCTGGTTCTGTTAGTTGACAAAGTGACAGGATCCTGGGGAAAATTTCTCTGTGTGCTTAGTATATCTTTGGCAGGTGTCAAGGTATATTCTCTGCCTTGTCACTCACCATGCTGCCCTTTAGATAGTTATTATTTCATGTAATTATGATTATTACATGCTGAGATGCCACCCTTATGAATAGCCTCTGGTTGCTGTCACTCACTGCAATGCAATGCAGGAGGCTCGGTTGTCAGGAAGAAACCTCAGGGTATGAAATTGTCACTTTTCTTTTTTAAAACAAATAATCCCACGCTTCTCTTGGTCATCCCATTTCACTTAGCAAGTGGCATGCTCAGGACAGAACCACTTGGGCAGTCCAGACAGAAAATCATTTTCTAGAAGCACCCATGCCAGAGCCATGCAGTAACAGCATCCATAGCTCACTCAGAGAATAACTGTGACAAGGAGAAAGGATAAAACCCCTGGAGCTGCACACCAGTATTGTAGGGTGAATTCTCTGGGGCATTTCCCTGTCAGAGATGCCTTCTACTTGGCAGCTCAGTTCAAAATAATTTCTGCTGTTGCCCTGTGCTTGACCCCCTGGCAAGATGCAGTAAATGCAGCAAGGCAGCCCAACTTCATCCAGCCCAACTTCACAAACTGACCTAACAAGTTAGCTGCCTGCTGGAGGTGACCCACAC
This sequence comes from Heliangelus exortis, assembly GCF_036169615.1. NCBI lineage: Eukaryota > Metazoa > Chordata > Aves > Apodiformes > Trochilidae > Heliangelus > Heliangelus exortis. Next base: position 7,727,968 of record NC_092440.1, on the reverse strand, counting down.
TACAGACAGAGCAAATTACACAGGATTTCACCCCACCTCCTCAAAATTCAAGCTTTCAAGTAAAATTCCCAGTTTTGCAAAGCTGAGGTTTCTATAACAGATATCCATGTTTACATTAACTGCTGATAAATCCTGCTCTGGGACTGTTTCATGCAAACCAAAGCATTTGACTTGGACTAAAGTCAACTTTGATTTTTTCACAAAGTTTGCTAAAGACTCTAGCTGACCTTGGGCAAGTATTTCATAGCTCTGTAACCCTGTTGTAAATTGAAGTAACGGTATTTTCAGACTACTCTTTGGACCAACAGTTCTTTCATACATCAACATCTGAAAAGTGCAACACAAGAAGGCTGCAATCTTGACTAAGATGTTTTGGAACAACTGCAGTATTTTTAAAAAATGCATTTTTCAGTTTATTTCAGATACCTAACACTTCATACAGTACATAGCTTTCACTGGGAGGTATTCACAATTACAAATGGGTCCATATTCATAAATCATCCCCCTACAACAATGAAACAAATAATCTGCAATCACTCATTTCCTTGATGAATTTTGTCTCTTTTTATGTTTGCAAATTATGCAGGAACAGAATGGGATTTCCCAAACTGATTTTTCCCAAGATTTTTTCTATCCCAGGTAATTTCTGAGAACAGCTTTAAGGACCCCCAGCCCCTGAGTCCTTGCTTGGCCAGAGCTCATGGTCAGACCATAACTTTTCTTAGCAGCAACCAACTCATTACAACCACCATTACCCAAACTGCCAAACTTCCCAGGTTTCAAGGGCACATGTGAGCCTCTCAGCTGGTCATGTTTTTCTCCAGGATGAGTACAGCCACCACCATCAAGTTTCCAGTATAAATGCTTAGAATATCTAGGTTTGCTCTCCACCTGGGATAAATTTGAACTAATATTTCCCTTCTTCATGACCATTCCTCCTGATAAATGTACTCGCTAAAATATTCCCAGCAAGTTAGCATGAAAAAGGACAAAGCAAAGATAAAATTGAAGCCAGGACTGCTGAAGCATTTGCTCAACATAATGCTTGGCCCAACTTGGCCACAATTCTCCTTGCTCAGCTCTTTTCCCACATCTGGAGCCACGGATGATACACTAAGCAGCCCAGCTAGAAGGCTCCCTCCTCCCCAGTGTGCAGAGCATCACCAGCCACAGCAAACTTGGAAAGGACAGAGAGACATCTCTCAATGCTGCAGATAAATATTTGCATCTCATCCAGATTTATTACTTCAGCAAGGCCTGCAACCTAACACCCAAGGAGCTAGAAGCTGAAAATAACAACAGAAAACTGGTATCAGCCACAATTCCAGCCCAAAGCAGCTCAGGTCCATCTGCAGGCACAGGGCAGGGCTGTCTGTGTGGGCTCTCAGTTCACACTGGTGCTCAGTGGAGCCCTTTTGGCTCTGTCTGCCCAGCCAGGACTGCAGCATGGGGCCCATCTCCGATGCTGGAGACACAGGGAAGAGCTGTGAAGGGGTGGTGGAGGTGCAGACACTTGTGCTCTGTGCAAGCTGACACCATGCTGCTGATAAAATGAAAAACAGCAGCACAGAATCACAGGCTGTGAGCCCAGACAATAAGACTCCCATCTTCCTTCTAGTGCCAGGAGCCATTTCCCTTCTCCTGCTCAGTGAGCCAACCTCCCTTCCTCTGGAGCATCCTCAGGTCTATTTTAAGCTCTCATCACCCCAGCCACGCTGCTGGGGTTACCCAGCTCCAGGACCTGCTCTCCAGCTGGCTCTGCACCTCTGTGCTCACCTCCCGCAGCCTTCAGGGATCCCGGTTCCACTTCCCTGCCACCAGGATCCACTCTGCTCCACGGGGGCAAGGCAGATTGATAATTAAATCTGCTATTGAGATATTCACATTCTGTTCCCTTGCCATTTAAGCAGACATAAACGTTTTATTATTCCTCTGATTTAGGAACCTGAATTTAAATATTAGAGTATTAAAGCGATACTTAATTAGTTGACTGAATGTTCTCCCTTTTATCAGTGTTGACAGATCTTAATTATAGCAGGGGCTGTGAAAGCTGATAGAACAACTGATGGCAGCAGCACCACCAGGAATACTAAAGTGTGTCACGATTACTTCTCTGCTTTCCCTCTTGCTCTGTTCTTCAGGCATGCTCTGAAGTCCTTGGCAAAGAAAGCCAATGCTGCAGCCAAGCCCGAGCAGTTTGGCATTGACTCTCAAGGACATGAGAAACTGCTCACCCTTCAGAGAGCCAGGAGAACCAGGCTTAAAAAGACACACCACAGAACAAGAAAGCAAAAGCAAAAAGAAAAGAAAAAAGCCAAATGATGGGAAATCATCTCCAAGTTAATAATTTGCCTATCTGATCATCGAGCACACATGGGGATTACCATGGAACAAGAGTGCTGAGGTTATTTATTTACTTGACCCCCACTTTAAAATGCAATTTAAACAATGAAACCTGACCTTAAGGTTTCCAGTTGCTGTCATCCATGGCAAGTCCCCGCTCCTGTGACAGCAGGGGTGGCTCTGGTGACTGGCCATGCCAGATAGATCAAGGTACAGTCCTGGCTCCTATCTCCTCAGCCAAAGCCAACCCTGACCATGGGCCAGCACGGAGCCAACGTGTTGGCACTGCACTGTTTTGGTGCCTCCCAGAAGAGTCTGACACTTCTGTCTGCTTATTCTCCCTCCTCCATGGGGCCACAGGGACGATGGCTCTGGCAGAAGGGCTCTGCCAGGGTGAATTACATCTTGCAGCAGCACATCCTTCACCTTACTGGGATAATGAGAAATGTCCCCCCTTCAGGGAAGGCAGCTGGCAGCAAGCGTGTCTTGAATAACATATATTTTACCTTCTCCCTGCAGAGGCCAAGCCATTCCCTCAGAAGCAGCAGCATTTAACACTGCTTTGCAGCAGCAGCAAGTGACAAAACACAGCACAGGCAAGAGGAATGAAGAATTCATTGGTTTTGTAACTTGGTTTTGGGCTACAAGCCTATGAGGTTGGACCAGTCACAAGCTAACTTGCTCCAAACCATCAAGCCTTGCCTAGGGTAACATCAGTATCTGACACTGATTTTGTTTTCCTATCTATTTCTTTTAACACAAATTAGGAGATCTGAAGATTTAGTTAGATCCTGGCATCCCACAGGGCACTAGCTGAAAAACTCCCCTTTATACAGGAAAAATGTTCAACCTTGTCCAGATCCCAATGCTCTAAGGACATCAAATACTGTCCCTTGACTGCCCAGGCAGGAATGGGAAAGGACAACTTTGTTCCAGCCTTGTTCCTGCTAGTCCACTCCTTAGCAACTAGAGTTATAGAGTCTGATTCTATTACACCGTTTGCAGAAAAAAAGTGATGAAAAATATAAAGTAAATGAGGTAAAAGCAATGTGTTGGAGCCAATTGCCTAATTGACTGAAGTTACAATCCTAAGCCATTCCCTAGACACCAGGAACACAGCATGGTTCTCCAAAGTGCTGAGTACTGACTGTGTTTCAGCTCTTCATCCCCACCCAGAACACATAAGGATTATTAAATTACCCAATTTTGTTCTGGGAAAAAAAAAAAAAAAAAAAAAAAAAAGTGGTAAAAATAAGTGAATAAAATCAGTAATTTTAATCAGTTTGTGTATCCTGCCTTCAGCTCCTTCCTTTTAAGGCCGCAGAGGAAGAGAAGTTGAACTCCCTGTGGTCCACTGATGCTTTAGAAGTGATTCCAGCATGAATGATCTCAACCTCAGGAATGATGTGTGCAAATCCTGCCAGAGCAGAGAGGACAGGCATGGAAGAAGAAACCCTTTGTTGTCAAGATTCAGGCATGTGATGGGTTGTGACACCTTTTCTCTGAGTACCATCCATCACATTGAGCACAGAGCCACAGTACCTGCTCACCAGAGGAACATTTGATTTCCACTGTCAGCCACAGCTGGACACAAACCCCTTTGTCTTCCCATTACTGAACGAGGTAAGAAACTACTTTGCACTCAGTATGCACATCACACTGTGCTGGCAGAGGATTTCTGCACTGGTAAAGGCTCCTCTCTGCTACCCTGTGTCACAACCACTGCTCCTGTAAGCACAGCCGTGTCCCCAGGAGGACAGCAGGACACTTGTCCCCTCTTCCATGATGAGCAGTGCTCTTCAGGAGCTCAGCAGGGATGCTGATGCACTCTGGGGTCCAGCAGATGCACCATCAGCAGGTTCTCACAAACACTCATGTCCTTTGCCAAATTAACAGGGGATTATTTTACTCTGTCTGGCAAAGAGCTGAGGCACAATTATTTTTAACAGCTACAACAATCCAGCCATTCCTAAGCTGACCACCCAGACCACATGCAAGAAAGGAGAGTCTGGGAAATCTGGAAATTATCATTAGAAGGAAAAAAAAAAAATATGGGCTCAGAATCCTTTCCATAAAACTGCTTTCAGCCCTAAGAGAAACACTTCTCCCATTGCTTGTGCCACAAAAGCCCAGCAAAGCAACAAACACTGACTGCACTTTAGTAGCAGCTTTGGAGAAGCCCATCCAGGCAGTCAGTTCTGCAAGAGTAGATGTTCCTCAGCCACAGTTTCTTACTGCCTTCTGCCTCTGGTAGTGCTGGAAACCCAGCTTCTTACCTTGCAGTATCCTAAGCATTTCTGCTGCTGGCTGGTACCCAAACAAACTAGAAAATAATGGCTTAGAGGGGAAGGGGGATGTTTACTCAGCTTCTACTAATAGTCCCCAAAAGTTCAAGTGGCAGATTTGACTTGAAGCCAAATGATTTTTCCAGACAAGGCTTTCCTCCATCAGGAAGGCAAAGCTGCATTTGCTGGTTTCCTCCCCTGTGCCCACAGTTAATTCCAACCTTATTGGAGCTGGGAGACAGTAAAACACCACTTGGGCACATGGTTTTGTTTCAGAGGCTCCTTCCCACCCTGCCTTTGGAGGCTCTTGCCTCGAAGTCCCTTTTACTAAATCCGGGGGCAAGATGGCAGCAAAAGATTTTGCTCTTGCCAACGTTGCCATCAAACTGACCACCAAGCCTGCAGCCCCCTGCCCAGAACAGATGCTGTGCAGAGCAATCCCTCTGGGATCCTTCATATGCCACTGTTTGATGCCCACCCAGAGAGCCTGGGGGCTGAGGCTGCTGCTGTGCCCTTGCCTCTGTCCAGCAATGAGTGTCTTGCCAGGAACTTGGTGGACGTTTTTTAAAAAATGAAACTATTCAGTCTGCAGCACAGTCCATGCTAGAGGAAGGATTACTCTGAAAAAGCTGCTCCTCTCAAAACCCTGGGCTCTGCCTGCACCCTGCCCCATTGCACAGCTCTGCACCTGAGCAGGTACCATCCTGGGCAGTTCTGGCTCCAGCCCCATCCCACCCTCCAGAGCAAGCAGCAGCTCTGCTGCTCCAGGAGCAAAGCACCAGCCTGGGGAGGGGACCCCATCTCCCTGCCCACAGAGCCCAACTCCCCATCATCCCCACGCTGTGCCCATCAAGGCACACAGCCAGTCCTTGTACCCGACCCGCACTGAGCGTTTTTAGTTTAGAAATTTTAGTTCAGAAATTAATCTTGCTGGGAGCAGCACTACCCTTGCTGCATCCCCCCCACCGCTGGCTCAGCTGCTGCAGCAGGACTGGATCAGTGGGGCCCTCCTGGCTCCTGGCCTTGCCTTTATAAACACACTTAATGATCAGCAATGATGTCTTGGCAGCTTCACCCGTGTACACTAATGCCCATGTGCTAGAAGGGCATTTTGCCTGCTTGCAAACAAGCCAATCCCATTTAACAGGGCAGAGATTTAAGAGAGGCAGCCTGCACAGCACAGCCCAGTGCCAGGAAATCCTCTCCCCGCAGCAGCCCGGCTCCCTGCTGCCACAAAGCTTCCTCAATTAATGAACCTGCCTCCTCTGAGAAGGAAAGAGGCTCCAAGGAGGAGGGAGAGTTTCTGGATGCCTGCTGATGCTGGGTCACAGCAGCCCTTTTCAGCAGGCAAGAAGATGCTTTGCTGTTCCCCCTGCTGCACCAGGAAGAAACTGGGATGCCTACCAGCAGGGAGAGGCAATGAGTTCATTTATCTGGTAGAGCTTTGCAGGGCTAAATACCCTGCCCAGATGATAAATCCACCCAGGCTTAGATACATCCCACAGTGCAGAGTATCCAAGGCAAAAGGCATCAGGCAGGTGGTGAGGGAAGGTGTCTGCCAGCCCTCCAGCACCCCTCTCTCCCCAAGGCTTGGGTGCTTCCATCAGCTCTTGGGTGCCCTCCAGACTGGTAAGAGGCAATGACACCTGGGCTGGGTTTGTCAGGATTGGGCTGTCACCAGTTTGCATCACCAGCATGGGATTTCTGTTTCCTATGACCCCCCCACCCCCATGCAGCCCCCTGGTTTCACTCCCATAAGAGCTGCTCCTGACCTGCCTGGAAGATGCTCAGAGAGCACAACTTCTACTCAAGGGCTTCCTCTGAGCAACCCGTCCTTGTGCTCTTCAGAGGATGTCATTTTTCTCTAAGGTAGCCCACTACAGAGTCATCCAAAGCAAATCCAGCATGTTACAGAAAGCACATTCCAGAGGCCCACACACCTGGGCAGCTGCCCACAGAGGGAAAGGGAGAAGAAATTTCTCAAAATTGGACTCTGCTTGACAAGCCATCTCTCATCACTCATCTCATCTTTCTACCACCAGCAACGTTTTTCTGCTGTCTGACTGCACTGAAAGAGTTGTAGCTTCTTCCTGGTGTACATTGCCTTTCTTTGGCCACCATCCAGTGTTTGCCCCACAAGTTCCCTTTCTGTCTCCAAGAAGCTGTCACAAATGGAGCCACAATAAACATAATACACAGACCACAGCTTTCCAAAGAGTTGGCAGGCACAGTCAGCAATGATAAAAGATCAACAAGAATTTCAAGCGTTGTTTTAAATGCCTGTTAGGCTGGAAGCTCTCTACCTTTGATCACCAGCCACGCACAGTGGTCTTTTTTTTTTTTTTCTCTCTTATTTCATTTACATGCACACAATGGCCAAGAGGTTTAGGGTGCCAGTGATGAGGGCATTAGAAACAAGAAGTGGTGCCCATGAAGTCCTTCCCTCAAGGTTGTACAGGCTGAGCTGGAAATACAGAGCAGGCTGAACAACAAGCTGGCATGGACTAAGCAGGCCCCTCCCTGAAACAGGACATCTACTGAACAAAACCCTCCATGCTATTGCACAAAATAAATGCCAGCACCACTTTCTCCAGCTTTCTTTGCACCTAGGACAATATTTTTCTTCCATATCCATCAACAAGGATAAAGTGCACCTAGTTTTCTCAGCACACAGCCTGCAAGTGTCTGTTAGAGCAAAGGACTTCTCACCGAGTGCAAAATGAGCCAGCTCAGCCTGGAGGATGCTGACTGGTGTGGTGCTCCCCTGCCTGACACCTGCTGAGGCTGCGACCTCTTCATTTCCAGAGCAGGTGGCACTTCTCAGCTTCCTGCTGGCATTGCTCTCAGGGAGCAGTGACTGCTTCTGCAAGGCTGAGGCTGTGGGAGCTCCCTGTCAGAGGATGTAAACTGCTTTGCAGGTGACTGTAATATCATTTCAGCAAGCAGCACAATAAGTCACTGGCTGTAAGATCAGCATTTTGCTTACACACAGCAAGGCTCTTCCCTGGATGTGAAGCCAGCACCCCAGAGTTCTGCTCATGGATTTCCTGGTATCCAACTCAACTGCACCCAGAGGAGCAACGTGGCACAGACTGAGAAATGAGCTGTGCCACAGCACCAGGGAGCACGACGTGGAGACCCCCAGCCAAAGGGCTGCTCCCGTCCTGCTCTGCCCCAGCTCCAGGCAATCAGCAGTTGCTGAGGGCTCGAGTGTGTTTGAGCATTGCCTGTGATGCTGGAAGGCTCCCAGAGGCAGCAAGAAATCTGTGCTTCCCTGCCTCTCTCCAGCTGCCCTTGGAGGTGATAGGATCCTGCAGGATCCCTCAGCTCCTTCCCCAGAGAAAGCCTTCCAGCCCCAGTCCAACCTACAGGGAAATGATGCTGCCCCTCACAGGTACCCTCCTGAGGTGTGAGTGAATGACAAGCCCTTTATTGTCACTTTTTACAATTTCCAGGTAACTTGTCTATGGCTCCTTTTCAACATTTTACTGGGGAGGTGAAACACCCATAAACCACCAGCTCCAAGAAGTCAAACAAGTCCCTCTCCCCACGTAAACAGCAGAGAATAAGCATGGCAGTAAATCACCTGCACTTTGAAGGATTTTTTTTTCTTTTTCTTTTTTTGCTTTCACTTCAGGTGCCACTTTCACTCCCCCCCCCAAGGGCCTCACTCCCCGTTGTTCCACCCGTGCTGTCCATGGCATTCACAGACAGGCACTGGATTAAGGAGAAAGCACATCAGGAGCTTTGCTGCAGTTGTCTAACAGTCCATCTCTGCACAGTTGAACCATTATAATCCCTGCTTCTGGGGCTCCTGAGTCAGATGAGGTTCCAGTTACATAGAAGACAGGTTTGGAAGACCTCACATGATTGCTTTAAGTTACACCTGGAGCTTTAATTGTGCTTAGGGATCGGGGACCTTGGAGAACCAGGGTACAGGTTGACATGAACAGTGGTGGCCTCAAAGATGCACTGTACAGACACACAGGGAGAGCTGGCAGAGGAAACAAACAGGAAAATAAGACAAAGAATTTATACAGGAATTCAGGGCAATTACACCTCAGGCATAGCCCTGACAGCCTGGCCAAAAATTGGTGTGGTCCTCAGGCCTGGCAGGGAGTGGCCAGCTCAACAGGGGAGGAGACAGGAGAAGCAACTCCTGTGTCTGAACAAAATTTGGTCATTTCCCCCAAGAAAAGAGCAAAACACTGTTTGCTGGTCATGCAGCTCCTTTTCTATACTTTGGAGACGTCTGCATCTTAACAGCAAAGCAATCCCTGCACTTACTTGCAGTTAGCACAGTGGCTGCAGATCCTTTGGGACTGGGGACATTACATATGTGAATGACAACAATATTTCAGAGGATGACAGTGATAGCCAATATAGACTGTTGAGCTCCCTGTGAGGAAGTATTATGAAGCCCATAAAAGCTGCAAAGGACTTTGCAATTGCCATCAATTTAATGGAGAAGATGCAGTGATGGGCAGCAGGTAAAAACCTGCAAAGAAATTACCCAGCTGAGACACAAGGGAAATGGAGCATCTCTGATAGAGCCCACAAGAAGGAAGAGGACTGAGTATTGAACACTGATTTCTGCATATCAAGTCATGGCCATAGGCAATAACTTGGTAACATCTCAAAGGAAAATTATTCAATAATTTACAGTGAGGTCATTGTGGGGGTTTTGTGGTGTGGTGGGGTTTTCTGTTGTTTTTTCTTTTTGCTATGTACTGTTGAAAACTGACTGCTATATAATTATTTGTGAACACATCTTTTCCACTTTTTCAGCCAGCTCCAGATCTGAGGAGGTGAGAAAACTATATTTACTCTAGTTCAAGGGCTTTGACTCTTAGCAGAGAAAGTGTGGAACAAGTGCCCAAACCTCCCAAAGGGAGTGCATGGATCACTCTGAACTCCTCAACCTTTCTTCAATATTTGCCCTCAATTGCTCCTCACATCCCAGTTCTGGTGAAACAGCTGCACCACCTCACACAAGCTCAGAAAATAGCTGGGAGACTCTAAACCTTTGCTGGTATCTCAGATAATGCTTTCATTTCAGAGTGAGGTAGGTACTGGTACCCTGGGATGAATTCAACTGTAAATATGCAGAGTGATTCATTGTTTGGCTTTTCTCTCCAATCTAAACAGTTGAGGCTGTCAAAATTGATCTGAGTTTTTATGGTACAATACTTTTGAGAGAGAACAAACCATGGATTAAATTTGCTGTTGTGGCCCAAAATAGCTTTCAAATATCAGCAGCAGCAAGATCCAGATAAAAGCCTATTTCCTTGTGAAACAAGGCAAGTCCTCATATCTCGATCTCACTATTTCTCCCTGGAGGTGCACGGCAGAAACTTTGCATTTGTGCTGCCTCCATCTCCCCACCACTGGATTAACTGTCAGACATGTAAAAAAATTTCTTTTTTTTCATGAAAAGTTCCTGCTTTGGCCTGGTAAGCTCTCCAGAGTGACAACAGAGCTGAAAATAACAAGGGCTTGACCTTACTTTCTCATTATATCATTAAGATAATGTTTATCAGAAAAAAAGATTATTTTTTTTCAGTATGTATAAATGCTCAGACTCCTGTTTCTGTACACTATATCCTCCCTGACTCTAGGAATATATCCTCCCTGACTTTAGGAATAAAAAGGAGTATAGACCATCCAGTTTTCAAGTCCAGGAATGTTTATGGCTTTGCACAGCCCTTTGCAAACACACAGGCCTCTTGACTGTGTCAATGATTTTCATTTCCCTTGAAAGAGCCTGACTCTGCTTCTCCCTTTGCAGGGAAGGTGGGAAACTGATGCCAGATTGGAATTGAGCATCCATAACAAGGGAAAAATCAGCTGCATAGAAAACTAAAGAACAGATAAAATCTCATCTGGTAATTCCCAGATCCTCAGAATTAGAGTAACTCCCATGGATTTCTTCTGAGGCTTCCACAACAGCTCCAGTGGGTAAGGAAGGACAGCTGCACACAGGTTGAGCTGCCATGCTCTGAGGGGATGCATCACTCATCTTGGGGTTTAATCCTATGACAAAATGCTGCCACATCTGCCTGATGAGCTCCAGTAGTTTGGCTTCCACCACCTTTCTTTGGGGTAACCCTTTCTCCATGGATAGCTGATCCCAAGAGATCCCAAAAGAAGAGCCCTGTCCAGAGGGAAACAGCTCTGAAGTTAAAAAGACAGAAGAAAACGATTTATTTCCAGCTGGAAACAAATCAGTAAAGCTTTCTGAATGTGAGCTACTGCTTAGGTGAAAGGCAGTCAAAAATGCAGGTGGGTGCTAGGTGTAAATCAAGGCAGTTCACATCCACCATGAGCACAGGAACATTCCCATTACATGAAGTCCTAGAGGAAAAGCTAACATTTTTTTGTTGGTTTCAATTAAGAAAACCCAAAAACAAAAAAAACCAAAAAACCAAAAAAAAACCAAAAAAAAAACAAAAAAAACCAAAACAAAATACAAAACCCAAAAAAACCTAACAACAAAAACCAGAACAAGGCAGTTTCTTGAAAGAGAATCAGTTTTTGCAGGAGATACTTCCAGCATTTTGTGCTAAAATTATCAAGCATGCCACTGTGAGGTGGTGTTATATTGGGTGAAAAATAAAATAAAAAGGAAAAGGCAGCATGGGTGATACTATTTCGCAGAAAGGAAATTAAGAATTATTCACACAAACATCCTGCCATCATCAGTTCAGGGGCTGCAGGAAACCAAAAGACACAAGAAAAGGAAAAGAATGCTCTCAGTTTTTACAATTGTTTTTCATTATGGACATCTCCCAGCAAACTTTTTTCTTTCATACAGATATCAAGCTCAGTGTTGGAGCCACAGACCCCACTGAATGACTTGGTCAAAACCACCAAGCTTTGAAAGCAGGTGAGCACCCAGCTCTCCTGCAGAAGGTAAGGGCAGAGGCCAAGGCATCCCCCTTGCTTGGAGGTCAGCAGTGATTGCTTCCAGATGAACAGGTAAGATAATTCATCTTCATTCCACATTGGAGATTTGAAATAAATTTGCCTTCCCCCAAGAGACAATCATATAGTCTGACCAAGAATTAGCTATGCAGCTGATAGACTGGGCATGGGAATAAGAGATGGAGCAGGGAAAACCTGGATGGCAACAGGAAAAACATTGGCCAAAGAGCTTTAGACTCACTGGTGGCTCAAAGAAGCCTCGAGCCATAAGCAGGGAAACATTTCCAGTTTGAAACTGTTGAAAAGAACTGGGACTTGTGGATCTCTGCTAAAGCAGAGGCTGGGACAGTGACCCACCTCCATCTTCCTCCCAACAGCCTGGATAAACTCTGAAATAAATGAGATATTTGTAGCACTTGCATGGCTTTTGCATCCATGTGACAGTAACTGTGCCTCAAGTTTCCCCTGCACAGGGTGAGGCCTTTGCTTTACCCAATTGCTGTCCAAAGCAAAGAGTGCCCTTTACTGTGGGTTTTTGCACCAGGATGCACAGAGCATTAGAGATGCTGCAGTGAGACAGAAAATCAAGAATACTGAGCAAACTTCTTGCCTTCAGACCACAGTGCTTGTGACCACAGCCACATGGACACCATACTGTGAAGGGTTTCCAAGGGGCAGAGACACATTAATAAAGAAGCCTGGAGATAAGAGGAAGGGGCTGCTTCCCAAATCACCAGCCCACTGTCCAGAAACCACATTGCATCCCACTGGACTCCCAGAGGCAGACAATTAATAATGTAGTGGCTGTCTGCTCCTCTGAGGGACCCAGAGGAGGCAGGCAAGCAGCTGCCTACTGCTCCATTATTGAACAGATCAGAGAACAAATATTATCTGGTTTTTGGTTGTTTTTGTTTTTTTTTTTTTTCCTATTTACTTTGCAGATATTACTGCATCCTGGCTTTGTCTAGAAACTGTCTCCATTCTGTAAGCTTTCTTCCACCCATTTGCATACCTTTGGTCAGCCTCTGGGCTCCTGACTTTGTGACAAACCTCTAGACCTCAGCCCCTCTAGCCAAGTCATGCTGCAAAACTAAACCACGACCACCCAAAAATTAGAAGAGAAGTTTTACAGGGTTCCTCTGCAGAGCAGATGAAGAGATGAGTTGGTGGGGAAAGCTTAGAGATCCAGTCTTATGTTCTTTAAATTAAAACTGAGCAAACCAAAAGACATCACTTTGATTTTATCATTGGACAACAGCCACCTCTCCTCCCCCACAGTATCAACCAAGAGGCCATGTCCCATCCCTCAGGATGCAGATTTGACTCCAGTTGAACAGATCTGTCCCTTCACTCACTGCTGCTTTGTTTGCCTTTCTGTAGCAACCCCTGAGTCACCAAGGAAAGAGGGACAATTGCCTTCTATTTCCCCCAGACTACATGGTGTAGCAGAGCTCCTCTAACAACCCCCAGATCACAAGCACAAAGCCAACACCATCTCTATTCATACCCAAGAGGTATGGGGAGAAGAATCTAATAGGACCCCTCCAAAGTGGCTCAGACCAAATCTCCTGCAACAGGAATCCCAAGCATCTTCCCAACAGATGATCTGGATCCCTTATGGCTGTCCCAGTAACAGATCTACAGAGTAGTGCCACTTCTACAGTTTATAACCAAGGTTGGTCAGAGCAAAGCTAAGCTCCTCTCAGATGTGTTCCTGCATTAAGGACAGAAGGATGATAAGGGTGACTGATTTTTGATGCCCATCCAAGAGGCTTTTCTGCACGATCTGGAGCAGAACTATGAAATTATCATTCCTCAGGCTATCTCTGTACAGTTCCCATTTGTCTATCAGCAGGTGGCACAGGAAAGAGAATCTTGTCTCTGCTGCCCGAGGCAAGGAGACCATAGACAACTTCCACAGATACAAGATTTTCTGAAAGCAATCTATACCTTTTAGATTCACTGTTTTGCCTCAGTCCTCCCAGCACTCAATATACCTTTTCTACATGACAAAACAGCTTAAAGTGTTATGAGCTGAGACAAGTCTTAATGGGTCTGCACATCACTGCCCAAACCTGCAGGCAAATGTTCCTCTGCATCAGAGCAGGGCTATTAAGGGAAGAGGCACCCTTTGGAATATTGTTTGGAACTTCCAGCACCAGCTAATGCTTTCCCTGAAGAGAAATGAAACCTTAAAAGGAGAGAAAAACAAGATGAGAAGAAAGAAAAGAAAACAAATAGATGGAGTCTGTCAGTGTTGCAAGATGGTGAGAGGGCAGTCAACTTCTCTCAGCTCCAGGAAGGATGTGTTACCACAGGTTCAGGCTTCAAGCACTCAGTTGTTGGATCTGGTGAGGATACATTCATTCTCCAAAAGTTCTGTGGCTTCTCTGTAGTGCACTGCTGGCTGCTGCTATCTTACTACAGAGTTAATTCTCCATCTTAGGATGTGCTGCCCTGGAACAGGACCCCAGCCTTATGTTAAGGTGATGTTAGTACTTTTAGGTCTAACCTCAGGGCTGAAGAGTCAGAAGAGCCTGTTTGCCAACAACACACCAGAGACCATTTAAGAGTTATTCAAAGAGGCTGTGTAAAGGCCAAGACTGAGAACAAAAGCCCTTTTGGTACAAAGCCATGACACCACTAACATATATTAACTTATTGCACACAAACCCTTTAAACAGCATGAAGAAACCATTAAGGAAAATCCATCAAAAACATAAAAACCATGCTTACAGAGCAGTAAGGGGATGGGGGGAAATGTACACTGCTTTCTCAGTGTCTGGCTGGGGAGGAAATGTTTGCAAAAAGAATCCATTAAGTTCAGCATCACCACAATGCATTGCTATTGAGGACAGCCTCATTACACCCTAATCATTGCCTCTAGTCCAAAGTGCAGACCTGCTTTGCTGAGATTTGTACCTGGAGAGTAGGATATTTGCCTGCTACAACCTCTTGCTCTAAAACAAGAGCATATTTGATGTCTGTGAGCAATGCACTGCACCAGAATGCACTCCTACCTCAGCTTCTTGAAGTAATTCAGAGTCCTTGGAGCCAAATGCAGAAAGCCATAAGGCAGTAGCACTTTGCTCCCATGCTGTGTGTTAAGCTGAAGAACCTCAAAGCCCTTCAAAACCATCACAGTGTCACAAGAACCTTGCTGGAGTCAGCAGTAAACTCATTTAGCTGGTGGGTAGGCTGAGCCCAAGACAGGATGAGCAGTTTTTCCGCTCAAGATTAGTCAGCTCAGTAATGGCAGCCCAGAACAATAAATTCTTTATTTCATTATTTATCCCAAACACTTACCCATTGCACTGACAAGGCATGGGGACATGGGGAAACTTTTCCCTCTCCATCTTAATTCACTCTTCATCCCCATCTGCTTTGAGACAGCAAGAGAGTTACCATGGCTGCTTTTAGCTCTGTGCTACTCAGCCAAATGCAGTCACAACTTGAAACCTCTAATCTCAGTCTGTAATTGTCACGGGCAGGAGACCAGCTGGGAGCAAAGCAGATATTGATAAGCAAGAGTGCTTGCCACTCTCTGGAGTACTTGGCCAGCAAGGCTGAATGCAGAGAAGTAATAAAAACTTTGAGCTATCCTTCTGCCCCATTAAGGACATCGATCAATAAAAATTCTATATTGAACTGAGTAATAGAGTTATTAAAGATCATTGCTGCTTCTTTAAGCTAACAAGTCACCTTCTGAAAAAAGAACAAGTTTTATATGGAAGCTACGAAGAGACATAAACACTGGCTGAGATCACCAGCAGGTGTAAATTGATGTAGTGCCACAGATGGCAGTGGAATGGCCTTGATTTAAAAGTCAGCTTAGGACTTGGACATGTTACTATTATGCACTAATAAATACCTGTAAAAATTAGCTGGAGGATGAGGGCTCAGCCCACACTGAAACTATTTTCAGTCCTCAGTCTCCATGCACTCTAACACTCTACTTTCAATACTGCCAAAATATCCAGGGTCACCTCTAGGGTTCAAGCTGGTACTACTGATTGATAACATTTTATCTCATGAATCAGGCTCTTGCTTTCAGGCTGCAAACCAAGGATGACAGTACTGCAATCCATCAGTTCAGAAAGGATCTCCCACTCCTGTCCTGCTGAGCCAACCCTTCCCACCCATCACCCATACCATAATATTTGGTGTATCCCATCACACTGTGCAGTTACAGAAGAGACAACCAAAGATGGCTGAGCTTTGAAACATTTTATGGTCTGCATTCAAAAACCTCCAGCAATATAGCCAGCCCCTCAAGGACTGGGCACCAGGGTGGGCAGGGATGCAGGTTCAAAATGCAGAGGTAGTTTGGGAAGGAAGAGCCTGCTATGGATGCAGCAGCAGAGGTTTGCAGAAGCCCTAATCTGATCAGCTCAGATTAAGCCCAGCAAGATCATTAACATTAGTAGGATTCCAAGGCATAGTATCAAGATGACTTCCCCTGGGAATTACAGCACTCTGGCCACTGTATTTCAGCAGCAACAAGCAAACAAAACTGGAAACAATATAATCAACACAACAAAAACAAAAAAGTTAAAAAACTGGAATTATTTCCTGCAAAATTCCCCCATATGCTTTGCCTGGAAATGGATTCTGAGGACATCAGTAATACAAATCCCAGAAGAATAAAAGAAAAGGCAATACAAGTGCAGCACAGAGCAGAAAATTGTCTCCCATGAAACACTG
Organism: Heliangelus exortis; assembly: GCF_036169615.1. Lineage (NCBI taxonomy): Eukaryota > Metazoa > Chordata > Aves > Apodiformes > Trochilidae > Heliangelus > Heliangelus exortis. The sequence goes on along the minus strand of NC_092440.1, from coordinate 7,711,712 downwards.
CAGGGAGGGGACCACCATCCCATACTGGAGAGCCCTCTGCCAGCAAACTCCACAAACACAACAGCTCTGCCCATGGGTAACCAAGCTCACACCACCCATCCAGGGCAGCTACTTTGGTAAAAGCCCAGAGGTGAGAAGTTGAGTCCAGAATCTTACCCCCAGCCACCCTCAGGCATGCACAGACAGCTGCTCACCAGCCTCAGCAACCAAAGTTGTCCTCCTTGCTCCTCCAGCAGCTCTCAGATATTGACCTATTTTAACCCCATGAGCTCAAAATCAGCTTTTTCCCCTTCCAAAGCAGGAAAGAACTTCACTGCAGAGGGCAACAGATCAGAGGGGTTTTCAGCAGGGCCTTCTGCTCTGTACCAAACTACTGGTAAGTGGGGAGAAAGAGGTCCCTCATCTTTCCTTTCTACTCAAAGCAGAGCAGAGTTCAGACTCCTCTGTGCCTGGTGCCACCAAGGCCATCAGAGCAGACAAGCTGCACACAACCCTTTCTCCTGGCATCTTTTGCTGTGCTGCCTCCCAGCTGCTTGGCAATCAGCATCTTCCCAGCCCATAAATCGCACGGAACTCTAAATGAAGTCTCCTGCCTCTGCTCTTGGTTTATTAGTCCCATGAGACATTAAGGGACCTTTTAGAAGCAGAATGACAGATAAAGGGAAAGGTAATAAAGCAGAAGCAGCTCCCAGACAAACAAGCTTTACTTCCCACAAAGGTGCTTTTAGTCATATTTTTGAATCATTAATTCTAGCTATGGCTCTGCTGCCTGCCTGCCTCCCTCACCAGCAGCTCTGCAACAGAAATGTGCTTAGGAACCAGCTGATGATTTTCTGAAGACCCTGGCATAATTGTGAGGAAACAAGCAGCAACACACCAGGTTATCTTCAGCAAGACATTTCAGAAGCATTTATGCCTTGCTCACAAAAACCTGGTATGTCTCCAACATGATCCAGCACTTGGATGCTTCCAAACTTTAAACACCTTTCCAGGTGTTGGGCTGTCACAGCAGCTGCCTCAACCCCACCCTCAGCTTTTAGGAGGAAAACCTCCACCTTCAAAGGCAGCAGCATTTTCATCTTTTGCAAGCAACATCTACAGGGATGCAAAACAAAGCAGCTCGTATCAGATGGGTGACTTGGCATAAAGGACAGCACACAGGAGGATTTGGTGTCTCACTCTAGGGAGGTCTCCAGGCAGACAAAAGCACCACAGCACCCAGACCAGGACCTGTCCACCTCCTGAGCATCAGAGCCCCATGGGCACGGGAAGGACAAGGGGTGCTATGGTGATCTGTATCACTGAGCAGCTGGGAGGTCTCAGCATTTCTTCACCTTGCTGCCCCCGTCCAGCGAGCACCACTGCACTGATCTGCTTATTTCACCTCACCTCAGCCTCAACTTCCCTGCCAACAACAAACCCATTCTGTGCATTGGCCACGCCTCTGATAGCAATCACCAAGCCCCATGTTACATCTTGCTCCCTGGAGGAAAGAGCCTGCTGTGTTTTCCCATTCCATGCCCCAGTCTCTCCAGACAGATTTCACAGTCACGGTGGAGCTGAGCTGCCCGCCCTGTGCTCAGTGCCATCGCTCCAGTGGTTATCCACGGTGCTGCTGCTTTCCAGCTGGGATCTGTCAGGGATTATTTCCATACCCTTCACTTCACCCTTGTATGCAAGCATGTACCGAGGAGCGAGCAGTAATTAAAAGAATTGGGGACTACTTAATTACCTTCTGACACGCCAGCACAGCCCTGCCATCGCAGCAGCCACCGAGTCCATGGGCAGCCGAGCTGCAGCCCAGGTTGCCTTTGTTTACAGGGGGAAAAAGCAGCAAGCTTCTCATTTCCAGGAAGGGAACGTGCCTCTTTCAGATGGAAACCTATCATGGAAGCCAAGGAAATTTTAAAAGGGGAATTTTGAATGTTGTCTAAAGGCTGCGGCAGCTTTTGGCCCTGGAGGTTCCATGGGGAGCGGGCTGGGGTTGCTGCAGGAACAAGGAGGGGTTTGCCCAAATCCACCCACATGAGCCAGAAAAATTTGGTTTCACACAGATTCAGGGGAAGTCATTCCCACAGGTCACATCCCACACAACTTTCCCCTCCCTTCTTAGCAGTGGTACGTGTTTTTAAGAAGTTAATAACAGCCTGGGAAAGCCACGGGGAGAGGAGGTAAAAACCTGTGCCTCCTGCAGCCCAGAGACCTTGGGAAAGGATCCAGGCTGTTCACCCACAGCCTCTTCCATGGGAGAGGTGAATAACAAATATATACAACTACCAGACCTCAGAGATCAGGCACCTCAAAACCCCATGGCATGAATGGTCCTGAAAGGAAACTCTAGCAACCTGCAAGGCCCAGTCTGCTCTCAGGCACTGGGATATTGGGATTGAGCAATTCTCCTTGTACCCCTTCCACCCTGGATCCCATGGGCTGAGCCTGTGTCAGTACTCATGAAGGTCACAGTCCTGCAAAAGGCATCTTATTTTTTTGTGCAGTTCAGGCAAAGAGCACAGAGCTGCAGGAAAGATGCCCCAATGCCCAGCCTCCCAGCAGCTCATCTCCACCCTCCTGCTGAAAGAAGATGGCTTTTAGCAGCTCTTCATCCCTAGCAAGATCCTTTCACACACCTCCTGCCTTAGGGGAAGCCATAATTATCTGCAGTGATCTCTGGAAATTAAAGAAGCCTGAGTGATGGCTCAAACACCCCTGTGCCAGGACCACCATGGCAGCTTCAGGCTCTTCCAGCCCTGCCTTGAGGGATGCTGCTGGTTCCTCATGCCAATCTGGTACAAACCTGTGGTGAAGAGACAGGATGTGGAACCCACAAACTGTTCCTCTGCAGAAAGGAAATGAAAACCAAGTAGAAGAATCTAACCACACGCTCTTGAGCTCATCAGGAGACAACCAGAAAAAAAACAAAGGAGGGGAGATTCTTCAAGCTGACAGCAGAGTCCATGCCACCAGCCTGATTCACACCAGCTCTATAAGGGACTGCAGGTACAGAGCATCTCCGAAAAAAATGTACTTTTATTTTTGCAACACACCCAGGAACTGACAAATGCAAGCTTGAGAAAGACATTGTACCATTCCCTCCTTAAGCAGAGAGCCCTTCTGAGAGGGTTTTTTCATTATAAAAATGGAGGTAGGTGAAAATCTCCTCCCCATAAACCATTCAATTAATTCTATTCCCCCTTCTTGTTTGTTTTCACTAGTCCAAAACAAGGGAAGATGCCTGTCTTCTTCTAAACCATCTGCTGGATGTGTTAAAAATATAGGATGTTCTGGTTGATTTTGGATGCAAGAATCGATGTCACGTCTCTGTTCCACAAACGGGCAGCTTCTCTCAGAAGCCAGTGAAAATCTTCACATTTATGACTTGAAATTCATTCCCCAGAAAAGTCCTCTGTGCTTTGTTTAAAATTCATTGTTTCTTGTAAATTTATTCACTAGAATATTAATAGAAAGAAAACATATAAAAGGAAGAAATGCAGCTGACAGGAATTTGGTTAAAAATTCAAACCGATTTGCACAGGACTTTTCAATTTCCCAGCTCTAGGCTGCATAATTTTCAATCCACAGGCCCCAAAACATGCCTGAGTTCTAATGCTATTTTGAAAAGAAAAGACATGATGAATGTTTTGGCAGATTCTTGATTTTCTTTTTAGCTCATTGTGATGATATGATTGAAAATGCAGAAACATCTTGAAGAAAGGAAAGAAAGGAGATTAAGGACTTCCTCAGCTTATGCAAGAGGAAAGAGCCTGCATAGCCAAAGAGGCCAAAAATTGGTATTTCTCTTAAAAGAAGTTCGGGTCCAAGCAACCACAGTCAAGACCAGATGGTACACAAAACCATTTGCCTTTGATGGTGCTGCACAGGGCTGAGGACACTGTTAAAAAGGACAATTGCTAAGTGGAAAACGCCCATGTGTTCCCCTCACATAGCTCTGATTTTCAATTGCCTCCACACCCCAGGGATGAATGGTGACTGTCCCAGGGGCCAACTCATGAAGGAATCCAATCCCACAACTAACTTGCCTGCCATTCCATCTATTTCCATCAGACAAAATAAATACTTATTGTCTGATCATTCCAAGCTGCAGAATAAAAGAAATTGGTGGGGGAAGTGGGAGGGAGAAATAACTAACACAGTTATTAATGAGAAACAACCCTGAATTTGCACCCACTTCTATTGACTCCACCAGAAGGCAGCAATGCCACAGTGAATTAGCACCCAAACACTTCCAACAGGCATAAACTCTCTCCTAGGCAGAGCTTTCCTTCCCACAGACTCTGCAAAGTTGTAGAAGACTTGGCCTCACAGATGGCATCTGCTCTCTAACCACCCTTCTTTCTTTCCAGCCCTAATTGAGAAAATCACCAGCAAGGAGAGGAATTCAGCTGCTCCCAGCCCCCAGTGGAACAGGCCTGGAACAGCTGTGCTGCATCTTTTTACAATTATTCTTCTTCCACCTCTCCAACCAACAACAATTTCCCAAAGAATGAACCTTGCTACACCTGAAATACTTCAAAATAAAGGGGTGTCCTGGCTCTGCTTCATCAGTGGCAAGGAGGGGACAGAGCCCCCAAGCAACCTGTCTTGCTGGACCCATTCAGTCACTGCTGTGGTTAAAGTACCAGCTGTACAAGGAGCTGGGATGTCAGCTGGCAGCTCTGGTTCAGCAGAAAATATCACATACCTAGGGAGAAATAACAGCATTTGAAGATGCTAAGGCAACAAGGCAGGAACAAAAAATAAAGGATCTCAGCAATGCACCCTGCTCTATAGGAGACATCACGTTATACTCCAGGATGGCTCTGGAATTAAAGGAGGAGGGTGACATCTAAATATAGTAATAAGGAGTGGAATCAAACAAGCAGTATACTAAAAAAATACACCCAGTAAACAGTAACCAAGAAAATAAATAGCAGAGAACATTTCAGTCTTTATCCAAGGACAAGCAGTTCACCAAGATGACTCCAACTGTTTTGGGGCTGGAACATAACCCACAGAAATTGATCTCATCAGTCTAGGCCAAAGGAACAAATACCCCTCATGGAAACTGCAATTTCACATGAGCAGAGCAGAACCATCTGCACTGGAGGTTGCCTGTGGCAGCTGCAATTCAAGAGTTTATCAGACTTCCAGCATCCCTTTAGCCATCTCTCCTCTGCAAATCCCCTCCCAGAGCTCAGCCCCTCGTAAGAACACCAGGAAAAATGAACTCCTGAGCATTGATTTAATGCAGGGAAAGAGTGGGACCAAATTCTATGGCATCTTCCACACAGGGCATGACCAGGCAGGAGGAGGTAAAGGGCATTTGGTGAACTAGTCCAGCAGTGCTGTAAAACAGAAAAAAATTGAGGGCCACTGCAGCTTCCTTCCTAGCCATGGTCCCTCTTTACACCTGAGCTCCAGAATCTTCTATCATCCATGTCCTGGCACTTCCCTTCCTTTTGGTAATGCAAGATGAGCACAAAGACACAGTAAAAAGAAGTTCATCTGTAGATCTCTAGGCCACACTGGTGGGCAGACAATGCTGGAACAGCAGTGCCCAAGCATTCCTAATTCTCAGGGATTACAAACAGTGGTTCAAAGTGACACCCAGATTCATGTCACACAAACAATGCTCAGGTCATAGCTCCAAAAGGAGGTCACAGCAGTGTAAAATCCTACCCAGGGCAGTGTTTGGTGTTGTTACTAAATCAGCCTTTTGGTGCCATCACCATGGCACATGCCTGCAATACCCAGAAGTCTTCCCAGCCAGGCTGCCAGCAGCATCCCTGCATGGATCCAAGTGAAATCCTCCCACCAGAGATGGGATCTGAAGCTGATCCTGCCCACTCACTCCCCCCCAACCCTGGCCACACAGGCAGAAGGAAAAACGCCCTCCCCAGAAAACCCCAAATTTGATATAATTTAGTGGAATGATTGGAGGGAACTCTTCACCAGTGAGAAACCTTCTCAGAGTCACTTCCCAGGATAAAAATTTGCCCCCAAAAAGTACACACTTTGCAGCAGCTAAAATCCCCATTGCCAAACATGGGGCACCTCTGAGCTGCACACAGACAGGATGAGCCCCTGGGTACATGTCTGCAGCAGCAGAGTGAAGTCTGTATAAACCACAGAGCCATTATCAAGGGTAAAATTAGCTCCTGTTACTGACAGCATCTATCACTCATTCCTACTCTAATCTCTACCAGGGGAAAGATTTACAAGCAACAATGATGAAAGAGAAAAGGGAAGGGGGGAAAAAAAAATCAAAGCAATACAGAGGGGGGAAAAAAAAATCAAAGCAAAGATAACAAAAGCATTTGTGAGGCTGGAAGAAACAAACTACATTATATTACAGGGACCAAGGGATCCTTATCATGCCCAGATAAGATTTTCATTCAGCGTGTTGGGAATTTTTTTTTAACTGCTTAAGAAGATTCAAATACATTGCCAGGTACCTCCAGCTTTATATGGGTTTTCTTTCAGCCATGCATCACTGCAGCAGCTTGCCTCAATAAAAATCCTAGGAAAACACATACAATGGGAGGCACATCAAAGGGACACAGATGTTTGTAAGATTCTTACAGGTACAAGAACTAAAGGCAGGGAAAAGATAAAGCTCAGATTTTGTCAATTTTATTCTTCAGGAGGTTTCTTGACCCTTTAAAAAGGGTTTGTTAAAAACATATTGATCACAGAATGACCAGTGCTGATGAATCCAACCCAGTGATCACTGGATAGCACACAATTAGCATGTATTAGTAAATGAGAACATAATGCAGAAACTAATGAACCACTATGAAAATAATTCTTAAAATATGACTAGGAGAGGAAAGCAAACCACAAACAGAGCTGCTTGTTAGCTCCCAATCTTTGCTTTGTTTGCTCTTCATAAACCACTTGGCAGAATTAATCACTGCAAATAAATGAAACTTCTGGATGCACTGCTCAGTGAGCAGCTTGCAGAACAGACATCTTCCTTCCCTGAAAGCGTGTAGCTAATGCTAATTCCCCTGGAGTCAGGGGAACCTCAGCCACCCATATCAACACCATCCTGTGATTAAAATGTGCCTTCTGCACACAGGTCTCAGAGCACCTGATCAATAATTATTAATGGAGCCACACACCAATCCATCCACACGGCTGCTGTGGAAACCATGCTGCTCCTTCACCATCACTGTGCCCTGAACTTCCAACCTGACTGCACTTCCATGGTTGGAGCTGCCAGGGGTCTGTCACAATCAAATTATAAAGAAGAAAAAAAAAACCAAAACTAAGAGCCTGGCCTGGCCTTAGAGCTTCACCATAGGCAACTCACTCACAAGGTTTCTTTGGCATTATAGGAGATTTCTGCTCCTGGGCACCCATTTGGGTGGGAATACCTGCAAGATAAGGGCTAATGGAAGCTGAGAGGTAGAGTGCCCAGTGCTCCCAAAACATACCTGCTGGAGCTGCTGCTATGCAGGGTCTCACACTGAAGAGCAGAGAGAACACAGGGCTGTATTGCCACCCAGTAGTGGTCCTCTCTTTCCTCTCCCACCCTCTTGGCAAAAGGGAAGCATCATCATCTCTCTTAAAACAACATCGAAATGAATGTGAGGAAATTGCTAAGAGATGCTGTATATATGCATATCTGTTTTGGGAAGGCTAATTTGCATTTCTGGGCCTCAGAATGCCCCTAATAGAATTTACAGTGGGTTGTGGAGATTGCCATCCCAGCTAATCAAATATAATAAATAGCTCTGACTGAGCAGATGACTCTCCTCCAGCACTGTGCTTATCAGAGGGATCGGTCTTAATTTGAGACTCCATTCATCAGCCCTGCTAACAGGATTGTGCAGAGAGTGATATTTGACAGAAGTGTTTTGGAAATTCCTAAATGGAGAGTGTGCATTGAGGGAGACAAGATGGATGTTTCCATTACACTGACTGTGCAGAACATCTCATCCACCCCTGCACCCCAGGACTGGCAGACACGTGCCATTACACGGGATATGGTGGCCAGAGATTCCACCTTGCTTTGCTTATCTAAAAGAAAAATAATTAATTTATTCCAGGTCTGAAGGGTGGCAGGAACCTGGCAGTAGCTGGTGCTCCTGGCTGTCCATCACACTGACACTGCCTGGAGAAAGCTGGAGAAGCCCTGAGGGACATGGACAGACTTCTGCAGGGAGTCAGCCAGGAGCTGCTGCAGCCCCGGGCAAAGGAGCTACTGAGGATCAAAGGCCAGAAAGGATCTCTTGATTTACTGATCCATGGACCCTGCAGGCCCAAACATCATCTAATCCCTTTTTCCAGGTCATTACAGAGCACCTTAAAACCAGTTTGGTTTTCAGTCTCCACCACTCTCACTGGGCACTCCATGTTTTGCCTTAATCTTACCCTACAAGAATGGTTCTCCCCATGGACATTTATCCTTCACCAACAGCCCCTCTCAACTTTTGCTTTTCTAGGCTGGATGTCCCAGTCTCTTTAACCTAACAAAAATCCAAGGGACTTCTTTCTGCAGCGGTGGCAGACTGAGCACATCTTCCTGCAGCACCATCTTTGTACAGCAGCACTGACACCTCTTTGCTTCTGCCTCTGTAACAGCAAGAGGTAGAAGTGGCCTGGGCAGTAACCTGGGCAGGTCAGACCTGTTTGCTTTGAGAAAGCTCTCCCACAGCAGATTAAGCCTGTGATGAGGAGTCAATGAAAGATGTATTAATTATCACCACCACCCTAGACCTGGATAGTTTTTGAGATGGGGCTGAGAACAACTTTCAGCACAGAAACTCCGCTCTTCTATTTCCTGGAAAGAGGATTATGAAAAGCCATTTTCTCTTTCTGTCAACAGCGTGGGCTGAGGGGCTGATTGGATGCAGACACTGCTGAAGGGCAGTATAAGAAACTCTATTCCTGTCCCAGCTGAGTGGAGGGCAGGTATCCAAGTTTCTATGGCACAGCAGAAGCAGCGAGTGCTCCTCCCTGCTTCAGACCTGGGGGAAGTTGGTGGCTTCTGGCAAGGAATGGGGCAGGAGGGCAGAAGGAAGCAACACACACAAAAAAGCAGAGAAAAAGCAATAGGAATGAACAAATTCTATCGCACCCATCCATCTAGACAGAACATTTTTGCCCCAGATTTTGTAAACAAAATGATAGAAAATCTTAAATCATAAAACTTAGTTATCCCTTGTGTTCTTCCCACCTTCCTTTTCATTCTCCATCTAGAGTCATTTCCTTTTGCAGAAACAAAGAGAACATGACACATGCTGAAAAAGGCTCCCCAGCTCATGCCTGCTTTTTCCACTGAAGACCTTGAATAGCCACAGGGCTGAGAGCCCTGGAGTGAAACAAGATTCATCATGAATTCTTTTCAGAGATAACCCCATGCTCGTGGGACACAGGGGAGCAGGGACAGGTCAGTAAGGAACAGGGGAAGGAAAAAAAAATATTTCAAAAAGCGAAAGGAAAGAGGCAAGCTTATTCTGCAAGTCAAAAACAGTTTGGCATTTCCAAGTTAAATACAACCAAAGCCTCTGTCCGTGTGCTCCATTGTAACACTGTTGCTCTAAATCCCCTTTTATCCCTTTAATTATGCATGAAAAAACCACACGACCTCGCTGCTCGGTCTCTCAGCCGAGCAGTGGCTCACAGTGCAGAAGGCTCATTATACAGCTTTAGCTGGGCTGAGTGCTCTGAATTATTTAAATCTCCATTAAGCCTCCACTATGGCATTTCTGTGTGATAAACGGATCAGGTGCCACTGGATTTCTCCCCTGGCCAACCCGCTCTCCCTTCTACTTCTCCCTCTCTCTCCTTCCTCCTGCAGCACTCAGTGGGAAGGGAGATAATTGCCAAGAGGGAAGGAGTTGGCACTCGTGCTACCAAGTGTTTCCTTGTCATTTAAAAAAAGGCCAACTGAGCCAAGTAATAAAGACACTTAATCAGGGTTTGTGCTAGAGGGCAGGGTAAGGTGGTCAATGCATAACTTGTTTAACAGCCATTTTATTTTTTTTTAATTAAATAAAACTTAAACCATTATGTTTTACTTAAGCAGTGTGAATGCCCTCTCCCTGGGTCCTGCAGCATCACTGCAGAAGCACACAGAAGAAATGGTGCCAGAGACTGGGGCAGTTATGATGATGAGGGTTCAGCATACAAGTGGGATCTATTTTGTCCTCCCAGTCCCCTTTTCACATGCCCATGGATCTACAGGCCAGTATCAGAAAGATGGACTGAGGGATCTCAGAGCATAGTCAAAGTGTGAGGGATTTGTGGAACAGCCTTCTAGGCTCCAAACAAAAAAGGGAGAAAGAATTAAAAATAATCACAGCAGTCCTTACAGCTTCCTGGGAGAAAGGGAGGTCATTCCAGATCAAGGAGAGGCTCTTAATCCCTGCAACGTGAAGGACAAGATCAGTTCTCCTTAGAGAAAGGTTCCTGCTGTCACCAACCTCTTCAAGCACAAAGGGACAGGGGAGAAAGAGGCAAAAACTCTTCACACAATTATTCAGAACAGCTCTTCATGGCATGGGCAGCCCTAGCAAACAGCATCCCAAAGACCATGGAAGGAAAAGCTCAGGCTAAGACTTCCTTTCCTTGGCTTAAGTCACACATCTCCACAGGCTTTGGCTCCTTGGCTGCAAGATGGAGATAAAAGTCCATCTGTTACCCCTCATGGCTGCAACAAGGTCTGCATCATGAGGGACTTTGGGAGGCAGAGATAAATGGCAAGAGATTTCTACACTCTAAGGAAGCACCTGCTGAATAGGGCAGGAAGAAAGTGGAGACAAGGAGACAAGTTATTTATTTGGGAAAGCAACTGGAAAATGTGCTGAAGAGGAGAGAAAAAAATTCTTTGGTGCTAAAAAATAACCTCTGTCAGAAAAAAAATGTAAGACCTCTTATTTTAAATGTTTCTCTCCATATTTACTTGAGATAAATGGAGGCAGCACAGTGGCTGCGTTTTCTTAAGACCTGAGAAATAGATGGCAGTACTCTAGAGACAGGTTTCACTCATATATCATTGCCTTCCCCTCCCAGTCTCTGGGGGACACAGGTTGCTGTGACATCTCTTACCAGGATTTACAGAGCAGTCACCCTGTCAGGGATGTGAAGCCAGCCCTGGTGCCACAAAGCTGCTGTCAAGCCCACCCCATGTTTAGGAGGCAGCAGTTAACCTTGTTTGCAAGCCAGGGATTCCACCCAGAGAGGCAACAGAGAGAGCCCAGTCTGCCCCCCACTTCCAGCACCACTTTATAAAGCTGCTATTTCTTGTGCTGCTCTGGCAGTGCTCATCTCTTCAAGGTGCAGGGAAATGATTGGAGTTGGGCATCCTGGTCCAGGCTCTGCTCCTGGTTCCCCTCTGTCACCTCTGGGGAGGGTGGCAGGGGAAATCCTGAGCTGGGACTGCTGGGACTGCCCTTGCTCTCTCTCCCTGACTCAGTTTCTCTCACTCTTGCCAACTCTCATCTGTATTTTCAAAAGCAGCATGAGTCAGGGGTGACTCAAAGTAAAGTCCTACAATGTAAGAAACTGGCTCTAAATTCAGGCTGTGTTTTAAAAAGGAAGGTGTTAATTTTTTTTTTTTTTTTTTTTTTTTTGTATGTGAAATCTTAGAAGTGACCTCTAGGTGCTGAGACTTTCTTTTAAAAGAAGTCTGAGATTAATAGCACAAATACAATACTTACAAGCATGAATCATCTAGATTTATACAATAGGTATCCCTTTTGCTGACAGCTCTCACTAACTGTACCAAGACAATATTTTCGAGAAAAAAAAAACCAACACAACAACTTATTGCTTCCCATTTATAATAAAGCCAGGATAATAACAATTAGGCCAGAAGCACTCAGGCCTATGGGCTTCCCTGGTGTCCCCGAGCCCCTTGATTTCAGGACCAAAGCTGAGGAGCTCTGCCAAGGAGAAATCCCACCTGGGCAGCCCCTCACCCCACATCCATCCTCCTGGACAGCAGTGCCCAAGGGCTTCTCCTAACTTCAGCAACTGATCCCATGCAATTGCCTTGAGATGGATAACCAGAGAAACTTCAGCATTAAAAGAAAACCACTATCAGTTTCTAATGCAATTAACAGCCCCCTGCCAAGAGAGCCAATAAGAGCACTTCATCAGCCATTATAACCCTGGAGGGTACAGAGAGGCTGCCACGGTAACTCCTTTAATTGCCCTTAATGTTTCATTAAACACAATTACATTTAAACCTAAACTGTGCCATTTGTTGTGGTTTTAATTAGACAAAGGGCAAGATAAAAGGATTGGATTAACCCTCCTCTTCCCTCTACCAGGGGCTGCCCACAGTCTGAAAATGGATTGCAACAGGGAAAAGAACAAAGAGGGCAGAAGCACCGAGCACCTTCACAGCCCCACATGCACGGTGGGGAAGAGCTGATTCCAAGGAGGAGAGAAGGGGACACAGGACTGAACCTCACCAGGCTCTCCCTGATGGGAAAGGCAAAGCAGTGGACTTGCCCTTCCCCAGGCCTGGCAGCCCCTCTCCTCTTCTTGCCTTTCCTCTGCCAGGGACATGGATCAGCTCCACACTTCTAAGGATGCAATGCTGGATGTGCACCCACTCCCAGGTGCTTGTAAAGCCATCCTTGAAAAATACACAAAAACCCATGCAAACACCTATTTTAGCCTAATTAAAAAGGAAAAAAAAATTCTTCTACAGAATTTATTCATTACTTGTTTAAATACTGTTCCTAAATAAGATCTGAGGTGAAAATGCTGAAGTTCTGCACCCATTTGATGTTGCAGAAAGCTTTGGCAAACCAGGCTGCCTCCTCCATCTTTTCTGAGCTTTTCAGTGACTAAGAGGAAAAAGCAAAGCAGATTTAGCTGCAGTGCCACACACCCAAATCAGAACAAACTGCTGAAATGCTACTCTGCTCAGAGATTTATGATACAATTAACATTTTCGTTGGTTTCTAATGACTTCTTTCTTTCTTTTTGAAGCTGACAAGAGAGTAGGAATAGCCACAGGGTACAATCAGACTTTCTACAAGGTGGAAGGGAAATGAAGCAGAGCAGAAAGGGACCCTCTGAGGCAGGCAGGTAGCATTATTATCTCTTTGTGGGAGCATTAGCACCATTGGAGGGCACTCAGGCACCACTGGAACAAGAGCAGTGGAAGAACTTGAATAGAACCAAGGAGAAGATGAAAAGAGTGAAAGAGGCACTCGGTGACAGGTCTGAATAGTGTCCTTTGTGCCACAAGACTTGCTGAGATTTTGCTATCACTTGACAAGTGCCAAAACTCCACACGTCTGATCCAAAGACTCCATGTGTCAACAGGAAGCCTCCAGATAACTTCAGGGAAACTTGGCCAGAGCCAAAGTATAACAGGTTATCTTCCACCATTACAGGAATACCAGGAAAATCACTCTTATAATTTCTGCTACTAATTTTCAGTGTTTTTTTCACAATTTATCTCCCCATCAGAGTGTCTACTCACAGAAGCAATGATTTTGCAGAGCTGTGAGTAAAAAGAGGGCGTGAGGCAGATGAGAAAGGTGGTAGGGAAAATGTGTGTTATTGCTGAGAAAAAAACTTGAGGTGGGAACCTGCCTGTAGAGAAAAAGCTATCAGTCTGCCAGCTGCTAGGAGAGAATGGGGGGAAATGCCACCTGCAGCAAGAGAGATCAGAGGAGCCCAAGGAGGAAAAGGCTTGACTTCCACTGAGGTTGTGTTCAGAGTGGAGCACATCAGCCAGGGGCCAGGGTTGCTACAGGGATACAGGACCTGGAAACCAAATAGCAGAGGAGGTTGCAAGCTGGCAGTTCCCTGCTACTTGATGTGCACTCCAGAGATGTTTAAGAAAAAAGATTCTCAGGGGAAACACAACGTAAGGTGTCACTTCCAATTTAACTCTATCATTGTTGTTATTTTTGATTTCCCCAGAAATAAAGCTATAAGTGGTCTGGTTAGAGCAGTGCTGCCTCTTCACCTCCCCACAATCCCTGTGGCAGCACATTTCCTCCTGCTTAGGCATCTTTTCTGACCATCTCTGTGGCCAAAACAACCCATTATTGCCCCAGTGCTGCTGCTTAACCAAAAAAAGAATTGTAGAAGCAGGGGACTCCTCCATCAGCAGAGGAGTTCTCATCCACATCCACATCACTGCTTCTACCTCCAGGATTAAGGGGTGACCCTCAGTTTTGAGCTTTGGGGAGCAATAGGGAGTGAGGGGCAGGGGGGATCAGAGGGAGTGGGGAGGGCAGCTGTTAAGCTCTTAGAGATAATAAATTGAATAGCTCTGAAATTGGACCCACAAGGATAAAAGTGTTTTTAGTGCCTATAAGACTGACTATAAACTCAATCTGTCAGCCAGCAGCAGCTGTTAAAGATAATGGTCCCGGTAAATTTAACTTCCCAACTGCCACAAAGGGACCAGTGTGATGTTAAGTTTCTCCCTTCTTTGAAAGGTGATGGAGAGGGAAAAAAAAAAAAAAAAAGGCATAAAAAAAATTCAAGATCTTAAACATGCATCTTCAGTCAGCTAATCAAAAAGCCTGCTTTGAAGAGCAAGGATGGGCTCTGCCCCCGTTGGGGAGAAGAGAGCCCCAGGAGGCTTTTAGGCAGATGAATACCTCAGGGCGGCTTTGATAGGATTCCACAAATGATACCAAATATTTGCTAATCAGCCAAGGTCAGCAGGGAAAGAAATGACTCTCTGCTCTGAAACCAGGCATCTCCTAATTATTTAAGTCCACGCTGTGACTTTATCATAAGCTCTAGGCAAAGAAAAGCATCTCTCTGCACTAGCCTTGAGCAGATGGTGACTCAGAAGCATTCCCTTTCCCTCTCTCCTCCCTTTCCCTGGAAGGAAACAGTGGTTCATCTGGACCAGGCCTCTTTGACAATCCCTGCCCCAGGGTGCAGCAGTGCAGAAGGAGACCAAGCCCAGGGAGGGAAGCCCTGAGCTGCCACAGCTTGGGCAGGCAGCACACGGTCCCCTTGCCATGGTTGCTCTTGCCAGCTCATAGCAAAACGTTGCCTGCACCACGTGTCCCACCAAAACCCCAGGGAATTGTGTCACTGAACCCAGTGGCATCAAGATCTGGCCCACAGAGATCAGACAGAAATCTCCAGCTTGACAGTGTCATTCCTCAAAGCCTATTTTCCCTGCCAAGCAGGTAATACAACATGACTGAGACCCTCTTTTAGACAGACCACTGCTCCGAATAAGCTACTCCCAGCAAGCAGTTTTGATCTGACAATCAGAACTACTGAGGCAATTTTGAAAAGGCAGCAGGATTTGGCTTTAAGTACAGAAGACAGTCCAGTTAACTCCACCTGACAAAGCAGCTATTGCAACCACATCACCACCATCACCTTTCAACAGAAGAGAGCAAACAAGAGCTGAATGGTCCTGGTGGGAAGCCAGGAGGAGCAGTGGTCTCTCTGCATTCTCTCCTCATCCCTGTTCAGCCCCATACACCCAGCATGCCCACTTCTCCAGCCTCAGCCCTTCCCAGGCTGGACTGCAGGGACATGAACCTTTCCTCAGCACATATTCCCAATCCCAGGCTTGCTTCAGCAGCAGAAGAGGGTTTTGTCTCAAGAGGATTTCTTCACAGCTCATTTTGAAGCTGCCTAAACAGTACTCTTGGATTCTTGCCACTGTGAGGGAAACCTATGGGTGACCTTTGCTGAGGAGACAGAAAGTGGTTCCTTTGGAAATGTTTATATCCCGATGGGAATGAGATTTTTCATGTGCTTAGCATAATAACATCTGTGCTCTGATGGATTTGGGTTTCACTGGAGTGAAGGATAAGGTGTCAAACACATCAAGTCCTTGGGAGAGGTTCATGTGACTACTTTGGAGCAATATCCTAGAATTACTTCCCAAGACAAGGATATTTTTCAAGGGGTTGAAGGACTGTCTTCTTCTGGACACACTTCAGCAGTACTCCTTGTTCCTGACCAGCAGTTAAAGAATGTTGAAGGGCTCAAGTCAGAAGAACAATGTGAAGTAGCTTTAAACTACTTTAAGATTAAAACTCCTGATTTTATGCAACACTAGGGATAACATGTCTTTGTTGTTAATAACCAAGGACATAGAAAGAGTCAAATCAAATTTAAATACACAGAATATCGGAGGGGCATTTACAGAAACACTGAAAGAAGAAAGCAACCCCAAGCCCCAGGGCCCACATATCTCATGGCCACCAGAAAGCCCTGATTTAAAAAGCAGTTCCTCCAGCCTTTTTCTCTTCAGTGGTGTAAGCAAGGACAGTACAGAAAGGATGGAGGATCCTGTGAAATGATTTATCACTCCTACTCTACACAATACAGCTCCTGTCACAGTTTGTCCATTGCTTTGCCAGCAACAAACCTGGGAACTTCATTCCCAGAAACATCCCAGTTTGCAACAGGACTTCCCCTAAAGCAATTCCCTAACCCATGGGGGGGCAGCAGCCCCATGCACATGGCACACACTGACAATCTTCTCCCTCTCTCCACGTTTCTTTGTGTTCTCAGAGGGGAAAAAAAGAAGATGGAGGGGGTGGGAAAAAAAAATCTTCTCCAGGCCTCCGGGTTAAAACTGTGACCTACTTCAATCCACACTGCTGTCCATTATTACCAATCCAATTATTCCAGACAGGTTAACTCAGCTTTAATTTATGTCAATCCAATTACTTTTTTTTTTTTTTTTATTAAATAAAAAGATCACTTCATGCTTTAAATGATTTATGAATACTGGGTCAACATCCCAGGGAAAGGACTTGGGAATGCTCAAGGTCAAGGTTGGCCTCATGCAGGAAATCCCTCCCAGAGTTTGTGGGGAGAGCTTTAGTCACCTCATCTCTCTTTTTTTTTTTATTTTAATTGGATCTCTCACACAAGAGCCTGTGGCTTCCAGGACTCTGCTCATTGAGCAGGAATGGTATTCCCACTGCAAATATGTTTCAGTTGAAGTAAAAGGCACTTAAATTAACTAGATCTCCTCATCTGTTGCAGTATAATGGGACAGCTGAGCACAAAGCTTTTCCCTTTGGGATGAAAAACAAATCCAGGATGGAGATTTTCAAAGGCACAAAGGGGAGTCAGGTATCTAATTCCCACAAACATCCACTCAGTTTCCCTTTCTCAGCCTTCTCCAGAAGTCAACAGCAGGAGTGTTTCCAACAATCCTGTCACTACCTTCACTCCTACCTTCAGTCACTGCCAAGTTCTGGCAAACTTCTCTGAGCAATCAACTTGTATTAGGGGGGTAAAACCTGCTCAGCAGCTCCTCCTTCACTGAGTGCAAAGACAGCCTCTCTGCTACCAGTGCCAGGGCTGAGGCATCATGAGATGCTTTGTCTGCTTGCTTAAACTTTAAAACTGAGATATTCCACCTCCCCCCAAGCAAAGGCTCCAGAAAACTCAGTTCAGTTCCCATTTCTGCCATTAACCCAACCCGTCACCTTGGTTTCTGACTCCCATGCCCTGACTTCCACTCTCACAGAGCTGCCCACCCTCTGCCTCCTGCCCACACACACCTGAGGCTGTCACTACGGCCCCTGCCAGGGGGCAAATGAACTTGAGACCCAAAAGCCTTTTGAATCAATACCTCCCTGGCTCCCAGACAGGCCATGAGCAGAGCTGGTTCAGCCTTTACCATGTAGTTCTCAATGATGTTTCCCCAGTGTTTCTAATTTGGACCAACAAAGTTTTAAGGTTTTTTTTTCTGTCCAGCTAAACTTCCCAGCTGATCTCAGCTACTGTGGCAGCAGAGCCAGATCTGCAAATAACCAGGATCTGGGACCATTTCCAAAGCTCTGAGTTCAAACTTTGAGAGGTACTGTGGAGATAAGGGACAGCTGCTGAGGTGGGTGACATTCTGTTTAAGAAACCCAAGCCAGGAAGACACCACCTGTATGGAATGGGGCTTCCATTCATAGTGAGGATCCCTTGTTAAGATGTGGGATGCTACCTCATCCTTCCAGAATCTCTCTTTTGCCTTTTCTTCCTCCTGCTACCCAATAACTCCAACAACCTGAGCAGCATCTATTCTTCATTCTTGCCTCACTACTTTCTTTCCAATTACAACTTTTTACCTAATATCCTAAGAACAGGTCTCTCTATGCACACTTTACTTGTCACTGACTAGATGCTTCCACCCTACCCCAGTGTCAGATGAGGACACAAGGACAGGTCAGGAAGCTACTAACATGGTACTCAGTTCCCAAAGACACCACATTAAGTTGTAAAGAACTATAGAGTTTCTTAAGTACCAAGTTAAACACTGGTTAAGGAAAGTGCCAACATGCACAATATCGCTTTCCTTATCCTCAGGCTGTGCTATTAAGAAATTGCATCAGAAACTGGGATTTTGCTGCATGGCTACAATAAATGCCCACGTGCTTCTCCTGGGGTCCTTTTGGATGCTGCTCGTGGAATGCACAGTCCAAATTCATTATGTTCTAAAGTAGTTGTTGAGTTGTCTGAAAACAGACAAATGAAAACGTAATGCCGACCAAAAATAACAGCTTTTGCAAACAGAGATTTTTGAAATGCAGGAAATGCATTTCTAAAGCCAGAGAACTTAAAACTCTCTTTTTGTGTGCCACCAAAGCTGGAAAAAAACCCCAATAAAACCACAACACACACCAAAAAAAAAAAAAACCCAAAGCAAAACAAGCTAAAAAAGAAACAACCCACCTTCACTCACACATTAAAAAAACCTAAAAAAACAACAAATCTGAAGAGGAAAAAGTTTCCAGCAAGTGGCTTTGAAATTTCCATCCCAACAGCAAGTTAACCCCCCAGGCTGGGACTGCATTGTTTCAATTAGTGCTGCTCTGCCCAGCCTAATTGTAAGAGCTGGAAACAGCCAAGATTCCCCAAGCCCAGGAGCTGTTTCCCCTCTTGTTTTAGGCTCAGCATCGAGAGAGCAAGTGGAGGAGGAGCAACAGTGACAAACACGAGGGAAGCAGCTGTAATCACTTTCCCTAGGGATATTTCTGCCAAGTCTTAAAATATTACTGAGCTCCTTCAACCCTCTACACTTTCTAACAGAGATGACAGGTCTCTCCAAGCTGTCTGTAACCTGGCACTGGATCTCCTAAATGGGACCCTTCCTTTGAGATCTGAGTCTAATATGGGCAGGTGAAAGAAAAAGCCTCATAGCTCCTGCTGTGAGAAGGTACCTGTGGGTGAATACAGGGGAGTTTGCTCCCTGCAAACAAGGACTGGAAATATTTTCTGTGCCAGACTGAGTAAGTGCTGAGGGGAACCAGTCATTCAGGATCCCCCCTCTGCCCTTCACTTTGAAACCAGTCCCTGAGCAGGCTCCAGTTCAGCACAGATTTTGATTTCACCCATGACAAGAGCCAGCATTGGTTTCCTGCCCACCCTCTTGAAAAACAAGCAAGAGAAGAGGAGACAAAAAAAGAAAAAGTACAGCAAAAAATGATGCCACTCTCAAGAAATGGCACTTTAGGCAGCCTCCACTACATCAGTAATGACAGTCAATAGTGCCTCCAAGGACCTGCTTTCTTCAAGTCAATACTATATTCTGACAGCCAGTTTATTCCTGGGATCCATGAGCCTCTCTTCCAGATTCAATCTCTCTCAGACAATCATTCCTCAGAGGCTTTTATCCAGCTTACAGATAGTACAGTGATACAAGAGCCAAGCAGTGAAGAAGTCTCACTGCTGCTCTGCAGAAATGCACTTCTTCACTAAGTGCCTTTTCTCCCTTGCCAGCGTCACCTGCAGCACTGAGGAAGTCAGAGGTCATTAGAAATAAAGAAGATGCTTAAATAAACACCTCAGCCTGGATTCCACACAGCTTAGGCTTCAGGTGATCCTCTCCTCCAGCTTTCCCTCTGAAGAGGTTTATCACTATTCTGTCTTGTGTACACACACACTAGAGGAAAGCGAGGCAGCAAACGTGGCTTTCTAAGAAGAAAAAACAGTTTAATATTTGCAAAGCTCATTTCACCAACTTGGCTGCCTTAGCTGGAGCTGGGATGGTACCCACACCAACACCCATCCCTAAGTTTTGGTATGGCAGCAAGGGAGACTCCCTCTTTGCTAGAGAAGTGCCCAGTGGTATCTCTCCAACATCTTGATCAGACAGTCCTTGCCCTCAGGCACCAAGGAATAAAACCGTGGTCATCTTTCAGGTCACTTGTAAAGTATAATAACAATATTAAAAAGTAACATGAAAGTCCTCCAGGACATAAATGACAATCAACAGCAAGGTCTGTGCCTTGGGGAGAGCAGCTGTAGAAGCTTCGGCACCAAAAGGTGGATGCTTTATGTTCATCTCCATTGCTGCCCCGATGTTACTCATATCCTTGTGTGTCAGGAAATCCCTCTGCTGTTACAGCCCCCAGATAGAACCTGGGTTTTAAGAGATGTTCTGAAAGGATTTGTTTCTGCAGCTGCAGACAGATGTTTTTTTAACCTACCTGCTGAGAGTTGCCAGGAGAAGCAGAGGGATTCCTGGGCTACTGGTGAGCAGCATGGGCAAGGTGAGAGAGTCACAGTAAATGAACCTTCTGCTCCCAGTTTTGGAATGCTGTACCAGAGCTGCAGTTGTGACCTTGAGGTGTTCCTCTTTTCCTTTCTTTTACACCAAACCCCTTTGATGTCTATTAGAGAGCATCTCTGCCATCAGCCCAACTTAGCTTTGCTTATGCATCTCCATAGCCTCTGCCCTCCTCCCTGCACACCCAGTGCCTGCAGTAAGGGAGTCAGCATCAAGTCCACTTGTGCCACAGTGAAGACACAGAGCTGATTTGTTCACTGAGCAAATGGGAAAGAAAGAACAACATCTTTTCCCAGCAGCTGACACCTTAGCAGTTCTATGCTCCTGAGGGCCAAATTTTCCTGTGTCACAGAAAATTCACCATCTCAATCTGAACATTTTAGATGTAGGTGGTGACTAATAGGTCCAGGGAGGTCCAGATTACTGCTGTCCATGCAGCTTTATGAAGGAAGCTGTAAGAGTGCCCTGTAGATCAAATCAGTACATATTTACCTATTAATGGAATTTAACCTCAACTCATTCTACCTTTTAAACCTCTGGAGTGGTCAGGAAGACCCACAAGCAGACAGGGAAAGAGTATTTTTGTTATGGACAAGCTATGGTGACAATCAGAGAGCTTAAGGCTAGCAGCAGGCTGTAGGTCCAAGCAAGAACAAAGCAGTTTGTAGCAAAGAAATATGTTGAAGGTGTCTCCACTACTCTCATGGAAACGAGGAACTTCTCCTGGCAAATGCAGTTGAAGTGGTGGAAACCTGCACACCCCCCCACAATTTGTTTGCACTGCTGTACTCACAGAAGGAGCTGCTTTACCAAAGCCAGATGTTTTCACAAAAATCCCCAGACACTTCTGAAAATCTCCTTCAGTTAAGAGCTGCCATGATCAGTGTTTTGTATAAAGTAATGGACTGCTCAGCTCCCTGCAGGGCAAAGTAACTCTTCTAGAGTTACCTAAGTCCTCTTCTGCTTGTTCTGCTGGTCCAGGACAAACTCACCTCACTGGCCCAATGTAATGATGACAGGTTGAGTGTTCTACTTGGCTCTTTCCCAGCTCAGTCCTTGCACAGATGGTACAAACCCACAACAAGTCACCTCCAGTGTTCCAGCTAATGCAGCAAATATGACCCCAAGCCTAAACCTGCTTTGCCCAGCTGGAGTTAAAGGTCTTTAATAGTAGTAACAAACACGGGAGCCCTAGGAAGGGACTGACCCAGAACAATATCCTGGGAAGTGATTAAGGCCACTGCTAAGAAAAGGGTCAAGAATTGTAGGATTTCCCATCACACCTTCAGGTGACACATCTCAAGTGGGATGCAGAGCTCTCCCCTAGGCAGGGCAGCCTGCATGCAGGGGAACCTCTCCTTCCCCTCTCATTAACCACAGGACTGCTGCTCCCCAGCCTTTTCACCAGAGCTACTCAGGTCAGGAAATCCAGAAACTGTCTGGACCACGAGCTTCTTTTGCCAGGACTCCACCAATCTCTCAGATGTGCAGCATATCCCATGTGCTCCTGAGCCTGTGCATCTCCCCTTGCCTCAGCCACAGTTCCCAGCAGCTGAAGGACAAGAGGGTGGCCGGGTGATCCACCCAAGCCAGGGGAGCACCCAGCTTCCTGCTGGGCCCCAGTAAAGTCACACGTGGATCCTCAATCAATATAATCAGCCTCTGGTAAATACTACACAGGCTTGTTTAGCCTGTGGCTCTTTACACGCACCCACCAGACTCTTTGTTTGTTCCAACATAGTGTGTCTTATTGAGGATAGTGTTATGCAAGGCTGAGCAATGAAAGCAGAGATTGTTACCAGCTTTAACAGGCTTTGGATCATGCCAAGAACAAGTCCCACTCTGTTTTAGTTGCTTCAGTATGATATCCCACACCTTTTCTATAATAATCTGATGCTCCTACACTGCAATCAGGAGAAGACGACAAAGGACTAGTAAACAGATGAGCACTGATCTCTTTAAAGAGCTGAGAGTACTGCCAAGAATATTTATAATCTGATTTCAACCCTGCTTCTTTGCCCTCCCTGACCTGTCACTGGACCTCGGTGTGATCTGCCCATTGATTTTCAGGCTGTGGTGCAGAGATTACTCCTGAGTGGATCAAGAAAAGCAAACTGATTGGCAGGCTGAGATTCATTACAGAACCACATTGCTGACCTACACCAGCTCATTAGCTCATTTATGAAGGAGTTTCACTTTGTTACAGGTCACTGAAAATATGTAGTCTAGACAGGCAGTGTATTTATTTTAGGAAAAAAAAAAACCACTTAGTAAACCATGACCCAAATGTCAGTTTCCTGCTAACTACAATGCCAAAGACAAGCTTGAGATTGAAACAAACTTCTAATAATGTGTTTGAGGTGAAGAGACTTCTGTTGAATAACAGATTGGTGGTGTGGTCCCAACTGGGCAAAAATTATAACATGTCTATTTACCATTTGCTGCCTGCCAGAGCAGAGATGGGCTGGAAGAGCACAGAATGCTCTGTGCAGGAGGCAGAACTGCAGCCACTTGTCACCTCCTCCCCTGCTAGCTACAATTCCTAAGTGACACAGGCAGCAGATATTTTTAAGGCATGTAATATAACACACACACAAAAAAAGCAATCAGTTGAAGCAAAGGGCTTGACCAGCATCCCTTGTCAGGGAAGAGGAACCCTGGGGTATCATCCTGGGGAACCAGAATGATTGCTTACACAGAAGACTGACCCATCAGGAGAGGTTTCATGCTGCTATCCCACATGCCTGGGAATGGCTAAGCAGCCCCCCCCCAGTTGCTATCCACAATTCCCAGCTCCACAGATCACCATCCACATTTAGAGGCATCCAAGATTGAGGGAAATAGGTTTCCAGAGGCATTTTCACTACCCCCACTGAAATGCCTCTGGTTCTGCAGCTGAACAAGGTCACACACCCCCACACCCCCCCCATTTCGGGCTCAGGGCTGCTGCTCTTGGCAAACTGGGCCAAATCAACCATTTCCTTTCAGTTTTTTTCCCTAGGCTGACTCAACTCTCTTTTAGAAATGGCCAAAGGAAAAGAAAAGAGCCCCTGTTCCCAGATGCAGCCCTGTCTGAGCAAGTGCTGAAAAAAGACCAAAGCAGAGCTGGTACAGCAGGTTTAGGAGCTCTGTGTGGGGTGGCACCCTGCCCCCTGCTCTGGCACTGCCATTGGTAACAGGGGTACAGCCAGGATGGGGAGGGAGGGCAAAGAAACCACCCCTGCAGCCACACCAGTTAGTTCCTACTACAGCTCCTGCTCCCAGCTACTACACACTTAGCACCTACACTGAGGGCTCCAGGAGCACAAGGAGGTTTGTGAGTCACAGGAGCAAATGGGGAGCATAAATAGGAGGGAGAAGGCAAAGGGTTAATTTGCACCTTTCTGTTGAAAAATAATCACTGCTTTAACAATTTCCTGCAGAAAATGGGGAGGAAAAGGGAAATCTTCCACAGCTGTAGCTGCCTAATGACTCCTACACCTCAAAGGTTCTTTCTAGTATCACTCCAAAGCCAACCACATCCCAGTACTGATAAATACAGCAGCAACACCCAATTTAAATACAATTGTAGGAGATGGCTCCCTCCCTGAGCCTCCTCAGGAGTCAGACTGGGTAGTGGGGTGCAGCTGTGTGCAAGCAATCCCCAGCACAGACAGGAGGAAGCTGGAGCTTGACTCCATTAAATTCTGGCAATAAATTCCTCTCACCTCTGAGCAAAGAGGTCAGACCAGCTGGGAGAGAACACAAGGAGATCCATGCACTGCTCCAGGCCCAGAGGGATTCACTAATTAGGCAGCAAAACTTACTTCATTTGGCCCAACTCTTGAAGGCATCATGGGACAAGAAGACCCATCCTCCTAGGCAGGCTGCCACCACCACAAAAATGGCTCATTTCAGAGGGAGTTTACACTCAGCCAGCCCCAAAAAAAAAAAAAAAAATAGACTGAGGAAGAGCAAAATCTCTGTTTCTGTGGGGTTCTGCCATGGGGTTGAAGTATCACCTGAGATACAGGTGTGGAGTTTCCATCCTCTACCCTCTTTGTTCCTCCAAGAGCACACAAAGTTGGGCTTTCTGCTCCTTTCCAGGCATCCAACTTGCAGACAAATTCAAAGCAAACCTGTTTGATTCCTCTTGTTGTTTTTCATGGGGCTGGAGTAAGCATTTCCATAGGCATTGACCGACATTTCTCTTTGGGTATTTCCTCTTTGTACATGGCAGTGACCATCGAATTTTATGGCTCCAAGTGAGGCAAACCAAAAGAAAGATTTGTTGTTTTTTTTAAGTTAAATTAGAAAGAAGAAAATAATAAAGAATTACCATGATACACTCTGGTTCGGCCTTACTGAGGTTCTACCTTCAATTTCAGGAGGGATAAACTCACAAATGGAAAGGCAGAAAATTAGTCTGTGATGTGTGGCTTGTGCCTCAGTAGAAAATGGGATATTTCTTTGAAAATATGAAAGAAATATCATTCAGATAGACTGGTGGATGCTTTTGTCCCTTCTCTCCCCAGAAATGAGCAGACCTTACTCTTAAGAGGAGATAAAAAAATTATATAATCTGCAGAGAGACGCAAGGGAATTGCCAGGTTTTGAGAGATGCAACCATTACAGGAGCAACATCAGAGAATTTTTACAAGAGGAGAGATCTCAGAAAAGCAGAGAGACTGATATCCCCCAGCACACACAGTTCAGAGAAATCCCAGCCTTCAAAGCCTCATGTGAGCAGCTCCCAATTTCCCCACCAGGCCCTCAGACTGCTTCAAACACAGAGCAAGCACGAGACACTGATAACACAAACCTTTCCTCAAGCTTTCAACCAAACCCCACCATTTTTTCAAGTTTCTTCTCCTCTGCTGGAGGGTTTTCAGCAGCCTCCTGAGGTGGACATTGATAGCAGAGAGCACTGGTAGATTCCACCCTGACCTCCCAGCAAAGTTACTGGAGCTTTTCCATGATGCAGTCAAATTTCTCATATAGACCTTATATTTTTAAATATAATTTAAATTGGGCTGTGTCTTAGTAGCACCTGGAATGGCACAGGGGTCCCATTCATCAGCACAGCAAAAAAAAAAAAAAAATCTCCCCTCTAGCACTATAATCAAAAGCAGTCACAATAAGGGATGAAGAAGCAGATATCATGTTCCTTCCACTTTACAGATGGGAAGTGAGGGATCCAAATGCTTCATGTGGTCACACACACACGCAAACACTTTGCATTTTTTGCTAGAGGCAGGAAAAACAATGCTGGGGAGGAAATATCACCAAAAAGCACAGCAGATACTTATGGGCAGATCATCTGCAAGAGAGGATGTTCCAAAAAAACAAACCAACCCATGTGGCCAAGTAGAGGAATAATGCTGTCCTTGTTTCACCCACACCTTCTTTCCCAATCTGTCTCTTTCTTCGTCAGCTAGAGAGCTGATAAAAACCTTACATAAAAAAGCAGAATGAAGTAACTCTCAATTCTCCCATCTGATCAGTGCCTGTTAGCTCACAAACCATCAAAGGGTTTCAACAGGCATGTCAAGGGGTGGGTGAACACAAAAAAGCAACTACAAAGCCCAGTTTTGGTACCTAGACCCTCTTGGTGGTAATGAAATCTGTTGCTACAGCTTTTAAAGCCTAATAGTTTACTTTTTTTTTTTTTTTTTTTTTGACAGGGAGAGAAAGAGGGTCCTGAAGACATGAAATGTTAAAAGCTTTAATCTTTCAAGGGTCTGGTAACAGACTTTGCTCTTTGATACATCTAGTTTCATACATCTCAAAACACAAGGACAGAAAAATCAATGGGGAAGAAAGATGGATCACTCACCTGAGCAGAGAGAAGAGAGTCAGCTTGTACCTGATTTGCCAGTGGCAATCTGTCAAAATGTGTTTCTTTCAGGAGAAATAATCCATTTAACCATGAGGGAGAAGCCACAAGTACCAAGGAGGTAAAAAAAACTTGGTGAGGGAAAGTAAGAATTACTCCCAAAAGAAGTGATTTTCTATTTTAATATAGAAATTGCATTTTAATGCAATTTCATTCATGTATTCAGAACATTTAGCCTGGGAACAGACTTGAGCCCTTGTCCTGCTCTGCATATGCTGAGCAGTTTTTGAAAAGAGACACTGGAAGATCCACCAGGTTCCTCAGGTCAATCCAAGCAAAGCAGCAAGGGAAGAAAGAAAATGCCCCACAAGCTGCCCAGCTCCCTCCAGCACCCATTTCTGCAGGCAAAGGCAGGAGGACACATCCTACAGTGTGAAGGACACATCCTACCCATCTTCACAATCCCAGCTCTCACCAGCCCATGAATAAACAGAACAGCAAATGCTTAGGCAAGTCACACTTAAACCATCTACACTGTCTCCTTCATGGACCACAACTAGCTCAAGGGGGTCAGCTGCCTCAACTTCATATTTTTAGTGTGCTTAGTTGAGATTTTTCTGCTATTTCTTCACACTACAAGCTCACCTGTTGCATCTGGCAATCACCCTGGGTGGGTTTTTTTTCCCCCATCCATGTCGTGGGCAAGTACCTACTTAGGTGTCAGATGAACAGCACAAGGAGGGAGGAGAAGCAGGTGGTGAAGAGCTGGAGATGCTTTTCCTTCTCTTTCTCATGTGCTGGCAACAATTACTGAAGCTCCACACCAAACCACCCCCTAGGAACAACTTCAGTGGGTACAAAGGCAGCTGCCCATCTGCTTAGCAACACAGGGTGCCAGCACACACAGTTTCCAAGCCTCAGGCTGAGGGTTGCAGATATGGCACAGCCATCATTCCCCAGTAACAACCTGCTTTACAACCTTGTACCTTCAGCAATGATGTTCATATGCATCCTCTTCCTCTGCTCCTGCACTGCAAGGATTCTCCGTGCAAGGGACAGGGTCTGAGCACTTGGCTCAAAAATCCCTCCCAGGACAGGTATCCAAATACAGTATCCCATAGCCCTGCTTTGGCCTGGGAAAGAGCACAACAGGTGAAGCTCTTGAACAAGAGAAACCCTGCTTTTTGACATTTCAAGGGCTGATAGGATCCAAAAGTCAGAATAAAATAGATGCAACTGGAGCTCAAGGAGCTGTGGTTGTTCCTGCCAGACCCAGGCTGCTCTGCATGGTGACAGAGTTCTGGTACTTTAAATTCTTTCTAAGTCAAGTGAGACTTCAGACTGGTTTCTAAAAGAGAAGAGGGAGATACTTGGTAAAAAGTTAAAAAAAAAATCCTGCAGCAAGCATTAGAAACTGGCACAAAAGGCCAGAGAAAGCCCAGAACAGGTGGAAAAAAGACAAAAGAGAGAGTTAGAAATGTTTGAGTGATCATAAGGAAATGATGTTTTGTTATGTGATCCAAAGCCCTCTGCCATGGGTGTCATATAAATAATTATTAATTGTGTTGTTGATTATCTGTGTAAGCAATAGAGCTAATGAGCTGGTTCTTACAGGAGATAAATACAGCTCCTAAAGAGCAGGGCAGCCATTCTGCCAAAGGCAAGTCATTAAAAGCATTTCTTCTCTGCTGAAAGTTTGCTTTTTTTTTTTTTTTTTAACCCGAGGACAACCAATACACACTGTAGATATTTGCTATTAAAAAACCCACTCCCTGCACAGTCCCAGTAGACATTAAACTGAATCTCCCTTAATGACTGGGCCCAATTAACTGGAACCTGGAGCTCCACTTTATAAGCAGCAGGGTTCCTCTTTGGAGGCTTGGCCCCGATGGGCAAGAGGCACTGAAAGGTTGAGGATTAAAGCTGCTTTGTTTCACTAAGCGTGCACACCATATTGCAGGGTGGTTGGCATGGGAACACAGCTATGGAGGAGGCTGTAGTGCACGTTAAACAATCTCCATAAAATATGGAAGCAAATAACTGGGGACATGAAAGGTAAACCCTTCACCTATCATCTGGGAGAGCTCAGCAGATGGAGGAAGGAGGAGCAGCCCTTCCCTTTCATGGTTCTTCACCCATGCCTCAGAAATGCCTGCTTCCAGAAATTTTGTTTTAATGTCACAGCCTTCAGCACATGTGTACACTTCACCCATTTCACCACCTGATGTCCACACCGTGAGGATCCAAAAAGAAATTCCACTTTAGCTGCTGTCATCACTTCGAGCCCTGAATGGCAATGTCTCAAGGTACCAGTTAACCCCAGGCCAGGATATGAGAAGAGGCCAGGCCTAAAGGGGTAGGATAAGAGAGTCAGTAATACATGGGTTTCCAAAAACTGTCAGCAAAATCCTAAAGCTACTTTCTGGCAGTTGATGTTCAGGCCCTGATCCAGCTGGACTAACTAAATAGAGTAAGGTCTATTCTAGTCAACAGAAGTGCTTGTGTGGGTTAAGGAGGTGATTGTGCAGGTGAAGAAGGTAGATAAATACCCATTTGGCTCAAATGCAGGCCAAGCAAAGTATCAGTATCAGTTAAGTTGCCTGCTCAGCAAACTCCATGCATCAGATACCTAACTACAGGTCCACAGACATCATCACATGTGCACATGGTGCACTAAACCAACAACTTTTAAAATATAGCTTCAAAAAAGAGCACCTTAGGCAGGTGTTTCACTCAGCCAGGCCATCCACTCCTCTATTAGACACAACGCAGAGCCACTTGGATATTCCCCCACACTTTAAAGGGGTCTGACAGGAGCTCCCAAACAGGATCAGAGCTGCCAAAGACACCTCGCTCTTCCCTCCCGCTTCTGTTCTTCAGTAGCCATGTGCTGGGAGCAGGGCTCTGCATCCTGAGGTTAGAACACAGTTCTCTAATAGAGCTTCATACATAATAAATTAGCTCATTAATGAAGTGATTTGAAGGAAGAGTTCACTGCAGAGGCCAGGAACACAAAGACACACACCTACAACTGAACAAGTCAGTCGATTCTGTTGTGTGTCCTGCTGGGGAAGGTCCCATTAAACCACCTTGTTCTTCTGCTTGTTCTCCATCCCCCCCATTATAAAAAGATCCATGGGAACTGGTTTTGCCTTCACAGCTACTCATTTGTGAAGGCCTGGCCTCATTCCTTACATGCCTTTTCCATTTGGGACTGTCACACTTGTTGTTCACATTAAGGGAGGTTGTGATTGCAGCGCT
This sequence comes from Heliangelus exortis, assembly GCF_036169615.1. Lineage (NCBI taxonomy): Eukaryota > Metazoa > Chordata > Aves > Apodiformes > Trochilidae > Heliangelus > Heliangelus exortis. Next base: position 7,682,154 of record NC_092440.1, on the reverse strand, counting down.
GACTTTTGCAGTGTTTGAATTATTTGGATTGCAGCTCATTTGGGGACTACAGGTCCACCCTGAGGGTTGTTACCAGTCTGCAAAATCCCAAGACTATGGTGTTTGCTTGTTATTGCTGTCCGTAAAGAGGGAATTGAGTCTGGAAACAGCTGCCTTGAACTGCTAACTATTTCCAGATGAACCCAGGAACGTACCTCCATGCTCCAGCACCAAGCACTACCTTGTAAACAAATATCCTTATATAGGTCTGTGTGGGCAAAGTTAATTATCTCCAAATAGCTTCCAGAAGCCTCAAATCAATTTATGAAAACAAAAATTAACTTTCCATATAAACATAATTACAGTGAGACAACAGTATCCAGCCTGGTGCTAGTGCTGGTTTTGGAAGCTGGGCAGAAAGCCAAATGAGTTCATTAGGCAGTGTAATTAATAATGGTTTTCCCCTGCTTTAGGAAAGCATTTATGATCCTAAGAGGCAAAGGTACTGGGGGAAAAAACCCACAGATGACAAGTTTTAAGAGGTGCTTCTGCAACAATTACTTATTTTAGAGTCTCCATGTGAACATATATGATTTAATGAAAAGAAAAAGCAAGGAAAAAAAACCAACAATGCAGCAACATCCATTCACTCTTCTCAGAAAGGTGCCTAGGAAGACTTTTCTTAAGAAGGAATCACCAAGGTATTCCTCAAGAAAAAAGCATCAGCCACATTACAGCACAAGGAAAGAAGCCAGCACTGCGTTACCAGCTTTCCCCACGCAGGCCCCCACCTCCACTGTTACCTGGGCCCACAACATCATGAGATCCTCAAAATGCAAGAGGAGCCCACAAAACTCATTTCATTGTTCTGATCCCAATGAAGCACCAAGAAGTTTGTTTTTTAAGCAAATCTGCTTATTATCAGCTCCAAACTTAGGCCTCTTAGGATACAGACAGACATACACATCTCAAGCTCTGATCATTTTGTCTTTGGAAGCATTTACTGGCAACGTGGGATCCAAAATGGAGTTCTCCCATCTCTGTGAAACCTACATCCATCATCTCCTGTACCACTGAGCCCAGAAAGCCCAGGCTGATGTCACCAAGAAAGTGCCAGTCAGTGCTGACATCAGCTGCATTGGATGATAAAGATACACGAGCCCAAAGGCAGCCCCTGCCTCACTGCACAGTTGTGCCTCTGGAAGCAGAAGGCCAGTACTGCACGAGTCAGACAACCAGGTAACAGGGCAAATTAAAAGCAGAGAAAGCATCCATTTCATCATCAATTGGCTTCAACATCACACCCTAAATGCTATCACTCCTCTCTCCATTTCTCTGCCTGACAAGAGCTCCCTTAGTGCCTTGCCCTGCTTGCAGACCAACACGTAGCAGCAGAGGTGCTGGCTTGGCAGTGGTCAGGTCACCTGCTGCTCTGCTGTCACCCATTGAGCAGCAACAAAGCTGCATTAACGCACTCATACAAGGAGTCCTGGGATCTCTGAGCAGCCACTGCCAGTTCCCAGCTGCCAGCTACCCTGGCACTGCTCCACCCCTGTGTTATGCAGCCCTGAGTCAAGGGAATATCTGAGGATGTGTGGCCTAAAGCCAAGCAGGTTGGCAGCCCTTGCCCTCCAACACCTCAGCTTGGCTTCTTGCTCAGTTGCTCCACTTCTCTACAGCTCGCTGAGCAAACCCCTTTATGCATTGCCTCGTGGAACACACAAACCCAGCTCAGCCCCCAGCCTGCCTCCAGCACACTGCCACAGAGCAACGTAATCTATTTATGAATGGCAGCATAACCCCTGGATTGAATTACAAGGCAGGTATTCAATCAGGCAGGATGTGTGGCTGCTTTCTAACAGACTGAAGGATTAAGAGAGAGATAGGATACACGTTTTCCTTCCACATGACAGCATCTCCCTCTTCTCCCCTCCCCTACCATGAAACCAGCCGAGGCTGTACTTAAAGAGAAGAGGATTTACAGTGCTCAGGACCCACAAGAAGGATTAGAGAAAGGTTACTGAGAACATGCATACAAAGCCAGCTCTCCTGTATCATCCCCAGCAGAAGGATTATAAAACAACAGTGCACAAGGCAGGGCAAACACACCTGAGCTATCAGGATGAGCAGAGGGTGCAGCTGGAAGAGCTGGCAGCTGCCTAGCACCACACAGCCTGTAGTGTCAGACGACAGCAGCACCTGCTTTCAGCAGAGCTCGAAGACAGGCTTCACATTTTGAAAAAGGCCTGTGCAGTGTAGAGCAGCAGAAACTGCAGTCACCTATTTTCTTATATTCCAGCAACACCCAAGGTTTATTACCTCCAGAAAAGGCCCCTGCTAGAAAGGGCAAATCACGTGCAAGGCACCCGCACCCATTGCTTGGGATAGAGCACCACAAGGAAAGGAGGGAGTTTCTGGCTTTGAGTCTAAAGAAGAACCCCATGGCATGGATGTGAACCTCACCTCTTGGAGGCTACAGTCTAGTACAAGGAGACAGAGGACAGTGTTCTATATGGTGTAGGAGAGACATTCTCTATCTGATGCAGCAGGATTACATCATGTCTGATGGCAGAGGCCCATTGTGCTCCTCTTGTAAAGGAGGATTACTGCATATCTGATCTGCAAGAAGGATTATTGTGTTTGAGTACAATCAGGATAAACTGAGAGGCAGTAATACATTGGGAGAGGGTTTCACTGGATTTGTGACAGGGCAGATGGAGAGCAGTATATCACAGGCATTAGCAACAATAAGGAACACCCCAGCCCTCTGAGAGAGAACTTCACCATGGGACACAGCCCCACTTCACTTGACAGGTTACTGAAGAAACGTGGCCTGGGAAAAAAAAAAAAAAAAAAAAAAAAAAAAAAAAAAAAAAAAAAAAAAAAAAGGACAACCTCTCAATTCTCCTGTTTTCAGCCATTTTCAGTCCCATCTGACCCAGCATCTATTTTCAGCCCTTCCTTTGCACACACCTTCCTGTGCTTGTATGACCGATTTTTTTTATTTAAAATTAAAATCTTAATTGAATTTGACAGTGATAAATAGGCAATGTATGCTGTAATGTCTTACAGTATATTAACTCTGGAACATGTATCCATTGCATTCTCCACTATCAATACTCCAATAAACTTGCCATTAAACCTTGTTACAAGAAAATTGAGTTTTCATTGAAATCTACCCCACTGCTCTATTACTGCAGGAATCATATCAGGGAAGACATCATAGCTTTTCTAACACAACACAAGCCAGACAGCACTTAGCACACCGGATGGCATTTATCAAGATATTGACTATAAATCAGTGCAATTGGAACTGCATGAAAAGGCAAAGCCAGTTGGGATCCTGAAGGACTTCTTTTACATTGTGCTGGGTTATTTTTAGATTCGTCTTTGGGAATTTTAAAATTTGCTTTTTAAATATTCCACCTGCAGGGGAAAACCCTAAGTCTTGTCATGCAAGCTAAAGGTTTGGCATTAGGCATCGCTTTCAGCTGAGGAGTAAGGGCCATGGGGATTTATTTGGTGAGACTCATGCCAGGTACAGAGCATGAAGCCTACACTGGAACATGAAGTGACTGCAGAAAACCTTCAGGGCTTCTCATCTGAGCTACCAGGAGGTTCATATTCAGGTTTAGCACAGAAAGCCAACTCTTGATTAATATTCTAACCCCCCCCCAAACACACATTCATTCTTTCCTCTTCTCACCAAATCCTCCTGCTATAATCCATCCTTCAGGAAAAAAAAATTCTGCAGCAAAGCAAACAGATTTGCTGCACTCGGTATTTGACAGAAGGGAGAACAGATTGGGACTCCATGAAGAGTGACTCATTATCAGCAAATAGTTTTAAGTGATGATTGTTTCATCACCACCCACCCAGATCTCCCTCTGTCTGCAGGCTGGAGCAAAAACTCACTGCAAGAGGATGACTAAAAAGAAAAATTAAGGAGACAATCATACCTCTTACTTCCTCTGCCAGGACGGAGAGCGTTGAAACTGTCTAAAAAGGGAATGTGCAACAGGCTCCAAAAACCTCAGGTTACAGATGGAGGGCTTAAGGGTTTTCTTTTCTTCCAAAAGCAGGATGTAACATTGCCTTCTTAACCTGTCAAAGAAAATGTTGAAAAGTGCTTTCAGCTATCTGTCCCTTCCCTGTGCAAACATATGCTGATCTTAACCCTTAGGGACATTACCACCCTTGCAGTTATTCAGCAGCTAAGCCCTTGCTGTAGGATCAAAGCTCAGTTGCAATGTGCCAATTGATGCTGCTGTAAATGAGCATCAGCTCATTTGGGATGCAGCAGGACTGGTGACTGAAGGTGCAGAATCCCACACTTCCCAGTCAAACACATCAAAACTCCATCAATAGCAGATACAAAAGGTTATGGCAGGAAAAACGAAGCCCTTGCAGCATCGTGTTGCTCTTAGTGACGACTTCCAGCAGCGAGCTGCCTGGAGGAGAATTGCTGCAGAGCAAATTGAGAGAAGCAGAAAGAGAGGAGAATAATCACACACACACTACCTAGAGAGGATTGCAGAATAGAGATGGCTTGAGGACAACCACACAAGCAAATTAGAGCTACCTTGCTCCAGGCATGGTAGCCTGGCTTCTCCTTTGACAAGCAAGGAAGAAAGCTAGAGATGGAGAAGGAGCAAGAGAGAAAGGAGGATGGAGAAAGGAGGCAAGAGAATAGGGCAGCCCACACAGCCTTGTCCTTCCACCCACACAGCAGCCTCCAGGCAGAGGCAGCAGGTTCATAGATGAGGCTTTCCAGGATTGTGACCTCTCTTGCCTAGTTCTCCACACAACAAAAACCTGCTTTGAGTTCCTAAATGCTCTCAGAAGAATCCTCTGCTGTAGAACCCACTCACTGAAGAGCTATTTCCACCACCTCCCCAACTCTTGCTAGGCAGACACGTGGGGAGTTGTGTTATCAAGAGATAAGGCATCCCTGGGGCTCTGCTGAGCATGAAGTGCAGCCCTGCCTCTGAGCCTCTGGATGCAATTCCCTCCTCCCAGGCCGTGCTCCCACCTGCCCTAAAGCTGCCTTCAGTGCTATTATGAAATTGTTTGTACTTCTCCAGTGCTGTAAATCACTGAGCAGCACTTGAAGCCCTGGAAGGCAATATTTTGCATATCCAAAGGAAGCAAATAAACAAAACCCCCTAAGCCATCAAAATATCCACGTAAACCTGGATGTTCCAACAACAAACAAAACTGCCAAAAAATCTTAAAAAATTCCTTGTGATATTAAACACAAACCCCCACCATAAAAAATGGCTCACAGCTCCTACCATTTGAATATCCAGAAGAGCCTGCAGACATTTTGTGTCTCAGCTTCCAGCGTGGGTTGTACTTTGCAGGATTCATTGCTACCAAAGCTGGCACCAGCCACCATTGCCTGCTCTGCCAAGCAGCAACACCAACTTGGAATAGTCTGCAATTCCTTTTTTGCTCTGTGGGCTACCAGCCTCACTTAGCCAGGGAGATTTGCATCTTTTGCTTCCTTCCAAAGCTTTGAAGGATATAAGATTAAGTACAGTAGAAAGGAAGAATTGTGTACATAGTTCCTTCTTCAGACATTAGTGGTAAGAAGAATTCAAAGCCAGAAGGGCTTCTGAGATGATCCCAGCTGTCCATTGTCAGGGAGGAGCCAGTCAAGTGGTTTGTTACCCATCCTTCTTCAGGATTTGACCAGAGAAAACACATTGCCATAGCTGACACTTGTCACCACTTTGCCCAAAGGGAATTTAGAGAACCTAAGATTTAAAGACTTTCTGTTATCAGCTCTCTGCCAGTATCCCTTAAAATTTTTCTACAACATGGAGTCAGAAAATGAGGAGAGAGAAAAACTGTGGTCAAAGTGACACAGCTGACCTCCCTGGCTAACAGAGTCTGAAAGTGTCCAACAACTCAACCTGTACAGGGTCAATGCAAATCACAAAGACCAAGGTCACCTTTAATCTCCATTAGCATTAATCCTTTTTTATTTTCCAACCTTCACTCCCAGGAAGCTGAAAGCCCAAAGCAGAGCAAGAGATACAATTCTTTTTCACGGACACTTACTGCATTATTAAAGATGGATTTAAACATGGTTTTCTATCTGTATGCTAAAATGCCCTTTTTTAAAAAAAGACAACTTTGCCTGAGGGAAACCACTCTTTGTTTTGGCTTAATGGAACACCCATTAATTTTATAAGAATGGATAAGGGGGAAGGGCTCATGTCTCCACAGATTAATAGTCTTTTCATGCCAACTGGGAAGGAAATTCTCACACGCTCATGTAGCATCAGACTTCTCCCACAAAGCTCATATTTACAGAAGAATGCAAAATTCCCCCAGGGAGTCTAGGAGCTGATGAGACTATGAGGATTGTTATTTATATTATAACAGTGCCCAAGATTTTTTGGCCATTGCACACATTCAGGGGAAGATGCAGCCCCTCCCTGACAGGCTTCACACTCAGAGCAAATTATTCACTTTCATGGAAATCAGCATGAGTTTCACATGTTTTTATGGAACAGAGTTATTAGTTCACACAACCCAGAGCCAATCTGATGCTTTGGTCTGGCCACTCCAGCAAACAATGAGCCCACTCATTCAGATCATAGTTGCCCAAACTTGCCAAACAGGATTCTCATCAAGCACCAGAAGAGCCACCTTGTGCCAGACGAACCAATACAGCCTGGAAACAACACCACTGAGGTCACTGGAGTCGATTGCAAAAGAAATGTGTGTGTAATCCCCCTGATTTTATGAACTTGTTGAATTCCTGAGAGTATGCTGAATGAAGCAGCTGCCAACAGAGCTGGTGTCATCACTTCTTCAAGACACAACTGCTTCGTGGCAGTTCACAGAACCCATTTTCCACTCACGCATGCTGGGGGTGAGGAACACAGAGAAGCTTGCAGCAGGGTTTGCCCCAGAGTCAGGGAACAATTTTTTTTCATTAAAAAACCCAAACAAAACACCACATTGCTGAAGGGAAACAAGTTATTTCACACACTGATGGCACCCACTGAACTTACAGAATGAAAGAGACTTCTATAAGCATTAACTTTCCTTTAACTCACTTTGCATTTGCCCAGAAGTGTCCGGTGCAGATATTATGGGAGCTTTCTAAAATATCTGTCTACAAAGGAAGGGGGAAAGAAAAAAAGCACACAAAGCCTTTCCTGTGTGGAAAGGCCCAGGATGAGTAAGGGAAGAAGGGAAAGGCCAAATAAGGGTCAAATGCATAGCAGCCCACCACAGGCTGAGAAGTCCTTATCTATCAGCAATGTATGCGAAGAACAGAAGTGATGGGCTTCTGATTACAGAAATTAAAAAGTGGATTAGAATCAAATAAAAAAAACAGAAAAAACCAAAATTTTTTAATAGAGACCACAGCAGTTTGGAGCAAAGCATTACTCATGGGCACACTGGTCCCACACAGGCTGGAAAGGAGGACCAGACAGCTTTGTTAGGTCATGTGCAGTCCTACAATCAACAGGGAACTCCAGAAATGAAAATAGTAAACAAAATTGAAACATCTCCTGAGGGGAAGCTCTGGGTGAGGCACATGGGGAGTGTCACCACTACATCCAAATCTCTCCAGAACATACCAGACAGGCTGCATCCAAAAAAGAGAGCTCCAGGAGGCAGCTGGAGCCTGCCCAGGGGACCAGCAGAGGCCTCACATCCTATCACCAGATTTAAGTACAACTATGTCATGAACATGAACCAGAAGCATCACAAGCAGGAAACAACTGTGCTTCCCAAGTTTTGCCCAAGGCAACTCCACACACACAGGATTTATAGCCAGAAGTGCTCTCGCTCCCAGAGCAAATCTTCACACAGCTCAGGTTTTCCTGGAGGAGATCCGAGCATCCCTGCCCCCAGGGCAGCAGTTGAGTGCCTACCAACTCCTTTCCACATCAGTTTTAACTTTTTCTAGTTACTTTTAACTTCTGATAGGAAGCAAAGCCTGTTGCCATACAGAGGTTTATAAGCAATGAACATTTGTCTTTCTGCCTACGGAAAGCTGCCAAATCATAAAGCTCCATCCTGTTTGTAAAGCAAGCCCTAGGGTATTATTTTTCCTAAAGTCAATGATGTCACAGAAATACTACTTGAAAACAATCTAAAATTACACTCCCGAGTGCAACACATTCTGGAGTTTTCGTTGGCACTGCTAGAATTGTTCTGTTGTGTTTTTCTGGCAGAGGCCATAGTCAGATAATTGCTTGGGGCTAATCTTGAGAAGGCAAAATATACACAACCAGCACAATCCCACTTCTGCTCCATCTTCTATTAGGAAACAAATATTCTCCACAGCATGAAGTCAGGTTGTCTTTGCCAGCAAACTCTACTAAATGGAGCAGAGTGAATTTGAGTAGTGGGGGTAGAGAGCATAATTTTGGCAGGGCCAAAAGCTTTTGCAAATGACTGCTTTTTTGTTTTTTTGTTTTTTTTTTTTTTCTTTTTCTTTAACAAGAGGGGAAGAATTGCTGTATCAAGAGGTCAAAGAGTTTTGTTTAGTCTGAAAGTTTTCCGAAATGTTTTCCCCTCAGAAATATGTGTCAATGTGGGAGAAAAGGGGCATGCAGGCTATTGACCATGCTCTGGCTCCAAGCAGAATTCAACTGTTCCAGACTAGTTCAATCGGCCATTTACAGACCTTTGTACCTCCTAAATTTATTAGGTTATAAAAGATTTGCTGTCCAGCATTCTTCCACCCTATTTCCAGTGGTACAAATGCCATGCCAAGAGCCAGAGTGCAGGAAGCCATTGCTGGGAGGTGGTAATAACCAGTGCCAAGTCCTGCTGTCAAGATGTGCTTGCAACACACCCGTGTGATTGGGACAGATACGGTGTAAGTCAATCAGATCTTCACCTTACCTTATCTGCCAGAACAACCTGTCATTCCCAGAAAACTGATGCTTTCACCTTGACTGTGCCACTGAGTGAGCTCCAGCACCTTGCTCTATCTCCTGTGTATATCCAGAAATTGCTTCACCTGAGTATCTTGGGATACAACAACGAGCAGCCTTGCTTCAGCTAATTGATTCAATGTATTGTTTTCTAGGGCTTTCCAGAGGTTACTAAACATGTAAAAGCTCCATAATTAACCTCTCTCTGTGAAGAGAGATTGGGTAGGAAGGACAGAAAAGTCTGTATGACCAACAAACCATAATATTGCAAGGGTCACTGAATTTGAGCACCAGAGCACCTAGCTTGGACCAGAAGTCATCCCCAGTATTTAATTTGTCAAAACAATACAAGCTGAAAGTGCTACAAGAAAGGGCAATCACCTGGACCTGGGGTGAGGACACAGAAGAGTTTGGAAAAAAATTGCTGCTTAATACTGAGCATGGCAAAGTTTACATTCCTATTTGGAGAGAAAAGCAAAAGCCTGCAGAGGAGAAAAGCTGGAGAAAATTACAGAGGATGCCACCTTTGTCTGTGCTCACTATCATCAGGTGTTTCTAAATCAGTAGATTTAATACCAACAGTAACTTCTAACACAGGATGCTAACTTGCTCCAACACCTGTACATAAGAAAGCTGAACAAGCCTGAGAGCCCCAAACCTGAGCAGCCCAGTTTGCAACTGGTAGTCCAGCATACACCCAGCTTCCAACCTCTGCAGCTGGGACAAGACACCCCATTCCTACATCCCCTATGGGAGGAAACATCAGGATGTAAAATCTGCTTATCCAGGTGCATTGCCAGTGCTTCCAGTAAAACCACTCCCTCCTCCAGCCAGCTTTCTAACTAGAATATGAGGAAATTCAGCTTCAGCTGACAGCAAATTTTTTGAAATAATCACCAGCCATGGTGATTCTGGGTTCTGGTTTCTGTCATCCCCTGAATAGCTGACACTACCATATGCAATTTATGCAAAGTAGAAAAGTCAAGTTTGTTTAAGATAAGGCCCTGACACAGTTTATTTATTTGCAGTCTTTAGGGACTGTTTAGCAAGGCCACAGAACAGGCAGGATAGAGAATTATACAATGGATCCCAATGATTTAGTCCAACAAGGAGAATTTGCACACAAACCCATCTTCCCAACACAGCACTCAGCAGGTAACACTCATCAAGGCACAGCCAGCTGGGGAAATTAAACCTGCTTAGTGCCCAGGAAAGAGTGAGGGAAAAAGTTGAAAGTTCTTTTTAACTCCAAGCACTGGACTAAAACCAAACAACAAAAGTCAGCTTCCTACCCCTCAAGGTCTGCTATTGTAATTTAACTCTGAGAAATGTTTTTATTTTGAGGCTCTTATGGCATTTTGTTTGCAACTGCTCTAATAGCACACTGATGTGTGTTTCTCAAAGGCCAGTAACTTTTATTTAGGTTTCTTTTGAGCACCATCTGTGTGAGCTGGGATCTTCCTCGAGAGCCATGACATGTGACATGCCTTTCAAAGCCATACAACTCAGTGGCTACTTCAGTGACACTCCAGAGAGGAGAAAAAAATAATTAAAAAAAAAATTCTTATGTGTGTCTTCCTTGGCAATTTATCTAAGGAGGGGGCAATGACTCTAAGACAGATTAATATTTCAAATAAAGCCCATGTTTTTCCTTACAGAGCTTCCTGAAAGGACTGAAAAGAAAAAGATGCTCTGCACCCATCTTAACCACTGGATTCCTTCAAGGCAGATTGCTTCACCATGAGGTAAGAAAACACTCCAGCTAACAACAGGCCCTCTTTCTTATTTTCTTTGTCAGGCTTGGAAAAGCCCAAAACCAGCCATTCCTGCTTTATTTTGGCACCTTAGCTGTTGATCCCAGCTGCAGCCAGATGCCATAGAGCTGCAGAAACATTAATGAGAGCTGCACCACACTTCATCAAAAACTCAACTCCAAATCTTCACAGGTTGGGCAAGTATTCAAAAGAGTTTTGTTTCATCTACATCCTGATTAGAATAAACAGATGTGTAAAACAAGAACTGTATGCCCAGCCTGAATCTGCAGATACTGATGGAACACAGAGATCAGGCTTCAACCACACATGGGATTGCTTGTTTATTTTTGCTTCTCTTCCCCTTCTGATTTCAGGCTGGGATAGGAACACGATGCTGAAAATAAACATGAGTACCTGGAGCTCAGCCTCAGCACAGGAGCAGAAGTTTCAGCAGCCTCCCAGGAAAGCCAGCATCCACATGCTTTGGATTCCCATCCTCCAGGTTTAGATCAGCCTCTGGATTTGATGCCAAAGCAAATCAGAATCCCAGTCCTCCAGTGCTAGCTCAAGTCTAGCTTAGTTTAACACAGTGCTTATCAGCTATACTCATACACACTCACCTAGGAGTTGTTCTGGTGTAACTTGGTCAAAAGCCCCCAGAGCTGAAGTTATTTAGATCCTTGGAGTGCTAAATGGCATCAAACCAAACCAAAAAAAAGGAAGAACACATAGTGTGGAGCCTCCTTCGCCCAGGCTGTTAAAGGGTACCACCTGATGCTGGCCTAGCACACATTGCTGCTGTTCCCCCAAAGCCAGGGCTTAGCACTCTGTTCAGTGCTAAAAACACTGATTTCCACAGCTGCACACACTGGTAAATCCCAGGATGCTGCAGGTCTGCCTGATCTGCTCAGCCACATGCAGGAAAGGTTTGCAAAAAGAGGGCTACAGAGCTCAGAGGCCGTGCAGCCCTGGTGTCACAGGCTGCACAAGAGGAGCACACAGGAGTTTCACAGCTGGAGAGCACCTGGAGGGCTCCCTGTTTTGGCTGGAAGGGTTTTAGAGATCTTCAAAGGGCATAAAGAGGTGAAGGGAATAGGTTAGTGTGAAACAGCCACCTAATAGTCAATGAAACTGAGAAAGTGAGCTGGCTGTCCCTTCACCAGCAGCTTCCTAACTAAAAAGGACAAGGAGTGCCAAAAGCTGGCTCCTGAATCCCCTGAGGTCAGGGCTTATTGCACAGAAAGCAAAGAACTTCAATTGTTTAGGTTTTTTTTTTTTTTTTTTTTACTCTCTCAGACAAAGAAAACTGCTGGTCATGCCTTTTGCCCGGGGGCTACGCTGAGAACAGAGCTGATGCCTTGCACAGCCACAGAGCTGCCCTGAGGCAAACAGAGGCAGGGAACAAGGCAGCTCATGTTCACCCCGAGGGGACCCAAGGACTTGGTTAGAAACCACCCAGGGAGCAGCCCCAGCCTAGGATAAGCTCTGACTCCAGCTGCATTTGCCACTGAAAATGGGACCAGCACTACTGGGAGGCAGCACTGGGAGCCCAGTATCTTCTTCCGTTCATCACTCTCACTTCCAAAGTGTGAGGTCAAGGTGGGTGTCAAGTTGTGGTGGGACTTGACCGTTCCAGAGAAGGGAAGGGAATGGGAAAAAGCCAGGAGGGGGCCTTTTAAAAGTAGGAAATCTGCTAGCAGGGTGAGGTTGGCACATCTGCAAGGCTTGCATGCCAGAGTCCAACTTCAAAGCCAGGAAAGCTGGAGGCAGGAGCTCTAGAGGGCTTCAGCCTTTCACAGGGAGCTCCTGTTATCTGCACATCACGGTGCTGCAGTCTCACAGTCACGTTTCCCCCAAGATCACAAGGAATTTCACTGCAGACCAGTGATGTTTTCAGAAAGAGGGATGTGTGGGAAGACTGCATAAACAACATTGTGGCTCCACCACCTCAGTCATTGCTGTTTCAGCAGCTCACAACCTTTACTTGCCCCTCGCTCCCACAGGTAGCCAGAAGATGACAGACTGCAAAAGGATCAGTGCATTTGTTTTGTAGTCATACAAGACAAGTAATGGCAACAACCCATGAGCCCAGCTGCAGCTGGTCAGAAGTCTGATACCATGAGTTTTTTCACTGCCAAGTACCATTTTATAACAATCAGAACTTGGCAGACCAGTTTGAAAAGGTAAAGAAACTGGCAAAACCAGGTTACAGCAACACAAGCCAGACACATATGTCCAGGAGACAAGATGAAGCAACAGGGCAACAAAGTATGAAATGAAAGCAGGTAGCAAGAAAGAAGCAGGGAGAAGCCAGACACTTTATTTGCAGATTGCATCAGCTGAAGAACAGGTTTAGATCTGAAGTCTCAGTAGTGTCAGAGGTGCTGGCCTCACTGCAGCCCTTGGAACAAACTTGAATAAAACACCCATTCCTTGCTCTAGCACTCAAGTGGCTAAAAAAAAAAAAAAAAAGAAAAAAAAAAAAAAGTAGCTGAGTGAAGAGAATGTAAGGAACTCAGTATTACACAGAAAGATGAGGTACATGGCCTGGAGAAAGAGTAAACTCCTTGACTGTTGTTTTAGTGGGTTTCACATAGTGGCTAAGGAACGAAGGACACAACCTGGGAAGAAAGGCCAAGTGTTTTTTGTTCCTTATGATTATATTCAAGTTGTGATATGGCACATATCACAACTTGGCACAGATACCCTCCTGAAGTAAGCAGCTGCAAAAATTGGAGACTACTTCCAGTAACACAGCCTGCAAGGTGTGAACTCAATAGAGAACAAAGATGGGCACAAGCAGAGATGAGCGGGTCTTTTGGGGTTTAAAAGGAAAGACCCTTTGGAAAAATCAAAATGAAACCCATCTGTTTATTGATAGACATTTGAGACTGAGCTTCATTTAAAATCAAGAACCCTCAAAAATGAAACATTCTGGTTATTTGTACACCTTTGGCTAACACCCCTCCTGGCAGTGAAAGGCACTTTAATGCGGTAAAGGCAGTGCAAGAAGAACATTGCTGTTGTTTTCTCACCATGCCTTGCACAAGCTCATCTCTGCAGATTTTTGCCATGTCTGTCTGCACAGCTCCCATCCCCACGAACAGAGACCCTTGAAGGTTTCCCAAATACCAGAGGTCTAACCCATCACTTGCCAGCACTGTCTTACATCCCAGCTGCCCCCAAAACCCAGCAACACAACAGCTGTAAAGCACTAAGACAACCACAGAGCTCACTCAACAGCACCCATGTCTGAATGTAAGGATGCCCCTTCCCAGTAAATCCCAAGTCTGTCATTGCAGAGGGTCAAGAAAGACTCCTGAGGGAGTCACAGGCTTCATGCTGTCAGTCATATTAATGATGCAATGCTTTATTAATTGGAGTTTTCCTGAACAGCATGTGTAGTATCAGTGACACTCATAATTAAATAGGCAGGCAGCATTTTTTTTTTTTTAAATGAGCAGAGAGTTAATTGAATTCTGGAGTCCCTGTGATCAGCTGTGAAATTTATACCTGCAATTTGTGCAGGCAGCAAGAACTAGAGCCTTTGGGGCCTTGTTATTCATCAAAAATAGGCTGATTTATTTGTGCCAAGTATCTCTGTAGGAGGCTCTTGGGCCCGATGTACAGTCACTTTCCTCCAATTAACCTCCCTGGCCTAGAGGGAAAAGAGAATTAGACATCTGTTAAAAGCTCAAACCTAGTCTTGAGAAAGTAGGCACATTTCAGTGGAAGCCAGCTCTCATCTGCATTAACCTCTGGCCACCAGGAGTTGAGGAGTTCCCAGCATGAAATATGTCAAGAACAGCCAAGACAAACTATGGAGCTAAAGTTACTCACAGATGAGAGGAGGTGGAAGGGACCTGGCATGAGTCAGCTGGACCAGTCTGCTTCAAAGAGAGCAGGCTGCACACTGATCTTTTTTTTTTTTGTGAGCACCTCCCGTGTCTGTCTCAAGGCTTCTACCATCATAAGTCCTCAACAACTGCTACCCCTCCAAAATCTGATTTTCCTTTCTCTGGGCTTGCCCCACACCTAACCTCCAGAGGCATACAACCAGTTAGCAAAACTGGCTCAACCTTTGGGTATACGTTGTTTCTCAATTTATTTTTGACACCATTACAGCCTAGAGACCCGTGTGCCACTCACTATTTGGAAAGGCAGTTTTATCTCCCCAGTACCAAATTTTGGATTGAGTTAATGGGTCACTGTGGAACCTGGCAGGGTCATAAAGAAGGTCATGGAGATAAATAGAATCAAAGGTGTTAAACCCTACAAGCTCATCAGCACACAAAGTACCTCAGTACCCTCAACCTGATGGGGCAGAGGGAGCTCCTGACTCAGGGGCCAGGTCCTCAGACCCCTCCTTTGGTATACATCCTACACTGCACAGCAGTGATTCCCATCCTCTCATTTGCTCTCTCCTCTCATTTTCTCTCTTATCTGTGTAAATTTCAGGTCCCACAAGGCTGTGCTTTGATCAGCCCCTTTTTATGATAAGCAGACATTTCTCAGTGGGAAGGGTATGTACACATTTTCAGGAAACTTTCCAGCTCCAGCCTGCTTTGTGTCACCATCTCAAGGACCAGCCAGAAGCTGAACAGATGCCTTGAGGACTGAAGCTGGGTCTCCAAGCTGCAGAAGGCTTTTCTGAACCTCCTCTTTTGACCAATCATTGCTCAAGAGGGCTCATAAAACCATATGGTAGAGCCAGGGTCCAATAATATCTTTGCTCCGTGGATTTTTCCAGTCCAAGGTGAACTCTGCCAACAATATGACAACATTGTTCTTCATCACTGAAGCACTGCACCAACATGCATTAGCTAATCCCCCTCAAGTCTGTGGGAAATAGTTTGGAGCTCTGTCTTTGGTTTTTATAAAAAACTTCCATCAGAAATGGCTCCAAGACATAGGCAGATTTGCCATGCAGACATTCTGGAGAGCCCACAGTGTAACTAGTTTGGCATGGCTTAAGTATAGGCCAGCATTTGTTTAGTAATATTTGATGTACAAAAAGAATCTGAGATTAAAATGGTACATGCTGGTCTCAAAAGTACACCAGAATTGCCCAGCCCAGTTTTCCACCTTGCTCTTGTCAAGAGTAAATTGAAACATCAAGATTTTATCTTCACCATGATTATAGCTATGGGAACTGTGACTTTGTATTGGGATTTGTGTGTTTGTTTGTTGTTTTAATGCTTGTTTTCCTCTAAAAGGTAGACCTTTTGCTTGCAATTTTATTCTGATGCTCTTAGATACAAAGTTTACTCTGTCAAACCTCCAGGAAAGCTGGTTAAGTATCCCAGGCTGCTGGAAACTGTGGGTGGTCATCATGACACCTATCTAGAACAGTTCTCCATCCAGTATTACTGCTTGTTTTTGGAAACTATCACCCAGGGAACAAACAAACAAAAGCCAAGCACACAGACCACAACACATGCACTGTATTGACAGCCCAATGAGCTGTTAAAATCCATCTTTCCTCATGGCTAAATGCAGCCCTTTAAAATGAGCAGTCAAGACTTGTTAATGACTCTGGTAAAAGATCTTCAGTGATGCCCTATGACATCAACATGACAAGAAGCTATGTAAAAACTGTATAGAAACTGGTTTCAGAGGCAAGCTGTTTATAAAACAGAAATTCCTTTTTGTATTTCAGCTGGCATTTCCTTACATATTAGCACAAAGTCCAATGCAATTCAACCACCAAGCAGCTCAGGTGGTTTGATTACAAAAGAAGGAAGTTGCAGCAGCTGCTCCCAGAGGCTCCTAATGAGGAACCTGGTAATGAGGACATTTAGTTCCCTAAGTCACTCACCCCTCTGCAGAAATGCAGTTGCCACACAACAATTGTAGCCTGCCTGCACTAGATAGGATCACCAGTAGGTTAAGAATTACCCCAGTGGAGTTCTGCTGTGAGCTCACCACAAGAGTTTCTCCCAGGAGCACTTCAGAGCAGCTGAACCATGCTTTCAGGTAGGCTGCTTTCAGCAGGTGCCTTTGCTCATTAAATTAGACAACAGCAGCCCGGATTATTTTTGTTGATCCAGGAAATTTCCCACTGACCTGCTGCTAAATACACACCACTCCTCAGAAGCACATAAAGTCCTCATCCAGCAGCCACCTATAGAGCATAAGTTCACTGAGCAGTAGAAATGCCACAGTGCAGCCTTGGCAAAACACAGAATCCAAGTATAACTGCAGAGAAATACATGACAGGAGTCAAGCACAGCACACAACTCACAGGTCCACAGTTAGGTAAAATAAACCCCCCAGGAAACAACCTGCCACTGGTCAGTCAGGGCTGCTCACCAGGATTATAGCTGCTGCTTCTCAAATAGTTCCTGGTACTCACAATGTGTTCAAAGCTGTGCCTTCAGCTTGAGGCATTTAAGCAGTATTTGAACGTTCTTGCCTTAGTAAACAAGAGCCATTTGCACCAGAGGACTGGATACCAGACAACAGACTCTGCCAGCCAGGGAGAGCACCATGGCACCCACCAGTCACCCTCCCACCCTGAGCCAGCCAGCTGGGACAACCAGCATCCCTGCTGGCACACGGGGCTCTCCTGGACCTCTGCAGAAAACAGGCTGGAATCAGGTTGGACTTTGGAGCTGCCTTCCAGAAAGGCTCAGACAGGTCACGGGACACATGCTAGGGCCACAGATACCTTCACCAGAGTCCTCCTTGAGAAGTCAAGGGCACAGGTGCATAAATGAGGGGGCTTGCAAAGCAGCTTATGGCAGAAGAGCCTTATAAAGATTTTCATTGTGAGTTTGGTTGCTGTTTGTGTTTTGGTTTGTTTTTTTGTTTTTTTTCTAAAGGATATGAATGTAAACACATTCCCAGTGAAATCAGAACATATACTATGAAGTTATTTATGCATCTCTCTAGGTTTAGTCAGAGACAAAACCATCACATCCATCTGCTGTGCTTGGATCACAAAACTGATCCCTCAGACCTTATAACAGTGCCTGGAAAGGAAGCAAAAAAACATACTTGCTTAATTGTGTCTTTTAAAGGCACAGCCTCTTTTCTCCCTCTATGGACAGATAGGACCAACCAAGGTCCAACAGGTCTACAAGATGCCAAAGGTTTGATTCAGATCTCTTGAGAAATCACCAAGAATTAGAGAGCCTGAAACTCCCAGAAGCTCTCCTGGTGAGCCATCCAGCAGTCAGCCATCAGGAACTGACCCTAAAAAGGGGGTCACCTCCAATACAGTCCTTAGTTCACCATCCCAGCTTCATGCCAAAGCCTCCAGCTCTCCCCAGAGCACGAGCAGCACCTCAAGGGCCACCCCAGAGCTCACCCCTCATATCCAGAGAGGGGTCCCGAGCAGCCTGGCCTCGTAGTCCCTCACCTCAGGCCCCTTCATCCCGGAGGAGAAACTCCCGCAGCTTCTCGACCTCAGCAATCGAACAGGAGGATCCCCGGCAGCACCTGCGTCCTCCCTAGGGCCCCCATAGCCAAAGCGAGCCTCTCACCAGGCTTTCCTGAGGTATTTATGTGTGGATCTGCCAGGGAGGAGCTCGGAACAGCACTGCCCGGCCCGGCCCCGCACAAATTCGCTCCTCAGCCCTCGCTCACGCGGCGCCGACTGCGGGGGGCAGCGGCGTGGGGAGGGCAGGGAGCACCCCAGCCCTTGGGGGGACGGGGGCAGAGAAGGGACAACAGGGCTGCAAAAAGAAAACCAATACACACACAGGAGGGACAACAGGGCACCCTCAGCTGCAAAAAAAACACACAGAAACACACACGCGGCCATCCTGCTGTCCTGTCCGTCCCCCCCAGCCTTGCCTGCACCCCGCAGCAGCTCCTGAGGCAGCCGTGCCCGGCTCGCTTGCCACAAGAGGGGGACAGAGCACTGCACTGCCCGGGCTGGCCCCGCCGTGCTTGCCTGCCAGCATCCCCCTCCTACCCCTGCCAGCATCCCCCTCCTACCCCTGCCGGCATCCCCTTCCCACCCCTGACCTGCCGGGTCACCAGTGCCGGCCGGGATGCTCCCAGCTCCCACTTATGTATTTTGACTGACAACAGGACAAGGGGCGATGGTTAGAAACAGGAGTGTAGGCGATTCCATATAAATAGATTTTTTCACTCTGAGGGTGGGTGACAGAGCACTGGCATAGGCTGCCCAGGGAGGTTGTGGAGTCTCCTTCCCTGGAGGCATCCCAAGCCCACCTGGACACGTTCCTGTGTGACCTGCTGTACGTGACCCTGCTCTGGCAGGGGGGGTTGGACTCGATGATCTTTCAAGGTCCCTTCCAACCCCTAACTTTCTATGATTCACCCCCCCTCCTGCCCACCTTGTCTGGTCCCACCACTGTGACCCCAAACCAGGTGAAGGACAGCACGAGAGGCAGTGAAAATCAAAGAGGGGGTTCCCCTTGCTCCCCACTTGCCTGACATGTTGGATGTCAGGGCTGTCCCCACAGCTGGTAACCTGCCCACCAGCTGCAGGGGCTGGAAGAGCCTGGTGTGGTCCCACACAGCACCCACTGCCTCCTGTCACAGCTTCTGACTGCTGCACCATGGCACTCTGTGGTCCTGCATCACCATCTGATCACACACCACAAATAAAGTTGTTTGCTTAAAAGATATTTGAGCAGCTCTTTACCATAAATGACAAATCATTATTTAATTCCTTTGGTATTCATGGAAATAACATCAATCAAAATGAGTGCATCTGCTAGCTAAATATGAATGTAATCATCCATTAAAATGTTAACATTTATGAAAACTGTTTATTAAAATAAAGTGATAAGAATCTCATTGTGATTTGACAATCAGCTAATGTCCCCTTAAGGCAGAATTTGAACACTTGATGTTTGGAACCAGATAACATTTTAAATGCCCCATCAGTTTATAACTTCAGTTATTCTGAAACACAATTAAGCCTTTGCATTGCAACCCTGGTAATGGATGTCCTTTTTTTATCCTTCAGCACATAATATTGCAGCATGGGACTTCCCTTCCCACCACATGTACAAGCCCCAAATTCAGACAAAGAGCAGAAGAGGTGAGCACAGAGAGATAAAATGCAATCAAAACTGGGTGATTTTACCCTACCTGATCCAGTAGGACTCATGTGACAGCAAGAAGCACTGGAGTCAACTTGCCTTCAGGAATGGTGATACTGGGAGATACTGAAAAATGAGCATCCTTGTGACCCAGCAATCTGTGCCCAGGGACACAGTGATGAGACCAACAAGACCCAAGTGTGTACACAAGATATGGTCCTGCAGACCACACTGTGCTCTTGTCCCAGCTGGGACACCCATTTGGTCATGCATTTGGTGTCCTCTACCTCAAGCCCCTTTTTCCTTCTCTAAGAAGGGAGGTTGTAAGTGTAGTTAGATGACATTTTGCTGTCAGACAGCTGAGAACTATAAACAGGTTTCACTTTTGAGTCATACTTTCAATGAAACACATATCAGATCTGCTTCCTCATACATAAACCTCAGCTCACAGTGTGCCCAGACTGGCATGCAGGGACAGCACAGAGCCTTCATCTCCACAGAGATTTTTGGCCCTCCCTGTTTTGGTAACTTAGATTCAGATATGACTGTGACAAATTTAGTTGGCATCTGTTTGCTACATCTAGTGTTTCACCAGACAGCTCTGAGGGGATCCAGGCTCTGAGTTCTTGCTATGCTTTAATCTCCAGACTCAAGGAGCTCGGGTATATCTCCTTAAAAATCTCATATATGCCATTGTCTTTAGACAGATGCAGTTTTATCCTAAAGTACTGCTTTTAACCACAATTAATAATGAATCATAATGGGTGTACCTTTCATCAAATTGCTCAGGAGCTCAACTATTTCAGACACCCCCAGAATTGCTGAGCTTAGTCAGGAAGTTCTATGTCGAAACATTAAACATCTTCATCTTCATGTTTTAATTGATACTCTTAAAAACATTGAGTATTCTTAACACACTAATTCTCTACAAATTTCTGTGCTTCAGCTATTTCTGTTGAATTTGGTAAACAGTGGCTTTATAATTCCCGGTCAATTCAGCTATAAACCCCCAGTCACCAGCAATTCATTACATATTAGCTTTTACAGGATAGATGCAAATTCCTTTGATAACCACAAGGAAATTGTGAGAGCTGTCTTTGTCCTGGAGAATTTCCACTATCAGTCAGCATTAGTCAAGCACTAATGGACATTAAAAAATAAAGATTTGCTGGAGACTGTAAAAAATACATCATTTCAAGTTTCCCATGTGACTGAGGCCTTGAGAAATTGACTGGCATAGCTATAACAAAATAATTATCCCGTTATAGCTGTGCCTTTATAACTTCTCCACATGGACACTCTATTCTAAAATTTAAGTGACTTTATTACAGAATAATTACTCAAGGACTTTAGCCCAGAATGAGGTTCTGCACAGGAGAGTTTTGCCAGTGTGGCCCTGGTGATTTAAATTCACCATACTAAGCAGGTGAATTTTTCTGCACAGACACTCGGGAGCATCTGCCAGCAGTATTAGATAAGACATCCCAATTCTATATTATCTGAAAATTGAACTTCTGCACTGTACAGAGCACTGTATCCTAGCTGCATGAGCTCTCCAACAGGCAGGACATTGCCTCCCACAGGAATGGCCTCTACAAACTCAAAAAGGAGGACAGATAGACATCACAGAGTTGTAGAAAAAGTGGGATTTGATAAACCTAGGATTCCAATTTTCAAAATGCACAATCATTTCCATTTGTAAAAATGACCTCTGGCTGTCTAACCCTCTCACCCACTTGCCTACACTTTTGGCTAGAAAAAACACACACCTCCAATGCCAGGTGTACTTTGCTCGTGGGTGTTCCACTAAGGGGCTTTCAGCAGTCCGCAGGTCCCGTGTGGATTATGTTTGGCCTTCAAAAAAAAAAAAATGCTGTGCTCTTAGCACTCCTTATGCACACATTCATACTCCTTATGCACACATTCTGCAAGGCTCTGCCTTTAGCAAGCCCCCTCTGCCCAGCTGCTGGCTGCCAGCCTGATTCAGCTGAGTCACCCGGCCACAAATGATTCACGAAAGCCACTGAGGATCATCACAAGCCACATTCTTTTAACAAGACTTCACACGCCTCCATTAACAAACATTGCTACAATTTAGGAGACACGGGGAGAACCTCAAACCTGGGATGCTCAAGGGACTCGTAACACCCTCATCTTCCTTATACCAGTCAGCTCCCCATGGACACAGAAAGGGCTGAGAATGCCAGAACAAGGAGCTGCATCTTGCCTGATCTCGGCAGCAAAGGCAGCCCCAGTCTGTGCACAGAGACCACCCGGGAATCTTGGGTGCTTCAGGCACAGAGTCATTTACCACGTGTTTGAAATTGAACTAGTGGAAAGATCTTGTTCAGTCCCAAAACACAGCTGAGCTAACACAGAGGAATCAAAGGAAACACGCAGCCCTATTAAGAGCAGAATCAGTGAAGCCTGGTTTGCTGCGCATTTGTCTTTCAAAGTTGAGCTCCTCTGTGGATTCCCTCATGCCTAAAAGGCTGAGTTCGTGCCTTTTCTTTGACAGACAAGGGTTTAACAGCATCTCCTTTGCCTACAAAATGCTGTACATTTTCTTAATTGTGAAACCTCACCTGCCTGCAAATCAGATTTGCCTGAAATAAAAAAATAAGCATTACACACAAGCAGGCTCATAGAATCATAGAATCATAGAATCATAGAATAGGCTGTGTTGGAAGGGACCTCAGAGATCATCGAGTCCAACCCCAACTCGTAGGACAGAGCACAAGAATGGGCTTGTTTATAGAACTTTAAGGCTTTTGATTCATGCCACTCCTGGATCAAAGACTGGGGGGACATGGACAGGTAAATTATTATAGACTTCTCCAGTACTTCCCCATCTGTCAGACAAGGAGAGCATTGCCCCACTCCACACTGATAGAATGAAATTTGAGTATAATAATTATAAAGGCGTCTGCAGACCATGCGATGTAATTTATGTTCAAATCAATTTTTAATGGTAGTAAATCATCTAATTTTATCCCCATTTAAGACTGAAGAAATATTCAGGGAAATGTGAGTCTTCTTAACAAATTAAAGAAGTAAAGAGCTCCACATGTTTAGTGAGCAAAAATTAGATAATGCCCAACTGCCCAAATCTGGAGCAGGTGACCAGTGGATTTGTTTGCCTTTCAATCACAGACTGACAAGTTACTCTACACAAAAACTCTGGCTGTAAATGCTCTTCTCACATCTTTCAGGGCCAAAGCACTACCCTGTTCTTTCTCTCAAAGTAGTGACTCTAATGCCCCAGATGAAGCCTGTCTGTTGAGAAAAACATGGTTTGGGGGTTTCCCCAGGCATCCCATGTGAGAGGGATGGCTTTTCCAGGAGCTGTGAACAAACTCCACAGGACAGCTGGGGAGAGGATTGGGCTGGAGAGAAAGGATGAACTGTTTTCCTGTGCTACACCCTTCGTCTGAAACCAAGGGGAGTAGCCACACATGGAGCTTCCCATCACTAATATCTCTGTTGAAATAACTTCCATTTCACCCAGAAGTTTTGACATTCCGCATTCTCAACTCCTGCTCACACCATAACTGGGTTTTATTGTCATGGAAAAAAGAGTTCCGCAGCATTAGAAAGCAAGGAAATACTGAGCAGTTCCTGCCTTGCAGCTAAGCATGATCCAGGCTCCAGCACAGTCAGAGCCAGGAGCCTGACATCAGTGGGGCAGGGATTTCAGTCCTGGAAGCTTAGTTTTTGTTTTGTTTGTGTTAAGAGCCTGGGAACCCATGTTTGATAAGGTCAAGCAAGCCTAGCAGGGGTGATACACTTCTCCCCTTTCAAATCTCAGGCCCAGCCCAGACCACTTTGTGTGTGTCTGTGTCTGAATTATTTAACTGTCCAGATGGTTAAAAATAGCACACCAGCAACTCCCTTTCCAGTCTTTGACTGTTAAATGGGCCATCAGAGCCCAGCCAAGCTCCGAGGTCATGGCCCAGGCTGCACATGTGGACAGGGCAAGCTGGATGCCAGAGGGAGGGAGAAGCATGTTGCTGCAAAACCTAGTTCCAGCACGATGATATCAGCCTGTGAAAGAAAAGCAAGGCAAACTCAGAACACTATGAGGCTGCCAAAGAAAACACTGTCTTCACAATGAACAAAAGTCTGATTAATTATTAATTGCCTGCCAGCTAATTAGCATTCCCTTGGGCAGCTGTCTACAGAATGCCTTATATTTCCAACCCACCCCGGGGCCAACATCATCTATGCAAATGCCTTAGATCAGAGCTAGCAACTGATTTGTTGCCTGAAACAAGTTGTTCCCCTCCCCTCTCCCCTTCTCCTCCTGTCACCCTTCTTTTCCCCACCCAGGGACTTGAGCTCATTACAGTGCCAGCTAAGCAGAAAACATCCATCACTGACAAATCCCTTTCCCCTTCTGGTGCAGGTGGTGGGTTTGGAGGTCAGAAAGCCCCCGGCAGCCACCTCACACACAGCCCCCAGCCCAGGTACTGGGGGGACAGCACAGCCCCATCCCTGTTAGCCTGCTGCCTGGCCAAGAAAGAGGGGAGCATCTCTGAGCAGCGAGGAGCTGATTATCTGCAAAAAGCAAGGACCAAATCTTGGCTGTAGAACTGAAGGCAGCAGTCAGGGAATTCGGCGTCAGCTTAATGCTTGCGTTCAGCTCCTATTAACGTTAATGGGACTTACGCACATGCATCAAGGACAAGCAGACCCCTTACGAGAGCAGAAGCATAAATTACAGCTAAGTACAGGCAGAGCAAGCCTTCAACTTGCTGTTTTACCATGCTTAGAAAGATGCACTTTCCATTTTAAAAACTTAGCAGCTTTTTTTTTTGTTTGTTTCAAATGGAACAAGTCGATTCAGTGGTGAAACACTGCAACAGAACTTGGAAGTATCTCAGTTTCCCAACACACTGCTCACTCAGCAACAACAATACACAAATTTACACAAACTAGGATACTAATTTAGGATTACTAATATTCCAAGATTCACCTTTCTGGGAAAAAAAAGTGGGTATACTGCTGTCCTGACAGGACAGGACAAATCCCAAAGAAGGTTTACCAGTTTCTCCAAGTCCTTTACCCAGCCTCTGTATTTTACACCTGACACTGAGTGTACTTGTCACTTGTACTCACTAGATAAAATTATGCAAGGCAAGCAGACAAGGTTTTTAAGGAAAGACAGTGAAGGAAACAAGGATTAAGTACAGAGTTGTCTCAGGTGTCAAGTCTGGCCACCACCAACCAGGTGTAGCAGAGGGGTGAGCTGACCCAGAACCCAGTGGCAGTAATGGGCATCTCTCCAACATCATTCCCTGAGCTCAGACTGACACAGCAGCTCCAGAGGTCTGAGGAAAGATCCCTTCCCTTTGCAAGGTGGCCGGGGGATGAAAGCTGCCATGGTGACCAGAGAAACCCTCATTAACAGGAGCACATGATCATCAGGCCAGAGAGCAGATTCTTGGTCTGTTTACATATTTTTTTAGAACGAGGAGTCTAAGACTATGTGTTCTGGCTGTTACTGCAATATAAACATCATAAATGGACTGTTTTCCTACCCCAAAGGCAGAAGATATGTGCTGATAGAGCAAGACAATTCAGATAAGAACATTTTTTTTCAGAGACAAGGGACATAATTGGAGGAAAGTTCTTTTTTAGCCAAAGAATTTAATCTGCCATGTAAAAAATAAAAATTCCCCATTACAACCAGTCAAATTTTTATCCTCATCCTACAGGTTCCCCATCCCTGCTTGCCTAGCTCCAGCACTCCCCTGTGCCAAGAAGGCAGCACATTAGTCAAGTATGAGACTGTTAAGATACAACTCTATAGATCTGGGATATAACCCCTTGAAATATATAGACACTGCAGAGGAGCAGAGCATGGTTTTGTAGTACCCCTGTTACCAGTTCTTCAAAGAACCTGCAGCCAAGATGCACAGCCAGATATTTTATTAGACTACATTTTCCTCACGTACATGAGTCATATAAAGTCCATAAACTCATGAGGTCCAACTAAGTCTGGCATAAATCAGGGATAACACCACTGAAGCCAATAGAGCTGCACTAGGGTGAAAGTGGAATAAATCAGAGGTTGATCAGGTGCACATTCTCTTTAAGGTAGACAGACCATTAAGTGGCTTACATAGAGTCCTTATCACATTACAGTTCTGTAAATAACAGTCACCATGCACTGTATATAATGAATTGCATCCTGCACCATCCAGCAAATGGCCATTTTTCTTAGGGAATCTCTCAGCTCAGAGCTCTGGGACCAAAAATAATGGGCAATATTCTCCAGCATTCATGTGTGACATTCCCATTAGTATTAACAGGAGGTATGTGCCCAAAGTCAGGATGTATTCATTAGCAATCTGAATTGGGTATTACTGAGGCTCCCAATGAACATTCCAATTTCATCCCCAGCAATGATCCTCCTAGGGAGCAGCCACAGCTCCTTACCCACCTTTGCACAGCACTTGCACAGGAAAATATTTACTCAGTGGAAAGCAGAGTTGGGATCAGAGGAAGCAGGGCAGTCTGGCAGCATCTCTGAGCACCAAACCCCAAAGCAGCCTTGCTCAGCCCCAGGGCTTTGCTCAGAGCAGGGCTCACTGGTGTGTGCAAGGAGCATCCCTTAGAGGAGGTGGCATCAGGACTCTGAAGCCTGAAGAAGGTAAGAGAAGGGAAGTGAGGTGAGCACAGGCACAGGGCAGAGCAGCAAGTGAGCTAGTGAAGCCAAGTCTCTGACCTTACAGCCAAACACTCATTACAACTCATTACAGTGAAGCACTTATTACAACCTCCCTGCATTTACCCTAAGAGGCTGTGCTATGTCTCACTTTCCCATGAAGCTAAGTTGGCACCAAGCTTACATTGGAGGATGTCAAAAAAGAAACAAAATGCAACACAAATGTAGTTTAATAAATTTACTGATGAATTTTACAAGATAAATACCCAACCTGCTTGCTTTCCTCCAGATTTCTGCCTATATCTATATTTGTGTTTTACCATTATCTGCCTAATTTTTGAATTACATTTAAAGACTACTTGGACACAAAGCTAAAGGCAGATTAACAGGCAACCAAACTGTAGCTAACAAAGTCAGAGTATGCACATGTGCCCAGCTTTGTTAACAAGAATAAATTGCTTCCTGCCCCGAACTGCACCTAAGAAGAGCCATAATTACACTGGTTCAAAACTAAATATATGCCACAGCAGATGTGCTTGCTAAGAAAGCCATTAGAACACAAAGCATGGGGAGAGTGTGGCAGGAGAAAATAAATACAAAAATAAGACGTGGCAGAATCTGTACGAGAGAAAATAAGTGAAAGCCAGAGGAGGTCAGGAAGCACAGCTGCTTGAAATAATTCTGTGGAAAAGAAAGAGTTCAGCTGCATACCTTATCCTAAATCCTTACCCCTGAAAGTCTGAGCCTTGGCAATGCTGTTCCTGCCCTGTCCAAGGATAAGAACGTGGCACTATAGAGTAGCTTATGGAGAAGCAGAAGTGAGACCAACCACCCATCCTAAAGCATGAGGTCCCAAGATTTTGGAGGTGCTGTCCATTTAAAAAAACAAAAAAAAAAACCAAAAAAAAATTGTGTTTTGCATAGACTTCCTTCACGGTGGTAACACAGGCTACTTGCAGCTCTGAACTGGCTTAATCCCAGAGTTACTGGCCTGTAGATAAAGTGTCCCAGAACACTGTCCATACCTTTGACAAGCTGCAATTAGTATAATGGAACAATGTAAATAGGACTCTAACCTGAAGATGACTGACAGTGATACAATAGAGGGGTCAGGGGGAGGCTAATCCAGAAATCCAGTGTGCACCCCCCCCTTCAGCAAGGAATTTGAGTGCAACTAAAAATAGAAGGTGAGACTATCTGACAGCTAAATTGCCAGTGGTAGCTTAACATGGATTCAGTTACATTGCTCAGCGACCCTCAGTGAATTAAATAGATTGAAATGCTAATGATAGAGTGAATTCCCAGTACAGAGGTAGAATAAAGTAGTCAGATTAGGTTTCAGACAAGGTGAGTTCAATGGCAGTGGAGAGATCAGACTTTGTTTAGATCAAGGTACAAAGGTAATTTGTCTCGATCAGGGCAGAGAGATGCTTCTTTAAAGCTTAGGGGCTCCCCCATGTTAACTAACACACAAAACCAGCACAGACCTGACAAGCTATTTCAGAGCCTGTTATTTTACGTGATTGCTATCAACATTGAAACATTTTTCACTGGTCTCAATATACTTTTAACAGCACTGTCATTTATCTCCTAATTAGTTAAACGCTCCTCTGATGACAGATGTGTGATGGTTCACCTGGGCTGTCACTCACACTGTACTTATTTCCTCTCATCAGCTATTCTAACCAGTGTGCAGCTTTCATGAAACCATAACTGTGGAGTTTATTCTCTATTTTTTCAGGCTCACAGCTTCAAAAGCATGCATGAGTTCACCCTCAGTGCTCTTCCTAAAGCTCAGGAAACGCAGCCATAGCAAGGAGCCACAGACCTGCCCAAGTGTCTTACCTGGCATTGCACAGACCAAGCCCAGGCCACCTGCTCAACAAAATGTAAACCCCAGGCCAATAGTGATGCAAAGTGATACCCACAGAGCACATGCAAAAGAAAAAAAAAAATTAAGAACAGAGCCTGAAACTCCATCCAGGGTTCACCCATTTAAAACAGCCCTGGAGGCTTTCCAGAGTGGGTATATTACCACATAAATTCCAAGATCAATTTAGCCTTAAACAACTGATCCATCCCTTCTCATCCAAGGTCACACAGCAAGTCACAGCCATTGGATTTATAAAATCCTTGAAATAATGCACACTATCCAAGCATTAAGGGCAATTAAGGACCTCACTTGACAAGATACAGGGCTCACCATCACTTGGAGCTTTAAAAATTAGATTAGGCATCTTTCTAAAGGATGGGTTTCAATTCACTACCCTTGTAATTTGGGATAGTTATTCTCATAAGAAAGTGACATTGTAACTTGTCATTTGACTATCAATCAGTGGTGTCATAATACTTCAGTGTCAGTTGTCTATTTCCATCACAATGGATAAATAAGAATTATGTATTCTGGTGAAGAAAAAGCAATGTAAGCCTATGGAAGGTCAGGGGAGCCAAAACACATCATGCCCACGGGAGTTGCTTGTTCTGTAGTGTTTATGAAGCTATGAGCAGGAAATTCAAGCTCTCTGGCACCCATGATGTAGGTTTTAAGCACAAACCTCACCATCTGGTCATTGGGTTAATTACTATCTAGGAAAAAATATAAGAAAATTAGATTCTCCAGAGTGATAATTTGACTGTTGCAGTGCTGAGATACAAACAGGACCACTGTGAGATGGCAGAAGGAATCAATCCCTCAGCCAGACAGGATGGATTTTGAGCAGTCAACTTCTCAGACACTGCATATGGGATGGACTCACTTCTGCCTTCCTCTCCACTGAGGTCAGTTCTTGGTTTAGTCTCACTATTACTACAGGGAAAAGACCATATGGCCAGTGTTTGGGAACTGCACTAGACAGCTTTGATGACTCTCCATGAACCATCATACTCAGCATTAAAGGTTAACAAAAGTCTGGGACCAATCCTCCCCTCCTAAACCAGTGAAAATCTGAGTAACTACAGTCCCCCAGGCACAGAAAGGTTGGCAGCAGAGGCTCATCCCTTGTGGTTCCAGGCCTAAATGAGATTCAGCAAGTGGAAATAATTCTTGAGAAGCAGAGCCCTGATGTGCTCTCTCTCCATTCATAGTAACAGCCCACTTTATGCCAAGTGACTCATTACCATGAGTGGAGGAAACGTGATTCAACCAGAAAAGTACATGTCATTTGCATAGATTACTTTCCCACTTTGTTTCCATGCTGTGGAGTAACAGGGACTGCCTTCAAGACACAAAAAAAGAAAAAAAAAAAAAAAAAAAAAAAAAAAATAGTCCCATGACTAATTCTTTGCTTAAGAGAATAGATTGAAGAAAATACTGTGATGAAGGAAGTCTTGTGCTCAGTTATTTCTGGTGTTGTGGAAGTGAGGTGAAATGAAACCTAGTGCTTGGAGGATACTTCAAACACCACTTGCAAAGTAAGGAATAAATGTTTCTTTGCAGCCCATGGAAGTCAGTGATGGAAGAAAGAGGGGGCAGCCTCAGGCTGCAGTTTCTTTCCTTCCCTGGCTGGGTGCAGCTTCTGTTTTTGTTCAGAGGTAACACCACCCTTGTCAGCCCCTGGGGGAAGAGACTGCAGAGCTGAGGGATCACTTCTGGAGAGGAAGTGATCTCCTTCAGACTTGCATTTTGCTCTGGACATTGCAGCATTTTGCAAGATGAAACTCAAAGAGAGCTTTCAGCATTCATAGAGCAGATCATTAACCTAAAACGAGGATGTGATTTCACTTACAACTCTGCACTGAAATGTAGTAGCTGCAGTGAGCAGTTTATCATCTCTTCTCCTGAAGCACTTTCTGGCAGCATCACAATAGGAATAAGCAGCTGATTCCAGTATAGTCAGAAGGGCAAACCCAAACTGCTTACTTTGGGCATAAATGGTTTAATGTGACAGGGCATGGGGGAAGCAGAAGATCTGTCGGAATAACTCATCCCAAGTAAATTGAACTTTCCAAAGAAGCAGCATGCAAACTCTTGGATTTCAAGAGTTTCATCCTGGCTCCAGGCAATGTGTAATGCTTCACTTGACAACCAAGCCAAGCTCAAGAAAAACAACTTTGCTAGATTAAGAGAGCAAGGGAGGATCAGGGAGAACTGACGTGACACACAGGTCACCAGATATGGAGCTTATTTTACTGCAAGGGAGCAGTCAGACTTTGAATGAGGCAGATAAGCAAAAAAGACTTGAAACCCACAAAACCTTTCCCCACGCTTCAAACCATCTGCAAAGTTATTTTAAGCATGGAGAAACAAAGCTGCACCTTCTTACAGCAGCCCAAGGCAGACATGTAAATCAGTGTCCAACTACAAACTTGGGGTTTATATTTAAGGGAGTCAGCTCCCTTTGCTTGGCAGTTCTTATCATCCTGACCCAAGGGCTCAGAGGTTGTTATCTACCTAAAATTGTGCTGCTGCTTCTGGAAGAAGAGTCTCAGTTCTGCTCTCCTGTGTCACTGCAAGGGGATGCGTGGAATTATCTCTACAAGGTACTCTCTGAGTCTTCCAAGTAATTTTTCTCAAAATGCATATAGGAAGCCATCTGGAAAACAAAGAGAAGACAGGTAATAAGAGGGCACTGCAAAATAACTAGAATTCAGCAATAATGGAGCAAAAATTAAGTCCCTGTGGAGTGTCATTTCAACCTGGTTCACAGCAGGGATGCATTGCATTAATAGGGACCCAGGAGAGGACAACCACCACAGGATTATTCCCAGTTCCCACAGTCCAGACAGTTCCAGAAATCCTATTATTACCCTTCCCATTCTTACCATGTAGTTCCAACTCCTTTGCTTTCCCACAGCCCTTTGGCTGTGCTCCCAGCCACACTGGATGCTTTAGTGTGTAGACAGGGCCCTATGAGTCCACTCTCAGCAAGAAACATCACCCCAGACCTGAGCACAAAACTAAGACACAAAAAGAGCCCCAGCTGCTTGAGAACCTCCATTTAAATGGAAAAATAACACCCATTATGGGAGACCTTGCAACAGGAGAAATCACTCAGGTGATGAAACCATTGCTTCCAGCTGACAAGGCAAAGGGAGTGGCTTCTCCTTAGGAGTTGGCAGAGATTCAACAGCTGTTTGGGGATCTGCTTTATGCATGTTGCAGGTAGATTTCAGCAGACCTGTTTCCAGAGTGTGTTTCATAGCACTCACTAAAACACATCAGACCAAACAGTGGTGAGCATGGATTATTTTAATGTGAAATAAACTAAGCTGCAAGTAGTTCCTGGCACAGGTAATGTCTGCTGCAACCACCTCTGCAGGATTTTGAAGCCAGCAATCTCATCCTGTGTCTTGACATCCTCCAGTTTGCTCCATCTCCCACCAATGCTCAGGGCCCACGTGGATGTTCTGGCCCTGGGAGTCCTTCTGTGGGAAGAGGCCGAATCAGCTCTGCATTATCTCTGTTGCAGACAGGCCCTACAAGGCACTGTCAAACAAGCACATGGCATTTCTCACACTACCAGCTCCTCAGCTTTCCCTAAGGAAAAGATTTGCTAGCTAATTTTTTTTTGTCCCTTTCAGAAGAGGGGAGGGAGGAGGGAAGCCAGGCACAAGCCCTTGTAGGCACTGATATGGCCCTAAGGACTCCTCCACATTAAAGCTGATACAGCAGTGTCACTCCCACAGGCTGCTGTTGTGGTTTGTGTTTGCACTCTCTACTCTTTAATTACAACTGTTGCTGACAACAGTTTACAAGACCACTTGCAGCCCTTGTCTTGGAAATCAGTTCAGATGCCAACAGTTCCACTGTGAACAGGCTTAAAGCAAATGGGTAAAAGCTCTAAATTTGACACCAGAAAGCGTAAGTCTCCAAATAAAGGAAGAGTTGGGCTTCTCCAGGCATGTGGCAGGGAGCCCTGTGACCAGAGAAGACACTGGGGAACACCAGCCTCTGGTCACCAAAGCTGCTTTGTTTTAGTCTGCAATAATTACATGAACACATAAAAATCCCAATAACCTGCTTCATAAATAGTGGAAAGCCCTCCAAAACACCAAAACTTCAGCTTCTCAGCACTTTCCAAGGTCTTTGGATAAAGTGGCAGCAGCTGCAGAGCTCATCTCCAAGTGAGACCACCTTGGGCAGAGCTCCATAAGGAAAAGGGAATCAAAATGAACCAGGTGGGAGTTTACAAATGGGGAACCGAGGCACAGGAAGATTAATAATAATGATACTCAGCATTTCTTTATTGCTTTAAATGGTCCACACCCTTTACAGACGTTGACCCTCACAACACCCTGGGGAGAGCTGACTGGTTATTATTATCCTGTTTTTCACAGATGGGGACAAAGAGGCTGAAATGTGGCATTTCCGAGGCCACATAGTTGATAATTGGTGAACGTGACTCTGTGCTACAAGCCCAGCTCAAGCACTTCACATCCCTTGTGAAAAAAAATACTGCAGAAATTCTCCTTCTGACCAACCTTGTCTCCTTGTTCCATATAGCTGCAGACATCCAGAGCATCCTCACCCCCTTTGCAGAAGCAGGGCCCAGGGTGAGGTGGCTCCAACCAGCAGGGACAGATGACTCCTTTCTGTTCCCCAGCCCTGCTGCCACCCCACTTTCCAAGTGTGCATCCTTGCTGAGCTTCCTGCTTATCCACAACTCACCATACCACGGATTTTATTGCCCCAGTGCTTCCCATAACAACCTCCTCTTTTTCCCCTGTTTTTTCTAGCTGAAGGAAGACCACACAGGGCTGGGAATGGGGCTGAGCAGTGATTTCTGGGAGGATAAATAGAAAGAAGGGAAACAGCTACCAGGCAATGTTGACATAAGGCTGAGTGGAAATTACACAGTTTCTCACCAGCAGAGTGAGCTTCTGGAACAGACCTGGGGGAGCAGTAGCAGGGGGTGAAAAACAAGGATGAAAAACCTCTCAGCCAACCTATATAGTTTTAAGATGGAGCTTGATAAATCTACAGGGGTGGCTGCCTGGGCCACATGGGATCAGAGCTGGTGATGAAGGAGGCGTCTCCTGCCCTGGGCTCCCTCCATCTTCCTTGAAAGCACTGAGCTATTCAGCTCCCAGCTGCCAAGCTTCATTTCTTTAAAACCTCACCTGCCAAACAAACAAAGCTGGGGACTAAAGTGGTGATCAAGAAAACTGCATTGCAACACTCAGCTCCAGCTCTGTTCCCAGCACTTAGGGAGCTGGTGTCTTTCTTCCCTGAAGGAATACTCCTTCTCTCCCTGTGGCAGGGGCTGCACTAGGACAGTCCCACTGCACCAAGTCCCTGGGATGCTGAGCCATAGCCTGGGCAGTCCCCCAGGCTGGTGGCACTCAGCCTCTGTCTGTCACACCCAACTGCTCCAATTCACTCAGCTCTGCTACTGAAATAAATTAATAGACAGGGTTTCCTGTGCTCAGCCTGCTCTGCAGACACAGATCACAGCCTCGTTTTGCCAGGCTGGTGAAGAAGGTTGTGATGACAGTGATGGGAGGTGGTGTGATTGAATAAAATGTTGAGAATTTCAGTTCAAGGAGGCAGACCCTCTGCTCCCCTCCTTGTTTCCCCATGGGAAAGACATTCCTCATTCCTGCCCAAAATTGGGGATGCAGTGGGCACACTTCCAGCCAGAGGAGATCAAAGAGATGTGTCAGAGGCCAGGTCCTCCTTCCTGACCCGTGGGGTGTCAGAGGCAACTAAAACCCATCCATCAAATGTAAGTGCTTGGTTATTGCAGGGGGAGTTCTCAGGGCTTTGTCTCCATGGGAAGGTTGCACTGGTATCGTTCAGGGTATGAACACAAATTGCTGCAATCCCTTGGGACCCTTCTTCACTAGAAAAATGTCAATCTGTAGTGCCCATTAATTAACTCAGAGTAAGCTTGACTGGAAATGTGTAGTTTTCACATGAATCAGTAGGTTATATTAAAGACCAGCTCTGCATAAATTATTTACTGTATGATTCAGCAAAGCTCAAACATGCACTTAAGTTTAAATATGTGCTTGGAGCTCAGTGAAGTCAATGGAAAGCTACTAAAATGCTTCAGTGGACTGGAGCTTATTTAGATGGTGTGTGATTTAGGGATGGGCATTAGTGATCAAGAATTTCCAGTGTTTCACTTCATACTGTAGAACCTGAACATGTCCTCTTTTACTTGTGGTTGGAAAACTCCTGGCACTGCCAGAATAAATAAGACTCAAACCTATAGAAGATTCAAGTTTGGCTTGCTTAAAACTCAGTAGAGCTTTGTAGCCTCTGTACAGAGATGAGTCTTATTTTCTGCAGGTCTAATGCAGCCCCTCTACAATAAAGACCACTATTCCAGTTTTCTGCTTTCCTGGAAGGTGTTTCACTAGCAGACTGGACTGCTTTGTGCCAAGAGGCTCCAAGGCACAGCCCAGATATGTTGGAGAGCTTGTGAAACTGCTGTGTGCTTTTGGAAAGCACCAGCAGCCTTGGAATGACAAGTTACTGCTATAAATTTGAGAAGAGCATCTCCTGATCACCTGTGCTTTTCTGCCTGGGATGTAGCAGGCATAAAGCATGAACCCCAAGAAGGCAAATTTCCCATAGCTCTTTTCTCCTGCCATAAGAAGATGAGGTAGGAGGGTCCCAGAGGCAGTAAACAAACCATCCTTCAAGCTGGGGCTGTATTGCAGCTGGGGCAGCAGATGCAGGACTCAGGCTGTTCCTTGGTCTCTCCTGCCCCACTTAGCCTGTGAAGGGGCTCCTCTCCCTCCACCCAGTGTCAGCCCCCAGCACCTAATGACTGCTCTTTAACCTGAAAATATGACAGCACCGTGCTGCACTTGTGTGCTCCTGTAATCCTATCTTCCTACAGACACCCTTTTTCCTGCAGCTTAAATATTTTACAAATACATGTCTAAGTACAAACCTGCCACATTAACTCTTGTATAGAGGGTGCTTATTTTCAGCTAGGTGGCTAGGATTCCTGTAATATAATTTACCCTGCAGTTTGACAGAGCTGGGCCAGAATGCACAGCTTTTACTAGCTAAAATACAATAAAATATGCTACAAGGTGTTTCACAGATGAATCACTTCTAAACCATGCCTTTAAGTACTGTCTGCCACTGCAGTTCCTTATTGTAATATTTTGTGAGAGCAAAAGAAAAAGAGAGAGAAATTGTCCTTTAAATCTCTGCAAAGCCTACCATTCAGAAGGAAATTGGGACATTTGTTCTTGGAGTCAGATGGGTTATGGACAAGAAAACCATACACAACAGGGTTTATCGGGGTGGAGGTGAGTGGAATGTGTTTGTGCTTATTTATATTATGTTTTATTCAAATAGTGTTCAAGGGCCAGCTCTCAAACTAAACAGCACCCAAATACTGTGAAGAGCAGCTATGGTCCAGTGGGTGCAAACAATCATTTCATCTCAGTTCAAGCTGCCAGGCCACCAGGGTGGAGATCCCAATAGAGCAGAACTTCCCCATACCTTCTTTGACTGATCTCCCAAGGGATGAATCAGCTGCACGTGGACAAAGCAGTGAGAGAAATCACCAGCAGGTAGCCAAAGTTCCCACATTCAGCAGATGCCAAATGCTCTATCCAGTCCTTGCTTCCAAGGAGGGCTGTATTGGAAAGAACTACCAAAAGTGCAAACCCACAGGGGTCACAGGCTGAGGAGCAGACAGTTATTTGGGAAACAGCCATAAAAAATCCATGCCAAAGACCTTTGAACACCTCCCAGTACCTTAAATCAAACTTAAGCATAAAACCCAAAAAAAGTTACAGAAAAAGCAGCAGTAATGATCTGCAATGAGACATCTAGAGTCTAGCCAAAAGTTTTATATCCCTTACATTTCTGCTATTTCTCCCCTCCCCAGCCCCACAGGTTTTTTAGCATTCCCTGCCTGCCTGCCAGTGCCCTGGAGCAAGTGTCAGGTTATCCCCTGGGCTGCTGAAGTCCTTCACAGACCCCAGGGTTTTTCTGTAGATTGCAGCAGGTTGTTTCTAAGCCAGACTCCCCATGGGCTCTTCTCTCTTCTTTAAAGCTACAACTGAAATAATGTAGTAAAGGCAAAGCTGGAACAGAGCTGTCACAGCTGGTGGCCACAGCTGTGAGTTTGGGCCAGAACACATTGTTCTTCCTTCTGCAGATGCTTTCTGGTAATAAGATGCTTACTACTGAAATGTTTTCTCCTTTGACAATCTACAGCATGAACCAAAACCAAGGTCAAAGTCCATTTTTTTCCTTTACCATTTTGGCAGAATAAACAAGAAATCAGGAATGCTTCACTCCCCTCTGACACGAATAAATAATGCCCCTGCTATTCACTGCCTGTCAAAAGTTTCATCACGACACAAGTTCAGGTTTAGAAAGATATCCAGAGGCCATTAAAATGTTTCATGATAGAAGTAAATCCAACCTGCAAGGCAGAGCAGCTTGGGACAGGCACAGGAGTTCTGTATGCCTGGTGCCAGGGTGTGCATCCCCAAATGGCCTCATCCTGTAGGTGCCAGCTCCCCAGTCACTTGTACACTGAAGATAGAATCCAACATGGATGTAATTCCAGCAAGTTACTCCACCTGCCTTCACTGCCCAGTGCCTCCACAATCCCTGCAAAAAAGCTGTGAGCCTTTGGGGTCATGCAACCCTCTGCCCTGTAAACTCTGCTCAGCCTCTCTTTCAGCCCCAGAGATTTATGTCTCCCCACCATTTCAAGTAAACCCTCTTCCAAGAGCATGGCTGTCAAGGTAAGTTCAGGCATAAACCTGCCTGAAATACAGTTTGAGCTCCCCGGTGATCAGCAGGGTTTCTGCAGTCTCTCTGCTCCCAAAGCTCCCCAGTCCCCATAACAATTTCCAGCTGCCTTCATGCTCCCTGAGGCTCAGGGCTATAGCTCAGATTCTCACCCTCTGTGCTCAAGAGGCCTTTTTGGCAGCTCCTCAGCTTGCCTGAGGACCAGTCATCCCATAAAGCTCCCCAAATCCAGGGAGGGATGAGGTGTGGGTGCTCATGGGGTGGCTCGGTGCAGCAGTTCCATTTGAGGTGCCAGGACAAGAGCTCTGCACACAGGACCCCCAGACACAGAAACCAGGAGATGGAGGTCAGCACAGCCCTGGGGAGCCCCTCCTTAGCCAGGGCTTGCAGCAGGAGCAGAGGGGAATGCTGCAGGAAACCTCCCTGCCATTGGGCAGCTTAAGAGCCATCACAGAGAGGAAAAACTTGTCCTGGGTTGTTATGTACCTTGCACTGGAAAAACATGTGTCTGTTTATTTAGGGAGAGTCAGCTGTTGGCTCGGGAGGCTCGTGTGTATTTTTAAGACCATCTATTTTACATCTACCTTTTGGGACTGAGAAAATTTGCCCTTGCAGCAATGACTTCTGTAAAGATCAGAAATGGACCTTGCCTATTGCCTATTGATTTCATGAATGAAGAATGCAGACATGGCACAAGAACTGAGCGTTTGCACTACAAACACTTGTATAATTATGGGAGAAATACACAGTAATGAGGGGCTGACTGCATTTTCCTTAAGTGCAAAGTGTATTTAAAAGGAGAAGAAGGCTCCTAGAGCTTTTGAAGTCAGAAGCTGTTAAACAGCCAGCGGCTGGAAATTTAAAATTCCTTCACATCAGGGCTCTCGGATCTGTGATCAATAGGGATTAAGTCTGACAGGACTTTTCAAAGCCTCCAGCTTTATTAACAAATAGGAAACTGAAATTGTGAGGCCCTGATGGAGACACCTGGGAGCTCTGGATGCCAGGAGAGGGGTAAAGGGAGAGAGGATCACCTCTCCAGTGCTGAGGTAGTCACCTGAGCACCATACCATCCTGACTCAAGTCCAGCCACAGAAATGAAACCTAGATGCTAATTTCCCTTCTGTTCATTCTTTTCTCCCTCCTGAGGCAGAGGAGGTTTCCTGCCAAATTTCTAGACACACTGCTCCTAAGTGTGCTACTGTGATACCCAGTTCCCATCAGCAGCTCTCCATGCAGCAGTGTGGTGTTTGGTGTATGGGGTTTTGGTGATGACAGGATTTTTCCCCTTATTGGGGCAGACATCAGCTGGGAAGGTGATGATCTCTGCTGCCCTGGAGTCAATTTTCTGTTTGACTCCAGGCAAGGGAGGCATCTCTTGCCTGAGATGGAGGGAAGCTCCCTGGTAGTCTGCTCCAGCTCAGGTAGGCACCAAGTTCAATCCAGTTCTGGAAAAAAAGACAGCTGTGGGGCACAGGGCAGGGAGGGCAGAGACAGCTACTTGGCATTTCCTCCATTTGCAAAGGTCAATGTCCCTGGTTTTATTCTAATAAAACCTGGTCCAATTGTTTCTTCTGTTTTCTTTAAGCTAAAAGCTTCCCAGTTGTCTTGGGGGACCTCAGCTGAAGATGGAACAGGTCCTCTTCGAAATTCTGCCTGAGTCTGGGGGTGCCACCACAGGGAACTTCTGCAGGTCCTTCCAGAGCTTTTTGTAGAACTTGTTTCTGCTGCTATTGAAAGCCTCAAGTTATAAAGCCTTTGAGTTATAAATGAATGATACACATTTGTATCTCAAAGCAAATGGTCTGATTTGTAAGAAAAACTCTATACATCACATGAAGGTCAGCTGCTCAAATTCTGCACATCTGGGCCCACCCGAGTGCTTGCAGAGCTGCTTTCCCACATCTTTGGGTCTCTACACCTCTATGCAAAGTGGCTCATCAGGTTGCACAAGGCATCAGTTTGCCTGGCTACTTCAGCTCAGCATGAGGGACAGCATCTGCATTCAGTATGCTCCATTTCTTGTAGCAGAACCACTTAACACAGTGGGCTCATCTCTGCCTGCTGGCAGCAATCTCCAAAACATCAGCCAACAGCTGGAGCCTGCTCAGGTGAATGCCCCTGTTCCTCCTCCATGAAACATCACATCCCACCTTACTGTGCCCAGGGACAGGTGTGGGGATGCCACCTCTCTGCTCTCTGAAGGCTCTTGTAAAGAAATAAAATAATCTGCACTTACTCCTGTCACTTGAGGAGAACCAAACCTAAAGCAGAATAATTGATCTGAGTCCCTTTTTTCTTTTTTTCTTTTTAATCAAAGAAAGAGAAATTAAGATTCTTTCCCTTTTGTTTCAATTTTCCATTTGAGTGTGGACTGAAAAAAGCAATAGGTCTGAGGCCCACAGAGGCAGAGTCCAGGCAGCAATTGTATAAAAGAAGAGCAAAGATTAAGAACTTAGTTTTGATCAGATCCAGAAATAAATATCTTCTTCTCCTAGTGTTTTTTTTTTTATTTACCAATTTTTGCAGTTTTACTAGTTATAAACATGCTGTCTTTTGAGAAAAAAAATAGACTCCTGAAAAATTAAGAAATCCAGTCCCTTTCTTTTTATCTCTAGCAGGTGAAGGACACCAGAAGAGATTTCCTTCTCAGCAGACACTGTACCCAGCACCATGGTTTCATTTACAACATTTCCTGCATGAATAACCTAAGCCTTGTTGTTGCCACAGTCTTTGGATTTACAACGTGGTCAAAAGTTTGTTATTTTCTTATCTGCCTTCCACTTGCCTTTGCCTGGCTGGGGTGAGGAGTGAGGCTGAAGGGAGTCATCTGCCTGGTGGGAACTGCATCTTAACCAAGTGGCAGCTTGAACCTTCAGGAACCCCAGTAGCAAATCTCAGCCAGAGGTGCATCCTAATGCCAAATGGCTGAGATGAGCCCAGCTCAGAGCCCGAGCCTCCTGTCCTCCTCACAACATCATCGGGCTGACTGGCAGAGCAAAATATTTGATGCTGCTGGGAAAGGAACCGACAGGGCTGGAGATTTAATCATTTTGGATTCATCTTGGCATGATGCCACCAGTGCGTCTAAATGGAGCATTTAATGTTTAATGTGCTGCTCTGACTGAGCTGTGACCTTCTTGTGCAAACTGCACGTTGGGGATTTCCCATGCCATGTCACTACAAGCAGCACGGCCACTGACACCGCTTGAAGTGGGTGAAAAGCACCCGGGCTCACAAAACTGGTCCTGGGACCAGAGGGCCCCAACCTTGGGCTTCTCAGCTCAGCAGCACATGGTCACAATGCACATCATGACACTTCAGGATGTCATTTCACTGCCCACGTTGGTCTGTGCCTGTTAAATTATTGCAGAAGTTCAGAAAAGTCACCCTTCTGGTAACACATCGTTTGGCTCAGGGAAATACAACAACCTGGGAAATAAGGCAGC
This sequence comes from Heliangelus exortis, assembly GCF_036169615.1. Taxonomy (NCBI): domain Eukaryota; kingdom Metazoa; phylum Chordata; class Aves; order Apodiformes; family Trochilidae; genus Heliangelus; species Heliangelus exortis. The sequence goes on along the minus strand of NC_092440.1, from coordinate 7,641,692 downwards.
ACCAACATTAGGAGCCTCCTATTCCCCTGCACTCCACTCCAGATAAGATTTTCACAGCTGGAGAGACCAGAGTAAGATGAGACTGCAAGTCCTGTGTCCCTGTCAAAGCATTAGAAGATCTGGATGAGGAGACCTGGATCTCTGCCTCACATTGTACAGAAGTAGAATAGGTACTAATAGATTGTAGAAACCAAATCAAAAAGGAAAACGCTTATTTTGTGCATATATTTTCTTCCATTCTTTCCCCCAGCCCAGCAAAATGCCAGATTGCTACAACAATGCAAACTTCCTGAAGATGCCTTTACTGATTGTTTGCATTGCTCCCCACTTTTCCTTTTCCACATCATTCTTATTGGCTTGCTTGGTTTCCACTGCATCCACTTCTCCACCAGAAGAAATGAGCACCACACAAGGTAGGTGTGAGAATGATTTTAAAGAGAAAGAATTGAAAAGCACTTAAGGCAAATTAACCTGGGATCAGATTGTGCCTGTCCCTGTTGACTGTCATTAGTAGTTTTCAAGAACTATCTAAACTCTAGGAGAAAATTTCAAGTATTGATGGTTATACTTTGCCTCAGCACGGGTCAGAAAGAACACAAAGCAACCCACCCTGCACACCCTAAACTCTGCCTCTAGGAGATTGCACTCTGCTTTGCTCCTGTCCTGAGTATGAACACCATTAGCTGAACAAATAAAGTATTTGCTCATTATTAATACGGGTTGGGTTTGAACCTATATGATGGAAGGGAAAACACCTCTGAGTCCTCCCAGGGGAAAACACCCCCCTGAGTCCCAGCTCTGCTGGCAGCAAGAAGGGAGCAGCCTCCTGGAGTGCCTCCTGCCAGAGAGCCACTGCTGTGGCAGGGAGTTTCCTAGTGGGAAAAGGTTGAGAGCAGGGTGAGGTTTGCTGTGGTTTAGGTTTGCATGTTCCATCAGTTGTTTTCTCCAGGAAACTCTTGTGTATGCCTGGTTCTCAGGAATTGAATGTTTCACGGTACATAATTTAGCATCTCTGGTAGGATTTCCTCACCCAGGCCCTCAGCTGAACTGCTCAGAAATGTTGCTGTAGCTCATTCAATGGCTTCCAGCTCCAGCTGTCTCCCAGGCTGAGGAAACCTGTTGCTGTCCAACAATATTCCTTGTCCCTCAGGTCTCCCGGGAAGAGGATCATTTCTTCTTCCCAAGCTCTTTGCACAGCCCATGATCTGCTGCCACATCCCTCAGCACCTCTGGATGTAATGAGCTGAATCTCACAAAGGTCAGAGCTGGAAACACAGATCCAGAGCCAGATCTAATGAACTAAATGCAAAGACTCATTGCTCAAAGTGCCATGGAGGAGGAAAAGCCCATGGTCACATCAGTGTTCCTACCCAAGGATGCAGCTTGCTTGCATTAGAAAATATACCCAGGTTCCAGTATGGTTTGTAGAAGAAAAAAAAACCCAGATTATTATTTTTTTAATAAACTACTATTTGAGAAAAGATTCAAGTTGGGATTTTGCTCAGGCCAGAGGACCTAGATAACACCTCTGAGAAATGAGACAGGGCTCAGACAACTGACTAATGAGCTTATCTGGATTGTCTGTGGGTTTTCCTTTGTCTCCTAGCCAAAACTTGAGAAAACACCTGAAGCAAAAATCTTATCTACACTCTTCAGTTTTCTTTCCTTCCCTCCCTCAACTCCTGCACTGTGTGCTGGGAGAATAATTTCTTTCCCTCCTCCCACCATCTCATTTATCAGAACAGCACTGGTTTTGATAAAATAACATTACATTTCTAGGACTGGGCCCCAAACCTACTTGGGAGGATTAACAAATCTTTCAAATTTAATTTGTTCAGCAAACAGCAATAAGATAGGAAGAAATCTGTGAAAGAGCTTCAGGCTAAGACCCCTGCTGACCTCCCAGCTGAGTCCAGGTACCAACACACATCAGTTATGGCAAGTGCCAGTGCCCAGCCTAGCAGATACAATAAAGATGGAAAAAAACAATAACCAAAGCCCAGGCAAGAAGTCCAGCTGCTTACCAGAGGCTTTAGGAAATTCTGAGCAAATTGGAGCAGGTTGTGTTGGTCCAGGGAACACAAGGACATCTGAAATATTTGCAGATGGCTCAAGTGGAAGGGCAAAGCTGTGCAGGAAGCTGCCTGCAAGGGAGAAGCCCCTGGCAGTGTTTCACTGGAAGGGGAAAAGGAGGGATGCACAAGAAGATAAAACAGAGCCCCAGGCCCAGCCGTGAGTTTGGAATAAAGGTGACTCCAGGCTGATGACACTGAGATGAGGAGAAAGGTAGGGGCTTGGGACTCATCACCAGTGTAACAGGAACAGTGGCTCTAGGGACAAAATGGCATCTAATTTCCAGGTTAATTCGTAATGGGAAGAGCAAGAAGTGGACAGAGGATGCCAGAAAGATGTGAAAACAGAAGAGCAGCTGACTATGCATACCCAGAAACATATCTGCTATGGGATGTACTCCATGTACTTTAGAGACATCTCTCTACTCCCCCCAAGCCTGATGACTCTGGATGCCCTTTACAGTCAGAGGAGAGAAAGAGGGCCATTTGCAGCATGATTCATCTGACCTATTTTAGCCATTTACTCCAGCACACAATGACTCATGTCCTTGGGGTGCCCATTTCTTTCCTATAAACAGGGGTCGAGACAAGTAACTCAGATGTAGACATCCACAATTAGATGTGAATTTGGACAGATGAATTGTGCCTCAAATGTTCAACCAGAAATCAGCCTACAAGCTACACCAAAGACAGCTCTGGTTAATAGCCACAATAGGGAAGAGAAACAGGGTCATTCAGTCTTTTTGATGGTGCATAGCTCCCTGCACAAAATGCTTAAAGCACTGGCTAAAAAGCACTAGCTAAAAGATTAACCACCCTGTGGATGGCTGCAAGAGTACTACTGGAACAGCAGCAGAGATGAGTAAAAGGAGATTCATTACTGCAACTATTTTTCTAACCTGCGCCTGTGTCTAATTAATTGGTGTCAGATCCCTTTTTCAATCAAAGGCATTTGGCAAAAGGCAGCACAAATCAAACCAGTTTGTCATGCCATCTGCTCTCAGGGTGGGTTGGTAAAGGCACGGATGGGCGTCTGGCCACGGGCTTCCACTCTCCCAGACTTGAGAGGCCACACAAAAAGCTGGTGCCAAGTCTCTTGTTAATCCCAAAGGTCCCTCATGCTGTCAGCACAGCTGGTGCTGTGTTCTGTGACATGGGGCTCTGGGGAGCCCCTTGGGGCTGCAGTAGCTGGCAAGATCTTGGGAGGTTTTAGGAACCAATAATTTGGACAAGTCAGGTCAGACCACTGGGAAGGCTTTTTGTTTTGACAGGTTTAAAGTGTTTCTCATTTCAGCCTGTCAGTCTGATTTCCTGTGGCTCATACATTCACACTGTCTGTATCTCCCTCAACAACTTTGAACTCATTGAGCAATTTCAGCCAAATTTGACAGAGAGATAACAGCCTCAGAGACGATTCAGTTCCTCAAAGGTTTGCAAAAATAGACATCCATGTAAAGGAGAGAGATGTTCTGAGTAACCTCAACTGAACAAAAGGCTGCAGCTTGTGCTCAGCTTTGACTGGACACCAGAGAATCCACAGGGGAAAGAGCCATTGCAGATCCCTCACAGCCCAGCCCTGGGGACACTTTTGCTGGACACCCTCCAGCAACACAAGAGCAAACCAGGCCCAGTTTAACCCAGCAGCATTGAAGCTCCTGGGATATTCTTCAATTCTTTAAGGTTTTTTGGTGACAATTAACTGATGTTTCAGTACATAAAGTTATCTCAAATTTTAACAAGTGTAATGTTTTAATGTTGCAGTGGCAGTTTCAAATGTGTTAATTCAGGAGATTTACATCACTGAGATGAATTCTGGAAGGGAAAGGTAAGGATTTTCTGATTTAAAGCACTTGATGGGAAGGTTCCCACATTCAACCCTCAGGGCAGCAGCTTCTGGGGCAGAATTTCCCAGAAAGCACCATCCCAGGGTGAGCCTGGGCAGGGAGCACCCACTGGCACTGACCAATGTCCCTGACCTAGGAGGGGATGCACAAGTCTCTGGCTGTCCTTCCCACACCCCACAGAACAGAGAACTTTGAGTGGCTGTCAGTTGGCTCCTGGTCCCACTTTGGGGCCCTCGAGTCTCTCTGGGTGCTCTGCTAACCCTTTGCAGAGGTTCTGGGGGAGCAGAACCCTGACAAGGGGTGAGCAGAGAGGAGACTGCCAGCCCCACAGCCACAGGCTCAAGCCAGGGTCAGGGGATCTTCCAGAGAGAAGAAGTGGGAAGGAAGATGCAGCTCTCAGTGAGGCTGGCACCATGGGAGGCAGGGTAGTCAGGCTCACAAGGATGCCAGGGCTGTGGATGAAAAGGACAAGCTCCATATCAGCCAGGAATTTGGCACATTCTGGGCCAAACCCTCCCTGGCTCACTCCCCAGGGAGAGCTGGGTGTCTGCTGCCAGAGCAGAGTGGCTCCAAGAGCCCAGGGCTGGAGGCAGCCAGCACTGAGTTACAGCTGGATGCTCCTCATGCAGGCTGGCTGGGTGCCATGCCCTGTGCCTGCCAAAAGGACTTGCCTGCAGAAAAAGGGCAGCTGAAGAGTGAGGAAAAAAAAAAAAATTAATCCTTTCCCCAGCACCAAACAAAGCCACAGGCACTCCCAAGGCAAGGCTGGAAGGCAAAAAAAATCCACAGCTCTGTGTCTGCACCTCCTGGCCCAGGTGGTGGGAGCAGCACCCAATCTGTCAGCCCCGTGTCAGGGGTTCATTATGGGGAAACACAATTTCTGCAGCCTACACAAAACCTTGCAAAATCTGAGCATGGGAGGGGCAAGAGCTGTGAAAATGATGAGAGCAGCAGCATCTGATTTTTGTTGTCATCTCTCAACTCTCCCCTTTCCCTTCCCTTCCCACCCTAATCTGTAACACCTGCAAAAGCCCCTGACAGCTCTGCTGTCCCAGAGGAAGTAGCTGCTATAAAATGGTAAGAACTGGCTTCCTCAGTTGCTGCTCCTCACTGGAGTTCAGCATCCAGCCCTGGCTGTACAGCCACTGCCTGGGAAATTCCTCCAGGCTGCCCCTTCAATGAACCTTTAGCCATGCTTTTTTATTCCTCAATCTTATCACTTCCAAAAGTGTCAGAAGCCAGGAAAGGCCAGAAATATGTGCTTGCAGTGGGCTGCCACAGTCTTAGGGAAAAAAAAAAAAAAGGCAACAGAAGTAGGGGACTGACTCTAAGGGAAGAAGCACATAAAAAGTTCCAGACATCCTGAAGTGCTCAGACAACATGAAGGCAGCTGTCGGCCACCCTGAGAAAACACAGATAAGCCAGAAACCCCCATCTCCTGCTTGCCAGAGATCTGGGAGCTGGAGGAGAGCTGAGCAGCAATGCAGCCAGAGCTGCCTGGTTACCAGAAACTCCTCACCAGCAGCCAGGGGAGCAGCAGGTGAAGGGGTGATGCTTTCTAGGCACTGCCTGTGCCATTTAGACACACACCAGCCACATAGACATCAATCTTTTTTCAATACAATGTGTTTTCCCCCCAGCACAGATACTCCTGCAGTTCATGTAGCATGAGGAGTACATTTTGCTACCTCAGTTATTATAAACAAGTTCTCTGCTGGTATTATAACATATTATATTTATTATATTATATTATAGTCTCCTTCTCTGGAGACATTCAAAATGTGACCTCCTGTAAATGACCCTGCTCTGGCAGGGGGGTTGAACTCAATGATCTTTCAAGGTCCCTTTCAACCCCTAACTTTCTGTGATACAGAAACAAACCTCTCCCCTCTCCACAGCCATAATTGCCAGGACCAAACCCCCCACAAGAATACCAGGCTGTCCCATTGCTCTACAGCAATGCTGCCCACACTGATGGGTACCACAGATCATGCCACATCCAGCCAAGCCCTCCCAGATGGCCACCCTCAGCCCAGGGCTTCCTGCCACCCTCTGTTCCCAGGCAGCTTCACCATCTCTGATGATACATCAGGATTACAAAGCGTCCTCTAAAAACCACAAGAAGTGGGCACAAGATGTGGGCTTTCCTCAACCAGGGGAGCAGTGCTGGAAGAACCTGCTGGGGGGTGGGTGCAGAGCTCACACAGATGCACTCGTGCTTGTAGGAGATTGAGTTTACAACAGTGGCTTTTAATGGTTTCTTACACACTGTTCTGCTGATTGATAGCTTACCATGGAGCTGTTAACACAGCAATATCCCAGCCCTATTTACAGACATCTCTGCACATTTACTTTGTCACAAGTAAACTCTGCACACCGCAATAAAGCTTAAGGTAATGACTTCTTCAGCACAAAGCCAGCAATTTCCTGTCAACTTGGTTTACAAATGGCTAACTCTGGGGTTAATTTTCTACTCTGGCTCCAAAGATTGCTATGCAAAGTGAGGATGAGGGGAAGGAGGAGAAACTCCAGGCTGCCACTCTGAGCTGTGGCATCCCTGAGTGATGAACACGATTGGGCAAATGCATGCCATGCTCCTGTGTCCTTGCCCACAGGCACACACTATTTCATCCTCTGCCCACCAGCAGGAAAGCAAGTGAATGGCAACCTGAAGTCTCAGACTCATTCCACGCATTAATGTTTTAATGTATCCTTCTCAAAACCAACATTGCTGTTACACAGCTGAGAAGATGGTGCCATGCCATGAGGGGAGCCACAGTGGGTTTCTCCAAAGCCTTTCTGGGGCAGATGCACAGAGCCAGGCATCTCCACTCCCTGCCTCTGGCAGGATGCAGCAGTATGACCAGGCAAAAAACACTCATCCACTGCCAAAAGCTGCAGCTCCACCATCCCCACAGCCAGGGACAGGGCTCCTGTCCTGTCAGCAGTGGAGCAGAGCAGCCTGACCTGGGCTGTGAGCACCTGCATGGGCTCTAAACCCTTTCTCTGGAGCACACAGAAAGGGTTCAGTGAAGGTGTAAAGCAGGCAGCTGGGCTGTGGATAACACACACACTCCCAGTCATCTCACTCCCTTCATCAAGGAAAACAAAGAGGGTATCACAGCTCTCTCCTCCATGGGTCAACCTTCATGTGCTGAAACTAGAAGCTTAACATCTCCAGCCTCCATCTATAATTAGTGCAGAGAGGATGTCTGAGGAAAGGAGTCTATTTTAGGTGTTCAGAGTCACCTTCCTGAGACACCTTTTTTTTTTTTTTTTTTTTGCACTGACCATATAGAAAGATCTGAAAGTAGATACCTAAAATAGATGGTATAAATATGCATTGGAAGCCTGGAGTACACTGCCCTTTAACTGGGTTATGATGTTCTTCCTTCAGAAGAGTGTGAAAACACTTTGTCCCACTGAAATCTAAAACACTGCAGCTAGGAGGGTGATGCAGCAGCTGATCCAGGCACAGAGGAGACAAGATACTGGTAGAGATTTTGCAAACCATCTCAGCCAGCATCCTAACCCCACTGGAATACAGCAAACTGCTCTGCCCTTGCCCTGGTGTAGGGACTGTCTTTCTTTCTGGCAGGGACACTGAATGATGAGAAAATGGCTTTGGTATGGATAAAAAGGCAAGAAAAGTGAATATAATACCATCTGTTTAGAGGAAAAAGAAAAAAGAAGGCCAAAGGATCAAGAATTCCTTTTGGCTTGGTCTCAAAAGGTAGGTCTGTATGTAACATTTTCATTTTTGGCCATGGCTGAAAGGAGAAGAAACTGAAGGGCATCCCCCCAAAGCAGTCCTGCTTATGTGTGGAGGGGACAGCACTACAGGAAAATCTGCTGTTAAGCTTCAGAGTTTTTCCAATACTTCAGTCCAAGGTTTGGGGCTTCTCTTTTCCCCCTCATTTCCCTAGTTTTATTTAGTTTTCACAGTGCTCTTTCACAACCATCCCAAACTAAATTTTGATTGTTTAGAAGAATCTCTTCTGTTTGTAAGAGCCCCCTTAACCTTTTTTTGCCTGGTTCCCATTTTTTCATTTCTGTCCAGAAATCCCTTGGTCTCCTCTTTCCATTATGAGCTGCTGTAATGTTCCCTCCTCCCTTTCCTTATTTATCCTAAAGAAAGATTCCCCTTGGACTTCTCAGCTTCCATGAAGATTTCTTCAGCCCCTTCTGTAAATACTTCAAAGCTTTAGAGAATGAACTGCACTTTGGTTCTGCCTCCTCTTAAACAGCTCACTGAATATGCTTCTTGTTATTTTTAAGAATCTGTTAGAATTAAACCCTGGTAAGATATCTGCCACCATTGTGGGGGACAGCACATTAATCACAGACACAGTCCCATCCCCAGCTGCCTGGGCAGGGCCCAGCCTGGGATTGATAAATTGCACCTGGAGGTAACAAATAAATCCAAGAAGTCATTTGCTTTTTATGAACAGGAGTGGTGGGGGATCCAGCTGCCAATGGAACCTGGGTGGAAAGAGAGCTGTGACTGGAGCTCCTGGCACAGTTCCCTTCCCATTCTCTGCTCCCTGTTGCACCTGATGTCCACCCACAGAGCAGCTCCTGCCAGGTTTGGAGGGCAAATACTGAAAGGAGTCCCTGGGATGACCACGAGAGTGTGATCCTGCCTTCCTGGGGCTTTCTCCATCCCATGCCTGCCTGGGCTGAAGGAGGAATTTCACTGCTTTCAGCCCTAGTGCAGCAGGAAAGCTCCTTGCAAGGGGCAAGGCTGGACCCAGAGGTGGTGTCCTGGTGACTCCCCAACTCCTGTCACCCAAATATCACTGTTTTCCCCCTAACTAGGGTGCTGAGCACAGTCTCCAGAAGACAGAGCCATCCCTCATGCTACAGCTTCTATACCCAGCATAAATGATTAACTGTGCATCTGCTCCTAGAAAATACTGCAACTGATTCTGTTCAAAAGTATGAGGTCAAGAAAAACCCATCTGCTGTAGTACTGCCCAAAATACCATTTCCTGTTTACCCCAGATCACAAAGTTCCCATGCTAAGCAGCCTTTCATACCTCTGCATTTCCCAAAGCCCATGCTCATTGCTACCAAACACCCCCCAACCACCTACACTTCAGATATACTGAAGGGAGGATCAGAGACAGGATGTGATCACAGGAGAGATCAGCAGAACACAGGTTAACATGTTTCCTCCCTCCCCCTTCCTTTTCATATGAATGTGATTAAAGCAGCCTGGAAGGGTTTTCCTGACATGAGCAGCAGATTCTCCAGAAAACCAGAATCAATGCACAGGCAGCAGGGCTCAGATCCTGGGTGCAGGAGGAGCAATCTGCTGGTATCCACTCGATCCACCAGGAGAAAAGCTTTTCCCACATGGGTGATCTACTAGACATCAGAGAACTATTTAGATATTGGACTTCAAATCACAAAGTTGCATTAAAACTTGTGTTGTGTTTGAGGTTAAGCACTCCACATCAAGAAAGAGAGAATTGTTGTTGTCTCTGCTGGTCTCTCCCAAGGCTCTGATTCCTTTGGGTGCCAAAATGGCTCTCTGCTATCTAAATCTCCCTTTTTTCAAAGCCAATCTCCCTCTGGGCAAGGACGAATTAAAAAGAGTCTCCTCTGAGCCTGTCAATGCCACACTTGAGGGATAAACCTGTCCCTCCCCTGGAGCATAACATACAGATGTGGTTTAGGTGACCCTGATGTACAGAGCATTCAGGCTAAAACACCCACAGGGGACACTGACTGTGGTGGTGTCTCACAGACACCAGTGACAGAGAGAGTTTTAATCATACCCTGGCCTGGCTTGGGGCAGTGGCAGCAAGAGGAGTGCCAGGAGAACTGCAGAAGCAGGGCCTCCTGCTCTGCCCAGCAAAGGAAAACATCCTTCCCCCTGGGGGAAGCATCACAAAGCCAGGACATCCCCATCTTCTCCCTTGCAGAAGAAACCACAGCGGTGCTACAATGCCATCCCCCCAGCCTGGTGCTTTGAGGATGGCCGTGGCACTGAGCCACCCACCTTGCACCTTCAGAGCAGCACACAGATAGAAATGCCAGTGAGAGGTCTCATAACACTCCTGGCCTGCCTGGGGTGTTCACACCATGTTCATCATGATGGAACATCAACCCAAAAAACCCCACCATGGCCATAATCAGCAACTAGGACTTTTTTTTTTTTTCCTCCTTTCATAAACTGGGTTGCTCTGATATTTGTTCACAACACAGCCTGTGTATAGCATCAGAGGGTGATTACTTTCCTGCCAATTACTCCATTAAAGTTCAAGTGGAACGATGTACTAATTGCCTTGTTATAGCTATTAAAGCTATGTTATGCAAGCAAGGCACTCCTAAGAGTATCTACTGTATGGTGATATTGGAGGATATATTTCATCTCCTAAGAAATGAATGCTTATACAGTCATAGCCTCTTTGACCACATAAAAATTATATTTTTATATGCTATATATAAATATAACAATAGTTATATATATAAATCTAATAGCAACATTCAAGCTCAAGGTTTGCTGGAGAGATCTCCAAGCTGCTGAAAGCAACTGATGCTTCAACCACCAGAGCTAAAGCATATACACTGTACTCAGCAAATCCAAACTCTTCAAAAGCACCAAACACAGCAAGAAGCATCACAGCAAACATTTCTCAGCATGCAGGAGAGGATAAGATTTGAGGAACCCATTCTAATGCTCAGTAAACTCAGTGAAAGTAATTTATGATTATTTCAGTGGGCTAAACTGAGCAAAGACTACTGCTAAAGGAGTCCTTTAACCCCCAGCTCAGCTGGTCAGATTTCTACCTCTGTGTTTTGCTGGGGGATTGCTTGGGAAGAGGCAGGAGATAAAACTGGGATTCAGAAAACAATCGTTGTTTTCTTTCTGACTATTTGAAACTGCAACTTAGTTTTTATCAGTAACAGCCTGGTACAACAGTGGCACCAGGTAGCACTGTGCTACTGCTGAAGTGCAATCCTTTCAGTTTTTATAACGTGGTGACTCATTTTGGTGTTATCTTTATCATGACATCTGAGAAAAAGTGTGAGAAAAAAGCAGCATTTTCCAGAGACAGTAATGAGGGATTCAGTAATATTCAGATCTAAATATGATATGAGCTTTTGAAACTATTCAAGTTAAGCTCCAGTCTGGAAATGTTGTACTGAGACCATGCACTATGCTAGGCATAAATCACATATATAAATAGGCAAATTTTAGTAAGGAAATAGCACTGCCAGCTAACAAAAAAAAAAAAAAGTCTTCTACAAAACTTCAATTCCAGCTTTACCTCTCTTGTTAATCCAGGCCCAAGACTTCTCTAGGTCTCCTGATACCACATGGAGACCTCCTATGGCAGCAGGACTCGGGGCACAGAAGCCTCTGTGGCCATTTGTAAGGCTGAAGCTCACTCTCAGGCCCTCGTGAAGCTGATCTGGAGCAGGTGTTGCTGTGTGCTCTCAGCAAGGCAACAAATCCCCCCCGAGTCATGCTGGTACCTCTGCAGTTGAAGAGCTGAAAGCAATCTGCCAGCAGGTCCTTTACAAGGCAGCCGTGTGTGGTTTAAAGCCCCGCAGGGCCGCGCTAACTCAATTACCGCGCAATGCGGACTCCTCACCAACCCATCCCCTAATAATGAACAGACCTGCGGGTTCCAAATCTTGAAGGGGAAGGAAAACACCACCAAATAGATTAGCTCCACAGTTGTGCTGTTAATTATGGGTCATTTAGTTCAGTTAATCAATAGGCAGACTTCTTTAACCGGCTAATTATGCCAAACTGCTTTCACAATGAGCAGGTTTGCTGCTAGTTGTTAACCATGAAGGGATAATATTTCACTGTAAAGATAAGCATGGTCCTAGTCCTCAGACAAATGTTTTGCAGTGCCTGGGTTTGCCTTGTCACTGCCTGCAATTTAACCCATTTCACAGCAAATAAAAAGTTAAAGCTGGGACAAAAAAGGTACCAGTATCATTGGATTGGAAGTGCTAAACCATCAGGGTAAATACCTGTCCATTTTCTTGAGTCAATCATTTGGGTCATTTAATCTCCAAATCCCATGTTAAAAAGGAACTAAAAATTATCTGTACAAACCAATCAGCTGAATTTCTTGGTGGTAGCCCAGGAAAAAACTTGCTTTTCAGTCTGGGTATATAGTTTCCACCTCTGCTTTACCAGGCAGCATCTCCCAGCCAAGGCAGGAGTCTGGAGAGCCAAGCAGAATCCTCCTTTCAGGCCCTCAAAAAGCAGATCAGCATGTGGAGGAGGAGGCCTAAGCTCTCAGTTTGTCCTAACATATAAAAGGTCAAGACAACCTCTTGTTACTTGTAGCTGTTTAGAAAAAAGGATGGATTTTGTTGCACATTTCAAGAACTGATTACTGGATCCAAGGCCCCTGCTGAGGTCATCAAACAGTTATTGCTATAGAGCAAGATAAGAGCTGAGTGATAGCAAAAGTTTGTAGCTGAGTTTCCTGGATATTTGTTTTAACAGAACAAAGCAATCTGTGCTGGGGGCTTGCTAGCAAATTGCTTTGGCTGAGGAGTAACAGCTTGCTGAGTGGGCATCCTCAGGGAGGCTTCCTCTGGCAAGTCAGGGTCTCCACTCCCAGCCCCAGTGGATGATAAGAGCAGAGGCACATCAGCTCAGGGACGCATGTTTGTCCTCAGCACTTGACCTTAAAATGGCTGCAATGGAAGTCACAGCTCCTGTTCTACTTGTATCCCCTATTTTTATTTCTGCATCTTGTTTCCACTTCTAAACTCCATCTGCTGGCAAACTAGACCTTGGCTTTTGCTGCTTGACAAGGTCCATTAATAGGGCATTATTGTAATAAAGAAATGCAAATGCAAGCCTTAGCAATGAGCATTTGCTAAACATTTCTCTCCATGGAAAAGTCACAGTGCAGTAACTACAGCAGGATGACTTACACAGTTTGATGCTGTCGTAAAAACACAACTGAAGACAACAAATAAGATAAAGCAGCAGTATTAGCCAGCTAGAGGAGAGTTCAATGTGTCCACATAAGCATTCAGAATAACTTCAGAATAGATCTGTCTAATTCAGCCCTTTTACATCAGTGCAAAACCTGCATTTCTGCAAGTCTAAATGACAGAGGAAGCTGCCACAGCCATGGGTGACCACAAGCTGCCTCTGCCACCTCTGTTCACATCTCTGGTGACCTTTTTGAGACAACTTCATTACATTCTCAACCACAACAGGCATAAATAGCCACAAGCAAGAAATTTGATGCAGGTAGAAGTTTTATCTTTGCTCCCCATCACCTTCTTTTTAGTACATGGAGCTGTATTGTTTTAAAAAGAAGCAAGACAATTTCAAATTTGTCTGCAATCAGCTGTTTCTAAGATATATTGCTGAAGCACAAGCTCTGAGTAAGCTTTTCAGTTTTAGATGTTTCTAACCTCCCCACAAGTTGTTTAAAGCACTAAAAAGATTGCAGTGTTGATTAGGAAAAAAAATTTAAATAACACAGACTTACAGAAAAAAAGGGCTTTGCTGAATCACAAAATCTAAGAGAAGCAATGGTGTTTGTATCCTGAGGTGGCTTGTTAAGCATCTGCATTTTCTTGTTGGAAAACAAGGTGCTATGAGGAAAGGCTGCAGTCAGATTCCAGGGGAGCTTGGGCAGAATGGCAGGATTAGATTCCAAGTTAATTCCAGGTTTACTCTGAAGAAAAAAAAAAACACTGCTGAGATTTAAAACCACTCCTTGATAGTGCTATAAAACATCATACATTCCCACATGCAACTGATTTACCAAACATCAATGCATCTGCCAGGGCCTGGAATTTCAACCTAGAAATTGGGAAATAGAAGTGTAACAGTTTGTGTAAAAAAGCCCAGGCAGACTGTCTTTGCTTAGTTCACTAGAAAACAACAGGATAAGGAGTATTCCTTTGGGACATGTGGTGCTAGATTGCAGATGTGATTCACAGAGACATTCAATCAGATGGCACATCAAAAGCAATGGTAAATTACATGTCTTCAATAAAAAAACCCATTAAATCATAGATACTTGGCCATGGAGGAAGGCAATTAAACTTCAGCATTATTTGTTAAACAACAGGCACAAGATGATGCACAGTGAATTTTTTGCAATAATAGCCATTCCTGGTCATTGGTTTTGATGAGAATAAATCTGTCACTTGAGTGAAAACAATTGACAGCACCATTTATTACTTTGCATGCTTGAGAATAGCAGCACAATTTACATCTTGCCCTTTGGCACGGGGACTCTCAGCTTGCTTAGAAACAAAGCAAAAATATCTACAGACCTGGTAGCAAGGATTTAAGCAGCAGCTGACCTTATGTGGCTTATTTAAACTTCTATAACCGTGCACTCTTGTTCAGCCCCTGGTTATAAGAGAAATGTGGATTCTACAGGAGAACTGGAGACTCTGAAACACAAAGGGTCATGCAGAGGTCTCTGTATCTGATAGTTCAGACAGTAACATCTTAGCTCTGATTCTCCAAGGTGTCTCCTGGGAATTAAATATATTTGGTTTCCTTTCAGAGGTTTTAAAGGGCTGGGTCCATCAGAAAGAAAAAAAATCTTCCCCTAGCTCATGGAGGCAAATCTTGACTTTCTTTTCCATACGAAGTGGGACAGATCCTTAGTACATCTAAGCCATTTAGCACACTGAAAAAAAAGCCAACAAACCCTATGGGAAACACTGTGTTACTAGAGTAGAAAATACTTATCCAAAAAAATGCTCTAAAAGTCCTAAAATTCTGCTTTGTACAGTAACATCTTTGCAGTATTAGCTGTTGCCTGGCTTCTTTTTTAAAATGTTAACAGGCTTCCAATAGCACCTGTTATAAATGCGTGAGAGACACCCAAATGTAGGATCCAGTACAATGGAGGAGAAGTTTGCAGACAATTTTGGAACTGTATTTTAAAGAGATATTTGGCTCCTTGAATCCAACAGAAATATTTAGGCTGAGAGCTATTACAAACCTCTATCAAGCACTTCTATATACTTCAGTGGATAAAAGCCAGCCAGAATGGACTGACTGGAAAATATCTTACACTCATCCTTATGGGATTAAACTGGGATTTCAGGGCTATAAATGGATGCTCATGGCAGCCAGGTGCTAGAGAGGCTTTCTCCCTGTGCAGGAAGGTCTCCACAACTCCAGCACACTGATCCAAGATCCAAAACATTGTGGATGTGTATGGAAGTGTTGCCCATTCCATCTCCTGAAAGCTCACACTGCTCTTTCTTTTGGAGATGGTTCCCCAAGTCCACAGAAAGGGCAGCCCAACACCTTGTAACTATCCCTCTAGTAACTATTCAGAGTGGGCTGCTACATTTATTTTAGTTTTTCCTCTACTGTTTAATAGCACACAGCAAGTTGGAGAGACTGACCACTTACTAAGAAGCTCTATTATTCCCTAATACTATTCCACACATTGTAAAATCCTACAGAGATGAACACAGCTGGTGGCAGCCCTTACATTCTTAACACATACCTTCTGCCTTTGTGCTTCCTCCCACAGCATCCTGGTTTTTGTAGAGCTACAAGGAAACTGTCATTCTGAAGTGTCCTATTCTCAGCATTGAGACATAGATATAAGACAGAAAATGAGATCTTGGGTTTCAGGTATCTTAGTGGAAGATTTTAGCCCTTTGCTAAAAGGAAATATCCTGGCTGAACCTGGTTTCTTAGCCTTTTTTCCACCCCCTCTTTTAGTTCTTAGAGATGCTAACATATAATCAAACTGTCTTTTTTTTTTTTCTTTTTGGGTTTTTTTTCTTTATAGTTGTCACTGATCTGTAGTTATGTTGTCAAATAAACTGCTGATACAGGTATACCATTTACTGCAATTTCTAGCAATGCTGAGAATGGAGTTTCACTTCTTTTTTTCCTCTAAACACTGCAGCATAAAATTCCACCTGACTCACACGTCAGTTCCGAGCTCAGAAATACTGTAACCTAAAACCTCAACTTGAATGAATTCAGTGACCAAGAAACACATCAAAGGGACCTGGAGAGCCCAGAGCCATGAAACCCCTTGTCCATAGCACACCAGAAACCACTGATGAGCTACAACCCCTTGTTACAAACATCAGATATGTGGAGGTTTAAACTTCGTCCTCTCCAGTGAAGTTGAGAAATGAAGCCTGTACCTAGGGCTTATTAAATCATTCATTCCAATATTCAGAGGATACAGCCTCTTATCAGAAGAGCCAGGGTAAGATACTGTAGATAATAATTTTTACCCCATTTTTTGCAGAGTTAAATGTGTAGATGTTTGGGACCTCCATGCAATGGGATTTTTTTGTTTTCTGTTTCCTTCAGGCCAAAAGCCTTTGCTGTCTGACACAAAGATCCTGAAGAAGAACTGTGCCTAGTCTGGGCATAATTTTATAATACAGAAATTCATTTTATAATTAATTTTGTAATTCAGCTGTATCTCACAATAGAGTGTTCTTAACCAGACCTAGAATTCTTTATCCTGTTCCCTTGTCTCTTGCTCCACATCTGTTGCCTTCTAAAAACAAACAAAATTTGGCAATAGATGAAGAAGCACAGTACCAGGCTTGTGGGGCAAACAGAGGTCACATCTCTGTCTATGGAGTCTAAAAGCAGAGTGCTTAGTGTTATTAGCTTTTCTGCATGAGTGATCAATCCCAAATTGGACATATGGGTGCTGCGGACAGGCTGATAAAAGTAACATTTATTTTTTCTGAATGGGCTATTTACTACTTATTTGTGATGACAATAGCAGACTGCAAGCCATCCTTCAGTGATATGCTGCTATCATGCACTGTGATAAGGCTGAAGCCATTAGGAAGACAATAAATAAATAAAAATAAATAAATAAATAAGGGGAAAGTGCTCATGTAAATGCTAGGGGAATACTTTACGGCAAGCTGTACATCCATTTAGAGACGTGGCACTAAGTTGCATCCTTGTTCCCAGGGAGATCTGAGGATACAAAAAATACTTTAGGTGGGTATCATAGGATGCAGCCCTACCCACTGACTTCACCCAAAAAGCTTTGCAACAGAGGTACCAAAAGCTGCTTCTCTGCTTCAAACACTCAGAAATAACAAAATGTTCAGCTTACACAGAGCTTTCCATCACAGACTTCAGTGAAGGATGTTATCCTCTAGCTTACAAATGGAGAGACCAAGTCTCAGCTGCATAGCCCAAGTTTCCCTTGGTACTATTGTGGGGCTTTGCTCACCAGAAGAATTAAAAAACCCACCAGATGAGTCACATTAAAGCTCAGATGACCTTCAGTGCAGTCTGAAAAACTGACTCTTAACACCCACACACCTAAGGCGATGGGAAATTATTGCCTGGCTTTGACACATGGTCTTCTCAGGGTTTTTTTCTGTGAGGATTACCTTTCACTGATTTTGAAGTTTCTGCTTTCTGGGGAGCAGGGCAGGTGCACACAACTGGAGACTTCTGACCAGCTCAGGACTAAGCAGTTCATCCTGGACGTGACCACTAAGCCCGCTGCAGCCTTTACTCAGCCTTCCTTGTTCTCAAATGTCTAGGAGGAACTGAAAGAAGTCATGTTCTGGGATTAGAGGAATCAGAGCAGGACACTGCCTTGAGTCTGGTCATGGCCTCTTGCAGCATAAGAGCCCCCCCATTTCTTCAAAATACACCCTCATCTTCTTCTTTTCTTGTTTCACTTCCCTTCTCTGCCCTATTCTTTGGCACTGTGGACCTCATAGCAAGACTTTAAAACCCAGGAGCCTGACAAGCTGGGGTCACTTCTCCCAGCCACAACCCAGCAGTGCAGCCACCCTCAGGCAGCTGCCTGGCCCCAGGGCTTTTGGAGGAGCCACCACAGCAGGAGGAGCAGGGAACACCCTCAGTGGGCTGAAATTCACTGCTTTGCTTCTCCTCACATAATTCCTTTATAGGCACCAACATTTTTATGTGGCAAACCAGGGGATGTACACCAACATGTCCAAGTTATTTTGCTCCAGAAAGGTCTTCCCCTCATCTTCCATCCTGAGTGAGGGTCAGTGTCCTGTCTGGGAATAGTGGACACTGATGGAGCAGCACAAGAGGAAGACAGTGTATAAAATAGGGCAGAGAGTTTCCCTTCACTAGGAGTCTCCACTTAGATAATTTTAAGTCCACTGTGAAATCCAAGCCCAACACAGCCCCTTTTAGCAAAAGGAGTTTGTTGGGTTTTTTTTTTTCATTTGCTGATTCACTTGAAAAAAAAGAAAAAAACACCATTCAAAATGAGGAAAAATATTTCCATTTTGGATGGCTTTGCAAGTTGCTCCAAGTCATTTACAGCCCAGCCATTTGAAATGTCTGCTCTTGCAAAGCTGTCTGCATTTTTTGGCACAGCTTAGTTTTCCGCTTGCAAATCCCACGCCATTAATCTGCTCTTCGGAAAGTGAAAGGCAAACGAGCAAGTCCAGTTGCAAGAGAAACCTATGGGAATCTTTTCACGAGTTCTAATAGGAACTGAACTAAATCCTGGGTTAGCTCGAGATGCTGGAAAAAATCCCTGGCTAGAGACAGACGTAGTAAATGCTTGGGATGCCAGACAAGAGGAAGGGACCCTAATGATCGACCTCCTGCATCCCCAGACAGCGATGCTCCTGGCATGTACCATGGCTGACAGGCCTGGGTCTGGGGGGTTTGTGACAGTTAATTATTGTGCCACAAGGCTGATCAATAAACAAATATAAACAGGGCATGCAAGCACTGTCCATGTTTGCAATGAATCTTTTATGGGAGCCACAGGGAACAGGGTGCCAGGGTCTGCCTGTCTGCTGCAGGGCCCCCCTGTGCCGCAGCCCTCGGCCTCCAGCATGCAGGTGAGGGGCAGATAACTGGGAAATGTCCTCATCTTCCTCTCTGTTTCATCCCTGGCCACAGGGACAGTGTAAACTACAGGAGACAACTCCAAGGGAGAAAGTCTGCCCAGGTCTGGGATAAACCACAGGAACAAGACACTCCATGGGTCACCTTCAGCTGCATCTGCTGCTGCCATGAGGCTTTTGCCTCACAGCACGGCCACCTCCAGCAGCAGTTCCAGGAGAGCTCCCTCACAAAACAGCCCACGAGCACCTCCCTTCTCCAAACCGCTTCAATCCTGAGACCACAAACAGGACCGATCGGATCAGAACCAACTCGTGTGGCAGCTTTCCCCCCCGCACGCTCACCTTTTGTCTTGGCACAGTGGGGAGGAATGAGGCCTGGGAGCCAAAACCGGAAGGCCCAAAAACATCGTCCCAGCCTCAGAGGCCTTGCTGGAGTGCTGGTGTGTGTAAAACATCTTGAACCAAGAGACAACGTGAACCAAGAGACAACGTGAACCAAGAGACAACGTGAACCAAGAGACAACATGAACCAAGAGACAACGTGAACCAAGAGACAACGTGAACCAAGAGACAACGTGAACCAAGAGACAATGTGAACCAAGAGACAATGTGAACCAAGAGACAATGTGAACCAAGAGACAACGTGAACCAAGAGACGACGTGAACCAAGAGACGACTTGAACCAAGAGACAATGTGAACCAAGAGACAATGTGAACCAAGAGACAACGTGAACCAAGAGACAACGTGAACCAAGAGACAACGTGAACCAAGAAACAACGTGAACCAAGAAACAACGTGAACCAAGAGACAACGTGAACCAAGAGACAACGTGAACCAAGAGACAACGTGAACCAAGAGACAATGTGAACCAAGAGACGACGTGAACCAAGAGACGACTTGAACCAAGAGACAATGTGAACCAAGAGACAATGTGAACCAAGAGACAACGTGAACCAAGAGACAACGTGAACCAAGAGACAACGTGAACCAAGAAACAACGTGAACCAAGAGACAACGTGAACCAAGAGACAACGTGAACCAAGAAACAGTGTGAACCAAGAGACAATGTGAACCAAGAGACAACGTGAACCAAGAGACAACGTGAACCAAGAGACAACGTGAACCAAGAAACAACGTGAACCAAGAGACAATGTGAACCAA
The DNA here is from genome assembly GCF_036169615.1 of Heliangelus exortis. NCBI lineage: Eukaryota > Metazoa > Chordata > Aves > Apodiformes > Trochilidae > Heliangelus > Heliangelus exortis. The sequence continues at coordinate 7,621,791 of NC_092440.1, read as the reverse complement.
GAGACAATGTGAACCAAGAGACAACGTGAACCAAAAGACAATGTGAACCGAGAAACACACGAACCAAGAAACACACGAACCAAGAAACACGAACCGAGAGACAGCATGAACCAAGCTGTCTGCATGTCCTGCATGCCCCAGCATGGGTTTGTAATCCCATGAGCAACCTGACTATAAAGGAAGAAATGAACAGTTCTACACCAGGTTGTAAGAAACAGGCCCAAAACTGATGATGAGGTTATTTTTATGAATAGGAAATTAACGATAGGTTTTTGGAAAAGAAATTGGTATGGGAAGAGATGGATTTTCCAAAATGTCAGAATATTCTGTTTCAGCATTTATCACAATGAAAATGTTGACATTTTGCAAGAGGAAAAAAAACAAACCAAACAACAAAAAACCAAAACAAAAAACAAAACAAATCAACACCCCCCTCCTAATTTAGATTTTTATTTAATGTTAAATGTGGATTTATCAATAGGAAAAATCAAGAAAACAATCCAGTTTTATGTCAAGCATTTTAGAACTTAGCTCAAAATTAATTTGGGGTTGGGATTTGTTTAATTAATTGAACCCTTCTGGAAAGTACAAGTTTCAGCTGCCCTGAATGGATACAAACCCAATTTACACATACAGGCATTGAGACAGAAATTCTGCACTTAAATTAAAGAAAAGGGGGGAAGATAAACAAGCTTGAAAGAGTGGCACTTAGTGAGGCCCAAGGAACAGGCTGGGAGAGGGAGTGAGATTTAGAGGACTGAACAGTACAGATCAGAGCAGAGAATATTCTAAGCAAAAGAAAATGATGTGGAAATTCATAGATGCCATAGGAAGGGGACAGAGGATTTGGCATTATAGGGGAAAACAGTGGGATGCAGCAAACAAGGGGCTTTGAAAACATGGTTTTATCTCCCATGCACCCTCAGGCTAAGCCCAGCTTCAGAAGATATAAGTGCTTAAATAAACATGAGTCAATTTATTATTCCTCTGTGTTTCAGCTCTTCCTCACCTTCTGCCTGGCTCATTTACTGCAATTAAATGCTTGTAAACAGATTATACCCTGAAAGCTACATTTTCCTGGTAAGTGGTCACCTTAACCTCTCCTGCTTTGACTGTGGCTAATGTTCCCCAGGTCACGATATAATCAGTGAGTAATGGGACCAAAGTGAATTTCTAGGTCACTTGGTTCAACAAAACTATCTCCAGCATCTGAGCCACATCTGTGACACTGCTTTGCTGGTTGCTGTGACAAGCAGGAAAAAATTAGTAATGTCATAATTCTTTAAAATCCTAAGCAAACTTGCCCTGAACACAGGACACATGCTGCTGTGTTAAACTAATAAGGGTAATAATGAACTCCACACTCATCTACTTTTGCTTTTGTGTCACTTATGGCATTGTGCACATTGTGAAACCAGTAAAGTGGAGCCTACTGTGAAATGGTGCAGTTTGCTGGAAACCTGGGTAAGTTTCTCCAAGCTATTCTAAGAACTGGGGTTCAGTTGCTTTGTTTTTAACTCAGTCCAAAATAAGCTTAATCAAAACTTGTACAGGCAGGGGGGAACAAGCAGTGGAACTTTCAACAAGGCTGACTCTGTAAATGTTTTGTTTGGGTTTAGTGGCAAGGTCAGAGCTGAAATATTACTAACAGGGATAAGGTTTATTACAAATAAACCTCAATAAACCTTCTCAAATGGGAAGCAGGTTTTGCAGAGGTGTAGACCAGTAACTCCACTGAATCAAGCTGGGTTACCAGTTTCTAGTAATTGGTAGTCTTATCCTGTATTTTCTGTCCTCCTTGGCACTGACTCCCTGTCAAGCTGCATTGATTGTCTCTACCAGCAAAAATATATAAAGAGAATAAACATTGGTTTCACACTCAGGTTAGAAGACTCTGTTCTCTCATAAAACAGATTAAGCAGATCCTTTCTCTCCTTTATTTGTATACCATTCCTTCCCATCACTCTTCAAAAACTACTAAGAAGTGTGAAGCTATCATGAAAAAGGAATGCCTTGTCCAAACTGAGCTTGGAGCAGGAGTGTCCCAGCTAAGTTGTGTGCTCTCCTGGGCTGATCTTGCTCCATCTCTTTGGAGAAGCAATCAGAAAAAGACCTGTGCTCTCCCCAAGCCAACTCACTGTGTTTTCCTTGACTGCCTGAACCCTAGCAGCAGAGAGGAAAGGAGGTTGCTGCACACAGGTCACTGCAGGAAGCCAGCTCTTTGGTTTTACATAATCAGCTCTATTCTGAGCTTTATGTGAAATTCATAAAAGGGAAGGAAAGGAAAGTCAGTGACAATGCAACCAAAACACAGAGATGCAGAGGGGTACTTAGCAGTGTTTACCTGCTCCAATAATTTTGATCCCAGGGCAGAGTGCTGAAGATTAGCTCCAGACCTCATTAGGCAGGATAGAATTATGTGGGTTAACAAAGTTATACTCTTGGCTTTGTTTTGCATTTTAAAAGTGGCTTGAGACCTATAAAATCCCCTTGAATTTTATTAAAAGTCTTCTGCAATCATTTTTCATCCTGCAGCCCAGTTGAGCTGAAGCAATAAATTAGCATGTTATCTGGGTGGATATCCATTAGAGCTTCACATGCAGATTAGAAGCAAAAACCTAACAATGCTGGTCACAACTGAGGAAGAAGCAAGATGGTCCACTGAGCAATGGCCACCAAGGATAATGAATGTGGAATACATGAAGAAAAGCATCTCCAGATGCCAAAAGGGCAGAGTTTGGACACTGTGAACAGGCACAGAAAGCCAGAGAGGAGCCCACTAGACCTGGGAATTCAAGAAAGCCTTGGTGAAGGCTGCCTGGGCTTATCCTGACTGCAATGTCCAGGTGAGATTTTGCTCATATTGAACCAGAACCCATTGCCCATGTCCAAATCCTGGTCATAGATAAACTTTGCTTTTCAGTTGAGTTTTCTACTCAGCTCAAACCCTGCTAAATGCAAGAAGGGCACAGCATTAATATAAATCACACAACTTTCTAGTTGCTACAGCTCCAGGCAGTGTACTGCCAGACACAGTTTGAAGCTGGAGTGATGTATTCATGCTTGGCATCATCTTCCCTCAAGTCTTTTGCTTTTCTTCCTCACATACTTTGGGATTTCTGACCAAAATGTCAGTATAAGTAGAGTGTCATACTTTTTTTGGTTTGTTTTTTTTTTTTTTTTTTTTTTTTTTTGCTGTCTTGCAAAGCTTATAAACAGGCAAACTTGAAAAATGAAGCCAGGGTGTGAAAAGCAGGTGTAACACGGAAAGGGGATGCTGGGAGGTTGTCTCCAATAAACTGCAGCAGCAGTGCTCTTGGCCCCAGTGCTGTTTGCTCAGTGAAAACTGGCAGGATGTTGCCTACAACTCTTGCTGCCTTGAGCAGAGGAGGGCAGTGAGTGTCTGGATCTGAGACCCATCAGGGAAATTGAAGGTCATCACAAGGACAGAGCTGCACCAGCCCCTGAGCTGCCAAGGATGGCCCCACACAGAGCCAGGATTGCAAGCCAGGCTCTGGGACTGCCTGAGTCCTCTGCAACAAACAAAGGGATCTGGAGGGCTAAAAGCGAGGGGAACTTAAAAGGGTTTTACACAAACACACACTGAGCCTTCAGCAGGCCTGGTCAAACAGAACCAAACTTCTCCAAAGAGAAAGCCACCACCATGATTCTATCTTGTCCATGCTCCTCTATCTTGCCCTTCCACTGCAGAACTCATATTTCTCCCTGTGTGCCTCCCTTGCCAGCCTCCTCCTTTTTCTTTCTCCTTCTCCCTACTGAATTATTTCTGTCCCTTCTTGTAGGACTGTTTGGGTGGCCAGTCATATATGTGAACAGGAGCCTGGGGGCTAAGGCACCAAAAGTGTCCAAGTATGTGCAGGCAGGGGAGCACAAAGGTGGGTTCGTTTACTTTCTCTTCGAAGTATTTTCCAAGGATTATTTTCAGCCTCCCAACAGTTCTGATTCCCCTGATCCTGTCTACAACAGGCCAGGCAGCCCAGGTGCATCCTGCAGGGTTCTGTGCAGCAGCCATTGCTAGGGTGTGAGCTGTAGGCATTTTGGCTTCCCTCCAAGCAAACTAATCACAAGGCAAGGATTTAAGGGAAATGTCATCACACACTGCCTGGTTCATTGAACCACAGAGGCTTGGTCGTGCTTCTCTGGACTCTTTTCCTTTGCCTTAAACAAGAGTCAAGCTCCCTCTTCCAGGGTTCCAGCCACACATTCACTTCTGCAGCCCCCATCCACTTCCACACCACCCCAATGTTAATGCAGACAGAGGTTGTCCTTCCCCAAAAGAAAAAATCCCCTGCCTGATCTGTTCACAAAGTGAATTACAAGATATATTTCCAAGCTGCTGCTCTTCCCTTGGGGTCATACAGACACCATTCCAGTATGTCTTTATCTCCAGCCTTCATCTAATTCTCTTTCACCTTCCACTCCTATCCTTTATTACTCTTCTTTTATTCTTTTCTCAGAGGAAGATGTTTCTTTTTACTCTCAGTCTCTGCTCCTTTCCTCCTGTCATTCCCTTCATCTCCCATCCATGATGCTTTTGTTCCTGCAATAACTAGTTTGCTCTCTCTCCTCTTCCCACTGGGCTACTTTGATCTACTGTTCCTATGTATGTTTTACACATTCTTTTTCCTCCCTCCAAAGACACATCAACCTATTTCCTGTCCCCTCCTCCTTACTCATCACTCTTTTCCTGCTTTTTTCCTGCTTTGATCTATTCTTGCTGCTCCAAACTTGTTTCATGTGTAGACAGTTTTAAAACCTGCTCTGCTGCCCTGATAAGAATTTCAGTAAGTTCTGGAGAATACAGTCTGTCAGTCCTGTCACCCTAAACAGCAGCAGGATGCCACTTTAACACCCTGCCCTGGCCATGCTTTATTAAGAAGAACACCTGATTCCCAAAGGAAAAGATAACCCAGGGAGCAGTAAGGACAATCCCTCAGCCACCAAGTTCAGCAGAGATGACATTACAGCACAAACCTGGAAAAGCTTTTTTAGACCTGTCCCATTCACTGCCCAGATCTTTGGCAGAAAGGGTGCCAGTCACCACGAATGGACCTTTTATTGTCCACAATCAAGAAAAGAAACACCCTGAAAATGAATAAAACTCACTTGCAGACTCTTTGGACTGTGAAGAGGAACTTCTTGAGATGTGGACTCTGTTACAGTAAATCACAGCAAGATTCAGTGTCAAGCAGCAGGCAGCCTGCTGATCCCACACAACAGGAAATGTGAGGGTGAAAATTAGTCTTTCCCTCCACATGACAGCCATTACAAACCTGTCCTTTTCCCTGAGAACTTGTAAGCAAGGAGAAACAAGAAAAGTCTTTAAATCCTGCCTTTCTACTCTGTGCCAAACAACACATCAGCTTTCTGTCTCCTGATGAAAACTTACTTCTAAGTGACCTGGCCACTTCTGGAGAAAGGGGGGTGAGCAGGAGGAACAAGCAGCATAGGAACTGCTGTAGCATCTCTTCCTGACACCAAATGATACTTTTTTGGGGGGCAGGGTCTGCAAAAGAGGGTCTTCCACAGACCAAGTGTTTGGACACTGAGCACAAATGCCATTTGGTGCCAGGCAAATGCCTGGGATTGCTTCCTTTTACTCTATGAAGCCACATGAGTCAGTCGTTCCCAAGATACTAACCACAAGAGCAATACTAGGACTAGGTTTTCCTCCCTCATCTCCAGCCCTGAATCCTTCAGGCTCATTAATGACAACAACCTGCAAGAGCTCTGGGTGCACTCAAGCACCCATGAAATAAGAAAGCAGCCACAGCAATCTTTATGTCATTGCAAAGGTTAGGTGCAGGCTGCCCTTTGCAGGCCCCAAACGTAAAGCTGGTTTGTGGTTGAGTGAAAAAATAAATAAATAAAGAGAAGATTTAAAAAAAAAAAAAAATCAAGAGGAAGCAAATCTCAGCAATTGCTTCACGTGTACACACACACAGTGTGTTGTTAAATAGTAATGGTCTGAAACATTATACTGCCACAATGCTATAACAGCACCACTTAGAATCATTACATGAGCATAATGAGATTCAATTTGGAAACAAGCATTTGCCTTGGTTTTTTTAGTACAGAAAGGAAGAGCTAGAAGCCTCCTGAACTTTTGTGAGCCCATCCTAAATAATTTCACTGAAATGTAAATTACCATGCCTAAAGTCCACTTAGCCTCCAGAAAATTAAATTAGCCCATTTATTGAATAAATATCATTATTTCTATATGCAAGGGAACAGTTTGAGTACCTGACAAGTATCTATTGCCATTTTGGCATCCAGCTGTGCCTGCTGCAAGTGGGCATGGATCTCTGTGTCCTGGATGCCAGGTCTATCTCTGTGTCTCAAATGCTCTAGGGCATCTAAAATGTCACAAAACATGTAACATCTGGGCAGCTGAGTCATTCCCCCAACACCCCACAATAGCAGGTGATGTAACATGATAAATCTCAGAGCAGAAAAATCTCTCCTGTGAAAAATTCCCAGATGCCTGACCAGGAGCTCACCAAGGCCTCGGAAAATTACCTCTTGGTATCAAAAGAGTTGAGTTAAGTAGAAAAGCATAAGAAGTATTAAACTGTGTATGTGTAGCATACGTTTGTGCCTCCCCTTGAAGGTTATGATTACCCAGAGTGACCAAATCCTGTCCTTGGAGGTTTAGTGAAAACCTGCAGGCTCAGATCAGACTACAGTCAAGGGCAGAATTTGTTCATAAAATGAAGTGAGACAGGTTAATGGAGAAGAAAGATAATTTCATTATCTGAATCTGAACAGCTCTCATCACATAAGGAAAAAAACCAAACATCTCATTGCGGTGCTGGTGGCAAATATAAGTAGATGCCTTACCAGCTATTGTAACTGACTGAACCATACAAATACCTAGCAATTGCTGTGCTAGAAAACAGCTTTTAACCCACCAGTAACATTTCATTTTGAACTCAACATTAGCCACAAAACCCAATTTTGTCCATTTGAAAGCATGCCTGTGTATTTTAGTTTTTCATTAGAACACTGCTGAATTTGCCCTAAGTAGTTAAGAATATTGTAAAGTGACACATCAGCTGGACCAAGCCAAAGTAGAACACTCCTAGAAGACCATGCTTATGAAACTGAAGTCTAAACGCTGCTGGTTCAAATTTGTTCCTGACCATAGGGTAGCAGAAGCAGAATTAAGCTACAAAAATGTTGGGGTTTTTCTTAGAAAAAAAGGAAAAGAAAAACTTCAGAACCATCTCTCCCCACTCACTTACAAACCAAACAAACATTGTTAGGAGGAACAGGACAAATATTTCAGAATTATCTGTGAAGTTCAGCAACAAACATTGGACCAGACCCCTCAGCAGAGATGCCCATTTGCCTTCCCATTCCCTCCTCCCCACCTCCTTCTCCAAGCAGAACATATCCAACATCCTACGCCTGGGGAATTAATTTCAGTTGCCCGGGGTCTGATTTCTAATTATGATGCAGGATACACGGTGATAAATTTCCTGTGGGATACTCATTATATGGAGCATATGAATGTGCTGTAATCAGGCGTATTTGTTGCTATGGAAAAACACAGCAAGCATGCAGAGCCTTCTGTGTGGCATCTTTAGTGTCCCTGCACTCAGAGAACTCAGATTCCTTGGCAGCACACAGCATAGCAACATCCTAGCTGGCACAAAACCCAAGGACGTTCCAAGTTTCAACCCAAAAACTCGTGGGGCTCATTAGCCCATTGCATCTGCACGGGGCATCAGACTTCAGGATTTTGTCTTACTCCCTTTTAAAGCAAAGGAAATAAAGAAAAGTAGCACAGGCAGCATGAGGCTGAGAGTGTGACCTTTCCCTCCTCATGTCCATACCAGCCACAGCCATATTAGGAGGGGAAATAGGATTGCTGGACCATGTATTCACACCTTCCCATGCCATGGTTAAACAGGGCTTTCCCTGTGCTCAGGCAAGGAGGTATAAACCCCAACATCACCCAGGGCAACATCCAGGTAGGACACACTGTTATAAAAGATGGGAGGGGAAAAAAAAAAAAAAAAAAAAAGTCACCATGCTTATTAATTAAATCCCCTGCTAATCCCTTCTGCCAGCAGCTGGTGGAGGTGGGGAGGGTGCCAAAGTGCAGTCCTCTCTACAGGGCCAAATTAATGGATCTCAGTGGCACATGGAAACACTCAGCCTGTTTGTTTTATGCTTCCTTTATTTTAAAACACTTAACCCATGGCCCAGGCCTACAGTGCCAGAGTGCATTCCTCAGGGGCTCACGCAGTCTCCATAGAGAGGCAGGGAGGGCAGCAAAGCCATCTCTTTCCACAGCCTGCTCCCACCAGAGAGCAGAGACAAGGAGATAACACTCACTGGCATCACCTTGGAATGACACCCAGTTCTGTGTTTCTGGAGGCTTTGGCCCAGAGGTGGCTTCTCCTGACACTGTGCTTGAGGTGAGAAGAGAGATGGTGGAGCTGTGAAGCAACTGCCAGTTGCAGTGGTGCTGGAGCATTGGACACAGGAAAAGCCATCAGAGGGGCTGAGCATCACAGCTGGCAGAGTCTGGGTGGCAAAGGAGGAACTGCCAGCCCTGTGCTCCTCATTCCTGGGAGAAAAATCAGCTGCAACTCTGGGCAATTCCTACCCCTGCAGCAGGTAAAGTGGAGTATATTGTCTTGTTTAAGCTACTGCAATAACCACCTCTGTTTAAACACATAAATGTTAAATGCAGATCTAATGAAGAATAGCTTAGGTTTTTTTTTCTGCAAAACATGAATTCAACTGAATTGTATTACAGCAGCCCCCCCATTTCTGTTCACCTCACACTGGAGAAGTCTGCATTGTACTTGTTGGCTCAAGCTCAGTCCTCTGCAACAACTAAAGGTAGCAGGAACTCATCTATTTTCTTTTTTCAAGTGGCCCCCAGTCTGTTGCATTGCAAGGCTCCAGAGAGGAACATGCAGCTGATGAGTGATGCACCCACTCAAGGAACCTTGTGGCATCATTGCCTTCCTTGTGCCCATACTCATCCAAGAATCTCATATATATATATATATCTCATATATACATTTATATATATATATATATATATACACACACCATGTATCTGTTCATCCCCTCACACAATTCCATCCCCACACCCTAACTGGTACAAACCACAAACCTACTAACTTCATAAACATTTACCAACTCCTCAAGCTCATCACAGAACAAGTGTACTGATGAAAATTGATGTCTGTATAAGACTTCCCAAGTCCCAATCAGGCAGGTTAAAGGTGAAGTGGTTTTCATCAAACTTGAAGGAAAACCATTCAAAAAACTCCTGGTTTTGTTAGTGTAACTTTTCACAATACGTACAAATGAGAAACTTGAGAAGTGTGAATACAAAATTTCTCAAACAAAACACACACAGAAGAGTGAAATTCCCCTCCTGCTTCAAGGGAAAAGTGTCTCATTCACTGATGCCAAATAGTGATTTCAAACACTGACAGATACAGACCACTAAAACTTCCCGTAATGAACTGTGGTTTTCAGTGTTGGTAAGAAACCTCAAAACACAACAGGAAATGAGGCAAAGGTTTTGTTTTGTTCCCCTACTGCTGCTTCTATAAAAGAGAAATCAATTTCATTTATTGCTAAATCCATAACTCAGAAAAAGGTCCTGCCATCCCTCCTGCCCCAGCACGTGCCCCTCCACACTCCTGCACACGTGTATCCAGAGGAGCAGCACTGAAAGCAGGCCAGGTGTAAAGAAAAGCAGAATTTCAGTTGCTAATTTCAGGAGAAAACCAAAAAGTAAAAATACTTTTCCTCTGGGTCAGCTGTATCTTGCCAGCAGCTCTGCCATGGTTACCACTGGGGGCTTTGGGTTTAGTACCTTGGGAGAGGGCAGGGGGTGTTTGCTTTTTGACTCACTACTAAGTTTATTTCCCTGTTGAAATGTTTGATAATACTATCTGGGCTTTTATTCCTCAAGCAGAGGAAACTTTCACCTAAAAAGCTTTGGAACAGTGATTATTTTTTTTTAATTTTTTTTTGTCTTGCTCTTTTTTCTGCAGCCTCCTCACACTTCTCATCGCCTCCTTTCCATCCCAAGCTTGCTGATGAAATGGGGCATAAAACCAATGTGATGAAGTGTATCGAGGTAAGAACTTCTTAAAATTGTGCATTCACTGAAGAGAGAGCTGAAGATTGAGGCAGGTTGCTGTATTACTGCACCCATTTCATGTGCTGGAAAACTGAACATCAATTCCCAGAAGCGAAGAACTACTGTGAGTTCTCTTATTTCTTGTCTGAGTGTGTGGGACAGTACCAGTAAATAACTACTGAAAAAAAATCTGCCAAAAGATGACCATCATTTCTGTTTTTAGTTTATGGACCGTGCATCAAGACACCCCTGACTTCAGCACTTAAAATCAGTGGTAATTTCCTGATTCTTACCAATTTCTGCAACTCCAAATCAAGCAGGTAGACAAATAGTTGGGGTTGCACCCCCAGTCTTGGGAATCAATCACTTCTGGGCTAAGTTTACAGCCTACTTCTTGTGACAATTTGTGCCTAGAAACCACAGGCAGATCTATTTTAAGAAAGCCATGGAAATATTGCAGACAATGTTTTCCCAGCTGCATTCAAATTAGCTATGAATCCAAGCTATTAACTAAGGCAATATTAGCATCCATGTAGCAGAGCATCTCTTGGCATTCTTACTCTGCCTGTGCCAGGCTGCACATTTTCTAAAAGGACAGCAAATCCACAGGACCAGCTCTCTGAAGCTACTGGGAGTGTTGCTATCCCATGAACAGAATTAAGCATAAGCAGTTGTAGACAGGGGAGAGGGAGAGGAAAAAAAAAAAACCTCATTTTTGAGGACTGAGACCAAAGAAAGAGCAGTGAAGGTCTCAGCACTGCGTCACTTTGGTAATTCAGCCAGAAGGTGCCATAAATAAGGTCCACAGGCCAGGATACATTAAGGAGGCATGAAGACAGTTCTCCTAGGGATAGAGATGGCAATCTCTGCTCAGCTGCAAAGTGCTGCAGCTGCTGAATAATTGCTTCAATACCAGTGGTTTCAGCAACTGCTTATCAGCCTGCCCTGTCCTGCCCTTGGAGTGGGAGGTTAAGGTCCAGGCACAGAAACAAATTTAGACAGACAAAGAAATGCCAAGTAGAAGGAAGAGGAAGGCCACTGCTTGTTTCCCATTACATTTCTAGTTTGAGATAAGGATGCTTTTCTTTTTCTAAGAGCAATACAAGGGAAGTGGATGAGCTCTGGTAACCAGGATTTTCCTTGTGATTGGACCCCAAAGCAGTAGGAAGCAGTGAGCTGGGGCAGCCTGACTCCATCACCACATCCAACTACTGCTTGGATATTAAGGACAGCAGCTGTCCTGGAGAGGAGCAAAGCCACTTCCAAATGGGTGAAAAAAAAATTGCCACTTATACTGGATAGGATGGAAATTCTCAAAGCAAAAAATAGCATAGATTCATTAACTGGAGCACAGGAGTGTGCTGATGCCACTCTATAACTTCCAGGTAGCAATCAAGAAAAACCCAGCAGTTCAGCACAGCAGAGCTGAACTCCATCTGTTCCAGCCTGAGAGAAGACACTGTAGGAGTATTACATATAAATAAAAATACAGCTTCTAAACCTGCACCCAGCAGCACAGGGGAGGCAGGTGGAAAGATGGAACCCAAACCTTCTTTTATTTTCAAAAATCTACAATAGTGTCCTGTGCTACAACTGAAAGCCTCTTGTCTGCAGTACCTGGGGAACAGGCAGCCCTGTGCCCTCCTGGCTTCACCCCTAGAAAGAGCCCCACAGAGGGGCATAGCAGATACCTTAGAATAACATTTTTTTAGTGGTTATTCATGGTTACATTCATTTTGTTAGACAATACAGCACAGTGGTGATGTCACTTCTTAAAGCACAGCTTAGCATAGTTCTCAGGTGCCTTGATATAAGTCTTATTGAACTCACAGGAAATTAAGCAGATGATTATCTAATCAAGAGCACAAACAGCAATAATTTTCCCTTGTCTCCCCATCAGCCTAGGATCTGAAAGCAATTCACAGAATTAATAAGTCAAGACACAGAACTTATCTCCAGAGATGGTACTGTGCCCATTTTAAAGGTAGGGAAACTGAGGCACACAGTTTCCAGGCAAAGATAAACATGTTTTCCCACTACACTATCAACAGGCTCATTGGAACCAAGGGGATGACACTTGAAGGGTTTCTCATTAATGAAGGGAACAGAGATGGCCTCAAAGGTCTACATCAAGCTACAGACAAAAGCACAGATTGGACCCAAAGAGCATCAGCTTTTTGGTACAACAACAGGTCTGCCTCTTCCAAGCACATGCAGAAACTCTGTCTCTCTTTATGAATAGGCACATATAGATGTACCTTTTTGAAATTCCTTCTTACATTGCACTGTTGACTTACCAGCCCTCTGCAGCAGGAGAGGGGGATGGAATCACATTAATGTGCATCCCGGGAAGCAAGCACATCCCCAGGGGAGCAGCATGATTCATTTTTAATGATACTTCCCTGAGTCTGTAGGCCCCATAAGCCAAGAATTACAAGCCTTGAAAGTCATCATCACTGATTGAGCTGCCATTGGTGAAGGAGGGTTTCCAGACCAAGTGGGAGTCGTTACAGCAGAGGGATCATTTTAAACTAAGTGACAAGAATATATTAAGGGAAGGAAAATTACACTTTTCAACAACAGAAGAAAAAAAAAAAAAAAAAACCAACAAAACCACTTCCTGCCAGAAATTCTGATTCAGAAATAAGACAAGAGGGCAAATTGCTTCCCCCTGTCTCTACTGCATAGAGCAAACCTACACACATAGGTCAGAGGCCTAGCAAGAGCCTGAGGCTAAACTAATTATTGTGATTTGCTCGTCTTTTGTAATTAATCTAGGAAAGGCTTAAGGCTGTTAGCAGCTTTAAAGAAGTAAATCTGAAGGACCAATTAATTAAAAACAGCAGTGCTTAATGAGGACCTTTTGGTTCTCTCATGTTGATTGTTATATTTGTTGAAAGTTAAGTTTCCGCTGTCTGTCAGATCTTGTCTGGTCTTGTAAAATGGATCTTCTTACTTGGTGCTTAACCACTTGACACTGGAACAAAAGCTTTCGATTACAAAGCAATTTGCAGGGATTATAATGGAATGAGCTACACCCACACTCCCTGATTTAACAATCAATTTTAAGCACTGTTCACTTCAACCACGAAGCCTTAAGGATCCAGAACTACAGTTTGGATCTTCTGGTTCCTCTCCTCCAGACCAGACCCCACAGGTGTTATTCAAGAAGTTGGGTTGAAGCACTCACCTCAAATCTTCTTTGGAAAGAGAAATATGGATGCCTTTCTCCTTACTCAGTTTTGTCTGAAATTAGCAATTAAGCACCCACCTCACTCCATGTGTAAATCGAGCACAGCCCAGGAGAATCATGGCTTGGTTTAACCCAGCAGGGAAATTCAGCTGAACACAACAGAGATGCTTTATCTCCTTTCATCTGACATCTCATAGCCACCAGTGAAATCATGTCCTGAAAGAGAGGTTGCACCCCTGGGTCTGCTGTTACTCCCAGAGTCCTTCTTCTGCTGTAAATGCAGTTGCATGCCAGGGAAACAAGGCAGGTGGTATGGGGAACATGGTCAGCAGCTGAGAAAAATGGCTAATTCTGTTTCTGCTACACTCTTGGGTCTGCAATATTTAGGATATCTTATACAGTTGCCTCATACTCATGGAAAAATATTGATGCTTTAGTTTCTTTAGTCAGAGGAACAAGTAATTTACCCCCAAAACATCCATTATTTGTTGCTGTTAAACTGGGTCTACGAACAATGTCCTAAAAGCAGAGCTCTGCAATGAGGGAAACTTGGTCCAACATTTACCTAAAGACCAGGAGCACCTCAGAGACAAAAATATTATTTGCCAAGTGGGTGAGGTACCTCCCAGTGACAAAGACAAGGCCACCAGTTTGCTGTCCTTATGCAAGATATGCAAAAGTGGATTGGTTTGTTTTGCTTTTTTTTTTTTTTTTTTTTTAATCTGGAAAAGAGACTGAGAAAGGAGTAAACAAGTATGGAAAAAAAGATATATTATGAAAGGAATAAAGACCAGGTTATGGTCTTAGGACTTAGTCACAGAAACAGCCCTCTGTGAACAAAATTGGACTATTTTATTTGGCAACATAGAGGAAAACCATCCATGCTATTCTCTTTCAGACACCTTCTCTGTCAGCTGTCCCCACAGCCAGGATTTTTCACATACAGCAAATTAATTTTACATTCTCAGCAGGCATCCCTTTTAGAGACTAGCCAACTTCCTGATATTTTGTGTTCAGTTTTATATCAGCAGATCTATTTTAAATAAAAAGCTATGTGTTTTACAAAACATGAGTGCCAGTAACACAGAGGAAGAATGTGACATTTTTCTCCCCAGGATATTTTGACTGACACATGAAAAAGTCTATAATCTTACATAGGCTCAAGCTGCTCATGTTGACATCCAAATGTTTGGTGAAAAAGAGCTTGATTGCCTTCCATGAAAGGTGTAGGCTTCTGATTTAGTCTCTTCACCCCAGGAAAAACCTGACCTCTGACTCTTTTTCAAAGTATTTTATTTTGTTCCTCTGTCAGAAATGCAGTAGGCAAGTTGGGGGTGAGCACGTGTGTATCTTTCCACTGCTTAACCAAGCATCCCCACACTACCTTGTTTATTTTCATCTCATTCTCACACTGCCAGCTGCTCTGCTGAGCCTGCCCCAAAAGTCATCTCAACTCCCCAGCTTTGAAAACTTGATCCTTAGCTCCATAGCCTCCATGAAAGCTTCAAAGCTGTGATCCCATCCACAGAGAGCTACCATCCTTCTGGATAACCAGTCCCCTCTTGCAGGAAAGGAGGATCTGACTCAGCCATTGAAGTGAGAAATCCTTCCCCATCCCACACAACCCCCATGCTACCTCATCTGAACATTATTTAACTACAGAATCCTCCCAGGTAGCAGCAAACAAATACAGTTGTCTTAGAATCTGCTGTAAAATTAATCAATGTCCTGCTTCTTGCACAGTTCCTGCTTTGGGAAATAAAATATTTACAGGAGCTTTACCCTGCACAGATTTATTCCATGCCCCCCAACCCAGCAGGTCCTGGCTCTGACCCATCTGGGCACCCAGGAGCCCACACACACCACAGCCATGCTACAGAAGGGTCCCCACAGCCACCTTGCTCCAAAATGCCCTGGCTTTGTCAGCCCTTCCAGACAAGAACAAACAGAACCTGCCAGAGAGCAGATAAACACACCCAGGTGGACCCAACAATTTTCACAAGGTGAGATTAAATCATGAAGCAGACTAAATGCCACAAAACATACAGGAGCCCTGCCCCAATTTTTAGCTTCACTTTCCAAGGAAGATCTGGGTTTTTTTTTTGCACAGAGAGGCATGAGAGTGTGTATGAACCATTTAGCTGAACACTAAAAAATTTAAGTCACTTTAAGACACTTTTCCTCTTGGTATAAGGTTTCTCAGATTCCTGTTTCCAGCAGATCTCAGCTTGATGCTGTCAGCAGCCTTGGACACACACACACAGCAGCCTCAAAGGGCCTGGGGAGAAGCATTTGAGACATCCATGCCTGCTGAAGCCTGGTGTGAGGTCAGAGCCTGGCACAGCATCCCATCCCACATGGCTGCCCACAGCCACCATCATCCTGGGCATGGCTTAAGACCTCCCCAGAACGTTTCAAGAACAGGCTGAAGCACCATAACAGCAACTTGATAAAAAGCATTACAGTAACTGGCTGCTTTTAAAGAGTGGTCTGAACTGCATATCTGATGATATTGCTCCTCAGTAAATCTTCAGGATAGAGATAAATATTTCATATCCAACTCAGAGTAGGACCCTACTGGGAATGAAGGAATCCAGTGGTCACTGGAAACATTGATCTCCCACTCCCTACAAATCACAAAGCAAACAAAAAAAGTGCCTAATATTTGTTCTTCTCATAATTCAAAGTATATAAAAACATAGTAAGACATTCAGTAAAGGACTATCTAAATGTTGTGTCTTATGCAGGACAAGGATATGTACTTGGAAGCAATCAGAAGATGCTTGATAACACATTTGCAGCTATGTCACCAGTGACCTATCAGTCTTCTAAAACGTAAAGATAGATGTCAAGGCTGAGCCATTGTGTATTCTTGAGATACAAAGGAGAATACTTTGAAAAGTAGTCCCAGAGCACTCCAGTCATCGCCATGAGACGAAGCACAATAAGACATCTGAAAAGCTGTGGCAGTTGTTTTATGTCTGATATGTGTTTTGGTGAATAGCAGCTTCAGTAATTTATGTTCCCGATTGAAAAGCTTTTTGTAGCCTGAACACACGCAGTGGTTAACCCTTCTGCTCCTCACCTCAGGAATCTGTACAACTCAGTCAAGACAAATAGCACTCTCATTGGCTCCATCTCCAGTACCTTTTTCACATCCCCAAACAAACATCCTTTCTTTTCCATGCATGCAGACGAGCTGTATCCCACAGCACAAAAAATAGCCCTAAAGTAGTAACATTTTGTAGCTGATTGGATTTCAACAGAACTGCTTGCAAGTAATTTTGCATGTGCACACACAAAATGAAGGAGATGATTAGAGGAAAATATCATACAAAACAAGAACAGAGAGAATAATTCGCTACCACAGTAGAACAAGAATTTTTAGTCTTTATATGTTGCAAAGCAGGAAAACCATCCTTGCCTTGTGAAGGATCCTGTCTTTTTTGCCTAAGTGCTTCTCTTCACACCCTATACCTGGCCTGTGCCCACCTCTCCAGGCCTGAGTCCATCACCAAAACCCTCACAGGTGGCTAATGAAGATGGCAATGAAGGTGACAGAAGATGCTCCAGGAAGCTCTGAGGCTTTCACATGTTGGTGAACAAGAGTGACAAAGAGTTTGCAGAGTGTCTGCAGCTGCCTCTGTTGCTTCATGCTGCCACTGCATGTCACTGTTAAGACAGAATGGCAATGAATGACAGGGATTTTAGGGAAGACTATAAAACTCCAGTGGAGGTGGACCCTGCAATCCCAAAGAACTGTCCCTGAGTGTACCCTGAGTCAGCCCCACTGTAATGCACATCCCATTTTGTGGTTGGCTTTATGTGTTGTCCTCATTTCTGAGATCTGGGAGACTCATTTGAGATTAACCAAAGAGCTAAAGATAAGGTGTTCTCTAATTTAGTACTTCCCTTGCCTGCTTTATGTTTAGAGGCTTTTGGCAGAGGAAAGGAACAGCAGCAGCCAAGATGGGCTCTTCCTGTGAATCCACACAACCTAACCAGAAACTTGAGCATGTCACTTGACTCTAGTTAACAAGCCAAACTTTTATCCAGGGTCCTCTTCCAAACACTACACTTGCAAGCATTTTGCCATCAAGCCATGTGGTTGTTTAAACAGACTCATGGAAAACACATTAAAAAATAAACCATAGAGCAGATCCAGATGTTTTTAAATGTTAGACCGAGTGCCTCACACTCTTCCCTTCTCATCCAGCTTTAAAAAAATTCCTGAAAAACTCAAAAGCATTCCTGAGCTGGTTTGTAATGAGCCATTACTTCATACTAAAAAACATATCCTAACAAAGACTCAACTAATCAATCTTTTAGCCATAAACACAATTACCAAAACACTTTGAAGGTTTGGATCAGCTTCATAAAAGGATAAAAAGTCTTTGCTCTCTTATTTTAATAAGACTCTGGTTTCCAATAAAAGTTAGTTTTCACACTGAAAATATACCCCAGAGGCAACAGCCTTGAGTACCAGTCTCAAGATGATGCAGTAGGCAAGGCAGCTTGCAGGAAAGGAGACAAAGCCACTTTGCTCCTGATTTTCAGGATGTTATGCACAAGGCAGGAGAAACCAAGCTCAACAGCACTGCCTCATTAAAACCATGCAATAAGCACAAGGACACTTATTCCTCACCAACTTAATTAGGATTCCTCATCATCCATACTACTTTTGGCACAGTTCAGAGTTAGAGGGCTGTAGGGTACCACTAGCCCTGCTATTTTCTTAGCTGAAAACCCTGAGGACCTTTACTCTGAATGTAAATCTCCATTTCTCAAAACCTGTTTTTTGAGAGCCTCCGAGTTTCATAAAGTCAGTGCCTCTGCTGCATCAGACAGCCCTCAGTCCTTTTAAATAAAACAATATTCCACAGCCCAAAAAAGAGCCAAGAAGCTGCTGATTGAGCCATCTGCCCTACCAGGCAGCTGCCCTGCTGACATGCACCACAAACATGCATGATTTCCCCATGACTTCTTGCAGAAATATTCACATGCTTCTGTTCCTTGAAAGAGAAGATGCAAAGAGCTTAACTACCAGCAGGGCCAAGCCTTGCTGTAATACCAGGAAAATGATAAGGAATAAAACAAACCTTTGCTAATTCTATTCAGTTCTGGAGTCAGCTGCTATCTGCATGTTACTCCGTCCTCCCACTCCTGTGTTTTATTTTCAATGCAGAGATTTTTAACCTGATCTTGTTCCCTTGGACTGGCCAAAAACCTCCTTAATACCCTCTCCATACCAAAAGTCAGACTCATAGTGAAATACCTGCCAGGCCAGAATCAGTTACATCATTTCCCCTCTTCTTTTCCAGGTATTCTCTAATAGTTCTAAGCTTTCCCCCTATTTTACAGCTTCCTATAGCTTTCAGGCAGTCTGAGAAACAACAGAGATCATGATTTATTTTTTATAATCCTAGATGCAGTAACTGAAGCCTTACATCCCTGAAAAGTGGTTGAGGGTTATTCACTGGCTGAACATGTCAAGTGCATTAATATATCCAGCCTCACATTCAGCCATGAGAAGCTTTACTGGGAAAGACATTAAGACAAGATCAGCAGGATGAGACAGCTGAGGTGATGGCCATCCCCTGCATCCCCCCAGCCCAGTTTTCCATCTTATTTATGCACAAATACCAAGAATGAGTCAGTGAACATGCTTGGGTGCTTTTGAGAATCCCCTTAAGGAACTCATCACCAGCTCTAAGTGCTCTGCTACCTCTGAAGCTTTGACCCACAAGCTCTTCTTCACATATGGAGCACAGAAACCTCATAAGCCACCTAAACTTCCTAGATGAGAAGGTGTTTCTAATCAATGAATGGCCTTGCTTCAAAATCATCCACCAAGATACATTAAGATCTAAATTAACAGTATGGTTTATGTTTTAAAAAGGGAAAAAAATTTTCTTTAGTAAAGCTTGCAACAAAATAGTCTTTAAAATGTTCCTAATACAACAAATTCGGTCATGTCCATTTATCCTCTGCATCTCCTCTGCCCCCAGAACCCATTCAGAGATGCAATTTTATCCAGAGCAGTTTCTGGCCAGTGTAAAATTAATATGCATCAGTGAAGATTTCCCCAATAGGTTTTATTTTACAAAGAAAAGAAGTGTCCCAGCCCACCTGCAAAAGCATTTCCTCAGGATCTGGATCTGAGACTTACCTTAACTACATGTTGCTGATCAGCTTTAAAATCAGCTCCATAGCATTTGGAAGTTATTACAGTCCACTAGCTCTGTAATTATAAAAAGCTGATATTACTTTGAAGCTTCAGTTAGAGAATACTAATGCTGCAATTACTCAACAGAGCCATTTGCAACCTGATTATCAATGAAGGTCATATGTTCATATCTATACATAAACCTCAGCCACTGAAGGGCTGGCCACTACAAACCACATACCTCCAGGCATCTCTTGTTAATATGCAGCCCCATAAAACCATCTATAAACTAAGAATATAATATATTACATGCTGGTTTAATTGTTAGTTATAACTTCCTTGTAAAGCAGGCTATACAAGAGGGCACTGTGAAAAGCTGGGGTGTTTTATGGAGGAGGGCAGCAAATCACAGCTCAGCTGTATGGGAATGATTAGCACCTGCATATTGGTACAAAGCAGCAAAGTTTAGAAACCATGATCTCAGCTTTTGGCAGAATGAAGAGCCTGAAAGGGCTTAAGTTTTCCTGGGCAATAAATCCAGTTATTATCGAGATTATATTAACTGAACTTCCATCATTTTTTTTTTTGCAGCAGCATAATAAGTCCTGCTCAGATCTTGCCCAGTCAGGGATAAGTCTTCAGGGTATTGCTTCTGGTGGACAGGAAAGAGGAGTCAGTCACACACCAAACCTGACCCCACAGCCCATACTCACAAGTACCCTTTAATATACATGTGGGGTGATCAAAACCAATCACATTTTAGGGGTGATTGTGAAAAGAATTTCTTTGATAAGGATCTATTTCTCATTAAACACAGCAACTTTTCTCTCCAAATGTTTTGGGGTTTTTTAAATATTTATACACAAAAGTAATTTCACCCTGCCAGTAGAGAAAAATCATTCAGCAATTTACTGACAAGCAAATATTTTTGCCAGACATTCTAGCAAAATGAAATTACAGTTCACAATAATTCCTATTCCTATAAAAACAGCAGTTCATTTTTAGGGGGTTGTTTTAGTTTTGAGGTCTGGGGTTGGTGGTGGTTTTTTATTCTTATTTTGTTGGACCCATTTTTATTATTTACTCAACAGTGAAGATTGCAGAATTAAGGTCTGGAGTGATTCAGTCCCTTTCAGCAGAGCAATCTACACTCACAGGGATATTTTTCCCAGGAGGAAGGTGCTGTGCAAGGACCACCACGAGCCCCTTTGGCAAGGGCAGAACCATCAGGGTTGTACCCAGCCCACACACCACCCAGTGGGACTGTTCTCTGGGAAACCTGTTAGTTCACAGCCTTCATTTATCCTCCTTCCATATGTGCTGTAATTCAGAAAAACCTGTTGCTGCTGTGGTAAAATGCTGGCTGGGAGCAGACAGGCCCACGGGCTGCAAAAACAGGCAGACCCACCAGTCTGGGGGAGTGGAAAATGTCATTCTTCTGCCTGTCAGTGCCAGGCAGATGATGAGCTTAGGAGGAAGCAGAAGAAAACAGTAGCAAACCAGACAACTTTATCTCTCACTGCCTGCAGGGAGCTGGAGGAAGAGCCGCCACCAAAAGTGCCTCCAAGCAGCCTGGGTGCTGCTGATTCCCCTCTCAGCACCAGCAGCTGTTTCACCCCAAAACCACAGCCACACCGAGCTCACACAGCACCCAGGGTTCAGCACCCAACCAGACTCCATCCTAAGGCAATTCTGCAGCAGAGCAGAGCCCCAACGCTGGCACAGCCCCCGCTTCCCGAAGTTGGGAATTCCCGGAGCTGGGAGGAGGAGCACTCCGCAGTGCCTTCCACCAGACAGCTCTTAAGAGAAGCAAAGACAGTACTTTCTCCCTGGGTAATACTGCCACTTTCACTTAATTAAAATCTTTTAATAGGCATTTTCTTCTCTCACACCTCCCTGCTAGCAGACATCTTATTCAGAGTCGGAAGATGAACAGCGTTTTTGGTGCTTTGATGTTACCCAGAACAAATTAAAAATCAAATGAATCTGGTTAGTCACTTCTAGAGCAAAATGTCTTTTGTGTTGTTAGTTGGGTTTTTGGGTTGTTTGTTTTGTTTTTCTTGGAGTCTGACACCCAAGCTAGAAAGCCACTGGTGATTTGTATGTTTTACAGCATTTCAATTTGCCTTAGTGTAACCCTGTCTTAAGGCATCAAATTAAAAAAATTAAGTCCCAGGTATTTAAGGAGGGGTAAAAAATATCTCCCTATTCTACATTGTTATGCAAAGTTGTTGGGTTCACCAGTCTACAGTTCTGTATCTCAGAGGCTGATTTCAAAGCCAGGTCCTGTTGGTTGGTAGCTTGACATTGAACCTGAACCCATCCATCACAGCAAAGGCAAAATCAACCCATCAGCAGCAGAACAGCTCATGTGTCATTAAAACACACTGGCAGATTTACAAATGCTTGAAAAGTTAACATTTTTTAGGAGATCTTGTGTGTGGTAAGTGAAGAAAATGATGGAGACATGAGAAAATACAAAAATAAGCAAAAAAACCCACCAAAAAACAACACCAAAACACAAAAACCCCTTGTTTGTCCTGCTTTGCGAGTCTTAAAGAAAAAGCCACACCAAAAAAACTTGAATAGTTTTTTTGTGTCTTCTAGTAAGGCCAAAGATGTTGCTGTCTGAGGAACATGTTTTATACTGTCTGAGCATTTCACCATCAGTCACAAAACAACTGCACACCAAGAAAGTTCATCTAACCTCATTTTACACTTAAAAGGACTCTGTGGGCTTCATCCATTTAAAGTGCATTCTCATCAAAAGGTTACTACCTGCAACCAGACCTCACCCTTGCCCTGACTTGCCCTGGCTCAGAGGAACTTATTTACTGTCAGGTTAAATCAAATCCCCACATCCATCGAACTGCAGATCCCATTCCTGACCTGAGGACGTGCCTGAGAGGAAGAGCAGAGGGAGAGACAGCTGCCCTGCTGAGACTGCAGAGCCAAAACTCAGTCAAGCTTCTCCAGATCTGAATAGCTTCAAATGCAAAGCCAGAGCACAGCACTGAAAGGACCAGCTTGGAGGTCCCTGGTCCAATCCCTTCCTCAGAGCAGCTCCAGGTAGATCAGGCTGCACAGGACCATCCCCAGTTACCTTCTGAGTTTCCCCCAGGGTGCACATCCCACATTCTCCATTCTTCTTGATGCTGCTGATGGCCATGGCTGCTTCCAGTGTTTGACCACCCTCATGGGAAAAAAAAAATTAAAATAGCATCAGTTCTGATAGCATAAGGCAAATAAAGGGATTTGATTGATCATTTTTTATCAAACGTACAGCCTGAAGAAGCAGTGGTGTAACTGTGCTACTGCCTGAACCCTCTGACCTTTCCTGAGCAGGGCTGCCCAGAGCATGTGCCATGAGAGGGGAAGAGAAACTATTTGAAGAAAATCTTTGCAGGCTGCCCATTTGGTTGCTGAGGGTTAGAGGTTGTTTCTCTCCCTTCCCATAGAAGCAAGCTGTTGTTTCACTCCTCAATAAGGCTGTCAGGATGGTAGATCCAGCACCAAGACAGAGTTCAGTGGTGCTGCAGCTCATGGAGTGAGGCTGTGAAGCATTCCCCTCCTCGGGACATCTGCACAGAGGTCACTGCTCATCCCATTTCAATTAAAATTTAAAAATTAAAAAAAAAATTAAATATTCACAAGAGCCATTGCGCTGCCTGTGGGCATTGAGGTGTTGCTCTCCATCCCACAGAAATGTTCTCCTCCCCACAGCTCAGAGCAGAGAATAAAACTTGTGAGGAGGGAACTGCAACCCCTGCTGTTAAAAGGCTTCTTACTATAAGTCAAACCACACTCTTCCTCTCCAAATGTCTGGTCCCAACAGTTGCAGAAAGTGCCTCCTTCCTATTGTCCTCCCATTTGGAAGTAAAAATGAAGCAGCAGAAGGAGGTACTACCCCAGGAGCAGAGCAGCCACAGCAGCTTGAACCAAACCCCCAGGTTTAAGCCTGGTTTTTAAATCAGATTTAGGAACACAACAGCCACATGTGTCCTATGTCTGTGCCTCTCTGCACAGCAGACCCTTACTCAGCCCATGAACCTGCACCTCTACCACCCCATTTTCTCATCTCTGTATCAGAGCAAAGCACTATCTGTCCCTTCCAAAGGTAACCATGAGACTACAGTAATGCTTGAAAATTCAGAAGTCTGTAAAAGTTACAATAATTAAAATTTCGTTTTAATTCTTCTGTGCAAGGGGGGGGAGAAGAGGTCCCTGGCTCACGTTTTCCTACTGCCACAACAGTTCATGCATTGTGTTATAAAATTTTTCAGTGCCATTTATTTTTATTTGTCCTGTGAAATACTTCGGGGAAGGCCTCCTCATAAATGGTCCATAAAGTTTGACAGGAACTAAGCCTCCCACTGTTTTTGTGACTGATATAAAAAAGAACCAACTTAGTTGGCACCCTTAATGCATGTTTTATGGGAAAAGGAAGACTGTCCCCTCTGTGCAAGCAGCAGATTCCTGAGCAGACCAGGTTCAGTCCTGTAAGCATCTTTTGTGGCCTTTTACGAGGTAAAGCTTTCCTTATAAAGTTCTGTCCTCGCCACAAATCCACTTCCCTCTGGGCTCATCCATTAATAAGCACTTTCATTAAAATTCCACCTTTCCTAGAGAAATACCCAAGCTAATTTAACAGGAAATTGACTTTCTCCCTCACCCTCCTGTGTCTGACTGCAGAAGCTCAAGCCAGCCTTGGCCAGAGACATTCTGCCCATCAGGTCTCCTTCATGCCTCTATTTGCAAAAGCCACCCAGTTCCTTGCACTTTTGGGGGGGAAGAGGAAGAACTCAAGACAGCCACTTCAGAGATGCCCTTTCAGAGAAACACCCAGAAGTGATGAACCCATCACACCTTCTGATCTCACCAACCCACAGGGAGCAATGCCAGGTGTGGCATTGGAAAAGCACAGGAATAGTGACAGGACACAAAAGCACCAGGAACAAATAGCAATGGCACTGGTCTGAGGGTTACTGGGCTGATCAAACCCACAGAAGATAAATAGCAAGAGATCAGATTAAGAGAGATTGAGTTACAGGGTCACAGACTGTGCCAGAGATCTGGCTCTCAGTCCACCACACAGTCCTCATGATCCTCCTGCAAGTGTTAAGCCATCACTAGTAAAAGACCAAGCCTACAGAAATAAAAAAAACCCAACCTCATGACACATACTATATTCCAGAAAATAAATTTCATCTGCATGCCAATACTTGATGAACAGAGAAGGAGTCTGAGTTCATCAAATACATTATCTGCATCCTGTATATTGGCAAACTTGTGAGAATTGCAAACTTTTTTGGCTTTATTGTAAAAACCCATTTTATTCTCTTTTTTTTGTTCTCTTTTGGCTTGCAAGACGAGCTTTCAGGTGGAAGGCTGTACATAACACCACTGTATTTAGAAATAAGAAACCAGAAACGACAGTGACTCCATCTGTCCACAAAAAAAACACAGCATAAAAAATTCCATATGAGTTTTATTTTGCATTCTGGTGACGTATCTCTCTCTGCGTTTTACAAGAAAATGTCCAGGGAAAATGACAAGTTTATTTTTAGCCTTTCTTTAATCTTTGCAGAGTGTGGCAGCAGATTGCAACCCATCATGAGTGTCCCAAACGAGGCTGAGATACACTGCTGAGAAAGAATGGCTTTGGATTGACTGCCATCCTGCAAAGATATGGAGATGTTCTTAACAACCAGCCCCACTCCAGCTATAAGAAATTTGATCATATGCATTTCATTCTCAGTGTCACATAGAAGTGGGAGATACATTTGTCACTGGATAATACATGCAGAATTAACAAGAAGAACTTGTCAGGTTTTGGCTGCAACCACTGAAGCTAAAGCCTAGAGCGAAATAAACTGTCAGATCAGAGCTTTGTTAAAAGGATTAAACCCATTCTTAAGGGTGGAGCTGTGGAAAAGCTTTTAAGCTTTATATTTACACCTGAAAGGTTTTAAACTGGGATTCTAACAAAGACTGACACGAAACAAATATTTTAAAAAACAGCAGCTAATCTGACCTCCCACACAGGTCCATGTCCAGAACCAGCTGTGTTGGGAGCCGTGCACTGGGCCAGTGCTGCTGAGAAACCCTGGACCTATCTGGCTGTCACTAATTATTGGTCACATTTTTTGGCATCTGCTCAAGTTGCTGTAGAATCAGTGACTGTTTTCTAAGTTAGTCTCGTTACAGACCTACTACAGTAATTGATGTGCATGGTGGCCATGTGGCAACTCATAAAACTTTGCAAATCTGCAAATATTTCCTCCTGCACTTGTGGGGAACAAAGCACCCTCTGGAAGCAGTTCAGCCACTCCCGCAGCCTGCAAGCAAGCAGTGGGAGGATGAGCCCATTGCGTTGCAGCCCTTATACCAGAGAAAAATTTGTTTTCCTACACTCAATTAATTACAAGCTTGCACCAGATGACCCCCTTGTGAATGCAGTAGGTGTTACTGCACTGCTCATTTTGCAGCTGGGGAAGCAGAGCTGTGACTCAGAGGTGCAGGGAGCTGCTCAAGGTCACACAGTAGCTCAGCCATAAATAGCACCCAGGTGTCCTGCTCTTGCCCAACTCTGGGCTTTCTCCCACTGCTTCAGGACTTTGGCTTCAGCTTCAAAGAGGTTTTGAACCCACTCAGATGATTCTGGCCTGGCCTGCATCATCTTCACCCAGCCTGCTGTGAACTGTAGTGCCCCAGGGTTCATCACCCTCCTGCCACCTTTTGGTCCTCAGCTGGCCCAGCCAGGCACAGCCATCTCCTTGCTGGCACTGGGATGAAACACAGTTAGAGGCACCAGACATGCTTCAACAAGGAGAATAGCAATAAAAACATGGCAATGCATAGCAAATAACAGACACTCTGCAGCACTGAGACTGACAGACACCAAAGCAACCCACACTCATGGGTGGCTGTTGCTTTCTGAGAAGAAACTGTCACAGTCCTCAGACATGGGTCCAAAAAAAAATGCAGCAGGAAGCAAACAAGTTGAGGAGGTACCTGCAAGTCTAAGCATCCTTTTGCAGCTCTAATAAACTGCCAGAGGCAACACAAATCGTCAGATGAAAGACTCCACTGTGCCATGCCACCTGGAGGCAAAATCTCCGTAGTATTTTGGTAATCGACAAGCCTTTAACATCTGTATCATCCATCAGTACAAGGGTGGGCCATTAAAATGTCTTGCAAAGCCCAAGCACTCAAGGATTTTCATCTAGTGGTCAGTTTTTCCTCATCTGTTTAGGGTCAAGTCAAGATTTCTGGACTCTGCAGCTGTAGGAGTTGAGCTTTGCCAGGACTGGACCCCAAGGAAGAAGAAAGCACCAGCTGCAAATCCTCTGGCTTCACACAGGCTACAATCCAAGGACAAAGCAGAGCTGGAATGAGGCTGCATCACACAAATCAGATGCTTTCCTAAACATGCCATAAAATGAATCCTGATGAGATTTAAGTTCAGTGATTCTGAGAAGCATCATCTACTACAGCAGCAAAAGTCAGGGATCATAAAAGCTGAAGTCTAATCTCAGTGAGATTTCTGTAGTCATCTAGGAATATGAGCAAATCTCTTAAACTCTCCTGGTCTCTCTGGCACGCGATGGAATGTGACTCTATATAGACTTCATCTGCCCAGGTTATCAAGTTATCAAAGCACAGTCTGTTCCTCACCAGTGAAACACCAGCCACAAAACCTATGCCAACCATCCCATACTCAGTGCTGGCCCTTTTGTAACATGGATATTACTAAATCTTAAGAAATACGTTTTGGGTTTTTGTGGTTTTTTTGGTTGGTTTTGGTTTTGTTTATTTGGTTTTGATTTTTTTTTTTAATCAAGGAATCCTCATTTCATATATTTGAAGCCAATTTCGCTCCAAAAAGAGGCTTATTTGCCCCACATGGGAGGAAAGACACTGTGTCATCAAACCTTTTCTAGTGATCAGACCAGGCTACAGGGAACCCAGCCTCCCACACCTTTACTAATGATGTGCCACAACTGTGCAGCATCACTCCTCATGTAAAGCTCTGCTCTTACCCCTCCTGCTTTTTACACCAATGTGCTTGAAGGCTAGGGGGATGGGGTGCCTTTTTTAATATTTGAACTCTATTGTGGTAAGTACTGTACACTCACTGAAATATCAATATACCCCCGGTGACCATCCCTGCCAGGTAATTAGGTTTGTTGCTTTCACAAAAATGAAAGCAAATAAAATTTAAAAAGCGTAATTATGGTTTGGAGAGCACTGGTCTCAATTTTCCTGTTCTCAAAAGTCCTCTGGGGAAACAAAGAATGAGAGCTGCTTATTGATTTCATCCTCCTGATGCTCACACAGAAGACTTGCTGGAAAAAAAAGGACCCGGTGCTAGAAATCACTGCTGTCCTCAACTCCCCCAGGGAAGCAGGGAGGGGGAATCAGAAGCAAAGGCATTCGAGTTTAAAAGGGAAAAAAAAAATAGAAAAGGAAAAAAAAAAGAAAGAGGGCAACAGTTTTGGCTTTCATTATAAGCACTGCTGTACCAACAATGGCTGGGGAACAAAGGGAGCCATTTTCACTAGTTCCTGCTTCAATTAGTTATTTGAACTAGTGAAGATTGTGCCACTTTATCTCCCCCTTGTAACATAATCATTGTATTTTACATCTCATGAGAAAAAAGGCCTGCCAGAGGACATTATCTGGCTCTGGGTCATACATCACAGGAGATAACATCGTTATTCATGTCAAAAGGGATGATCAAGGTCTTCCTGTTTTATCAGCGATTAGCCAGGAAAGAAAAGCTGCTGCTGCTGCTCTTGGCAGGTAGCCAGGCTCTGCAGGAGCGGTGCCACCACCGCCGCAGCGCTCTCCCCGGCACCGCGCCGAACCGGCTCCCGCAAACCCGGGAAGGTGCGGGCTGGGGGGCACCGGGTCCCGCAGCAGCTCCGCAGCGGGGGCTCAGAGGAGGGGAGCTGGCAGCGGGGTGCTGGCCGCTTGATTTGACCCGGGAGGCGCTCAAGTCCCCAGGGCTCCAGCCGGACTCGCTTTTCATCCCTGATTCCCCCCCCTTGCCTCCCCGCCGTCCCCCATCCCTGCCCCCGCTGCCTGTACCGCGGGTTTATTCCCCTGCCTCGGAGCCGGGGCACAGCTCAGCCCCCGGGGTTTGCCTCTCGATGAATTTATTCCTCTTCCCAAACGCCTTCCCTTGAGCTCAGAGCTCTTCACTCCGGAATGTTTAGTGTATTCCCAATTTAAACATCGCGAGCAATTTAGCTGCTGTCTGAGAGCCCCAGTAAAACCTACCCACCTTATCTCAGCTACAAGCCCAAAGGGAGTTAGAATCCAGTGCCTTATGCTTTGAATGCTAACAAAAAGAAGGGAAATTCCAAAAAAAACCAAAACAACCATGTGCTGAATTGGAGGTACATTCTACAGTGTCTTCCTGAAGTGACTTAGCTTTACATGTCAGGAACAGGTTTGCTGAACCAAGAAAATGTTCCCACTCACTCACCACGCTCAGGCACTGTATCCTTTGGCACTAACACAGGGGTCATGGAAATTCAGAGCCCCAAAGCACCAGGCAAAGCTCATCTGAACAGGTTTTTGCTGTCTTCTCCCACCCAGGTGCCAGCAGAGAGGCCCATTCACCATTAGTATTGTTGTAAATCAAAACACACAGAAGATCTCACATGTGAGCTGGATAATTCATTAAAGGCCAAATCTGTCTAAGTCTGGAGTGTTAAAATGCAAAAAGCAGCAATGTGATTAACAAGCAGAAAGGGATACAGAACCTCCTACTTTGGGGGAAAAAACGTCCTTCAAGTGCACTTTTTTGACACAGCCATTGTGTGGTTTTATACCCCAGATCATGTATCACTGGCCAGAGATGAGGAAAGACAGGCAGGAATTGCTAGAGCAAATCACTTTAATGGTTACACCAACCATTTCAACAACAGTTGCTCCAGCTCAGAGCCTGACACACAATTATGCTGGTGCAGCAACCAGCCTGAAACTAGGAGAGTGTTAATAGCAAAAATCAAGTGTGAACCAAAACTTACTAAACCTTGCAATACATTTAAAATAATAACAAGAGAAATCTGAAACCAAACACCATTTCCTTTCAAAGAGAGATAAAATTAAAAAATGACTCAGCATCTATGAGTCAGGGCAGGAAACTTGTCATGGAGCCAGTGATTGTAGCTCCAGTGGAAATGGGCATGAGGGCTCCCAACAGCCATCACTGGGGTGTTCATCACCACTAAAGCTGCCAACCCCGATGTGTGACCTGGGAGGACAAGCACACCATGAAAAGCTTGAGGAAGTCAATTGTTCCTCCAGATGAGCTATGAAAAAGAAAGAGAACTGCTCAAACAGACCACAAAAAATTAAGGTAGGTTAAGCCAGCACAGCTGTGGCTCTTGCGGGTCACTGAGCTAAACAGAAAACCAGCAAGAGTTTGGGGCAGAGCTTTTCAGATGGAGCTGCACTGAAAGACTGGGCAATGACTTGTTCCTGTCTCAGATGATGCTCTCCTCCTGCCCACCCACAAGGCAAAGGAAATTAGAGAAAGCAATTGTCCCCAGATAGAAGGCAAAGAGTACTCTGAGCCATCCAGGCCTGTCTGGACACAAAAGGACTCTACCTGCAGGACATCTTACCTGACCAGCTGACAGCTGAGTTATCCCAGCTCTCTTCCAGCAAATCCCTGGGTTGTGACTGCCACAAAACTCACCAAACCAGCATTAGGAGCATCCACTGGAGCTCAGGGTACCCAGAGCAGATCAAACCCAGAGCAGATCAAACCCAGAGCCTCCTCCAGTCCTCCTCGTGCTCCCCATATGACCAAGTGCAGGAGGTCCTCACTACTTCCACATCCTGGGGGCACTCCATGAAATCTCTGCTGGAGTTTTCCTCAGCCCTCAGCTGATGTCCAAGCTGCTCATCAGCTAAATAATGGACAGATGAGCTGTACAGACGGAAGACACCTCCAACATCCATGCCAAGCATCAGGACTAAGTCAAGCTGATAGCTGGGCTCCCACCCACAGACAACCTCAGCAAAATATTCAGTCCTCATGATCTCCATATATTCTAGAAATCTTCAGATACAAGCTGGGAAAGGCTGGCAAGTCAACTCATGAGTGGTTAGCAAACCCTGCACTGCTCTTTTGGAGAAAGAGCCAGGAGATCACTATCTAGATAGAAGAATTCATAAGGTTTTCTTACAGAAATCATATAACCTTTAATAAAGCAATGGTAATTACAGAGAATCATTATTTTTTAAATCAAATGTACCAAGTATGTAAAAACACAGTTGCACAAGCTGCCAAAAAGGAATCAAGCAATATATGGAACTCTTCCAGTAATTAACATTAGTTAGGGGTAATTTGCATGTGATCACTCATCAGCTCTAGAAATGCCAGCCCTGAAGAACTGCCCAGTTTGTCCTCTGTCATACCAGCTCATACCCTGTCAAACCTTATACCCAAAGACCCCAAAACACCAGCAGACAGGGAAGGTACCTGCTGCCACAGGAGGATTCTCATCAGGCATGTAGCAGCCTCCTGAGATCACGGTGGCAGAAGCTACAAAGCAAACCCCATATCTGAGCTCTATTAATTACCCAATATATCACAGGTACATTCTGAGCTTTCTTTTCTCTTCAAAGGAGGTCCAAATCACCCCTCTGTTAGAGTCCTTCCAGGAGGCCAAACCTCTCTTGCAGGACTATCCCACTGCTTCTCAAGTGGTCTTTGGCCCTGTAGGTCCCATCAGGACCATCACCACCCACAGAGCTCCAGCCCCTAGATGGGGCCCACAGCCCCCACTTAACTGGTTGAGCATCACTGCTGGGGTCCCTCCAGGATCAAAGCCAGAAACACTGGGCTGGATCCAACCTGGCAGGGCCAGCCTGAGCACATCCCAACCCCTGATCCAAGCTGGAAAGCTCTGTCACAGCTAACAGCTTCTACAACTGCCCTAGAAAAGCTTTTTGGGGTTGTGTAATGGATATTCAAATTCCAGGGAGATGAAATCCATCTGCAAGTGTTTCTCATGGAAGAACTGTGCACTACAGAAAGTGTACATACTGCTCCCAGCCAAAAGTGTTATTTTGCATGGGCTGCACCACATGGATGTTTTTATTACTACACTTCATAAAATATTTCTGGTGTTTCCTGGAAGATACAGTTTCATATGCCACCAACAAACACAAAGCTTGCTTCAAGCAGTTCCTGACACATGTAGAGGAGACAAGAAACTCACCTAAAGCCTGTTCAAGTAGCCACATCTTCCACACATTGCAGAGATAAGAGCCATGACTTGTGATGGATGGAGCCATCACCAGAGTCCCACTCAGGCAGAGCTTTCCCAGGAAACCACACACAGTCCATCAGAGCATTGTCTTGGATCTCTGAAATTGCACAGGACAGTTTCCCACATAAGCTTCCAGATACACCCTGCCAACAATGTGGTCTCCTCTGCCACCCTATAAGCCCCCCTTCATAGTCATTCTGTCACTGTGATAGCCAAAGTGCAGCCAGAGGGGGCCCACCAGGTGGAAAACACTTACCTCAGGCTGCTGGTCAAAGTCCTCATGGATGATCAACCTTTTTGACTCACACTCACCCTGTGATTCCCACTTCAAGTCCCACAACGCTTGTACATCCACAGACAATCTCCCCATTTTCTGAGCTCCCACCCCTTTGGTCCAGCCCAGGCTGTCCCCATGGACACTGCTCACCAACATGGACCACAGCATCCCCCTCCTACTGCTGCCTGCATCCCAGCACCTTCAGCTGGTAGCTGAGGAAATGCACCTTAAAAAAATCCCAAAGAGTATTTGAAATAAATGCACAGCAATGTTTCTGCTCAGAAGTGCTGCTGTTTGGCAGCAGCTTGAAGAAAAACAGTGTCTGGTGAAAAAAAAAAAAGCATTTTAAGTGGTGCTTGTTTATTCTCTGACTTCTTAGGTGATTATCAGCCTGGCAAGGGTTAGCAAGGAGTATCAGTGCTCTGAAAAATGGCTTTTGAGTCTCACACTGTTACAAAATAATAGCTGTCATTGCTAATAATGCAGTGACTTTTAAACCACACTTAGCAGGGGATATTAATGAAGATATTCCTCAGCTGCTAAATTACTGATATTGATTATCTCTGGGTAACGAGGATGGATAGGATTTCCAGAGTTAACAAAATTGGTGAAATAATTGATTGGAGATGAAAACACTTCCCCAAGTCAGTTACCTTTTGGGTCTTTAGAAACAGTGACTTTAAGATTTTGGTAATCTGTTCAAGTGCTTCAAAGACCACCCCAAATTCCTCATTTGTGTTTCAGTGTAGCAAATATTTCCTCAATTTCTTGGTAATTTTATTATGAGTTTCTCCCACATAAGATTATGGGTCATACATCTATATCTGAGATCCTGTTAATTTTATGAACCTTAATTGAAATTTTTACCACTGAAAATCTGAGGGGCTTCAGGCAAGATCTAACTATGGGAGAAAATAAACTACAATTACCATATTTCCTTAGGAGCCACAGGAAGACTAGAAGAGATCCATGCAAAAAGAAATTATCATAAACACAGACATGCAAAATTTCTTTCATCTTTTATTCAATGATTATTTTATTTGAATCTTTATAATGTCACAGAACAAGTTCCTTGGACAGGGTCATTGTCCCATTGTTGGTGGATGGTGCTGCCAGCTCAGCTAATAACCCAGATACTCTGAGAGACTTGTCTTTGGAACTGTACAAATGGAAGGGAACAAAAAAACTGCTTATCCATGTCTGTGAAATAAAAGCACAGATTTATCAAGCCTTTCTAAGAATGCATTTCCCAGAGAGCCATAATGCCTTGAGATTAATTATTTTGAATAGAAATTAGAGAGGATGACACTAAGCAGTATTGATTCCCTGCTCAGTTGCTGTCCTGCCCTTATCTGTTGCTCCTGCCTCAGACCCATTGTTTTTCCCTTTCCTCTGCTTTCACCTGGAGTTCAGCCACAGTATTAAAGAGCCTACAAATACTTTGTTTCTCCCTATTTTATCCAAGTCACCTACAATAAAGCACTGGAAAACAGCAGGCACCAAAAATTACATCACTTCCTTCTCTTCCTTCCCTGGTCTGACATGGGTGGTACAAACCTCTAAAATTTTAACGTTTGGGAAAGGAAAGCCAGGAGTGATGGGAGACACCCAGGCAGCCCCAAAGACAGCAAGGCTTTTTTGATTTTTTTTTTTTTTTTTTTTTTTTAAAGTAGGCCTTCCCCAGTGTCCTGCCAATTGCTAGGGGAGGAGGGGATGTGTCTTGGGGTGGGAGGTGTTTAAGATAAGAGCTGAGATTTGTGGGGCTTTCTTTGCTCAAGACTTCGCCTATGCAATCAGTAGCCAGGGGATAATTTATTGACAAAATTTGTGGCAGATCAGACAAGGTGTTTGTGAGATATGGGACTTTGAAAAACGAGGTGCAATTCAGCCTTTGAAATATTCCTCTAACAATTTATCGTAGAGCCATATCTCAAAACCTACTTGGCCTAGAAACTTCAGGTTTGTTTTATTCAAGAGTCCTTGGCTAGATTCAATGCACAGGAATACTTCAGGTAAGGTCACAGTCTTATTTACTCTAAGCTTCCAGCCCCACTCTTCATTTTTTTTTTTTTTTTTCTTTCTTTAAGCTTTCAAACATTCCTTCAATCTGGAAAGAGACTAAGACAGGATTTGCCAGGATTTTGGCAGGGTTTAGCTGCTGTGTGGGGACATGGACACAGCAGATTAATACTTGCTCTGCAATTAGCAGCTGGGGCTTCACACCCTGGAGTTCGATTCATTCTTCCTGCAACCCCACAGACAACAGTACAGACCCATACCAGTACAAACTGGTATTTCGTGCCATTTTGCAAACTACAAAAGCCAAAATCAATCACATTCAGAGATCACATCCATCAGCCTAAGCAGCAGCCTCCCTGCACAGTGACAGCAGAGGGGCTCTCCAGGACCAGAATGCAAGATTTCCAGGCAAATCTCCTGCTAATATAAGGGAAACAAGAAGAAAAGCTTTGGAAACAACATTTGTTACCAAGGTTTTCTATACACAAGGCTCAACTCCAGCTTCATCCAGCTCTACACAGCACTGAGTTTGCTGGTGTCAGTGATCAGAGACCTTTGCTAACTTTGATCATCACTTTATATTCAGGGAGACATATATAGGGAGGAAAATTTATCAGCATAAACAGGGGCAACCACTTCAATTTTAGGATTACACAGTGGGACAGGTTTCACGCAGAGCAGGAAAGAAGATGGGGGCAAAGCTTTTAGAGTTTTATTTCATGGCAGCTATTTTTTTTTTTTAGAACAAAGCTACAATACCTGCAGGTTCACAAAAGTCAGTTTAGTTCATGACAACCTAGAAAAAAAATAAAATAGAGAGCTCAGAAGCTCTACAGATCTTCCTCATGGCAGGACATCTCCTGTTAGTTTCAGACACCTTAGCTCACCTCTGATAGAAGGTTTCTGGCAGATAAAAGGCACTCAGGCTCCAGGAGTAAGAGCAGCAAAAGGAGTGGGACAACAGCCAGCCCCTTCCCAGGGCAGGGGAGGACATCACCCAGCTTTCCTAACCAGTTCTTTGGCTCAGAACCAAGGCTCCAGGCTCCTCACTAGCACCAGGACCTCATCCCTGACCAACTTTATCACCTCCTGCTTTATTCTTCCCCTAAGCAGTTCTCTTCCTGCCTCACCTGCCCCTCATCTGGATCTGCCCAGCCTGCATATTGCCAGCCCTGGCAGATGGATTCAGTTTCTTTTGACCTTACAATTTCAATAATCAGGTAGGCTTTTCACCTGTCAGCTGCCTTGACAAGCAAATTGATGTTGCAAATAGGGGAAAAAAAAAAAAAAAAAAAAAAAACAGCAAGGAGGAGGAGGGGAAGAGAGTGGAAAGGGTGAGGAATGACAAACAAGCCTTTTCCTATCTTGCCCCAGGTGAGTGTTGCAAATTGGCAGCATCAGTAAGGGAGTCACCCAGGGTTACCATGCCATGATTTGAGTATTAACAAGCATCCTGGCCTTGTTTTCATCCATAATGTATAATTAACCCCTTGGAGCCAACGAGTCTGGCAGTGGCATTGTTAGGGCTGCAGTAAAAGATGGTGTGGCACGGTGTACTGGGAATTCCTACCAGCCCACCATCAGAGGTTTAATCACATGCAATTTATGCCTTCACAGTTTATTATATATTGGAGCTTGCTGGATCCTCTCCTGTTATCATGCACCAACATGCACCAAATCTGTGCAATCTCCAGTGGTGTGCATTGTCTCACAAGTGCCCTTTCCCCATAGTAAAACGAAGAAAAAAAAAAAAAAAAAAGCAGTAACAAGATATTTTTAAACAGTCTAGACAGTAAATTGAATAGGAGAAGGTGGAGGCTGAGGATGAAAGATATGAATGTTGCTCCTTTAATATAGGACAGCACATATACATAATTTTAACTCTTGTGGCTGTTTTGGAGTGCCCAGAGGAAAACCTGAAAGGAAAGGTTTAACTTTTCTGGGCTCTCAAATGCTTCTGTTAAATATGTATAGATTACCTTTCCCAGATGTTGCTTCTAATCCCCAATATATGTGTTGTGCCAGCAGGTAAACAGATCAGGTAACAACAGAGAAATCTTTATTAATATTCATGCTCCTCCACAGTGCAGAGGAAACTTCTGGGACTCAGTGTTTCTGCTGATGGTGTCAGCTCCAAGAGCTCCTGAGCTCTGAGTCCCTCAGCTCTGACACCTTCCCCTCTGTCCTGTGGATCTCTCAGTGCTTCCTCCCAGCCTGGTGGCATTTGGAGCTTTTGGAAGGACTTTGCTTTCGTTGGTTGGTCCATTGATGACTTTTTTTGCCTCCACTGTGTTGAATGGATACATAAAGTTTCAGCTGGTCAGCAAGCAGGAAAAGTTGTTTCTCCCCTGACTCCCAGCACTGGTTCTGTGCTGATCCAGCCACATGCACAAGACTCATGAGTTGAGCCCAAACTTCTTCATATCTGAAGAAATAACAGATTCCAGCATCTGGGGACGACCATCTCTGTTTTGTTTGGTTTCTTTGTGTTTTGGGTTTTTGTTTTTTTTTTGGACTGGTACTAGTGATGTACCTTCAAAAGACAAGACAAAAACATATAAAAAAACAACAAAAAAACACCCCAGGAGCCATGAGTCTCACATAATCAGGTAAGTCAAGAAGTTGGGATTCAAATATTGCAGAAAATCTTACAAAGCTCACAGTCTGGATAGCAACAAAGAGAGGGAAACTGGAATCTCTTTAGTTCACATCCAAAAGTTAACCACCAAAAGTACTTTGTTGGTTCATAGTAGTCTGCTGAGACACCTGCTCCCAGGAAAACCCTTCCCAGACCACCAGGAGCAAGCAGAAAACAGGGATGAAAAATGCAGTTTTGTGTTACAGATGAGGAACAGGACAATTAAGTGACTTCCTTTAAATCACAGGATATATATATAAATATATAGCAGAGAGGAGAGCTGAATTCAGACCTCATAAGTTCTCATCCAAGATTATTGGCATAAAGCTGGCACTAAGTGCCAGAGAAAAGCCCAGGGACATCACCCAGAAGCCAGAGTGCTAAAAAAAACAGGCTTTTGCCCAGATAAGGTGTGTAAAATAGAGCTGCAAAATGTAGCAGGGTGTTTTTCACATTATCACCTTTCCAAGGTAAGGTCTCAGCACAGGCAGGGATGCTTCCAAATAGAGGGAGTTTCCTGATAGCTGTTCTGCAGCAAACACTGAGTTTATCTCTGCTGCAGTGATGCAACTGGAAGGATGGGACCCTCTTATCTTTGCTCAGGCCTTGGGGTGACAGAGCAGCTCCTCCAGCAATGTCTGCAAGAGATAGGAGGATCCCATGGCACAGCATCTGCTGTGGGAAATGTCTCCTCAGGGGCTGACTGAGGTCTTCTGCTTCCCAGTCTGCAGAGGGAAAAGGAGAATACTTTAGATTAGACCTTCTATGGTATGGTATGGTATGGTATGGTATGGTATGGTATGGTATACCAAGGAATACTTCCTACCATGTGCTTCTCCTGGGCAGGTTGAGGGGAATGCTCTTCTCTGGGTGCCCTTTAGTGTGGGTTGGACAAATGGCCAGCAGAAAAGGTCTGGGTATAAAATTACTCCTGTGTCAAAAGAGTGGAACAGGCTAAAGGACCCCCCCAGGCATCTTCCAACCTCCCTGTTCATCAAAGGGACCTTAACACAAAGCTGTGAGAACAAGCCCATCACAGCCGTGCTGAAAAAAGACAGCGAGACTGTCCTGGGGATCTGGGTACAAGCCCTGCTGAGGGTTCCTATGGGATGGATGCTTTCTTCTTAAAGTCTGTTCTTATTTAAAAATAGAAGGAAAAAATCTGAGCTGGCCCAAATGTAAGCATCCCAAAGGTGAGGATTTGCACTTTTCCAAATACTGTCTCATCCCATCTGCAAGGCTGACAGTGACTGCCCCAGTGTAGGATCACTGAATGGATCATCCCTGAGATTAATCCCAAGGAGAGAGAGCTTCTGTGCCCTGCAGCCCCAGTGGATTTTTTGCAGCCAGGATAAAGGTGTCTTGAAATTATGCAAAACCATCAATGGTATTGAATGCTTGTGGTTTAAAAAAAAAAAAAAAAAAAGTTGCAAAGAATCCAGTCCAACAGGCAGATTGCTCAGTTCCCACTCCAAATCCAGCTCTCCCATCTCTCTCATAGGACTGCCCAGCGTATCTTTAAATCTTGTATAACCACCTCCTTTCTTCCTGTTCCTGCA
Organism: Heliangelus exortis; assembly: GCF_036169615.1. NCBI lineage: Eukaryota > Metazoa > Chordata > Aves > Apodiformes > Trochilidae > Heliangelus > Heliangelus exortis. Next base: position 7,583,502 of record NC_092440.1, on the reverse strand, counting down.
ATACAGAGCTGCAGAGGTCTGGGCTGTGCTACCAGGGCATTTTCCCTGATGGGTGGGACTGAATTCTGGATTCATTGCTCCACAATGCAAACTCTCATGGCAGAGGAAGCAGAGGTCCTGGAGACAGCATTTGTTCAGTTTGTTCAGTTTATGCTTTCACACTGGAAGGTGAGGCTCAAGCTTTGCATCCCAACACTGGATTTATATCAAATGCAAGAGGCTGAAGCACTGGGTGTAATCAGGCAACAGCTGTAAGAGGAGGAGCCCCAGTGCTGAAATGCTCCTCATCTTGTCTGGGGAGGTAAGCAAAGGCAGCTGCTGCTCAGAGGTAGCCTGGGGGGTTTTGTGGGGACCAGCTCACCTCTCCAGCATTTTATCCACCACAAGTTAGATTCCAGCCTCAGCTTTCATCTTCATAGCCAAGCATGAACTGCTTTGTACCCTTCCTAGGGATGGTCAGCAAATGGGGAGCTGCCAAGGGGTGGTGAGGAGCTTGGAAATGCAGCTGTGCCCCCTCCTCCTGCACCCTCATCCACAAAGCAGCAATGGGGTGTTGTCTCCACCTCACTGAGAGCACCATGGTTTATCCCCAGGGTGATGGGAAACAGCAAGGTCTAGAAAACCCAGGGTTGGTACCAGAAGGACTGCCTGGCAAGGAGTTTTTCAATGATGGGTGAGTTTGCACCAGAGCATTATTGGTATCAATAAAGGCAATTTAAGAACATGGCAATTGCTTCAGGCAACAAGCAGATATTTTTTCAATGGGGTGTTCACTTGCTTTCCCTGTGATGTTAGGAATGGACCAAACATCTGACCCAATATCTCCCTCACGCTTTGGGCTTCAATTCTCTTGCTAAAGCTGGTAATTTGTCCAAAAAAGATTGGACCAGATGACCCTTGAGACCCCTTCCAGACTGGTATTCTCTGATTCAATGCTATTCCAGCAAAAGAAGTAAAGGAGAAACCTCAGCTCCCCCTTGTCCTAGATGTAGTTAATTACCTCTGAGAAGAGACAACTCCAGCAAGAGAGGTAAAGAGTCTACAAGCTAAAAGCCCTGATTCTGATTTTTACAGACTTCTCACACATCCTTTTTCACTCCTTTGAACAGTTACTGTCACATCAAAGTTCATAACATCAAAGTTCATAACAGAGCTATCCACCCAGGAGCTAATAATTCACAAAGCTCACAACCAGGAAGTCATTTGGGCTTTAACCTCTCAACTCTGGGAGCTGTGTTCACAGACCACTCTTCCTGGATTATTCCTTGCTTTCCCAAGCTGTTGTCCTTTACTGCAAAAAAAAAGACCAGGGTTAGTTAGAGGCACTGAGGGGAAATGAGTCATTAAGCTCAAAACACCAAAAACCATATTCAATTTAGGACAGTCAGAACTGGTGTAATCTCACTGGCTTTGATTTCCCTTGCCAGCCCTGCAGACACACACACCCAGAAATCAAATATTCCTCTGCACTTCAGAGGAAGAATTGTGACAGAGCAAAAGTGGGGTTTGTGGGTGTGTTTCACTACTTTCCCTTAAGCCTATTTGCTGGCATCTATTAAGAAATCACTGCACTTTATTAAGATTTCTCTTCATTAGCATTAGGTACATTATACTCCATTTTTTCCTCAGCAAAACAGATTTCTGTACAGTTGCATAAAGTTAGTAAGTTCTCCATGGGATGAACCTCTAGGAGTTTCACATATATTCAGTGTAGAATGATGTGAAGCTCAAATTTGAAGTGCCTGTAGTGCAGAAGGAGACCTGATGCAGAGATTGTATTTTTCCATCAGCTTCTGGCTGCTCCCTAAACCTGAGTGCAATGTCCAGACCTTCAGCTCCTCCTCAGCAATGGTATGGAAGCTATTAAAGTTTAAAATGCAATCATGTACATGAAAGTGAGGTCAGTCCTTCAGAGTGCTTTGAGTTCAAGCAAAAGATGAAAAAGGGAAAATACCTCAGCTGATGATAAAAAGGTCAGTGGGAAAGGAATAGAAAACCATGGGGGTGGGGGAGACATCCCAAAATAGTTTAGACTGCAGTGAGCATCTCTTGGTGTCCATGCAGTGCCCAGCACAAGGAACCAGACAACCCAGTCATGACCCAGTGACCACTGGCACATCACTTGCCCTCTCCTGGCCTCAGCTTGCCCAGAGAAGCTGGGGGGAGGCAGGACACGGGTTACACACCAGTGTTGCACTGGGATGAGGTTTGCTTCAGGACTGTTAGCATTCCAAGGTGAAATATGGAAGATGAGAGGCAGCTCAGGTGCAAAGCAAGGAGCAGAGATGCACAGGGAAGGGAGCACAGAGTGGGAATCTCCTCTCCTTCCTTCCACCTTTCCCACAGCCCATCCCTGCTGCCCCCTCCCTGAGCATGGCTGTGCTGGGCAGGGGACAGAGGTGACACTGGAGGGATAGTGCTGGGTTTGAATTCATGCACCCAAGTGGATTATGGGTGTCACTCACCAAAGGTGATGAAAGGCAGAGGAGCAGAAGGGTGAAATCAACCTCACAGCTGTCCCACAGGAGCAGCTCAGACAGATGTCAGGAGAGGCAGCAGGACAAATAGTGACAGAGATGAGGGACAGCCTCACTGGAGCCCTATCACTCCCTTCCTCAACCATCCAGCTCCACAAAACCTTTCCACATAGACAGGAATGTTATGTTTTAACAGCAAAACTCTGGAGAAATGGGGGGAAATGGTGAACCGTGGCTCTTCATCAGCATAAAAATCTAGATGTATTTTCATAAAATACTTCATTCTTAACTGAGGTCTCTATCAAGCTCCAGTGTTGGTTGAGACTTGTAGAAGCAATAAATTCTGAATTATAAACAGTAGCAAACAAACAGCTTTTTCAGCATCTGCCATTGCTTGTGAAAGAAATATATGCAAAGCCCTGGGAACCTCAAGGTGTCAACTGAAGAAACTTGCTGGTACCAGTTTCCCCATCAATCAGAGTGACCAGCACCTCCAGCCACAGCTCAGAGTAACAGAAAACAAATGCTCCAACAAGCTGCTCTCTATTTGCTCTAGTGACTAACAGCTCAGGGGGGAAAAAAAAGTTTGAAAGCAATTTATGAGTGGGGGAAAAAAAAAAAAAAGGTTAGGCTTTAATATTATTCATTGCAAATCATTCATGCTCTTTTTCGTGCAAGTAGTCCATCCATTCATCAAAATTTTTGCTCCATCCACAGCAGGGAAACAAGCTGTTACTCATTTTTATTTTCTCAAGGTATAAAATACAAGGAAAAATCACATTCTGCTGGTGCACAGGCCAGAATTACAGAGAAGCAAAGCTTCAGGCAGCAGAGCCCCAGGGCTGCAGGCTGCTCTCCTGGGGCAAATTCCCTGGGGAAGGGCTGTTGCCCCAAAGCATTGAGGCTTCAGATTGCATCCCCCTTCTTTAAAGACCACAACTGCTTAAGTCTGGTCAGTGGAGAGCTGGGGAAAGCAGCAGCCAGAGCCGGGGTCTGCAGCCCTCCCAGTACCCCAGGAGCCTCCTCATCCCCCATCCCAGGGCTCAAAGCTGAAAAGCACAACGCTCTGCAACTCTGGGAATTCAGCCTTGGTTTTGGGGAAGCCAGACATAGTAAAAACAGCTGAATTTCCCCCCTGGGGTGGTCGAGAGTGCCTCAGCCCTTCCGTGCAGGAGCAGCATCTGGTGGCACCTGCACTGCCACTGAGTCACTGTGTGTGGCAGGTACCAGACAGGTCTCTGCAGGCATAACTATTGAATCTCTCTTTATGATAATTGCCTGGGTGAATCTAGCATGCAGGCAGGTCTTATAGGTCTTCTCCTTGGCTTGCTAGGCTGCTGAGATATCTCTACTTCTTTATATATATACATATATATATAAAGTAGTCAGACTCGCTTACGCATTCCTGTTTTGTTGTTTTTTCCATTTCATTGATTAAAATGTGAGAGTGAATTTAGGCTAATGAATGTCAAGGACTCTCTGGCTGGAAGTAAAACCAGTTCAGGCAGTGCTCCCCAAGCTCTCCACATGGGCTGTGCCAAGGCAGTGCCCTGACTTGCCACGTTGGTGAGGAGGATGCTGGCTCCTGGCTGGGCATCCCAGCCCAGTTCATCCCAGTACCAGTGCCTGGGCTACTCACTGTGCCAGTGAATCCAGGCAGCCTGAGAGGGATAATTCCAGGCTTGCATGAAGGAATCTCAGAGAAATGCTCTCATTGCCAGGCTGCTCCCCATCACAGACTCAGTGCTACCCCAGGCAGCTCTCACTCTGCTCTTGCAGAGGGAAATGTTTACCTACAGCCTTTCTGCAGCAGCTGGGGAGGAGGCTGAAATACAAGAAACAAGAAACATGACATCATTTGCCTTCTCCCAGCAGAGGACAGATAAGCTCCTTTGTAAGGGGAAGCAGTGGTGAGAAACAGATACCCCCAGCAGTAAATTCCACTGTTAGAGAGACACACTTATAGGAAGATAACAAAAGAAAGCTGCTTCTACAGTGACTTTTTGGATAGAGAAAAGGAGACACATCTATTTTGTCTTTTTGAAGTAGATACTGTGTAGGAAATGGCTGTCTTTTTACAGCTGGCTGTGTCTTCAGCTACAGCTTTCCCAAAACCTGCTCCCAAAGCTATGTGCTGTGTATGAGTCACCCCCTCAAATAAAGATCAATAATAAGTTATTGTGAGCACCAGGCTTTTAGATTTGTCAGTCTCTTCATCTGAAGAATAAAAATAACCCCTCTTCTGACTTCTTAACTTTGTTGGCCAAACTTTAAAGCTGTGGCTGAAAACCAAGCAGAAGCACTGAGTGTGCTACTGTAGCACAACTGGTTTTGTGTAGTTCAAAGTCAACATTCCTGGGTTTAGTTTCCCAGCTCTACCATGGCCTTTTCTTTTCCATTTTTTTTTTTTTAATTAAGCTTTGGGAAAGTCATTTGATGAGTCTCTCCTCTGTAAAACAAGCCTATCCTGAATGACATCAGAAGATTCAGAAATTGATATGAGCAAATTGCTTTAGATTATTTTTTTATCTAACCCCCAATAAATTATTAATTAACTAGTAACTAATTCCTAAAGATATCACAGTTTAAGGTAAATGTAACCCATCTTCCACGGCCCTCACATCCAACATTTTTTTAAGGATAGAGAGGGAAGCTGAAGAAGGCAGATTGGAGCCTTTGAGTGCTCAGGTTGGCCACTCCAAGAATTTTTGGTCAGCTTGGGTTACATGTCTTGAGTTCACCATAGGAAGATTTAACAGATTTTCTCAATTTAGGTTCCTTCTGGCTACAGGTTTCTGTATTTTCCTGTTTCCTATACCAAGATCTCCCTTGGATCACCCAGCTCCATCCCTGCACCTCCACTCCTCACTGGCTTGGATGGCTGGGGTCAGGATGTTATGTCCTGCAGGAAGGACAGGTAATTTTGGCTCTGCTTCATCTGGAACAGATGATACAGCTCCAAGACTCGTGCTTCACACCTGCAAAGAGAAAGGAAACCACCTCTCCTAGTGCCCCTGCACACCCTGCTTATCCTCACAGCTGGGGAGCTTGCCAGGAAGGAGTTTTTTCCAAGCAAGCAGATCCTAGGGAGGGCTGATTTCTAGCTAGGAAATGCATTATGCATCTGCTACCTCAGGGAATCTGTGGAGCAGGCTAAGAGGCTGGCAGTGGGTAGCTATTAAATATATTGCAGCTATTATTATTATTATTATTACTGTCGAGAAGGCAGGCACTAGGATATCATTGGGGGAGGCTGAAGAGAAGACATATAAGCAAAATACAAGCATCACATGTGAAATTAAGCCATCTTCAGAAAGTAACCCAGGGAAACGCAGGAACAAAGTCAAACTAGCTGGAACAGGCAATTTTCCTGCAAATCTTTCCCCACTCAACCCCACCGCCCACTCCTTAGCCACAATCAGAGCCCTATTTTGCACTCAAGTGGAGTGCTTGAACCTAGCAGCAACCCAGCAAAAGTAAAGGTTATGTGCTCAGTGGGAGATTTTGCAGCCAAAAGAGCTCATTGACTCCAGGGTCCCTGGGTCAGAGATGTGCTTGTACAGATGGGGATGGAACTGTTCTGGGAAGGATGCTGGCTCCTGCTCAGGGGATGTGCTCCTGCAGTGATGTGGATTTGGGAGTACCCAGGACCATGATATCTGAACTGTGGGTATTGGTTCAGGCAGATCAAAATTGCCATATCCCTGGAGAACTGCAGTTTGGAGCAAGCAGGTTGCAGATCAGGCATTCAGCCCCTGGGACTGGCAACAGCACTGCCTTAAATGTGATATTTCCTTAGAAATAAAAATCGTATTATTATATTGTATTACATTATGGTATTCTTATAACATCCTTTTTAGAGACAAAGGCTCCATCCAAAGCCCACTGAGGAGGCAAACAAGAGTCCCATAGTGCTGGAGACTGAGTCCACAGTCTGTGTTACTCTCCTGATTTAGTGGAGACTGAAGCTCCCACTCCCAGGGGATCTCCAGCAAAGAGCAAACCAAATTGAGGCTGCAGCCTTTGGAAATCAGATTTTAAGACAATTAACTGCTGCAAAAAGATTGCTGCATGCATTGTGGCCCCTAAAACTGCAAAATTCTTCCTCTTGCGATTCATCAGAAATGCTGTGGTAGCTCACATTCTTGTTAATACAAATAACCCTTCTCACCCATAAATATCATCCTGCCTTTCAGCTACCCCTCAGTTCTTTCTGTCAGTGTCCTAGATCTGCTAGTGCTCTAAGAAAAACACACCCCAGAAAAGCATCCTTATTATTTCTACTTGTAAAGATAGTCATAAGAAGGTAGATACCACATGACCTAAGCACTGTACTTGATGGGAGTAAATCACTGCATTCACACTCACAATACGATGGCATTCAGGGGCTCATGTCAGCCCCTGGGTCTGCCTGTGCATGGGGCTATGCAGGCTTCCAGAAGATAACCCCTGCACAAAAAGCAGAAAGAAATGGAATAAAGGTGTGTTGAAAGACCATTTTATTCCATTTTGTTGAAAGAAGAACTTTAGATATGTTCTCACTCCTTTCTTCTAAGGAAATCAATGGGTCTATTGTCACCATTTTCAAAAGAAGCAAGATCAGGCCTTTCACTGAATGCAGCAAAACAGGAAGAAATACATTTTCCTTTTCCTGGAGCACTGCAGGCTGCTCAGCCAGCCTGGATTCGGGGCAAAGGGCAGTGGAACAGGTTGGGCCCACACCCCAAAGGACACTTATACCAAGACAATTCAATGGACAGGACATCCAGCTGGTCAGACTTTTCTGGCTATTTGGCAGAACTTTTCCCCATGGCAGAGCTGAGGACAACTGTTTGCCAGTGACCTCCCTGCTGTACTCCTAGGGACTAGCAGGTGCCTGGAGGCAAAGCTCTTCCCATGCCTCTTTTCTTTTTCAAAACCCTATTTCTCTAGGAGTTGCAAAACAAAATTGATTTTATTCCAAGTTCATGGTGCTGAAGGGGCCTGCAGGGTCCACCATGGAGCAGCAGCATCCCCTGCTAGTGGTCCCCTCCTGGGGACAACACAGCTTCACCAGCCCTGCATCAATGCCCCGCTCTGTCTGGGCCACCCAGCAGCTCCCCAGTGCTCCCAGCAGCAATTTTCCCAGCACACCTCTTCGCTCAGCAACACAAATTAAACTTTCTTTCATCAGCCCCCTCAGGCCCCAGGCTTGGTTTGTGGGCAGGTCAGGGCTTGCGAAAGCCACAACCTAACTGACTGCAGGGGATTTGGTGCTGCTGTGTGGTTCTTACATCAGGTGGGGATTTCATCTTCTCTCCAACTTCCTTTGAAAAAGCCAGCCCCGAGGTTTCTCTTTCCCTTGCTCACACAAGGGGGAATTTGGGAGAGGATCTCATGCAGTCAGATTTGCCTGCACAGGGCTCTAGGGATGGACCTGTTCTGCACAATATCCTTCTCTCTATGGCATGGGGTGGAGCTCTGTTCCACTTGGTCAAATGTTACTCCCCTTTTATCTTTTCATTTCCAGCCCTGCAAACAAGTACATCTGCCAGGCTGCATGCAAGGAGCAGAAAGGCTTCTCTGGCCAGCAGGAAGGTTATGATTCATTAATTGCTTTATACCACAGTAGAGAAAGCCATCAGTGTCTGTCCTGGCCAAGCTCCTTGTAGAGAAGACTTAGATTTGGGTTGCGTTTTTTCCAAAGAAGCTTCCGTATGTTCTGCCACTTTTTTGCTATGCAAATTTTGGTGTTAATTGCACCAAAATGAGAAACATATTACTTAAATCAGTGCACTCTTCAGATGGGCATCAGTGCGTGTGTGTGAGATTCTGCCAGATGTTATTTTATTGCTGCAGTTTAATACCTAACCATCTGCCTCCTTCTTATTTTGTCATGGTTTGTATTCTCCCTGGGACCTCTTTTCTGTTACACTGCCTTTTATCATCTGCATTATGCATTAGGATGGCCAAGGCTAAAGGCTGGCACAGGATCCCAAGCCCAGCATTTGCACAGAGAAGCAAATGAGCAGCAGACCACTAAAGTAAAAGTATGGAATTGATACTCTAGATAGAGCAAAGAATGAAGCTGATAACAACAACAACAACAACAAAACAAAAAAACCCAAAAAAAACCAAACCAAACCAAACCAAACCAAAACAAAACAAAAAAAAAAAAAAAAAAAAAAAAAAAAAAAAAAAAAAAAGAGAGAGAGAGCTACAATCATAGTTGAATGTTTGGGGATTAGCTATAGCAATCCCAACTGAGATACAGCATGCAAACACCTCACAATTTATACCACACTGTAGCTTAAAAAACCCATAGTGTTTCAAAGCCTGTAAGGGATGGACTATTTTTCATTTATTATTCATTTACTTGAAATGAGGTTTCTTGCACCTTTCTCTTTCTAGGCTGCTCAGTACTGCAAATATTCTGAAACAGATGCAAAGAAGGGAACAGAACAGGGATTTTTAGCTTGACTTCCCCCTTGCTCAGTACCATGTTGAGCCCAGGCAGCTGCAGGGCTCTGAGATTCACCACAATTGCAGCTTGGCTGCTGACACTGCAGTGGCAAAAGTGCAAGTGAGAGCACAAGGCAGTGGAAAATGGAAGAGAATGTGTGAAGATGAATACTTCCTCATTTCAGGAGAAGAACACTCTTGACAACAACTAGGAGAACACAAAACCCCTTGGAGCACAAACACTCCTGTGTGTTTGCCCAAACACAGTGGAAAACAATTAGAATTACAGGATATTTATCTTGGGTGTTCTCACTCACACCTGAACTGCTTCAATCCCATCTCAAATATTAAATTTTTCTCTGATGGAAAATAATAAAGTCAATGTCACACGGCCATTTTGCGGAGGTCTTTATCCAACCTCTTTTTTTGTCCAATAGAGCCCCATTCCAATGCTTCTGATGTTATTTCTCTGTATCTTCTTGAGATGCTTTAGAAGGAGCTTCAGCAATTCTCCTACATACCAGCAAGGAAGAGAGGATGTTAAGCCAAAAAGTCAGAGGGACATGAAAGGGAAAGCAGCAGTCAGAAAGAGAATCCCTTTCCTATTTTTCTTTCCTTTTTTAAGACAACTAGACAATTATTTTTTTTTTATGGGAACATTTTCAAAGCTTTATTGGCTTATCAAAAGCCAGCAGCTCTAATTAGCAGTACAGGGGCTGGCCACCTTTCCCAGGCTCAGTCAGGTCTCAGAGGCATTTCAACATTCCTACTCCCATGTGGGAGGGAGATTGTTCAGATAATTCATTTTACCAACACATAAAGCAGTATTTTCAATAATTCTGTCTAGTCTGTTGCCATTTATTGTCTAGTAAGAGATAATGGACAGAAACAACCTGACCTTTTGTTAGTAAACTTCCAGTAGGCTGCACATAATATTACTTAGCACTTCATATCCTCGAAGCGTTGTACAACTACTACATAATGGATCCACATGGTAATTGTCTGGTACAATAAAGAGCAAAGACAGCATTTTCAGCAGGTATCAGGAGCACAAGGTTTAGGTCTGTCCACAGTACAAATCTCACTGGTTTGGGGGATTGTGTTACCCCAGGATGAGGTATCTCAATTTACTCAGTGGTATGACAACTGTGCTATGATATCAGTCGTGTAAAGGCCATGAAACACAACCAGTTGTCTAACAGTAACCCATTTCTGGCTCCCTTTTGGTTTAAGAAAGAAATTAAGTTTCAATTGATTAGGAATTAAAAGCATGACAGGGAATATAACCCAAATGCACTGCAGAACGGACAACAGACTTGAGCAGCAGAATCTCCTGCCTCCAACCTTTAAAGCTATTAACCCTGGCATGAATTTTTATTTAGTGTTAATTAGGGGACTGGCAGCAAAAATCAATTAATTAATTACATCTCAGATCCACTGGAAAGTATAATGGAAATCAAAGATAGCTAGATTATCCTGCACCCATGGAGGAAGGGCTGCTGCAGCTCTGGCTGTGGCACTCGGTTTTTCTCTAAGTGTAAAGAACTAAGCATTTTTTTTTTTAAATCTGAACAAGATTGTTTCTCCTATTTGGAAATTCCAAACCCATCCATCAGGACAGTATCTGCCCCTTGCTCCTGTTTTCAGTTTTGCCCCTGGAGCTCTCCAGTCCTGGGGATTTTGGGCACCAATCCTGCAAAGTCCACCTTCCTGCTGCCTACTTCCAAAACACCACCCCAAACCTAACCCCCAAGTTCAGGTTAGGAGACCTCTGAAGGTCCCAAAAAGTCCTCAAGGAAGATGTTTCCAGAGGCCTCAGATGACAGCACATGTCACCATCTCCCTGTCCACATCCCAGTGGAGAACACCCACATTTTACTCTTTCATCTATACAAGAAAATTATGTACTAGGCTTGGCTTTGCTTTGTTTCTTAATGCCCAAGGTACAATTAGCTAACTAACATTACTGACAGTGATTAGTGGGTGCTAATTACAATAGAATTCCTCTCAAATTACATGGTGTATAAATATGGGCTGACAAACTAGTTCAATTTTTAAGCAGAAGGGAGCAAGCTGAGGGGCTGGGAGTGCTGGGCAAGCAGAGGCAGGGCCAAATCCAGCCCTCAGCTAAGACATCATCCATCTTGTGCCCTATTTCAGGCAAGCAGCTTCCACAGAGGATTTTTTCCTTTGGGCAGGACACTAACATTTGGCCTTTATGCTTCCAAGATGCAAAAAATGACAATGTGAGCAAGCTTGTGCTGGTGGTGGGTGTCAAGAGCCACCGAGATGCAAACCTCCTGCTGCCCCAGCTTTTGTGCTCTGGAAAAGGTTGAATTTCATTGCCTGGGTTGTTAGAGAACAGATGGTTTAACAAGGTCCTGACTCAAAGTATTTGGATGGAGTTAATCAAGAGCTGGTGGTGCCCTCACTGTGTCCCCAGCCTGCCCAGGAGGACACCAGGGCCAGACATGGTGGCTTAGGGAGGATGAGGGGAAGGGGAGTGATGCCTCAAGGCTCCCCCAGTGGCCCTGCTGCTCAGCCCATTTATCAGTGCCACCAAGGAGAATAAATATTTATAAATGGGGTGTCAGCTCTAATGTGATAAATTATCTCCAGTCATCACGTAGATGGTTGGAGATGTGTTAAGCCAGTTCTAAACATTTGGTTAAGAAAACAACTGAGAGGGGAGCCAAAGGGGGAGGGAGAAGAAAATAACCACGTGGGTGCCAAAAAGAGAAGGACAAAAGCATTTGTGGGTTTGACTTTGCACCATAACTTCTTGCCCCAGGTTTGTGAAGTGCAAGTAACCTGCTGAAGTACATTAAAACTCTCTTGACTAACCCCAGTTTATTGTAAATATTACAGCAAATCCATTGTAAACAGCAGCAAGAGGCTTTTGGGAACCCATTAATCAAAATAAACTGCTCTGGAAAATGCCTCTGCTCAGCTTGTTTAACTAGAGCTGCAGCTCTGTACTGCATAGCTGATTTCAAAATATACAATTTATTGCCTTGGATGTCTTCGCTCAGAGCTAGATCTAAATTCCTCTGGGTACTTTAACATACAGTTAATCAAAGCACAATGCCACCCCTATCATATTTACAATCTGGCAGGCAATTAGTCAATAATAAATAAAATGCATTGGAAAGACAAATGATATTACTGTGTATGTATCAATGGGCTTATAGGCTCAAAAGATTTATCAGTACCTCTGGAAAGAATAAATATTTATAAATGGATATGTCATTCATAAAGTGATAAACTATCTCCAGTCATCACATGAAGAATGCATATTTTCAAGTTGGCATACTTTATTATCTACCTAATCATTTTTCAAAAGGTGTTTTTCAACTTTATTAGCCATACTTAACAACTAGAGGAACTTATTATCATCATCACTGAATTGAGGCTTTGCAGCAGAGCCCCAGTCAGGATTTCCACTGCTGTTGTACAGAGGGAATAAAAGATTTTCCTTCTCCTTTGTAATCCTTTGGCCCCAGAAGAGTAATTGAAACCCTGCAAATCCTATTTCTGTTAGTAGAACCACTTGAAAAATTAAAAACCATAACCTTCCCCCCTATAAAAATTTCAACATTTAGAAAGTTTAAATTTCAAATGCCATTTATATAGAGATACTGGAAACCCATCAGGACACAAAACGTGGTGATTACTTCTACCACAGATCCCTTCTGGAATGGAGAAGGATTTTAAACACAGGTACAAACCCTCTTTCCCTCTGATTCTGTTCTCACCATCTCCAAAAATAGGACCCCAGCTCCTACCTAGTCCTGCTGTCTTAAGTGAATGACATCCAGTGTCAAAACTCAATGTCTTTTTTAACCCATCAATTTTTTTTAATATAGATATTTAAATAGGAGTACTTTTTAGGAAAGTAGCTTGTTAGGAAAACTGTGAATTAAGTTTTATTTGTATTAAATGTTTACAGTGTAGCTGTGTTTGTGGAGAACATCTAAACTGATATAAGTGCATCCACACTTAGAAATGCTCAAAGCAATAGCACAGAAAAGTCATTTTTTACTGCTTCCATCCTCACAAACAGATCATTAGTTAATGAGTAACTCACCCGTATTTATTTATAGAACTTGGGTTTTAATTTTATGTTATTATATTTTATTTTATTGACTTGAAAAGCTAAAGCAATAAATTCTAAAATATCTGTATGACTGTTTAGAGACAATTAATAACCCAGTGCCTAAGCTTTAGCTCAGAAGAACAAACCAAAGAGGAGCTGGGTTTCTGGATGAGGCCACCAGGCCCCCTGAGGCAGCCCAGCCAGATGTTTCCCTCTTTGCCCCTGTGCCAGGCTGCTGCCCCCCTGCCTTTCCCTGCCCCAGGGGATAGAGTTGTACTTGGCTTGCTTGTGAGTGAGCAATGGAAACTGGATATTCTCCACACTGACAAATCTACCACGCCAGTTAGACCTGATAAAATTTTAAATGCTCCCTTGAATGAAGTTTTTTAAATGCTGCTGTTGTTATCCCACTCATTTTACATCTGAGTTTGGCAGCAGATGCCATTAGTGAACATTCAGTGTCAACAGTGTCACGATGCTGCTCTCAGAGATGTGTCAGGTACCAGAGCACGATCTTGTTGCATTTAAAATTAACCACAGTACTAAGACTCTGCCAATTTCTTGCATGAGATCCAGAAGAAAGCCAGGAGAGCTGTCAGGTGCACAAAAAAAAAAAAAACAAAACCAAGCAACAAAGGAAGCTCCTCTCTTCTGCTGCTTTTTTCTTTCCACCACATCTTGTCACACAAATTAATTGTTAGGTAAAAAGCTTTTCTTCTGCTGTGCTGAAGAGTCTGTCTGGGCAGAGAGGGGAGCTCCTAAACAGCCCTAGACCCCCAGGGAGCCTGTAAGACAGCCACTTACAACCTGGGCTTTCCTTGTTTCTCATTCATTATCCTTCAAAGGAAATAACTTTGGAGGCAGGACAGGAATTTAAATAAGCAACAGGGGTTTGTTTACCTAGGGAAAAAAAAAAGAAAAAAGTGCATTTTATAAGTGTGATGTTCAGGCCGTGTTATTTAACAGATCCCAATTTAAATGTACTTTTTTTTTCTGATGTAGCCACTGAGTTTTTCTCTGCAGATCATTTCTCAGATTATATCTTTTAGTTTCTTGGAAACCACATGACTGATGGTCCTCGACTCCTGAGCTTGAGATAATCTATTGCACTTTAGCTGCAGAGTTGCCCACTCAGCATTATACATGGCTCTAGTTTGCACCACTTGTTTTAGAGAGTACAATACCAGTTTTACATCCTCCAGAGCTGAAGCTCTGACAATTTGTTTCCTCTCTCTGAGTCAGACAAGGGGAAAAAAAACATTTGTTGAGCTGAGGAATGCTCACGTTCAACTATTTTCATCTTGCTTATTCACATGAGAAGATTTAGGATAGAAACCCAGCAGTGCATGTGCAGAACCAGGGTTGTGGCAGAGACCTGAGGCATCAAAACCCAAGAGCAGTTTGCCCATCACAGTGGGCAGAACTCCTCAGGTCAATGGGCTGGCAAAGTGACCCAGCAGAGAGAAAGGTCCCTATGAGCAGCATCTCTGCCCCCAGCCTGCAGCCTTCCCCCCAAAAAATTTTGGCAGAATAGCAAGGAGGGTTTGGTAATTCCAGCCACCTTCTGGAACAAAACCTCTCTCTGCTCTTGTTTCGTAACAGTGCTGGAGCCCACATCTTACACAACCAGGAGGTTATATTAAGTCAATAAAATAAAATATAATATGACCAGGAGGTTTCCAACCAGAAAAACTGCTGGAGCAGCACTGGGGCCCTGCCCAGCTCCCTCAGGCCCTGTCTCACCCCCTGGCTACCTTCACCCACAGCACCCAGCTGGGCTCCCAGGCAGGATGGGGGCTCCCAGATTGGGGATGGGGGCTCCTGGGGCCAGGTCAACCTTGATCCCCAGCTGCAAGCAAGCAGAGCCTTGCTTTATAGGGATGGGATGAGGCTCAGTCATTGTTTATCCTGATGGAGGTGTTTCTCCCAGGGATGAGAATTTTTTTGAGGGTTTGCAATAAGACAAACTGCTGGAGGCAATGTGACCAAACAGGGAGGCTGAGCTCTTCCACTGAGTCATCTGAAGTTAATTCTTTGAAAATCGCAGTCTTTCAGCCAGCTGTGCCTCACCAAAACATTTCCAAGATGGATATCAAGTGACCTGCAACAATTCACCCAGGAACTTAGGGTAGTGCTGAAATTCCAGGAAAATCTGAGCACAGGGAATAGTGCCTGAGCTCACCCCTGGGAGAGGAAACTGCTTGTACTGTGAAAGGTTATTCAGGTGTGCAGTAACAGACAGGGAAATGATCTTTCAAGTAAAGTTTTCTTGGCTGAAGATTGCTGTTGAATAAGCCAGCAGAAGGACCAGGATGCAGAAGGACATTTGAAGGAGCTGATTCCTTACAGCAGCATCTATACAACTGGCATTTTACTTCTAGTAGTTGAGGAAAATTGCAAACAGTTGGTGGATTGTTGGAACATTTAAAAACATTTCTTTCTAGGTACTTTATTACGTTCTTAAAAATAAATACACGTGCCACACATTCCCCATTTTGCAGACACAGTGAACATGTATCCCAAGGACTTTTTTTCAGTTGATCAGTTTCTTATTCATAGAAATAGAATCTCTATTCTCATTTCTTTACAGCAGTGGGAGTCAGATTCATGTCTTTTTTTAATTTCCCACAGCCTGGTAGAGGGAGGTAAAGAGCCTCTCTCTTTACCAGGTGAGCAAGTGCTTTCCTATATCAAAAATGAGAGTGACCCCAGCAGAGATGTGTTATCATGATGCTCACACCCCCCTCCTGAGGCATTTTTTAAAAGGTGAGTGGAAAAACCTGATTACTTTATGCACAAGGGATTTTTTTCAAACGCTGCTGTGAGGACTCCCCAGAGGATGGATTTTGAAAACCACATTCTTGCATGTGGAGGGATGAACTGATGACTGCACTGTTCAATCCCCTGTAGCAAAGGTCAGGAATACACAGGCAGAAAAAAAAAACCTCAGCTCACAAACTGTCTTGCCATCACCTCTTACTGAAGCCAAATCTTTTGCCTGCTTCCCAGTCTTTCCTGTCCTTCCCTTCATTTGTCTTTCCTGAGAACAGAAATATCTTCTCCACCATACAAGGTCATCTCCATCCTGCAAACAGAGGCCTGAATCTGTGCTCTGCTTACCTGTAGCCAAATCTGCATGGTACCTGCTATCATATTTTCTCTTTCAGCCAGCAGCACCTTAACCATGGCAAACCAAGAGCTGGAGACAACCAGAGACAAGATGATGTGACCCTCCAAGGCAAAGGACACAGAGTCAGTGGCCACCACCGCAGCTGGTGAGAGATGGAGAACTGCAAGCCATGCATTTAAACTCATTAAATTCATTATGAGAATCCCAGCCCCACATTATGAGCACCACACAGTATTTTGCAGCTCTGGTCATAACTCAGCTTCATCAAAAAGGAGCAATAGCAATGGCAGAAAACCCTCTCAAAGAATGCAGAAGAGAACATGGCTACAGGCAAGTACATGCAAAGTCAAGAATAAAGTCAAAGCTTTCCATTTTCTTATTTTAATGGCAGTTCTGACCTACCAGAAGCAGAGCCTCTTTTGACTATGGATAAAATAAATAAGAAAATATGTATATCATTAAGAAATACAAGCACTGAAAGTACAAGGTCAGTTCTATTAATGTACCTATGGATGTGTGCTACATCAGTGAGAGTTCACAGATTAAACATTTCCAGGATTTGATGTCACCACAGGGCCACATCATGCTCGGTCCCTTGTGTCTTCTCTCTTCTCCATCCTTTCCTCAGTTCTCAGAAAGTTACTTTATGAAGCATTAAAACTATGTTGGAAAAAGAGAAGCCAGACCTCACTGCCCAAGTGCTTTAGTGCAGGAGCAGCCATGACCTTGAGGTGATGGGGCAGGGAGGTGAATGCCACAAGATCCTTTACAGTGCAATGGTAACACTTCTTGACAGCAATTTAATGCAGCAATTTAATGTTTGTATTGACTTGGTAATGAATAACTTGTATTTCCTCTCTTTTCTATCATGTCAGGATCTAGAGACATCTGCTGCAATCATGCCATGGGCACACACTCATCTACTTCATAAAACTCCTGTTTGATCTGCATCAGTTAAAAAGCAATACAGGCAGTGCCCATAGGTCCTTTTCTCTCTCTTTGTCCTGTGATAAAACTTTGTTCAGGAAGGCAAAGGACATAAAGACTGAAATGTCAACTAGGCTGATTATCCCACTTTCTTTACAACCTTTTCCTTCTCCCTGTTTCAGAAACATTCTTGCCTCCAGCAGCTCTCTGCTGCCTCGCATTAGGAGGTAACCACAGTGCCCTTTAAACTGGACTAAATGGGCCAGAAATGGACCAGAATGCTAAAAAATGTGGAGGTTTGGCAAGGCTTAGATCTAAAGCTTTAGTATGAGGCTCTCTGGAGACTAAGAAAAGGAAATTTCACGGAATGGGTGTTTAAAAAAAAAAAAAATGTAATCAGTCTAATTTGATAACCAATTTCTCTCAGCCATGCTCTCATCCTTGCTTTTGAAATTAATGTTCTTTGGAGACAAATGTCAGAGAGCTGGGCTGGAGTGGGAAATTCATCACAAGCACAGCCACCAGATGTGTTTGTTTTATGAACTCTGGATTTCCTGAACCTCTCAGTTAAAAAGTGTGTGTCTCTATGCCTTGAGATCAGGAGCAGCAAATTCAGCTGCTAATGATCAAGCCATAGCTATTTCTTGCAAAGTTTCATCAGATGAGCTTATTCATCGTGGATTACATGCCCAGTTCAAGCAGTCTGAAATTTTCCAACAGTTATTTGGTTGGAAATCACTACCCTGATGCAAAATAATCTAATATGATGAAAATTTTCAGGTGTAAATGCTGAGTAATGAACCCAAAGTTGTCTACTGTTAAAGTCTCACAGCTGAGCCTAGGAGATACTTTAATCTCTAGAAACACAGACTTCTAATGCAAACTATCAAATTATCTGTTAGAGGCAAATCCTAAATCCCAAAGACACACGTGTGCATCAGAAAAGGCTTCATTTATATGGCTGTAAAACTCTTGCAGGAAGGATACACTCTTTGACTTACAAAGAAAGCTAGAAAGAGGAAGCCTTCCTCATTTGCAAATTCAGTGTGCAAGACTGCAAACAACATTCTTGTCTTTCCACTTCCTAACAAATGATTTTTTAAAACCATTGCATCAAGTAACATCGTGCATGTGCTCTTATTTATAGAACTTGCTGGCATTTCCATCACACCAAGTTTTAAATTAGTACTTCTGCTCATGCCTCCTCTTGCTCATGCAGCCTTTGCTGGAGATGGCCCCAGACAAAAAAAAAAAAAACAAACCTGTGGGTAAGCAGCTCCCCACAGAAAAACACTGACAAAACTTGAGGAGACCACAGGTGCCCCAAATCCAAGTCCAATACCATGTTCCCAAACTTCAACTCTCTGGCTGTTAGTTACAAGCACTCACCTTCACAGAAAGCAGGTTGGACCAGGATAGGTTAGGAATTTATTATTATTATTTATATATATATATATATTTATTTATTTATTTATTTTTTTACACAATTCACTCTGAAATCTCACTTCTTGGGTCCAGACCAATGAGCTGTACTCATCCATCCCTCCCTAAGTGAGCTCCTTATGTCTGGGAACCAGGCTCATCCAAGGCAATTATTTCACATCCTCTCCTCTCAGGGCTGGATGTTCTTCTCCCTGCACAGACCCCACTTGTGGGAGGACCCACAAAGCCACCACTGGACCAGCCCTAGACTGAGCACTGCAACTGATGCCAGGATGGTGCCCCCAGTCAGCCTGGACAAACCCCAGGTTATCCACTTCCCTCTTACCTCCTCTCCATCACCATTCCCACTCCAAAAGGCAGAAGAACAGGGGATGCTGCACCTTTTACAGTTTAGCTGAGAGTGCAGGCCCCGAATTTCCCAAGCAACCTCAGTGAAAATTGATGACCGGGCAATAAACCTGTCTTTAGATAAGTAGAATATTTTGCATATGCTTTTGTGCATGCACCTGCCTGTTCAGAGATTCATCACTCATTTCACAGCTCATTTCGCTGACTGTGGTCTATGGGTTTTATCTTTTTAATTGGACAAACAGTACACACCTTGTCTTTGCACACAAAGCCCAGTGCTAACGTGCATGACTCCTACAAGTTGGTGCTTTGGGGGTTTTTTTCAGTCAGCTCTTACTAATGCTGTATATTTAAGGTGGATGTGTTCCCTTCTTTGCCTGTTCCCTATCTGCAATGCAAATACTCAAATTTCTGCAAAGATTTTGATTCTGCCTGAGGCGAATATTCAAGAGCCCGAAATCAGTGTCCATTAAAGCCCAGGCAGTGAGACCTTTTGATCTCCAGTGCCTTCAGGATAAGCCCAACAGGGCTAAAAGGAAAAGCCAAGCCTGAGTCCCCTCTCATTCCCGAGCAAGGAGCCTAAAGCAGATGCAGAGCAGCAGAAGTTGAGCAGTTCCCCTGCTTCATGTGGTTTCTCTGGGAAATGATTGGGTGTTTTTTGAATAGGCAAGCAAGGCACAACACAGAGAGAGTTTAGAATCTCCTACAGAGTTAATGTCATTTACACCAGCCACAGTCTTGGCCTCAGGGAGAAGCTAATGCAAAGAGCAGACAAAACTTTTCCAAGCAGAGCACGATTCTCCTGTCTTTTTCTGCACCTTGTCACTGCTCTTCAAATCCCAGCCCAGGGGACCTGGTGTGGAGACAACCACCAGCCCCAAGTCCCTGGCATCAGCAGCTGTACCACAGCCTCCCAACACCCTCTGCACAACCAAACCCACACGGAGGGTCCTGCGTCAACCACCAAGACTCCTGTGTCCACACGAAACCAACCACACCTCAGCTGGGGCCTCTCAGAAACAGCCCCCTCCCTGCACACACACACACACACACACATACACACACACGCACACACACACACACACAGATAGACAGACAGACAGACAGACACACACACACACACACACAGACTTTGTGGTGTGATTAGGATTTGGCGGAAACACACTGAACACAGAGGGGGAAAAGTGCTGTCTTTGTTCTGGGATGCAAATGAGCATCTTTTTTAGATGCTGAGAAAAAGCCCCAACTAACAAAAAATTGCAGATTGACTGAAATAAGCCAGGCTGCCTTTCAGATGTCGACTTCAGACAGAAAATGAAACATATCAAAGTGTCTGATTTGACGTGGCTTGCAGCTGCAAGGCAAAGCGACTGTCCCATTTTTTTTTCCCCCGAGGCGAACACTCAAGATTTTCTTGATCTTATCTTTGTCTTTCTATAAGTCTTTGAAAACCATCTGTGGAGATTCATAAAGGGTATTTGTGTTTTAAGTAAACTGCAGAAGTGATCTATATCGAACAGATGGAAACAAATCAAAAAGCTTAACGGGATGCAGAAAACCAGCAACACTTAGAAAAACACTGGGTATGAAGGAGCAGGCAGGTTGTCACCCGGTTGTGTCACATTTGCTGTGGAATCTCTCTCCCCTCCTTCACCCTGTAATCTTCATGGTCAGCTCTGACTGGATGAGCCCTTCTGGATGAGCATCCCTCAGATGGGAACTGTTCAGCTCCTTGGCAGAGCCCAGACACCCACCCAGAGCCTTCAACATAGCTCTGTAGGAAATAGACTGTGTTAGAGAGCAAAGGGCTCTGATTTTTTACAGCTTGCCAAAACATTTCTGAACAGATAAGGTGGGGGAGAAAAGTGCTACAAATCAATCTCAGGGATTGTGTGCTTGTTTGCTTGTTTGTTTGAGGTGATGGTTTTTTTCCTGGCAGACCATTTCAAAGAAGCACAAGACTTTTTCCTCAGTACAAGTTTTCATAGAAGAAACAATAAGGTGCAAAATGATGTGTATTACTGGAGTGAGTAGGTGTTAATGGGACTTCCTGGGTGTACTAACAAACCCAACAGAGAAAAGAGAAAAAAAAACCAAACTACAAATTTTGCCCATGGTTTCAGCTGCAGCTCTGCGTGTTATCCCCTCTTCCCATTAGAGCTCTATGGGCCCATTTTGAGGAGGCTGCCATGGTACTGCTGGAAAGCATCTGCCCTGGTTCAGCTCAGCCACTGGAACCTGGAGCCAGAGGTGTGCTGGGCCACATCTTCAGAGCAAGGATTGTTTGTGTATTGGTGTAGCTCTTGCTCTGCAAAATTCTCAGTAGAGGGTCTGTAGAGATGGATCTCTGCTCACACACAAGTCTGGGCTGCATAATCCCCTCCATAAATTTATCATCATAAAACTGCCCAGGCTCCACATGTACACTCAGACACACTTGCTGCACACCTGTTTCATAACCTTACCCCTCCAGTGATAGCAATACCTCTTTTATTTCCATCTAACATTCATTAATGGCCAGTTTGTACCTTTCCCTACTCCCTTATTTTTTTCTCACCGGTCCCTAACAGGCCCAAAGCAAAGGTCAACATAAATCCCAGGTGATAAATCCCACCAAGATGAAACTCCAGCATTTACAAACTGGTTTGAGCTGAGTGCAGACCCAGATGCACTCCTGTTGCTGTTAAAGGGAATTCACTCCAGCCTCCAGGGAAGTCACCATGTTGTGTAACACACTGTTCCTTACCAGCTCTCTTAGTCATTGCCCAAGGAAATGAAATGTTGCTCCATATTTTTTTGCTCCTCCCAGAGGAGCTCACTGCCTGCCACTTGGACACACTGCAGAAAAGGAACAGGCAAAGACCAGGTTCCACTGGCCATGGTCAGGATACTATCCATGGATGACATCCTGGGCCATTGTCAGGCTGAATATACCCTTTTTTCCCCCCACGCCAGGGTTTAGCTGTCTCTAAGCTCTGCCTCCTGAGCAAAGCACAAGGCATCCCATGCTGCAGCCCCAAGAGACCTTTGGTATTTGGATCTGTGCAAGTGCAGATTCCCCGTTCTACCCACCTAGCAGCCTAGAGAGCCTTGCACTCAAAAAATAGTGGCAATACTGTGACTGATATTTTTAGAAAGGGAATGCATATGTAAATTACCCCCCTGAAAACGTGTCTGTGCGTCAGACTCTCCCTTGATTTAGAGAACATCCCTTCCATCTTCTCCTCAAGATGCGTGCAGCACAGCTCAGCATCCCAGCGAATCCGGTGGCGGGGAAGGTTGCTGCAAAAGTGATTCATCTATCACATCTTTCACAGCTTCAGGAAGCTGGAATGGTGTGAATTTCTCTGCCCCTAGCCTTGGCTGCTGGTAGAGCTCCCCAACTCCTCTCCCATTCACAGCTTTATTCCTCTGCAGCAAAAAATGAGTTGCCTTGCTGGGTTCCTCACCTCCCACCGTATGCTTCCTGCTGAGGATGCCATCAGAATCCAGACAGGCCCATCTGGTGGGAACTCTTCCCTGGTCGGTGGCTCAGAGGATGCAGAGGGAGGTGATTCCTCTCTGGCATGGTGGCAGGGGCTGCAGCAACCTCACCCAGGAGCCCCAGCAGCTCCCAGGGAATTCCTGCACTGAGAGCATCCTGCAGGAAAAGCTGAGCTTGCACCAGGGCTGCTCAGCCCCAGGCAGAGCAGATATCCCACCCATGCTGGGGAAATGGAACTTCCCAAGAGGAGGAGGCACTGTCAGCCTCAAAAACATGCAGCAGTGTTCTGCCACCCCTCTCATTTACATCTTCTGGTGGTGCAACCTGCCCAAAACTCCCTCGTCCTGGGAACTGCTCAGGACCCTGAACACCAGCAATCTCCCCAGTGTGCTGCTGGTAAACAGCGTAGCCCCCAACATGATGTTCTATCACTGTCCAGAAGCTATTAGGAAGATAATTAAAATGAATAGATCACTTAAGTATTCAGAGTTCATATCCCATTAATTCAACAGCACAGGATACAGAAAGAAAGACAAAGGCTGAAGAAAAGGCCAAGGACAGTACAGCTATGTTCCTTGGTGTGCATTTCCCTCCCCTGCCTTTCTTGTAATACAAAAGATACGTCTGTCTCCTGGCTTATCTCAGTACATTTCTAAAGATTAAAAACACACTTCTCTTCCTTTGCATTCCCCTGTAAATGATTAGCCTGTCGTATCGTGGAGCAGGGCACTCTGCCAGCCTTAAGGTTCTGATTTAAGCCACAAAGATGGGGAAATTCAACACAAACCTGTTGCTGCCTGTATGGGACCAGCTGGGCAGGCAGGACCCTGCTGCTCCCCTTGCCCACAAGGGCAGATGGGGCTGCACATGGGCAGTGATACAGCCTCAGCTCTACAAGAAAAGCTGCCCCCCCCCTCCCCTCCCCCACAAATCCTGCACCAGGAGGAGGGAAAAAATATTTCCCTGCTCACTAGCAGCACTATTCAGGCTCCAGGTCAGAAGGAGCCAGACAAGGGGGGAAGCTCTAACTGGGGCAGCTCAGTGATCTTCCCTCCAAGAGCCTGGTCTTGCAAGGCTGGCAGTTGGGAACAGCAGTCTCCAAAGCCTTGGGAAGGACTCAGGGAGGTGTCCTCCTGGAGAAATCCATAGTCCCAAGAACACCCCCAAAAAACTCCAGCTCAGTGGGAATGAGCAGAATGCAAAAGAGGAGCCAAGTAGCTCAGTGGGTGGGAAGTGGGATCAAAACACCTTGAAAAACACATTGAAAAATAGCTGTTGGGAATTCTCAGGTCAGACGTGCAGCTTGTGAGACTTGGCTATTTCTCTCTTGTAAAGAGCTGTTTGTAGTGGTACAACATGGGGCCCAAAAGAGAAAAAATTCATGAGCTGCTATGGTCCAGATCCTCACTGCCTGCTGAAGGGTTTCTGCTGCTGTATCACTCTGAAGTCCCACACTTAATACCTCTTTCCAAAAATTACATCTCTAGCTCCTCTGTCTCTCACTAGAAATATTCCTGGGTCAGAAAAACTCAGCACCAGGCAATGTGCTGTACAATGTGTGTGTGTGTGTGCCTCAAAAGCAGTCAGAGTCTTATGTTTTGGATCAGTAGAGCATGAGAAAAACTAACCCAAGAAAGTGCAGTTTTTTGCCACAGTCCAGACCAATGCAAATTAGTGCATTGGCATTAAAATACCATGAAAAATGGGGTTAATTACAGAAACTATGACCCTCATACACAGCAGCTCAACCGTGGGCTGCTATCATACATCATAACATTAGGAAGAGCCACTTCCTGACTCACAACAGCAAATAATAAATAATAAATCCATCAACCTATATTGAACCTTGTGTAACATACACCTGACAAACCATAGACTAATTTGCCTAATCCATCATTTGTTAATCCTTCATCCCCAAGAAATGCATGGAAGTGCCACAGCTGTGGCATCTGAGTCTATTTACAGTCATGGTGACAAAGGTACAGACATCCAAAAGCCCAGGAACTGAGTGCCCCACATGTAACAAGCAGTGACAAAGCAGAGCAGATTCCATACACCAGAGGTGGATAACTGGAGCATCAAAAAGTTCTGGATTTATGAAGCCACACAAGTAACAATCAGGTTTTCTATCATCCATAACTAAGAACTAACGTTCCAGGTTGGGGAGAAAATTTTGCACTGGACTCTTAGATATTCACAAAATCCAACAACTTTTCCCCAGTTCACACTGAGTGATGAACTCCACAGCAGTGGTACATAAAATACTCATTTATTAAAACCACTATTAGACACAAGGATGTCTAGTCCCACACAAGAGCTGGAAATCAGTGTCACGTTTTAAAGGGAAAACCAGGAAGCAAACAATGGAAATAATATTTTCCCTCCCTAGTCAGATTACTCTAAATTTTCATTGTTTCCCAGTGCTATTGTCAAATCTAATTAATCTGTTCCTTGCAACACCATTTGCTTTTGATTTAGTTGTTGAGTGACACATTGAATTGGCAGTGCCAAACCTGCCCAAGAGCTGCAATGGGATCCTGCAGCATTTTCCCATTAAAAGTCAAACCCTCTCATATTCACACTCAGCCAGGGCTGGGCCATCGTTCCAGGAACAGGGCTGAGGGCTGTGACACCATGAGGACACTTGTTCTGGCATCAGAAAAAGGTTCCAGAGATGTCAGGAGCAGTGAAGGCAGCAGGAGGGTCAAGTTCTGCTGCTGTACTTGGCAGGCAAGAACAACTCACACCAGTCCTGCCCCACCACAGAACTCTCCATCCCCAAATATTAAATATACTTTGAAGAAAAAAGCTTTGAAACAAGCAAGGCAGGAGGGCTGGGTGGAGGATGAACACCACAGGCAACATAAATCCACCAAGACAGAGAAACCTTGCTACCTCTCATCAAGAGAGAGACTCACTCCTAACAAAGTCTCTAGGGTAGAGTTACAAAATATTAACATGTTCATGCATAATATGGGCAGTAATAGCTGAAAGCTGCAAATCATGGGTTAATGGAAGAAGCCACCACAGTCACCTGTGTCAAATGCATATTTAATGCCTTCAGAGGACAGCTATGCCAACTGCTCAAAAGCCAGGAGCTCTTTCTTAAGAGCTACTGTCATAAGCTTGTGATCTAATTAATAAATAATCCTGGAATAAAATGATTTATGGATCTGCTGAACTAAAGATTTCCTATTTCTGTTCTTCCTCCCCCTTCTCCTGGGTGGCTGGGAGAGGAAGGCAGCAGGGATGGGGATACAGCAGAACTGCAAGAGTTGGGCTGAGGTGTTGTGTGGGGGCTTAGGGGTTCATTTTGCTTTGGGAAGTTGAAGGGCAGTGTGGAGAGCAGGACCTGACACATGGGACCTGAGGGACTGAGCTCATGGGGGACTTCAGGACCCTCCTTGGTTTCCAGCAACTGTGCCTACAGCCCAGTCCCAAGATGGGCTGCTCCTGCCCTGCACAACATCCTTCAGGTCCCAGCTTGTGCCTGGCTAGGAAAACATAACCTGAGATGGTGATGGTTAAGTGATAATCTACACATCCATCTGAAAAACCCCTGTCCATTTTCTCCAGTTATCCCTTTACTCAGAAGAGCCAGACCGAATATAAACTGACAGCCTCAAGTGTTATATGATCATTGCTATATAAATAAATGTCATCACATTTAAATCACAATCTAATCTAACTTTGACATAAAACCTGCTTTGAACAGGAGGTTGGACTGCATGACCCCCAGAGGTCCCTTGCAACATAAATTATTCTTTGATCCAGTGATTTTTCATTGACAGAAGTTTTCCATCTCTTTTAACAGTAGTGACTTATTGCAAGCCACAAGAAAGAAAGTTTAATAAGAGGCTCGTCCTGCTTTGAAGCTGCTACAGATTCAGTTATAGTGGAGGTAAACACATTTTTAAAGGGTTTGCAGTCCTCAAAGGAGGGTACAGGATGCAACCCTATAGCACTGTGCACAAGGCAAGGACCCAGTTCTAGTGTTGCCACAGCTGCTTTCATACATGTTACTATTTGGTTTAGTTTTTTTCAGTGGTATCCAGTTGCTATGGAAGACATAGACTTAAAAAATGGTGCCCAAATTTTGGTTGCAGTGATTTGCAGGTGTCCCTCCTCTTCTGGGGAGCACCAGTCAGATCCCAGGAGCATATTGATATTATATACTGATTATATATTGATATTATATTTACAACAACTTCAAGCCAGGTCATTACTGTGGTGCAGGGGGCCCTTTGCTAAGGGACCCTAAGAACTACATTTTTTTTCTTGCTAAAATCAGGGGTATCCCTGCCCCAGGTCCCTTGCAGCCCCATCTGCACCTCAGTACAAAGCAAGCCCAGCTGCTGCAAGGATCAAACCCTGCTCGTGTTGGGCTTTGATGTCCCCAGGTGGAAGGAGCTTGAAGGGGTTGGTGTTGAGTGTTGTTTTTACAGAAGATTTATCAGTACAGTTAACATGCCGCCACAGAGCTGCTATTTGAGCATGCCCTGAATGTTAAAAAGGAGACAGAAGACAGGCAGCTGCTGCAGGTACACAGAAACGTTCACCTTCAAAGAGCTTTACAAACATCAGCTCTCACCTCTGCCTTCCCAAGGAGAGCTCAGAACCGTTTCCTGGGGAAGGGAAAGAGCCTGGAGGTCACGGACAGGTTTTGCAATGGGCTTGGAAGAGCATGGATTCAAAAGAGATTTAAGTGTCTTATTTTTCACACAGACATTTATACAGGGCTTATACATTGTACAGCCCAGAGGAACCTTGTACTTCAGTATATGAGACTTTTGGTGGGTTAGGATATATTTCACCTGAGCTGTGTCATTTCTCAGTATCCAACAGGATGAGCTGCTCTGTGAAACAGAGTTCTCAGAAGCTTTGAAAAATTTTAACAGACACATATCAATGAATCTCCACTCATAGCCTAGAGAGATCAAACAGGAGGCTAGAAAAAATACAGGAGAAAGCATCTGGGATCCTTTAGGGGAAAACTATCAAAGTATCATTGGAAAATATAAAGCTTGATGGGGGATCAAGAGGTCATCCAGTCGAGTGTTTCTCAACCTTTACAAAAATCTCTTCGCTCCTCCATTTAGAAGTCACAGACTGCCCTGTGCACTCTTGCCCTGTGCAACTGCCTTGCAGACCTAACCAATATATGGATGAATGCTGAAACATAAGATTTTCCTTCTCCATTTTCTTTTTTCACCTCCTGCATGATTTCTTTGTTTCCTAGCTGTTTTATGAGATGCTCTGTGGACACTCCTGGATCAGTTTTCCTAGTTGCTTAGTGAGGCCTCACCTTCCAGAACCAAATGTCCCATCAAAGCCATCTGCACCAGCCTAAGACAAAATGTCATTCCCTTCTGACTTCCTTGTCACCTCCCTCTGCCTCACAGCTCACCCAGCTGCCTGAGCTGGGGGCTCCTGTGCTTTGCCTGCCTCACCTGTGTGGTCAGTGCACACAGCCATGCTCTACTGTTGCACCATTACATCCTTTTAAAAACAGAGCATCCCTTAACACACCTTTTGTCAAAATATCCCTAGTTTCTTCAGAGCAAAGCTGGGATGAGTAAATCCAACAAAAGAAAATGGGTCTTACAGGTTTGCAGAGAAAGATTGCTTCGAGATACCAGAGCCATCCCCAAGCCCCTGGGGACAGCATGTTTTACAGACCCAGCCATGCTGCCAAACAGAAAAGCCAAACAATTCAAATACCACAGCTCTAATCCTGGCTGCTTATTGTCCTGCCCACAGCTGACTCCCCTGAGCTACCCTCTGCTATAGGAAAGACCCTTACCAGACATGGAGAAAAGAATCTGTGCAGCCTCTGCACCAGATCCTCCTGATCTCACCCAGAGCCAGCATCTTCCAGGACTACAGGAACTAAAACCATCCCCCCATGAGAATCCACATCCTTAGAATCATAGAATCATAGAATTGGCTGGGTTGGAAGGGACCTCAGAGATCATCAACTCCAACCCTTGATCCACTCCCCCTGTGGTTCCCAGCCCATGGCACTGAGTGCCACATCCAGTCTCTTTTTAAATATTTCCAGGGATGGAGAATCCACCACTTCCCTGGGCAGCCCATTCCAATGTCTGATCACCCTCTCTGTAAAGAAATTCTTTCAAATGTCCAACCTAAACCTCCCCTGGCACAACTTGAGACCTCTTGTGCCCTCTTGTCTTGCTGAGAGCTGCCTGGGAAAAGAGCCCAACCCCCCCCTGGCTCCAACCTCCTTTCAGGGAGTTGGAGAGAGTGATGAGGTCTCCCCTGAGCCTCCTCTTCTCCAGGCTGAACAAGCCCCAGCTCCCTCAGCCTCACCTCATAGGACTTGTGCTGGATCCCTTCACCAGCCCAGTTGCCCTCCTTTGGACCTGCTCCAGGACCTCAATCTCCTTCCTGAACTGAGGGATCCTTCCTGAACTTGGGGATGCCCCAGCAGGTATTTCTCCTATTTGGGCAGACGGAAGCTAACATTTCCCCCACCTCCTCCCTGGAGCAAATCCAGCCCATCCAACTTCTTAACCACAGCGATTCCATGTGCCCTGTGTACGTAACTAATGCACCGAGGTCTGTTTTTTGTTTAAATAGCTGTGAAAAGCCCTGTGTGTGTTTTACCCAGAGACGTATTACACTTGATTAGGCAGCGCGCTGGAGCGCGAAGGCTACAAGAGGAGAGGGATGTGCTTAACCAGCGGCTGCAGCCCGGGCTCTGGTATCAGGAGGTCAAAGGAAAGATTAACTGTATCTGACTGCCGTGTCAAAACACTCAATTGGAGCATTTATAAACCCACAGAACTAGTTGTCTCAGGCGGCCGAGCAGATTTATTTCCCTCCGTGTAGCTCCCACAAAGCAGCAAAGCGGGGCCGGCGTTGCTTGTGGCTCCTTCCAAAGGGCAGGGAGAGCTGAAAATCCAGAGGGAAAGATGGCATTTCTCAGCTGCCTCTGCTTATGGGTGACCAACAGCCAGGTAGAGTTGAAGTCTGGAAGTGGCATGACTAAACACTGTTCTGACAGAGAAATAAAAACTCCCATTTTCCTGCTTTTTGACAGGTGAAATATACACTTGGTAATTTCTTTTACATCCAAAACTTGTGTGAAAAAATAATCCTACTTTTCACACTTTGGGGATGTTTGGCTTTTATTGTTCTATCAAATTTTAGAAACACCATTCTGTGTAGAACAATTTGAAGGTAACCCCTGAATAGACATCCCCAAAGGAGCCTTCCCACTATCAAACTCAGCATCCTCTCAGGACACAAAGTCTTAAATTCTCAGTCAGGGTACATGCAGCTCATGGGGTGCAAGTGTAGCCCTGGTCATTTCAGTACACCTCTCATCTGAAACTGAGCAATGCCTGCTGTGAGCTTATGACCACAGTGAGCAGCCACTGATAATCAGAATTTTGGAAAATTGGGACCACCATATTTTTTAAAAACTAAAAAAACAACAACAACAACAACAAAGACAAATGAAAAAAAACCCATGCCATAGTTTCAGTTTTATGACATGCATTTCTAAGGAAAAAGGCTTTGCTTCCCTTCTGCTCCCAAATTCAGAGACTTTCTCAGCATCCAGTCTCAATTCAACCCAACTTGCTGCCACCTCAAATTGCCCCCTTTTCCATGTCAAACTCAGTGAACACCAGGTAATGTTCATTGGCAGCTTATTCCTCTCTGTTTCACCTGTTTTTGGCATCACATGATCTCTAATATTTGAAGAAAATCAGCTGTTTGAAGGTTCCTTCTCTACATGTCCATCTTCCCCTGGCAGAAGACAGCAGACAGGGTTTCTCTGCTCAGGTCCCAGGAATGTTTCTGGGCTGAGACTGTCTGGATAAACCAGATGCTTCAGCACCCTGAGTTATGCTTCAGGGGTGCAATTTTGATTTTCAACTGCACTTAGCAGCGTTCTGACTTGCAGATTTCACTTTTTAATTGTAAACACATTTTGTAGGTGCCAGAGAACATTTCAAAGCATTTCAGTGGAGTCCTTTACCTTCATAGCCTGGGGGCACATACACTGAAACAACAGCTGAAATGCAATTACTGAGGAATATTCTCAAGTGCATTTCCATAGGTAATTTGTTAGTCTGTTGGAACATGCACCGTGATTTTTCTCCACTTCTTCATGCTGTACCTCAGGCTCCTTGCTTGAAGATTTCAATCCAAATTGCATAGTAACCATCACTGAAAAGGAATCCACATGATTGCCTTCTTCTCTGGGGGAGTGACCTGCCAGCATCTTTCCAGACCCAGCCCTTACCTATGATTTGACCAAAAAAATTCATCAGCCAGTCACACTGCAACACTTGCTCCCAACCAAGCTGCTCATTGCCCAATCAGTTTGATGCATAAAGACATAAGAAGCCTAAAAGTATTTTTCCTTCAGCATCCTGTTTATTGATTTAGCAAAGAGCTGACACAGATGTACAGTTCTAGAGACAAGCTGTAATATAATCCTTTCATCTGCTGTCACTCAAAACTGCACAAGCCAGCTGCTGCCATAAGGGGAGGAGTGGCTACTCTGCTCATCTGGGGACCTGCAAACAACCCAGTCATGAGCTTTGTCCTCATTAAGGAGGTACCCCCAGACTGACACTGCATCCAGTGTGGTCACAGAACATCTAATTACATGCCCAGGTGACCTCCAAGTGCTGAGTATATATACAGAGACATCCTTCTCCTCTCCTTGAAGCCAAAGATGAGGAAGCATGGCATGAACCAGTCCAGAAGTTAGCACTGGGATGGTTCTCTTGGGCTGCCCTCATTCCCCATTAATGGGCACCTGGACCTCGAACCCAGGATGGAAACCACGGGTGGGTCCCTGTCAACCACATCAGTGGTAGATGACAGGTTCAAAGCATGGGCTGGCTTCCAAGGGAAGCAGCTTGAGAGCACATCATCCACCTTGTTCACCAGCCAGAATCATTAGCACTGGTGAGATAGCATTGGAAATGGTCTATTTTCAGAAAAAAAGGAGACAAAAATTAAGTAGACAAAGTTTGGGTCAGAGTGACAAGGAGCATAATCAGAAAAGAGCATAGATGAACTGCCTGTGAGTTCTACAGATAATTCAGGGCAAATTAAAGCATCTGAACTCCTACTGAGAGCCACTGATTTAGAATTATGAAGTTAACTTACAGCAATCATTTGCTATATGAAAGCAATTATGGATGGGTTAAAAGCTTCAGTTATTATGGATTCTGTATGGCTGCCACAGAGGGTTCAGTCTCCCGGGATGAAATTTTAGCCTTCATGAAAGCTACTGTATCCTGTATGCCAAATCTTGTTCACCCATCAGAAAGTCATTGAACATTATCCATTTTATTAACCAATGCAAATGCAGACAGACAGGGAGAGGTAGATAGGGAACATCCTGCTCACCAATAAAACACACACACACACACACACAAATCACCATGGTTCACTTCCCAAAATAATCACACAGGCTCAAATGTGCAGCTGTGATGAATGGCAAATTTCCAAGTTTTAATGCATCAGAAAGCAGAACTATCATTTGAAGTGGACATCTCTTGAAGGGAAGGGAAAAGTCAAGGGAAGGGAAAAGCCAAGGGAAAGCCCATGAGAAACCCTGCAAGTGTGGGGCTGACCCCAGGAATAACCTGGTGGTGCCACAGGAAGGCCACTGGACATGGTGACAGTGCTCTCCTCCATCGGCTGCTCCTCCATCTACTGGGGCAGAGCCTCAGCAGCTCATCCCATCCCATCCCATCCCATCCCATCCCATCCCATCCCATCCCATCCCATCCCATGGCAGCTCACAGCAGGGCTGCCCCTGGGAAACAGGGTGATGGCAGAAAGCAACAGCCTGGCTCCCGGATCATCTGCACTGGCAGCAGGAAAGGGGTCTCCTGGGGACTGGTGGCACAGCCCCACCTGGCAGGGACAATCCATGTCTCTCTTTCATGGCCCCCAGAGCCAGCATCCTCCCAGCCACACTGTCTGCACCTAAAGGCAGCCCTGGTCCTGCTGCAGGTTCACATAGCAACAGCACACAAATGGAGCTGACGAAACCACTTACCCAAACAATCTATTATACTGAGCCTCTTCCTTCTCTTTATTCTTAATTGAGCTTTATTTCTTGTTTGGTGTTTTCTGTGCAGTTAAATGAGTTGACAGACCTTTTGTTTCTGGAATGAAAATGAGATTTTTGACTGCCATGTGCATGGCAATGAGCTGAGCATGCGAGGGTTCCTCCATCAAGTGTCTTGCAGGGATGAGCAGGAAGGGAACAAGGGAAACCTGCCCCAGATCTGCTGCAAACCAAACACTCACACACATGTGATCTGTCAGGAGGTGTGATAGTGTGTGTCTGTGGATTTCTCCTGCTGCAAAAGCTGTAAGAGCAGCAGGGGTACAAAGTGACAGTCAGCCTGGCCCCTGTGCCAGCTCCTCTGGAGGCAAGGAGCATCCTTGGTGCAGCACCAGAATTGTTGGGCTAATAGAGCAGGGAGGAACTTGCTCCACAGGGGCCAGGAGCCTCACAAGAGACTCAATTCAAGGCTCTGATGGCAAGTGTGGATTCATAACTGATGTTAGTTGCTATAATAAATTAAATTTTGTAGCCAGATGCAGAGGGTTCTAATAACAGCACTGAACTCAGCAGCTCTGGAAAAGCCCTGAGAAGACCAAGCTTGCTGCATAATGCATGAAGAGAAAGCCACAGTATTGACAGCAAGAACCAAGTGCTGGTTACAGAGAGGTTGAACTTAAAGGGTCTCAGTGGATTCAACAGAGAATGACCCTTAAGGAGGAGACAGGGTGGCTCATTCTCATCACCACCATCCTCAACTCCATCTTTCCTGGTGGGACCCCAAATCCTGCTCCTTTTTCTCCCTCATGAGGGCCAGCCTCCTGGTTTTTGGCAGGAGGGCTACAAGCCTGCACACAGGGATCCCTAAAAGGTATTTCTATGCCTTCCTCCAAATTTCACTGATGTGAGAAAATCTCTAACCATGCCATGCACAGCCAGCAGTGCTGCTGGGTAAGTGAGGCTGAGGGTCCTCATGTTTTCCTCAAATAAAGTCTATGGCAAAGCACAGCTCTGAGCATCACCCAAACAACCTTCCAGCCTTTCTGCAGCCTCCAGACAACATTAGTGCTGGTTCTCTGCAGGGGCTCCTGGCCCAAAGGAGGTAAATAAGTAAAACACAAATCTTTGCATTCCTAGAGATGCCCTGTTAAGGTGGATTTGGATTCAGGATTTCTCTATTCCCACCTCAGAAGCTCCATTCAAAGAGCTATCTTCCAGGGAAAAATCCCAAAGCTTGACATAGAAATTGATAAACCATCACTGGGAAGAAACAGGTCAACCAATTGAATCCTTCTCCCTTTCTGCTCGTCTTTTCTATGAAAGTTTCCCATGCCATAGTCAACACAAGAAATTGCACCTACTTAGCACTATTGATCCAGCTTACTTCAGTAACAAACCATATTAAGTTAAAATCAATACCAGCCACTCTTAAACTGATTTAGGAGTGTCCACACAAAAGGGCTCACACCAATTTAGACAGATCTGGTTAGTAACCAATTTACTCAAAACATTCCATCGAGGGGCTGAATGGCCCAGAGGCAATAATTCCAAGGGTTCAAAGGCATTAAATTCCCAAGCCTCGTCAATGGCTCCCAAGGGACAGGACACAAAAGGTTAAGTGTCAGTGACCAAAGTGCATCCCTCTTGGCAAAGCACACAGGTGTGCCTGGCTCCAAAAGCCATATAGAACTTGGGAGAAATCAGAGTTATTTCATTTTCGTAGCTCAAATTTTGCATTTAAAAAACAAAAAAAAAAAGTAACCAAACTGAAGCTTCTGGAGAAAAATAGATCAGAAAGCTACATTTAACTTCTTCCCCTGAAATATTTACTCCATGAGATTCGTGCATTCCAGAGAGCTTTGCCCTCTATAAATCCATCAGCATTGTGTTTCACTGTTCATTTTGCAGCAACATCCAAGTGGCTGAGGTTAGGAAATGTAACACAAGACAGAGTTTGAGAGTGCTGTATATCACAGCAGCTTGCCTGTGTTTTGACACCTTTTTGCTGGTTTAATATCCAAGGGTCTGGACTTGTGCAGAAGAGGTTTGGGGTGAGCACTGAGCAGAGAAGCACCAATTTCATCAGACACCATGACATCATAACATCCCAGGCAGCTCTGAGCTGGGCTATAAATCTCCTTAACCAGAAGGAGGTTAAAAAGGATTCTTACTTCAAAGGAGATGAAGCTTTAATGTTTGATCAAGTGCAAGCTCAGGGGTGTTTGCCAGACACCAGCTCTGGGGCCCCAAGTAAACATTTGGTGTCACCCTTCCTGGCTAAAGGGAAGCAGCCCAGGTCCCATGGGGTCCTCTCCCCTACATCTCAACCCCCAAAATCATGGCACATAAGCAGGGAGATCAATCAAGATGACCTTGGGCTAGAGTTTCAGAGGTTGATGATGGCAACAGGACATGGGTTGTCTCCAGAACACCTGCACAGTGCTGCCAGCCCAGCATTGGTAACCTTCTACCACATATTTCCAGCCAGGGAGCCACACCTCTAGACTCTAACCCCTGTTAATTTATTTCCCCTCCTGTCTCCTTTCTCCCCATGCCTTCCTTGGAGCCTCAGGCACCGTTTCCCATCCTTACTCATTACCTTGGTAGATGAGAATCAGCCAACCCACTAAAAACCTTCCGAAAGGCAGGAAAGGCCACACTTCATTGCTACTCATCTACCTACAAAATACACAAGTTCAGGCATCTTCTCACCTAAGATGCTTTTAAAGCTGCCGTTCAGAAGTGGTTTGGGGTTTACATTTTGGGTTGTGATTCTGCTTTGTGATATTCCAGTTAACTGAAAAAGGCTTTGAAATTGTTTTCCATGCTGTTTCCAGTTAAATTGTTCCACAGAAAGATTCAAGAGTCCTACTTAGGTTACTGAATTAAGCATAATGTTGTTGGAAACAGAATTAAGCCTTTTTCCTTTTTTAAAGAAAAAAAGTTTGTTTATTCTAGTTTAACAGCTCAAGCACTTAAATTTAGCCTCTGCTGTTCCATAAAAATTCTTTGGGTCTTTTCCCAAAGTAAAATAAGGTAGAATAAAGTAGAAGTCTCACCTTCCATGCTTTGCTGTGGGTTACAGAACATCCTTAAAGAAGGACAAAAACTGCTGAGGGCCTCCAGGCACTCAGGTCTCAGGGTTTGGTACTTCTATCCCAAGCTCCAGGGCAAGAGAGTGCTCTGCACCCCCCCATCATGTCTCCATCCACATTAAATGCTCCAAGCACCACCACCAAGCACTGAAGCTCATCCTTAAACTGGAAGCAAACACATTTCCCTTTCCTTGACACTCCCATGAAGCCCATATTCAGCCAGCAAAGCACTCATGATCCCTCTCACTCCAGAGACTACAATGGATCTGGAAGAGCTGGCATCTGGCACCAGGTTTAATACTGAAAGACCCAGCCAAGGCTTTGGGAGCTGGAACACATGGTAACAAATTTCGGATCAAGGACACTGACCACGTGGCAGTGATTGCCATCAGGGCTTTATTGGCAGGGAAAGCCAGCACATGGATCTCACAGCCATTTAGGGCTTTCTCTGATTCAGAGAAAGAAAGAAAATCCCATCTGGTAGGTGCCCTGCTGCAGGGAAATGCAGATTAAGGGGCTTCCTCTGGTGAGCAGCTACTTTCCAAATCAGCAAATCTAAACAAAAAAACCCCACACCCTTATCAACACAACCCCCACGTCTGTGGAGTCTTCTGCCACTCTGAAGAGCATCCTCACTGTCAAATGGCAATGCCAACTGCACTGATGATACCAAGAGGGTGACATTTAGTCTGGTCTTTTTTGTTTAAAGATGTAAGCACATTTTTGTAGTGCCAAGCACACTTTGCAACAAGAAGACTTAAAACACAATAGCAAAATTTGCTGCATGCAGTAATAAGAAATTCATCTATTTTCACTGTCTAATGAAATGCATGTGGCAAGGCTCCTACCATCCCCACTCTGGGCTAATCTGGCATAGCCCAGTACAATCCACACAGATCTCTCTGTTGCTGCTTTCCCCAGAGCCATGAGAGCAGCTGGAATGGGAGAAACCTGCAGTGCTCCAAAATGACACCTCCAAGCCCAGCATCTGAACTCCCTGCTAGCCTTCATCATGTTTACAGCCAACCCTTAATTCAGTTGATTCTCAGAAAATGCCACAAGCCAAGTTGGGTTTTCATTACCCCAGGAAAAGTAATGACAAAAAGAGAAAAAGAATTTAAAAACAAACAAACAAACCAAACCCTGAGGTTTCTGGTTTCAAAAGCAGAGCTGAAGTGCCTATCAACCACATCCTTACCCTCCTTTCTGCTTTCCATTTCTGCTGGGAGTTAGGTACATTTAAACTTTCTTGCAGCCCCCTTACAGCAAAGTCTCCCCCAGGGGCTCGGGCTCACCCAGCTGAAGTGACAATCTGATGTTCCCAAGTGATGTTCCCAGTGCTCTGCAAAGCATCCCTCACACCTAGCCTGTGAAACTGCACTTGCCCCTGGTCAGCCAGCCAGGATGAACTTTAAAGACAAAGACTAAGAGAAGAGACACAGTCTGGCTAAGGAGGAAGGAGGGATAGACACCCAGTTCTGCCGTGATTTGGCTGTGACTCAGGATGATGGTGCACAAGATGCCACAGGAGAAGCAGAGGCTGTGCCACTGGTCACCAGTCCCTGCTTTGCCCTGTGCTTAGTCCTCAACCTGCTGGGCATCATCAAAGCCCAGAAGTGTTCACATCTGCCTTGAAATTCACCCTGTAGAAGGACCCAGCAGCCTTTCTCCTGCTCTTGCACACCATACAACAGGGCTCCTGGCACTCAGGAGAAGCACAACCTGACAGCACCCACAGGACCCAGAGAGCTGCAACACTCAACACCTCGTGCCAAAACCTTCCACATCTCTCCTGCACCTTGGTCCTTCGCCAGCCCAGAGCCTGGGGACAATCCCAGCCCATGGATCATCAGCATCCCATTGTGGGCAGCTCAGGCCAAGCCTGGGGACAGGAACAACCCCAACCCTGGGGCTGTGTCCTTCCAGGGCCATGAATCAGGAGCCACAGGCAGGGAGCAGCTCCAGGGCACTGCCTTCTATTTGCAACATTGCCATTGATTCAGCACCAGAGGTTAAGAAAGTGGCTTTACCATATCCTGGCAATGTGGGGATTTAAAAAAAAAAAAAAAAAAAAAAAAAAACAAACCAAACTAAAACACCAAAAACACCAAACCTATTAACAAGGGTTTATTTAAGCTGGGTTTAAAAAAAAGCTCCAAGAGATACTCAGGCACCACGAAGTGCAGATTAACAGCATTATGTGCTGGTCACCAAGTGTCAGGAGTTGCCTATAGATATCAAGAGGCATTTAGACATAGAAACATAGACCCCAGCAGGCTGAAGACTTCATTTACACTCCCCGAGCTCTTTCCCTGCTCCTGGAGGGACCTCTGTGCCTCTGGAGCCAAGCAGAGGAGTTCAATTCACAGCATACGATGTCTTCAGAGGAAAGGCCCAGAGGTTGAGCACATCTGGGATGGGGCTTCAGCTTTGGCTGAGCAGTAGCCAGCAGCACCACATCTCCACGGGCCAGGGGCATCTTTGGTTTCTCAACCTGCTTCTACAGCTGAAAGGAAACATCTTGCCTTTCAGACAGACCACCAGGGGAAGCAGAGTTTCTCCAGCTGTCCTACCTCAAGACTAAATCGTGTCTTCTCTTTCCTTACCTTCAAAGCAATAAATGCAAGAGAGGATTTATTGCTTTTTAACAAGTGCCACAGAACATCCATTTCATTAATTTACATGGGAGAGGGGAGAAGGAGACACCAGTTCAATAAATTCTCCCAGGCTATTGCTTTGGAACAAACAACTCTGGATCTGGGCTGTGGATGTCACAGCAGAAGCTTTTATCCAAATGAGCAGGGCTTTCTCAACAGAATGACTAAAATGCTTCAAGAAAATAAAAATTTTAAAAAAAGGAAAAAAAAGAAAAGAAGAGGGTGGAGACAAAGAAGCCACTTTCTACAAAAGGCAACACATCACTGACACATTGTTTGAACTCCCAGTGGTGTATTAAAAAAATAAAAATAAAACCCCTCTGAACCACAGCTGCATCCTTAGCCTGCACTGTTATGTTATTTTAGCTCAGAGGGAAAAAACGACATTTGCTAATGCCTTTTTCTTCTCTCTTTTCCCCCCCTCCCAAACCCAGAGAGGAAAAACTGTTTGTTTTCCTTAGGCCCAGTGTTTGCTGTGTGGATGGTGCAGCTCCCTCCCTTGGGACTGGAGGGAAAGGGGAGAGTGTTAGGAGGGGGGGCTGTGGGGAAGGATCCTTCCCATCTGATTTACTGGTGTGGCTGGAGCAAATAAAAGGGATGGTCCTACCCCCACCCCAAGCACAGCAGGGCTGCAGATGTGAACAGTGAATACAAAATCCTGCCTCAGCCCACAGAATTTCTATGACAATAGAAAATAAATAGGCACCATATTTGTTTATTTAGTTAACTTCTGAGGGATTAATTTTGTGCTACTGAAGAACAGGGGTGAGATGAGGGTGACCAGGCATCCCTGCAGACCCCAATGGTGCCAACACCCACCCTCACCACAGAGCTTAATGCTCCCCTGAATGCGTCACCCCAGCAAATTTTTGGGGACGTGGTGTTGGCCCTTCACAGAGCCACCTGGAGAGGACCAACAGAGTGAAGAGCCCCAAGCCAAGGTGCAGTCAGCACCCCTCAGCCACCACAGGGAACCTGAGGTCCAGGAGTTGCTCTCAGCACTGCCACACTTCACAACTGATAACAACCACAGCAGTGGTCACACCTACACAGCTACGAGGCTGTATTGCTCAACAACTTGTCAGAGCACAGGCTGGTTGGGTGGTACCTAACACCAGGTGCTCAGTGCCCAGAGGCTCCCCAAGGCTCCCTGTGCATCACCACTGCAGAGAGGATGCCAGGGAAGGGTGGGCTGGGTTTGGAATGCAGTCAGGATGGGGATGCAGGCTGGGATGGGGACGCAATGGGTGCCTCACCACATCTGGCTGGGAACCTCCCTTCCCCAAGCAAACAGCTGCACAATGTCAGAGGCTGGCACAGAGACACCGAGGGACAGAGGGAGAAGGATGGAGCAGTGAAATGTCCATCAGGGTTACCCAGCTGGTGTGCAGCAGAGCCAGAGCCATTTTATCTGCTGCCACTTTCTGTAATGCTGGTTTTCCATAAGATTATGGCATAAGGATGTGCACTTTAATTACACAAACTTCCCAGCTTCCATTTTGCCTTCCCACTTCGTATCACTTCTCTCTTGCAGAAAGCAAACCACAGACAAACACTAACACGTGCAAACACATCCTTACCCCTGCCATCCAGAAGAGCATAGCAAACAAATCTGACATCAGCAGCTCAAGCACATGCTGCTCTCCCTCCATGCTATTTTCAACGTATTTTATCAGGCACAAACTTTCCATTTGCACACCTATCTCTGAGATCCAAATCAAAGACTTCATCTTGCCTTCTGTTCAAAACAAAGCAAAAAACC
The DNA here is from genome assembly GCF_036169615.1 of Heliangelus exortis. NCBI lineage: Eukaryota > Metazoa > Chordata > Aves > Apodiformes > Trochilidae > Heliangelus > Heliangelus exortis. The sequence goes on along the minus strand of NC_092440.1, from coordinate 7,543,576 downwards.
ACAGGGAATGTGGCTGCCCCTAGGCTGGAGATGAGCAGACAGAATCACCAGTGCGCTTCAGGTCCACCTGGGGCTCGTTTCAGGGTTAGGACTCAAAGGGCAGAAAATAAATATCAGATTTACTGAAGATATCTAAGGGTCAGGAGTATCTAAGAGTTATCTAAGGGACAGTCCCAAACAGCTCCCAGCAGTAACACACCAACCTGCTGGGGATGAACATTCCTGCAAAGTCCCATGAAACACACATTGGCATTTGAAACATCCTCTGTCCTCTTGGAAATTATTGTTTCCTCCAACCTGACATACCCTGCTCCATGGATTTTTGCATCACAGCCAGAAAATGAATGCTGTCTCGACCCACTGAGGGATTTTCCATTCCCATTCAGGCCCCATGCCTCCTCTCCCAGGTCTACATGGCTCGTGGGCACGGGCAGCCACTGTCCTCAGCAACCTCTAAAAGCAAATATTGAAGGTAGAGCTTGCAGGCCTTTGTTTAAACAGTTGGCAAATACATGAGTCTTATCAGAAAGTGTTCAGTTTGATCTGTTTTGCTATCAGATAAAAGTAAAAGCAGTATGTTATGCTAAAAAAGTGAACAAAAATATTTTATGCCCCAATAGTTACCTCCTCCATTTTATATTTACAGAAACAGAGAAATAGATTTCATTTTTGTGTATTTTCTGATCACTTCTAGACTTGTTTTAAAAACCTTCCCACAAATACCAACATTGTTGCTGCTTCCAATTTCTGCCACGCTCACCACTGCACCTGACAAATCTCAATTAACCTCAGGCACCCTAGGAGGTAAAACCATATTAATAACCCTGCCTCAGACATGGAGAGACCAAAGCAGTGCAGGAAGGAGGTCACCAGTTCCCACCCAGTGGGATTCTTCTCCAGTACACTCTGATCCGGGGAGCAGGGAGGGAAATGAGAGCTTTGGGGCTCCACACCTTCTCAGCAGCACATCAGGAGCACACAGCACAGTGAAGCAGCTCTGGGAGCTGATGGCAAAGCCAGTTCAACTGGAATATCGAGGCTAATTACACTGTAGATCCTCACTGAAATATTTGTACTCAAAGAGACAGAATGCCTAAGCCACCAGATCAGTTTTTCCAGGGTTAGGACAAGTTTTGAACCCAAAACAGCTGCATTTCCACCTTAAATTCAATCTTATTGCTTTCTTTCCCCCCACAGCTTTTCCTGTGCTCTGATACAAATCCCACCACCACTCCCTCATAATTTTTACTGGGGGGAGCTGCAGAGGATATGCAAGAAAACAAACTGATGTTACACCAATTTCACCAGCAAGGACTGGAACAAGACAAATGCATTTGGTCAGCTGCTATCACACACATCTATGGCAGAGAGAGAAGGGGGATGCTCCAAGTCAGAGGCTGAACTTAACACCCATTCAGCTGTTCTACAATTCCTCTTAGATATCAGCTGGGATTTGACATTGCAAGCCACTTGAGCAAAGATAGGGAGCTCTAATACAGCCTTCAAAGAGACATTATTACAAGGTTGCCTCTTATATCATGCAAAGATAATACTAACGTGTTTTTAAATTATACGTTATAGAAAAAGGCAATGGGAAAATAAGGCTACTCATCTTTTCAGCAACTGAAATTCTGTCTTTTTACAGCAGCTTTGTCACAGAGTTTAAGGCTCACAGAACTAGAGTTACTCTGACCCTTTCTGACCCTCTTGAAAGACAATTTCCTATGTTATAAAGCCACTTAAAACATAATGTCTGTTACCTTACTCCAGTCTCCTTAGGAGCTTCAGCCCATGACACACGACAGCAGAGGAGCTCCAAAGCCTCACCCACAAGCAGGAGAGCCTGGTTGATGATGGCTTACAGGCAACAGCTTCCACTGCTTAGGAACACACACTTGGATAAGATCTCACCATGCAGCAGCAGCACAGAAAACCCCCTCCTATCCCTTTACCTCTTATACCCCAGGCTAACAACTTCTTTGCCACCATAAATAGGAGATTATCAGCTTCTCTTCCACCCACCACAGCCTTCCACCCTTCTTTCCTTGTTTGTTACAAATGAGCTACATCCCAGCCAATTAGCTAATAATTAAACCCAACTTCCAGAGCTCAGAAGCTTTTAGGGCACAGGTTTCCAAAGTGAAAACCATACCTCATTCCAGCCAGCTACCCCTGGGTTCCAGCTCAGCGTCCATCTCTGTCCCCTTGGAGCTCTCCCTGCAGCTCCAGGGTGATACCTGACACAGGGACTATGATTTCTAGGATATCCCCAGCCCTGCACCCACCTCACCTGCTGCTCTCCTTTTATCTCTCCCAGCTGCAACAGATAAACACCAATGCAAGGGACCAGAGTCCTTGGTTCCCTGCCAAAGTTCCTTCCTCTCGGCAAATTGTCCAGAAGTGACACCAGCCTTTGCCCTTGCTCTACCTTTTTTCTTTTTTTTTTTCTTTTTTCTTTTCTCTTTTTTTTTTTTTACTTTTTTTTTTCTTTTTTTTTTTACTTTTTTTTTAAATCCTGCCCTGCCTCTTTTAATCCTTCCCGCCCTCCAGCTCAGCCTCCTTGCAGCTCCCTGATCCATTCCCCATCCATCTGCTGCCTTTGTGGGCTCTCCCCTTTCACAGGGTGTGCAGTTTCCCTCACCTGCTTATTTGACATGCTCTAAGCCTCCTGTTTGCTAAACTTAGAGATTATTCTGCCAGCCAGGAAACCATGTGAGATGGGGGGTGAGACCCAAACTGAAAACAAAACTCCAGACAAAAGCATTCACAGAGGCTGCAAAACTGCTCAGATTAACAGCAGGTGACAAAGAGGTTTTCACAGGCAGGGTGGTAGCACAAGCTCTGCCTTCCCTTGGTTGTCACTGCACAATCAATTTGCTCATATCAGGTGTCAAGGAAAAAAAAAATAGAGTTTAATCCCAAGAGAAAACCCTACCAAAAGTGGCCTTTGGCTAGGGCAGGACAGGCTGGGCTGGCAAAATTAGAGCTGTTTAACCCAGCAGCAAGGAGCTGAGCCCCCATCCTCTTCCTGCCATGGGAATGCTCATTTTTATTTCTCCCTGCAGAGCAACACATGGACCTCGCATGACTTTGATTAATTGTCTGTGGAAGAAAATAAGTAATTCCCTGCTCCTCCTCCACAGCTTGGGGGGGACAGCAAGGAGGGCAACCAGGCTGCTGGGAGCTCAGCACTCGCTGTGTGGGATGGGGAATTCACTGAGGATATGAGCACTTCAAGTTAAAAGCAGCATTTTAACAAGAAATGTGCCTCTGAGTCAGGATGCTCCAGGGATCAGTGATGTACTGTCTTATCTAGCAGCCTTGGTCAGGGACTTTCTTAAGGTCAGGATCTGGACTTAAAATTACTCAGCTGTGAAGAGCATAAACACTGGGTTGTGTTTGCTTGCTGGAGCTAAAGGTGAGTCACTGGTAATGACTTTCAGAGGGGAAATTCTGTGAGTAATACTTTGAGAAAAAAGGTATGAAAAATACAGAGAGGAAGACTTGAAATGCATTTAGCAATCAGGAGCCCTGGCAGAATCCTGATCCTCTGGCAGAACCACTCCCAGTGCTCACTCTCATTTGATTGCTTCCCTCTGGAGCGTGCTAACCCTAAAATGTTCTGCAAACACATTTGTGTCTCTCAGCCCTATCTGTGTTTAGAGACTGTCTTGGAGAACACATTAAACACTTCAGCTGCTAAAGTGAGTGTCAGCTCTGTCCCCAGAGCCTCTGAAGTCAATGATGTTGTTGGCCACATCCCGGGAATACTCAGATTAATCTCCCAGCTCTGTGCAAACCTTCCCTGTGACGGGTGTCAAAGTTGGTGTGTTGGCACATTTTCAGAGAGAGTTGAGCCTCGACTGGACCCTGCTGGGCTGCAAATGGAGGAGCAGGGAGGGGAGATCCCTGCCAGGCCTCCCCCACAGCCAGTGTTTGCCTCTCCAGCCACCAGAACATCCCTGTTCCCTCCTGTTAGCCACTGGACTTCCAGCCAGGACCATCAACCTGAGCAGCTGAGCCCTGACCTGGGTGACAACCTCAGAGCTGGACCCAAACTGGAAGAACACCTGCTGCTGGGTTATCCCCCTGAGGCATGGAGAACCTGTGTCTTTTTTAAGGGAAAGTCCCTAAAAACCCTGTTCTTTTGCAGAGAAAGTGGCACATCCTCTGCCACGGGAGGAAAGTGCCCAATTTACCCACACCTCAGAGGATCCACAAGAACTCCAGGAGAACACAAGCTTGCCAGGAGCCAAGCCCAGGGCACTGGTATATGTACAGTATAACTGTGCCTTTGGAAGGCTTGTTGGGATTATTAATGTATATGAAAGCATCCTTCTGTCCCATTCCTTGTTCCATACCTCAGGCCACATTTCATGCCTGCTGGGCACAGGGATGTACCACGCTTCCAGCAGGCACCCAGGGAAGTTGGACAAGGGCAGCAAGTTCTTGGTTTCCTTCGCCACCATCCCCAGGTCAATGAGTTTGCAAGACACACTGCTGTCAGCAGCTGTGGGGATAACAGTCCCTGGGGAGAACACTTGGGAAGTGCCAGCATCCTCACCTGGATGGATACATGGAAAACAGGGTATGGATAACCTTGAGTGTGAGCAGAGATCTGCACCAGCTCTGAGAGTGAAACAGGCACTCCGAGTGGTGAGGAGGCTGAGAGCAGATGAAGGCATTTGTCCCAGTGAGTGGTGAAGCCTGGCCACCAAGCCTGGCTACCACAAGCCCACATGGCCAGGAGTCCTGTCCGCTCCTCTAGTCCAGCTCTGTTGGGAATCCATGATGTGGTCTGGAGGGTTGCCCAAACCCTTGGAGAAGCTCAAGCATTAGCTCTGCACCTCAAGCCTGGATCTTTGCTGTCAGGTCAGAAGGGCAGATTTACAGCATGTTAAAGCATTGCTGGGAGGCTGGGAGAAGGCTGAGCTGTGGGCACAAGTGGAGCAGAACATCCCTGCAGCCCCATGGGCAGAGCTGGCAGTGCCCCAGGCACAGGGCAGACAAATGGGGGAACCCAGCCCTGCCCTAGCACCCTGGCTATGGGCAGCTCATGGCCCTGCTGCGTGCTCCCATCCCAGCCACCAGCTTCTCACTGCCCTTGTTCCTCTGCACCAGGAGGCTTTGCTAACCCTGCTGGACAGCAGGACTTCTGACATGGCTGTAATGTAATTTTGCATGTGTTAATTACATTTCTTGGCTTTGCTTAATATCAGTTATTATTCTGCTGAGGTCATAACCAGGAATGGGTGAAGCTGGTTCAGAGAAAACAGCCAAGCCCATGCCTTTGATTTCCTCTCTCCTCCCAGCTGCCATGACCTTTCCCCATCATCAGAACCAAAATTGAAGTAAGCCCTTCTCCTTCTCTCTCTCTGACATACTCAGCTCTGAGTCAAATTCATGGAACAAGGGAAGTGGTTCAGATGGCCACAAGCTGCTGTTTCAGTTCCACCTTAAAGCACTTCCAGCCCTGTCAGCTCTTTTCTTTCCTCCTTTTAAAACCCAGCTGGGAGCAGCCCAGTTAGAGGCCAGCTGGTACTGAGAATGGAAGCTCCAGGTTGCCCGTGGCTCCTTCCAAAGTCCCTGTGATCCCAGAGAGCACCAGGGCAAGCAGCAGCAGACATCTCCCACACTGTCCTGCCCAGACAGGGGACAGATCCTCTCCATCACCTCCTTGCTAGGAAACCAGCACCATGATATGACAAATACTGGATGGGTGGCTACTGAGGCATGGGCTGGTCCTTTGGCATAGAGGGAAACAATTTAGTGGTTTCATTAGCTCCCACAAAAGCCAGCAGCTGGTACTTTATGCCTTGGAGAACAAAGTCCCACTCAAAGGACTGCTCTGGACAGTCTCACACAACTGCAGCATCCCTGCTATTAGCCACCTCCCTGACACCCTGCTTGGACAGAAGGGCAGCCTATGAAGTTCCTGGGTGAGGGCTAATTGCATTGGCAGGAGCATTTTTTTCCAATCTCACTATGCTCCTGAACCACAGGTTTGTACTGGCATAGCAACCTTGGTGTAGCTACACCCATGCTCAATTCTCTGGAGCAGTTAAGCCAAGCCCCTGGGAAAAAGGTGATTATGGGTTCTCTGAGTCACAATCTGCCTTCTCCAGTTGTACTTACACCTAATACTGATCCATACTTTTGTTGAAAGCAGAATTTGAGATGAACAAGTAGCTGAGAAGGCACTTTGAAGACTTTTTTCATCAAAGGTGATTTCAAAATATCTTCCAACTTGGCATTCTTTACCATAAATACACCACCCAGGTTTCCAGGGGCCTTTGGGGTAAGAAGATCAGTGTTGTAAGGAAGCATCTCCTCTGCCAGAGTCTGATATTTGAGGAGCTCCTACTTGCAAAATAACCCAGGCACCTGTTGTTTGTTTTGGCAATCCTGAAATCTCCGTGTTCCCATGCACTCCAAACACACACACACTCTGGGAGAGCTCTTGCTCTCGATACTGGAAGAGATAGTGCTATTTAAATTAAAAAATCCTCAAGGTTTCTAAGTGGTTTAGCACAGATTGCATGGAAAAATTACTGTGCAATGGTCAAATGGTTGAGATTCAGGCCTAAAGACCAAGAAAGTTGACTGTTCTTGTCTTCATTGGGAGGAAAGCATGTTGGCCACACCGAGCTGAAGATTTTTCTGAAAGATTGAAGTTTTTCTTAGCATTCCCTTGGGCCATAGCTCAAAACCAGTAGGTGATGCATCCACACAACCTGCTGGCAAAAAAATAAAATCCAGATACAAAACAAGCTTTAAAACCACCCAGAGCTAATGCTGGTACAGGCAGGCTCCAAGGGGTGTTGGTGAATAACCCTGGGTAAGACACAGGGAGGGTGGGATAATGTCTGCAATGAGGCTTTCTGTCCTCTGCCATTAAAAAAAAAAAAAAAAACAAAACAAAACAACAAACCCAGAGGTGTTAACTGCAAAGTCATGTTTGAAATAACAACCTGTTGCCTTAAACATGTTACCTGAAACATGTTTGTTTGGTCCAGTGTTTACACAAAAAAATTTCAGACACCCAAGGCAGCTGTGATTACTCATCTTAACATTCAGCATTTATCTCTATTTATCTCACAGTAGTTAACATAGGCAAGTCAGCCAGGCTTAGCAAATCTTTGCCCTTTTCTCCATTATTGATCTGACATTTCCTCTGGAGTATTTCAGCTGAGAATTAAATTAACATCATATCTCTGGACATTACCTGGTTAAAACAGACCAGCTGCACAGACTGACACACCCTTTGTTTAGTCAATCACAATCTTCCTTTTATTAATTCATGAAACCTGGCTTTTATTTCTTAGAAGTGGAAGATGCCATCAGTAATGCTAATGAAAACTCCCAGACTCATTACACCCAGTGCTCTCCAGACAACCCTGGAAGAGCTCTCTCTGTCCTACAGAGCCCTCGCTCTGCAAGCCCCAGGCTTTAAGAACACATTGTTTGCTTTTCACTAGACATATTCTTAGGAGAAGATGTGCCATTAACAGTGTCATCACCAGAGTTACCAGTCCACTGCTGAATTTGGGGCATTGCCAGGGTTCCCCTGGAATGGCCCCATACCAATCCTGGCACCGAGCTCAGGAGTGAAAGGCATCTTCTCTTCTCAGGTTCTCTTTTTAAGCTTAAGCTATTAGGTTATGTCCACAGTTAAATATTCATTTTTCCCTTTTATCTGACAGAAACACCGTTGAAGGAACAGCAGGAAAAACAAAAAGCCTTTAAAAAGATTGTTTGGCCTGAGGAAGAGGTATCCTCAGCACAGGCTCCACCGCCTTCCTGGATTTACAGGGCTTTCTCTGGTATTTAATAAAGATTGCTGTTTTGACAATAAAGAGAAACATCTGCTGCCTTGCAAGTGTTTGGCCTGCTTTAACAGCCTTTTTTTTTCCCCTTTAAGAGAACAGTTTGGATTGATTAAGGCTGAAGCAAGGATTTTATACTTTGATATATCCCCAGCTCGTTGAAATCTTACCTGAAATCTTAAAAAATAAAACCTAGCAAAACAAGATACTACATTAAATGAAAGTCTGGAGGACACATGAAGGCCCAGAGACTTCAAAAAAAACACTTTCATGGCTAAAAACTGGATCTGAAGATCTTCATATTGTTCCAGCCACAAAGGAGGCCTTCAGATGGGATCTGCACAACTTGCTGCACTCAGCTTGGGGCTTCACTCACACAAAGATGTTGCAGCCAAGAGGACTCCCAGTTTGCAACACACACAAAAGCCTCCTGAGGACTAAACTGGGGTAAAGATCTCCAGTCTTTGACTCTGGATGATCTACTCAGCTGAGGAGCAAAGCATCCAAGAGCTGCGTGCTGATGGATAATTTAGAGGTGTCACGGGAGAAACTGGAGATGCTCCAATCTCTGCAGAATTAGGTCTTCAGAGTGAAACAAGATGAAGTTTCTGTCTGAGGAATGGTAGTAAATACAGAATAAAGAAAACAAATCTAATCTGATGCATTTTATCACATATAAAGCTCTGAACAGGAATCAGCACAGACATGTTGGCTCCAAGCATAAAATACCTGGAGGTGAATAAAAATCCTTATGCCACATGTATTGCCCTGAGCTATTCCTTCATGGAATAAAAAAAAAAAATATTAAAAAAAAAAGGGGGGGGGGTTTTGCTGTAAGGTTTCACTCGCTTCCTTTTACTTTTCATTTGCAAAAAGCAAAGCTGCAATAGAGGATGATAAATGTTAATGCTGGTAAATGCAGTGAGCTGGGTAGAGCCACATGGTATCCAGGCAGATGATGGCTCCCTGCTAAAGTGTTTCAGTCATGCAGAGGAACCCCAGTGGAGCCCAGACTTAGGGCAGGTTTGATGCTGGTACATGCTCCAGGTTGATACTCTGCATCCCACTGGGATGAGTTACAGGGCAAAGGATTAAGCAGACACAGTGTGTGCAGTCTCTGAGCTGCAGCCAGGGTCAGGCAGTCCTGATGCTAAAACTCTCCACCTGAACAGCCCTGTTCAGGGACAGAATCTTCTCCGTTGCAGAGATAGGGAAATGATGTGCTGCACTTCCCCACCCAGCTGAGCTGATGCAGTTTAGCAACAATCCACCTTGCTTCTGCCATCAAATAGAAAAAACCCCTTGCTTCTATGCACTCATAGCTTCCAGTTGTGTGAAAACCTGTGGTATGCTTTGTAACCCAGGCAAAACGTGCACCAGGGATTATACTGGGAGCACTGAACTCTTTTCACTTGTAAGGTGAGATGCTTACAGGTCCCAGGAGCATCCCCTCACCCTGCCCAGCTGCAGCCACCTCTCTGAAACCCCAGGCAGACCCAGGAACTGGCACATCCACCACCACCACCACAGGCACCACCTCTACATTTTGTTTCCCCTGGTGACTGTTCCTATGTTAGCACAGAAATGTCATGCAGTTCCCCCTCCTGTAGTTTAATTGCTGGAATTATGTTGTGGGACTGGAGGACATAAAACATGCAAGCCAAACCCCTGGGGGCATCATGACACACAACCAGTATCCACTTCTCTTTGCAAAGAAATCAGTGCAGGTCCAGGACTGCACAGTTGGTTTGCTCAGCCAAGGCAAGAGAGATGTTGAAGAAAATAATTGAGGAATAATATGATAAAACACAATATTAGCACTTACTGCTTTTACAGATGGGCCTCTGAATGAGATGTGCTGGGTGTGCTGCACGGGCCCCACTTGATGTCATTTTCTTGCTCAGAACAGATTTGCTGAACATTTGAGCCTTAATCTGTGCAATGTAGCTTTATCTACAGCACTGGTATTTGTATCCTGATCTTCTGTAGTTAGAGGTAGGCTTTGGCTCCCAGAGGGACCCCCTAACACATTTGGAAAGTGTCTGTTCCAAATAACTGCACAATAGTTTTTACATAGAGAAAAGGTGGTTTTCCATTTTAAAGATGATTTTTTAAACAACTGATTTTTAGCACCCAACCCCGATGCCCACTGTGGATTTCAGAACTGCAAGGCAACAAAGGCATCTACCAACTCTGCTTTCTTTTGAGGCCCTTTGGCAAAGTCTTTGGTCACTGCTGGAAAAGCTGTTTGAGGCTTTCCATCCCACAGACTCCAGGCTGGAGGACATCAGGACGAACTGAGCCAGGCTCTGTAACCTGGCAGGCAGCACTCACATCAGCAAACTTCATGGCCAGGCCATAATTCACACCCAGTTACAGGGACAGTCAAATTATGCAAAGTACAGGGTTGATCCTCAGCTGCCATAAATCAGAGCCCACAGAACTCCTTCATCATCCACCAGTCCTTTACACTGAAAATGCCCCAAGTGGAGCACAGACCCTAAACTGTTACCAATTCTTCCTGTTTTTTTTAATGGACTCAAAATGAAACAAGTCACAGCAGAAGTATTACCCTAAAAGTGAAGAGCACCTGCTACTCCTGTGGTCACAGTCTCCTTTTTTCTTTATCTTGGGCTTCTGACTCCTTAATCTGTTTTGGAATGCCATTTAATTAAACATTTTCAGGGTTCACTCTGGGCCGTGGGATTATGCTGTAAGCAGGCAATGCTGGCCTGAAGTTGGGATAATTAAGGCCACGAAGGACAGCTTGGCACATTGTCTGTTCAGGGAGCCAACAAAAATATGCCAGAGCTGGTACTAAGTATTTCCAGGGTAGAAGCATTCAGACTTACTAGGTGGGGTTTCCCCTAATCACACAAGGAATAGAGAAAAAAATTTTTAAGTGCATTTTTAAATTTAATTTAAAAGGAAATAAAAAACCTTTGAAACATTCTTAACACTACCACAAGCTGCACAGGTTTGTAGCCCTTTTCTAAGGGATCCCTGACCACTAGAAATAAGAGGGACTGACCAGAATATGGCACTGCAACCTCAGCTTCAAACCAGACCTCAACCTTTGGGCTTGCAGAAAGCTCTGCAAGGTCAAACCCTGCTGCTAACAGGAATTGGTGCAGTTCTGCTGGCCCAAAGGAGCTGCCATCATTCCCAACAGGGGAGCTGCTGGCCTGTCCCCAGGTCCTCAGATCCAGCTGTGCCCAGGTTCCCAGGTCCAGCTGTGCCTGTCCCCAGGCTCTCTCCAGAACCTCTCCTTGCCCTTCCCTCAGCTGGTGATCCCCATCCATCCCCTTTCCACCAACTCCACAGAGCAGCCACTTCCTTCCAGACCAGGGTGACACAGAGGGGTCAGCTGGGTCCCAAAAGTCCATCTTGGGCAACCTGGGGGAACACAAAGAAGAAATGGCTTCCCCAGGGAATGTTCACTTGCCACAAACTTCTGTGCAGTCATTGACTGCCCATCAATGGCTCTAGGAGGCCCAAGGGTTCCAGCACAGCCTAAACTGCTTCCTGGGCATCACCTCTTCTCCTTCTCTCCCTCTCACTCCAGCCCTGCACTCCACACCCCTGGGTTGTGCAGATTCAGCCAAATGCCTGGGGAAAAAGACAAAACCTCAGAACATCAGACCAGGGACCACCCAGAAGGTTTCCATGCTGGTGATACCCATCCACTTCCAGTCTAGAGATCATATATGGGCAGCACCTTCAAGCATTTTCCTCTGCTCCTACTCCTCCCATGGGATGGGAATTTACATATGATATTTCTCTTACTGCTAAGTAAGAAAGTGGATGTGTCTCATTGACTCATGTCTGCTTTTCTGGTCTGCTAAGGGCTTCTTATTGGTTGGCAGAGCCTTTTTTTATCCTTCAACATGCTTAAAAACAGCAGATGGGCAACACCAGCTCAGCTACCTGCTTGAAAGTATGTATTGCAGTTATTCTATGAATGCTTACAGAAATTTCCTTGAAAACTAACATCAGTGTGACACTGCAGTTTTGGTTTTAAGGGCTTCTATCCTTCCCAGTATTGTCTGTCACAAAAAGTTCCTATAATACAAGAAGACAGTTCGAGGTGTTTACAAAGGAAAAGGGGGAATGATGCATCCAGTTCAGCCAACCTGAAAATGAAAGGAAGACAAAAAGCTTGCTTAAAAAGAAAGAGGAGACAGAGGGAAGACCCATATGTACTAGGCTTCATTTCAGGTAAAAGTCTGCCCTTGTTGCTAAACTGCAAGTTGTACAAGACAAGGAGAAACTTGTGTGTCCCCTGACTGCCCAGCATCTGGCAGGAGCAGAGCTGCAGTCCCTGAGCAGCTGCAGCAGCTCCCAGAGCTGCAATTCAAATGTAGGCTTCCAGGACCCTGGTCCTTCTCCTCCTTTTCTGTGCACCTGAGCAAAACAAAAACCAGACTTAAAATAAGCAATATTTTCCCTTTTTATTTTCTACTGAGCAGGCCATAGAGCTGATGGCTTCAGAGCTGCAAAAGCAGCATTGCTTCCCCAGCACCTCTGGGTGTCAGACCCATTCAGTGCCAGGTGACAGGCATTTTTTCTGTAATATTTGCTTTAACACTGGTATTGCTATCACCTGAGTGCTTTGATTTAAGCCACAGGAGATATCACAAATTAGTGTTTACAAAAGTTAACACGAGGGGGCTGTCAGGACTTGCTGAGACCCCACTGGGGAGGTAGCAGACTGATCACACAAGCCAGGGTACAGAAGGATTCCAGACCTAAGGACCATCTTGAGCAGAAATGACATTAATAGTGCTCAGAGGCACAGTGGACTTTACATACACACCCTGGTTTGCTTTGTTTATTAACACACAGTGCAAGAAAAAATTAAAACAGAGTGAAAGAGCCCAGCTCAGCTTGGTAACTGCTCCATCTGCTCAGCACATCAGCAATGTGCATCCTGATGCTGCCTATTAGATCTGTGAAGACACTTAAAACATAAGCATCTCTTGGCTAACCTTACTCATAAAATGGCAGCAGAGTTATATGTTGCAATGGAACAGATTCCAAGAGGGCTTGAATAAATTGGCTGGCGATTCAAGCAAAGTTACAAATTATTCTGTGAGCCAAGAACTCACTGATCGTACCTGTTGGTTGGGAGATTGTTTTCTAGCAAGTGAAAGAAATCTATTTTGCATTTGTGAAAATCTGAAAAATATATTTAATTGGTATGACTAATAAGCAGTCAGGAGAAACACAAATTTTATAAAAAGCATCATATTAAAAATCCTTCCAAGTAGAAGTGCAGCAGAGATTTGTGTGCAGAGGAATGCAGAGTATCCCTTAAAAACAAGGCTCTCCCAAGAGGCCCTTCAGCAAAGCAAGGTCTTCCACATTCACCATTAATGAACAAAACCATGCCAGTAAAACCACAGTAGCATTAACTCCCCACCAAGGAGAAGTTTCATACATGTGCAGACTCACAACATCTTGGAGCCAGCGATGTGGTGGAAGCTCCCATCAGAACTCTCTTCTCCAGCCTTTCATCATCATTCCTTGGGCCATTCTGTGCAAATCCCAGGCTGCAGAATTGCAACATCAGTACTGCTCTTTTTAATCAATTCAAGGTACTTATGTTTAAATATCACCTGCACTAAGAAGCAGTTGATGTTTAGACCCTTTGTTTTTTTAAGAAATCATTATAACATTCTCATAATTGCTTATCTCTCAGATGAAGCTAACACAGACCTAGCTATTATTTCAAAGGACATTTCATACAGATAGCTTGGTCCCATCTGAAATACAGCAGAGATTCTCTCTAATTCAGGAACTTATTGATTGCTGACTGCACTGTGTGGCAGCACAGTGACCTTAGCTATGCTCATAGCAGAGATATTTATACATTAAGACTTCATCTTCTGGGCCCTTGTTCAGCAAAATGTTGTAACAGATGATGAATATCACACTTTTAAGTTATTGAAGAGGGCTGAGCTTCTCTCTGGTACCTTTGGGAAGCCGTTTCCCTCTAGATGTTCCTCCCCTTATTTCTCCCAGCACCTCATCCCTGTCCCACCAGCCAGCTCTGCTCAGGGTGGTGGGTTTAAACCTCAGAATCACCTCCCATCACCTCTCTAATAGCCAACCTCAGAAAAAACATCTGTGTGGAAGGTAAGGTCATACAGTGCTGCTGGTGTCAACAGCAAACTCTAGCTAGCTGGATTTTAAAGAGAAAATACAACCTTGGCTTGCAGTTGAGTATCTCTCTTGGCTCCTGAGAAGTCAGAGCTTCCCCACCTACCAAAGCCACACCAGCACAGCCACCTCTCTGGGAGTGCTCAAATATGAGTGGCCAGGACAGCACCCACAGCTAAAGATTAAGGCCTTACTCTCACAGAGTCCCCTGGGAGCATCTCTCCTGAATTCACATAATTTTTCTTCCAGGTGCCTGGCCCATCCTGCCCCTCAGCCCAGCAGAGAGTGTCCCCAGAGCATCCTACCTCTCCCACCTCTCCGTGGAGCAGGCTAACTCTGCACCAGTGCCTTTTGATGCAGTGTCTGCTCCAGCAAGTGCAGTCAGAGGCTCAGTGAGATTGGAATCCACATTTCAATCAACATTTAGAGACACCAGGAGCCTACCAGCAGCCAGGATTACCCAGCACTTCACAGGTAATTTATTACCCTTAGGCTGATGTGAGCTGAGATACAGATCTCCAGCTCCACACCCTCCTCACGGCATGGACCCTGGCTCTCCTTTCCTGCAAGCAGGATCAGAGCTCAGCACCCAAGCACCAGGTTTGGAAACGCGAGGAACCCTCAAGAGCATCCATCTTTCATGTAGTACATGTCACAAAGCTTCCTAAAATTAATGCTGGTGGAAAACCAGAGACATCCCTTAGGCAAACTTACCTCCTGACATACTATTGCTAGTACTGGAGATTCCACCAGTGCTTGTGCTGCTCCAGTGGTTAATTCTTTATGTTTTAAAATGTACATCCTTTTTGCTCTGACAGAAAGTTATGCCAACAAATTAGACAAGGTAATCAGTGCCCTGACTCACTACCTAACATCTAAGAACAGGAGAAAGAGATAAAACTCACAGATAACACAGGTTCTAGAAAGTTACAGATAAAAATACCCTGGAAACTAGGTTATATTACCAGGAAGACAAAGCAGGAGGGTATGAATCAATAATTTACGTTTCAGAACAGTTGCTCAGACATTTACAAGAGCTTTCAGAAGCTTGTCTCCCTTATTTCTCTCCAAAACATGACCCTGACAATGATCCCCAGCAGTTTCCTCAGAACTAAGTAATTCTCACAACCACTTGAAATTTTGCTACAGAGGAAGGCAAGCAAAGGGAAAGAGGGCAAGTATTGGAGAGAGGAGGGTATCCAGGATCTCACCTGATTGCAATTGTTGCAATCAACACAATGTAGTGATTTCCCACCATTTATAATTTAAATAAATTGCTAATGCAGTTCTCCTGCTAAACAGGGTACTTAATACCAAAAAGGCTCCCTGACGCCGTGAACACAGCTGGACTGCCAGCTCTCAAATGTCAGCTTTCTTCTCTGCATTGTGAAAGCTCTCCTGTTAATTTTGACATCTGTTTTTTAGTGAGATGTATTTCTTGCAGAGCAAATGCACACTGACAAATCCGGGGCCCTCTGTGTATTTGGGTAAATTGCAATCCATTATGAATATATATCTTCCTATAATGAAATGTTAGCTTTGCAGTTGTAAGGCAAGCTGTCCAAGTATCTGGTGGGAACATTTAATAACAACAATATTTTGCTGAGAACACAGCTACCTCATTTCAGTATTCCTAATACACTCTCCTGGATAAGTGTTTCCCCCTGATATATTAACAGTTTAACAGTACACAGGTGAAAGCAACTGGGTGATACTGAGATAAAAAAACTGCCCTGGCAGCTTAGAGCCTCTCTGCAGCTGAAGCAGAGCATTGACATCTCTGCAGCAGCTCCCACTGGGATCTTGCTGACAGCAAACATCATGGATCAGGACAGCCCTAAGAGAATGCACAGCTCAATTACTGCATTCTGCACACCTCTGAGGGGCCTTTCAGGGCCTGACCACACCTCAGGAGGAGCTGAGGGCTGTGATGGGTGCACTGAGCCTGTTCTTCCCAGGGGGAAATAAGCAAGGCTCATGGAAAGTGTTCCCTGCACCTGCTTTCCAGCCCTGCAAAGAGTCCTCACTCTTTTAGATTATAAACTTATTTTTCCTTCTCCTTTTAGCCCGAAAGATTCTGGACACAAATCCTGATGCAAATGATTACATCTGTCCCAGAAGGATAGAATTGCTCACCATGTTCTGCTCCAGCACATATTTGCAGTGCTATCCAACACGTATCAAGACTCCTGATAGTTAAATCTAGAAGCAATTGGGACCTTGGCTTTCTCATCTCAAGCAGGTACCTCACCCAGCTCCTGAAAAAGTCCTGAACCCTGTTAAAAAGCAGTTTGCATCATCTGCTTATCCTGTCAAACTTATTATTATACTCTCTGGTTATATTGTATTTTAAAGGACTACTTCATAGGAGAGATACAAAGCTCACAGTGGAAAGACTCAAATAACATCAGGGATCTGGATCAGGCCCCTTAGTGAGTGGAAGAGAATTAATATTAATACTTAACTTTCCTATTTGAGCATGACAGCGCTTCTGCTAAGACAAGCAGCAAGCCTGGGGGCATATCTGCTGTTTAGGCATGACAATATTTGTCAAGTGTAATGCTCATTAGTCTGCTGTGTGGTCAGGCTAGCAGTGTATAAACACTCAGAGATCAGGTAGGGACAAAAGGTCTGCTCTTTGTGGTCAATTATAGCCATCAACATTAATGATGCCACCATGGAGAGCTATGCAGGGAGAAGAGAGAGAAGTGCTTCTCCAAGGTTAGTCTTGACAATGTACCTCAGCTACAAGGAGCTGGCAATGAAAAATGTAGTGTGCACCTCCAACCCCTGCCTAACCCCCTCAGTGATTTATTTCAAGAATAGTCTAGTGGCTTTTTTTTTTTTTTTAAATACCTGAATAAAAGACAAGCTTTCTAGCCTGAAGTGCATTCTCTTGTATTCTTCAGAATTCACACTGCTGATGATACTTAAACCTGATGTTTAATCAAAGAGAGGAAAAGCAGCACAGGAGATGATGGAAGTTACCCATCTCTGCCTTCATTTTTGGCTCTAAGATTTTCCTCCAAACTCTAAGATTTCCCAAGGATGAGATTTTGGTTCTATTTGCTTGGGAAGAGTTCTTACCCTGGTTCCTATGGGAACTGAGAAAAACAAAAAGGTTTATTTTCCTCCTTGAAAAATACCTTTTTTTTATTTATTTAATTTCACTAAGGGCTACAGGTTTGCAGTTCTAGAAAAGAGAAGGGTAAAAATTTCACTTCATTTCCTACTGCATCAGAAAGACTTGGCAATATTTAAAAATATCTACCAAAGCCAAACAAACAAACAAAAATCACTATTGAAAAAAAAAAATTATATGGATAATCACCTTCAACTGGCAGCATCTCCCTGCCACAGGAGAAGGACCACTTGTCAGCCTTCTGCTGCCAACCCATTTCAGGGTAGAGCTTCAGTGAAAGCCCCATCAATGAAAGCAGAAATAGCAGAGCTTTTGAAATCCTTATATAGTTCCCCAAGCCTGCAGGAGCACTATAAATACAAATGAGTGTGAGACAGCAATAGCCTGTCCTGAAATCCCAGTGAAATCTGGCATATGTGTAACTGTCTCAATGAAACCCATCCAGCAGAGAACTAGGTAAGCATGGATATTCCCAATTAAAAAAATAAAACAAAAAGAAACAAAACCAGAAGACATGGTCCAGCTTTTTCCTAAGCAAGAAAGTACTTAAGCACATGCTCAATTTTACACACAACATACAAACTTCTGGCTAATTTCAGGACAGGTTTAACGCTTTGCGGAAAGAGGAGGGTTTTGATCACTCATCATTTGTTTACCCTAGAACCATTAATTTCAGTGTAGTTGGCATTCATCATCTTCAGCAGAGCACTAATATTGGGGTCCTGGCTATATTCCCTTCATTTAATTGCATTCATCAGCCCAAACAGAGCCCTCCCTGCAAAGTTATTTCTGTGTTTGTCCATGGAGCAGACTGCACAGCAAACAGTAGCATTCAATATTTGATGCATTCTCTAAAAAAGAAAAATACCTTTTCTGTGAGCAAGGTGCAGCTCAGTCAGTAATTCAGACTCTCAGCATCCATGAAATCCTGCAATCCATTTATGCCTGCTTTGTAGAACTGACATTTGCTTGGTGGTCTAAAGCCTTTTATTTTTCTCTTTTCCTTTCCAGCATGTGCTCTTGTACTTACCAGGGCACTTACAGTATTATTTAGGTTGCTGCCTGCGATATTTTCAAGCTACTAGAAGACAGTTTCTTCGACATTTTCATAATGTTTTGAAATGCTGATGAGGATTTAGCATTAAAATTAATGGCAGCCAGCCGTGGTCTTTCAGATGTGAAAGACTGTGCAGTATTTTCTGGGAAAAAGAGGAGGGGGGGGCAGAGGGGAAAAGAATGGAGATATAAATAGCCAGTCTTGCTTTTCTCCAGGCAGGATCCTTTTAATCATGTAAAATAGATTTTAAAGATTAAAGACTCTAGGCTCTGTTCTGCCTTTGCTCATGTCTCGTATCACCAATTTTTTTGTATATAATTTGAATGAAAAAGGACACACATGGTGTTTTCATTTGCATTACCCCAAACCGGAATTTCCCCTTGAAGAACGTGGCTCCTCCCTGGTCTGTGGTGAGGGGAAAACCACCACACCTGGGTGGAACAACACAAAACAGAGGAAAAACCAATTCCAAATCATTACCCTACTTCTTGAACCTGGATCCTTGTTTTTCTGATATTCAGTTTAGAACTAGGTCTCAGAAACTGAAAAGCAGACAGAAGAATGACTGGTCCAGCAGCTATATCTGTGTATGTATGAGCTGCAGTCCCAGATTTCATCCAGACATCATCGTCCTGCTCCCAGAAAAACCTGCACTAATTGAAACAGGGGCATCAGCTCAGGGAAACCTGGCTAGACCAAGGGATGAGACCCCTCTGGCTGGGTAAGAACATTCAGTGATGCCAGGGGTGTTCTGCAACATCTGCCAAAGGTGAAGGAAAGACAGGAAAGACCCAGCTCTACAGAGAAAAGATAAATTGAAGTTCTTCTGCAGGAGCAACGAGGCCTGACAAAAGACAGGGGAGATGCTAGGAGGAGAGAGCAAGCCAAACAACCAAAAGCCAGGAGCAGACTGGGCTGCCCATGTGTATCAATAGTCCTTTGACAGAGTTGAAACCATCTTCCACCAGTTGGCTTCCATCTTCCATGCCTTGCATGATAAACCCTGCTCTGCCACACCACCCCCTCACCAAGGCACACAACACAGGAGGAGCTGAAGCTCCAGAGAGATCTGGGTGCCGCCCCCTTATCAGCTGATTGGCCTCACCTGAGAGCACCAGCAGAAAGTGGGGCAGGTCTTCACAGCCCTTTAGATTCACCTGAGTGCTGGGTGTGGATCCCTCATCAGCTGATTGGCCTCCTGTGAGACCACCAGCAGAAGATAGGGAAGGTCTTCGCAGCCCTTTATATCAGCTCCTCTGTACTGGATGTGGCCCCCTCATCATCAATTGGCCTCACCTGAGAGCACCACCAAAAGGTGGGGCAGCTCTTCCCAGCCCTTCAGATCCCTCTGAGCAGAGCTGGGTGTGGCCCCATCATCAGTTGATTGGGCTCACCTGAGAGCACCAGCAGAAGGTAGGGCAGCTCTTCGCAGCCCTTTACATCCCACTGGGAATTGCTGGGTGCTGCCCCCTCATCAGCTGATTGGCCTCACCTGAGAGCACCACCAAAAGGTGGGGCAGCTCTTCACAGCCCTTTCTATCCCTCTGGGCAGTGCTGGGTGCTGCCCCCTCATCAGCTGATTGGCCTTACCTGAAAGCACCACCAAAAGGTGGGGCAGTTCTTCGCAGCCCTTTAGATCCCTCTCCGCAGGGCTGGGTGTGGCCCCTTCATCAGCTGATTGGCCTCACCAGAGACTACTTGCTGCTGTATTCCCACCTGGTTTCTCTCATGACACTCTCCTGGAGCAAGAAGTCCCTCATTCCATGATTCTGGAATTAAATCAATGCTGAGACTTATTCATTTTATTATTTGCATTGAGTTGCACTTCTCAAATGAAGCACAGGATATCTGGATAATTCTTCTCGGTTATATTTATAACTACCCCCCCCCCAACATTGTTTGTAACTTTGTTTCACATGCTAAAATGTCAATGACCTCATCAGCAAAGAGTACTGAGCCTTCCTTAAGGGACCAACAAAATTTGTCAGCTATGAGTAAGTGTTCTCACTGTTACATATTCTTCCATATTCATAAGCCAAATACTAGAAAGGAAACAAAGGACACTGTTCATCAGATACAAACAAATACATTTTTCTAATGACATTTGGGATTCACTTTGAAATCCTGGACAAAAATAAGACAGTTTTTTGCTTGGCTTCATCTCCACAGGTTTAGAGTCCCATATCCCACACAACTACTCTGCCACGCATATGGCCTATGGAAAAAGAGAGCAGAAAACCCAGCATTTGAATGTGAGAGGCTGTCATCATTCTAAGCAGTGCCTTCTTGTTGGGACAGGATGGATGGAATGTAAATAAAAGCATGCAATGCTATTACAAGAAAATAAAATCTGACTGCAACTGCAAGGAGAGACTTTGTCTTGCCAGCTGTGGAGCTGAAAGTTCACGAAGCGCGTGCAGCGTGGGAAGCGTCAGCACAAACATCCCCTGTGTGCCCCCATGGTGTAACCAGGGGATAAAGGCACCGTGTTCCCACTCTCTGCCTGCTCTGCCTCTGCTGGAAAGGGCTACCAGTGGTTTCAGTTAATTCCAGGTGGTTTTGCACCACAGGCACTGATCCACTTGGAGCTGAACCAACCCCACTGCCCTGGCTGCAGAGATAGTGCAGGGGCTCCACTCCTTCCCAGCCTACAGATCTGTTTCAAGGTCCTGACCCCCGTTTTTAAAGCCCTTAATAAGCAAGGGCCTAATGAACCTTGGAGACTGCTTCTTATTCCACAATCCAAGGCAACAGCTATGACTGCTCTGGGTGACCAGGGTGAAACCTTCCTCCCTCTCTTCACCCAAGCCTCCTGCTACCAAAGTCTTGGTCTTGACACAAGGAACATCTTCAGACTCATCCTGCCACAGCCTTCTTCACAACTGGTGGAAAATTAGCACAAGGTAAAGAAAAGCTGCATTCTAGAAAAACACATTTCTTCAGGTCTTTGCAGAAAACAGTCATGGTGAGACCATATTCCCCAGAGCAAAGGGAGAGGGACATCACTTAGAGAAAAGTAGAGTTGGGGGAGAGCTTCAGATGTCAGCAGCTCATCCCTGTTGGGTGACAGCAAGAGGAACTCAGGCACCAGAGCCCTGAGGGGGCACCTCTGCTGTCAGGAGAACCAATCCACTTTGTGTCTGGAGCAGCACAGCCAGAGTCCTCCCAGTATGACCTTTCCTGGCAAGTTTTGGGTGAGGCCAGAGAAGTGAAAGCAAAAGCAGCACTGTTTGTGGGGAATCTTTATGCATGGTTAGGACCAATACAACATGCAGCTGGAAGAAGATATTCTCCATTACTGATGCATTAATGCTCCCTGGTTTACTTATCAGCCTCTTCTCACTCTTCCACATGCAGCCTGTGCTTTTTCTGCTATACAACTATGAATAGAAATGCAGAATTAGCCTGCACTTCAGCACTGGTTTGAAAGCTTGTCTGTAACTTTCCAACCTTCTTGCTGCACACTATTTCATACTTTAATATCAACTTTAAAATAGATTAGAGGCTGATGAGCTGAACCAAATCCAGCTCATTACTCCTACAGCACTAGCACTTGCTCTCCCTCTTGCCTCTCTTCTCCTCTGTACCCATCCTCCCTTTGCTTCTGTGCTCACCACCTGCACTGTGTCCTTCAGTCTCAGGGTAAAGCACCTGCTCAGAAAGGGAAGGTGCATCAAGCAAGCACCTACACTTTCCAGTAACTCAAATACAGCAGGTGCTAAAGCCCTTTTCTTGGCAAGCAACTCATCCCACAGATCCTAACCTTTGAACTTCAGGTGGTCACATTGGGACCTTTTTGTTCTGTTTTGGGCAGGTTCATTCAAAAGCAGCAGCAGTAATGACTTCAGCCACACCTGTACTGGAAATGCCTGTGCCATGATCTGTAGCTCATGCTCACAAAGAAAACAAAAGCTGTAAAGAAATAAGCATCCATTCACTTTGAACTTTGGTAGCTGGTCCTCTTCTGCAGCAGAGACCTGATTCTTTGAAGCACTGAGCTGCTACAGCCCCTGGGGGACTTGGGTCTCTCCTCCCACATGCAAATCTCAATCAGAAGTCACTCTATTGAGGCCAAGTCAATTATGTAGGTGTAAACAATGTGAAGGAGGACTCATGGATGTCAGCAACTGGAACAAGTGCCCTTTCATTTTTCACATGGTGATTTTTGCATTTTCAGTCACTTGGGTTTGCACAGCTTCAAGAGCACGTGTGTAGCTGTGATGCCATAGGACAGGAGGGCTGATATTTAGGTGAAATCACACGCTTAGATCAATGCACACTGCAGGTATTCAGCTGGAACCAAATGTGTTGGAAGCAATGTAAAGCCCAGGGGGCTTGTTCACTAATCAATAAACAAGAGGAATGTATGCCACTGAGTTATTGCTGCAGTGTTAATTGTAGCTTTACAGGATTGCTTTTTTCCATTGGTAAAGAAACAGACACCTTCAAAAGCCATGGCTTTTACCAGACACACTCTGAAAAAATACATCTCTACTCACCTCCCTGATACGTTTTCAACTTTAGGAAACTGTATAACCTTATTAGAAGCCCCCAATGCCACCTTGTGAAGGAGAAAGGAAAGCTCCTAGTGCCTCAGTCCCCTGGCTCACCAAAAGTGACATTTAAGCAGTCACCTGGAGAAAAATCCCAATGGGAGCACTGACAAGGCTTACGATTTGAAAAAGGTCAGAACTTCAATTCTTGCTCTGAATAGATGATACTGACCTTAAAAACCTTCCAATCTTAGTTCCCTTCCCTCATAAGCATCTGATGGACCAGCCAGCTCCATCTGACCCAGGAGGAGATGCAGGGCACCATTGCTCTGCAGAACTTTTTTATTCCTCATTTCCCTCTTGACAAATTACAGGTAAATCAGCTCCTGTGTAAGTAGGTGCTCAGGAGTATCAGCAGCACAGTCACCAGTGCAGGACCACAAGGTTGCAGTGGGGAAGAGAGCTGCCTCTCTCCAAGATAACTATCCTGAAATAGGTGTCAAAGCCACAGCCACACTCCAACCCTAGGTGGACAGGGGGTGGACAGCCCATCCTATGGAAGTGTGCTAGAAAAAGGGGAGACAGCAAAGATTAACTCTAACCAAGGCAATTCAGAGGAGGAATTGTCATTTATCAGCTATGATTCAGCCTCTGAAAGAGCTGATAGAGACACTCCAGAAACTTATTCAGCTGAAGTTAGCTTTGGGAGACCTTGTTCCACTGAAGACCCCTCCTAACTCACCATTTATGTAGAGAAACAAATGTCAGGCACGTGGAGAAATAGTATTTCCACTCTGCAGACAGAAACTAAACTTCTGCCATGACCCTGAGCACAAGGTCAGGCAGTGATCTCAGGGCAGAAGTCAAACCCAGATTCATGAGGGTTCAGGACCTCAACTGCAAATTCATCCTTTTTCCTGACATGTTCCTTAGCCTGAACTCTTAAGTATTCAGTGCTACACATGCTAACTCCTCAAATTTACTAAGGATTGTCATCCTGGCACCAGGTCAGAGTAAAGCCAGTACCATGCCAGGTGATGAGAATATATCTCCTTCCCCTTCATCAGCACAGCTCTCAGAGGCTGACCCTCCACACAGGCTTCAGAAGAGCAGATTTCTGACTGAGTCATTCGATGGGATGGAACAGGACAGCCCACAGTGGTAATCCCAAATGCTGCAGTAGGCTAGAAAATCAGTCCCTAACTGCTGCAGTCACAAAAATACAATAAACATGCCCTGGGTTTCCATTTTTAGTCACTTTTCAATGCAGTGCTGCCATTTGTCGGTCTTGTCCCAGCTGGAACAGATGAATTGCTGATGCTTTTTAGGACCATTGGCAGATGAGTACAATAGGAACATCACTCAGATATTGATGACTAATGCACACAGAACATTTCCAAAAACCGGGTTGCCATCACAGCTAAAGAAAGTATACTAAATTAAGGAGAGATCATTTGGAAATATTCAGCATTTAAATGAACCTGTGGCACCACTGCAAAACTCAGCTGAAACCAAAAACTGGCCATGGCTCTCGTGAAAGTTTCATAGACCACCATAACCCCAACTCAGGTTTCAGGTTGGCAGCAAAGCCTGGAATATCTCACAGGGTTTGGGATTTCATTATAGAAATTCCTAGCAGTGACTTGGAAAGCTTCTCCTGGGCCAGTTTTACAGACCTCTAGATACCTGTCCTCACTTTTAAGTATTGTTGCCTTGCTCTAAAAGTCACATGCATTATTTGCAATGCACAGCCAAGATATTTCAAAGCTCACAGAAGTCTTTTCCCAGCTCAAATGGATTAGATCAACTTCCTAATGGGAAAGTTCCTAGGCAGTTTTCCCTTTAGGACTGGAAGTAATCTGCTTGAGTATGGCACAAGCCAGGGCTAACCTGCAGAAATAGAAAATGCTTGAAATGGCTGAAAAAAGGCACTGCCACAAGAACTGAAAGCAAAGAAAAAAGAACCTAAGTTAGATTAAAAGAAAACAACTACCAACACATCTAACAGCAAGACAATGGAGCTAACAGCCTGACTAATAAAATAAATGGAAGAGCCCTCTGTCTGGAGCAGGATTAAAGAGATGAGTCAGGAAGGAGTTCTGGTGCTGTCATCTCTGACTCAACCTTACACTGAAGTCCAGATACAAAATGATCTGACTTGATGGAGAATCAGTGCAGTCAGAGGGAGTCAGCACTTCCAACTCCTGTTCCCAGCTCTCAGAGCCATTTGAGAACTCCTACACAAGTCATCCATCCACTTGCAGAATTAGAAGTAAATTTTTTCCTGCAGTGTGTGCTCTTCAGCTTATTATAATAGCAACACTTAAGAATGCAAGAGCAGAACATAGATCATTTCAGGTCTGAGACAGAGTGCTGCAAGCTTTGTGACCTAAGTCAGAGTCTAAACATCTGCTGCTTTAGACACTTTAGACACTTTTTTAGACACGAAGATGGATATTTTAATTCACTTAGAAATTGTCTTGAATAGTTTATTCTTTTCAGGTTACAGTTTGTTCCTGAGGTACAAGTAAAGCAGATGTACCTCCAGCTGTGCATTTAATGGTATTAAGCAGCAACACCCTCAGAGCACCTTTCTGTAAGGATTTCCATCATCTTTACTTAGGTGAAACTTACTGACTTGCAGTGTACTTTTTGCAATGTCATCAAACAATTAAAAACCCCAGATACTGAATCTTACTTCATAGGTAAATACCCATCATTCTTCTTCAAACAGCAACATCACCTCCATGCTCTTGGTTATCACAAATGTCAAAATCCAAACAGGGTGGATATATTTTAACAACCTTGCCTGACACACACTGTTTGAAAGCTCCCTTCCAACAGACGAAACCCACATTCATGAAATTAGTGAGGGGGGGGGAGAGGGGAGAACAGGAAATGTTCTTGAAAGTAGGAGAAGAATAGACTGTTTTTATACATCTCATGGATTTCTGTTTCCTCAGATTAGGGAGCAGTGCCTTCAACATAACTAACATGTGGCAACCACAGGGTAACCACAGTGGGTAAATCTGTCCTGCAGAAGGAAGCTACAATGCAGCAGAGTTTGCTTGAGCTGCTAGAAATGGATTTAAAAAAAAATTAAAAAACATCAAAAAACAAAAAACCCAACCCTTTTTAGTACCGGTTGCAGCTGGGGGTGGAGGGGAAGAGAACTGAAATACACTTGTACTGACAGCTGAAAACAGAAATATCTGAGCATTTGTGGGTGGGGAAATCAGACAGGTTTCAGCATCTTGCCAATGCTCATGCTCCAGATTTGTTCTCATTGAAGAAAAGCAAAGCAATTGATCCAAAAGGGAAAGGCTTGAGGTGGTCTTAAACAAGACAGATACATTTAATAACTGCAGTTCATCATAGCATGTTCAGAGATGCACACATTTGCATGCAGAAACTACACAAGAGCTGCAGGAAAGCTGTGTGGCTCAAATTACCCTTTTGTTGGGAGATCATAGTTGGTTTCTCTGCTCTCCTTCAATATTCCCATCAGGACTGCAACTCCCTTGCTTTGTTCCCCAGGCAGCCCAGCATTTAACAGATGTCCAAAGTAAATCACAATCATTTGGTAGGTTGGGGGAATAGAAGCTAAATAGAAAAATCACAGTCTAATAAAACAGGCAAAAAAGTACCAGCACATTATGGACCATTTTAAATCTCTTTTAAATCTCTACAAAACAGTGTGTGCTTTAAATCAAAAGACTGAATGTTGTTGACTTTCCCTTGAGCAATCCAAGTGACAGGGCTCTCTGAGGTGCAGTAATAGGATATAAGTGAAGAAGAGGGTATTATTTTACCCATGCTGTGATAATCTGAATGCATCACTGCCCAGCATCATAAGCAGTGGAGTGAGAAGTGTGAGCAGCACTTGCAAAACCCTCCATGCATTTGGGGATTGATTGTAGGAGAGGGCAGGGGACCAGGTCTCCAGTGAAAGGTAAAGAAAACAATTAAAACTAAAAACAGAAACAACATAATATTGTCAAAAGCCTAAATAGCAGGAAAACTATAAAAGCTTGGCTTTCACCTCTCTGAGAAGGAAAGCAAAGCAGATGTCAAGAAGTAACATTGCAAGCAGACAGTGCAGTTCTTAATAATCAGCAGTATTTAAAAGATCTTCTTGAGGTTCTGCACTGAGATATTGTAATTAAGGAGATAAATCTAGGCTTACCAGTTACTGTCAGTCTGGAGCAGGGAGAGAGATGATACTATAGGATCTCTCCCATGGAGTAATGCATCAGGAAAAGAAAAAACTAAAAAAGCTACTATAGACAACAGCAGACACACCTGAGGTCAGAGTTTTCCTTCTCTTTTCCAGCCATCCATAAGGGTTTTCTTCAGCTCCTCCTCCCCCAGAAGCAAGCCCTGGGGTACAGTCACTGTCCCACAGCTGCCATGGGGACATTCCCACCCCTGGGACAGGGCTCAGCCACCTCAGCCTGGCATCCCACCACCCCTATAAGGAGAGGGCTGCTCAAGACAGTGGACAGAAAAGGCTTCATATTTAAATTACATCAGGGGAAACCAAGCCTTTAAAGTGTTCCTCACACAGATTGGGGTGAGCAATGCAGCCAGCTGAGAGCAAGATTTTTTTTTAAAGGAAGACTTAACACAGTTCTATGTTGTGCCTGAACTAATAAGGACAAGCAAATTATTTTTAAAGCATGAAGACAAACAAAAAGATCACTACAGCAATTATTTTAAGGACTGTTTTAACATCCTTTTCAATGTTAACTGTGCAAATGTTAATGCCACACAAACTGAGGAACCCACAGATGTTTCCCTGTCTAGAAAAAGATTGTAGCACAGAGATTTGTTTCCCAGGAGATAAAACTCTATCTGCTTTCCTACCTCCATCCTCCACAGCCCACCTAGATCTGTGCAGACACTGCCCAAAGAGAACACACAGCTCCCTCCTCCTTTTCTTGGTTTGCACAAATATTGTGTTGGCTCACAGACACCTGGGGCCAAGGAGGACAAGAATCAAACAGAATGCACAGAGGGGGTAGGGCTGTTCCTCTGCACCAGGTCTGAAAACAAAAGGTGGCCAATGATAATGAAAGATTTTTAAATTCGAGTTTACCAACTGAGAAATCACTTCCAATTATCCTAAGAAAGGCACCAACAGCACATTGCCCTATGTGGTCCCTTTCTCCACCATGACCCTTTTCTCCTCCTCCCTTTAACCACAGTAAAATGATCCAGTGTTGCAGGCTTACATTTCTTTGCAGCTCATTCCTATCTAATTTTTGTTTTTCCTTTTTCTTATGCCTTCCACAAAGCAGGCAGGTGACACTACAAAGAATTTATCCAACAGCAGGACCCAAAGAAGAATCCAGGTAGAACTTCAGGGGAACTGAAAAAAACCCCAAACCTAATAGGCTGATCTGTGAGTTGCTCCCAAATTACTAAGAGTGATTGGATCTGAGAAACATAATAGCTCTGTACACCAAGCCAGTCCTCCTTTGACTCCAGATGCAAAATTACCATTTTTCTGCTGAAAGGGTGATTTCATGCCATAACTTGCATGACTAAGGTTTTCAGAGAGGACTTTTGTTTAGATAAGGACAAGAGATGCCCTGAGGCTTGTATTGTAATGTTATATGGATATGTAGATAGAGAAAGAAATTTTTTGTTGAGCTGAGGGAGTGGTGTGATTTTTATCTGCATGATTACTTACTGACAGACACTGGGAACAGCAAGATTCTTCCTGACCTTTTTTCACCCTGCCTGGTTGCAAACTTAACAGCCAGCCTGCCTTTTGCAGCACCTGGGTACTGCTGGCAGCCAAAGCTGCAGCTGGTTTCTGTGTGCCCACTGTCCTTTGGCCAGACACTCTGCTGCCTTTGAAATGGAGCTCTTGGCCACATGAAATCCAATATACAGCTCTGGGGAAAAAGAAATGTGGAGCTGAAACAGTCCCAAAGGTAAATGGTCAGCAAAACAGCTTTTTCTGTGTGGGTATTTTTTTTTGCATCCCCTGAGATTTGCCCTGCACTAGCACTGTTAGATCAGCTTGCACTTGCAGTGGTTTTGATACATTTTCAATGTCCAGACAGAATAATCAGCATTACAGAGCAACCTGGAGAGCTCTGGATACAGCAGCGGGTAGATGCTCACCATGCTCTGCCCTGGTCCCTGCTTCCACCACCTCTGTATCCCTGCATCAATCCATGGCAATGAGCAGTTTGATAGGAGAGGTGCTGCAGGGCTATGATTAACTGTCCCACAACACTTAAGGAATGTTTCTGGAAGCTTCATTATATGTCTTGTCTGAGGCTATTCACTATTCTGGAGACAGCAGAGAATCTTAGTTTGGATTCCTGGAGAGCTGTAAAATTATCAAGAGAAAAGTTACATTCTCGGCAATTTCTGAACTCAAGAGCAAGCAAGAGATCAGATGGGTTTGCTTCAGCAGTCTCTAAAATAGATTCACTAAAAGGATTGCTAATCACAACAGCTATGAAGCCTTTTTATCCACAGACCTCAAACCAATTCCGAAAATTAAAAGTTGTTCCTATTTTACAGACCAGAAAGGACAAAGTAAATGGCTTGCAAGGCATCACATACAGCCTCCAGCTTCTGGCTGGGGAAAAATTCAGCAAGACAACAGAAAAAAGACCCAGATTTAATTCCTCTTCTGTAACCCAGTGCTGCCAGCACTGGAGCTGGTGCAGAGACCCAGGGATGCTGTAGTTTGGTTACAGCAAATTGGTGCAGCTCCACATACAGCCCCCTGCCCCCCTTTGACACCCCAAATCAGAACCTGGAGTTGATCTTTAAACATCAGCACAATCTCAGGCTCAACCAACTGATTCTCCAGCAGGAATGTAAAGACAAACAGCCAGGTGCAACAGTGAAGCTGGGCCATCAACAAGTTGTGCAAACAGTACAGTATCTCACAATATTGACTGTTATTTTGTGTGATAAATAATCGCATGGAATACTTTGGTTTTCCCATCCACCTAAGCCTCAAAAGACAAATATAAGCTTTGTTCTATCCAGAAAAAAGAAGTGATTGCACACAAACACAATTACTGCAGTCTGAGACATAATTCAACAGTACCATTAAAACACACACCTGGTAGCTGGCCAAAAAATTGTGCCCTACTAATTGAAGTAAATAGGGTAAGAGAGTAGAAAAAGAAATAGGAAAATAAGTGTCCACCTGAAATATACGCTAACTCTAGAAGCATCAAAACATTAAAGAAATGTTTTCCATCAAGTTTCATTGCTAAAAACATTTGAAGAATCCTCTCTCAGCAGAAGTTGTCAGTTTAAAAGGTTTCAAAATTTTTTTCCTCCTGCTTTTGCTTTTAAACTGTCCGTGATACAGCCCAGTGTCACAGAGGCACTGCATTAAGGGGATTGAATTCCCTATTACTCTAAGCTTAAAAATTGTTCACACTTTCAGCCTTATCCTGATTCAGCTACAGGAAGGGAAATAATCTTTGATTTTACTCCACATTTCAAAATACCAAAACCATCCAAGCAAGAACTGCTTGTGTACAGGGCAAAGTCTTTGTTTTGACTGGCATCCAGGAGGAATTATGACACACTAGCATCAAAGCAAACTCTGCAGATTATGGGGTAAGCATAACAAGTTTTCTCAGTTTTCCAAGTTCTCCCATCATAAAATATCTTTGTAATTAAAGAGGCAAAATATATAGGAGTTATAACACTGAAACCAATGTAAATTTAAGAACTACCATCCACACTGATAATGTTTCCTGAACATATGAAAAGCTTATGCAATTTTGTTACGCGTACACTTTTAAGTTCTGATTTTGTGGACATGTATAAACATGATTATTTAACACTTACATCCACACCACGGACTCAAAAGTGCACAAATGCACTGGTCTGTAGTGGAAGACTGCATTTCCCTTGCACGTTTCTGTATATGAACCACTGATCTCTCATAAGTTTCATCGTAGCATTAAGTCCCATATTTGTGCCTTTGAAAAAGAGACAGTTCTGAAGACTCAAAAAGTACAATAACATAAAAATATGAAAGGTTCATTTATCCCTACATTGCATGGAAAACTTTGGGCTGATTTTTAGAGGATGTTTCCTCAGGAAAAAAGATGTCTATGGAGTTATTAAACACTGATAGTAAAACAGTAGGAACTAGAAATATTCCTGTAAGCTTCCTTAAAAACTTGGAAGATGCAACAAACCAATCTGAATCAGATATTACAAAATAAATACTGGCCACACACACCAAAATAGAGGTCTTTGCCAAAGCCAGCATCTCTTTCCACAGGATATCTTGACAAGAGGACCAGGGCAGCCAGATACTGTCACAAGCTCCCAATGAATAATGTAAAAGGTAAGGACAGAGTTAAGATTTGGAGCCAAAATACAAATCAGAAATCCCATATTTTCAGAAGTCTGCTTTCCATCAACTTTGACCTCAGTTGCTTTCTTATCTCTGGAGCATTTGCTTTTCATAATCTCATTGTTGTAACAAAGCTCTTTTCAAGTCCTCTAATCGACGTGTATTTGTAAAGCCATCCAGGTCCTTTGTCAAAGCTTCTATTCTAATCCAGGATCTTTAATTTTCAGAGAAGCTGATTCCTTAGTGGTGCAGAAGCATCAAGATGAAGGATCAGTGAACTCAAGGTCAATAAGTCAGGCATTTCCTTTGACCAGTATTTGTTCTTGACAAGCAAGCTGCTCACAAATCCCTCTTGCAAGTTTAAGGCTCTGTGTAGCCTGCAGAGACAAAATTAGAATATAAACATCTCACTAGAGAAAACAAGGGAGATATTGTCACTGTAAAGAAGGAGACATCTAAACCATACCCCCCCTGCATTAATTCCATTATTGTGCACAGGCAAGCTGACAGTTATACCACAGAGTAAACTGCAGTTATCTAGTCAAATGATCATTTAATGTTCTTTATTTTACTATTTCTACAGAAAATTGATTTCTTGCTATTTATGTGCAGGGTATTTCATTGTGCTGTGATTATAAACTAAACTGAATGCATCTCCACTGGCTCCCTGCAATGTGTGTTTTCAAATCCTTCCAGTTTGTACAATGCAAGATGTGGTTTTTAATTGACAGTCTCTTTTTTTTTTAAGTAGGATGCATGCTTGTTTGTTTACCAGAAGGTCTGAAAGAGCCAGGCTGGACTCCAGTCTTTAGACAAGCTACTGCGAGATACAGAAAGAAATATCCCCAATAATGATGTTTACTATGTAAATGACAAAACTGCCTGCAGCCCATTAAACTTCACCAAGGGCACCAGGACATGTGGCTCCTTCTGTTCCTAAAGAGCACCAGGAGGAGCATCCACAGTGCAGGAGTCAGCACACAGCTTTGGGGGGGATTTTTTGGGGGGGATTTTTTTGGAGGGGGGGTTTTCAGGTTTTTGTGCAAACTACTTGATTGATCTTTGAGGAAAAAAAGTGATCCTCTGCTTGAGGAAGTGCAAACTTTCCAGCTCTCCTCAAGTAATATATATAATGTAATTATTTTAATCATCCCCAGGGTTATGGGGGACATCTTGGCACAGGTTTTGAAACTTGTTCAACATCCTGTGATTTTTTTTTTTCCCTTCATATCTCAGTATGGAAAACTGCATTGCTTTGGAAATAGATGTGTGAAAAATCAATCAGGGACTTTTGTAAACTATTTAAAACCCAATATAACATTACAGGTTTACCACCAGCAGTTATAAAGAAGCTCTGTATGAAACTGTGGGAAATATTCCACACAACACAAGGATTGTGACAGAGACTATTTTGAATACTCCAGCAAAAACACAGTCACTTTCACAAATACATAGCTCTAAATATTATTGTACTGCTGATGTTTTCCTATCTTTTCTTGGTGGAACTATCTCAGGTAGAAATGGAGGGATTGGGCTTCATTGTAAATATCAATTGTTAAAAGACAAACAAAGGAAAATGTAGGGGGTTTGTTTCCACCCACTCTTAGCTGCCTGTTTTCCTGGGCTGTGATAGCATTCATCACTTCAGATAGGGAGAAATATCTTTCTCCTACTGCCTGCTTGCACTGCAGGGAGCAGCCAGGGTGAAGCCCCAGTCCCAGGCAGCTTCACCTCCCAGCACAGAAAGTCTAAGGCCACCCAGTGCATGAGAGCAAGGTAGGGAAAAGAATACAGCAGGAATTCATATTCCTGCCTTCCCCTTCAGCACCTGAACACCTTACCCAGCTGTGGTCACTGCTCTCCAAACACTGCCCTGACCACTGTACCCAGCTCTCTCTTCTCCATGCTTTCTACAGATATAGGACACTGGACAAAGAGCAATTCCTATGCCATCACCTTACTATCATTTACAAAAGCACAAGGATTAGTCTGGATTCCAGTATAAACCCTATAGTAGTTTCATGATGACTAGAAGACCTTCTCTACCTGACCCCACTGAAGATCTGAAGGTATTCTTTTGTCCATCTTGCACCTGGATGCACAGCAGATCCTGTAGCAGAGATGCTACTGTCCTGATCACTCCCAACATCCCTCAGATAACCCTGAAATGCTTAAGGAAAAAGGGATCTTGGCAGCTGAAAAGTTGGCAGAACTCCCCCCCCCCATCACTCCCAACTACAAGAAGTTTTCTTGGCTGGCCACACAGAACATTCATGAAGTCTGCAGTGAACAGCATGGAAGAGGGGTCAGGAAAAACACAAGAGTCACTCCATCAGCACAAGTGATGTGCCTACAATAAAAAGTTCATCACAGCTTAACTCAACGGGACAAATCTACATTTGAAAGAATGAAAAGGGAATAAACTCCCCATAATCCAGTCCTGAACAACCTTGCAAATACCTCCCAGCTGCCCAGACTGAAGAGTGTTATGACACCTTTGCAGGGCTCATTTAATCAGCAGCATGACCTGACCTGTTCTACAGCCTTTTATGTGCACTTCCCAGCTCCAACCTGTGCTGCAGCATTGCAGGAACTTACTCTACCATTGCAGCACACTTTTCCATTGCAGGAGAAGAATATCCCACGTGGAATGGGCTATTAGGTCTGAGCTCCAAGCAGCACGAGCTAACACCAACCACCTCATCCACGTTCCTCTTTTGGTTAGAAAAGCAACACACCAACACTCTAAATGCCTTTCAAATTCTCAGCTATGCCTTTTTAATGGATCCTCCCTAAAACAACAGCAGCTTCTAGAAAGAGTCTTTGTGGGTTAGATGTGTTTCCCAGAATTCTCAAAGGCAAAGAGCTGAAGAGGGGCTATGCCAGACGAGCACATTAAGCTCTGCGAGAATCTGTACGTGCACTTTATTTTGCAGACAAGTCATTAGCAGAGCTATTTTCCAGCCAGAGTAAGGGGAAAATCCAAGAGTTGTAAAGCTGAAATTGCAGGGCCTGATTCTCTGCTGATTTGGAGAATTCTTGTGAAAATTTCAGCTAAGCAAGCATAAGACAATGCTACTCGAGACCCAGCCTCACCAAAATCACCAGGACCTTGCCCATAAGCTTCAAACAAGACAAGACATCCCATAGTATTCAGTGACCATGACAGTGGAGCTATTCCCAGGAGAGGTCCAACTTCAAGTGAGACCATTGGGGAGTTGTAAGAAAGTGGTTCTATCAGGCTCTGGTTGTTTTAAGGAGAAACCCTCCCATCTCTCTCAGCCTGTAGCTCCATCTCTCCCAGGTTTGTGAAGGAGCTCCCATCACTGATGACACTGAACTCATGTAAGTACCAGTTATTTTGGAGTCTCTCCAGAGAGAAATATTTTGACAGTCATATTCTGTTCATTATTCTTCCAAGAGAGGAAATACACATGTTGTTATCTAAAGGAAGAGAGGCTGCCCACCATGCTTTTGCCTCTCTGGCTTACTTATCTTGATAAATGCTGGCTGAGACCAGGACTTAGTGCCATTAGATGTGTCTAAAACATGAAGCTGTCATTACCATGTCAGCACCAAGGATTGTTTCCAACCCTGATAATGGTGGGGCCACATTTTGAACAAAGACAGATTTCAGTCTGCAATGGCCTACCACACCAGCTGCTTCCCATTACAGCCCAGACCTTTCCCTCATGATTATGAGCTTCACCATTATTTTTTTTTTTAACTGGAAACCAGAAATATTCTCCCCATCTATGACTCATATTGGACCTAGCAAACCGTTACCTCATGGCTGGGAGCTGGCAGAACTCAAGTCTGCAACAGTTCAAAGATCTATTTGATCCAAAGCCTAAAGAACTCTTGGTTAAGTGAAGAGCTCCAGGCTGCAACCTGCACAGATTCCATGTCTGGGTCCCCCCATGCTGCCAGATCCCTGCATGGAGGTAATGAAACACAGGGGTGATGCAGGAATAAATCTTCTCTGTGACATCTTTTTTACACTGGTCTTAAAGGCACAGATTAGTTCTAAAATAAGTATTTTTGTACTAACAGTGAGACAAGAAGAACTCAAATACATTCAGATCTGACCCAGCCCAACATTTAACAAAATACTTCCCTGTCCCACACAGCACTTCAGCACATGGCTTAATTTATTACAGGTAAGCAAATGTTTATGTGCTTGGGACTGTTGAACTGGCAACAATTACCCCAACTGCTATAGATGTATATATAATTATTTATAGACAACTGTTAAAAATATATCTATAGCTGGTCTTAATCTCAGGTTTTAAGCATTCTCAATGAGTCTGTAGAAACTACCTAGCCCTGCAAACAAGCACAATTACATACATCATTCAAGTTGCTTTCCATTTTTCCTAGTGGAGCTCCCTTCCTGCAAGGCAGCAACCTGGGCTTTACTCCCCTAAACCAGCACCTGAAGCTCTGTTGTGTTTCTGCTCCCATCAGACCAAGTGAAGAAGATTTCACATAAATACAGATTTACAACTTGCTGCTTGAAAATATGCAATGTCAAACGTCCCACTGAGTTTTATTGAGTTAGCTGTGGCAATATCTCCTACCCAGTGCTGTATGATAATTTCAGACTTTAATCCTGCCTAATCCTGTTCTACAGGGTTTATTTTTCCTCCCTGTCCTCTTTACCTGGGAAGTCTGGCATCTAAAAACACATTATCTTACTTATACTGGAAATTAGGATCAACTGCACAGCTCAGATTTAGGACTTTTGCTGACCACAGGCCTTGTCCAGACCAACAGTGCCTTTGATTGTCACAAATCCTCTCCAAAATTGCCTCTAACCACTTAAATTTGATGTCACTGAAAGCTCCCCACATTCTGCTCAGTTTACACTTCTGTTGGTGGCATCTCCTATTTATGCTACATTGTCAAGCAAATTGTTTGCAGCTATTCAGATTAACAATACAAAGATTTCAGAAGCAGCAGAAATCAAGTGCCTTTTCATATGATTTTTTTTTACCCTCTAGCAAAGCATCAAGAGTTAACTTACTGTCCCTAAAATAAAAGCAGTTACAAAAAAAATAACGTAAATAATTTCCCAGTAAATATATCCAGCATTAGAATTAATTTGTTGAATTGCCTCACTGGCTTTACAGGGTTAACATTAGGTGGAAGACTTCAAGCCTTTTGCTTGGATAGGAACTGCCAGTTTTAGAGCAGGCTGGGCATCCTCCTCCCCCTTGGAAGTGCCACCACAGAGGCCACAAGCTTGTTGGAATTCTCTAATTGCCAACTTTAACATTTTTAAATTTTTTTCTTCTACAAAGATAGCAATCACACCCTGAAATGGGAAGAAGTGAACCCACAATGAGCACAAGAGTTAAAGGGGAGACAGTTCCACAATCCTGGGAGCAACTTCCAGTGGAGCATGTACAACATCCAGCTGATCCCCCAATCCCTAGGAAAGCAACAGGGTTCCTGGAAACAGTTTTGAGCACTGCAAAGTGATGATGAACTTCAGAGACTGCAAGGGAATCATTTGAAAACCTAGATATGTATCTTAAAGCTGTCTTCCAGGCAAGTATAATTAAATAACCAAAGAGAAAGACAAATAACCACATCCTTGTCCAGAATATGGCAATTTATGTTCCCAAGTGGGCAGCAGTAAGAAAGGTATCTTCAAGGACCAGCCAGAAATTTTCCAATGGAAATACCCATGTCAGTATTTGGGAAGAGTCCCCTAAGCCACAAGGTTATCAGTCCAAGATTTCAGACTTTCCAAGAAGTCCATTAGACAACTTGAATCCAGCCTCCCCCATGAAGGACAAGATCTGATACTTTTCTTTTGGCTCTGAAAACCCCAGTGCTTCAGAGACTTTCCATGAAGGTCAAAGGGTTCAAGGGATTTACTGAGAGTGGTTTTGGAGCACCCAGATAAGAATCTACTCCTAGGGAACACAAAATGGTCCTCACACCTTCCAAGATGTATTTGGAGTGAACACCAGGAGAGGAAGGATGGCTCATTGCCCTTGCTGGGATCTGGGATGGGGAAGTCAAGAGTTTGTGTCTCCAGCCTGCTACAAGTCATGCTTCCTCCTTCTGCTTTGATCTCTCATCTGTGCAGTTAGAGAGATGATGCTAATGGGAATCCTTTACCTTCCAGACTACTTAATCAGCTACTGCAAGCTTCCCAGGCCCATAGAGGCCTCCTACTAGGAGTGATGCATTACCTGATGGATCAGAACAGAATGGATGCTACATGAGAGCAGCTCTGGATCTCTTTGACAGGGGTTGAGTGTGGTTAATATGCTTCAAAATCATTCCACTACCACGTCACTACTCAACAACAAATACAGATATCTATTTTTTTTTCATGCCTTGAACTTTCTTCATTTGACAAAGAACTTGTACTGAGAATTTTGGAAGGTTGCTACACTACTCGTACTTTGTTCAAGCATCCCCTGTGACAACCATATCCTGAAGTACATTATAGTTTAAAAATACAGCAGCAAGATAAGCAGTGGCAGGAAGATAGAGGAATTCAGAACTTTGAGACTTGGAAGATATTTCTAATCTCAGCTGAAAATATAAGACAAAGTGGATAAGGCAGATAAGCACAAGGAGGCTGTTACAAATAGGAGAAGAGGCTGGAAAGAGAGAAAGAGGGGGAGCTTCTCACACCAGAAAGTGAGCTTGATAGCAGAATGAGAGAGAGGTCACAGCAAGACAAGTACAGCAAGAAAGCAGAGCTCCAGATATTGTCTAGAAGACAAGTCAAGGCAAGTCTATGGCTATGCTTTGCTTTGTTCTTATTTTTGGCTTTCCACATACCTTCAAAAGAAGAGATTATCAGATAAGAATTGATGGGACACCATTAACACAGAAGGTTTTTCCAGCTCTATTGTGTGCATGACATTCCTTCCCCTGTGGTCTCCAGAGATCTTACATCTGGGGATGTAATTTAGAAAGCACGCACACAGCAGAACCACATAGTGATGCTGCCTTTGTTTAGGAATTTGATCAAAGGTGCAATTTAAAGTGGGTGTTTAATAGCCTCATAGTGTTTCTTCACCATGGGATTGTACAGCCCAGGCTGTAACACACACTTCTGTGCTATCAACAGGTGCTGGGAACCATGCCAATGGCCAACGTTCATCTCACAAGAAGCTTCTGACTTTCCTGCTGGTCTCCATCCACCCCAGGGTGGAGGAATTCTAGACCTTCACTGCTATAAGGCAGGAGTTTCAGTCACCTCAGCTTAGGAACAATAATTGGTACCAGATGCTGATTTCCTGAGGGCTTATGCTACAAGGAGATAATCTAATGGAAGCAAAGAATCAAAGTTTGTAGCATAGCAAGGGATGTAAAGGGAAGGGTGGTTTCCACTGCAGCAGAAGAGCCATATTTCCAAAGGTCAGAAGAACCTGCATAATAAACATGTGAAAAGAACGTTGGTGTGTAATTGTTGGAAAAAGAAGAATCAGCAACCATAGAGCTATATAACAGTATCACCAGCAGTGCTGCCAAGGTGAAAGGAGAGCTGATGCTGTTAGCTTGCTGGATACGTATTAAGATACCAGCAGAAGAGATAGGGGCTGAAACAGGAGGGAACTGTTGTTCTAAGATTTCAGGTGCTCTTTTACAGGAACCTACCATTTCCTTGCTTCTCTGTACTTCCTTTCCATTCCCCTTCACACTGAACAATCTCCAACAGCACCATTTCCCAAGTTGTCATCCACATTCACTACATTTTCAGTATTTATGCCTTGCCTCAAAATTCCTTCAAATTGCTCAACCGTAAAGCAACTCAAGCCCTTCCTTTGCCACACGAGCTCAGGCACAGCACTGAAAAAACTGCTCAGCACCCACTTTCTTGCAGAGTTTCTCTAATTGACACATGCAGGATACCCAGCTGCTCAGCACACTTACTGCACTCACCAACCCACACCTCGAGCTGCTTCCTTCCCAGCAGGAGGCCAAGCAGAGGACATGGGAGAAAGCAGAAGCTATGGCATAGATTAAGCCAGGGAGCATGGGGAGAAGCTCAGAACACTGCAGAGATAAAGGTGTCAGAGGGAGAAGCAAGTGATGTAGGGGTGATGGGAAAGCCAAGAATACAGCAAAGGAAAAAGCATAGGGAATATGAAAAGGCTGCTGAGATTGCTGCAGTGAAGGAGCACAAGAGAGATTGGTCAGAACCCCATTGCTCGTGCAACAGCTCTTATCATTTAATATTCAGTGCTATTTTATAGCAGCAGGATATCCCTGACTCTTCCTCTGCTTTGGAATGTAAATAGCAGCTGTCTCTGTATTTTCTTGGTGCTGAGGCATGCTGTAGGCATGCTCTGTCTGTGCTATCAGCAGGGCCTCTC
Organism: Heliangelus exortis; assembly: GCF_036169615.1. Lineage (NCBI taxonomy): Eukaryota > Metazoa > Chordata > Aves > Apodiformes > Trochilidae > Heliangelus > Heliangelus exortis. Next base: position 7,504,192 of record NC_092440.1, on the reverse strand, counting down.
AGGAGAAAGCCTGGCTTGTTAATCTTGACAGGGCTTAGGAGAGAGATCAGATTTGAACAGTTCAGCATCAACAAGACTTGGATAATTCTAGACATACAGGGAAGAGCTTTAAGTACCTAAGGAACCCTCTTGGTGGTGATACTCAGCCGCTTATGGACGTAGGCAGGAGCCATGAGGATTATCCAAGAGGATTTAGGTGCCTAAATTCTTCCTCAAGTTCCTCCTTAGGCACCTATTCCTTTCTGTAAATCCAGTACTCAAGAAAAAAATGACTCTTCTTTCTTTTCCCTATCAACAGAGTGATGTTTTAAAATACCTGACTAGCTCAATAAATCCAAGCATCCTGGAACCTCATTTGCTCTCCACATTCTCATGGGTGACTTCTGTACAGCAGGGCAATGTCTTACAGAAACAGGCAACAGGGCAAGAAATAAAAAACTACAGCAGAACTCAAAAATACAAGGAAAAAAAAAAAAAAACAAAACCCAAACACTGCTCTACTTCTGTCCTAGTGAAGTATTTCACATCATTGCTACTGACTCTTTGTTCTCAAATTGACCACAAGCATACAATTGATGTCTCGGGTCCTACTCACAATTTCTTCCTTTTAACTGTGATTTGGCCCCAAGAATCCATCACAGAAAATCTTTTCCAACATCTCTGTTAATTAGAAAAGAGTAGAAATATTAAGAACCCTTTGCTAGGAGCCTGAGGATACCTGCAGGGTTTGTTTCAATGTAGATCTCCTTAATAACAACAACAACAACAACACAAAAAAAACAAAAACCACCAAACAAACAAACAAAAAAAACAAAACAAAAAAAACCCCACAAAAAAACCCAAACAACAAACAGGGTGGGGGTGAGGGGGTGCAAATAAGAGAGAGAAGCCCACACAGAATTTGCAGCCTTCCTTTCCAGGGATGTTTGCTGCCAGGATTGCACCAGAGAGAAGTCAGCCTCTCCCCTCACTGCTCCTAACTTCTGGCAAGGATCATCTAAGAAGAATGGTTTACCTTTTTTTTTTTTTTTTTTTTTTTTTTCCTCCAAAATTCTTGATGAGGCATCAGCTGTTTCTTAAAGAGCTTATGGTGGGAGCACTGCTAGCATCTTGACTGCCCCGTGCAGCCACAGCCTCGCGATTTAACAGCTCGGGAAAGGTGGTTTCCAAAGATAAACTGTGCCAGGGATGACAACATTTCCTCACCAAAGAGGAGAATCTAATAAAAAATAAGGATAGAGGAAAACTGCTCTAGCTCTACAGCTATTATTAGTGTCTCAGAGCATTGTCAGTGCTTTGCCTGGGCTGTCAGATGTCACTTTGCATCAGTTCTGGGCAACGCTCAGAATTAAAAATGGTAGAACTCATTTAATTCTTCAATGCATGACTGGGCTTCCCAGAAGGGCCATGCAGAGGGTTAAGTGACCTCTCAATGCTGGGGGGAGCACTGCTCAACAAGTTCAAGTGGGCTCTCCAATAATTTATGCAAACACCTTCTTGCATAGACTGGCAATTCACAGTAATTTAGACCTTCTATCCAGCTGTTCTCTCAACGCATGAAATAAGTACTTACAAAGGAGTTCCAGCTCTCCTACTGTCCCCTGAAGCACCTGCCTACTCAACTGAGAATCCAAATGGGGGAAAAGACAGCCAAGGAAAGTAACTGACATAAAATGAGTACTCATATTTTGGGGCACAAGCTGTGCAGCGCTTGGATCCCAAGTCTGTACTCGTGAGCTCTGTGCACAAGCAGCAGCACAGTTAAATCCTTACACAAGCCTTCTCTGGCAATATGCTTTTCCATTTCTTAGAGGATCACCCTTTTCACCCACACCTTTTTTCCCCGTTTTTCAGAGACAGTTTCTTAGGACCGAGCTGAGCAACTTCACCCCTTAATAAAGAATTCTTGATCTAGCAGGCACCGACCATGTTTATTTTTGCTTTGAGGAAACATTTTATGAACATCCTTTGCACTCACAAGGAATCCAAATCATTACCTGCTTCTTTCCCTGCTCAGGAAGACTGAAGGGTTAAGTTTATTTTGCTGACCATGTGGTCATTTACTTTGAACTATATGTGTAAGCCAAGTTAATCAGAGATGATGGGAGCACTACACTCATCCTATAGCACTTTCATTACACACTTCTGAAGACCTGCCTCCACTGAAAGCCACATCCAAAAAAAACCAAAACCAAACACAAAAAAACCCACAAGCCCCCCACCCCCCACCAAAAAAAAAAAAAAAAAAAAAAAAAAAGCAACAACAAAGAAAACTGGAACAAGTTTCTCTTCTGATGTTAGTCACCTGCCAACACACTTTATTTTCTAGAGAACACAGCATTGTTTAGCATCTAGCTACATGCAAGTTAAAATGGCAGCTTTGGGGGGAAAAAAAATAGAAACAAAAAATACCAGGTGTGATTTAGTGGACTGAAATCACATTTTAACATCCAAGCTGTTGACAGCCCCTCTGTTTTTTAAGTGAATTTTTGGAAGCCAATTTAACTCCTCCTTTCAAAATGCCCACTAGCTGTTCCAGACACTTGATGTGACTGGGAGTAATGTCATGCTGACTGCTGCAAGATTTCAGCCAGACTTGCAGATCCAGAGTACCTGATGGATTACACTCCTAAGTACCTGCATAGCTCTGAAGCTCAAATTGACTGTCTGATAACATTCTCTCTGTTCTGCTGCATTGGAAATGAACAGCTTTAAGGAAAACCGTTCATTATTTTGATCACATTGTCCAAATGTCAGAATATAGAGCTTTTCATTGAGGAAAAAAAAAAGGAATTTCTTCTTTTGGGAGGCAAAAACTGTGCATTCACACATGTTGTGACATAAGATTAGGAAAATATACTAAATACATCTCTAAACACACACCTGATTTGTTGAGAGCAGTTAATGCATGAGCATGGATTCTCTAGAGAAGGGAGGCAGCTGTGACAGTGGCTTGATGAGACAGATCCCACAGCTGCCATTCCATCAAGGACCCTGTCTGCTCCATCTGCTGGGCACTGCTCCATCACAAGTTTATTACTGGCCTCGTCGTGCTGTTGTGAGAGTCAAAATCTCCTCAAAGCACCTTTTTTTCCCACTACACCAAGTCAGTAACAACCCCAGAACAGGTAAGAAAAAAATTCTCAGGCACCAGGCCTTGATTTCCAAGTACCACTGGGGAATGCCTAAGTTATAAAGCACAAACCAAATGTAATGACCACCCACAGATAAAAGCATGGGAACATCCAAAATCCAGTGTTAGGACTAAATTCTTTGAGCTAGGCTCCCTTGTTTCCAGTGTCTGATTTTGTCCTCTCTTTTTTATCAGCAATGGTCCTGGTAATGCTTTTCCCCTTCCCCCAATAAAAAGTAACAACGTCATCTTAAATTTATTTTCCCTTACCTTTTACCTTTCTTTGAGTTTTTCAGAGAAAGACAGAAGTCCAAGCAAAGTTTCACTGACTTCAAATCCTATTCCTTTGGTTTAATCACAGCTAAGGAAGCTCGAGGAACGAGCACCTCAATCCCAAGAGTAAAAAAAAATAAAAAAGTGAAGTAGTACATCATTTGCATCAGAAATCTGCCAGGCAGAAAGCAAATGCCTGAATTCATAGAGGTGGTTTCTGCTTAGAGAATAGCTGCTCAACCCCAGCTATTTCATTAGCATAACTCTACGGGGTCCTAGGGACTTCCTTTTTGAGTTGTAGGCAATTCAGAGTCCTTGAAGATCACTGTAATTTGGCCTGTGAAAAATGAGTAGGTGTTTGCAGTTCATTTCCCAATAGAGCAAGACATGCTCATCACAGAAACCACCAGCATGCACAGAACTAATAAGTGCCCTGCTTGGCAGGCACACCCATGCACATCACACAAGTCTTGCAGTGCACCAGCTTTTATCATGGATAAACAAGACTGGGTAGCAATGCTGTCTGGCAGTAAGGCACTTCTCTTCCCAGCCCTGCAATCAGGTAAAAAAAAAAGTTGTGATAAAGAAGTAAACACAATCAACCAAAACTAGACTCCTGGAACCACAACACAAATTAAAAACTATCAAGTATTCCCAAAGAAACCCTTGGCTCTCCCACATGAGCTGGAATGAAAACACACTGGAAGAGTCAAACACAAAGAGGATATGGGGAGAGGATGCAAGCAGCTAACAAAAGCTGACTAAATAGAATAAATCATGCTGCTGCTTATCTGAATTAGTAACATCAGCTGGGGTCAAAGGGCAATGGCTGGTTAGGGCTTGATATTTTCCCATTCCTGCTGTAAACAGAGTGAGAGGCTTGGGAAAACGGAGCTCCTGGGACACACCAGTCAGCTATGCAGAGCCTCTCTCTGCCTATGCAGAGACTCTGCCTTCAGTCCACAAAAAAGCTTACAAAACCTCAGGGCTCCTTTAGAAGACCATTTAGCAACTGACCTCTGCTTGGATATTGCCAAAATAAACTGAAGTCAAAATTAGACATGGCTGAGTCCAATTTCACCTTGATTAGTATTTACATACCACACAGGGAAATGTGAGAAGAGCACATAAATAATGCACTGTTTGTTGCAGACTTCTCAGGAGAAGAGCTCTCAGCTGTGGTATTGATCCTCATGCACACACAAACCAGCTCAGAAAGCCCAAATCATCTTCTCTCTAGACATGAAAGCAAACTTCCAGAAGCTGAGCCACACAGGTTGGGTTGCAAGAGTGTATCTGGACATTTCTCTTTCTTTCATTAAGAAAATAATTCCAAGATTTCCTTGGATTTGAAGAGACATTTCCAGTTCTATTTAACCAACTGGACTTTATAAGCAAGCCACAACCCCCTAGAACACTGCCACCAAAAGCACCTCTACCAAGCTGTGTTTGATCCTGGCTTGCACCTTGCTAGCTCCTGGAAAACTCTTCCAGGCTTTCAGCCCATTTGATGGAAGCCAGCCAAGGGTGGATGGAACTTGTAGTGTATCTCTGCTGGTTTACAGCCATAAAGCCAAACAGCTGAGAATATTATCATCTTTAAGAGGCAAATCAAGCATCAGATCTAAAGCACCCAACACAACAAATATCCTCTGAGAAAAGCGTGGTACTGAGCCAGCCAGAGGTGGCTCAAAGATTCAGCATCACTATTTTCCTGATGCATCAGTCTCTCATAAGTTTTCAGCAAATGAATGTCATTCTCAAGCATACTGTTAGGAAAGATTGCTTAAAATTAATTAGCTTAGTAACAATGGCCTGTCATTATGCTCCTAAGTCACCAGCATGAGCACATAAGTTACAGTGACAGCTCAGGGTATAAAATAAGTGCCTTTATATTGAAATTTGCAAAGTGCCTAGCAGTCAAATGCCAATCTATTCAGTGCTGGTAATACTGCATAGTTTCTTCTTAATAGATTGTTCCAAACTCCCACACAAAGATATGACTTATTTTACCACAGAGAAGCTTTTCTACTTCATACACTGACCGTGCCCGAATTTAGAAAGCTTTTTAAAGTGTATTTATTTGTACAGCGTTGATTCATTCAACGTCAAGATGAATGTGACGTTTAGAACATGACATTAGAAAAAAAGCTGTAGGTAATGGGGGAAAAAAAAAAAAAAAAAAAAAAAAAGTGTAACTTAGCTAGGGATGTACGATAAAACAAAAGTGAGGACCAAATTTTGAGAGGGAAGAACATCAGCACTTCCCATATTCAGCACTTCAAGATTTCCCCAGTAGAAAAGGAAATAGCTATTGCTATAATTATTTCATGGTTCCAGTCAGCTGCATTCAGTTGTACTGTTATATTCCAATGGCAGGAAAATGGAATACAGTAAACTATAAATATCTGTCAGAATTCCTTTGAAAGGACAACAGTTAATTGCATAGCTTGATCTCCTGCTGTGCAGAGCTTGCATTTCAGGTTAGAAAGGTACAGATTGTTATTGATTTAATTCTCTTGAAACATGTGTGGTATAAAACTGTTCAAAAGACTTATGGGGGAAAATATATGCTTCCAAAGGAAGCCCTATAGCACAAGATTGTGGTGGGCTACTTTCTTGTAAAATACTTTCTGAAATTCAATACACCCCCTTCCAAAGGCCCTTGCAGTCCCCTCATAATTCTAAAGCTCCTTGCTTCCTTTGCAGAAGTGAAATTAAATCAGTGAATCAGATGAAGAACAACAAAAGATTAGCAATAGTATGAGGCACATGCAAAAAATAGTCCTGTGTTAAGAATACTTCAGTCCTTATTACACACTCTAACAGTGAGTGTTCCCTTTCAATCCTTCCTGTTCCTTTTATTTAGTTTCCAGTTATAGATCTCTGCAAAATTATTCCAGGCAGTTACAGCCACACTTTAGCTATTGTAATCTTCTAAATATCTTTAAATCCACTACTGATTTAGCTCCTGCAAAGTTGCTCTGACCCCCCAAAGACATCAGGACATACAACAGAGCAGCAATTTGTTAAACCTTGTCCATTCTGGGAGTAAGTGCCCCATTATAGCCATCAACAACAGCAAAGCCCTGTTGAACACTTGTCCAGCTCACCAACTTTCCAAGGGCAACCTGACCCAGTATAAATTATGCATCATTGTGATTTTGCCAGTCTCCATTTGTGTTCAGCCTGCTGCTGGTCCACAGAGAGCTAAAATCCCCAGGGCAGAGAAAGCTTTTATTTGCAAGTTACATTGTCCCAAGCAAACTCCTCTCTCCCAGATACTGTAATTAAGATGATACATCTTCAAAAAGGCTGCTGGAAAGAGGCAAAATACTAATGGAGGGAATACTGCAGAAATGTTTTAGCACCTGCTTATCCTAAGTACCTGACCACGTGTTAAGTTACACTTGGTTGCCCTGCCAGCCCTTATTAGGAGAACTCTGGAAGCTATGGATTGCCAGATTTGTCTTCTCTTACTAGTTTTTTCCCCTCAGTTTCTGGGCTTAGAACAGCAAAATGTATCTACAGCCTTGATTTTCATGTTGTTTTGTTTTGGAGAAAGCTTTTTCTTTCAACTACTACCTCATTTTGTACTGTACCCTGAGAAAATAAAAATTAAACTGTATTATTTAACAAACCTATGAGTAAAATAAGGCCAACCAACAATGCACTTGAAAACAGAAGCAGCTTCTGCCCAAGGAAATTTCCCACAGTTGCACTGAATAAAGTTGATTGGGAAGATTTTCACTTTTATTCACCCCTAAATACCAGGTACCCCATGACACATTGAACACTGAAGGTGGTGGCTACATATTATCAATGTTGTAAAAGCCAGCAAAAGAATCATTAAATAGATCAGCAAGCCCAAATCCTGATGCTGCAGGGCCTAAGAATTTTCAGATTTTATACAGATGAAGCAAGAGGCAGCTCATCCCCTGTGAGACTCCCAGCCTCCTGCAACCTGACCCAGGAGCATGCAAATCCTCGGGCAGGAGCATCCAACTCCAGGAGCCTGAAGGCAGGAGCCAGAACCAGCCCAGATGGAACAAGTTCAACAGCTAGAACCTGAGGGAGAGCAGGCAGGCAAAAATACAGGCAGCAACTTAGGTAGGAGAAGGGTGGGGAAAGTTTTACTGAGATGAAGTAGGCAAGAAAGAATCCCTGGAAGAGAAAAAAAAAAATGCAGAGAGAGATTTAAGATAACAGACAGTAACAGCAGACAGGATGCAAGTGGGGAATTCTTCCAACAGGTTTTTACCACACAGAATCTCAGGAAGGATTTGTGTTCATCACTGCCTAAGTGAGCAGGATAGCCTAGTGAATAAATTATGGGAGAAGAACATTGGGTTTCTCTCTGTATCTCTACTTCATCAGTTTAAAATAAGGACAAATATGATAACTTCCTTTCCTAAAGCAAGAGCTAAACAGAGCATATACAGTCAAATAAAATTAGGTTACTCTAAGTCACTATCACCTTCTTTCACCTGTGATACCAAACAAAAAATATGCTTTTTCTGAAGAAAAAGAGCATCATGATGGCTACCATTACACATTAAAACATCAATAACTGAGTATTACAACTAGAGCTGAGCTCCTTTTTCTAATTAAAAATTCCCTCCCATCTCTTTTGCCCCGTTACAATGAGAGACAGCCCGTGCCTTGCTTACACACTGGCTGTACCATGGTCCCCAATACCCCCCTGGGAGGAAAGCTCCGTGCCCCAGAACTGCCCCAGTTCCTTACCCCCCCTCTTCTGGTTTCTGATGTCAGCAGATGGAAGTGGTCAGTGAAACGAGGGGAGGGCCGAATCCAGCCACCTACTCATGGGTTGCAAGTGCACACACTTCTCACAAAGAAAACCCCAAGCATAATTGAACCCTTGAAGCAGATAGGCTGAAACTGATTTATTCGGGTGATTTAGATCTGTTAAAACAAATTTAATTTTGAATACAATTTCATATCAATTAACAGAGTCTCACAAGTATAGCCATTAAGGAATCTCTTTCCAAAACCAAAGCCAAATATTCAAGATTTATGAGACTGACTTGCCATATTGGAAGTAACTAATTATTCATAATGATTCTTTGCACTCTGACAGTGATTATGCATTTTCAGTGCAAATGACCATGATGAAACAAGTGACAAAGACAGCCCATGTTTGTAGCAGGGATACCCAGCATTTAAGGCCTGATTCTTTCAGCAGAGTATTGGACTAGCCAGGAGAGAAACAACAGAAAACAGCTAAGCCCAGCAAAGCAAAACGCAGCTTATTTAACATCTTGAAGTATGTTCTGGTGCATTTCAGAACTGCAATGAAAGCCTCTAGTCTCTTTTTCTTGCCTTAAGCAATTTTGTAGGCAGTTTATTTATTCTGACCTTTTGGTCATCCTTCCACCTGGGACACGACAGTCTTTAACAGAGCAAGGCCTCACAGAGTCAGCTTGCACTGCTTGCAGCCAGATTGTGGAGTACAACTGGGGTGAGAGGACCAACACGGATTTGGGGGCTGATTCTCATTTACGCTGGAGTTACTTCACCTTGTTCTGAGAGCACAAGGCAGGGAAAGCACAATAGGAGCCCTGCTTCCAGCTCCACGGGATGAAGGAAAAGTCTCCGGATTACTCTGCTCTGATTAAAGTCCCCAGGAATCTCAAAACGCCAGTTAGGGAGGGACTGGGTAGATTTTCACATCGCCTCAGGCTACAGAGGATACAAAAGCACTGCCTTGCTCCTCTTTTCATAACCTCCAGTCCTACCCCAGACACGGGAATAGAGCACTGGAGAACAAAGTCCCCGTTCCAGCGAGGTGTCCCCGTGCCAGTCAGGGTAATGTCCAGGGCCATGCTCGTGGTGACAGCAGTGCCATGTTTACTGGTAGCTCCTGCTCTGATGTTGTACTCACTCGAGCTATGAACAAGGGTCTAATTTCTGCTCCTCAAAAAGCAAAGGCATGGCAAGTTGGTCATTCAAACCTGCAGCAGCCTGCGTGTGATTAAAATGTTAATGTCAATATTGTAATCAAGGTCTGACTCACAGGACAGCTGGGAAGAGACCTGATCTGTATTGCTTAGCCACGGTCACCTGATGCAGACCAGGCCTAAAAAGGTTGTGCCCCAACACATGGTAGGGGTTGGTGGCTTGCTGCTAGAAAGGGACAATCACATTGAACATAGGTGCACCCTTGATAAGCTCAGCTGTCCATGCAGTCAGCAAGAGGAGAGGTTTTCTATTCACTCTCTCGATAATCTCTAAGCTGCAGCTCTGTTGCAAAGATACTGGAGTGTCTCCTGCCCACTGACGGTGCTGCTGCCAGGTTATCCTCCTTTCTGGCTCATCTTTTGCTTCTTTTAGAATTTTCTGTTCTGGTTTCTATCTAGCTGAGTTTTATCCATTTAAGCATGTGGTAAATTTTGCCTGGTGTTGTCTAAGCACCAAAAGAGCTATAGTCTGCAAAGCTTCTTTTCAGTAAATTCAGGATTAATGAAGAAGGCCTCTCTATTGTTGGAATGTCTAATACAATTATGAACTGAATGAACAGACTAGGCAGTGGTGGAGGGCTCCCAGGTTCGTGGCAAGGAATTGTCTATTTTAACATCCATCTGTTTTCATTCCCTCTGATCCATTATCATTCACCTAGAGTTATAGCATGATGAATATCATTGTGCAGAAAGCCATTTGATGCTGGGGGGGGGAAATCACTGTAGGTCTGCCTTCTATTGAAAATGTGAAATTGCCTTGGTGCAAGGAAAGGCGTGATTGATTCAGAGATGCTGTTTCAAATAGAGGCATCCTTTCACATGCCGACTGTTTGATTTTGTTAATTTCTTTGGATGACCCTTCTGTTGTGTCTTGCAACAGAAATAAACATATAAACATATATACATATATATATGCACACACACAAAGCTGGAGATAAGCATGGATGAACATAGTGCTGATGAATTGGGGAAGTTTTTTGAAAAAAAAAATAAATTGTATTCACAACTTTCCCCAGAAGGCACCTTTGGTTTATGTTCACAGTGACATTAAGCTGCTGTACACAAATGTGTAAGCAGGATGAGAATCTTGATGACCCTGCTGACAGGAAATAAAGAAAGGAACTTTACAGGCAATTTCTACTGTCCTTGTTGGTCAGCAAATTTGGAAGTGAATGAAAAAAAAAAAAAAAGAACTAGAAATGCATATTAATGATGGAGAACCTAAAGCACAATGGGACTGAAATGAGCGCTATAAAGAGAAACTGTTAAAAATGCCTCTATTTCTTTTTTAAAGGCTTACCCTTATGATTTACTTATAAGCAACACAGAAATTACCTTGTAAATTAAAGGACAGGCTCACCCTGAGTTCAGTAAGCTATTTTTACATTTGTAAGTGCTCTTTTCTAGAAAGTGATTCTTAAAATCCTAGTAAAGCAAATACAGTTGTTAAGCTCAATCCATCGTTTAACTGGGTGTATCTAAGCTCCAGATCTTTCATTAACAACCATTCCCTGGATCTTGGTTATAGCTTTAAAATACCCTACATGTAAAAAATTATAGTACTGTCCCTTAAAGGAAATGGAGAGAAAACACACTATTGGAAAGCCCATGGTAGATAGGTGTCTGACTCCCCACCAGCCTGTAATTACCCAAGGAAGCAGCCAGACTCAGCTATCTTCCTTGTTTAATTGGCAAGCAAAAGATTATAGGATTTTATTAGGACACAAATGACACTGATACAAGTGTGATTGAGGCATGCAATGCATGAATGACTATTTGCATTAAGAGGCTTTGTACTACACATGGGATTTCTACCTTTGGTTTTAAATTGCTTAAATTTAAATGACGTTTCTATGCTACACTTTAAAAGAGTGATATTTATTTTACCTCTTGCTTAAGCAAGGTAGGGAAAAGCTGCTGCCAGATGCCAGAAAGCCTTCCAAAAGTCTGATGAGGACAGGTGGAGGGAGGATAATTTTTGTCTGCTTCGTTATTACAGTTAGATGAGGAATATAAGAAAACTGAGGAGAGGCAGACATTGCAGTCCCTGTGTCAAAGCCTTTCACAGGTGTTAGACACCCAGCCAGCAGCTTGATGCTGCTGGGGACACAGGTCTGAGGAAGCCACCACTTCTGATTGAGTATGAACACAAGTAGGATCAGGTGGCAGGAAACTTTTTTGGCTTCCCTTATTTCCACAGCTTCCACTAACACTGAATTGCCTTCATGGACTTTCATGCTTATTTATGAAGCTCTGTGGACTTTAGGTTTTATTTCACAACTTCCTTCTAACTTCCCTCACATCCAGAACTGGACCCTACGCCCTGGAGAAGGCAAAAGTAGCTAAAGATGTAAGGAATGGAGCCGAGTCAGTCAAAAAGAGCCAAGCCAGCCACACACATGGAAGAGAGTACCCAGGGGTGATGGTAACGTGTGGCAGTGTATGACTGCGTGCAATAAAAGATGATAACAGGAGGATTAGGTCCTGCTACCATTGTGATATGTGGGGCCTCCTGTGCCCAGTGCTGGGGCCCTGATCCAGGCACACCTCCCTCAGTGCTGTCCCAGGGCAAGGCACAGCTGCTCAGTGAGCCACCGAGCTGGTCCCCTTTCCAGGGAAGTGCTCAGGGACAAAGCCTCGGCTTAGAAGATCCTGCAGAGAGGGCAGGCTCCAAACAGCAGGGAAACAAGAAGGTAACCACAGCCTCCTCCTGATGCAGAGCCCAAGTGGAACCTCAGCAAGATGGACGGATGGGAAGCAGGGATTAATGAGCAGGAAAGATATTCTCCCTCCATCTCCACCATCCTGGCCTTTCCCCTCAGCACCTTGTACTGCTCCATGTCCCACTTACGCTCTGGCTGCCCAGTTCCTCTTGCCCCTGCACCCTCATCATCAGCTTGTCCCCTGCTTGAGCCCAAACTTGTTCGTTGGCCCCCAGACTGCTCCCCAACTCATCCCTCAGCTTGTCCCTCTGCATATCGCTTAACGTCCCAGCTCCCACAAGTCGTCCCTTGCCCTGCTCATCCTTTGACCTCCAACCCACCCCTCGGCACATCACTCGTCCCTCGGTTCATCGTTTAACCCCCGACCCATCCCACGAGTCACCCCCTGGTCCCACTGCTGGTCCCTTGTCCCCAGCTAGTCCCTCAGCTTGCCCCTCGTCCCCCCCACTCGCCCCTGGCCAGCCCCCCCCTCGGCCCCGCGGAGCTGCCGGCGGTGCCCTCCTCCATTTCCCGGGCGCACAACCTCCCCCCCGGTGAGGAGACAGCGGGGCAGGGGGGTGTCCGGGACGCGGCGGGGAGGAGCTGTGGGAACCGAACCAGGGGGAAACTTTTCCCAGGGGGGGCCCCACGGCTCCCCCTTATCCCCCCACTCATCACTGAAGAGAAGCGAGGGGGGAGGATAGTGGAGGGGGGGTGGCCGCGCGGCTTCTGCGGGGCGGGAAGGAGGAGGAGGAGGAGAAGGAGGAGGAGGAAGGGGGGGGGGGCCGGGGGCACGGCCGGGCCTGCGCCGGGGAATGACGCGCAGCTGGCAGCCCTGCTCATGCGCGGCCGGCCGGGCGGTGCTAGCGCCTCGTCCCAGCTCGGGGAGAATGGGGCGGCATCCGGGCAGCGCCGACTGAGCGGCTTCTGGGGGCCGGGGCTGCGCCGCGCCGCGGGCGGCCGGGCTGGGGCGGGCGGGCCAGCGCCATCCGGCAGCGGGCGGCGGCGGCGGCGGGGGGGCCGCGCCGCGCCGGCGGGGGGCTGCGAGCCGCCGGCGGCGCCCGGCGAGGAGGGGTCGGCGGCGGGCGGCGGCGGCGGCGGGCGGCGGCGGGGGCTGCCCAGGGATTGTCTCGCTCGCTCCGCGGCAAGAAAGTTGGGCGGCGAGCGCGGCGGCGGCCCCCCCGCCGCGGAGCGCGGCGGCCGGAGCGGGGCCCCGGAGCGGCGCTGCCCCCGGGGAGGGGGCGCCGCGCCTGGATTATCCCGAGCTGGGTCGAGCCTCCTGGATCTGCCTCTCTCTTCCGCGCCGAGTGAATCCGAGGTGTCCTCGTCCTGATCCAGATATATTCCCCCCCCCCTTCTCTTTTTTTTTTTCTCTCCTCCTCTTCCCGTCTCTGCTTTTTTTGGGGGGTGGGGGGGGCGGGGGGTGGAAATTTGTCAAGGTCATTCCGTGGATTTAATATTTTTTGTGTGTGTGTGCCGCTCGCCCCACCGCCACCCAGCCTTGCTCTGTGGATTATCATCGCCCTGGATCCGAGGGTCTGAACAGCAGGATTTTTGTTGTTGTTGTTGATTTTTTTTTTAATTATTATTATTATTTTTAAAGGGCTCCGGGGCTTGGACAGGGGAAGTGGTGAGTTGGAGGGGGGCGACTTTTCTCTACCCCCGTGCTCCCCCCCCCCCCCCCCCGCCCCCACCCTCCACCGCCCCCCCCCGCGCCCGGCCTTCTCTCTCTTTTTTTTTTTTTTTTTTTTTTTTTCCCTTAATTATTTTTATTATTATTATTTTTAAATTTTTTTGATTTGCTTCTTCTTCGGCAATGGATGGGAAAATCCGGCAGAGCCGGAGGTCGAGGTCGCAGCGGGACCGCGTGCGGCGGCGGGAGGCGGCGGCCCGCGACCCGCGGAACCAGAGCCCTTCTTCGGGCTCCGAAAAGGAACCGAGCCCCGGCAAGGAGAACGGCGGCCAGAACTGCACGGCCCCACGGGGCCCGCCGCCCGCCGCCCGCACCGCCCGGCCCCCGCGCCGCCGCCGCCGCGAGTCCAGCTCCCAGGAGGAGGATCTGATCGATGGCTTCGCCATAGCCAGCTTCAACACCCTGGAAGCGCTGGAGGTAAGAGAGGAGGTGGCCCGGGGGTTCTTTTTTTTTTTTTTTTTTGGGGGGGGGGGGCGGGGGTTGTTCTGGCCTCCTGTGGAACGGTGGGGGAAATGGAAGGAGAAAAAAAAAAAAAAAAACATTGAAAAAAAAAATAATTAAAGAAAAAAGAAAAGCGCGGCGCTTTCAGGCTGCTGAATTTTGCAAATAGTAATTAATGTGCGGGAGTCCTAGTGTCAGCCCGGGGGGATTTCGGGGCTGCGGTCAGTCCTAGCCCGGGTGCTCGCAGCCCAGCGAGCAACTTGCTGCACCCCCCTCCCCTTTCCTCATTTCCCAGCCCCCCTGCTCCCTCCGGCTGGTGTTAACTATCACTTAGGGCAAGTCAAATGTTTGTTTGGGGCTTTAATTGGCTGGCGGAGGGCTGCAAAATATTCCTGGCGTGTTGGGATGGTCCGGTATTGTTGTGAATGGTAGAGCTTCCCCCTCCCGCCAGCCCCCCCTTCCTTCCCCCCCCAGCTCCCCCGAACCCCCTCCCCCGGCTCGTGGAGTTTGTGTTTGCGTTGCCAAAATGTTACTTTATCTGTCTCCGGAGATTGTTAGCAAATGGCTAGTGTTTGACATTTTGTGGAAAAGAGATGTTTAAATGGATAATAATCCCTTGGTTGTAATTCCCATTTTTGGAGTAATTGAACAAATTCTTCATCTCTTGTTGACTGTACATATTTTTCTGGTGTTAATAGGCTGGCAAAAAATATTGCTTGTCTAACTTATTACAAACAATATTTGCTGAGCAAATACTGCCTGCCTTGTCTGAGCTAAGTTAAGCAGAGCAGGAAATTTAATATTTTCAGAGGGGCATTGACAAACTAAGACTTTGGCTTTTGATTTTTGTTTTGTTTGTGTGTGAGGGGAGGAACTGAGTTGTTGAGAGAAAGCACCTAACAAGTCACTTGATGGGCGTCATGACTTGAATTCACAGTAAATATGAGCAATCCTAGAGTCTTTGCCCACTTTCTTTGACACACCAGGGTAAAAACGTGGGCAAAATTGTGGGTACTCTGCCTACTTCAGATTTCCTGTCACTTGTGTGTCTGTTAACCCACATCACAGTGATGAAGGGTTTTTTACAGGCTAATGAATAATCTCAGATTTGCCCTGGGATCTCTTAATATCTTTGCCTCAGACATCGAGACCCCATTTGATTTGTGGGATTTGATGCTTTCCAGCCCACCCCTCCTGCCACACAGGCCTCTGGGCTCTGCCATTGTGGCAGTGGAGTTTTTTGCTCATAGAACCAACTTCTCAAAGGCCCAGAGATGGACCCTGTGCTGCTGTGGAGGTTTCAGTGGTGGCCTTGACCATCTACTCTGGGTGTCAGGACAATGAAACCTTTGCTTGGAGAGCCAGGACTTGTGCTCAGGAGGGACATTTAGCCCATCAGCCTCTGAGCAGCTCTAGGTGTGGAGGTACTGGAGTGGGAAGATGATTTGTATTAGCTTGGTGTTGGCTATTTCATGGCATAGTTTGTTGGGTGTTGTCCTAACAGGAAAGCCAACTACTTTGTCTATGCAGAACTGATAATGAGCAAGTGATCTGTTTTCCTGTGCCTCTAAAACAAGCCATAGACTTGTCTGTATCTCCTTTTTTTTTTTTTTTTTTTCCTTGGGTATGCTCTTAGTCAAATATGCATCAGCAGATAGGTCCAATTAACCCCCTGAGTCTCTACTGAGCTCTCAGTGAAGAAAGTAAAATTCATCTTCCTGCAGAAATTTTCTACAGTGATGAGCATGTTATCAGGAAATAGAATTCAAATGATAGTGCAATCCCTCCAGGGCTGACTGGGAAAACTCTGGGCTTTTCAAATGGGAGAAACCTTGTTTTCAACTCAGCCCAGCCATAACCTTGATAACAGGGTGCTCAAGGATGGAAAGTGACCTTAAACTTCTGCCATCCCAAAGAACATCTGTCTGTGGGAGTACTTTTGGTTTTGTTTTGGTTTGATTTTTGAAATCAAAATTACATGCAAGTCTTTACAAAACTGTCCCTTTTCAAACTTGCAAAGCGCTGAAGCACCACCTAAAATTAGTGGATTTCCACTGTATTTACCAGCATGCAAGAGACTGGGTGCATCTCAACATCTCAGATGGCAGCTGACACCTTGGAGGCAATGGTGTGAGCCAAATTCTGTTTCTTTCGGATGCTGAACGAGGAGCTATGTTGGATTTGAGATTCTTGGAGAGCCGTATGATCCATGTGCATTTCATGAATCCCAGTAACAGTGAAAGGGAGAAAACACTGCATTGTGTGGATTTTTCCATGCAGTGCTGCCTTTGACCGTGGGTGATGTCTGGCAAGGCAAGAGGATTATTAAGGCAGAACTACTTTACAGCACCATATGCATATGCACATGTACATGACTAAAAAATGGCAAGGTCATTTTGTGTGGTGTGGAGCTGTGTTCTCGAGTGAGCTGGGCTACAGCAGGTGGTTTTCTTCTGCTTTGGAGGACATTTGCCTTTCTATGTGTATTTGTTTTTTAAGAGTGCTTAAAATCTGCTGTGGTGATGTTTTGAAAAGAAATAAAAATTGAAACCTTCCATGTTCTTGAGGGAGGAGAGAAGAAAAGTCTGTATGCAGTCTAGAAACACTGCTGAACTAAGAAAGTCTGCTTCATGTAATTTGTAATCTTAAAAGGAGCTTTTGTTGCATGTGTGGTAGTTTTTTGTGATTCTTTCTTGTGTTCTTCTTCAAGGTTTGTTTGTCACTAATGTTACAGTGAGCTGTGATTATGTTTAGGCTAGCAAAGATTTGGGCTTCCCCCTGGAAATTAACCTTCTCAGTGGTTAGGCAGAACTTAATGATAGAAACATTTGTGAGAGGTAAAGTGGTTTTTTGTTTGTTTTTCTTTCTATCTCAAAATGTTGTGAATTCCCCTTTCCTACTGAAGAAACTTCTCACCACTGGTGTTCCTGTAAATAAAGGCTGCTATGTATGTGTGTGTATATTTTTCCTATGTGTTGTGCTGGAGGTAGATACATTTAAGGCTAATTGTGCTGGATGGTTTTATGAAGTCTCCTGTATCTCTTTGCTGTGAATTTTGAGCATTCTGGATTTTGATTTAATTCGTGTGGCAATGTTTCCTTTGGCAGTTGTCTGAAAATACAGCGTCTTGTTTCTGTGATACTTCCTTGTGACTTAAGGATCACCTCTCCTACCATCTTTGACATAAACACAGATTTGACAATTATATATATATTTAAGGGGAAAATAAAAAGGCCACAGAATGTGGGCCCACAAAGCAGTAGCAGCCTCTCTATGTGCAAGTTAAAACTTCCCCTTTCCCTTCCTTCCCCTGAATATTCTTGTAGAAATCTGACTCAGCACAGGTTACATGAAGCTGATCTGTGTGGACTGGGGGTGTTTTTCATTTTTAACACCCAGCCACTGAACGCAACTTGGGAACTCAGTTTGCCCTGACCTGCTGGCTTGAGGTGGGCAGTGATGCAGCTGGAAAACCATCAAGTGATGGAGCTGCCCAGGAGATGGTTCCCATGCTGGGGTTAGGAAAGCTGGCAGGCTGAGAAGTGGGGGATTTCTCACTGCCTTCCAAAAGGAATGGTGTGTGTGTGTGTGTGTGTGTGTGTGTGAGCATGTGTGTATATTCATTACGTTCAGATGAAGCTGCTAATTATTCTTGAAGGTGATTGGTGAATCAGAGCGAGAGAATCTAAATGAGTGAGTCGGTAGTTGAGGGCTCTCTCTGATCATAGCTGTTCCTTTCAAGTATGAAAAACAGCCCTAAAAGGGAACTTCATCAGAATGTTAATGAATGCGATCTTTGAGAGCAATTGTTCTCCCCAAGTAGTTGTAAGACAAGGGTTTGTGTTTTCTTTTGGGCTGTTGTTTATAATTTTTACTGATTCCAGCAAAGGTTTGGAATACTGTATGGAAATTAACTTTCCTGGTGTGTGTATGGGTTTTTTTAGGAATGCTTAAGCTATTTTTAGAAACTTGTGGAGAATCCACTCATAAATGTGCATGGAATAACATGTACAGAAGTAGATCCCTGGGCTGAAAAGAGGTAGAGCTTTACTCCTTGCAGGTTGTGTTAAAGTGTTGATGCTGCCCTTAGGAGCAGAATTGGGGCCCAGCTGCATCTGGTCCCAGACCTTAAGGAGATGAACACTTTGCCCACTCTTACTTTTGTTAGTATCCCTAAGTCCAGCAGTGCTAAATCCCAGTCCCTTCTCTGCTGTTTGCACTTGAGTGTAGGAGGGGTTAGAAAGCCTAATAGTGATAGTAGATTCTGGGACAGAATCCCCAAGTTCTTCGGCTGTTATCTTGCTAAGGCTGTGTTCACATGTGTGTTGTACACTGTGCTGTTACTGTTGCTCTGATCTCTCATTGATAAGAAAACCAGTGTATTTAACTGCAGCTTCCTGTTCCAAAGGTTTTGTGTTAGTTCCACTGACCTAACTGTGTAGCTTCTCATTTATCACCAGAGCTCTGCAGATGCTTACTTTTTCCCACAGTTAGTCTGATGTTTTAAAACAGTTTGCTAGATTTTTAAAGTATTTTCCCCCTCTACTTAATTGTCAAAAGTAAGTATTTCGGATGGTCTGTTATTCCTTAAAAAATGATTTTAACCTCAGGAAAGCTAACGATTTTCTGGAGAGTGCTCTAAATGCCTTTTGGTGTTCCCAAAGGCTTGTTAGTCTCCATTGATTTGTTCTTCTAGCTGTTGATTTTTTTGGCATCTTGTCTAAAGAAGGTACTTAAGGTTTTTTTGTTCTTATTAAGGAATAAGAGGTGGTTAATGCAGAACTAAAACAGGGGGTGAGCTCTGGAAAGCCTGAAATACCTGCTCAGTCGGGCCAGGAACCTGAGGGTAACACAGTGCATGGAACACAGGCACTGGAGAGAGGGAATGGTTTGCTTATCTGAGGCTTGGCTGTGAAAATTCTCTCTCCCTGAGGTTTTCATTTGTAGCTCAAACTGCACTTGACCCTGCTGCTTATTATGTTGTTTTGGGTTTGGTTTTTTTTTTTTTTTTGGAAGACCTCTTAGTATCTTACCAGTTTTTCCAAAGTTGTTTTCTGTAACATAGCTTCTCATCCTTTCTTCAGTGGTCTGAAATCTGGGGTAAAATGTGAGATGAAGGTTGCTGAAATGTCAAGAGGGCAAACCACCACAGAGAAATTCAGCAGATAAATTACAATTGTTTGTTTGGTTTTTTGTATTTTTTAAAATTAAATATATTGTATTTAAATAATAGAAGGTACTCTGTATTGCAGAGTTTGTGTTTTTTTTTTTTTTTTAATGAAAGAGACATACTAAAATTAGTGTTCCACTTCACCCAAAGAAGAGATGATGCTGGATCCAAACTGATGTTTACTTGCAGTGGTTCACTCGACTTTTTGTTTAGTAAGCACTGAAAGCTTTACTGCCCTCTCAGTATGCCAACAAGATGCACTTTTTATCATTTATTTCAATTATTTCACAGAATGATAGTGATTATCACTATCTTACTTTTCAGGAAAGTAACAGTGACCAAAGGGGCTGGGTAGGAGCTGATCAGGCTGGTGTATTTCACTTTGTTTCTTTGGTAGGTTCCTGCTTGCTTAACAAGAACTGCACAACTGTACCTCTTAAAAATATAAATTAAAATATATATATATAGGTGAAGAGATACAGTACTCTGACTGGAGGTTGTTACACTGATAGAAAAGGTCTGGGGAGCTTTTTTTTGTTTTTCCTGGCATTCTCCTGCTTTCTGTTTCTTGTGGGAGGTGTTTTTCTCCAGGCATGACCACTGCAGGCTGCTCCCCTGCATCATGTTTCACCAGACCCGAGGGCTTTTTGTGCCTGAAGTGGTGAGCACCTTGGCTGGGGACAGTGCTACCAAAAATGTGCTTATTGCTTCAGCTCCTTTAGCTTCTGGTCTTGTGCTGGTGATGCAGGTGGTGGGGAACACAGGGTAGTTGGGCTGTAGTGCTGGAGAGCAAAGGGTGTCAGCAGAACTGAAACACTGTGTCCAGTTCAATGCTGTATTTTTTTTTAAAAAATAAGGATTTGAAATACAGTAGGGAGGCCCCTGCATCTTGGTATCAGTGGTACGTGAACATCCAGCTATAAGTGAGAACAATTTCCAATTCACTGCACTTTAATGCCTCCAGTTTATCATGGTAAAGGTATAAA
Organism: Heliangelus exortis; assembly: GCF_036169615.1. Taxonomy (NCBI): domain Eukaryota; kingdom Metazoa; phylum Chordata; class Aves; order Apodiformes; family Trochilidae; genus Heliangelus; species Heliangelus exortis. The sequence goes on along the minus strand of NC_092440.1, from coordinate 7,483,813 downwards.
AGAGTTTTATGTAGGTGAAGTGGCTCTTGCTATTTAAATATCTTCTGGCTCTGCTGTGTTCAGCACACCAGGAGCTGTGACTGCTCCAGTCCTGCTCCTTGCATTGAGGAGAGAGTTGGAGCACTATTTTACCAGTCCTCTTCCATCTCCCTGAAAAAAATAGTTTCTTTTAAAAGAACTAATTAACTATTAAAAGCACTGTTCAGATGCTGAAAGGAGAATCAGTCTTTATGTTATTAACCCAGATTGTTTAAAATGGAGGAGAGGGTTAAACAGCTTCTGAGCTGCTTCCCTTTAGTTGTCTGTCCAGTTCCTCTGGTGCAGGGAATTGTGAAAGCTGGGCAGGTACCAACCACACTGGCTGCAGGGCTCTCCCACCCTCTGCCCAGCCAGGCCAGCAGATGTGTCGAGCTGTAATGACAGGCAAATAGGTGCATGCCAGTTTTTGTAGCTTAATTATTTTGTACTGAGTGACTGGATCCAAAGTTCAGAAATACCTGGTGAAAAGGAGCACAGGGGCAGCCATGTACCTAGCACGTGCATGATCCAAGATGAATGGAGAGCATTTCCTTTCTGGCTCCGTCTTGCTTCCAGCCAAAAAAGGACTAAACTTGAACAAAAGTTGCATCTGCAAGGTCAGTGGTTGGCATGGATAAGGGGATTGAAGGGATCAGAATGATTTCCCTGCACTGCTGGCTGCAAAACATGGGCTTATGGCACCATTCCTGTCTCTCCCTTTGTGCTCAGAGCAAAGCTTTTTTAATCTTGTACTGGCTATGTATAGTTGTACCACACAGACATGGCAATTTGAAGTCAAATGTTCTATTCTGGGGACTGCTGGGCACTGTCAGCAGGGCAAGGGAGCTGTGCTTGGGCTCCTCTCCTCTGTCCTGCCTTGCTCTCTTCTGAACAGGTTGTGATAGAGGCATTCAGAAAGAAAAGTTATATATAAGGTTCATTCGTGCCTGTAGTCTAAATGTGAAGTTTGCAGTTGGGTATAATCATGTATTTTTTCTCTCCAACAGATGTTTTTTCCAGCTTCATAAAAATATGATGCCAGTTGTTTGGTGGTTTGGTTTATTTTTCTGATTTTAAATATAACTGATTTATTCTGATGCTAGCGTATCCCTGATCTGGCCTGGCCTTACTGTGGAAATACTTAGGTTAGGAAGAAATGTGCAGCCCAAGTAGGAAAGCAAACAATAATTTAGGGTTCATATGGCTATTTGGGAAGCTGTGGCATGTTGAGAGACACCGAGTTCATTTCTTTAACCCCTCCTGTGGGTTAGTGAGGCTGTGGTTTCCAGAGAAAAGCTAAAACCCCAAAGAATTTTATGGGGAGAAATGTCTCATTGAGCCTTACAATAACATCAAGTGCATCAGCTAATAAATGTATTGTTGCTGTTGGGTTGTTTTTGTTGTTTTTTTTGTTTTTTTTTTGGTGGCTCATAAATGTCTTTTGCATTGCTGTCAAAGAGGACGTTCAGCCTCTTTATTTCACGTAGCCTGAGCACATACTTACACTCAGGGGGAGCAAGGCTCAAGATAGTATGCAGCTAAGAGATGTTTATGGAATCAGTCAAACTTGATATAAAATAATTATGGTGTTTTGACAGCTTGTTAATAACTTGCAACCATTGGAAGAAATGAAATTACGGCGTTCTTGGTCCTTGATGGAACCTTGGCATTTCTTGCAGATTGTAAAATTAAAGAAAAAATGTGAAAGCCATGAAAATAGTTGGACGTGGTGCCTGGGAAAAATGATGGGCTGCCTAATTGAAAAAATGCTTCATTCTGGTTGAAGTTCATTGCAGTTCAGTCCTGCTTGCTTCCATGTATCTGTAATGGAGAAGGAAGAGGGCTGATTCCCTCAAAATGTGTCTGGGAAAGGAGGTAGGGTGTCACTCAGTTCTTCATCTTATCTGTGAATGAAGTGGAAGGAAATCCTAGTGAGCATTAGACATAAGAGAAAAGTCTTGTCACCTGTAATGACTAAAATCCCCTGAAGTGTTGCCAGCGTGTACTTTAGGAATCATATAATTATATGATTATTGAAAGAGACATAAAAGACCTCATGGCAAAAACCTTACAAAGGGGAGGGAAGGAATCTGTATGCAAATGAAGATACACAGAATTTGCTGTCTCTCTCTCTTTTTTTCTTTTTTTTTTTTTTTTTTTTTTTCCCCTAGTTATTTTTCAGTCCAAAGCTCAGTAATTGCTTTTATGGGGATTACTTAATAAAACTGGGGCATGCAAAGGAGGGAGAGATGGTTTATGCCACGTCACAGGGCTGGCTTGCAGTCCTACGTAAAACTACCAAGTGGGTTTTCTGCTAGCAGAAAATAGCTGTTTGGTTGTAATGTTATCCTACAATAAAAAATGTGTTGTGGTCTGGCGGTTAGCAGAGGGGCCCGGAAGTTGAGATAACGGGGTTTTCTTTCTGCCTCTGCCACAAGTTTCCTTTCTGAGCTCAGGGCAAGTCCTTTCATCACTGCCTGTGTCACCTCAGCCACCAGTGCCATTGCTCAGGTCCCCCATAGGAGGCTGGATGTCCCACGGGGGGGAAGCTCATGTCACTCCTCTGACTTGAGGGAGCTCTCTGGTCTTGCAACCCTGGTTGGTGGAACTTGAAATGCCAGCTGTGTTTGTGCAGGAGGTGATTGCAGAGCCTCAGGTGAAAGAGCTACTTGTGCCATTGCTGCTTAGGAGCCACAGCAGTATTCCCTGTTTTGCTGTGTTAGGGAGTGAGGAGAGCTGGTCCATGGTGGGATGCTTCCAGTCATGGGTTCTGTGTGGGTGTGATTGCAGCATGCTGCAGCCTTGCTTGTGGCCATGGGATGGATGTAACACTGGGGAGTAAGCATATTTTTCAGTGTCTCCTTGCTTTTTTTATCACTTTGGTGGCTTGCAGACAAACTCAAAATCTTCCTGTGGGAACCACTAGTGAAATGTCTCCCCACTGCAGGTTGTTGTATCAGCACCTTTCACGTGGGACATACTGACCACGAGTGTGCTGCCCTCTGGGTGCTGCTGCAGGGTGAAGTTAATACAAGATTTTCCCAAGCTTTAATTCTCTATCTGTTCCCAGAGTTAAAACACAGGTCTTGACTTCGGGCTTCTTAAGTTCTTCTGGGCTCTATCAGTCCTTACTGATGCTCTGATTTATAATCTTGCTTCTCAAAAGAAGCATTTGTTCATGCGTTTGCTAGGAAACTCCTGATGCAGAACAGACCTATATCTCAAGAGAGGTTTTGTTGCAAGATAGGCAAAAACCTCCTTCCTTTTTTCTCAGACTTCACTACAGCACTTGATGCATTTAAAAAAAAAAAAAAAAAAGAAAAACAACAAACCCCACCACACTGCTGTTAGTGTCAAGTTACTGAATATTTCACAAGATCTCTTCAGGAAAAAGAATGCTATTTACTCTGGTATTCTGGTTTGAAGCTAAATAGTACCAAGTTGTGATATGAATTTATTAATGTGATTTTGAGCTGAAAATGACAATGGTTTTCCAACCAGATGGATTCTATGACTAGCCTGCTATCAGCTCGTCCATCAAACACTGCAGATGTCTGTACATTCATTATAATGTGCACACAGTAATGTTGTTGATTACATCAAACAAACTCATAACCCAATTTAAGCCCTATCTGGGTAGCCCTGGGTGCCTGTTCAGCAGTGGGGTTTTTGTTTGCAGGCTGACCTTGCAGGTATGCAAGGCTTTCTCAGCTCCTTTCCATTGCTATGGAGATGACTGCATCTGCTGGATCTATGCAACTGGTGTAGAGAAAACCATTTTAAGAGAACTTTGATACAGGCACTGATGTTTCTGCTGCTGTTTGTGTTGAGAAGAGGGTTAATGAAACAGAAATGAGAGCCTCTGGGCTGCACGTGGTCTGTAACTTGATTTCATACAGCTCATGACTTTTCTTCCCCATCACTGGATGATACTAAATCACATAGGGTGTGGGACGGAGAAATTAAAATTTTATCTGCATCCAGGCAAAAGTGCTTGCAGGGCTTGATCAGGAAAAGGTTCCTGTGCTTGTTAGAAATTAATCTGTACAAGTTTTAGGTTTTATGTAAGAGAAGGTGATCATATTAGCACCTGTTGGATAGGAGGCTGTCTAGAGCCTCATGTTAACATTGAACCCAGTTGCTCCTCAGTTGGAAAAGGAGCTTGTGGTTTGGCTGGTGTAGGACGTGCCATTTCTGAACCAGTGGCTATGAAGTGCTGTAGCAGAGGCCTTTCTAAACTGATGTAAACTCTCAGGTGAAACCTCTGATAAACAATTCTATGTAGTTTGTTTTCTTGATAGGTTCCCAAGAATAATTTCTGAAGTTTTTTTGCATCTTTGGTGATAGGGTCAGGAGCCAGAGGGGTCTGTCTGTCCCCTCTGGCCACGTCACCTTGCCCAGGCTGGGTGGGCATCTGCTTCACCAGTGTGCCCATTCCCTGCACTGGTGGCCATGCAGCCAGCACCTGAGGATGGTCCTGTGCAGCCTGGGGAGGTGCTGTAATGCAGAGCATGCTTCAGCATCAGGGCTGGTAGGTGGGCAGCTTCTGGTGGTATTTCCTGCAAGTAAATAAATCTTGCCTTCATTTTTAGTGTTTTCTTGGGTTGATTTTTACGTAACTGTGATTTTCCTGCTAATTACCAGTAGGTGAGTTTTCCCTGTTTGAGTGCTCTTACACAAGTACTGAGGAGATGGAATAAATTTTTGTCTCAAGTGACAGATTAATTCTTTTTGTTCTTTTACATCTCATTTTGTTCATGTGTGTGTTAAAATTCTCATTCCCTGTTTATAAATGTTCAGCAGATGAAGTCACTGGTGTTTTTCCTAGTATTACCTTTGCGAGGTTCACAACATAAGCAAAATGTGATTCTTCACTCAGTCTCTGCTGAATACTCCAGGAATAATGAACCTGTGCCGAAAGCATAAACTGAGACACAAAAAGCATGCCAAGAAGAATACGGACCTGGGGAAAAAAATACAAAGCATAGCTTGTTTTACCGATTTTACTGGAGCATCCCTGCATATATTTTGTGGTTGGGAAGGGATTAATCACGGTTTAAGTCTGGCCTTTCTGATGGCAAAGAGAATGTGAGTGTGGGGTCTCCTCCGTGGTAGAGAGATGCTCTGGAGAGAGGGGCAGCTTGTGGCAGTGTGGTTTAACCAGGGTGCTGCTGGAAGTGAAAAAAACTATGGGAGAAAAAACATCAGCTGGCTTTGTGTCTTCATGGCATCAAGCCTTCTAAAAAGGCTTGTCTTGCAACAACATATTCCTAATGCTGGTGAAAGGACAGAAAAAGGCTGGAGGTTTTCCCATGTGGTGAACTGACATCCCTGTTCTTGCACTTCCCAGGCAGCTGCCAAACTAGGAACATTCAGATGTCTTTTTTTGTGGGCTGCAGGTACCTTTCAAGAAGGTCAGAATTAGACTTGCAACTGAATTATAAGGTAAAACATTTGCAGTGACATTGAGAATTTTTTTTTAGACTTTCTGGTTTCTCTAATAATAGCCAGGCTTCAAAGTGAAGAACTTTAAGTATCAGCTGTGTTTAACAGCATTTAATATTTCTGTTTTTTTAATTTGTTCATCCTGAACAGAGGGATAGTGTTGTGTTCTTAGGCTATGATCATTTAAACTGTTTGTCTCTATTTTTAAAGAGACAACGAGAATTTGGGTGCCTGATTACTCAGTGCCACTCCTTCCAATGTTGAAATATCATCCTTTGCCCCCACTCTTCCTAATGTAGATTTTATGAACAGCATTTCAAAACTTGTGTTTAAAAGACTTAATTAGTATTGACACCTTACTATCTGTGTTGGGTTTTTTGTTTGGGTTTTGTTTTTAAAGTAAGATACCCAGGTATCAGCACTAAATGTGAAGAAAATTGAACCTATACTCAAAGTCAATGCATGTCATTTGTAATTAGGGGTAAGGGAAGAAATAACATGAAAAACTTCAGATGGAATTATTTACTGGTGCAGTACATGCCCTTTGTTCAGTGTACCCTGTGAAGGGAGGGGGAAAATGGTATTTAATTAATGCTTAAGGTAATACCTTACTCACTTAGCTTTATGATTTTAGAAAAATCTACCTAGGCAAACACATCCTGGCTGGAGCAGATATCTGTTTGGTCTGTATTATTTTAAGTCTGATAAAACATTGTTCACACCTTCTTGGAATGTAATATGGGAATAAACGGGAAACCCAATCTCCTTAGCACGGTGTGGCACACAGACAGACTGTGCTCTGATACAGGGATTTATTTCATGCATGGTGGCCTAGACAAGAAACAAATGTGTAGAAAAGGGAATTATGTAAAATTGAAAGTGACAATTATGCGAACATTCCAGTTGAGGAAGAAGTAAATTCTTTTTTTTTTTTTTTTCTTCCCGTGTGCTCAGCTTCAGAGCTAACAAGCAGCCTGTTGGGGTTTTTGGTCTGTGTGTTTGTATCTGTCATATCTCTCTCATCTCAGCTGCTTCTTGTTTCGTGGTTTCTTTTTTTTTTTTCTTTTTTTTTTCCCCTCCAGTTTGACCTTATTTTCCCTTTTGTTCCATGGAGCCATTCAATCTTTGTACTGCTGGTTTGTGTACCTTGCCAGAGAAGGCGTTAGCACCCATTGCAGAGCCCAGGGCTGTGTCCTTCCCTCTGACCTGGGAACATGGTGACTGATGGGGTCCAAATCAGTTTCTTCTTTTAAATTATTTTTTTTTTTTTGTAAGAGGAGGGTGGGGAAGCTGGTGAGATTAGAAACAGGCTGTGAAAATAGCTCTGTATTCAGACAGACACCCTTTTGGAAAGCTGGACTTGATCTTTTGCGCTGCTGGGTGATTCCCACACTCGGAGAAATAGGGAGAGAGGGAGCTGGGGCTGTGACCACTTTAATTTGACCTAAGTCCATGTTTTAGCTGAAGGAGATGGTCCTTCCCTGCCCTGGCTGCTTGTTCTGATTGCCTCCCTTGTGCCAGCACTAGCGTTTGTGCTGCCAGGAAAACTAATTCCTTGGTTCCCTGATCTGGCTCGCTGCACAGCCACACAAATGCCCTTCTGGCACCAGGGAGAGGGGGCTGCAGAGCAGATGTGTATTGATTAAAGAAACCCTGCAAATGTGGCCTGAGCCTCTGTGGCAGGATTATATGGCTACGTGTTCTTCCTGTGTTTTAGGTCGTCCTCTGAGTCACAGTTCCACTTAAATGGGTGGTGTAAAATGCTGGTGGTGCTGGAATGACTCTGCTCTCGATTAAGGTTGTGAAGTTGGGACATTTCAGTCAAATATGGGGCAGCAGGGAGAGGCTGGGGGTAGGAGGAATTACTTGGAAAGATAGCACCTCACTTGAAATTTAATTGTTTTCCCTGACTGTGACAGGGAGAAAAAAGAGACAGGCTTTTCTTTGACTTGGTCAGGTGCTTGGATGGGTGAGGTATCTAACCCTATTAATGGCAGAAGGCTGAAGTACTTTGGTCTGTAAATGGCCTTTAGCTCAGTTTACATAAGAATTATTTCTTTTTAGCCTGTCTGTTGTTTTTCTCCTTTCTTTCTGTACTGTTTCCTCTGCATGTGTTTCATGAAGGAGAAACCTGTATGTATGGGATATTAAGTCCCACAAGTGGGGGAAGAAGCAGCTCCTCTCATCAGTGCTGTTTTCCCTGCCATAATCCCACGAAGGGATTGAGGAAAGTGACAGGAGAAAAAGATCAGCACTTGATTCCAGCCAGATGCTGGCTCTGCTGCAGGAAATGGTTTTAATGAAAGTTTGGTTGTATGGGACGAGTGAGAAAATTGCCCATGAATTGTGCAAATTTCTAAATAAAAAGCATTCAATTGCATTAAAAGAGGGGGAGGACCTTCTTGTGTGCACACTGGAGACCTCAGTGAGCAGGAGTAACCTCTGTGGCACAGTAGTCATTGACCTTGTCAAATCATGCCATTGGAGGTCATGTGTGGTGAAGTGGGTTGCCACAGGGGATTAGCACATCTGGGCAGAGGGTTTTTACATCTGAGTAAAGTTCCAGGTCGCATCTCCAGCAACCCAGATGGAGTCATCAGAAAATGCAAGGAGAGAGAAGATAGGAAAACACCTAGAGTCAGAGGTTTTCTTGGTCCCAGTTGTAGGAGAGGGGACAGTTGGTTTGTACTTTTGAGTCTCTGCTCCAGTGAGAAGATAGATTTGAAAATCAACTAAACCTGTAAGCTTTCCTCCATAGCCTCATAATTAGTTAGTGTTGGATGCAGGACTGTCTTTTTGCTGTGGTTTCCCTATATTTTCACATGTAAAACCAGCTGTTTTTTTAGTATGAGCAGGTACAGATGCGTGTAGGTGGGAGATGTATCTGCTTTATGGACTTTCTAAGGTCAAGCATTTGTATTTTGGGCTAAAAGTATAAACAAAGGGTTATGTTTTGTTATAAATATCAGAAGATCAGAAATGGGATGACAGTGGTATATGGACTCCTACGTAGTACTTTACCACAGTCTGGATTAGTGAAGACATTAGACCCATTTCACAGATGGGAATGCCTGAAGCATTAAAGCCTGAAAAAAGGCCTTCAAATTATCAATACTTCCAGCAGAAAAGTACTTGGCATCTTAGTAGGTGAAAGTGTGCTCAAAATTAAAGCTGGCTAGTTTTTTATGGTTGCCAATAAGGGAGATCACTTGTCACCAATTTCCCTTGCCTCCTGGGTGAGGTGAGAAATGGGTGATGATGTTACTCCTGCCTTAAGTTTTAAGGACCTGGAATGAAACTGGTTGTAGTTACTACAAGGCTAAATGGTGATGTGTTTTGTACTTGTGCTAAATTTTTGCTACTTAGGAAAACATGAAAGGTCTGCATAGTTATGGCTAAAAAAAAAAAAAAAAATACTGTTAGAATAACATCAAGAAAATGATGCTGAAGGTTGGCTGTTTGGGAGAGGGTACCTGTCCTGATGGATGATCAAGCTCACAAGTGGTACAGGTGGTAGAGACAGCAGAGATGCCACCCAAGGTATCTCAGCACTGGTGACTTTTAAGGCTTCTTCAGATCATACCCAGTTGCTAAAAAGATGTCTTTAAGACTGCAGGGAATGGGTGTGTTTTTCAAGTCACCCTTAGAAGTTGTCCCTTGACTGCAGGGCACAGATGAAAGTCTGGACTTGTATTGCAGGAGTAGTGAAGCTTTGGCTGGAGCCTGGGTGTTCCTGCTTCCAGCTTTGTTACAGTACTTGCTGTACCTTATTGCACCCAAAATACTAGGTTGGACCTGGAGAATTAAGTGGCCCAGTTGTGAAGCAGAGGAAAAAAAACCACAATTATGTGGTGGCTGTGATACATTAGTCATTTTGTACCTCCAAATAGCCAATTATTCCTCTGACTGGCTTTTATCTGACCAATTTGCATGTGCAGTCATGGTAACTGGTTTGCAGATTAGGTGCAGAATTTCACGTGGATCTGATGTCACGTTCTGGTCTTGTATGCTTGGTACTGTCTGGAAGCAAAACACACAGATGAGGGATTCTGTGTAACCAATTACCATTAGCTGCATTGTATTTTTTTTTTTTTTTTTGCTCTCAAAGCCTTGTCACACTCGAAGGAAACAAGATGGCTCACTTTTGCTGTAGTCTTTTTGCTTTCTCTCTCTCTCTCTTTTTAAATATCTTACAGGACGATGTAAAGTGGTATCAGCTCTGTAGAAGCTGCAGCACAGATTTCATTTGTATTGGCTTTCTCAGCTGTGTAGCTTGAGAACACATTGTTCAAGGGCTGAGAACTCACTGGAGCTGCAGTGTATTTCAGAAGAGATATGAAAGGGAAAAAAAAAAAAGTAGAGCTGGAAGAAAGGAGGAAAAATAAACTGAAGCAGCATGGAGTGACCAAGGGTGAAATCCTTCCTCACTGAAACCAATGTCAGAACTCTGTCTTGATTGGTGCCAAGTTTCCATGTCTGCTCTCTGATTTTGATCTTAACACTGCTGGTGTGCTGAAAATTAACAAAATGGTAATAGATTTAACATTGTACACCTAGAGAGCTAAGTGAAATCTTAATTTGAAGAATATTAATTATTCAGGTAGCTGAATTTTGCTAGTAGGTTAAATATAAGCTCTGTTTCTGTTGGGGATTTATGTCAATTTAGCGTGCTGTGGACTTTGTAGAATCTGTGATATGAGCAGTCTTTGAAGTGGAGAAATGGTCTAAAATATTTGCCAACAGCTAACTAGCTTTTTAAAAGCTTCATTTGCTTCAAATAAGCAAGACTTTTAAAAAAACAAACAAAAACCAGTTTGCAAATGCAAGAATAACAAGATACTTTGAAAAAGCCTTTATTTTTTTCATATGGGCTTCAGCAATTCAGCTGTAGTTACCTTGGTCTCCAGTGCTGCTGAAGACAAATTAAGCTAATAAAACAGTATCTTGCAACATCATAGCAAATAAATTAGCTAATCTGTATGCAAGTTTCTTGCTATGCCAAATTTAAACTGCTTCAGCATTTCATCTTTTGATGAGAGGTAGCTGTTTTTATAAATGTAACCTTTTCAAGGGTCTATAAAACAATGCCTTGTCAAGCATGCCCCAATGTTCTGCTGGATTCACGAAATAAGGTTGAGAAGTATTCCAAGGGAATGATATATTTATTTTTCATAAGCAATAACTTGAACTGATAATAAATTTGTACATTAGAAGGTATGTTGCAGGGAGGTGGTTTTATCCATCTGCCTGCAAATGGTGTTTCCCAGCTTCACTGATGGCTGAAGGAGTTTTTTGTTTTGCATCATATATTTACTAACTAACCATGTGCATGCACATGGTCGTGTGGTTTTCTCTCTTCCATGTACTTAAAATAGTTGGACCTGCCTTAGACTTCAGGTGAAGTCCTGTTTGGTTCTTTGCCTGTGCTTTTGGGCCTGACCTCTGGTGGCACAGTATGTTTTGTGAAGAGAGGAGTGCCTGTGAAGTCTTGCATAAAACCTACTGTTCAGATAATTACAGGTGTGCAAACACCTAGTTTAAGTTCTCTGAGTTGTTTAAACTTGTGAGGCTTTTCATGTCCTGCTTTTTGAACATCAGTGCGTAAGTTTTATTAAAACTGGGTGTGAAATTTAATTTTTGCAAATATTTCCTCTGCTGTGGCTCCTCAAGAGCCCCTCTCAAGTACTTTCAGCACGGCTTGCAGGGGGCTGAAAAAATCAGACTTGAAAATTGCAGGGGGTGGGAAAAATCAGAGTTGAAAATTTGGGCACGTCACTTTTTCTGTGTCTAGATAAGTTATTTAATCTCTGTTTCTCTGTTTCTTCTGTAAAACGGGGATAACTTATCTCACGATACTGCTGCTGCTTAGTAGTTGTAAACCCTGCATGCAGGATCTTTTTGATAGGAAATACATTAAGATTAAAGTAGGTGGTGTTTTGTTCTGAAGAGTTTGACGATGAAATTTAGAGGCAACCATAAGCTGTGTGTTTGTTTATGATAAAATTAGGAGATGATGTACAAAGGAACAGACACTGGTACTGGCCGTCTAACTTGCAGCTTTACATTTACAGGCTCTTTTTTGTGGTGAAAAAGGCAAGAAATCCAGTGTATTCTAGTAGCCTCAAATAGCTTCATGGGTAGAGCTTTTCACTCTGTAAAAAAGAGCTTTTGCTCATTGTCAGATCAGTCTCTCAGCTGTTTCTGTTAAAGGATCTTCTCTCTACCTGTTTAGTAACTGTGAATTTTTGTTACTGTAAGAGGAAAAAGCATCTTGCATAGCTGCAAGGCTGTAGCTATTCTCTTCTTCTCCATCTTTTTCTGTATTCTCGGGATGTAGTTTGTGAAATTCCACCCCTCCAACCCCTTTGGCTTAATTTTCTGGAAGGTGCAGACAGCAGCAGAGGGAGGCAATGGGTCACTCTCAATGACTGTATTTTCCCCACTCACTGCTCCTTGCCTCTCCTCACTTCTGTGCAGTGCTGGGGAATTCATCCTCTCTCCCAGCCATACACAGCTCTGGCATTGCTGACCAGGGCTGCTGCAGCACGTGGGACCTCCTGGCAGAGCTGCCCAGAGCAGATTTCTTCTCCTGCCCTTGGGATTTCAGCCTCTCATCTTCCAGAGGTCTGCCAAATGCAGTAGAAACCTTGCTGTACAAACACAGGGGTTTACTTTTTTATTTTTTTTTCCCCCATCCCTGGCTCTTCTGGGGATGGGAGGTGAGGTTTGTGTGGATGCTGAAGAATTTTTGGAGTGGGAATTCAGCTTGGTGGCTTGGGGTATGTTGTTTTTTTGTTATTTTTTTAATCAGTAGCTGGAGGTGTCTCTTCTCTCTAATGGATCCACCATCTTAAGGCTTTTTGGTGACAAGGCTTAAAACTGATTTTTTTAGCTTCCATGAGGGCAAAGATGAAAAGCTGAAAGACAGCTGCTTCTCCAGACTGAACCCTTGGATATTTCTGGATGTTGTTCTTCATTCCCAGCCCTTTCCACAAACACATCTTATATTGTGCCATGGATTGTTCCCATGTGTTTTGAGCCAGAAAATCTCAAAGGCATTTTGTACCTGCTTAAGGAACTTGTTAATACTGGGCTTCTGGGGACAGATGTTCTGAAAAGCTTTTCAATGGTAGATCAAAATTTAAAAAACAAACCCTAAAACCACCCAACTCCAAACCCACCCAAATTGCATAGATTTTGTAATCCAGATTATGAGCAGTTTGCTTCTCCAGGATTTAAACTGGTGCACTGTTAACCCATGATGTGGCTTAAACATGTGTGAGGGAGATAGTGTTGGTATGAGCCTTAGATCTTGGGAAACAAGAGCAAATTCAAATTTAAGCAGCCATGTGAAAGCACTTTAAAAAGAGCAAAGGGCCATGGTAGTAGTGTAGCTGTAATAACCAGGATTGTTTTTCATGGAGGTGCTATAATAATTACTGCTGGGTCTGGTCCGCATCCTTCGTCCATGTATATAAAAAAAAAATAATAAAAAATAACATCCATAGTGGTGGTATTAATGTGTTTGCATCAAAGTAGTGCAAGTCTAGGCTCAGGCACCATCTGCAGACCCTTCTAGAGCACTGGATCACTTCCTGAAGAGAGAATCTTGAAATGTCAGAGGAGCAGCAAGGGGGGAAATAATCCTTTGGGACTTCATTCCTATTATTTTGCTTATGCCTTTTTAATAAATCCCAACAAAGAGCAGCAGAGCACCCAGCTGTAGAGAAGCAGGCAGTGTGTGGTTGGTCAGAGTGTGTGGATTGTGTGTGTGCAATGTATCATTACTGGTCTTTTTGTTTATCCTCTGCCTGTTGTCAAATTCTCCATCTCTCATTGCTTTCCCTGTACATCATAGATGGGGAAATTGCAGGGTGAGTTGCACAAAGCTGCCTTTCTTGTCATTTCTGCTTAAATCTCACGTGATAGTTGGACAGAAGCAGTTTTCACTGCTTGAAGTGAGGGGGAGGTGAAACGGGTGGTGGATTTTGAAAGAAAACTAAATATCCCTGTTTTTCTGCATGCAGGCGGCTTGTGTTTGTGGTGGTGTGGGCAAGGAAGCACCTCATTGTGCAATCTATATCAGATCTATAGTGGAGAGAGCTCGATTTCCTCCCAAGTACAGATTTATCCCCCTTGTCAAGTGAGTTTGGATGGCCCCATGAGTTATAAGCCTCTTCTGATGAAGGGGATTGATTCTGCCTTGACTTGCCAAGCAGAGGCTGTCAGGGGAGCTGCCTGCAGCCCGAGTTGGAGGCGTATTTTGCTTTTCTATTTCTTTCTCTTGCTCCTCTCATTTCAGTGCAATGTTAGGCACAGGGTGGAGGAGTTTCTAAATCACATTAATTGCTTGTGACACCACTCCAGGCTCTTTCCAGAGCTGACCAGCCAGGGCCAGTCATTACCCCTCCAGCACGGCCGGACTGATCTGGGCTTGCATTGCATCCTGAGCCCTTCTCTCGCATGAGAATTGGATAAAAGATAATTTAACTGTGCCTGGGATTTGCTGGCTTGAATGCAGGGGCTGCATCCCTGCCTCCCCTGTGCCATGGCAGCAGGTGGGTCACTCCATGGAGCTGTGTCCCAGCCCGGGGCGTGCAGCTGCAGGGTGCAGATTAGCAAACCCCAGGAAATGGCCGGGCTGTGCTTCCTCCCACTGCATGGCCTCCTCATCACCCTTCCCACAGCAGGAAACATGGACCCTGCTGCCTGGGGTCGAGGTGGATGTGCCCTGTGGGGTACGTGTGGAGCCAGTAAATATGGACAGAATATATCCCTGCTTGTCCCCCCAGCCATCACCTCCCTCACCCTGAGCTGGGAGGGCTGGCTCACGTCTGGTTCCCATCAGGCATTGATCCTGCTGCTGGGGAGCAGGATGGAGATGAAGGAGCCTGAATAAAACATTCAGGCTGCAGGCTAAAAGCAGAAGTGGAGCTGATCTCCATGAGCTCGAGCCCTGAGGAAGCTCCTGACCAGCCCACCCAGTGATGGACCAGTGCCTGCCACATGCTGGGCCAGAGTTGGGTGAGGTCCTTTGAGGAAAGGTCTGGGGGTGACCTGGGGGTCCTCCAGCCACTGTCCCTCAGCCAGACTGTAGGCTGCATCTCTGTGTTAAATGTGTTAGTGCTGGGTTGAAGCTGATCGACCTTCTGGCTACATGTCCTAATTTCTTGGTGTTGTGGCCATGAAAGGGTTTGAGTGTAAGAGGCTGGGAGCAGACAGGCAGAGCCAGAGCAAGCTGGGGACACACAAGTCTGTCCCTCCTGTTGCAGTGGCTGCAAAGGAATTCAACCTCAGGTTTGAGGTTTTGTTTTAAAATAGCACACTTGAGAACAACAGTGAGGAGTGGGATGCTGCAGTATTTGGGGAGAGAGAGGAGCGTTTGTCACGGGTGTTTCACCAGGATGAGCGTGACAGTCACAGAGCTGCATGATAATGGTAAGTAATTTTAAAAATAATAGTTTACTTCCTTGTTGAATTAGATCTCTATGTCCCTGGACTTTGGGCAAGTTCAGGTCTGAGACTGATGTTGTTGCAGAATGTTATATCTCTCATTCATCTCCCCGGGTTGCTGAGCCCCTTCCACCCCTCTGGTCCCTCCCAGGGCCCTGGGGATGCAGGGCTGAGCTCTGGCAGCCCAGCCCTGTGTGGGTAAGGTTACACCAGGCTGGCATTTGTGTCTGCTGGGTTCCAGGGGACAGGGGGTGTCCTGCTGGCTGTGGGGAATGCAGGGAGAATGGTCACCATTGTCTGGCTGGGGATAATGTCTGCACAGTGGCAGTGTCAGCTGGAAGCCTGGCACACAGAGCAGCAGTGTGCACATGGGGCAGTGGGAGAAGCCCTCTGGACAGCTGTCTGTGGGGCTGTTTTCTGGGATGGTCCTTTTCCTTCTGTGTGAAGGTCAGGTGTGCCCAGGGGTGGCAGCTCAGTCTGGCTTTGTGCACAGTATCCAGTGGGATATTTGATGGGAAGGATGGCTGATGAGTTTTGGTTTAGTTGCTTTCATGCGTGTGTGGAAACGAGGGTTTACATGAGGAGAAGGGACAAAGGGAATCTTGCACACATAGCAAAAAAGTGTGGCAAAATTACATTGAAATTGCACTGATTTTCTTTACTGCTATAGCTTTATTGGGCCTGGTAACCTGAGGGAGGTGTATTGGAGAGGTGGCCTTGAAGTCCAACAGAAAAATAATTTATCAGAGAGCTTGAAATTACTTACTAAAAGTTGTCACCTTCATACCCTTCATGCTTTCACCTGTTGTTTTTTGCATCAGTCTTGTAGAATTATTTTTTTTTGCTTTTGTGTGGCTGTGGATACCTGGCACTTTGTCCATTCTCTCTCAATCCTATTCCCTTAAGTCATTTAAAACCTTTGGCAGAAAGGAGCATTGAGCAGTAGACACAGGCAGCACTGGAACAGAATTTGTACGTTGTTGCATGTTTTGAAAAATAGTGATGTTTCTCCCAAAGGGCTGAGCTCTCAAACCTGAATCTGGCATCCCCCTAAATTGGACTCTGCTTTCTCTGGGAACTATAAAACCAGCAAATGTTCAAAACCTTTTGCTAATGGCTTACTGAGTGAAGATCAATAGAGATGCTGAGAGGAGCCAGGCCTGGAGAAAGAACATATAATGCAAGCAGCCTGATTAATTTGCTCTAGAGAATAAAAGCCTTCAGAGATGAGAGGGTATAAAATAGCAGTTACAGACTTCCTATCCACTGAGTAGAAAATGTTAACTTCGGTCTGGTAAAGCATTTCCAGCATTAGTTTTGTAATGACAGAGTATTTTTAGTGTAAGAGGGAATAGTCAGAGTGTGAACAAGGCTTCTGCCACCCAAAGCAACCTTTGCTTCCACTCTTGGTGTCCAGTAAGCATGGGAAAGGAGATGTGTTGACTTCCAAACTAGAGGATGTATGTGCTTCTAATCCTCCCAGTAAGTTAATGATTTCTCTTGTCAGTGCAGGGGTTCAGATAGTCCTGGCTGACTGTAAACAACAATCAGAAGCTCTTTTCTTCCCTTTTTGGCAGTATTTAAAAATACAATTTCCTCAGAAGAAGTGAAGTCATCTCTGCTCTCCTAGTGTCTTGAACTCTCTTTTCTGGGCAACTACACCTGGGGTGGAGCATGTCATGGGTGAGCAGCAGGGTGCTGAAGCTGAGGGTGGGTGGTGAACACAGAAGCCATGAGAACTATGTACCTGCTTCTCAGATGTTCCTAATTCAAAGGACTGCATCCTTCCCAAGCCTAGTGGCTTTCAGATTTGTTCCATTTTTTTCTTCTCAATGGCTCAGGTTAGAGAAAAATCAGTTTTCCAAGAGAAAAGGAGTTTATAGAAGCCTTCTTGTTACACCCTTCTCTTGCCATGATGCCCATGCTCAGGTTGTTGCTGTTGAAGAAGGGAAAACATGAATTTTCTCAAATGGATTTTGGCCAAGAGACTGGAGTTAATGCCCCCTCTCTGCTTACAAAGGTTTCTTAATCACAGGTGTCCAGAACTTCCAACTATTGTCCTGGTGGTACCAGCCAAGGTGTGTGTGGTAGTGGTTAAGTACATCCTGGAGTGATTATCTGGGCTTCCTGCAGGATTCTGCGTTTCTGCTGAAGAAAAATGTTACCCTCAAATAATGTTTTCATGTTTGTTCTCAAGCTACTTAACATGCATGATTTATTTTTAGAGAAAACAATGTCAGCCAGATTTGTACTAATTGTTGGCAACGGTATGTTAGCCCCTCAAATGCTGACAGGGAGACAATGTTTGGTGATTGCAGCCATGCAAAGCTAAAAATGACTTTAATTAAACAATCATGAAGTATACTTTGCAATGTAGGAGTTGAACAGTAGGTTTTTTTGAGTTTTATTTATGTAGTTTTTTCACTCAGATGATTGCAGGTGTTGTGTGACAAATTGGATCTTGTTGTGTTCTGCCTTTAATTATTATTCCTGAATGTATGAAGAAACCTCAAAACTATCATCTCTGAATTGGTGACAATTTCCTCTCCTCACTCTTCCTCCCCCTTTGCTAGCATTGTAGTTACTCTATACTTTAATTGCATTTCTTTGTGGGTTTTGTTTGGGTTTTAAAATTTGCTGTAGGAGGAGTTTTGGTGGCATTTCTTTAGCTGCATTTCGACAGGTTGTTTGGTTGTTTTTTGGGGTTTTTTTTTCTTTGAATGCTTGACTGACAAACAGATTTATTTTTTTTTATTATTTTTAATTTTTTTCCCTTGATTTGTGTGTGAAGGCAGGACAAATGAAGTGCATGCATCACTTTTGAAAGCCACCAGTAATAGTTTCTTCCAAGACCATCAACCAGCTGCCCAAGCCATTAGGATGCTTTGAGGATGCTGTGTGGTAGCTGTATGAGTGGGAACAGTGCTGTAAACCTGCAAAATCAGCCTCTCTTCAGGCTCTATTTGTAATGGCCTCAGGCTCCAGCTCCTTTCAAGATAGAAATCAGCCTCTTCTATCTTTTGCTACAACTGCTGGGATGTTAGTGGTGTGTCAGACAGGCTGCAAAAGAAGGAAAGTGCCTGGCTGCTGCCAGCCTGCTCGTGGCTCTGCCTGCCACCAGCTCTTTTTGTCCAGAACTGAACACCAAAAATGCTTCTTTTCCTGTATTTGCCTTGCTGGCAAAGGACATCAAAGGTGGCCAAACCCTGTAAGAAACCAGGAGCAGAGAGGAGAACTGATGGATGTGGAAGGCTGTGTCTGGCTGCCTCAGCTCTTTGCTGTGCTCTTTCACTTAGGGACAAGTTGCCTGAAAGCCACTGCACCATCACCCAAGCTTTGACTTCCCTGTAGTGGTTTGTGGTCGTGGCTTTTCAGCTGCTGTGCAATGTGGTGTGCTGTACAGCTCTCTAACTTTGCTCTTTTTACAAGTGAGATGGCTGCTTGGCTACATAAATGTAGTGTGTAGTCTGTCTTCTGTATGGCAGTTGAGTAGCAGTTCCTCAGAAGATACTCAGCATTGAATAGATGGATGTTTTGCCAGAGAAGGGGGGGGTTAAAATTGCTGTGGGATGCCTGGCTTCAGCAAAGGGTGTGCACAGCTTGGCCTTTTTGGGCTGCTAAGGCAAGGAGCAGTGCAGCTCTGGTCACCCTCACTTAGTGTTTAAGGTGATCTTCACACTCCTGGCTGAAAATTCAGTGTAAAGTAGCTGTGAAAGGGTAACTGTGTATGGAGGGCTGGGCTCTGTGACTGTGAAATTGTTAGGTGATGCTGCTAAGACTCTGCCTTGAAAAACTTGGAAGAGAATAAACTGGTATTACTGGAGGCCAACTAAGTGGAGGACACCCATGATACAGCTGATCATCATGTCTGACTAGTCTTGTATATGTGCAATGGATTTATCTGGTCATTCTTTTGAATTTTATTTTCCATGCCTTTATTTCTTTTTTCCTCCAATCAAAATATTTTCAGTGCTGAGATGGCTTTTGTGTTTTGTTCTTTAACTTCATGTTAAAATCTTGTTTACCTGGCTCACAAGGAGTGTGAAGGATGCTTTGCTGAGCAGTGGACTGGTGCAGAGGAACTCCCCAGTGTTTTGCACTCTCTCTGGCTCAGGGATGTTCTAAAATTCCCAAGAGCCTGGTTTGACCTTTGGAGTCAGAGGAACATTTGCTGTCTGAGAGAACACAAATAGTTGCTGTGCAGTCAGAGGAATTACCAACTGACTAATTTGGAAATGTGCTTAGGAACCATGTGGTTTATTGTCAAGTTTCATTATAATTTCAAAAATCTTAATAAGGAAGTTTGAAAACTAAACAAAAAACAAACAAAAAAACCACCCCAAAGCCCCAGCACACTCAGGAATGATAAATGTTCTCCAAAGTAATATTACTAAATTTAATTTTATTTTTCTTCAAGTTTGTCTGTGCTTGTAGAAGTTGATACTAAAGACTATAGAAAGGTTCTTGCTAATCCTGTGATGCTATTGATGGCAATTGTAGTAAATTAATTTTAAGAAATACCCAATTATGATTCTGTTGCACTTATGCACTATTGGAATACAGCTGTTATTTGGAAAGAAACACACCTCTTTTCTTTTGCTCTATGGAATAATGAAGCATATGGAGTTCCTTTTTCATTGTTTTCCTTTTTTCTTTTCCTTGAGAAATCAATTATATATTTTATGTGATGCCAGAATAAACAGTGCATTCCAGAGCAAAGAGCATCACAGCTTGACTGTGATTCCAGTGTTGCATCTTGTCTACCTTAAAATCTCCAGCCTTTTTAGAACCACTTAGAATTAATTACTGGGCTTTAAACTCTCCTTCTCTGGCTCTTGCCTGCAGTAGCCAGGCACAGAAAAGAGAACTCGGAGATAAATAAGTGGTGTTGCATTGCTTTCTCTGGTTTGAAGACATCTTTTTTCTCCTTCATTTATAGCCTTTCAAGTGGAATTGCCTATTGAAATGTGACTGTTGGTGTTGAATCAAGTGGCAGGGCTCCACGAGGCTTCAGAGCACTGTGCAGTGACAGTGCAGAGGAAATTAGGTGTTTCAAAGAACTGAACAAATTAGAAGGCAGGCAGTGCTTCTTATAGCATAGTAAAATAGCAGAGTTTTAAAGGGCCTTTGAACTTACTTTTTGGTGGCTGGGTCAGAAACATGCTGTTTAGCTTGACAAAAAGCATTCTTTGCCTTCTTGTTTGCTTGTGTTTGAGAGGAAGCAAGAAAGGAAATTTTATATAAAAGCAAGCTGGACCAAAACCTTAAACAAGCTGGATTTTTTGAGGTTTGTTAAATGTCCTTTTAACATTGTTAGCATTGGTCATATACTTCCTAATTCTTGCTTTGCTGGGGTGCTTATTAAAGCTTTTTACCAGCCCCAGCTGAAAGCACTTGGGTGTGTGCTGTCTTTTTTCCAGCAGGTAACTGTATTTACCTAATGTCTTTAGAGCATCTTCATCACATTTTTTTAGTTCATTATTGAACTAAGGGGAGAGCATCAGAGGGACAGTGACAGTACCTATGGCAAGGGCAATGCTTACAGGGGGATGTTGCTGTGTACCTGTTTTAACCTTTCTTCCCCCTCCTCCCATCTTTCTACTGAGATACTGTGGCCATCTTTGATCCAACGAACAGACATTATTTTCATTCTCGACTGTGAGAAACTGCTCCAATTTTAGTAAGGCACTGGGTAGAAACACACTAAAAAGCGACTTGGTTGGAGGAAATGTAGCATATCCCAATTAGCCAGAAGAGGCAAGAAGAAAAACATTGAGAGCAAACCCAAGCAAGCAGCCAGGAAAGCCGGCACTGTTTATTTTTGGCAGGAGCTGCTGAATGGAAGCTGCTTGTAGTTAATGCTGTCGGTGGCAAGATGCAGCCTGGGTCAGGTTACAGCTCTGATTCAGTGACCAGTAAATGGTTTTCCTCCTTCTCTCTCCCTCTTTCCTTCCTTCTCTCCCTTTTGTATAGACCTTTGCAGACCTTCTCTGTTCCTGGGTGCCCTAGGAGGAGGGTACTGGGGTGGTGAAGTCATTTCCAGCAGCTGAGTAGCTACTGCAGGTTGAAGAGGGGTCTGAGTATGTCTGTTGTATGCTCCTGACACTGAGAAAACTGCTTGTATTTCAAACCATTGGAGCTGTCAGCTTTACAGGGAGAGCCAGGCTGGGCCAGTACAGTGAACTGGGCCTGTGCTGTGTTGGCAATGAGGGTTAGGATCCTCTGAAATGGGTTCTAGCAGCAGCTTTATGGTGCTGGATGGCCTCTGGGATCCAGGGTCTATGCCCAGATCCTGGCCAGGCAGATAGGAAATAAACATGTGTACAGTGTGTTAAATAGATCGTGTCTTATAATGCCAGAGTTTGATCCCAGCAGTGTGTAGCAATAAAGACTTTTGATATGAATGAAATACCCTGTTGAAAGATAAATAGAGGAATTCCTTAAAAAACAATTGGGAGATTGTTGGAAGACATAAAATGCATTTGCAGGTGAGTGGAAGAGCCCTTTCCTTTCCCTACGTGGGTCCTCTCCCATCGGTGTCTTTCACCCCTCTGTTATCTGTGTTGCCTGTTTGCTTTCCATGGGGCACAATTAAAACCAGGAACTGATGAAAGAGCTTTCATCCCATGCCAGAGCCAGTGAGAAAGGGATTTGGGAAGCTCATACTTCCTTTTTCACATCAGAAAGTGAGGCCTGGATATCTGCTCTGCACAGGGTAGGATTTTTTCCATTTTTGCATCAGGCTCGAATGTGCTGGGTTTGGGTTGTCGATTAAGCTCTTTTCCACCCAAGTTTGCAGTTTTCTGTCCAATTTTGAAGCATGCTGGTGCAGAGGGAAGGGTATCTCAGGATGTCTAGGGTAGCACTGCACCAGGAAAGGTTCTCAGTACCTTTTGCTGTAATTGTTAAAATTGGCCAAATCTTGGGTAGCCTTCTAAGTACAGCCAGAAGCCTGGGCAAGTCTAAATCCTAAAATAGGCAGTGAAGCTGTCACATCTCATCACATTGGGAGAAAAGCTCTTTTCCTGTGGAGCCATCTGAAGATGGCTTTATTCTCAGTGGCAAAGTCTCACTTTTTAGGATACTGAGTTTGGGGTTGCAAGGGGGTCCCTTAGCCCAGTTGCACTGGGGGTGCAGTGGGGACAGCTGAGCTTGTGCAGGCTGGGCTGGGAGAGGACTTGACACTGTTGTGTGTTAGTGTCATGCCAAAAGGACTTGACCTCCAGGACAAGGTCTCTAAAATTGCCACAGGATGCAGTGAATTTCAAAGTTGCTTTTTGTTTGCTCTTCTCTGGAATCTTAACAGGAGATAAAAGTCAAACTAAAAAAATAAAAAAACAAACAAAACCTCAACAAGAATAAACAGACAATAATCCTCCCAAATGGAAGAAAACAAAAAAAACCTAATCACCCACAAGTACCAAAAATCCTAAAACAATTTAAAATTAAGTTTCCTTCCTGTCTCCCCTCCCTTTCTTTCAAGGAAGAAAAAACCTAGGCATATTTTTTTTCTGCAGAGAGACTTGCTCCTCTCAACCCAGAATATGGACTAGAAGTTGAAATAAAATTTTTGCAAAGTAAATACTCTTAGTCTTCCAGTGCAACCACTTTAAATACTTGTATTCCCCATTTTGGAATTCCTGGGTTGAAGAAGCAAAGAAAATTCCCCCACCAACTTCTGAAAGTGAGCAGTGCTGTACAACCTAGCCCACAGCCGGGTGGTTTTATTTTTACCTTTTGCTACAGTGTTCCAGTTCATTACCACAGATTTGGGAAGTTTTAAATCCAGACAACAAACACTTGCTAATTGGAGTTAATGGATAGCTTGTTGCAGCTGTAATCTTCTGTTATGCTTTAACAGCTTTAAAAAAAATACCCACATCTTAAAAGAGTCGCTTTTTGTGTGGCAGAACTATTGGAAAATTGGTCATGTCTTGGCAGGGTAGATCCATGTTATTTTTCTCTCTCTTCCCTCCAAATCAATTATTATAACTAGTTTTCTCCTTATGGTTCTCGTTTTTGGCAACTGCACAAGAGTTCAGATATGAAATACAGCATTTACATTTCTGTCCCAAAGTGCAAGATTGAGGTGCATTGGCTGTAGGGTTGGAGAGCTCTGCTGCATTTTTCATATTCCCATTCAGTGAAAGGCAGAGATTAGCTGTAGCTCAGTCATCCTGCAACATTTCTGGAAGTAACTGAAAATCCATCTAATTGCTAAGCCAAAAACTAATAAAAAGCACATATGTGCAACTCTTACAAAGCAAAGCAGCTAAAGATTGGAAGGCTATTGTAATCTTATCTCAGTGAGGAAAAAAAATTAAGGATTTATTTGGCTCAAGTTATTCTCTTTGTCTGCTTAGCTTTGTGTGATGAGAATCAATAATGACCTCTTCATACAAAGCTGCTGTTTGATTAAATTCTTTCCTTTTTTCGTTTTTTGGATGCTCACTTGTGTTGCTGGGATGGACTCTGGGTAGCCAGGATGGATGAACTCCATCAGCCTACCTGGCTGAGAAACCCTGGTACCTGGCACTGAACCTGGGCTTTCAGAACTTCTGCTCTTGGGTTTTAGCAGCCCTGAGAAAGCTGCAGTGTGCAGGGAGGGTGCTGTGTGCTCTGCACTGCCAGGACCTCTCCTTCAGCCCTCCCAGACCTCATGCCAGGGCTGAGCTTTTGCTGCCTTGGGTTACTCTCAATATTCATCTTTTTTAATGATTTCTTTTTGATGATAGTCACACCTGTTTAACACATATATTGCTGACTGAAACTTCTCTGGTTGTAAACTAAAGGAAGGAAGGATAGAGAGTAAATAAATATGTTGGTGCTTCCATTGGTATCTTATCCAATACCCATACTCAGGGCAGAGATGAGGTTCAGTAGTAGCTGCTCACTGAGTTGATAACTTCATTCAGATTTGGCAGTGCCCTCCATCACTGGGGAGCCTGAACACTAACATAAGGATTTAAATATTGAAACAATTGCCCTTTACTCCTGGAAAAAAATCTTGAATTATTTCCTTTTTAGAGGTAACCTGTGGAAGCTCTGGATGGAAATGTTTAGTGTCTGTTTCTGGAAAATCCAGCGTGCTGAGCAGTAAGGATTTGTTCCTTGCAAAGCATCTGCTGGAAAAGCTGAAGAAATGTGTTGGAGACACTTGTGAAAGGGTCTCTGCTCCTAGCTGGGCACATGAATGTTCATATACTGAAGACCTGAGTTTAATGTTTAATAAGCAGATGTAACTCTTGAGAAGGCAGATGTACTACTTTTAGTTCAGTCATGCAGAGATTTCTTGCATGTTTACAGTTAAGGAAATGGGAAGTCCCATGGGAAGTTGGGGGAAGTACTTGGAAACTGCTGCAGCTCTCTGCTGGATCAAGGCTAATGATGTAATGATGTGGTTTTTTTGTTTTTGTTTTTGTTTTTTTTTTTACCTTTGAACTACTATTTTGTTAGCAAAAACTTCCAAATCTGTATGAAAACCATACAGCAGCACTTCTAGTTGATTTCTTATTCACAAAGACCTGGAACCATTTCTAGATTTTCCAGTAAGCTGTTGAAATGGGTCTCATTTCAGAGTTGCTTACTAGTGAGACCAACCTAGAGTTGGATTTACCCTGAATTGGAATGGACCACCACTGTGTCCCTGCAACACCTGAGCTCAGTCCCTCAGGGTGCAGCCCAGTTACCTGCTCTCCTGTGCTGTACTGAGGCTCATCCCTGGGCTTCTCTGCACCTTCCATCTGTGCCAAGTCTGGAGTTGCCCCATCCCACTGCCTAAAGCCCCAGTGCAGCCCTTGAGAGGGATCAGCTTGGAACATCAGCTTGCTTTTTTTTAATTTTTTCTTTTCCATATACTGCATTTATTCTAGGAAGAAGAATAAACCATTCTGTGACTGTATTATCTCCTACAAATGAGGCTGCATAATCTTTTTGTTCCCTTCAGTGATCTTCACCCACTCTGTGGAGCAGATGGGAGATTGCCCAGCAAGGCTGGATCAGGGTTTGTGCTGGCCACTGCTCAAAGCACTTCAGAGCCTTTTTTGAAAGTGGAATTAAGACTTGAAGGACTGGTGTAGTTTGTTGGCAGAAAACCACACTGACGTACTGCGTTTTCTGTGAGCACCTTACCTCATTTCTTTAGCAGAGGTTCCAGTTCTGGAGCAGTGAACCCTGATGAACTTGAGCTTTCTCTGGTTTCTTGGTTTTAGGGTTACGTGCCGTAGCTGTAGAGACAGAGGTGTCTGAGAGCCACTCGAGGAGCAAAACACTGACTTCGTCATCGGGTCTTGAATTCAAAGCAGTGTGTGTTGCCCTGAAACACTGCTCTGGGATCTGCTTGGAGTCAAAAGCAGATTGCAGTCAGCTATTAGAGCTGAAATAAGGAGGAGCAGTGATTTTTCATTTGCAGCGGGTAAAATAAAGTGTCAGCAACTCTTAGGTTCTTGTGTTCTTTTGTTATTTTGGGGGTTTGTGTGTGTGTGTTTTCTTTTGGTGCCAATGTTCTGGAAAAGGAGGAGGGAGCATTAATAATAGAGGAACTGCCCCAGGTTTGCTTTCAACTAAGTTGTTTATAAAAGACATCATACTACAGGCAGTTGATAAAATTTGTTTGGGAAAACAGAGGGTGCTGAACTAAGGTAGAAGAGTCCAGCTGTTTGTTTAAACTTGTCAAGCAGTGCTTCACAGCTGTGGCCAAGTCCAGGGTTTGATGGTGAAGATGGGGACAACTCCTCCCCTAAGGAGCCCACAGTCCATGTTGTAACCTGATGGTCCTGCCCTTGCTTCCAGAAGGAGAAGAGGGCATGGGACTCCTGGAAGTGAATTGTCTGCCACTGCAGGTTGAACTTGATGTTGTGATTTTCCTGCCTACCTACGTGGTGCACAACTAGAGGGGATTTGGACTTCTGAATATATTTTTTACCAGTTGCATTGTTTTTGCAACAAAATCTTGGCAGCCTCTCAGAGGCATAGTGGATGAGGATTTTGTGTATCTGACTCCTTCAGACTTGTTTTGAAACCTGCTGCTTTTGAAAGTGTGTCTGAGGTGCAAGGCAGTAAAACATGTCTTGCAGTGAGGGTTGTTTCCCTCCCACCTGCCTCTGAACAGGTTGGGTTTGATGGCTGAGGAAATGACAGTCTGACTGGTCTGTAAGGGCAGTGGGGTCCAAGCCCTTTCTGTTAAATCTCTGTTTCTAATATTTTCTGAAGTTCTTGAATTCAGTCCAACACTCATTTCCTAGTTTGTCAGGAAATTGTTTTGCTGCTTTATTGAATGAACTGCAAAATTATCCCGAGGAGGCGGAGATGTCTTAAAACATTGCTGAGACTTTCCTTAGCTTCTGGTGCCTGGTAAAACGGTGATCAAAGGTGTCACTGGAGCTTTTTTTTTCTATCCTTATTGCTTTCAGTAATGATATTTTATTGATTCACAGGCAAGTGGCAAATACTAGGTTGAAGTTAATCAATAGATGCCCAGCAAGTATCTCCCTATCCATAGCAGCAGGAGGATGGAAAGAACTTTGGGGCCATCAAACACTTGAGTACAAGAGAGGAAAAAAATGTTGTGAAGTTGTTCTTCCTCAGAGATTTGGTGGAAGGTTTATGACCTGGGTTGATGATCTTCCTCTCAAGCCTCCTGGGCTGTTGTTTTGATCTTGGGTTGTGGCTAGCTTTGGTGTTGGCCTTTTGGAGAATGGTTTCTTTTGGATGTGAGTCTGACCTTCCACCTCTATGGCCAAAGAATGAAAAACAGCCTATGAGGGATTTCACATTTTACATCAGTATAAATGACTTTAAATTCACACTGCTATGGAAACAAGATTTCTTAGTTTTCCTCTCCTTTCATGGGTCATGCTTGGTATTTACTTTATTATGTGTTCTCTGATAGTGTCCCACCCTCTTGCTCCATAACTTGTTTTCCTGGAGGCTGAACCTGCCTCTAGTTGAAAATATTGCCAAGCAAAAATTAAATAGCTGGCTCAGATTAACTGCTAGAAAATATTTCTACTAAATCTGTGTAGGAGGATAGAAAGGGAGAGGCTGTATCCTGGCTGCAGAATAATGCAGAAATCATAAGATAAGTAACTTCCAGTAAGTAGTAAACTTTTTCACTAAGCTGATATTAAAAAATGTGGAAAAGTGACAAAATAATAGTGCACTTCTAGAGTTGAACTCCATCTCTGCATTGGCCAGGCTTCTGCTGTGCCTGCCAATGCCCAGACTTTGTATAATAGATGCTTTCTTAAAATAAAGCTGTATTGAAAACCAGTGAGAGGCTTTAGTGATACTAAACCCCCACCCAGATATGAAATGCTCAAAGGGTTTTTGTTTTTGTGCTTGTTTTGTTTTGGTTTTTCTCCCTCTTTTTGGTAAAACTGTAAATGTGATTGGGGAAGACAGAGAAGGGCTTGGAACTTCATTGTGTTTGTTTTTGTTTTTTGAAACTCACAGATTTTTAATGTGTTATTGCTGAAGTGAAAGTGGTACCTCTGAAGCAATCCTGGGGAGCTGGGGAAAGGTCCATCCCCTTTGGGATTGTGTAGCACTCCAGATCAATACTCAAGGCCAGTGCCAGCAGCCTTTTCCAGCAGCCTTTTAGGGGAAATCCTGATGAGGACAGCCCCAATATCCTGCACCAAAACCCCTCCAGAGGCCGTGAGCAGTCTGCACAGAAATGTCCCCTTTGAGATGCCAATGTCTGATCAGAGCCACAAGCAGCTGTGTAAAAAAAACAAAAACAAAACAAACCCAAAACCAGTTAATTTACCCAATTCTTGCTGAAGGGATTGCTTTTGTTTTTGATGTATGACTTGATGGACACCTTGGGGAGGGTGTGAAATCCCCTTCTGACAGCAGTTTTGGAGCATGAGGGAATGAACTTTGCATGGAGGCTCATGGCCTGTGCAGTGAAGCAAAGGCAGATTACATCCCTGGAGCCAGAGGCAGAGGAAACAATCATGAAATAGAAGCTTTAGCTGATTAGATAATACATTGTTGGATTTTTTTTTTTGCCACAAACATAGCTCATTCTGGGCTTGCTGGCTCATAGCATCCCCCTCCTCTCTGTGTCTCCTTCCTTCCCCTGGAGTGGGAGAAGAGACCCTGCTCTGTGGCTGTACCAGGCTGTCCTGCTTATCTGAAATATTCCTGTTTCTAAAGCAGTCCAGCAATCCAAAAGCATGTGTGGTAGCTTTGCCTGGTGGTATTGCTGTAGGTAACAGTTCTCTCTAGGCTTATCTCTATCCTCTCTAAGCAGGGACGTGTCAGACCTTAATTCCCTTTGGTCTGTGTCACTGAACCTCAGCATCTCATTTTATCCCCTTATACAGAGCCTTAAGAATGACAGAGCCTGAGTGCTGCAGGAGTGCTGGGGCTGGGCAGGAGTGGTGCTCCAGGAGGATCTGCCTGAGCCTCTGATGTGGATTTCTGGCAATTCTTTTCTGTCAATGGGTTCCTGCTCTGGCTCTTCAGGCTCCTGTCTGAGCTGAGCCCTGCTGCTCATTCTCCATGAATAAAGAGCTGCTGGGTTGCTTCTGGGATCCTTAATGCAGTGCTAGGAGCAGTCTGATTTGTCTGGAGTCTCTTCAAATAATTCCTCAAACTTTAAGCAAGTCTGAGTGCAAATATCATGATGAAGGAGTCTCACATGGTACCCAGAGCCCAGGTTCATGCTTTAGCTTCTGCAAGATGATTCAAAGGAAAGAGGGGTGTGTGTATGTATATATATAAATGCACATACATACACCTATATATTTATATTTTTTTTTTTGCTATGGGTCTGGTGGGATGTGGATGTCCCAGGTGTCTGGGGATGCTGCAGAACTCACCTTGGTCCAGTGCTGGCAAAGGTGCAGGAGGAGATTTGTGAAGTTGCTGCCTGAGCTGGTGTGTGAAGCGTTCCAGATAAGTGGGTCTGGGGGCTGTGATGAAGAGAAACATTTTTTTTTCCTTACCTTTTTTTCAACTTTAAAATGAGCTGGGTTTCACAGAAAGCTTTGCAGTTTGGAGCTGAGCTGAACATCTTGTGCAGGGGGTTGTGTTCCTCCTGCTGCAAGGGGAGGGAAATTCCCATTCTAGGGGTTAATTGTTCGGTGGGGTTAATAGCTCCAGCTATCAGCTCACTTGACCTGGTGGTCTGAGCAGCTGCCATTCAGGGTGTAAATGAACTTCTCACCTTCAAAGAGCCATAATATGAGTTTATACAGAAAATTACTGGATCTAGGCTTATTCTGCTCAGAATACATTCTGTGGGGCTGATGAGGAGGGAGTTGAGACATTTCAACAAGGTGCCCTTTCATCAGCCCAGGCATCACAGATTTTTTAATTCAACCACTAAGGAATGTAGGAGGGATTTCAAAATCTTCTTTTTTTACTGATACAAAGCCCAGTAAAAATTCAGTGAGAAGGCATGCTTGCTCGTCCCCCAACAGTGAGACACACATTCAGACCTCTTGTTGCTGCTTGAGGTCTGTAAAACCTATAGAATGTAAGTTGAGTTGTAATAAGAATGAGGCTTTTCCAGACATGCTCAAGAAATACAAAATATATCTTCTTTTTCTGTTTGGTGGCTTGGGTAGCCAGCTCATACGTATCTGATGGAAGTAAGTGTATTTATTGTGATTATATCAGATTTCTTCTTTGCTTGAACTCTGTAGTAGGAAGGACAGGCACGTTTCCTATTCTCCTTTCTCTTCATCCTGATGGGGAAAACTTTATGCAAACTAATCCAAGACACAAATACTCTTTTCTCAGACTGAGAAGCTAGGTCAGCACAGATGATAAAAATAATAATTAAAAAATAATAACAATTACAGTGCAAGGTCTGGCACAGTCAGAATTACAGAGTGCTTAGTAAAGGGCATTGCAGTGGGAGAGGCTTTAAAGATCAAGTTCAGTTCCAGGTCAGAGATGTTTTGGGGCTTCCTTTGACCCATGGAGCAGTTCACAGTGGTGGATTTCCTGCATCTGCCTTGCCCTCACTGTCTGTGTGCTGCTGGGTTGGTGTTCTCTCTGTAATAAAATACTTGGTCATAGAAATCTGTACAGAAGCACCACTGCAGTGCTGGTGTGGACCTGGCAGACCTTGGCTACCCTGACTTGATTTTTTTTTTGTTAGTGTTGTCAGAAGGCTGAAAGATAAAAAGAGTCACTAATATCTCCTGCGGCACTGGCCAAAGCCCAAGAGAGGGAAACTAGAGGCACACACAAATGTTGTAGTTAAACACTTAATAGGATTTGGGAGAATTTTTTTTTTCTCCAGATCGGTTCCCTTAATTTCAGTGAAGTTAAAAGCAATTAGGGCAGAAGTTCTGACTTAGAGACTGAAATTTCAAGTTTAAACCAAGTTCCAGATAGCTTTCAAGGTCAGTATGTGGTAGCATGCTATGAAATTTAATTGATATTTTTCTTCCCTAAAGCATTGACATATTAGTAGGCAGCTCATCACTTGCACAGTATTCCCTTGAACATCATTAGATTTAACCTGGGACACTATCTCTGAAAGGCTGAGACTCAAATTTAAACACTTTCTTTTTCCAGAAATAAGTGATAGGTTCTTCCTAATGTTTCCTAAATTACGTAAGCACAGTGAGAAATAGAGAAGGAAAACGGATTTGAGTGTGGGAGTGGGCACACATAATATTGAGCAGAAGTGTTTTAGAAGGAAAAAGATCAGGGAGCTGAAATAAAAGCAGAGTTCAAATTCATAAACATTGATAATCTAGAAGTTATTTTATGTTAAAATATTTTAATGTAAAATTGTCACTGCTGTGCTTTACAGATGGACAAAGTCCATAGAGAACAGTCCCAAGAGGTATTAACAAACGTATAGAGAACAAACACCATTCGTCCTCAAAAGAGCACATTTTGGGGGATCATTTGTTTCACTTAGAGGTAAAAGTGCTTGCCCTCTTCAGGGATTTGGACTGCTTTCAAGTTTTACACTGATCATTTAAGCAAGACATTCCAGATTATTAATCACCTTATACAAGTCCAAGTTTTTCATAGTTAATGAGATTTTTCCAGAATGGACAGTACCTGAATTGTGCATTTAGTGTAATAACATACAATAACAGAAAAATGATGCGTGAGCCAAGTGTTATGTGATTCCTATGCTGGACTCTGTCCTATTTATTCTTGGCAAGAGCTCATGTACCATAAGGGAGCGGTGATGCTTCCAGAAATCTGTGGCACGTGATGTGTTTTTCTTCGCTGAGGCATGAGGCAATGTGCCATGAAATGTCAGCTCCCTCTCCATTTCATAAGTGAGTTTCTTCCTTCAACAGAGACAGCAGAATTTTGATGAGGCAGGTGAAATTGTTGGGAGGAGCATCCCGTGCCCCTTTCCAAATGCAGGTCGAGGTTTTGTGTGGGTAATCAAATCCGTGATGTAATTTGTATTTATGTTACAAACCAAGGTGAGCAAAACCCCTGCCAGGAACCTGAGAGCAGAGGGGTTTTATTTTCTTCCACAGCCAAGCAAAAGGAACAATATCTCTTTTATGTTGATAGCCAGGATTAAATTATTCTGGGGCTCATTATTAAATGAAGCATATGATTAAATATTGAAATGAAGCCTATTATTTTTCATATCTGCATTGGAATGAGGAAAGGAAAAAAAATAACCCATACAAATGAGTCAGTTCCTCTACCAAAGCAGTGGGGGAGAAGGGAGCTGTTTCCATACAGACATTGACTCCTACATTTGGAGCATGGTGTGGAGAAAATGTTTCTGTGGAATTGGGGAGAGCACCCATTAGTTACTGCACATCATGGCAAAGCAGGTGGGAAGCTGCATCATGAAGCCCATCAGTGCTGGGCATGATGCTCAAGGAGCTGGTGCTTTTCTGAAGGGAACCCTGTCCCTGGGAGCATGAGGGATAATGATATCCCAAAAGGCCCAATTTTTGCCTGCTGACTTACGTACCTGTATGCATCTGACAGCAGATGCTGGCTCCAAACATACACGTGGGTGGATAAATACAGGAATATTCTGTTGCTGCTGTGGTAGGTTGGAGAGATCCCAGGGAGGTTAGAGCTAAATATGCTTGACAGGGTTGTGTTTGGCTGCCCCAAAGAGCTGACCCCCAAGGGTCTGCAAAGCAAAAGCAAAGGACAAAAAAGAGAAGATTATTAACCCTGTAGTGCAGGAGCTGTGCTTTAGGTCCTTTTTTGCAGGTACAGTTTTAAAAAGACGCATGAAAGGCTTCCCAGAGGTTTGAGCCCACCCCCTTGTTTGGGGCATGAATGCATATATGTGCACATAAACAAACAAAAAAATCTCCAAGAAATAGTGTAGCATATTTCTGCTTTCTGCTGAGAGTGAATGTACTCTGCTTGCAGGCAGAGGTGAAGAGCAAAGTTGATAGAAGTGGTGTTTCCAGAGAGTTACCAATATAATAAAGAATAGATACAGGGAGGGCAAGTGGATGTCAGGCATGATTCTTGGTCTGTTTAGATTTATAAACCAGTCTGATGGGGAACTTGACCAAAAAGGACTCTTCTGGACACAAAGCGATGTTTTGGCAGTTTGTGTGTTTCCAGACCTCTTTATAAAACTTGTTTATTTCAGAGATCTTTGTTAAACAAGAAAATAAAAGTCAGTGAGGAATGGATTGGATGGCAGGTGGGTTACGTTATCAGCACTTCTTAATGGCAGTGCTCTGTCTTGCCTGGCTTAGTTTGGCTTCTGCATTTGCTTCTGTGATAAGGTGGTTAAAGCAGAATTATCCTTTTTCTCCTCAGTGAAACTAGAAACTTTTAATTGATTTTCCTGACATGCCCACAGTTCCTGAGGAGTTTCCCCTGTGCAATTAATGGTCTTTTTCACATGATTAAAGAATAAGGATTTGAAGTGGCAGAGGAAATTTGCAGATCAGAAGTTGTCTGATTTGAAATTCATGCTGGGTTGAGCTGTACGTGAGAGCTTGCAGCATAAGCTGAGTGAACTGAAAAACTTGGAATAACCTTCATCTCCAGAGGTGTTTCCCTCTTGGCTGTGCTTCCCTCCTGACTCCCAGCAGCTGGGGTTAGATGGGAGAGTGGATGAGAAACCTCATCTTTTTTTCAGAGGTTAGAAAAGTCAAACTGTCTTGACTCCAGCCATAGTAAAGAGCATGAATAGCTGCTTCTTACAAATAACATCCTCCTTGTTTTGTTGTCTGGTTTTTTTTTTTCTGTCAAGTCTTGGAGGTGTGATTTTGTCTGCTGTTGGCTCAGATCTTTTGATTTCACTCACTTCATCACTGTCCTTTCCCATGCCTTAGTGTCTACCCTGTCTTTCTACAGCCTTCTTGCTTGTGCCCTTCCCCAAAATGGGGAGGAGCCCCCCTTATCATCACCAGGATGATTTCAGTAATGAATCAAGCTGTATTAATTGCATGAAAAACATAAGAGTTAGTAGCACAGCAATAGGTGTGTTTGGTAGGGCTTCTTTTGCAGCCATGGTGTATTAAAGTGTACTGCAGATCTTGCACAGTTTGTTGCTTGTTTGGTAAACTTTCTGGTACAACTATTGAAAGTATTTGGTTTATTGCTGCATTGATGGTGCTATTAATAGCCTAACTTGGTAGGAACGAGATGATGCAGAAGTGCAGATAGGCCTTACCCAGGCTCCATTTTGTTATTTTTATTAGTGACAGATGTATTTTGTTGGCATACTGTCCCACACAGCTGAATTGCATAAAAACTCCTCATGCTCTTGGAACTATACCTAAAAAAAAGATAGAAATAAAAATGCTCGGACTGTAGAGCTGACTTTTAGTTGGAGTCCGATGGGGTTTTTTTGTGTGTGTGTGTAATCACTTAAAAGTTTATCCCTGACTTGCTGAGCAGTGTTTATAAATCAGATTTCAATAAAGTTTGCAGTGTCAATAAACCTCACAAATGACTTGGCAGTCAGCTTTGGAAGTGTCACTGGGCAAAGTACAGGCACGGCCCTTCTTGCGTCACGAACACGACTGAAATCTCCATTTAGACAGGTGTGTGGAGCTGCAGTGTTCTGTGTGTTTTTCAATGTCTGGGATTTCTTCAATCCTTGGGACCTCACAGACCTTTCAGGGCTGTGCTGATTTACATCCTTAAATAAGAAAACCTGCCATGTGCTGATAGCATTGATTCCAAACTGGCAACTACCGGAGCAGATCAAATACACCAGGGATGCTTCCATCTTCCAGAAATTAAAGCTTTCTTTTTAGAAATGTGGAAATGCCAGTCCATTTATTTTGTCCTCTTGACAGTTGTTATTAAAGCCTACTTATTTCTTGTGGTCTCAATTCTTTACAATTTTGATATTTTAATGCTCAGGAAGTCTACATAAAAAATCCCACTCACCCTAGAAGTTACTGACATACCTAAAAACTTGTTTTGGGGGTGACTGAAGTTTGTTTCTGCTGCATCTGTTGCCAAAATGTCCAATGACACTACCATTAAGAGTGCTGAACTTGCCACTTGCTTGAAGACTCAGGCAGACAGCATTGTGTTGCTTACACTTCAGCTTCTCCTTCTGAGGTTTTTGTAAGTAGAACCAGAATGTTTTTACTTATGTGCTAGCACCATTTCTAGGTGGAAAATGTTGTGAAAAGAAGTCCTTTTATCCAAGTCTGCAGCGGGGATTTCCTAAGCATGTGTAAGCCTGAGTCAGGAAGCTATAAAGGGGAAGGTCTGGAAGATAAGATCCTTTTGCTCCTATTAATGTTTAGAGGATGCTTCCCAAGATGCTTGCAGCAAAGAGCACCATGGATTTTATTTTAAAGCAATGTCACAATTAAGTTCATTGCTCAACTGAAATACCTCTGTGCTAAATCAAACTAAACACAATTTATTTTCCTTCTGTTTCTGTGTTGCTGGTTTGATCTCTAGCTAATAAAGATCCACAGAAATCTTCCACCATTTTAAATTATAGGAGCTGGCTGGTTAGATTTTGGCTGTGGAATTAACAGGTGAGCAGTTTTACAGTAGTAATGCACTGGTCAAATGCAGGAGTGAGTTGTGTGCCTCTGTATCAAGCAGAAAGCAAGGTGCAAGTAGTTCTTCAGCACGTGCCTGCAGTTTTCCCTGCTCAAAACGTGGCTTTGTACTTCTCTTGGGTTCCACATTTTTGGTTTTGGTGTTAAACTTTCCTTCTCTTGTGACACTTGCATTTCAATTACTAATACTCCTTATTCCTTGCTTACCTTTGTCTGAGGAGTCCCTTTCTTTCCAGGCATAACTCCCCATCTGCTTTGCAGTTGTCCCTCTGGTGTGGAACCCGTTCAGCTGGTGGGAGTGATTAATGACTGCACCAAGTGTGCTTCTCTAAACTCTTATTTTTTCTGGCATCCCTGCACAAATTGAAAGGCTGAGGGGTCTGGCAGGCCTCAGGACGGCAGCTTTTCACTTTGCTACATTGCCTGTCACAACTCATCCTCCCAAAACTTCCCTGTATTTCTTGGAGCAATAACACTGGGCTTATCTGAAATGCTGTGATAATGCAGAAGGGAAGAGTTGGAGCTGGTTGGGATGTGGGTGGCTCTGCTTAGCCAGGAAAGCAGAGGAGCTCAGCACAGGGAGAAGGATCCCCCCCTGCTTATCTGTTCCAAAAGTGTTTTTTATATGGCATTGCAGCTTTCTCCTTTCCCAAAAAGTTAGGGGAAGGAGAGGTCTGAAATCCTGTGTTCCTACACCCTGCTTTCAAAACTGTCAGAATCTGTTTCGCCTTCATGGGTAGGTTTGGGAAGTCAGTGAGACTTGACTGTACCTGAGTATTCCTCCTCCTTTTAAGACTGGAACTTAAACTACTTTGTTAGAAATGGAAATTAATGGTTTGAATTATTTCCTAAAAGTTAATCTTTTGATTCTGAGCCTAGTACTCCCAGTGCCTTTTTTTTTTTTTTGGAGTTGTCAGTATTGACTGAATAGTACTGTTATATTAATCCAAGCTATTTTTGACATTGATATTAAGCCAGGATTTTTAAGGAGAGTGTCAGTCAAACTGACTTTGCCCTCCTGTGACTGCTGGCCTCTAATCTTTGCTCTGAAGGGGGCTGTGATCACTTCAGGGGGTGCTCTCTGACTCTGTCCTGCAGTGGCATTTTCTGATCTGTGTTGGCTGCCCGTGGCAGCAATTAACACGTGCACAGCATCCTTAATTTTGAAGGGCTACACGGTTCTGGATGTCAGAGCAACTGGTGGGAACTGTCTAAGGGAAGCCAGAGAAAACTGTCACGGAATGAGCTGGCTAAATGAAGCTTATGTCCAAGGTTTAGAGACCTTCTTCTGTAAGGGTGATGGCACCCATCTTGCTGTCCCTGCACTTAGCGTGGGAGATGTTTGGAAACACAAAATGGGAACTCGTGCAGATTACCATTATTCAGAAAGTATCTTTCAAAATTGGCTCCAGTTACTGTGTTCTGGGGCTGGCTTTTTGTTTCTGTTGGGGAAGGAGGGGGATTAGTTTTGTTATAGCTTTGTGTTTTAATTCCTACTCATCTGAAATAGGGTTCCAGACTTACTCTGGCTTGAGTTAAAGACCTGTCCTCAAAAGTGAATAATTTTCTGGCTAGACTTCACTTACTGTATGTGTAAGCCAGAAAGAGCTCTTCACTCTCAGCAATCCTACAAGCCATCTGAAGAGTGAAGTTTCTGGTGATTCTTTATGTATTGAGCCAAATCTAGAAGTGCAGTTTTTTCAGTATAGCAGCAGATTGCTGTGCACTGGTTTTGTCACAGATGCTGTGCCTTGGGGAAGGTGTATGCACTTCATACACATGAAATATCACTTCTGAAATACGATATTAGTTATGGGTTAATGTGTTCAGTTTCATAATAAATTTGGGGAAGAATATCCTTTTAACAAAGTAATGTTTTACACTTCAAGATTTATCCTCCAGTGATCAGTGGAGATTTTTGTATCAAAAAATATGAATAACTGTTCATCTTACTTGACCAGAAAGTTATTTTTCATTTTTAAAAATGGAGTGTATTGGCTAAGGCATGGAGCTTGGGAACTCTGAATGCAGTTAATATTATCAGCTAAATTTTACAGAACTGAAACATGAGGCAGAAAAGTAAACACTTTGTCTGAGGTCAAATAAGAACTCTGTGACAGTTACTGGGGTCTTCTTATTTTTCACTTGCTTTGTTTGCTCAGAACTTGTCAGCAGCTTTTGTTTTTCCCCTCAACCATTTTACAGCACCTACCACTCTGATTTTATTTAAACCTTTAGCCTTTGATTTCAGACTAAAAGAGCTGCTGTAACATGTTAATGCTGAGCCCTTGCAGTCTCTTGGCGTGTAATGATCATCATTTAGACCCAACCAGCAAAAAGATTGCAAATGCTCTAATTCTTTTCCTCATGCTGTCTGCTGTCTTGCTAGTAAATTTACAAAGCTTACATGATTAAAAAGTTGAGAACCTGGTGTGCTATATGCTCTCTAATTAAAAGTGGTGGAAGGCTTGAAGCTTTCTTTGGTGGGCCATAAATGTCTGAAGGTGGCTTTGAAAGTTGGTTGCTGGCAGCATAGGAGAAGCCCCCAGCATCATCCGGGGTTTGCTGCAGGGACAGGATGTGGCTCTGGGCTGGTCCTACCTGCCTGCCCCAAGCAGTGCGTTCAGATTGCTCAGTACAGTAAACGTCTGAGTCAGAAGCATCTTGGTTTGAGCATCTGTTTGTGCACAGCACTGCAGTGGGTCACTGCCTGTGGTGTGGCTGAGTTACTGGAGTGAACAAAAGAAGTGGTAGTAAAAATAAAGTGCTTTTCCCTAAGGTCTAGTCTGCCACATAGAAGTGGTACGGTTGCACGGGGAGAGTCTGTGTTTAGTGGTTCCAGATTTAAAAACTGCTTATCCTTTGTCTCCAGATCCAGGGATGGCACTTGGATCTTCTCTCTGTACGCTGATGTGCTGCTCCAGCTGAACTCCTCCCCATGGCTCCAGCCAGCAGCTCGGGGCTGTCTGGGTGTCCATGTGGGCTCAGTGTTGCTGAGGGAGCAGGCGGAAAATCTACTTATTAATTTTAATGAAATGAGACTTGTGTTTAATTAGGAGCAACGGGTGGCTGAAATCTTTGCTGTGGCTGGGCAGCCTGATCTCTGGCCAGAAGCTGGGGGACGCTGCAGCTGTGGCTGAGGTGATGGAGAAGGCTTGAGGCCACTGTAGTGTTCAGCACTGGCCATCACTACTCAGTCACTGAAACTCATCACTTTCATCTCTTCCTTTCACTGCATGGCTTTAGTCACACCCTTGCTGTCCCTTAACGGAGCCTACTCTCAATATACTGAAAGGGACAAATATAATTTAAGCTTTAAGTTGTTGCCCAGCTTCCTGGCTGGGAAGAACTGTGTTGAGGAACCCCCCCAAAAACTCTTGTCATCTTGTTTGTTAACCTGAGCTGCATGATGCTGAAAGAATCTCTGGACAGGAGCACCCTGGGGAAGGGCTCTTCTTCCATGGTGGACCCTTCAGTTTATTAAGTAGCTTATTAAGTAGTTTATTAAGTAGCACACAGTGCAGTGGCTGTGGCATATGTGTGGCTAAAGGTATGACAGGATGACTTTCCATTAGGATGGAACACACTGTATTTAAAGGAACACAAGAGTCCAGCTGTGAATGCTGGTGCTTAGTCCTGCCCTGGATCCCATAGAACCAGAAGACAAGTACCCTGATCTGCTGGAAGCTTGATTTTATTAAAGAGTAATCAGCAGTGGATATGTGAACATAATTTACTGGGTATCACAAGGTCTCTTTAAACATTGCACTGCATTAAAAAAGAAAAACTGCTGTGCGTGGTTTTATTGTTTCTTTATGAAATACAGCTGTTGAATTTGTATTTTCCCTTATTATATTCACTGTCCCCCAGCCATTCATCATTATAACTCCCTGGAGTCGTGATTGCTCCCCAGTCTCCAGTATTAAAAACCCATCAGAAGAGTCCAGTTGGAATTTTCCAAGCATGCATGGCATCTCAGCACCACAGTTCTCAGTAACTTCAGTGACATTAAGGGTTGGGATCCCACAGACAGTCTTTTGGAAGTATTTAGTTTCTGTGTAGAAAAAAGCAGCGAGGGAATTGTTTTTCTCCAAACTCTTTTCTCTTTTATTTCTTCAAGAAAAAAGCAAGCACTTGTAAATAGAAGCAAGTACTTATCTGCTGTTAGACCATTTCTGGAAGCTCCCCTCCAGCAGGAAATGGGAGCTGGTGTTGTGGTTGGGAGCCTGTAGCTGGCACACCAAACACTTGAATTCAAGCAGCATCTCTGCAGGTACATATTTAAAACTAAAATATTACAGCAAGTTAAAACAACTTTGGCAGCATGTGCAAATTACTTGGCAAAAGTGTTAATTTCCTTGTTAAATGTCGTAGCAGAAAGGGCCTTTGATCCCACCAGCCTGTTGGGAGTCTTTCCTAATTGTTATCAAACTATCCTGTAGCTTGAAACAGATAAGACCTAATTAGCTAAAGTGGTGTTGCCTTTTTCAAAATAAAGAGTGCCCTCTCACTGATAGGCACCTGTGTTTCTGCTCTTTCAGCTAGAATTACATATTTGGCACCCTGCCCAACACATGACTTGAAGTGAGGGCTGGTGTCCTGTGGCAGTCAGTGGCTTCCAGCAGAGGAGAGGGGGCTGTGGCCCAAGCACAACATCCAAATAACCCCCTTCAGATGGGGGGAGGCAGAATTTGAAACATTTTTAATGAGAGGACTTATGAAGGCCTGATGTTAAAGGCTTTTTTTTTTTTTTTGGTTTTCTTTTGTATCCTTTGCACTTGTAAACAGGAAGAGGGGAAAATGGCATTGGTGGAGTGAGGTCTGACTTCCTTGCCTCACTGTAAAGAGTCTTCTCTGTATCAAAAGATCTTTAATGATGAATATTGAAATCCCTTTTACTACTTTTAACCTCAGGCTATTGGTGAGGCCACCACAGAGGAGGAGGAAGGAGAGAGAGAGATATTGGAAATGCAGTATTCTTCTGTCTCCTTCACCCATCTGCTTCCAATGGGAAAACTAAAGCATTAGGGATTGGGTTCAACACCTGTTAGGTTACTCAAGGAAATACAAAGACTTTACCAGATGTTTAAGAAGAAACATCTGGCAGGCAGGGAAGGAGAAACTGTGCCAATTTGTCTGTTTAATCAATCAAACTTGTAACAATCAATGCTATTGTCCATACCCTTATAAATGATTGTGCCATGAAATACTGTTCAGTGCAATGTACAACTTCACTAATTGCCTGTTGCAAGGGGCAGAATTGAGGATGCAGGAGGTTCTCTCCTTGCTGATGGCACCAGTGCTTTTGGACTTTTTCTTGCCACAAACAAACAAAAAAAAAGAATTCTGGGAACAGATTGAAACAGGGTTCATAACCACTTGCACTTTGTTCAGAGGTCACTTCAATTTTAGTTACGATGGGTGTCATGGAATAACAAGCCAGGCTTCATTCTGTGGGGTGGTTTGTGAAGGTGGATGCTCTTTCCAGAGGAGCTCCTCTAGTGGTTTGACTTGGGCATTAGAAAAGAAAGTTTTAAGTGATTTTCTGATGAAAAACTTCATAGCAGCTTCCATCAAAGATGCTTTTAGTCCTGGCACCTTCAAGGTTTGAACCCTGAGTGTTTCAGCTGTCCCCCAGTGCCCTGGCTGCATCCTTCAGTCCTCAGCCATGGGTCAGAAGGAAGCTGAGGATGGTTTCTGAGTCATACAAGTGTGGCTCATGTTAGGATAAGCAACTTGTCATTAGAAGCAGGGCACAGTTCAGTCCCTGACGTTATCACACAGTAGTACAGCCTTCTGTCACATGTAATGATTAATCACAGCCTTGCACCATGTGTTACCAGGCAGCCTGCATTTGCTTAACAGTCAGTAACTACTATACATACCCTGCTGCCTTAATCCCTGGTGACTGTTTTCTAATGCTAACAGTGCTGAACAATGGGACATCATGACAGCTTGTGATTGAGTCTCTTTTTTTTTTTTTTTTCCTCCTCCTCCTTTGCTAAGATTTGGGAATTTCCCTGTTGGAGATTCTTAGCTACCTTTTACTGTCCCTTGTTAAGCACTGCACTGGTTGCTGCCATTATCAAATAACTTTTAACTCATCTCTAATTCAGTATTTGACCCAGTGGAAAATAAGTGTATTTCCTTTCTGTAAGTGCACCGTGTGCTTGTGAATTGGTTGGTAGCTAAGTACTAGGTCAGGTGGGAGGTGTGCAGGTTTGCTTCAGCTTCCCTGTAACAGCTCCTTCCTCTTCAGGCACTGGAGAGGGTGAGGAACTTCACCAGCTGAGTTTTACAGGAGATCTCTTATCTATAGAATGTAGGAACAAAATTATCTTGAAAGGCACTAATGTCAACTAAAGACAGCATTTTAAAAATTCACACCTTTTTGCTCATGCTGTGCAAAGCATTACAGAATATAATTTCTTTTAGACCTGGATCAGTATGTGCTTTAGCTGTCAATCTCTTTGTGAACACAGCAGTATTGTTGAGTGAAGCACATGCAGATCCAGGTCTAAGTATGTTTTTCCTCTGTTGCCTGCCACTATGTTAATTAACACCTCTGTTTGCTGTAGGAGCTGATGGTGGGAAGTGCTGTCTCCTTTCCTTAGCCAGGTTCTGCTCAGGTTGGGCAGAGCTACAGCAAAGGGTTTGCTAAGCCTGGCTCCCCTTCTCTCAACTGTCCTAAATCTTTGTGCCTTTCACCAAAGTGGAATTATTAGAGGAGAAATTAGACAATGACCCTGTCTAAGCTCTTACATTTTCTCAGAGATACAAGGATGAAAAATGAGTCCCAGGTCTAAGGATTTTTTTTATTGTTTACTAAGCTTTCTTTGAAACTAGAAAGCACTGTGGTCCAAGATCATAAATACTGGCTTTGGTATTCACTCTTTGATGAAGGTATAAGATGTCTGTAGTGCTTGAAAAGATGTTGAGGATGGGGATAAAGGTGGACTCAGTGCTGGAGCTGGCAGCTGAATCCTGGTTCTGGCAGTAGCTTGTGCTTCCCTTCCCTTGCTGGGTGGTCCTGTGTGTTTATGAGGTGTGACTGTGGGTCCAGGGGGAGGAAGCAAAGTTGAGGCTGTGGTTTATCCAACATAAACGGGATCTGAGGGTGTTCCATCTCCATGTTCTTAAGGAGGGTACAACGTGCTTCATATCTATAAGGGTCAGAGAAAAGAGGAATTCTGTAATTGAATTTATTTTGCAGATAGCAGGATTTAGAGTAAGCATATTAAGTAATTTGTGAGACACTGTGAGACACTTTCACGGCTGAAAGAAGAGCAAAGATGAAGATGTCTTGGAGTCTGATTAATTTGTGATCTGATGCTTTGCTGCCCTTTGCTATGGAGGGAAACAATCCCTGGGATGACTTATTAAGTTATTAGCTTTATCTTTGTTTAGTTGCCTGATTGCAATGCAGTCATTTGGTTGCTGTTGCCGTTTAAAGTTAAGGTATGATCTGGAGTAAACCAGAAGTATAAGAGAAATAGGGTAAAACTTCATAGCACCAAATGCCATCAACAGCTGCATTTAACAGCATCTTCTGTGTTTGGTGATATAATGATAGGAAAAGAAAGAAAGAAAAAAAATTATCTTAACTAGAATGCACCGAAGCAAAAGCAAACAAACAAAAAAGACATCCAGACTGTAACAGCAATATACACTTTAATCACAGTGGGACCCTTTTATAATGGTTTTCCTGTCCTATGTGTAATTGCTGATCCTTTGATACTTCCATCAGTGTGGATTACAAAGTTGCAACATGAGTAGAGAAAGGATGTGTATTATGTTTGGGTTTTTAAAAAGTCAAAGCAAACCTGTGACACCGATTTTTGTTTGTTGTTCATCTGTATAT
This sequence comes from Heliangelus exortis, assembly GCF_036169615.1. Taxonomy (NCBI): domain Eukaryota; kingdom Metazoa; phylum Chordata; class Aves; order Apodiformes; family Trochilidae; genus Heliangelus; species Heliangelus exortis. The sequence goes on along the minus strand of NC_092440.1, from coordinate 7,441,069 downwards.
TCTTGCACTTCTAGGGAAAGTAGGTAGTGACAAACAGCTTTGGAAAACCTAGGAGAGTGTTTTAGGGTTCCTACAAAGTGAAAACACTAAGCGGTTACCCAAGATCTATTACGTATTTATGTGCAGCCACTTACCTCTTAAGGGAATCATTCTAATATTTAAAAACTAATGTTGTTGTGGGACAATTTCCTTTTGTTGTGCCAACAGCAGAAATGTTGATGTTTTGTCAGTGGATTTGCACTGTTTGAGATCCTTACACATCCTGATGGACTCCTGGGCCATTTTACCCTGACACTAAGTTTTACCTCTTCTGCCTCACAGCTGTCTTGCCTTTATGTACATCTTGCAAGATGCTGAAGCATTGCAGTTGAAGGAGGTTTGGTGGTAATAAGCCTAGCTTGATTTTTTTTTTTTCCTCCCAGAAAGTGCAAATTTATTATAAATGTAATGAAAAGCAGATCCTTGATCCAAAAGCAACCCCAAACATAGCAGTTTGTAGCCTTGTAATACGCTGTGAGCGAGCTGGCAGTATTAATCCCATCTCCTTGGTGAAGAGCTTAAGTGACTGATTCCTTTTCTAGCAGTGTGACTCTTCCCATGTTTTTATCCCTGTTTGCAGGAGGAGCAGGTTCCCACTGCTGGGGAGTTGCAGCGAGCAGGCTGTCAGTTTGTGCAGCAGACAGCTGAATCAAGGCACTAAAAGATGCCACTCCAAAGCTGCTCAAATCATCCTAATGCGAATTATGAATTTATTACAATGTGTGTTACCTCAGGGGACAGAGAAGGAAGGGAGATCTGAAGGGGCTGTTTGTAAACATGTGAAACAATAAATGTTTCCTGCGTTGCCACCGTGACAGGGAGCTCGCCTGCCAAAAGAAAACCTAAATAAATGTGTACACAGGCTCACCTGGGGCCAGATGCCTCTCAGTGGGTCAACTAGCAGGCTGCTTAACAAAAAACCCCAACAAACAACAACAACAAAACCTTTCTAGATTTAAAGGTTGTTGATTTTTATTTTACATCCCACTCCCAGTTTGTTCCTCAGCACTGGCCATGTCTTTTTCCACCTTCACATCCCTCCCACCTCCCCAGATTATCTTCTCCCCTACAAAGGGCCCAAGGGTTGCTCATCTCGGGATATGCCTCAGTTCTCACCGAGTTTTTGGAGCCAGGAATTGCAAAGAGAGTGGTGTGAGCGTGGTCAGAGGGGCACACTGGAGGCAGGAGGCTGTGGGGGACATGCACATGAGCACAGTGTCTGCTTGCTCGGTGCCTGCACACCCTGCAGCACTGAACTGGAAGTCTTTTGGCTCGTTTTCTTCCTGGCTACACGTAGATGGTCTGAGCTTATCGGGTGGCTGGCAGCCCCTGGCTCCATACATCTGCTGTATCAGCTGCTGCACTGAGGATTTAGTGCTGGCTTGGGTAAGGTTTGGAAACCTTGGCAAGCTCCAGCCCCTGGCTGTGCCTCCTGACTGAGCTGCAAGTGTGCTCATGCTGCATGCAGGTCTCTGTGAGTGACACTGTGCCTGAGCAGGGAATCTTCCTTCTGGCTCCTCTCCTCCTGAGGGTAGCACATCGTGTGGCCTGTGCATCGGTGGGCATATATAAAGTGGAATGAATTTTGCTAAGAGAGTTTCTGAAAAACTGTGCTAGAGCTTTCCTGGCACGAGCTGCCTCCCTGTGAAAGGTGTTTTGGTGCCAGGAAAGCCAATGACAACCCTGTGCTCAGATGTTCTCCACCCAGATGTGAAACCCAGATCCTTGTTCCTGCAGTGAGCCCCATGTCCTGCCACAGGGGACAGATCCCTGAACATCACAGCATCACATTTGTGGAGCAGAAGTGCTGTGCTGTTGGAGGGCTGGATGCATGTTGGGGGACATGTCCTGTGTTGTGACAGAAGAGGCAGCTGAGATAGGGAAAAAACACAAATTCACTGGGGGTTCATATGTAGGGAGAAAAGAAGTGTACAGTGCTCAGGGAGCATGGCAAAAAGTACATGGACGCTCAGCATTTCCTTTTTAGTGCAAGTAATGGTTACTTTGTGTTTTTTAATTCTGTTTTTAAGAGCAGTGGTGGTGATGCTTAGAGTCTGACTGTGGTAGCAACAGCTGTGACTTCACAGTTGCTTTGAAAAGTGAGCAAATAAGCAGCTGCCTTCTCCACCTTTGGGTCTTAATTCCATCAGTTGGCTGTCAGCTCAGAAGATGAGCATTGCCCAGTGGTGCAGTGTCCCAGTAGCCACCCCATACAAGTTACTGAAAAGCAGTGGTGGGATAATGAATTATAGTCATTACTGACCAGGAGGACTTCATGAAGGAACCAGCAGCTTACAGAGTCGTGGCTGCATATCCTACTGCTTTTGTAGTTTGAGAAGAGCCCTGCTGGAAGTGAGCATCTGAAGGGCATGGCACTGATTGATGTGAAGGTAAGGACTTATATAAAGTGGAGAACCCAAAGGGAGTGGAGGCTGCATTGCCAGCACACTGTCTGTCCTTAAGGGACTCCTGAATATGCTGCATTGCAAGACTGCAGAGATTTGGCTGCAAGCTATATTTAGCCTATTTATTCTTTGTTGGTGTATATTGTGCAGTTCAGTGGAAAACTTGGTCTCTCCAAAAAGGACAATTGAACTGGAGTCAAGACTGGGAAAACACCATCTGTCTAGAAAACATTTTTCTCAAGTGATTTGAAGGGGAAGGCTGTATATGCAGGGTAAATGTGCATGTTGCTTGTTTTGCTGCTTGGGTCTTTTTCTTTAAAGAAATTCTTTTTCATCAGTGATCTTCCATCCTTTAGTTATTAAATTCTTGTAAAACTGCAGTCAGAGAAATGCAGTTTGTAGCTCAGCTTTTTAGTAAGACTTATTCTTTAGTAAGAAAATGTCTTTTTTTCCTATTTAGAGTGAGCAGCTTCAGTGATAGGGTAAAAATCATCTGTGTTTTGAGGAGGAGGTTACTCATGTTCATGTTGAACAAGGATTAGCTTTATTGTGTTAAGGAACAGAAAAGATCAACAACTACTGTCTCTGCTTTAACCTGCTTCCAGGCTGGATTAAAGCTTTGCAAACTTAACTGGTCAGTGTGAGCTGTACCAGGCTCTCTGGTGGCTCCAAGCAGTTCATGCATGCAAGAAGTATTTGTGCTCTGCCTTGCCAAGGAATGTTTGCCATCACTTAGAAATGAGTTCAGGAATTACCTCTGGGAAGTGGCTGTAGCCTGAGATGTATTCCCCTGGGATTTCCCACTTTCAGATCTGCTCAGTCCCAACCCTGTGGACTTGCTTCCCCTTCTTTGCCTGAGTGAGACTGTACTGACCATGAAGGTAAAATGTGAGGGTTTGTGGTAAAAGTTTTGATCCAGAAAAGGATAAGTCGATGATTTTGGAGTGAAAAAAGTTAAGGGGAGGGTTTCTTTCAGGGCTTTTGTTGATGAAATGTTGATATCAATTGGAGAAAATGGATTGAAAAAACATGTGTGAATGAAGTGGGGGAGAAAAGCAGTGGCATCTTTTCATGCATTAACTCTAGAAATAGGACTTTAAATGCCATTTGGTCTTAAAAATGAGGTTTTAATTGTCAGATTCTTGAGCTTTATTTGGGTAACAGGGAGGCATAGTGGAATGTCAACTTGAATGGCCCAGTGTGTTAACCTTGACTGGACATGGTCTGAGAAGCCTCCTTTGTCCAGCCCTGCTTTGAGCAGGTTTTGGACTGGATGATCCCCAGAGGGGTCCCATCCAACCTCCACTCTTTGGTGGTAAAGCAGATCCACAGTGTTGGAAATTAGAGCCTCATCACTTTTTCAGATAGTTAATACAGAAAATGTTCTGATGTTTTTTAGTGGTGAAAAGATAAATCCTAATAGTTTTAATTCTGCATTATATTTTCTAAGTTCATACAGTTTGCCTACATAATGATAAAGGTAAAATGAAGGTTCAAGTGAATTTTGGGTCAACAATAATCAGAATTCCACATTCTCCTTCTGAGTTTTAATAGGCAAAGGGTCTTCGTGCAGGTAATGTTTTCTTAGATAACATTTTCCTAGTTTTAATAATGTTACATATGAAATACTGCTTTTTATGGCTATGCAGTATCTTTTTATTCCGTTTCTTGGGTGTCTGTTCATCTGTCTCCATAATTATATTTTACTTCCTGGAATTATGCAATCCATCAATGTCGGGAAGGGCAGGGTGGTTAAGGGTTGCTCTGAGACTCATCAGACAAATGCAAAGTGTTTCTGGCAGTTAAAATTGTATCCTTATTAACATCAGGAAATTTATTCTCCTTGCTTCTCCCCAACTTACATGATTTTAAAAAACAACAAAAAAAAAAACTTTGTGAAATGAAAATCTCAATTTCTTCTAATGGTTTTGTAGGTTTAAAATTTAATATAAAATAGCCTGTGTTGAATATTTTAAAATTAATTGTTCTCTGACTTTGATACAGCATGCAAATCTCAGAGTCTGGCCATAAGGATGTTTGACCACTGCCTGCTTTTCTTGCTCTGGAGGTTTTCCATGGAAGAACATGGGTCGTGCTTGGGAATGTTGCAGTGAGCTTGGGAAGTAATCAGCCCCTGGATAAGTGCTGCAGGAAATGCCTCTGCACTTAAAGAGGTGAAAAACAGAAACCAGAGCACAGTACACTTTTTAAACAGCCCAAGTTGTATGTGGTGGCTGTTAATGAGCAGTTTAAATAATAACAATAATATTTTAAAAAGTCCAAAATATTTCTCAAGTTTAAAAAAACAACATCAACAACAACAAAAAAGAAACAAAACTGAAAGAAATGCACCATGCACCTTACTTGAGATTTCTTAGGAAAGACTGAAGTAAACTTTTCAGGGATTTAAAATGGAAAATGCAAGGGGCTGAGTTTTGGGGTGTTCTTTGACTTTTCATGACCTGTATTCTGCTGTTTTCTACCAAAGTGAATCCATATTCATACTGGCCTGGCAGCTGCTGGGAAAAGATGATGGAACTTGGTTTGTGATGCAAAGGATGCTTTTGGCAGTCAGTCTCAATTCTGTGCTGAACCCCAATTCATACAAATATATTACTGTCATTATTAATCCAGGAGAGCTGGGTACCCAGCTTACCATGGAGCAGGCTACTGAGGCCTACAAAGAAGTATCAAATGTCTTGTGAGGAAAAGGAAAGGGAAAACAAACAAACAAAAAAAAATGAAGCTGGGTCTTGACCTCTCTTGGCATTTGGAGAGAGTTGTGGTGATAAAATGAGCAGCAAGACTGTCCTGGTGCTGGTTTTGGTGTAAATCTACTCTGAAGAGCTGTACTGCTTTTGAAACCCATTTCATGATCTGTAATCTGCAGTTACCAGTGTTTCACCCCAAAGAGCTCAGTGTTTTGGGAGTCTGCATTTTATGCTACTGGGGAAAAACGCCACATTTTTTAATTTGTGATGCAGTGGTGGCATTTTTTTTTCCACCTCTTTTTTTCCCAGTGTGGTGAACATTGAGCAAGTGGGTGTTCTGCTCTAACTCTCCTTCAGCCTATGCCATGCACAGATATTCACACATCAGACTGGATATCAGCATAAAGTACAAATCTATAAATCATGGAGGCACCCTGATAAATGGGAGAGACAGCAGGTGCACTTCAGTGCTGGAGTCTATTACATCCTTGCAGCTGAGGGTTTTCTCCTCTTCCCTTTTCTTCCTCAGTAGTTAAGCACAAAGGCCTTGGGGCTTTGCTTCCACCTCCTTGAATTCTTCAGAGTGCACATCAGTGTCTTTAAACAGTGTGAGACATGTTGGGGAAACTGAAGGCATTAGCAGAGCTCTGGGATTTATTGGCAGATTGACAACCTGATAGGCATGCTCCCTTTCTTCTCTGTTTGTCACTCTTTGATACTTTCCTTTTCACTCTTCAAGGGGAGGGAGAGAGTCCCACTGTAACACTAAATGTCTGCAGCATTTCTGTTCTGCAAAATGCTTTATCTTGCCCTAAGAATTTTTTAAATTTTTTTTTTTTAAGTCTGAAGTTCTGAAGTTCACCTGACTGTTAAAGGTGCATAATTTACCAGGCCTCTTGTGATAGCTTTGTGTCTTCCAAAGCACCCGAAATGGAAACTGAGCTCATTAAAACTAAGTTTAAAAAAGGAGAAAAGTTTCTCCTTTGCGGAAATGCTTGCAACTAATATGAAAGCTTAAGGTGATGTTTTGTTGGTGTGAGAAAATGAGGTGCTCTCTTAGGCAAGCTGAGATCTCTCTGATCTGTGTTGAGCAGGGTGCTGAGTATCAGGCTAGCTGGACTAGAAAGAGGTTGGTTACCCATGTAAAACAAGGATCTAAATCCAGTTCTCAGCACTGAAGTTTCATAGGTTATCTTCGCCTTCCTTCCCAAGGTTTTCAACAGGAGTAACAAAATAATCTTTGCCACTTGCATCTGTTCTTTTTCATTGAAAAGATACTGGAAAGCAGGAGTGCTGTGTGTATGCTGTGACTGATGGCATTTACAAGCTACTACTGCACCAGCAGCCTCATAGCTGCCTCAAGGGTTTTCATCCCTAAATCTTGGGCATGTATTAATCACAGGAATTTATTTTAACCTGTGTAAGGTGGCCCAAAATGTTGTCCCTTGGTATTAGTTTCCTCTTTCTCCAGCTGTTGCCCAGCCTTGACCTACCCCCCATGCTGCAACAGAAGCTGAGCAGCCCCAGCCAATATTGCTTACCCGGGATCTTCTGTGTGCAGCAGATAATGCCTCAAAGCTCCTTCCTCCTGTGCATTTGAACTCCACAGCTGTATTAGAAGATTAAGTTACTTTGAACACAAACAGCTCCCCGTATTGTAACTCGGGCTGTTTTTCACTTTGTTCCACTTAAGATATTGCCAAGACTCACTGTGACTTTTTTCCCTGTGAAGTAGTTTAAGAGCATGAAATTGTTTGGTGCTGGATAATACAGTAACCATGGGGCTATTGCTGTTATCTTTAATGTATTAGGCAAATATAATTTTTCTTGGCATTTTGGAGTTCAGGTGAGTTGGTTACTGTGGGTTTGTTTGGCATTTTTTTTTATTGGGGGGGAGCAGGCAGAGGGGTGTTACTTCTGCTACTTATTTTGGGTTTTTTTGTAGATCTTCCCTTCTTGGCTTTGTACTTCACCATACTGTCAAATGAAGAATTAATACTTTCCATAAAGAAATTAGACTGTTAATTCTGCAAGATGTTTGTAGCACTATTCCAAGATCTCAATTCACTAGGAAGAACTGGTTAGGGAAGGAAACCATCTGATCGCTTCAGCTTGAGCAATTAACTACTTAACAGCTGGAAAAAAGTGTTGGGAGTGATGCGATTCTTCACACCAGCAGCACTTAGCTATTCCATCCACAGTTTTAAAATGCTTTGAACAGAAGATTAGTATCTTGCTCATTTTGCAGATGAGCAAACAGGAGTACAGAGGGGAGATGAATAGGCTCAAGCAGCAGGTCAGCAGCCGAGCCAAAAGAATGAATCCCCGGCTGTCTGAATCCAATCCGGTAGAGCTGAGGCAGTAATGCTTCCCCTAGGATTATTCATCTGCCAGTACTGACAGGGCCAAAATTTTCAACATGTTTTTTTCTTTTTTTTTAATTATATTTTTTATCCTTAATAGGGGGGTGTCTGTGAATAAGATCCTCAGAGAGAGAGTACATGTCCAACACTTCCCAAAACCACGAGGTTCCTTGCTTTGGGGTAGAGCAAAGCACACATCGCCATTGCAGTACCTAATGCATTGTTTACAATAATGATGAAGCAAAACCAAAATACTTCTCTGCACACTGTTTTTTGTTGAGCCCTGAACCATTCAGTGTACTGATGGCCTTTTCCATACCCGTGGTGATATTTTGCAGCAGGTCTAGAAAGGGGAGCAGTGGGAACGCAGCTTGAGTGCTTTATAAATCCTGGAGGCAGCTGTGGTTGTGTCCTGCGTGGTGGTAAGAGCCAGGAAATTTCCCATTCTCCTCCTGGCTCTCCTGCTGCCTGTGCTTGGGCAGATCAGTTCAGTTTCCCCTGCCTCCCTGCTCCTGGGGCTCTGATCTGATGTAGCTGTTCCACGGCACTGATTTCATTGTTAATCGTGAATTTGCAGCTAATTTTGGGTTTGAGTTTGGCTATGGGAGGTTCATCCAGGCTTCAAGGAGTCTTGCTGTTCCCCCTGCTCTGTTGTTCTTTAGCTGGGTTTAAAATTTATATTGTTACTGGCATTCAGCTCCATATCTGCTCCTGACATATGCTGCTGGCACAGTGCCAACAGATGCTGTGAAGTGGGATCAAATCTGAAAGTGCAGAGATGTTCTGAAGTGCAACTGTGGAAATGGCACCGTGGGGCTCCTCCTGTGTGCTTTGCTGATTTGCACATTAAGTTCTCTTTTAAAAAGTACAAGATGTTGATTGTTTGCTTTTTAATAGTTGTCTTGACAAACTAAACATGCAATTGGATTTTGGTTTCAGGGAGATCTCGGCGGGGCTGGTGTGAGTTTCGTGCTCTGATCTGTGCTTATGGCTCCCATCCTCCCACCCTCTGTCTGTCTATAGTGTGCAGTGTGGGAGCTCTGAGGGCTGGAAAAGGCAGCATTTGTTAGTGTCAGAGCATTCAGCCTTCTTCTGAAGGTTATAAATATTTCCATTTTGCTGTTTACCAAAAACTTGGTCCTGCCCCAGTTGAAACTCTCTTAAAATCCATTTGGGGGGGAATAGGAATTTCAGAAATGTCAACAAACAATTAGAATTGTCAAGAGCGGGGTTTTCATTAGAAAAAAAAATAAAGTGAATGAATGCTGAGTTAATATTCTTCTTTCCCTCTTTCCATCCTTATTTCTCCTTTTGTTTGTTTGAGATTAAATGATTATAAGCAAACTTACTGCACAACTGACTCTGGTTATTGTTCTTCCTGCTATGAAGTGTGGTGCCATCTGGCACATGAACAAGAGGGGAAAATTGATGGCTAACAAAGAGCCCCATTCATTTTTTCCTACCAGATTTGGACAGAAAGCAAACATTTTTAATCAAATCTATATGTTTCTAAGGAATATTGGCTGCTGAAGATTTGCCAGCATCATTTGCCTCTTCCCTACCCTGTGAGATACACATCCTGCCAGGCTGATTAAGGACAGGACAGCATGGATGCTTTTGCTCTTGAGCATCATTTTATTTCATATGATGAGAAAATAGTAAGGTAAAGGGCTGATGAGAGAGAAAAGTGGGAATGGTTATGTGCTGAAGTGCAGCTAATCTTAAAATGTAAGAATATAGTTCTTTTAATGGCCTTGCAATGAATCATGCAAGACAACTGTCTGAACAAAACACACAGTTGCTTTCAATCAAGCAACCAAAACATCAGTGGAAAGTTTGCCTGCAGTGGTTATTCATTTTTCAGAGAAAAATAAATAGTTTATGGATTCCCTCTAGTGTCCCAGCTTTTCTTGATGATTATGCAGTCACAGGATAATACAAGAATTTAAAATCTATGGGTCAGGGGAAATCTAGCTGTGGTGCTCAGCTTCAAGAAGGAGTTTCAGCTTTTCCTGGAATGGAGGGAGGAAGGGTTGACTTGTGGTATGGAGCTGCTGAGCCAGAGTGTGCTGTGGAAAGCCAGACCTCTGGGGTAAGAGAGCTTGGGGGAAGATTTGGGAGGTGGTTTGGCTTCCCTAGAAGGGAAGATCATCAGCTGCACAGCTCAAGAAAGGAGGAGGTTAAGGAAGAAATTATCTATGTTTGCAGAGCTCATGGAATGCTGGTTTTGATGTTTAAATATTACTGCAGGTGTTAGGTGGATGCAGGCCTTGCCTAGCTGTGTTTCTTTACTAGGCACACATGATGAGAGGGGCTTTTGCTTTATGTTAAGATATAAAAAAAAATACTTGGCCATTTGGATATTAAATTCAGATGCCTTTTATAATACCTATAAATTAATAGGATTTCATGCACAGCATTCAAAAGCATTGTAAAGAGGATATGGGATATGTAAAGATAAAATGGATTCTGTAGCGATTTATGGCTGTGGGAAGAAAATTTTCGTTTTGATTTTTTGAATATACTTTTTCACTTTGAAGTCTAATAAGGGAGTTAATTGGCTCTAAGCACCTGGATCTGAAGCTTTGAAAACTATCCTTTCATTGCAGTGTTACTGAATTTTCTGTGAAGCTGCAGCATACACAGATACCCAGCCTTGCTGTGGTGTACATAGCCTTGTGCAACGTGTGTGTGTGTGTGTGTGTGTGTGTGTGTAGACAGAGGCTGTAGCTCAGTAGGACTTGAAGAAGGACTATTTTTGTCATTCTTTTTTATTTAACAAAACATAATGTGTCTCTTATAAGTCTCTCATGTCTAGTTTCCAGGCTGGGAAGTTTTGGCTGGGCTTTCCACTGCTAGTGACTTGGGTAAATAGATGATCATGATGCAATGGGGAAGTGCTGGCCCTAAAACTGCTGAATCGATGAGCAGCTCCTCTGGGCAGCAGGAATGTTTTCCCAGTGTTTACCCTGCAGCAAGAGACCCCCTGCCTCCCTGCTGGTAGATGACACTGGTGTAACCTTGCACTGAATGGTGCTGATTTCTCTTAAGAGTCTGTTGTGCCTGGTTAGGTTTTTCTTAAATGTCATCGTCACTCCCTCCTCTGGAACACAGAATCGTGGATACTTGGCTATAGTGTGCTTAAAGGTTAAGCAGCTTTTGGAAGACACTGCTAAAATTGCCCTCTCCTTTTGGCTTTGCAGCAGGGCTGGCTGGAGGCACAGCTCAAGCTGGGCTGCAGGTCTGAGCCTGGGGCTTAGAGCTGGGGTCCCTTGGCTGAGCAACAGCATCCTTGGGGGCTCTGGTGGCTGTGCCAGAGGAGAGGCAGCTCTGCTGCATGACCCTTGGAGGAGAAATAACACCAGCTGAGAGAAGGGAGTGACTGTGTTGACACAGAAAGTTTCCAACTGTTATATTTATATAACAGTTCAGAGCTTAAATTGCTCTTGAAGCAGGCAGATTTATATCCTTCCAAGCCTTGCTGCATACTGTTCCCCTCTTCTTTTCTTCCTGCCACTATAAATTTGAGTGCTCTTGTAAATCTGGATGCTCTTGGTGGTACAAATAGTCTGTCTTTTTTTAAGAATTTTACTACACTTTGTGGGCACTCAATCAAGTCTCACGGGCTTTGCTTGGGTGATTAAGTTTTTCCTTTACCAGTCTTTAGTTTGATGCCTTTTAAATATTTTCTTGCTCCGTTTTACCTAATGGAAAATGTCAAAACAAGGTGTATTTCAGATATAGGGACACGTGCCTTTTGTGTTTGAAAGAGAAACCTTGTTTTTCTCTGCTTTTAAGATAGTTGGTGGAACTAAAGTGCCTCTGAAGAGAGCAGTATGGACAGGAAAGTGTTTGGGGTGGAAGTGTGCGTATTCCCTTCTCCCTTAAAACATGGTCATCTGGCCTCTTAGCAATACAAAAGTGAGAAGCAGTGGCAAAATTTGAAAAGTTTTTATTTTGCTTATCTATGAATCTCCACAAATCTCGTTTAATAAACAGTGATGCTGCTGAATGCCCATGATGCTTCTCTGGGACATCCTCAACCATTTGGTCCCCCGAAGGCTGCAGGGTCCCTGTTCCCCAGGTCCCACAGTCCCAACAAGTGGTCCTTGAGGTAACCCACAGGACTTTAGTTTGTCGAGGGGGTTGGTTTGATGTAGGAGACATGAAGACATTCAAATATTAGTGCTGTGAAGAGAGGGCTCTTGTAATCTTTGTGCCTGACAGAAATTTGGGGGTGGGCTGGGGAACCAACATGAAGCTGCATTTGGGGCTGAGTACAAGGATGTCTATCCACCCTCTCCTGACTGGTGTTGGTGATGGTTGTCATGTCTTAAATTTGTCCTTAACTGGCAGTGAGGCTAAAGTGAGCCAATGAGCAGCCTCTGGAACTGAAGGGAAGGCTTTCCATTGTCTTCAGTGAGTTGTGGATGAGGTCTCTGGAGAATAATAATATCATGGTTTACTTGGCAGTAACAATGCTGGTGGTGCTGTCTGAGTGCAGACAATAAACTGAGCAAGTTATGGAAAACATGATAGCCCTTTTCTGAACAGGGGAGTCACTCAGACGTGAAAGCAATCCATTTGGCATACTGTTTCTGTGGGAACTTTCAACAGGGTATTTTGACATATGGCTTCTATGTAGATGGAGTGCCAGACCCTGACTAGATAAAAATACAGTGAAGTTTTTGGTGAAATCACTCAGCACTAAGTGTGGAACCTTTTTTGAAAGTTCCCAGATACACCTGTCTGCACCTTTGGGGTGCAGAGATCTGGCACTGAGATGCTTGTTTCATGTGAGATGTGTTGGCCAGGAATCATGAGTTTGAAGTATGCAGGGCTGGGCACCAGAAACCTCCTTGCTCTAAGATTCCCTCTCCAACAGTGTTGCTTATAAGCTGGTGGTGTGGTTTGTCAGTTCTGGGGAGGAATTTTTTTGGGGTTTTGATGTTTTAGAGGTGTGCACCTTTTCACCATTATAGGTGTGCTCCTGCTGATTAGACCTGCTGTCATCAGTGATCTCTGAGGACTGGTTGAGGAAATATTCTGGGTTTAATGCTGGGTTAATGAAGTGGACTCTCAAGCATCAGCACACTTCCTGCAGAGGGATGGAAGCAGAGCAGGGTTTGAATATTCATACAGGTTTAGCTTGCAGCTTAGCCCCCCCCTTTCCCACGGGATGAAGGAGGTCTCTTTCCTTTGTTTGCTCAATCTGCTTTTCCCTTAGAGGTCTTGGGTAGCTTTGTGAAGGAATCAGAAGAGTGATAGGGGCATAAGAAAGATCATGGGAGAGAAGCAGCTCTGAAATGATACAGATCTTGCCTATTGCCAGGTGTGAATAGCATAGAGAGCAACTGGTTTTGTTGCTCACTGCAATGTGGGCTCTCTGGCATCTTGGTTCAATATCACTGACTAAAGCTGTTTGATGTAGGAGAGGTGGGTTTGTTGGCTGCAGGTCTTTCCAGCCCAGACCAGCTGGCAGGGGAGACTGCAGCCTCCCAGTATGGGTGTTCTGGGCTTGCTGGAGGAGTTGTGCACAGATTTGGGGGCACAGGGGCTGTTGAGTCTTGGGACTTTGAGGTAACTTAATTTTGGTCTCTGCAAGAGACAGGGGCACGCAGGTGGTTGTTGCTGACTTTCTAACTTTGTGTTTGTCCAACTAGTGTCAATATTTGTGGTCCTGTTTGCTGGTTTCTTTTGTGGATGGCAAGCTGGAATATATAGCTGCTTAAAAAAAAAATTAAAAAATTGTGTGTACAGAAATAGACTGCTATGTTGCAGGTTCATTTAAAATAAAGTGAGGAAGACTGAACAGAGATTGAGCCAGTGTTTTGCAACTGGAGTAGTGCAAATCCTCAAGGAACCCAGTGGTCTGATCCTCAGAGGTAATTAGTAGGTAGCCCTATTAATTTTAATGGCAGCTCTGAGCCGTTAAAGCCTGGCTATTGCCTCTATATTTTAAATATTATTAAATACTACATACTTTAAGTACTTTAGTGCTCTCATTTAAGAAAAAAAGTCAGCTTGTTCGCTGGGTGTCTCATTTAAAATTATTTTTATTTTAGTGCCTGTTGGAAAGCTGGTACACTCTTCTGAGAGGAAAGTTGCTATTAGGATAATTGTACTCCTGCATTGCTCACAGCTTCAGGGAAAGCCTTTCAGTATGTGCTTGGTAAGAGGCAGCAGGTGATGAAGATGTATGTTGTTAATCCTTGGCTTTGAATGTTTCTCCTAAAATGAAGCTGTATCACAACACTGCATTTGAGTGGCGGATGCTGGAAGTGTCACCCGGTGCCACAAGAAGTCATTTGACACTGGAGCAGGGATGAGTGGTCCTGCCAAGTCTTAACAGCCTTTTATTTCCTTGGCTGGTAGGTGGCAGAGGCAGCTTTGAAAGGATCCCACTCAGCATTCGTGTCTTGGGTCTCCTCTTACTCCTTTGCTCCTCTCAAGCAGGAGTCTGGGATCTAAACTGAGTTTGTGCATGTTTTAAAAAAGCCTTGGAATAATCTGTTGCTTTGGAGACCTGGTTCTGCATGGGGTTGTACTGGGAGCTGAGGAGGTTTCTGTTATGGGCTGCTGATGGGGTGGCTGGGCACCCCTGGGCTGGTGATTCACCAAAGGGGATGTGACCCTTGTCTGGGTTTGGGTGAAGAAGTGAGGAGGATTTCACCTTTCCCTGGCACTCTGTGATGGGTGAGGGGAGATGAGATAAAAACCCCGAGCCTAATGGTTTCTTTAAGGAGGCCAGGGCAGACTGTTGGATCACAAGGCTATTTGTCATCTACTATGCAATATTAATTGCTTTTTAAGTGGAAGAGGTTGCACTTCCTAAGCTTTTATTTTTTACTGTTAGGTTATTCTGGGCTGTGTTGTGAATGGAGTTACCTGGGGCCATTCCCCAGGTAAATAGCCCAGAAGCCCCCAGCTGCCTTCCAGCTCTCCCCTGGCCAGCAGCAGGGTATGACCCTACATAAGGAGCTGGTCAGTATTTGCAGGTGTTTTTAGGGCATGGGGTAGTCCCAAGAGCTCCAGGTGTGATGTGGGTCAGAGATGCTTGGGCATATTGCTGTGTTTAAAAGCAGAGGGACACAGGGTCAGCAGATGCTGATGGGAGGAAGGAAGAATGAATTGCAGTGGCAGTCTCCATAGTACCCAGAAATTTCTTGCAGAAGGAAACAGCTTGTATACTGATCCTTTTGTACCTGCTTCAGGTGTAAATTATTCCTGTAGCTTATCCCCCTAGTACCAATGTGCTTTCAAATCTCCCTTTTACATGAAGGTGTTTCAGATGTTTAAAAAATTGCCTATCCTGTGTTGAAGGACTGGAAGCTAGGGTAGTGAAAACAAGCCACTACCATTTTCAAACAGCCTTGTTTGCCTGACACTGAAACTTAATGCTGCTTTCAGCTTCCTGCCTTTACAATTGGCTGTTAAAGCAAAAAAAAGTGAGCCATCTCCTCTGCAGCTCCCTTTGTGCGTCTCCTTTTGCCTCCCACCCTTAGGAAGCAGGCTCCCAGTGTAGTTTACATGTATTATGCCAGTTGATTTTGGATTAACATAACCCCCCACCCATGCTGTTATCTCCTGAGAGATCTATTTTCAAGGCAGCTAATACTGGAAGATCTTCAGAGGCTCACAATGGGATGCTGAGCTCCTCCAAGATGCTGTGCTCAGTGTTTAGCTGGCACTGCACTGAACACGTTGGCTTCAGTGGAGCAGATGTCTGCTCATCTTTGTGAGGAGCTACCTTGCCATTCTATCAAGCAGAGTATAGGGGACAGATGTTTGATGAAAGCACTGAAATATTTAACTAGGATATTTTTCCCCCTGCAGCCTAGATTGCTTCTTGTGCCTATTAATCTTTTACAAGACTTGCATCTGCTCTGAGGTGGGTTGTGTCAGGCTTCGGACCAACTTTGGGTGTATGTGCAGGATTTGAATGGGTGGTATAATGAGCAAACATGATGTGTGTATGAATAAATTGAATGCATAAAGCAGATGAATTAATCACTGAGTCACTGAAAGTCTCTTCCAATAACAATAATAAAAAACCCACTATAATGTCCCTCCTCCTGTGGGTGTTTATTCCTCTCAGGGGCATCTTTACCCCCTGGTTAGTATAATTAAGATTCCAATTTACAAGTCCTTAAAGAGAATTTGTCCTTTCATATGCACAGCCTTGGGAAGCCTGTATGGCCAGGTAATGCACAGATTGTCAGTCCTGCTGTCCCTTTCCTCCTGCTCTCACCATAAGCCACTTTAATTAGATCTTAGTGTGGGTGAAGTCCATACTGGGTTGGTAGAAAGGGAGAGGAGAGGCTAAGAGGTAGTCAGCTACTCATCCCAAGTTAGCAGTTCATGAAGAGCTTATTTTCACCTAAGACATTCACCTATGCATTTCTGTAATGCATAATTCTTCTGCATAAACCACTAATCCGAGCCACTTGTGGTTCATTTCCTCTTGTAACAGTTGCACTTTCACCATACCTGGTGGTTGAAACACCATAAAAGTCTTGGATAACCTGGCAGATAGAAAAAGCAAAGAAACCATGTGCACGCAAAACGTTTTTTCACCCAAGAAAGGTAGCTTTGTGTGACAGTATTTGATAAACTGTGTTGCACTTAAGAAGAAATCCCCTCCTTAATTAATATTTAGTAAGGATTAATATTTGTAATTAAAAAGTTCTCAGAAACATGGTTTTTTTTCCTTTGCTGCTGTCCTATAGTTGTTTTTTTTCCAGACTGCTCTAGCCTGCTCTTCTTGGAATATTGCAATTCTGAACTTAAAAGTCCAGTATTGTCTTATAAATATCTCACAGACGTAATACTTATTTGTTTGTTTGGTTTTGTTTGGTTCTTGGTTTTGTTTTTGGGTTTTTTTTTAAATGAGTTGGCTTATGAATTTGCCTTTTCTCAATGTGTTAACTGAATTACTGAATTCAAGTAAAATAGGAAATTGTCACACAAACCCATCTAGCTTCCCTTTTCTCCAGATAGATGCTAAGTTATTCACTCTGTGTTTTTAGAAGCAAGAGTACCACCAGTTTGGAAATAATTTAGCACAGCCAGAATTTTACTAACCATTTTGAGAACACTTCAGGGCAATCCCATGAGATGATGGTGTATAATGATAAATGTGCTTTAGCAGAATAGTTCCATTTGAGGAGCAGCTCAAGCTCAGACACCTGTATCTAGTTTGTACTTTAAGGTCGGGAATTAATTCAGTTGTAAGAATTAAGTTTTCTTCTCTGTGTATTTGCATTTTATGTGCGAGAATAACTTGCTTAGTCCTTGACATCTGTTTGTGTGAATCTGCTTAGTTTGAATAATCTTGCTTATGACATAGGAGGTGACTAAAGTCCCAATGATATCTTTTCTGAGTAAATGTTCTAAGAAAATGTCCTCAGTTGATTGTAATAGAAAATTAATTGTTCAGCTGTCTGTCTTTTTTCATGCCTCACGTATTCTGCTCAGTAGTGTTCTTCTTCCGTATGATTCATTAATCTTCAGATTTGCTTAAAAATATCCTGGACAAGGAAAACATTAGCAAAGTCATAGCTATATTGGCAGATGAAAATAATCTTGAGTGTCTACACACGTGCCAACATCACCTCATGCATACAGAGAATAAATGAGTGGGCTTCTGAATGAACAGGCTTTTGAAGGGCTTCTTGTGTGTTAATCAGTAGCAAAACTGGTCAGAGAGCTTTGTTCAGCATTTTTGTCACCTTTTAGTCATTACCACAATGCTTTTATTAATGTAAGAACTCCTTGTTGCCCACCTGTTCCTCCTGTGAAATCACTTGGTCTGGACCTCATAATAGTTTGATAGTCTTAAGTTTTGAAGTCTACTCAAGTGAAGTAAAATATAGGAAACTCTTTGGAGGTATTTATAGAATTACTACATTAATCTCAACAAATAATTACAGATTTGTTGTGGCTTGCTTAGCAGACATGCACAGCTCCCTTCTGGCAGTGCTGTGGGGCAGCCCCTGAGTGCTTTCTGTGTAAAAATAAGTAGGATTTTCCAAATCATTGGTGTTACCTAAGAGGGGAAAAAAACACAGTAGGGAAATTGTGATTCTTACTTGAAGTATAATTGCTTCATTGTGGTTTTGCTACAATTTTTTTGCTATGCAAATCGGGCCCAGTTGAGGGAAACCATCCTGTGGAAGAGGAATGGGAAGCAAATCCCAGCAGAGATTCCCTGTGCATGCTCCCAGCTGCTGTTGGGAGCTGGAGGGCTTGGCAGGCTGATTTACCAGCTCTCTCCTATGTGCTTGGGAATGACTTCTCTGCTAATGGTGTTTAGCTGGTTTTATGATGGATGAGGAAGACATGGGGGGTTGAGTTTAGTTAAGGGTGGAAGAAACAGCAGAATTAAAAGAATTTGTCTTAAATGGTGAGTGTGCTTGTGTGTGCTCTACATGCAGAATATTCTCCAGCATTAAACAAAATTGTTCTACTGTGTCAAGGCAGGGGAAAAGATGGAAAAAATCGTGGGGATGTGAAGTGTGACCTATCAATATGTGTTAGGTCTCCATCTGTTCTGCAAACGTTGCCCAGGGCTCTGAGTCCCAGCTGAGCCCCAGGTATGGAGGGTCCTGGGCAGGCCCAGGCTGTAGCCAAGGTGTCTGGGCAGAGGAGCTCAGTTTGGAGAAATAATAGAGCATGGCAGGCCTGCCTTTTGGTTACTTAATAGGCTATTTTGTAGGACAGCCAAAATGTCTTTCTAAATATGGTGAGATTTAGTACAAGGAGTACGAAAGAAGGACAAGGAAATTAAAATAGAAAGCATAAGCAAGGTAGGCATTTATAAATGACTGAACTAAATTATACTCACTAGAATGAGCTACATCTGTGACAGCAATGTTTCTTTCTTCAGGTAAATAACATCATTATTGCTAAAAGGCCATAATTCCATGTTAACATGCCTTACTCAAGCCTGATAAGTCGTAGCCTAATCTCCATTACCAGACTGCCCATAAATATTAGAGATATGTGGTACAGGGAAAGTAAGGAATGAAATCTGGTTTTGATGCCACAGTATCAGTGTTGGCTGGCCTCTGACAGGACAGAGCTGAATCATTTTAGATAAAGCAATTCCTGTAATGCTTACGATAACTTTTCATTTTTATTTAAATAAATATAAAGCTGTATTGTCACCTATTAACTTTTTTTTTAAGGAAAAATCCACACTTGTTTACTAAAATGCCTTAATGAGTTTTGCACATGAGGAAGTACAAACAAGTTTCAGCTGTAAGGTTGTGTGTTGTGGTGTTGCCCAAAAATGCAATAAATAAAAGTTCACTGTTATTTTTGCAGCAGTGAACTGAACAACTTTTTAGTAAGTGACTGATTTTTGTGGACAATAAAAACACAGGCTGTTGGAATTATATGACATTGTAATGGAACAAAATCCACATTCTCAAGTTATACTGTGTGTTTTTTGACATTTTATTGATTTGATGAGTAGGTAAAAGGTGGAATTCGGTTTTTTTATCTCGCTGCTAGAGACTGAGGGAAAACAGAGAAACATAAACCTTTCCAGTTAAGGATTCTTTGAGAACATAATTGGGGTTTTTATTTCTTTTTACCAAAGCACTCAACAATGTATTGCATCCTTTTGGATGATGTGGAAATAAATGACACTGCAGTCTTTTCATTTTGAACTTCTTCACTTCTGAATTCCTGGTCAATTCTCAATCCCTGTTTGATTTCTTTACAGAAACATTTAGACTGAAGTTGAAATCAATGGATGTTTTGTTTTGTGATCCTTTCAAAAACATCCCATACCAAACCTGCTGGAACAATTTCCATTGAAAAGCTCAATGTGGTTTTTTTTCCCTCTCTGTTCTACATGGCACAAGAGCAGCCTTTTTAATATTTTAAAGTAATGGGAGTGGCAGAGAGAAATTTGATATTGTTGTGTGATTAACCACTAGTGACTGTTCCAACTTATAACAGATTTCCATGTGCTGTTCCTTCTGTCTTGGACAGCCTTGATCCTGCCAGGTGGAGGTGGGAATGGGAGTGCTCAGTGATGTACCTAAGAGGTAAAAATCATTTGGGGCTCTAATAGAGCAAAGGCTGACCAATAATCAGAAAAATCCTGTCAGGGAGAAGGGCAAAAAGAAACTTTAGGCACAGGTGTGTGGATAAAGCAACATGGAGCAAAATAGGACATGAACCTGTAAAAACTGTGTGCAGGGAACACGGGGAAGCCTGTCACATCTTCCTCAGCTCTAGAGACAGCCTGGATTTGGGAAGGATGTTGCCTGCACTGTAAGGGTACATAGGCTCTTTCCCTGGCAAGGTGTGCACAGCATCGTTCTGAAGACAACCGTGGTTTTCCACAGATAAAAATAAAATCTATTCCCATTGCTCTGTTGTGTGTTTTCCTTGATTCAGGTTCAGATTTTTCTGCTTTTTCATTGTTCTCTGTTGCCATTCTGTGCTTTCAAAGCTTGCTTTCCCTTCCTCACATTTATTGAGAGAGCATGGGGGGAAAATGAAATGAAGCAATATATTTTGCTTGTCGTCGTCTTGCTGTCAGCTGAATCCTGGTGGTACCATTACTCATTTTATGACACATTACCTTACCTGGGTGAGTTTTGCTCCCCTCACAGTGTGTTTGGCTGAATTTTTAAACATGCTTTTACGGGTTGCCAGACATCCTGAGACTGTGAAGTGCTTTTTTTATAAATCCAGTTACTTTTTTGAGCTTTGAAAGCTTTTTTCCCCTACCTCCTATCTATCAGTCTGTGTTTGTGAGAGCTCTCCAGGGCTGAAAGTGAGCTTTATCTTTGTTGACACAATTAGTTGGTTTGCAGTGTGAGCATGACAGGAACTGTACACAGGTCTGGTGGAATGCAATTACAGAGCAACCACAGATCCCCAAAGAAAACTCTAACAGTGAAGATGATGCAGAGCTCTGCCCTGTAGGGGAGCATGTGACAATCCCAAAGCTTATTTTACTTACCCAAATGTTCAGAACACTAAGGCTTTGGACATTTTTCTTGGTAGCATTCAGTTCTGCTCCTATCCAAGATGGTTACTGCCATAGGTGCTTGGTGGACTTCATGGGAAAGTCTGGGAGAATTTAGGTGGCTGGAGAGGTATCAAACCATGTGCATTATTACTCCTTCCTTGCAAGTACAGTATAATTTATTATATATAATTTATTTCCTGAACTTGATGTAATTTCTTGAGAGAAACTGAAGTTTCTTTCCTATGTGTGGAAAGTGTGGAGTGCTTTGTGTGTGTGCATGCAGCTTATGATTCCTTTTCATAACAATTGGTTTATAAAATGTGGTTCCTGGAATTGGCAAGCACACAGTGGCAGCAAGGCAGCACAATAGTCAAGGAGTTGAATGCAAGCAGCAGGCTGCTAATGCACCCCTACAGTATCCTTTTTTCTGCACTTTGAAATTATTCTCTTTGGACTATACTTCCATTAATTGCCTCTTGTGTTCAGTGGCTACAAATGTGAAAATCCTGATAGCAAATAACTGGCCAAGGTGGTAGTCAGATGGGTTAAAACAAAAGTGTTAAAAATATTTTCAGTGAGGAAACATTTCACTGAAGACTAAAATTATAGATCACAAACTGGTTCTAAAAGCTGACTCTGCTGGTTAGGGGAGTGTTATGTCCCTCACCATAACAGTTTGATTTTGAACAGTTTTTAGAGCAATCATTCATCTGCAGCCAAAGCCTGAGAAACCTCTGTGTAAAGTGAAAAATTTAAGAGCAGGGAAAGAGGGTCAAACAAACTGTTGCCTTTTTGCACGAAGTTGCAGAACATTTGGCTTTTAGGTTTTTTGGTTGTTTTGGTGGGGGTTTTTTGGGTTTTTTTTTGGGGGGGGGGGTTGGACTTATGTATTTTGTTTGGTCCTCTTCATACATACCACAGAGGCTTTTCTAGATCTTACCTTTCTTCCAAGTCAAACTTTTCCTCCAAGTGGGAATCATCCCAGTGTCTCCATTGGCATGAACATACACACTGTCTCTCCTCAAAGTGCAAGATCAGACCAGCCCGGAAACTTAGACTGTCAAGTCCAATTTAAAGAAAGAGGATTTTTATTTAGTTTGGTTTCTTCAAATATGAACATCAGAAAGACAAAGCCAATGGCATCTGCCACATTATTGCTATGTTGTGTTTAGGGTTAGAAAGCTTACTGTAATACTAACACAGACTGGCATCTGTTTTGTTTCAGCTTTAGTGATTGAAAATTACCAAAAAGCCTCATACTTTAGAGACCAAGTCAAATAATAGAGGGGGGAAGGGTTAGCCAACAAACCCACTCAATATGGGACTGTTAACCCTACTAAAACGTCTCTGTGGGTGACTTGGATGTTGGTAAGGAACTTGCATGTTGGTTTGAAGGAAAATTCTTTTCAACATAGGCAGTAATTTCTTAATTAGCCCTTAAAATTACATGGTAGTGAAAACTCGGGTAACATCAGAGATCACAAACATTGAAGCATCTGGTTTATATTTTAGCTGTTCTCCTCTTGATCCCTCTTGCTGCCCTTGAAAAAGGAAGTGAAAAGGATTGTGTGCTTTGAGTTAGGGTGAGGACTGGTTAGAAGGATAAAGAAGGTTAAAAACAGCTACTGAGCTGCCCGGGAGCACAGACCATGGACATGCTCTGGGAGGACTGAATTATTTTTTTGCACAGATGGAAGTGTGTATATGCACTGCCCTGGCAGATTTCACTTGCTCTCTCTTTAATATTCATTGGTGCAAAGTTTAGTCCAGATAATATAATTTTCAAAATTTCCTTGGTAGAAATTTATACTTGTATAGAGTACAGAACTTTTCCCATCTCTTCTTTTTAAGGTCAGGTAAGACTAGTGATGAGCAGATGATCATGGAAATCAGAGGTTAAAAAACAAAAAGTGTGAAGATTTGCTACAAGAAATATAGAATTGTTTCTACCTTTCTTGTCCACTTAAATTTTTCATTTTCCTTGTGGTGAAAATCTCAAAAAGAGACAGAAAATCAGGACACTGGAATTAGATGTTGTACCAAAGTACTAAAATTTTTAAAAGTTCATCTTGGTTCTCTGCACCACCACCACCTTGATTTCCTTACTTAGAAGCTGGTAAATGTTTAAGTGTAAATCCATCTTTTTTGGCATTCCAGTTGCATGTACAGGTTAGGAACATGGGGAAGGCTTGTTTTTTTGTGTGTGTGGTATTTTTTTTTTGTTTGGTTTGGGTTTTTTTTTTCCAAATATGGGCATTCTAAACCAGTTCTGTTACTAATTATAAGGACCACTTAAGCTCAAACCATATGAAGTGTTTTCAGAGCTTGTCCACATGAAATTGCTCCTATTTACTCTAAAATTGCATCTTTCAGTTTAAGTAGGTGGAACCACGAGGCTGGATCAAGTTTATAATTATCTTCTACCTGTCAAGAATGTCCAAACCAAGTCCCAGCCTGAAGCTCAGTGGACTGGTACTTTGGAAAAAGGCTCTCATCCTGCTGACACAGGAAGCATTTTCAGTGTCCCCATTGATAATGAGTGACAAGTCACAAATCAGCAAAAATCAGAAAAATCAATCTAGCAGTCTTTAATTTGGTAATTTAAAGAAGGAAGGTACAACTTAATTGCTTTTCTAGAATAGTAGAGGTGTTTTTCAAGTTGTGTTGATAAACATTTGTGTTAATGTTTAGTCTAAACAGTGTTTAAGATACTTTCTAATTTCTTCCGCCTGTATAGACTTTATTTTTAAGTGTCAGCTTGATTTTCTGTAAAATTAGGTGTTAGGTGGTGACTAACATCACAGTTTTATCCAAAGCCTTATATATTTGTATATTCCTAGGGCCTTCATTCAAGCAAAAAAATGACTAGGTAAGAAAAAAATCCTTTGGGGGAATGTATTAGTGAAAGACAGTGGAAGCTGAACTTCTAGCTTGCAGATGCTGCCTGGGGTTTGTGGTGCCAGTGATGGACGTGTCCTGAGCCCAGGAACACAGCACAGAGCTCTTTGTGTGGGTTTGGATCCTTTTTCCTTCCAGCTTTGACACGGGCTGTGTTACGTTCTGAATATGCTCTCAGGTGCTCTGGGTTTGCTGTTTTGCTGCTAAGTATTGCAGAGGTGCAGTCAAGACAGCAGAAATTTGATGCAGGGGACACCAAGGTGCTGAGACCTGATTGTGTTTAATACCTTGCGGAAAGAGCAGTGAGATCTTAAAATCATTGATCTTGTCAGCACGCTGCTCTCCTGCCTCTTCTCACCTTTCTGCCCATTCCACTTACAGGAGTATTTTAAAACTCTGAAACGTTCACACTTGTAGTTTAAGTATCTCTTGAAAACATAACAGCAAAATCATGTATTTGTTTATGACAGTTGAGCCAAATGAAGCTGGTGGTATCTCCAGCCTCAGTTTCTGTTCTTACAGACTGATATTCTTTCATTCAGAGGACACTTAAAAACCACATACTTTGCAGGAAGCTTTTTTATTTTCTGGACTCTGCTCCATGGTACCTGCTGAACCTGGTCACTGGCTGCTGGGATGTTAACCCATTGAATTTATCTGAAGTGGGGTATTTTCTGACTGCTGTTCAAACCTCTCAAATCCCCAAACTCCTCTAATGCTGCTTTCATGGGAGAGATTAACAGATGGACCTCCTCTTTTGCAGGGTGGTCGAGACTGTCCTAGTGGCTTAGAAAGAAAATGTATTAATAATTAATGTTCATAACACCATTGTTATTATTAGTGTTATTTATTCTCATCTGCTTTGATCCTCCTTTCTTCAGTTTCAGCTGCAGTGCAAGGGGCACCATAAAACTTGTGATTTGAAGCCCGGATGGGGAGGGGTGAGCAGGGGCAAAGGGAAATTCCTCCATGTGGAACAAACACAGCACACGAGGCTGATTTCAGCTGGGAAAAGGGCAAGAGGATGGAATGAGAAAAAAAGATGAAATATCTCTGGGGCCAAGAGTGCCTCTTTGTTTAAACACACCTCCGTAGTTTAAAAAAAAAAAAAAATAAAAAAAAGGAAGAGGCAAGGGTATGGTAAAGGAGTTCCAAGGTGAAAGCATGAGTTAGCAGCACAGGTATGAAGATCTGGCAGTCTAAAATGGGGTGGAATTGCTGTGTATCCTGCCCAGCATTGTGGAGGTTTCAAACTTAACCATTTAGCTGCTGTGGCCTATCTGGAATAAAGCCTGGGTTTTTTTAGGTACATCCCCTGCTTCCTGAGGGCTGCAAAGATCCCAGCTTGCATGTATGCTGGGGGAGGTGAGCTTGAACATAAAAACTTCACCTTAGTTTCAAAGGGACAGTAAGTGGGGACAAAAACTGCCTGAACTGCTGGTATGAGAGAGTGCTTTACAGACAGACTTTTAAAATACACATTTCCAGTATATATGTTCCCAGCATTTATCAGAGAGCATGCCCTGGGCCAGGTTATGATGTTTCTTAGGTTTTTGTTCTGAGGACCAACCCACCCTCAGTGTTCATTAGCAAATAAAAACATTGCCTTGGCCAGGAGTTCCACAGCTATCTTTTTAGCATTTGAAGTCATAATGCAGCTTGCATAGGTTTCCCAAGCAAGCTCAGTAGTTTTATGTTTGGAGAGTTTGAGCCAACTGGCCCTACTTCCAAGAGAAACACTGTGTTCACCCACTTTAAAACAAGAGAAAGGAAAAGGGTTCATATGGCTTGTGTTTTGTACTCTCTCCCACTGGGCTATGTAACTGCCCTCCTGAAATTCATTTTACTATAGAATAGTGGCTTTCAACTTTTTCTTGAGTTCCCTTAAAAAAATAAAAGTACTAGCACTGAGGTGCTAGTGTCAGTGGAAGAAATTTACCTTACTTAGTGATTAGCTCATGATGCTCTTAGTTACCTTTTTCGGGCTCTTTTAAAAATACTCAAAATACTGCAAACTGAAAATCAGTGCTGGAGACTTCACTGGTTTTAAAAGGACAAGGGGGAAGTGAAATGTGCTTGAAGCAACCTGTGGGGATATTGATGAATCAACATCTGGTGAAAATTAAGTATTACTGCAAGAAAAAAGCAAAATGCAAGGTGTCTAATAGCCAGGAGCTGGCTGATATCTCCTGGATTACATTCTGCAAACTGCACAGAGGTCTCTCCTGCTGCCTCTTCCTGAAGTGTGCCATATGGAGTACAGAGTCCCTACTGCCATTTCTCAGGCTTTCCCCAGCCCCACTGAAATAGCTCTTCTCTAGGCCATCAGGCATTTGTTTTCTAAAGTCCTAACCAGTGCTGTGAAGTGACTGTGAAAGGTGATTAATAAGCACAGGTATTTTATTTAGGTGGTTGAATTGCAGTGCTGGTTAGGAAGCTTCATAAGAGGAATTCTGTAGTTTTCAGAAAATGGAGTCCCTGATTGGAAAAGGGGCCAAAGATAAGTTTTAAAACTGGTGAAAATAGCCATCTGGTATTAAAATGTTTTTTTTCTTAAACACCACATCCTCAGCTGATGGGTCCATTCAGTTTCTTGCTTTCAGTTTGTATGTCTGAACTTCCCAGATCCTCTCATTTGTGTCTTGGCCAAGTTTGTTTCAACTCGTGATAAGTTATCTCTCTTTTACTGGATAAAGGTAACGTTTGTGTTTACAGTGCAGCAAAGTTATTTTTAAACAAGTAGGTGTGGGTCTCTAAGGAGCTTCAGAATTTTCTAAGAAGCCTGATAAATAGTTTTGGTAAATTGACAGTATTCCTATTAAAACAAATCAGGCAAATCATGTGCTCACTGTTGTCAAGTGTTAAGAGTGGCATGATTAATGCAAAGTGATATTGTCTGGCTCGTAGTCAGTAGCTGTCTATAAAATCTGGAGTTTGAGTTGTGTACATCAATGAGCTAGGGAGGGGTTTTCACTCCTAATGGGGGTCTGGCTCCAGATTTTGACCGGTGCTCAGAAGTTGGAAAATGATAGCTAAATGATTTGATTTGGATGAGCTGTCTTTGCATGGCAGAGAACACTCTGTTCTTGCAAGTGCTTTTCAGCAAGAGATTTTGCTTTGCCCAGAGTCTTCAGAGCTGGTGTGTCACACCTCTGCCCTGGGCTCTTACACCAGCACTAACCCTTTGCCTAACCAGTGCCTTCCAGCTCTGTCCCACCACCAGAAGCCTGGTATTTCAAGAAAGTTCTTTAACTAAAACTTCATAGAACCCTCTGTGTCATGATTATTCTTTTAAAATACAGTGGTTCAAAGCCATTTTGATGGCAAAAGCAAGCCACAAAAATGTGGCTTATGGGCATACTTCAAGCATTTAGCAGCAACTTTTGTTGTCTCCTCATATATATAGATATATATCTTTATTAAGTGGTAGGGAACTATGCTTACTTTGAAGCAAGTAGAGTAGCGCAGAACATGATGAAGTGCTTCATTTACCTGTAGTTACACAGCTGCATGACAGTAGTCAGATTTTATGCATCTGTGTGTAATTTCTCCAGAATTATTGAGCTGGAAGCTGTTTTACTGGGTGATGATCTTGGATATTTGGTGTATCATTCTGTGCTTATGAGAAGGATGTTCTTGTTCCTGTACAAGATGAGAGGTTCTGCTTTGTCTGAGCAATTTTACATGCTGTTTCAGAGCAGGCAAGGTTGATTTGAGGAACTTGGTCACTGCTGTATCTGAGCTGACTTCTGCAAACCTACCTGGGTAATTATTTGAAATAGTATTTAGTACCCCAAGGGTACAATGTGCTTGTCAAATATAGGAGAAGATATTTTCTCTAAAAAGCATTTTTCAGGTGCCCTGTCTCAATCCCTACTTATTTGTAGTCTTTCTCACTGTTCAGTTGATTGTTGACCAATTTAAATAAATTGACCTTTGGGGTTTCTGAGACAGAAAGGAATAAAGATGTGACTAAAATGTCATATAAGTGGCTAGGCTGACTCTAGGGATCTCTGCACCATGTTATCTTTCCTTTTATCCAAATCTCTGTTCTTATGTGCTTTGATCTTCAAGGGTTTTTAAAACATGTTTTTTTTTAATGTGCAAATGGCCACTACAACATTTACAGATTCACAGCATTTGTGCTGTGTAAGGTGCTCTGGAGACAGCTTTTGATAAGTGACTGTATCCACAAAAAAATCCTTGAGCTCCTAAGCAAGCTTGTGTTATTTTATAGTACCTGGGCCCTACACAGTGTGTTTTTCTCTGGATATTTAAGAGCTTGATTTAATTTTTCTCATTTTACAGGTAGGAGGAGGTAATAGGAACAGGGAAATGGCTGTTTAGATATAAGAGTGGAGAGAAAGATGGAATAATTTTTATTTCCAGAAGGGTTGAGGAATGGAGGCACAGATATCACCTTGCCTAAAAACCTAGTCTTGTATTCTATAGTGTTCCCTATGCTTTTTCTCCTGGGCATAGAGGCCTACAGCTGATGAGATATATGATGCCTGGCATGTGGTTTACATGAACATTTATTTTTATTTTACAAAGGTTTAAGTATCTCATGAAGATATGTTTATTGCACCTTAGAATCCAATTTTCCCTTGAATGATATTTAGCCACTGGAGGACTTTTAATATCTCAGTCAAAACCAAAGTCTGATCTTTCTGTTTGGCTCTGGCAGACATTGCAGAGGCTAAAGAAAGGAAAAAAGTAATCTGTGGAGCTTTTCTGTTTGTTTGTGCTGTAGCTTTATTTGGGTTCTGGTGGAACAGAGGTATGGTGTAAGGCTTCAGTGAATGCAGTACAAGTGGTATTGGAGCAGGAATGGCAGGAAGGGTGTTACCTATTTCTGATTGCTTGTTTAGACAAGGAATCCTAGTAACTGAACAATTTCATGTGCTTAACTCATTTGTTGTAAAACAAGGCTAGCTGACAGCAATATTTTAAGGAATCTTAACTGGAAATGGTCATGCAAATTACTTGGCACCTTTCAGTGACCAACAAAGTCACTGGTTTCCTTGGAGAATATTGTGAGGAGCATTAATTAAATCAACAGGAATGGACAGGGAAATGAGTGGTAGATAAGCAGCTGCTCAGAGAAAAGAAAAATAACAATTCATTAAGCAGGACACACAATTTGTGGGGAAGAGGGAGATGCTTTAAATACTTGGATAGTGGCAAGTAAGCCCCCCCTGCCCCGCAGATCTTTCCAGGACCCTCCTGAAAAGAGGCTGCAATCAGGGAAGCAATCACTGTTCCTGGTCACCCTTCTCTGCCAGTGCCTTCCCCTTCTGCCACCTCCTGAGAACTGGAACAGCTTTCCTGCACCAGCAGGCCTGTCTATCCTGCCATCTGTACTGCATGCAAACAGGCAAAGGTGCCAAATTTCAGCCAGGGTCTGGCGAGAGACTCGTTCTGTTTGGGGTGGGAGACTGAGCAGAAATGGAGCTCCTTCCCACACACCTTTCAGCATTCTTTTCTGTACAGGGCCCTGCCTCTTCTGGAGTGTGTTTGGCTGACATGGGGTGAAGATGGTGCATGTAGCCAGGAGCTGCTGCACAACCAGAGTGTGGGTCCCTTAGGTAATTTATTGAGACAGTCAGAGCAGGAAAGTCAAACAGTGAGGCAGAAAGTATCATGGTACAGTGAGGAAGGCTACAGCCCTTGTAATTCTTTTTTTGCTCTTCTTCACCTGCTAGCAGTTGGCTCTGGTTTTTCCCAGTACACTGCTCAAAGCTGCTATAAACTGCAATCAAACTTGATCTTGCCAAATGCAAGTTAAAATGTTGGAATGGTTCTCAAATCCTTTTTAAGAGCTCCAAACTTGTAAGGAACTTTTCCCTCAGTGTTTTCTCCTCTTTATTCTTTCTTCTCCTGTGATTCATGAAGCCACCCTGTGCTCCCATGCATGAAAAAAATGCAAGCATTATGTTCATAATGTGTAAGATCACACGGAGCTACTTTTTGCTGGCAAATTTGTATAAGTTCCTATTCTGCATGTTGGAGGGTTTTCATGCTGGCTTCCAAAATTCATGAGCAAGGTCAAGCTAGGATTTTGTGTTGGAGAGAAATCAAAGGATCTGTAAATGTAGCCAGTGACTGTAGAATAAAAACAATGTAACACTATGTAAATGTGTTTATTAGGAATGTGTACATCCCTTGTTTGTGTCTATCTTAATGCCACAGTATCTTTGATTCTGACAATGGTCTTGGGAAACATAATAGCTCTGTTTTCCCGATTTTGCAAAGCTTCATCCTAAATGACTTCCCCTTCAGATTAATTCTCTTGGCTTCCCTTCAGAGATAATATTATTGTCTTTTCTTACCAGTCATTTAGTGATGTGGTTGATGTTGGTTTTCATATCCTCCTGGCCAGATCAACTACTTCCTGAAAAATACTTGACCAAGGGGAAATGCAAGGCAGGACAGAGATTTCTGACATACTCTGCTTTCTGTTCCAAGCTGGATGGTGATGAGGCAGGAATAGCCTTGGAATAGCCTCAGAGGCAGCTGCAGCAGTAGGGATTATAAGGAAATTCTCTTTAGGAAATCTTTCAGTGCTACCTCTGTGTTTAGAAAACAAACACCTCCCACTCCCTCACAAAAAAAAAAAAACCAAACAGAAACAAGATCCTGTGTATGTAGTGGGCAAGGGAGGTTTGCTAAACCCAGGTAAAAAACAAAATCTGACAGCTGGTTAGAGACAGAGGTGGAGCAGTGCAGGAACATTTTCTGGAGCACCAGTAGAGCTTTTGTTGTCTTTACCTTGAACCACATCTGTGCAACATCTGTTGTTTTAAAAACACATACCTGTTGTTAAGTCTACATAATTGAACTTGATTTAATCTGAAATTGTTTAATTCCTTCTAATGACTGCACAGTCCAGTTTTCTGCAAGGAAACTTTGTTTAGAAGCATGTCTACAGCAAGTGAATCCATCCTAAAATGTAATCAGCAAAGCTTTTGGCCTTGAAAATAGGGTGGAGATTTCTGAAGAAACACCTTCCACTTGATAATGTGTTTCTGGCAGGAGAGATTTCTTCGTATCACACAGTTTGTCTGATCCAACCAAACATCCCATTCATGAAGCAACACTTAAGAGTGAATTAAATAGAACATCTGTTTGCATGTTCACAGCCAGAGCAAGTGCAGAGCCAGGGGTTCAGGTCAGCCTCTCCATGCCCAATTCCTGTGGCCACCCCACTGCCACTGCTGAAATGCAAATGTGGTGTAACATCTGCTACTTTAATCTCCTTTCCAGCTTGGGAAAGCTGTCCTAAAGACTGGAAACAGAAGAGTGGTGAGCTCGAACAAGAGTGGCATTGGGAAAAAGGGAAAAGTAAATAAAAAGCATGGACTGCAGCTCAGGATATAAAAATCCCTTCCTTCCTGTAAGCAGCAGCATAGGGATGGGGATCGGTGTGCGACCGGTGGTCACTCACTGGTGATTTTCCCAGCAGCTGTCAAAATGTTATTCTTTTCAGCAGCCTCTTTTGTTTTTCTTAAGAAATTATTTCAGACGTTTCAGTCCTGATCTTATGAGAAGGAATTAAAAGTTTTGTCAGCTGGGTTTCATCTGCTTCTGCCTTGCCCCCTCCCAAAAATGCTCCTTGGCCTTAATGACAGCATCCCTGGGCATGGGGTGGCTGGGGGGCTGAATGGCACTTGGGTGAGTGGAAGTGGCAATGCCCTGTGGTGAAGCAGCTGTAATAAACTTCCCTGCTGTGAGTGAGGGAGACCTTAATGAGAACTGAAGACTTAGTGTGGGACACGGTTCAAAAAGCAGCATGGGTTGTCTTGGGGTCTTGTGCTGGGGATGCACCGGTGCCACGGCAAGTGCTGGGGAAGGGGAGGGAGGAGGAATAACCCCATTCCTTTGTCATTGGCCATTTAGCTGGTTGTTGAAATGAGGAAAGAATTCGTAGAAAGTCCCCAAAGACTGAACCACTGTGTGTTTTCTTCAGTGTTTGTGTCTGGCAGTGGGTGGAGGTCTGTGCTGGTACCCTGATGAGCTCGACCACCACACACAGCAGTAAGAGATGTTGAACATGGCTGGAGAAGCCTCCTGGCCTGCTGGGCTCTGCTCACCAGAGAGGGGCTGGGAGCCAGCAGCCTCTCAGCCTGAGGAAACCATTCAGGCCGCAGGAGGAGGCTGAGGGCACAGCCCACCCTTCCTTTCCCTGTGGGCAGAAGTGCCTCAGCTCCAGTGGGTTGCTCACAGATTCCCATCCCCAGGAAGTGGGGCTTTGCTTCTGTGACGCTCCCGCCCTTCAGAGAAGCTGCTGCTGGGCTGTGTCCCCGGGCAGCTTTGTCCTGGCTGTGCCGCGAGTCTGGGGTCCTACGTGATGGCAGTGAGCACGTGGGGAGAAGGCCAGCGAGAGGTGAGTTGGGATAAAATGCAAAGTTTGTGAGGATAAACTGTCAGAGTTGCATTTGAGGATAAAAATTGTAGCACAGTTGTGTCTGGGAGGGGAGAAGAAGGAGCAGTGCTGGGAAATGAAGGCCTGGAGAAATGGCAGGCTGCATATTCAGGTGGAGATGGGAACATGAGGCCAAGTCCTTGAGGCAGCAAGGCAGGGAGGGCATCCCGGTGGGAAGAAGCCCGTCAAAAACATGGAACTGGGCAGCTCCGGTGCCTGTTGCAGGAGGTTGGCAGGAAAATTTGTCTCAAGAGTTGGGAGGGTCCATCATGGATCCAAGAGGCCATGTTACAAAATGGAGCAGGGCTCAAACCATCTCTGTTATAGCCGTGGCAGCTGCCTGCGAGCTGTCGGCTGCAGACCAAGGGCACTGTCCAAGAAATTGTTGATTAAAACGAAAGCACAATAAGAGGACTCAAGTCAGATGGTACAGAGTGGGAAAAATAAGAGGGAAAAGAAATTTAACCAAGAGAGGGAGGCTGTGTATTTTTCCTGTTGGAGTAGTGCCTCTTCCACAGCACTTACAGGGAATGGACACACTTCTGTGGCGCTTGGGGATCCTCAGTCTCTGGAGACCTTCTTTTCTTTTCTTTTGCCCCTCCAGTTAATTTCACATAAAAGGTCATGGCCTGATGTGGTCACGGCTGATTTGCAAATCCCTGCCCAGTCCTTCCCTGGTCAGGAGGGCTGTGGGTTGTTTTGGTTTTTGGGACCATTTGCTCAGGGCCTTGGTTTGACTCCTTGTTCACATGCTTGTTATGCATACTGGCAAAAACCATTCTCTGCACCCCTGCTGGAAGTTAGGCTGTGATTTTTCTCGTTTACTGAGTGATTTTCCTCTTTCCAGGTATAATTTAGAGAGGGAAATGTAATCAATCAGCATAGTAATTGCCTGTTTAGCATTGATGACAGATGAGAGATTGCTTTGCATTTAACAAGTCCTCTCTAGCAGAGGCAGAGAGATCGGAGGTCAATACCCTCTGACACCAGGGATCCACTCCCTGTGGGTCATGTGGCTCTTTTTTGGGGACACAGAGGTGAGAACAGTGCAGCTTAACCTGTATTGCTTGTTCTACTGATGTGGTGTCCCTGAGAAGAATGACAGTGATATGACGATTTGGGGTTGTGGCTGGCTGCTTGGCTAGCCCATCATTATAGGATATATTTTTGGGAAAAATCATAGTAGGATCACGGTCAAATGTTCTCCCAGGTTACCTGGAAATTTGAAGGTGGTATTTACTTATCTTTGGCACAGAAGCATGGGGGATGTAATCTAGAACTTCAGCTGATAAGAAACATGCTTGAAAAACTCTCAAGTATATTTCTGAAGAGGAGAACCAATGTATTGAAACAAAGGGAAAAAACAGCTCGCCTGTAGGACATGTAGAAGTATTAACATCAGTTGGTAAGCAGTCTATGAAGAGAAAGATTATTATTCCAGGTACATTTGTGCTTGTTGATTTTATTTTCAAAGTCATTGACTTTACTTTGTCAGGAAGCAAGATCCTAGAGGGTTTTGATCAACCTGTTTTTCTTACCTATCTGCATAGCATCTGTTTGTCTGGCAGATGTTTACAGCACTGCCCCAAAGTTCTTGTTAAAAATGCAGTAATCCAGATAAATGGCAGTTCTTGCAGAGAAGCCATTCCAAATCATTGGTCAGCCAACCACATAGGTCTGTTTCTGTAAAACTACTTTTTCTGCTCGTTGTAATGCTAGAAACATGTCAAACTGTATGGCTTTGTCCCTTCCCCCTTTTTCCCTTGACAGCTGCCATGTGGTTATCTCAGTCAGTTAACTTACACTGCCATTATCAATGGCAGCTGGCTGGTTTTGTTCAGCAACCACCAAAACCTCATCCATTTTTCCAACAATCTGATTTCAGGAGTTCTCTGAATAACAACAATAAAATAGGAAATTAGCAAACAGTGCTTGAGAGCATGACATGACAGCAAAATAATCAAAAGATCAGTAAGTGGCATTCAAACCTAAAATGTGAAAGCACAGGGGAAAAAAAAAAAATACAAGACAACCCAAGTTTTAAACCAGAAAACGTCAGTTGATTTGAGCACATTAGAAATCTGAGCTCCAGATGCCTGCACTTGGCTGTGTCCAATTAAAATGGGTGCCCAGCTCCTCGGCAATACCGGTACGAGCGGTTTTGTGTTTCTCATTCCCACACATGTGATGTACTCTACTAGCACATGGTTTTTGAGATGGCTGAGCTCTTCCACACTGGTGGAAGCTGTCTGGTTCCCCTCCCCTTTGCCAGTTCAGGCAATTGGTTGGCCCTTGGGTGGCAGGGAGCTGTTTTGCAAAACCACAGTGTCAGTTGTGCCAGCACAAGATAGTGTCCTCCGCCCAGTTTTTTTTGTTGTTAGTTTTTGCTTTTATAAATGTGAAATGAGGGTATTAATTCCTTCTGCCATTTTTCATTTCCTGATGTGAATTCATGTTGAAATAGTTGTGCTGCCACAACTTGCAGCAGGGAGCATGCAGTGGCATGAGGCTGGGCATGGGGTGGGCAGTTGGGGAAAGGGAGAGAGCGTGACAAGAACTGCTGTAAGCCACTCTTACTGCCAGACACATCACATCACTGAACCACAGCCTAAGTGCTACTGAAAGATTCAATAAATATTCAACAGCTGAAATATGTCCATTGTGAATTAAATCAAAAAGAAAATAGTTAATGCAGATTTGGACATCCGGTAGGAGGGTGTAGCTTGCTGCAGAATTGCTCATAACAATTGAATGTTTTTCTTCTTATTGTTCAGACTTCCAGTGGAAGTTTGATGTTTGGTTTTGAAACGTGTTTAAAGGCAGTCTTTTGAATATTTAACACCTTAAAAAAAAAGATTTGTATTGCAGTCTAAACAGAGGAGATGAGCACATCTTAAAGTATTGAGTGTCATTAGAAAGCAGCTGATGAGGATTTACTGTAGGTTTTTGCATGTTATTGTGGTCATTTTAGAGTCTTTTTATTGTAGTATAGGGGTGTACATCACTAGGCAGTGTACAGAAACTAAGATAAGATATGGAAGAAAAGAATAAACCTTGTCAGGTCCCTTTTTTTGGAGACTCTTCACAGCCCTGGGTTATGTAAGAAATGAGTCGCCAGGTTTCCTACCTTGCTGGCTCCTGGTCTGATCAAACAGGCCACTCGCTCACTTCTGCCCATCTCCAAAGGCTCTCTATGAACACCAGATTGCAGAGCAGGTGCTATGAAATCCCTGCCCCTGCTCTCTAGTGAGGCAATGGCTTGCATTTGCCTGTGTTTTGCAGCATTACTTGATCTGTGTTATATTTCGAGTAGGTTGCTTGTTCTTTGAGAAGGTTAAAAAACCCACAAAAAACTCACCAAACTCCACCCTGTGTCTTTATCCATGCAATTTTCACTACTGTGAAGTAGTTGGCACCATGCTGTGTGGCAGTATGAAAGCCATGCAGTGCCAGAAGGCTGCCAGGTATTTTTAGCATAGCTTCTTTGGCAAAGAACAAGAAAAGTGTCCCTCTTCCTTCCCCCACCCCACCTCCGAAAAGCACAAGAACTGCAGGCTATGATGTGGTAGGATGGTGCTCAACTGTCACTTTTTGAAGTCTTCTTGAGGTAAGTGGTTGCCTTCACCTACTGTTTGTAAAGAAATGTTTAATGCATGGGTGCACCGATGGCCACAGCTGTCTTGGCTTTTGCCTTTCCTTGTCTGTCTCTCCCTATTTTTTCCTCGCTTTGTCTCAAATTAGCGCCACAATTAAAGTGTGAAGCCTGCTGGCAGCTAACTAGTAATTACTGTACAATGAAAGAGAGGAACATCTGTCAAAGCTAGGACAAGATAACAGCTGTAATTGATTGCCACATCATGGAGCTTGACCACCAGCAGATGGCTGGGGCCAGTTGTTAATAGCTGATCACAGCAGTGGTCCCAGGGATTCGGTGGGACTCTTCCGAGGTGACTGTCTGTGAATTACACCTGTTCAGAAGCAGCCATGCAAGGCTCTGTTCTTTTGCTTTCTTTATTTGAATTCACTTCTTTATTTTTAAATCTGCACTCACCTCTGAAGCTGCACCACAGAGCAGCATATGCCTCTGCTCTCGCTAGGCAGGGAGTAGCAGGGAAGAGGGAGCGAGGCACTGGAGCTGCAAGCGATGACTCGATGGGAATTGGCAACACTTGGCACTCTGCGGCACAGGAAGTGCCTCCAGTCACTGAAGCACTTGCAAAGAAGCACAGAAGCAAGTTCAAATTCATTGCAAAACAGAAGGATCCCTTCAGAGGCCAGCTTTTAAAAAGCAAATGAAGGTGGGAGCCATTTACGGCAGAACATGAAGCTTCTTTATCAGAATTTAATCACCATGAGTACTTGCCCTGTGATTGTAGAGGTTGGTTACACACACAATTCACAGCTCTTGCTCTCACCTCCTGTATTGTGTCTCCATGGCAGATTTGACAGGAAAAGGTCTGAGTTTATTACAGCATGCAATTCATAAAACCTGCAGACTAAGACCAACCAAGGAACTGTCATTGTTTCCACTACAGTGTTGGCCCTTTGTTTGACTGCAGTGTTAGAGCATGTTTGTGGCACGTTCTCCCCTACATCAGAAACGTTGCTGAAGATGTAGAGAATGAATAAGCTGGAGAGAAGGTTATTTGTGATAGCAATGAGATCGGGCTGTAGGAGTCAGTTCTGTCTTTTTTCTCTAAGTTTTCCTTTTCTTGTCTCATGCACACATAGAAAAGGCACATGGGATTTTTCTTTTCTAATGTTTTCAAGCCCAAAGGAATAAGTGTGTGTGTGGCAGGGGAGCTGGGGGAATCTTCTCTTGTTTTCCATGCTAAAGCAGAATGTCAAAATGTAAATGAATTGCAGGGACTGGATGTGAATCCCAAACTCTACAGAGCCTGAATAGCTGCTGCCATTCAGCTCTCCTGGTGCTCAGTCATAGGGTTAATTGTTAAACAATTAGTGCTGCATTTCAAAGGCAATAAGACAAATTAGCTCAGGTATGGTGAGCAGTTTCACCTTGCACACTACCCTCCCTCCCATCCTTGCAGTGACTCAGTTGGACAGAGCTTCCTGGTTTATTGTGTAAAACAGCAGCTTGTTTTAAACAGTGCAATCTGTCATTAATTCAGCTAATAAATCACAGCATAAGAACAAGAGTCTTGCAAGATTAACATCTACAATCAATTGGGAATTACAACATTGGCTTTCATAGGCAAAGCTGATCGTTAAGTCATGGAAAATTTATTACCTTACAAATCTGCTTATAAAAAGTGTTGACTTGAAGCCTTTATAGATCATACATATTATTATCAGATATTCACAGATTTTTTGATGAAAGGTTAAATAGCTACAGTTATTGTGCTCTGTGTTTTCACTGAGCTACCAAAAGTCATGGGCAATTTTCTAGGCTAGCCTGATATACTTGTGGAAGGATCCTATTTGAGTATGCAGTTCTTGTGAATCATAATCCTTTTAACATGACAATATCTGTGTTAAATATTAGAAGAAGCAAAGAACACCTTGTTAAGAGCTCAATCTTCAAACCATTTTTACTGGTGTAAACTGAAGTGAGGTTTGTTATATTTTCTTTCCAATGGGAGAACTCTTGGGAGCTGTAAGACTACCATTGTCAAGGTTTTTCATATCTTCTAATAAAAAGATAAAGTCTATGGAAGTTTCCAGTTAGGAAGAACATTAGGAAGCTATGCAAAATAAAATACAGTCCAAAGAACACATGGTACAGTGAGTCCTGGATCTGTTGTGCTAGTTTGGAGCTTTGTCCATCCCTAAAATTAAGCATCTGCTTGATGAGGACAGGGATCCTGCACCTTAAGTGGCACTGTAATTTCTGTTCAAAATAACCCAAAGGTAACAGGACAGTGTGTATGTGATATTAGATTTTTGTGATGTGGAGAACATGCCTTAAATTTGATTGAAAGTGTTACTGGATATTCCAGTGGCAGCTCACCCTGAACGGGACTGAACATCTGAATCCTGGAGATAACCAACGAAGTTTCTGTTGTTCTGTTTTGCTGGATTTTTAACGTTGACAGCATTTTTCATTTTTTTAAATTGTGCTGTTGTACAGATATGATCCTGGCAACTGGTCACTTAGCATCTGTTTAGGTCTCTGTTTAGTCATAATTTCCTACCTTGTGTTCAGGTTGTGTTTCTGGGCTAGAGAGTTTGAAGTGAAGGGGAGTGGTATCCTCTCCCAAGGATCCTCTCCCAAGCATTGTTGTCTCTCTTGACCTGATCTGGGAGGACCCTTCCTTATTTTATAAAATATATGTTGCTGTATAAGTCTCAATTTTTTTAAGCATAGAAGAGCTGCAGATGAAGCTGGAAGCTGGCACAGAGGCAGTGGTCAGTGACTGAGATGCTCAGGGTTGGTGGAGGCTGAGGGCAGGAGAGGAGGGGATGGCAGCAGCTGGGATGGGTGCCAGTCTGGTGCCATTCATGCTGCACCCCAGCCTCACAGCTGAGCTGGCAGCAGGCTCCAGAGAGAGTGCAAGGAAGTGAAAAAAAGGAGGGGGTCGGCAAAGAATGTGGGGATAATAACTTTAGAAAGAGAGGAGAAAAAGAGAGAAGTAATACAATAATCAATAAATGAAGAAGAACCTTTATGTTGTGTGGACAGGGCGCAGTACCAGCTGGAACTACCTGAAGCCCTTGTGCAGCTTCAGAAATCAATTCCCTATCCTTTCACCCCTGTGCCTTGTTGGTGGCACCTCGGGGTTAGTGCCCTTTGCATTTATATGCATTCCAGAGTGGTGGAGCCAGCACACTTGACATGGAGAGCCCCTTTGTGCTCCTGACTCCTGCTTGAGCAGCAGGTCAGCAAGTGAGCAGAGTTTGAATAAGCAGCCCTTGTGTCTTCGTGTGTCTCTCTGATCCCTTGAACAAAACCAGCATACGAAAGGCAGTAAGGCAACGTGAAGGCCTCCTAAATGTCACCATAATGTCAGCAGCACTGGGAGCAGAGCAGCCTCCGTGGAGCAGAATGCTTTGTAATATTTATAGAAGCAGAATTTGTTAAAAATACATTTGCCTGTTACAGTTCAACCTTTTGGAGTCCTCACTCCTTTCAACTCCGGGAGTGGGTGGTAAGTTGAGAGTCTCTGCCTGTGTCTCAGGTTGGGTTGAAGTTGTCGCAGTCAGTCTGGGATCCCAGCAAATGCTATAAACCTGAGCTTTGGCAGTTTGGTAGAGCAGAGAACAGGCATGGTCCTTCTACTGAAAGTGCTCGAAGTCTTTTGAAATAAGTCTGTGCTGTCCCTCTTCACCTAAACATAAAGGGCCTCAGGATGCATTTTGCATTTGCAAAACAAGGGTAAATGTGGTGCAAAGCAGACAGTGAATTGTCTCCTTCTGTATAATGTCTCAGTAGCAGTGCATGGGCTACCTGGCCTCTGTCCCTGGAAAACCCTGTTTTGTCTTTTGGTATCTTGGACTCTGGAGCTGACTGCTGAGAACAAAGCAGACCTGCCTGCTTGTTTTTGCAGAGCCTGCTGCCTTTAGCTGTGCTATTATTGTGGTATGTCTTGTCACCATGATCACAGGCACGTGATGCTTTCACAGCAAAACAAAATGGACCTGGAATACAACCAGGAAACAGAGTGAGAGAATGCTGTGAAATTGTCATAGATAAACCTGTCCCTTGCCCCATGTTGTGCAGGAATCCCAGGGATGGCTCTGCCTCTCCCTGCTGCCCGTCACGCAGCGGTGGTGACTGGCAGCAGGCAGGCAGTGTCCCTGACCCAAATGGTCCCCAGTGTTTCCTGGCACAACTCCAGCCTGTTCAAAAAACTGAGAGGTCTGGTCCCTGTGTTGCAGGGAGCAATTTTTGCTGTTAGCACTGTTGAGAGCACTGCCACTTAAGGGTATCAGACCAGATCCTCACCCAGACTCGTCTGAAGTTGCGGGTGCCTATGCAACAGAAAAA
The DNA here is from genome assembly GCF_036169615.1 of Heliangelus exortis. NCBI lineage: Eukaryota > Metazoa > Chordata > Aves > Apodiformes > Trochilidae > Heliangelus > Heliangelus exortis. Next base: position 7,401,286 of record NC_092440.1, on the reverse strand, counting down.
GTGGTTTCCTTTAGCAAGGAAGATTTGCTGTTTCTCCTCTTGAGAGTTTATTTTTTCCTTGCTCTGGATTTCTTGCCCCTTCTTATAGGTCAGTGCTCCTCCAGCTTAGGGGAGCACGTTTCTAACATGGGCACTCAGTACCACAGCCAGAAGTGATGGATTGCTGCCTTACAAATGCTGTGGATCCCTCTCCCTTCCTACCCCCTCCCTTCATTCCAGCTCTCAGTTGTTTAAATTCCTGATGATTCTGACAAGCTGGGGGCTGGAAGATGCATTGATTTCTGATTTCCATCTTGGTGCTACAGAAACCTGGGCTGGCTGTTCCCATTTACCTGAGCTTTGTTTTAGTGAGGTAGAAAATATCCAGTCTGTGTTGTTTGGTTTGATCAGGCAGCCAATGTGTTTTAGTGTGCAGTGTAAGGCTACATGTGACATATTCCACTGGGGGAGTAGGAAATCATTCTTTTGTTCTGTGTGTTTGACATTACACAACATTTCCTGGTACCAGATTTGCTACTGTGCTGCCCGCCTCTCACTGATGTCTCCCTGTGTGTAGCAGGATGCTGGTGGAGCAGAGCACTTATTGCCCCTACTTGCTCAAACCATATGTTTTGCAAAGCCTTTTTCTCCCTCCCCTGTTCTGAGCAGGAAAGGTCCAACAGAAGATGTAACAGTTCCTGCTTGTTTCCCTTCCCTCCACTACATCTTAAAGCCATTGAAAGAGGCACCAGAGGAATACAGTGCTCTGAAAATGCCAGAGCTCAGACCAGAACCCTCTTCATGCATTGCTCTCACAGCAGGCAAGCCCAAAATGTGGGGCAAGGGAGCTGGCCAGAGGCAGTAGCCACATGTGAGCCATCCTGGGTGCAGCATAAATCTGCCATTGTTCTTGGATTAACACAGTAAAGTCTTCACATCCCTTGCCCCCTCTCACCATCACTGCTCACACAGGAGCTGAAAATCCAACCAAGTGAGCCTGGTTTTGTTTTACTTTCTCAGGAGGGCTGCAGAGTGAATGGATGGAGAGCAGTGCTGCTTAGTGGATTAATAGTGCTCCTCAGCAGTTAGTGGGCTCTTTGATTACAGTGTTTTTGGTTTTTTTTTTTTATAATGACCACTTGACCGCAGGTGGTGAAGGATGGCTTTAAAATGTCCTTTTAAAATTACTTTCAGACTCCACAGAGATACCAAATTGCACTTTTCCCCTTTCCAACAGAGCTGTAGCAGTGCTGTGTTACCTGCTTGTGGCATACAGAAATATCTGCACCTTTTTGATATGTCTGTCTTATCAGCCTCTTCTTGTACGTTTTTTCCCTGTGGGCAAGTAAATTACTCTGGAAGGAGGAGGAGGAGGAAGATCAGCAAAATGAGTGTTTATCCATCTTAATTAGTCCTCTGTTGACACAAATAATTTTCAGTATTTGCTGCACAGTAGTTACTGTTCATGTAAATCTTTTTTTTTTCCCTTGAATTGACATGTTTATTTCTTGCACTAAGTTACTGGTGCAACTTAGCACAGCTGGCTACTGATTTCTTTTTGCAGTAAGATACTTGGTGATTTTTTTGGTCACTTACTTGCCCTCCATTCGCCTGCAGGATTCTTCTTGGCAGTACTTACAGTGCAGACTGTGAGAGATAGAAGCAGGAGAGCTGAGATCTGGGAAGAAGCTGAGTTCACTTGACTGGACATGTTGTCTGTAGAACAAAACAAGGACCTGTTTTGTGCCAGGGCCTCAGCCCTGTGTGTTGTCAGAAGGTAGAAAAGAAATGATAGGCAGAAGGGTTTGAATGCTGAGCAAAGGTACTGTATTTTTTCTGGGTTTTGGTGTGGTTGGTTTGTTGGTTGTTTTTTTTTTTTTAAGATTGCTCTAGCTTGGTGCAGTCATTCTCCGGTATTTTTAAGAAGTTTTCTAGCAAAAGCACAGCTATTCTGCATCTTGGAGAGAAAGTAAAATATCTTGTGGCACTTGGAAGGGATTTGTGGATTTGTTTGGATCTTGTGTTGTGTAGAAAGAATCCAGCTCTTCTACTTTATAACTTGCTGGAACAGGTGCTCAGAAGCTGCTCTGGTGTTCAGCAGGGGACTTCCAGTGTGCTTCCCACAGAGCAGTTTGCATTAAGGTGTGGTTTGCATTAAGATGTGGTATGGATTGACATTCAGTGCTGAGCCTCCTCCCCTTCACAAGCCAGAGAGAGTGTGCAGTGTAAGTTCCCTGCAGAAGTCCTTTTGTAGCATAGTGGTTGTATAGGATTGGGAGGTTGATTCCATGATGTAAAGTTAATATGTGAAGAGTTAATTTTCTCCTTGCACATTGGAAGAAAAATGTCCACATAGTGTCATCCGGGGTTTAATTGGCCTGGTGGCTGCTTGAATCTCAAGGCTTTATTTTTCTAACTCTGAATTGAAAATAACACAGGGCCATGGAGGTGGAAGTTTGCCATTGCTAATGCTTGCAGAGTGCCTCGAAATCTTTAAGTGGAGGATTCTGTAATAGATGGTCTTTTAAGTGGAGGATTCTGTAATAGATGGTCTTTTAGGTTTTGTGGTATGGCACTAACAACTTCCAAGGACAATTCCTGCCTGTCCGATCCTCTCCCATCTCCCCACCCTCTGCCTTTGATTTTTCAAGAAATGTGGCAGGACCGTTTCAATTTTGAACAGAACTTTTCAAATCCAGTGTGAAGAAACGCCTGTCTCTGTGGTTTACTGACTCCTTGGGTAATGTCCCTTTAAAGCAGCAGCTGCTGCCAAGGTCTGTGCTCGCTGGTCACTAAATCATTGGGAGCTGTGCTGTAGCTGAGGGCTTCCAACTTCTCCTTTTGTTACTGTCACACAGTGGGACCTGGAAGAGAGCCAGGGCTGCAGGCGCCTATTGTGCCGGAAGGCTGCACATCTGCAGTAGAAGATGAAAACTGGATGTCAGCTGCCTGAGCAAAACTTCTCAAAAGTGGTGTGGTAAAGCCCTGAAAAGGGGGCCGGGCAGGTTTGGGTTGTGTTTTTTTTTCCCTCTCCTTGGTGCAGCCGGGCTCTTCTGGCGTGTTTTGAATCCTGATCTGTTTCTGTGTTTTGAAGCTCTTATCTTTCATTTCGGTGGAGGGGATGGTGGTGGTGGTAAGAGAAGCGTGGCCAGAATCTTTATAACTGTAATAGACTGTAACAAAAGGGCTATTCACATCTTGATGAACCGGGGATTTACGTGCATTAGTCCCTACTCTGTACTGAGAGGCAAAGACTGCCCGATGAATGGAGAAAACTCCTCTATTCTGTGCACCCCTCACCTCACCCCCCTGCTCCCAGTCAATCCATAGTGTCTGACAGGGCTGTTTAGTAACTGGGAATCAGCAGAGTCTGTGCTTGGGTTAGGGGGGAATGAAGTGTTTCTGCTCTTGGCTTTCTTGAGCATTCACACAGAGCAGAAAGTGCTCTTTTGTTTATTTTAGCTTTCTATTAATTTTAATTTTCAGTCCAAATGTGCGCAAACATAAATTAAGTAGGGATGGGTTTACATCACAGCCAAGATACTTGTTAAATTAAATTTGTGTATTATATATATAGTACAGAAACAGCATGCTCATCTCATTAGTACAGGCAGGAGTAACTGCTCTGAGGCTGAACATTTATGTTGTCACAATGCCCACAGGATTTTAAAAAAGATTTGTGCTGCTTTATGCTATACGAACATGTCCAGCCCCTGTCAAGGACAATATTTGCCATGGTAAAAGAGGGTATGATAAAAGGGTGGAGTAAGCAAAAGTGAATGAGTTTAAGAGCTTTAAGTTCCAAACAGAGCTGGATTTTTTCCTTCATTCAAGAGAATAACAATTTCCTACAATGTGTTTCTCAACCCATCCTGCTTCCCAGTACTTCCTCAAAGACTCTTTTCCTGAGAGATCCTGAGGTCAGACATAATCCACTGAGTCAGTCTTCTCCATGTAGTGAGTGGGCTGATCCCTTGCTCTGCATTTCAGGGGGGATTGGACTGAAGCTCCTGTCAGCAGCTCTGTGTCCAAAGCCATCACAGGGCAGAGGGGTTGCAGTGGGGACTGAGCGTGGGGCTTGGCCCATTGCAGGGCCGCTTGTGGATCTCAGTGCCTTAAGGTCCTGATCAACATTTGAAATAGCTGAAGGAACTGTTGCAGAGCTGTTCACAACCTTGTGAATATTGGGGAGGCCAAATTTGCTCTACTGCAGAGGTTTGCTGAGACCTTGTGTTGATTGAAGAGGATTATCCAAACCACCAATGCTTCTGTATAGTACGGGGTGTAATAGAGAGGAAAACACCAACTCCTGTGGCATCCAGCTCTTTCCTGTCAAGTGGTGCTGAAGAGGTCTGACCCTTGGCATGTGCTGCAGTCCTTTTGTACTTGTAGAAGTCTGATGAGGGAGGATAGGAAGGAGAAGTGCAGCTTTCCTGTAAAAACAAAGTGGAGGACAGGAAGGAACATCTGGTCAGAAAGCAGCCTTCTACTGATGCAAATATATTTTCCATTAAGACATAACTGGAAACCCCGTAACCACGCTAAGGGATGAGCTGGTGCTGTAGTGGACATGTTCTGGGGCTGGAAAAGTGTCTCTGTCCTGTTTCCATAGCACTCTGCTTTGGGAGCTCCTTTCTTCAGTCTCCTTCATGCTTCCAAAATACGAATATTGTTCTAGGGCCATGGGAAAGCCTCATGTTCTTCATTTCAACCAAAAGCAAATTCTCTGAATGGTCTCCTCAGGCATGTTTAGAAAGAACCACATTTTTGTTTCTTCTTTTAACCACATATAACCATGACCCCGTTCTGGAGTTCATGAAGTCAAAGCTGTGAATCCCCACTCCCATGAGGTTTTGTGCTAGCTGTCTTCATCTCTCTGGAATAATGTGCCAAGAAGTCTCTCTGTATTTATGAAACCAAAGCCTGAGTGGATTATGCTAGGAGTACACTGGGAAATGCAATTGGTCTCCTGAAATTAAAAATAACACTGCACTGTCTTTACATGGCTCTCGTACTGCTGATGCAGATAATGATTAGGGAAGATTTGGAAAGAGTTACAGAAAAGCATAAAAATAAATCTGAACTGAGGTAATAATTCAAGAGAAAGCTTTGGTAAATCTAGGTACATCATGTTTTCTTGATTAGAGGTCACTTGCAGACAGTGTGCATGTTAGTGTCCTGTATCCAGTCTAACCACATGGAAGCTTTATTTTTGATGGGATTACGTTTTGCAGCATTCTCATGGTCAAGTTTTATAGTTACTGGCAGGGATAGTTGAATTTTGAAAGGAGGATTGTAAGTCCCCTTCTTTTACACCTTGTCTGAGCATTGCCCCCAGGGGATCGAGCACAGCAGGCTGATCACTTGGGCTCTAGTGAGTAGGGTGAAATTTTGGTGGCAGACATGCTGCCCAAAACACCAGACAGAAATCTGCCAGGGAAGTGAGAAAATTGATGCTTAAATTGGGGATAGTGTAGTCTACGGTGGAGTTTAATTTCTGAAACAGCCAAGTTTTGATCTTGAGGATCGTTCTACTACCAACAAGACTTAAATGGGTCTTAACAGGCAGGAGCTTGAAACAGGAGCCCCTGTGAATTACTGATGTGTTTGTCTTGGTAATTGCTTGCCATGGGAGGGGCTGGGGGATGTGGGGGTCGGTGGTTAATGATGTGATGGCCCATAGCTGATGCTGGCAGGCAGAGTCTTTAGATTATGCAAATGTCCAAGGCATTATTAGTGATGCACTGTTCAATTTTTAATGTAGTACATGGAAGCATAGTGATATTATTGCCATTATTTAATTAGAAAGTTGTCTGGGTAACCATTGCAATCCTACTTTGAATATTTGCATGTTAATAACTACTTTATACAAAGTTGGGAGTGCCCAGTTTTAATAACATCACATGTAAAGACTGTTGTCTTCAGATTGCTAAAACCTTTTAGCAATACTGAGGGGAATGAAGCAGTCTGTATACAAATGTTTAAACTTCATTCTGACCTTGTAAATCCTGTTTTCTCCCTAAGTGCAGATCTGGTGCAATGCAAACAGCAGTGCTTCAAAAATAACCCTAATTAGCAATTAGCTGCAATAAATCAAGCTTGGATGGTGTGCTCAGTGCTGTTGAATTTGATACCATAGTATGGCACAAGTTGTGCAATAGGCATTTAACTGTCTTTGCTTGTTGTGCTGCTTTGCTCACACCAAGTAAAATATCTAAATGTCATGTGAGTTTCAGCAGCACTTTAATTGATCATAAATACACTGCTTGATTTCTGGAGACATCCTTTCTGCATAAGGACAAGTGATACTCTTAGATAACTGTGTGCTTCTGGGGTCCTGATATCTTCATTCAGTATCAATAAATACAAATTAATAAACACAAAAATTCAGCCATTTTAGTTTCCTTCTGAAATGCATCAAGTTGAAATATAATGATTTCTGATGCCCACCAGGAAAAGCAGGAATCATTAGAGGGATCTGGGGGCTAATTGGGCTTACAAAAAGGCAAATGGTGTTCTGATTCTGATCTAAGCAGACTGATGAGAAGTGCATTTCTATGGCCCTGGATACATGAATTTTCTAAGGTCTTTAGAAGGAACTGGAAATCTATTCAGCATTTTATAACACATCCCATGCTGCTTTCTGAATAAAAGAATCTGGATTTGAAGCAAACCTTTAGTGGTTCTGGGTCTGCTGGTGGTCTCAAGTGAGGAAGGACAGCAGTGATCATCACAGCAGCAAGGAAATGCCTCCTTAGCATGAGATTAAATTTTTAAAACGTTTTAAAATTTAATCTTTTGATTAGTGGCATTTAATTTCCCACAGCAGTGAAGGTTTAATGCACTTTTTTTTCCAGCTGCAGGGCTTGTGGGTGAGGAAGTCCAGTGGTGTGGGGGGTCAGTAAGCAGCTGTCAGACAAAACTCCTGCTGTCCCCTCAGCCCCTTGGGCAGGGGCTCCCCTACAGCTTCCAGGAGGTGGCTGTGAGTCAGTCTGCAGTGGTACCAGGAAAGCTGAGGGACTGATGGATACTACACCAGCAGCAGATTTTCATTCCTCTGATAGTAATTTAAGGGTGGAGTTGCTTACTGTCACTGGCTTGGGCATTGATTGCCCCAGTGAGTTCTTATTTACTCACTTTGAGTGCTCTTTGGAACTTTGTATCACTGTTAAATCAATATTTTGATAATGCAAATTGGGATCTTTGGGGACCTTGTCATGTTTTTTTTCAAATCAAAACATCAGTATAATATCTAAAAAGTAAGTCCTGATGAATCAATGTCTTTTAAAGCAGTGATATTAATAGTATTTTTGCATAATGGTTTTGTTTTGTTCAGCCCTTCTTAAGCTAGATAAATATTGCTACTAAGCATCTAGGTCAGGTACTGGGACACTTTTCCATTGATTCCCAATCTCATACCTCAGTTAGAAGATTACATTGACTGGATTTATTGTTATTTAAATTTGCCACAATGTGAGTAGTGTGGCCCAGTGTTGCATCCAGGGCCTCAAAAATGGCCATAACTCATCTTTTGACTTGGTCAGACAGTAGGCTTTTTTTTGTTTATAAAAATCAATATTATAATATTGTGCAGGGCAAGATGACATTAGTGTCTCATATGTCAGGTTTTTTTAAGGAGAATGTAATTATTGGTACTAATTAAGATGTTGGATCCCTAACTTATCACTAGCTAAATTCTCAGTGAGTTTACCTTATTCCTTTCTTGGTTTTTCTTTATGACTAGGGAATAGTAATGCTGTTCTTATAGGTCACTCCTCAATTTATGGATGGATTGTACATTGCTGTAGTTATATGGAGGCAAAAATTGTTGGGTGATGAAGGGGCAGAGGACAGCAGGTGACCTGAGGTCTGATTTTGTTTGAGTTGCAAGAACTTGGTGTCTGTGTTCTAGTGGATGCACATTGCACAATCTTGTAGCAAAACTGACAGGTTCTTTTTGTGACTTAATGAGCTTTGGGGACTGGGAAAAAAATCAAGGTACACTTGCAAGGAAGTCAAATAAAAACCCTAGTTCTAGAAGTACAGCTGGGAAGGCTCCTTTATGGGGTGAGATCATGAATTGGGAAAGCAGAACAACTTAGGGGTGATGGTTTAATCCATCTGCCAGAGAGCCCATGCGTGGCTTTTAATTTGAAGTTAGTGCTTCCTCTGGGACTGTTTTAAATCTTTTGTTCTTATCATTCCTTATTGTTTCTGCTGAGTTTTCCTGGATGTCATCACTGCTGAGACCTGCTGGAACTCTGAGGGAAGCAGCTGCTTTTTGGAGAAGCTGCTGTTGTGCTGGTGCAGGAGGTGTCTGTGGTACTGACTGCTCCAGGGCTGCCTGTGGGTTCCTACCCTCTGTTGTACTCTTCCATATATTATAAGGTTTGTTAGATTGTTTTCCTGAGTCACTTTATATTTTCTGCAATAACTGATTTTTAGGTTTTACACCAAAGAGGGGTGTCTTCCTTCTCTACATGTTTTAAGTGTTCTCTTAGTGTTTTGATTTTTTTATACAAAGACCACAGTGTATTTTGAAGATAGGTAATTTCACTTTTAACACTACCTCAAAAGTGGCTCTTGTACAGGTAATAAATGAAGTATCTTAACTCCAAGTTCAACCTAGAATCTGTCTTGTCTTTTTTGTAACTTTACTCCACTCACAACTGACTGTATGTCATACAGTAGCAAAACTGCTGATAGCATTGCCAGCACCAGCTGTCCCTCTTCACAGCCATTTCTTGTGCTGAATTATTTACTACTGGGCTTTGTGCTATCTATAGAGTGTAAAAGTTTTATTACAGCAATTGTGCATGTAAACTGGTACTGGATACAGAGGTCTCCAAAGCGCTGGAAGAATGCTAAAGGGAAGGGCTTGGATTTAATTGGTTTTATCTGTGGCACCAGATTTATTCATTCTTCTCTTTATCTGTAGTTGAGCAAATAATCATTCTCTGTAATTTGACACATTATATGGATGAGTAATTATGTTCTAATCATGGAATCCCTTAAGTACAAGGTATAGTTTCAAAAAAAAGTTTGTCTTTTATTAACTGTAGGCACATTTCCATGGGAACTTTTTTTCCAAATTAATTTAAGGTTTCCTAGTACTAGAAAACTTGAGCTTCATAATGTGTTTCTTATTGTTCTGACAGTGAAACAGGAATGAGTAATGAAGAGAAGAATGAAAGGATTGAAGGGCAGCTGTTAGCCAGAAATCTTAGGTTAATGCTTCCAGTGCACTCAGCAAGGATCACACCACTTAAGCTTAAGCTGAACTGAAAGGAAGGAGGGTATCTGACTCAGAAAATGACAGCACAATTTATTGAAACCTAAGTAGGGACTTCAGTAGTTTAATGTACCTGTGACTAGTGTGTTTGGGGGGTTTTATCACTTTTTTCTGGATACCTTTTGTTGTTTCAGGAAAGCAGTAAAAGTGTGTCTGTTAGGTGGCTGCTGCAGTAGTGAGGTGCTTCTCCAAAATGAAAGGCAGCAGATGACAATTAAAAAGATAAAAACCAAACCAAAAAACAAAACACACACAAAAACCCAAACCAAAACCCCAAACATCTCTCCCCAACACACACACGCACAAAAAAAAACCAAACCCCCAAACGAAACCAGTTTATTAAAGGCTTAAAATTTAGTGAGCACAGACCTAGCTGGGAGTGTTACTGAAACTATGGTCACCATGCTTCTGGGGTACAGTATCTGAACTGCTTTTGTTGTAGATTTAGGGGGACTGTTCATTTATGCTCTCCTGGATGAAGGCCTCATTTTGTTGTACTAAATGTGCTTGGTTAGAGTTGTGTCCCTTATATTTGTACAGTTTATTTCCAGTAATCATATTGCTTGAATGTTCATTGAGGTGACAGGCTTGGTTTTCTACTGGGCAGTTAAAATAAGAGTGTTTGAACAAAACACTGATGTGCCTGCCACTAGACCAGGGGTGCTTGGTGTATTGGGTCATTTTTAAGAAGCTTGAAAATACCAACAAATGCCCAAGCCAACAGCTTTGTGTGTTTTCCCAAGGCAAGCTTTTGGTTGTTGCCAGCTATTCCTTGCTATATTGGAAATCCTCCCGGGAGAAATCCCTGCCCCTCTGTCCTCAAAAAGGCTGGTGTAAAGGCTGCATGCTTAATACTGCAAAGATAGTACACTGCAGGGCTTAATACTCTTCTAAATTGTATATTGCAAAGGTGATGTGCCCCAATTTTATTGTAATGTTAACTTCTTGCATCTCTAAAGATCTGGGCTGGTTTGAAGATGATGGACACATTCCCAACTGTGCAGTTTGGTGCTGTTGGGTTTGGTGTGTAGCTTCAAATTACCACAGTGGGCAATGGTAAGTGATAAGTCCCAGGTGTGATGCTTAGCTGAGGGCTGCTGAATTGCATCCAGTGATCTTCAGAGTATGTGGAGGTGGTTGTGGAAAAGCAGCTTTCAAACCCGGTTTGGAGTGCTGTGTGATTTGAGGGGGTCCAAGGGGAAACAAAGGAAAAACCTCAGTGCCATTCCTGTGTGTGCCCACAGGGACTGGAAAGCCAGCTGCATCTCTTCACCTTTCTGGCAGTTGGACTTGTTAGTTATGTAGGGTGATACAACTTGTTGAGCTGTCTGGAGAAATTTTGAGGATTGCACTGGGTTAAGTTTTAGAGAGGGATGAAAAAGATTTGTCTCCTTGTGCTTCAGCCCTGCTAAATGGACTTGAAATATACAGCTCCTGTCAGTGCTTGGGACAAGGTGAAGGCAGCATTGCATGTGTGCCTGCACAGTGCCAGGATTTTTTTTTCAAGCACGTTTGCCAGGGTAATCCTTTATAAGAAGTGTGTGAGGATTTATTTATCCAGCAGTCTTCGGGTGGAGATACTTAGAGATTGGTGTCACATCCTCCTGCAGAGTCCATAAAGAAATAGTGATCATAGGTAATAAATATTCCCCTCTGCCAGAGGAGTTCAGAAGGGGAACTGCACGATCTGATCCAGAGGTGGACTCTCCTTTAGTTATCAAAATTGATGTAGAGCCCTTTATGCAATGAAATTGTCCTGTTTGTGTTTGGATGGTAGTTGTTATTTCTGTTTAAAATTCTGTGGGAGGGGTCAAGCTACTGCCTTGGCTTGTTAACAGGAACTGTGCTTTACTACCACGGGGTAGAATTTGGCTCTTTGGAGACATCCTATTAAATGCTTTAGGGAATAGGTTGTATATGATGTGTTCATTTTCTTAGTATAATTTGCTATCACCAATGCCATTAAATGCACCATTACCAGCCATCTTATGTAAATGATTTTTCCAGTCTTTTCTCTTAGTTCAAAATACCCTTTTGGAGGGCTCTTGATTAGTTGAACTCAATTTGCTCAAAGGTTACCGTGTTAAATTGGTATTTGGTTTTCATTAACCTGTGCAGTAATATCTTGTTATTAGGAAGGGCTTTTTGTGAGGTTTCCATCATCATTCATTTCTTGCAGCCAGGTGCCTCTGGTTTTTCTTTTTATCCAATTCGTGCTGTGAAAGATGCTGCCTTTAAAAATATAACTTGTTCTTTATTACGTAAGAAAAAATTGTGTCAGCAGAAGTGTACTGTGTGGTGGGTTCAGCTAGCAAGAGCATCTGTTTCAGTCTGGAATTTTTGAAATTGGTATTTAATTAAGCTTTGGCAAGGCATTATGATTGTTACAGTTTCTTAAGACAAGAGTATTTATTGTTTTGCTGACTGAGGCACAATTGAATGATAAAAAAAATAACACCATAAAGAAAGAAATCTGGGGTAACTGGTAATTGTCTGTGCAGTGGCAGACTTTCAAGAGACACAGACTGGAAAATCAAAAATAAACAGCTAAGAAAGGAAGTTTTTTCTCTTAAATAATGACAGCTTGCATGTGTATCTGTAGGAAGGAACGTAAAGGCACAGTTCTAAATGGATTGTTGCAACAGACTTCTAAATAATGCTCAGCCTATCTATTACACTGTAATTGCTGCCTCTCACAACTGCTTTGTATTAATATGACTGATCATGGGTAGTTCAGGCAGCTCCTTCTCCTGGCCTGCCAAGTGCCTCATTTTGAGGTGCAGTCATGTTTCTTTCTCCTGCTGCATCTTTCTCTCTCACACCAAACTGATAAAAGCAACACATCTGAACATAAATAAAATTAATGGAGCAATAAAACAAAAGAAATTGTATTGCACTAAATCCCCTCTGCTTACTTTGCTTAAAAACCTGATACATTACTCTAGGGATGAAGGAAAGCAGCATAAGACAAATTTTGAATCAAGTGAGTTTCTTATGTGCTTTCTGTCATGAAAGAGGGAAGCATTCATTGGAATATTTGCTGCAAGAAAGCAAAACTAGCCAGTTAATTTGATGCCAAAGGGTGACAGTAGGATATGAAGTTAGACTTTTTTCCAGCACTGAACAAAAGCCAAAATTGTTGGAAAGATGGCAAAGTCCTGTCTTTGTGGAAAAGGTATCATAATTTTTCTCTTGTAGTCAGGAAATCCTGCCTATATATGATTTATTGATGTTACCAAGTCACCAGTTCTGGCTGCAGAAACCAATACTGAGTTTTGCAGGAGGAAAGTATATAATAGTGAAAGCATTTAAAAAAATTTTTTTAATGCTACTTGTTGAAAGATGTTTGACAGTGGACATTGTCTTAATGAAAACTGGTGACCAAACCAATTTCAGGAGTGGCCATACAACATTTTCAAGGTCTTTTAGCTGTGTGAATATTCTTCCCTCTTACGGAATTGCTCTGATATGCTTGAAGTCTTCAGAAAACTCTGTTCTTTTGGTCTGCCTGCAAAGACAGGAACTGAAAGACTGTACTAAGGGAGAGGGAGAGAATAAGCATTTTTCAGGGATTCTCTTAAGCAGCAGCCACCCTCTGCTCAGAGAGGTCATCCTGCTGTTGTCATCCTGCTGTTGTCATCCTGCTTGTGAGGATGCCAGGCCAGACCCAGGCTTGTCCTGGAGGCAAGAGAGGAAGCAAGGCCCATGCACTTCAGTTTTTAATCAGGTTAAGCAATAATTGGAATGCTTTAGGAGTCTTAATTTCCTGTGCAAAGCTTTGCTGTATTAAAAATCACAGAAACAATAAAAGAGCTATGAATACCAAAAGTCACTCGTACCTTACAAAAAAAAACCCCAGCCAACAAACCAAGAACAGAAACAACCCAATCTATTATGCTTCATTAAACAGGGATTTAGAAATCCCCTTAATGACTTTTTTTTAGTCCATTTACCAAATTTTTGTTCTCTTTCAGTTTTTAGGTTAAATTTACACAAGTTTGTTATTACAGTTGAGTAATAGCAAAAGAAAGAAAATAGAACCTGAGTAAAAAGTGAATTTCCTGGGGAATGTAACTTTAAAAAGAGAATCAAATTCTGTATTTTGAGTTGTCACAATATTAGATGCAAATGTGTGTTTAGGATATGAATGATGAATATTAGATTTTTGTTAAGAAGTGAAGTTAGATTGGTTGGAAACAGAAAAAATAAAAACTTGTGACCTATCATAAGTGAAGGTCTAAGACATCTGTTTTTCCTTTCACTCTTTTTAATGTCATCTGTAATTGTTTGTTCTGCATTTGCCCTTTCCATGCTAGTGCTGGCACTGACAGAAAGTGCAGAATTTGTCCTCTGTATTGCAGCAGCCTTGTGCAGTCTTCATTCAGCAGTTTTGGCCTTGCTGCTTAGGTGAGGTAAGGAGCTTGCTCTCAAAACATGAGCAGCAACACCAAAGGTGGTGGGGATATTCCCCTTCCCCCTAAGTGTGTAGTGGTAAAGGACTTGGAAACGGATCTAAAGCAAAGCCTGGAAAAAACAATCTTCAAAAGCTGACTGCTCACCTTGGGAATGAGCTGCAAGTGAAGTTCTGAGCTCTCTCAACCTTAGTTGTTTTGAAAAAAGATGTCATAAAGTAGCCAGGCTTGGCTTAGAAGAATTTAGTGGGATTGTTTCAGGCCAAACTATCAAGAGTAAAAAGTGGAGCACTAGCTTATTGAATCTCAAACTCAAGCTCACCTTTATGTCTACATTCCAGTATAAAGAGCTCTTAAAATAGCTTCCTTGCATGCCTCCTCCTCAGCAGCACTGAGTGGGCAAATATCATGTTTAAAAGAGTTTTCTTAGGGATGTAAATATGTGCTTTTTTTTTAATAAAGTGTTTTGCCAAGTTGGGTGGCTCTGTCCCCTATGTTGGAGGGCTGACTGCAGAAGCCCAGACAGCTGCAGTGTCCTGGCTGTGTGGCTGAGAGCATTGTGGGGACTGGATCCTGAAATGGGATTTCTGGCTTCTCCAGTAACCCAAATAACAGCCAACTGAATGGGAGACTTCAGGGTGGGGCAGGGGGAAAAAGTCAGGTGGAAACCAATTTGCAGAGTAGGCACTTTGCATCAGTTTTTCCATTTGCCAGGCTCCTAATTCATTGGGGTTTTCAGTGTGTTTCTTGCTGCTTTTTTTTCTTCAGATTGCCCTTTGAAAACACAAGGCTTAGTCTGGCTGAGCACTGATGCCAGGTCAAATTAAAAAAAAAAATTAAACAATTTAAATAGCTAATTATTGGCCAAATGATATGAATATGTGGTTTAGATCAATCTGTCTCAGCTGTGCAGCATGCCAAGTGTTCTTGGTGAGCCATGTAAATGAAGCCTTTATTAGTAGGCTGGGTTCTGCTGCCTTCCCACCTAATTCTCAGGTGCTGGAGGCCTTTGGGGAACATTTGGCAATTAGTTCTGACTCTGGGTGGGGTGCAGCTCCTCTGCTTCTGCCTTGAACCAACAGGAAATAGGAGGAACTTCTGCGAGAAGAAAGTGGGACATGAGGGTGTTGACAGCAAGTGGATGCTGCAGGGCTTGTGCTGGAGTTACACTGCATGAGCAAGGCTTGGTATATATCTTAAAAATTTCAGGGTATGGAGTGTGATTCCTTAGAATAAAGGATTTGTACCTTTAGCTTCACTTGGAGGAATGAATATCAGCTCCATCAGCTCCATCATCCAGGGTGAGTTCAGCTGGATGTGTTGCTGTATCACTGCAGAGGACCTTGTCACTCAGTGATGGAAGCATTACTTAAGCTTTCCTAGTATATTCTATGAAACTTGGTGAAGCTGTGTTTGATGAAAGCAGGAGTTTAAGAAGTTGTAAAACCTGATTATTCATGTCTAAGACTTTTCTGGTTTGCAGAGCTGTGTCATCCTCCTAAAAGTGCTGCTACAAACACTGCACCTTTCCAAGCCTTCTTGCTCAAGGTTTGCTCTCCTCCAACGCTCTGGTTTGTGTTCTTATCAGGCAGTACTGGGGATTCTGTTTCTTCCATGTGGTGCTGTCTCCCTGCCTGGAGAGGGAGGTTTTAGACTTTTTGGTCTATAATCTGTGGATAATTATCAAATAACCATGAAAGTTAAGAAAAGCAAGTTTGTGTGTGCTGGAGAGCAGTGAAACTATATGAAAATTCTTAAGGTGTCTGCTGGAAAACTGACAAGATGTCACAATTTGCAAAGACTGTAAATCATCACCTCATTAATCCATCCCACCCTTTATTTTTTGTAAGATTTCTGGGCAAAAGAAATACAAAATAGACTGTGTTAGGAATT
This sequence comes from Heliangelus exortis, assembly GCF_036169615.1. Lineage (NCBI taxonomy): Eukaryota > Metazoa > Chordata > Aves > Apodiformes > Trochilidae > Heliangelus > Heliangelus exortis. The sequence continues at coordinate 7,385,710 of NC_092440.1, read as the reverse complement.
AAATAATCCCTTCCCCTTATGTATGCACTGTTATGGATTTAAAGTGAACCCATAATACCATTTTTATTTTATATATGCATTTGTTTCTTTTATTCTCTTTGTGTTGACCAAAAAAGGACTTTTTGTGGGAGTTCAGAGAATTTTATTTTCTATGATGTATTATTTACACAGTGGTAATGGCTTCTTTGTGGAGATGCCTTTTGAAACTTTTTAGCATACATATTATCATTTAAATTCACTCAAAGAGGCTATTTAAAATGTGTATTACAGTGTACATATGTATTTAGGGGCTTGTGTATATTATTTTATCCTAATGGGTAATCCATCTTTTCACTGTGTATTTAGGGACACTTAAATCCATGGATTATTCAGCAGTTGAGTGTGCACATTAGCTTTCCAGGCTGAAACTGAGATGAAATGTTTCTGTGCTTAAAAAGAAAAACACATCCAAAAATGAGGAATAAATTAGATTGCCTTGCACTGGTCTTGGGCAGATGGATCCCCTAAGAATCAGTTCCATATATATTGCACTTGGAGCTATTTCCTTGATGTTGGGGGGGAAAAATATAATAAACCCTCCCAGGAAAAAGCAGTGCTCTTACTCCTTGCCTGTGTTCTCTTTGCATTCCCTTCAAGTTTCAGACAAACAGGGAGGAACCTAAACAGTTTTAATTGAAGAAAGGTGGTTTCTCTTAAGTCTTGGCAGTAGCTCTGCCTCCTTGGAAAGCAGAATAGCATTTTCTTTGTTAAAGCTGCTGTCATTTGAGAAGTAGTGGGAATTGGCATATTTGGAAAATGCTACTTTACGAAGACTTAATTTTCAGGCTCCAATCTGGTCACCTGTTGGATGGAGGAATCCTGACACAAGGTTACTTCTCATCTCATTTTGCATCCGTGTTTTCACAAAGACCAAAAGGAAGCAAGTGTTGCTTGGTTTTTTTGTTTGTTTGTTTTTTAAACAGCCTATAAAACCAGAACTACGGACACTTTGTGAAAAGCTTTGCTCTCTAGAAATGACACAAATTCTGCATTCTTTCCATTTACTTGTTTACATCTATGAGGGCTAACATGAAAGCAGAAGCTTTCTCTTTGGAGAATTTGTCTGCTTCTGGGGCAGTCTTAAATGTAGGTACAGATCAATGCTGCTTGCTCTTCAAGGAACACAAAGCAGCAGCTTGGAGGTAATAGTGAGCTGATACCTTGTGTGTGTGTCAGAAAACATGTATTTGTATTTGGAGTGGGTCAGGATTAAGAAACAGAAATGTACAGGTAGGGAAGTAGATTCCCAGCAGGTTCCAAGGCAGCTCTTTCCCTTGCTAAATCTTCCTTCCCACAGAGCAGTGTGTTCTCCCCAGAACACAGCCTCCCACCTTAGTAACTCCTTGTTCTAAGCTTTCAGTAGTTATTTTTAAGGGTGCTAATCCATGACAGATGAAACTGAATTCAGGCCTGGGGAGGTGGCTGTAATCCACGAATTTTTCTTTTTTGACCTGTGACTCGTTTTGCTCTTCAGTATTGGGTGAGTGTGGGAACGGGACAAAACCTGGTGAGCAGATAGAACTGGGATATAGAAGTGGTTCCTGTTCAGTTGGGGTGACAGAACTGAAGTGTTGAAGCTTCATGCAGGTGCAAAGGAGCACGTTACTGGACTGCAGCCTCTGTGCATTGCCTGCAATCCTCCTGAAATCGACTCTTTCATATGCAAAAAGGAAAGGGATTGGATTCAACCATCCGAGTAAAGGCAGTGCAGGCAATGAAAGCTCAAAGGAGAGAAAGCAAGCATGTCCTGAAGAAGGAGCCACTTGTACCTACTGAAGTCAAGCAAGCAGGTGTCTGTCTGCTCACTTATACTCCACAAAAGTTGCTTATAAGCAGCTCTGCAAGGCAGTTTCTAGAGTATCTTCCCATCAAATAACACAACACTGTTAATCAGCACAATCTGTTTACAGGAGGAGGAGGAGGAGGACGTGCAACAGCAAAAAGGCAGAGGAGTAGCTTTTACTAAGTCTACAGACTTGGGACATAGCCTCAGCCCCAGCTTGTACTGGCTCTCTGGAGATGTGGAATTGCAGATGCTGCCACCTGAAACGTTGGAACTTGCATCTGTCTCTTTATTCTGGTGGGGTTTTTGTGTTTATTTGGGTGTGGGGTTTTGGTTTTTTCCTGGGACACTGTTTACTTGTCTTTCTGACTATGCAGTTTTGTAGTACTCAGGTGCACCCAGGATTTCTGTTGGTGGCAACAGAGGGACTGCTAGTTTAGCAGTATTTTTTAGCTCTAGGCTGGTACTCTGAGTCTGCTGTGATCCATGGATAGGACAGACCAGACTGTCAGTCCTGCTGGTAACAGCAAATGTTCACTTGCCTCTCTTTCTGGAAGAAGCTGAGCTTAGTGAAGGAAACACACAAACTGAAAGTTGCCATTCTGCTTTTTTTTATTTTTTTTTTTTTTTTACATAAAACCTGTAATTAACATTTGGCCATCATAATTTTTTGTTTTTACTGTTGGAAGTGTTAATATAAGATAGCAAAGGCATAGACATTTATTGTCTCTCAAGCAAGTACTGTGTGGATGCACATCCTGCAAAGTGCCTTAGATTTTTGACACTGATTTGTTATTTACCATTTCCCTAAATATATCAAAGTGCTGATTAGTGAGGAGACAATTCCATGTCAAAGTATAAAATGTCAAGCTTTTGACTGTCTTGAATGGGTCACTTCGGCTTTCTCCAAACTCCAGCTGTTCTGAATTAAATACTCTTAGGTAGATGTTACAGAATTTGCTTTCTGCATGAGCAGAGAGAATTTTTCCACCCCCACTTTTCAGCCTATTATTACCATTACAAGAGGCTTGTCATCCCACACTTCTTAAGAAAGCCAGATTTTTGGCTTGGGTTCAAACATATGTTTCTCTGCTGCTGGCTGTGCACTCTCTGATCTGCCATTAGAAACCAGTTTCAACCGATGCTCTTCCCCAAATTTCCTTCCCCCACTCCTGCAATGTTCCAAGCAGTATGAAGTGTGACCAGTGGATTGACAGGAAAATTCATGTCTCCTCAGACCACTAAACTTTTCTGTTTTATAGCAGCTTAATAGATTGGTGAAGCTGTTAAAACTTTTTAAAGCAGAATCCATAGCAATGTTACTCTAAGCATCAGGAACCTGTACTAAAAAAGAAAGGCACTCTATTTGTTAATAGCAATATTATCATTATTTAAAGATTTAATGGAGAAATTATAGATGGCCCATTGGCTGCAGTACATGAATTTCAAGACCTGTATTCCCATATTAGCAATTTGCATGGGTTTGTCTGCTTTTTAGTCTGTGTGAGAATGTGACTTGCATCTAAATGAAAGCAGCTGGTGGAGGCATGGAGTGGAAAGCACAGTGGTGAAGACTTGCTGCTCCAGTGGGCAGACAGTGTCCTGGGACCTTTGTGTTCTCAGCTTTTGGAAGTTTTAATAGCCACCTTGGAGGAGCAGTTAAGGCAGCAGATGCTTTATCCTATGAATTTTTAACTGTGCTGAGCTCAAAACTGTTCCAACCTGTAGTGAAGTGTCAGTGAGAGGATTCTCAGTGGGGCTATTGGACATATGTTTTTTTAAAGTACCTCTACCTGGGAAAAAAAATAAGAAAGAAGAAACCACAGACTTTCTCCATGGTTATGTGAGAGGAGGCTTTAAACTTGTCAGGGTCCCAAGTCAGCTTGCTGAGGCATGAGGAACAGAGAATAGTTAGTGCTTTATGTTGACCCAGTTAGGAAATATTAGAGGATTTAGAAGCTGCTTAGTGATCTGAAGTCAAGCTTGCTTATAAGGTTTGGGCAGTCTTCCTTTAAAAAAAAAATAATTGTATTCAAGAAGCAAAAAAGGCCCCTCTCGGAGTAAACTGTTTTCCAGGTACTTTTCTTTCCCAGATTATCAGCTTTCAGAATCTCTCTCCTTGCAAGTCCTGCCTGGATAAAGCAACCTGCTGCTTCTCCCTGCTACTCCATCCCTGCACTTTGCTGCTGGGTTCTCATCCTTCCCATCGACCTCAAATTCCAGGGCTTTGCCCTGGCACTTCTCTGCCATCCCTCTGGCCCTGCCCATCCAGGGCCACTGCGGGAAGACTTTGTTCATAAACCTCTCCACCTGGGATGCTCAGTTACAGTAATTACAGAGGACTTGATCCATTTCCTGAGCCATTTCTCACCCTCGTTTCTCTAGTCCCAAATCTGTATCTTGAAACAGGGAGCAGCTCACAAGTGAATGCAAATTCAAGAAAGAGTAAGGTACAACTTGCAGGTTTAAATCTCGGTGGTCTTCCAAATTTGGGGAGTACAGAGAGGTATTGTTTGGGTCAGTGGGTTTGCTCCAGCAATAGAACATACCCCCTCCTGCTGTAGCATGGATCTGCCAGTCTGTGAATTCCCTGGAGCTCTCACCTTACCTGGTCTGGGCATCACCTCTCTCTCTGTTCAGACCTCCTAGCAGGTGGATCACAACATTAATTGGTAATGGCTGGAATGGCACGAAGCATTTGTGCCAAAAATGAGGCATTTTCAAGCATTTATTTGCTCAGGGCTAACGTTTCCAAGAAGCCATGCAAATATACAATAGTGGATGTACATACATAGATATATTTTCATCAGATTTTCCTTTCTGGACATATGTTTATTTTTTTTGAGAGATGTTTCCTATGTGTAGATTAGCAAGGTTGGTGCATAAACTGATCTACTTACACAGGACTTGAACCATTCAGAACAGAAAAAAAAAAAAAGCTTCAGTTTGCTCTTTAGCCTTTCATTCAAGTAAACAATAGTGTGTGTAGCCAAAAATTTTGCTAGCAGGCAAAAGCCTGTTCTTGCTGATGCTGAGACAAACAATGTTAATTATATCAAAGAATCAACAGTGTGCATTTACTCCAAGTCCATGAGAGCTCTCAGGCTGGCTGGGGGACACTGCTTCCAACAGGGCTCTGTTGTCCAGGGGCTCCTGCAGTGTAAGAGGTTTCATTCACACTCTTTTGATCACCACTTTTCCCCCTTTTTTCTTTGTTTTTGTTGCTATTGGTACTCTGTATGACCCAAGGGGTGTGTATGTGTGTGTTGATTCAAGGGAGGATTTTTGAAAGCAGTAAGGATAAATATTTTCTGAATTGTGTCAATCTCTGATACATTTCTCTGCAATCTGCCATTTCAGGATGGAACCATTCAGCATGGAGGATGGGTGGAATCACTGTGCTTGAACCAGGCTGTGGTAGTGATTTATGTAATGTTATCCTTGCAGTTAAATGCCTAATCTGCCAGATGATGCTGTTGCTTAGATACATTTTCCAACCTTAAATTTTTCTGTTCTGAAGGAACAGTAATAACAAGTTGATTGGAAAGAACAACAGAAAGAAACACCCATTAAAAAAATCCATGCTCTCCAAGTCCCAGGAGTGAGCACAGGCAGGCCATTAGCAGAATTTTTTTTCCTGGATTTTTTTTTTTTTTTTTTTTTTGGCAGCATCATCCCTCTGCATGTCCTTGGGCAGTGGTCTAGCAGATTTCCAGGCAGTAGCAGCAATTCTAGCTGGCAGACTTCACAGCCAGTGCATTGCTTTTCAGGGAGTGAAGAAGGTGAATAGGATTGAAGTCCACAGCATTAAGGAGATGCTTCTTACTAAAGAAAAGTGTGATGGGATTTTCTTTGTGCCGTTCATCTGAAATTGAGAAGCAATTTAAATATAGCTCCAAAGAAATGGAAAATGGTTGGAAATGCAGGTCAGGGGAAAGATGGAAAAGACTTGTTTGGGAACTTGACTCTGACAAACCCTTGTCTTTTTGTTCCACTGACCTTCTCCAAGCCTATATTTTAATGTCTTCCAAGTGCTCCTCCTGGCTTGACCTTTTCTGCCTGAACTGATAAAATCATGTCCAGGCCCTTCTCATCTCTTGATGACTTCAAACCTCTCACTGCTGACCTCTTTGGCAGAGGTACTGTACCTTTCCCTCTCTGCTCTGCTTGAATGGTTGCTCAAGATGCAATTTAGACATAATCTGCCTGACTGTGCTGTCCTTGAAGTTATTGCATTTGATTAAAAAGAGGAAGGGAACTGCCTTCAGAATTACTGAGTGTGAGTAAGCAGGCAAGAGTTTGCCCCTAGAAAAGGCCATTTATTTGCTGAGTGGGGAGATCTCAGCTGAATCATTTTCTCATTCATTCCTATGTTACTTGGTCTGCCTTGGCTGTAGGTGTTCTGATATAAAAAGGGCTGGTTACTCTACTGGTGGCAGTACATGTTTGCTTTATCTTTAACCTGACAAGCCATTTGTGCTCCAGGGCATGTGTAAGAAGAATTAAATGCAAACAGTCAGTGTCCTCTGCAGGTTAGAGACAAGAAAGATAGTGCAAAGGGATTAAGGATTAAAGAGAGAACAGCCATAAGCAGGATGGAAGGTTCACTTATGCACTTGGCTCCAACTAGATAAATATTCATGAGCAAAGGGAATGGATGGTTGTAAGAATGTCTGGGGTTTGTATAAGCCGAGCAAATACAAAATTCTTGAGGATTTTGGCACTATTGACTTTTAGGGAAATTTTTTTTTAGCAGTTTGAAGAAGTTAGAAGCACATATTCCATTAAAGTCCTCATTAGCTGGGTATTTATGGCCACTCCAGTTCTCTTAAAATTTAAAAAAACTTAATTTCTTGGTTGAGCTGTATTTGATCTTTTGATACTCTTTTTCGCTTGCTTCTCTTCAGAGTAAGTTTTCTATTCATGGATTTTTCTTGTGGTATGCATATAATGTGCTACCCTCACTGCACAGTGTGCTTTTGATTTATTGTATGGATACTAATAGAGCAAGTAGTAAAAGATGAGAGGAGTCTTTGAGCTGGGAATTTATTTTTTCTTTTTTAAACAAACAAAAAGGCATAAGAGGGGAACAGGAAACCTGTTGGCGATGAAGGTGAAAGGAAGATCTTTGAAAATGAGATGCTGATATTAGTTGAAATTCCAATGAAGTTTTGGGGACATACATGGGTAGAGACTACTGGGAAGGGAGGCACATTTATTATTTGCCTTGAAGTATGAAATGATTGAGTATTTCTGCAGTTGCAGTGATTCACTGCTTTGGCTTGCTGGCTGGCAGCAAGCAGTTGTGCAGTCTCCAGTGTTTCAGTTGCACTTTACCTGCCAATTTTTGCTAGACAAGATAAAGGTTTTACACTGACATGGCTAAAAACACTGGCACGCACCGAGGAAGCTCATTTATATAATTTTTGTGATCTGTAGTCTTATGAATATATTCAAGACCTCATTTTGCTGTGGTGGGTCAAATCAGTGGGTGCAGGGATGTTTAAACAAAAACTTTGCATGGGGCAGACATGTGACTGTGATGATTTCAGAGCTATTACTGCAGCTAAAAGGAAAATGATCTTTGCATGGCCTGGGTTGGAGACCCAAGAAGTCCTCCTGACTGTTCCTGTCAGACAGGATAAGGGGCTTGTCAGTTCCAGTGACACAAAAGCCACTGAAGGAACATGACACAGCCAAATTTCCCAAGTACTTTCCTTGGTGTTCAAACAGCAGTGGTGGAGAAAATGTAACAAGAAAAATCCCTAATGATCATGCAAGCTCCTTGCAGAGTTGTGTGGGAATGATGTGAGAGTTTCTTCTGGGATGGATGTTGTAGTAAAGCCCCCAGCCTCTGCTGCTGGGTCTTGCCTGCCCAGGCTTGCTGCCTGCTCTCTGGCTCACTGCAGGCTCTTCCTGCCAAGTAGAAATAAAAGCAACACCCTTCCTTGACCCTACGTTGGTGGTAGGAAGAAGGTGCTACTCAGGCTCTGGCTGTTGTGTAATATGTAATGTTACCTGTGAAACAGACATTTTCTATGATTTCCTACACCCCTGCATGAACAGCTTTACCGTGCTCTTCTTGTGAGGAGTTTCAGATTGTCACCTCCTGGGAAGATTACCCAGGGCTGTCTTTATAAACTTTGAGAAATGGAAAGAGGGATCTAAGCAGGGATTTATTTTCTCTAGATGTGGGGAAATTAGAAACACCATTTCTGCAACTAATCTTAGATTTTATTTCTCCTTAAGTGGATTTCTCTGCCTTTTATTTTTGTCCTTAGTGTGGAATCTCAGCACAGACAAGGATTGGTCAGACAGACCATCTCTGTTTTGTAGATGAAGTTACTTTTGTTTTCCTTGGTGCCAATTATCCATTAGTCTTATTTTAATGTTACGAGGATGCTGCAATACTTAGGACTTCTGAGGCACAACATTTCTTCAGCTGGATCCTGGATCAGATGGGGCTTTGTGTTGTGGTATAAACTTGTTCATTTGGGTTGTTAACCATAAGCAGCCAGGGGCAGCAATTTGGGTCATCTGTCAGCACGAGGAAGAAAACCAAAAACCCTAAGACAAAGGAGAATGTGCTTCACTCCTGAGTCATCCCTGTCTCTGTGTGCAGGTGAGACTTCACAGCAGACTAAAAACCTTTTAAAAATGTCTCACTAGTGCAGAAAATTGGCATCTTTCTTTGTAGTACACAGAGACTGCAAAAATACATTTCACTTTTTTCCTGGTACTGGCTGTTTAGACCCCTGAGTAGCATTTAAAGTATGTGGTTTCCAGATCTTAGATTTAGAGTGGCTCAAGATCAAAGTTATTTTAAAGGTTAAGCTACATGTCATTTTCTGCCATCAGGAGCACTTCTTAAAGAATAAAATTTGCTCTGATTGAGAACTAGCAGCAATCTAAGAGACAAATGGTAGAAATTTTCATTGACTTCTGTGCTGTGCAAGTGTGGCATTGCTGCTGGGAGGAAGAGCAGTGCAGTGGCAGGCTCTTGTAACACAAGGATGAATTCTGAGTTTTAGACCCAGAGGATTCAGCTATGTATGATTACAGATTGTGCTGTCTCTTCAGAGCATGCATCACATCCCTTTTCTCATGTCTGCTTCTCCATTAGGGACTCTTCTTTAACAGGGCTTGTGTAAACATGATGTTGGCTGTGGTTGTGGCTTTTCTGAGAGGCTATGGAGCAGCATAAACAGTTGGCAATTATAATATTTTGATGTAGGGAGATGCAATTTAAGCACCAAGGGAAGGAGTAGGAGATCTACTTGGTGGCAAATGGGAAGTACCCGCTGGTTTCTTGATCCATCATTTTATAGACATGTAGAATGTGGAAAAAGTAGAAAGTGGAATGCATTTCATCACTGCATCCACTTAAAACTCTGTATTTTCTTCAAGCAGGGCTGCAAAGTGTCACAGCCCCGTGTAGCTGTGTGCTGTGTTTGGGATGGGGCTTGGAGTTGGCTGAGCTCCCAGTGGGGCTGCTCAAAGCCATGTGAGCAATGGGGCACATCCTGCATGGGCCTGTGCTCGTTTGGAGAGTGGGGTTCTCATTGCACTTAAATCTTGCATTACAGATAATCTCATTCTATCATGCTAGGATTAGGAGACCCCACTGAGAAGAGTTAAGAGGACCAGCTGCTCTCTGCTTCAGAGACACAACCCTGCTTTGTCTAATCTGAAGAATTCCCCCTACATACCCTCAGAAGTTTCTTCTGGGAGCAGGAGTTTTCCTTGCCTCTGCTGGGAGTGCTGCCACCTCCAAATGTGCAGCTCTGCTCTCTAAAGGGACAGTGGCAAAGCAGGCAGTGTGGAACCTTGGACACTTAAAATAAGCTTTAAGGTGTCTTCATGGTAGTTGGTAGCTCTATTTTTCTCTGACATCTGTTGCAATCAGCTGTGGAAGCCCCACATGTTTAATTCAGTATATTTTGAAGTAGAATGGCTCTCTCCCAGCTTTAATATTTTGTTAATGCAGGTATTTACTAGCAGCAGCATGAGAATGGGATCCAAAACTTTCTAGCTGGAAGGGTTTGAAATGGGGCAGGCGAAAAAGAGCCAACATCCAGAAGGTTATTTTCATAGTACATCCTTAGCATAGCACCATTGAACTTCCTTTAATCAGTGACCCGGGGGGAAAAAAAAAAATAAAACCACTACTCATAAAGTCCTCAGATAACATGTAGATTATGTGGAGTGTGAGATAAGGAACAGGACCTGGGTGACTGGGATTGCTTAGTGAACAGTGTGTTCTGATGCAATAAAATGCTGTGCTCCAGAGTCAAAATGAGGGCCCTTGCTGTATAATGAGGAGATGGAGGAAGGAGAGCTGTCTCCTGAGAAATGGCTACCCTGAAAGAGGCTTGGATGTCAAGGTAGATAACCATCTAAAGTTAAGTTTTCACAGCCTAGCTGTGCCCAAGACTGAAATCCTTTAATGTATAGACAGGGAAATAGTGAGCTGAGTAGGGCTAAGGTGGTTATAAAGCCCTGTATTTGGCATTGGCACAAGTGTAACCTGAATACTTGAACTGACAGTTCAAGGAAGATGTTTAAAAATTGGAGAGACTTCAGAAAAGTGTTATGAGAACTGTTGAAGAATCAGAAAATCCTTCTTGCAGGGGAGGGCTCCACGGGCTCTCTCTGTTTCACTGTGGGAGAGGTGAGATGATTGCAGTTACCAACAGCCTGGATAGGGAAGAGAAATTTGATAATAGAAAGAAAGCTCTTCTGTCTGGCAGTGAAAACCGTAACAAGATCCAGTGGCTGGAAGACTCTAACATTGATACATTTAGACTAAAGATAAGCTGCAAGATTTTACCAGGATGAATAATTAACCACTGTAGCAGTTTTATCAAGGGTTGTGATGACTCCTTTATTTCTACATATCTCTCAACTGAGCCTTTTTAAACAAGAGGCTTTGTTTCAGTCTAGCATTAATTCAGACAAAGCTGGTAATCTGTTGTGGTAATGTACCTGCCATAAGGAGTTTGGAGGCAGTAGATTTTTCTCCTAAGAGTCTGGGGATGAATTCTGTCCTTATTTACACCTGGAGAGTCAATGATGTTGCCAGAGTATGTGAATTTTTGCTCATACATTTTTCTGTGCTGTCCTTAAAGGTCTTGAATGGTTACACCTTGCAGATGTTGCTACAGCTCTGCCTTGGAAAAGTGCATTTTTGTGGTTGTAGACCACAAGGAATTTGATCTCTTTTTCCTCGTGGTTCTACTAATTCTCCAGATTCAAAACCCAATAGGGAAGCAATGTTTGCTATTTTTCCAGAATGTTGCAGTTATATTTTGTAAACTGGTGGGTGCTTAGTCGGAAGATCTGAAATGGGAGAGGTGGGAACACTTTGCAACTTCGATGCATTGGTCCCTTGTGTTTGCACATTTGCATTGAACCACACTGATGTATGTTTGTTTTGGAGAATTATCTGAACCTTCACTTTTCCCCTTGCTTTAGAGGATGCTGCCTGTCTCCCAGAATTTCAGGGGACTCTATTAGCAACTGACATTAATGGTGTTGAGAAAACATTGTAATATAGGTGCATTAAAATTGCTAGGGCTCTAAGCACTGTAATCTCTTCTTTCTGATGCTTGTGCTTGTTTTGCTTCTATGTCACCAAGTGGGTCAGGACTCAAATTTACCCAGCTCTGTTATTAATGCTGGAGCAAGTCTTCAGCAGGCTATTTTTAGCAGTCGGGGCTGTTGTTGAGAGCTTGGGATTGCTAAAAATGCCTTGGAATGATTTCACAAGCGATACTGCCTGTGGTGGAATTTGTGCACCAGCTGCCTGTCTGCAGGGCAGCTGATTGTGTTGACACGTCCTCCCTGTCATTTGTCATCTCTGACTCCCACTTGGCGATGGCTGTGACAGCTCTGCTATCAGTGTCTGATGGGAGAGAGTGAATGAGGGAGTAAGTGACAGCAGCAGCCTCATTACTGACAGCTTGGGAAACCCTGAGATCCCAGAGAGGACTTTGGCCTTCGCCTGGAGTTGGTTTCTCCTGCAGTCCCCTGTCTCACTCAGCACACCTTGTTCCTGCCATCTTCCCCAGGAGGGATCTGTTCCATGGCTGAGGCTTTTTCTGGGATCCACTCAGCTCTATTTTAAACAGTTTTCTGACGCAAGTGGCTTCCTCTGGGCAGAACAGTTGCAGAACTTTATTTTTATTTTATTTATTTTTAATTTCTTATTTATTATTTACCACTGAGTTACCAGCGGTCTTCTGTCCTACCATGAGTAGTGGTTCTCATGTAATGCCCCAAGGAGCAAGACTTAAAGGTGGGATTACTGAAAACTGTTGTCTGGGTTTGACTTGACTACTGACTTCTTGAGTAGTCTGGCTATGTTTGGTTCAGTTTTCCCATCAGAAGTGACAAGATAAAGCAAAGGTATGATATTGGTTGATGATGTGGTTAATGAGCTTAATAAATTAAAATTTATTACTTGCTGTATGTCCTGGATAGCTTTTAAGCTGCAAAATAATAAAAAAAGACTTACTAATAATGGTAAGTGCCCTCATTCCCATAAACAGAATACATATAGATGTGAAACTACACCTGTGAGTATTTTCTTAGTGAAATTACTAGCTCAGTAAAAATAAAAGAGTGTTAACTCTCATCTAGGGATTTCAAGGTGTTTAAATCCTGGAAATAAAGGATCATGGCATGTTTCTGTGTTCTGTAGCTGAGAGGTGAATCATGGCTGCTTTGATTAAATGACTATGAATTAATTTCAGTTTTTCTGTTTTACAACATGCACTGAATACAAGCAATACAAAAAGTTTTTTTGTACAAACGGTACAAAAGTTTCAATTCACAGACCATTTGCTATTGTCTCTTGAATTATAGTCTGAAATACCCCAGCAATTTTCGTAATGTTGCATGTATGTGGATTTCCAAAAAAGTAAATATATGCAAGGAAGGCAAACAGGCAGCCAGGAGTGATTTATAATGCTGTAGTCTTTTTGCCTCCAGAGACCTTGGTTCAAATCTTGGCCTAAGCCTGAAGAGGAAATGAGTTTGGTTTTAGAGTAATTCTTAGTGGATTCTTGTCCATGCTACAAATGATGTGTGGCTTATCTGGCAGTCAGAAACCTTCCTTAAATAAAGGCTGAATTGGAGAATGTGTTTTAATAAGGTTTAATGGGGAAATGTGCCTGTCTGGATGAAGATCTGGCCTATTTTGCAGCACTGTCTTTTTAAGCACTGTTTCCAGAAATATAAATAAAAAAAAAAAAGAGGGGAAACAAAAAGAGAGGGTATGTATATTATTTGCTGTAGAAGAAAGCTTTCTCCCATCATGAGGCTGTAATGGTGTTTGTATCATCTTGGTTTCTATGTGTGGTATTGTATTTCTGGTTTTTAGCTCAGGAGTTTTGCCACATCAGAGAGCCTCTGTTCTAGCACAAAGGAATCTTCTCTTTCTGCCCAGGGTCGTTGTTTCTGGCTGCTCAAAAGCTGGATTTCTTTGTGAGCAAACTTACTGGACAGTCCAGATCTATTTTACTTTAGGTGAAAACCAGGAGGAAAAAATGCATTGTATTTGTGTGATCTTTCCTAGCCCAACTATTTAAAAGATCATCCTTAATATTTTCCTCTCAATAGTGAATGCTTCCCTTCCAAAAACTTATCATTTTTTACCTTGGCTGAAGTCTGAGATGAACTCCATGTGTGGGGACTGTGCAGGCAGCCTTAGATGATGTATTTAAATATTAGGGAAAGGTCTCAAAGGAAATACTCTGTGGAGCAAGCAGCAAGGGGAGCAAATGCAGGCAAGGAAGGTATGTTAGGCTGAGTGATTTGCCAAAAATTCTGTGATAAAACCACCCCTGCTGCCAGGGAGCTGAGCATGGAGCTTGGGAAGCATGGATTTTTCTGACTCGTTTTATAACTCAGTAAGTGAACCTCATGGTATGAAGCAGAAAAGCAGATTTAAGAAGTTCCTTGTTGGCAGCTTCAAGTTGCAGTTTTGCCCCTGGTTGAGTGTGCTCTGCACTGCTCAGAGTCTGGAGCTGTTCAGATGGTTGCTCAGGTTTAATTTTTAATCTGCTAATAAGACTGAGTCCTATTTAATCATTTGGGTGTGCTGCCCTGAGTTTTTGCAAGGCTTTGTGGCCCAGCTGTGTGCTAGGAACTTGTCTGCCTGGGTTTTTCATTGTGGTTGTTGGACTGGATGAATGTGAGACCTGTGTTTCTTGAAGGTGGATGACTGCAGACTGTTTGTACTCTCTGGTTTTCTCTGGTAGGACTGGTGTGTGATGACAAAAGAAATGCAGTACTGTGTCTTAACTGATTAGTATTAGGGCAAAGGCATAAGGTGTTCAAAAGTGAGTGCCTCTACTCTTTCTAAAAGTTTGCTGTTATTGTGCATCTGAGCTTTTGTTAATTTATTAGTTAATCCATTTAATCTCTTACAAAGAGGGTCAGACTTGGGCTTTTCTGTATTGGTCTTTTATAACCCTTTAAAATTAGCATTGTTCCATTCACTTACAATAAGTCACTGTGGCGTGTTCAGAAAATCAGACATTTTAATTTCCTTTTGATAGAAGGAATTTACAAAAAGATGCAGTGATAGGAGTTTGTTATTCAGATTTGTGTCCACTTAATACAAGTTCTGACTGATAGAGTTGCTGGAAATAAATACATTTTACTGCATTGTCCTTAAATATCCTTAACACTTGAGCAAAGACCTATGAGTTTATTTAAAGAGTATGAAAGTACTTGGATTCAGTGACCTTTTTCAGTCAAACTGATAGAGCTTCATCATGCCTTCTGAATGAGATGATTTGACCTTTATCAGGAATTTAAAACCTCTGGACCCAAAAAAGAATCAAAAAAATCTTCTTTTGGAGTAGTTATAAGTATGTAGATAGATACAGCAGTACCATTTCTTTTTTAATTGGAGTAATTTGGTCTATGCAAATCTGTGCAGAATCTCACCATTATTAAAGCAGGCTCAAGTGAAAGAAAAATCCTGGGGTGGTTTTTGTTGAAAGTAGCTGCAGAAAATGCATTTTTCATAACACACCAGTTTCTGTCTTTATTGTCTTCACAGTTAAAATGCTTTGCTATGGAAAACAGATGGGGGGAGCCAGCATGGTTATTTACATAAATAACTTAAAACATGCATCAGAATAAAAGACTGTGGTTCATCCATTATTGTGCAGGATCAAGCTTTGCAAGCAGAGATCAGGGGCTTTTTGTTGCCATGAGAAGGTTACAGGGTTCTTAAAACAACGAAATCCTGTTTCCTCACTGTTTTCTAGGCCTAAGCACAAGGGAAATCAGCTACTTCTGCAAAAGTATTCCTTGGGGGGAGAATGAAATCCTCACTGTTGAGTGAGCAAACTCAGCTGGAGCAGATTTCCTCTTCCTCTGCTGCACGCAAGTACTTTGCTTGCTTGTTTTGAGTCTATAACCCTTAATAAAACCTTTAATTTTTGTGTGGTTAGCTTAAATTCACAGTTCCCCTTTTTTATTTTTTTTCTTTTATCTCTGTAACCAACAAGCTGCATTACTCCTTTCTGCATACACAGATTCATAATCTGTTGTTGAAAGTATTATCCTTTGCTTCTAGGGATCAGATGTCAAAAGCAGAGATTTGGGGATTCTCTTTTGCTTCAGATTGCTCTACTGCTGGCTGATTCTCTTCTGGTTTTTTTTTTTTTTTCACTGGGTGTAGGATAAATCACTCTGTTTCTTAAGTACCCATATAACCTGTCTGAAGACTCTGTAGCCCAACATAAATGGTTTCAGCTTTGTAATGAAGGGTTACTCTTCTTTTAACAGATAAGAAACAAAGGCAGAGGGACTGAGGGTGAGGATTCATTATCCTGTGGGCTTCTGCTGCAGCAGCTGAAGGTGATTTAGCTGATCAATTTATAGTTTACAGTAATCCATCAGGTTATGAACTGCAGGAGCTGTGGGATAGATAAACTCTCTGCTGTCAGCTGTACTTTCAGTGGCAAATTCCAGCAGAAGGGCAGGGAGGAATCAGAGGATTGCTCTTTCAGGCAGATCACAGATCCAGAACATTAAGGAAATACCTGCCCAGCATCCAGTGCTGAGACTCCCATTGCTGCAGGGACATCCCAGGTAGCTCAGTCTGGTGTAAGTAGCTCAATCATGGGGGTAGCACCCAGTTCAGGTGACACCTTCAGTGTCACAGATGTGTCCCTGTGCTGTGTCACACAGGCTGTGGTGCTGGTGTCCTGTGGCTGCAGATGGGGTGGTCAGCTTGAGAGAAGACCCCAGACAGGGCAGTCCTGTGCTGTCTGCCAGGTCACCAGTGCTGCCTGAGCCAGTCCTGAACTTGTCCAGCCCAAGCCCCAAACTTTGTTCCTTTCAGATGCTGGTACTGCAGAAGGCTGGTATCTGCCTTTCTGCCAGGTGCTGCTTCTGACTGGAGCTTTGGGAAGAGCTTTGGTAATGGTTTTTCCTCCAGTGGTCCTGAAATTTCAATCTCAATTACTTTCAGCTGCACTTCTCTGAGAACTGTGTTTCCCCAGTACATGCTAAATTGTTTGGAAGGACTACATATGCCTTAGGATCAAAATGCAACAGGAAACGTCAGCAGCATGTCTAAATAAACATCTCTGTCTCTTACAAGAGTGTTTAGCAGCTCTGTTGGCAGATGTTTTGATAAAATGTTAAATACTGTGCTTTTCAAACCTCCAGAATGTTTGTAATCCAGTAAATAAATTAAGACAGGAAAGCAAGCTGAGGAAGGTGTGTCAAAGAACAGAAGACACCTGAAGAATTAGTTGTTTTTCAGAAACAAGAAGTGAAATTGCCTCCTGGGAATTAGTAGCTCATTGATAGCACTGGGGTTTGAAATTATTTATTACTGAGGTGCATTGTTGTAGCTGTGTAACAGTACAGAAGGCAGTAGGGGTTGGTTTAATGCAAGTAAGGGGCTTTGTGATTGTTGTGTGAGTGTAATATATCAGGACTTTCTCCATGCATTTTGATAGCAGTAGCCTGGTGTGGTTACCTACCAAGTTTTAAAAGTACAAAACCTGATTAGAACTTGTTGGTTGTGTGGTTGTTTTTCTTTTCCCCTCATGAATCCTTGCATCATGAATCCTCCTCCCTCATGACCCTCACATCCTCTTAAAATGCTAATTTTTTTTTTTTCTAATTAATTCTGTTTTGGTGTGCTAAGGTGAGATGGGGGTTCCCCTTTCTCATGCCATTCCCCTTTATGTTTTCTCTCCATTCATTCCTACCTCACAGTCTGTTTCATCTTGAGCTCTGCCCATAGTTTGTTTAAAAACTTTTCAGTGACTCTGCTGACTGAGGCAGCCACAAGCACCTTGTCCTTAGCATCTCAAGGGGTCAGTCCCACTGTCCCTGTGGCTCTGGCTCAGCAGACTGGTCCAGTTCACTGTGCTGCTGCCCAGGTGTTTGTGCTTGTGCTGCATCAGGGACTCCCAAGGCATTTTGAGTTGTCCCAGGGGTGTCTGCATCACCCCCTTGGCTGGGAAGGAAGGGGAAAGGCTCTCCCAAGGTGGCTCTCAGCAGGTCAGGGCACAGCTGGGATGGGCTCTGGTCCTTGCACTGCCACCTCCTCACTGGCAAAGACGATTAGCACCTCAATTCTAATCTCTCTGGGTGCTTCTGCAGTCTGTTTTTCTTTCAGATGCTTTAAATGCCAGGCCTGTGATACTGTGAAGTGCCATCAAGGAAGATTAGATAAGTGGAAGTAGCAAGTGTGCTCCGAGGGCTGGGAGAGTGGAAATTGCCTAAATGAAACCTTAGCACAGGGATGGGAGCTCAGTGGGTGCTGTGCTGGGAGCAGCTGGGTCCTTCCTCAAGGCATCTGTCCCAGGTTTCTTGGCTCTGGAGTGGAGGGAAGCACCACACATCACATCGTGGTTCCTGCTTGAGGAGGCTCTGGGATGGTGAAACCAGAGATCAGGCATTAGGGGTTAGAGCTGGGAGAAAGTTCTTCGGTGGGAAGTTTATTGCCTGTAAACTCAGGGCAAGGCTACCTGGCTTGGCTGTCAGGGAGCTGATCTCTGTCAGTGAAAGCAGGTCAGGCTCAGAACAAGGTTTGACTACTTTGTGAAAAATAATAGCTTTTTAGAAGTGTTTAAATGTTTCATTTCCCATCTGTTTGGGAAGAGATTGTCTAATTTTGTCTAATCTTTGGGAAAGATTGTCTAATGGCCTAAGATATCAAGACTAAAACTCCAAATTCTTGACTCCTCTGTTAAATTTGGCCTTTAAACCTTAAGGTCCTTTTTGCAAGACCTTATCATTTGTTTGTTGCCAAATATGTGTAAATATTTGTACACCTGAATTGTTGAGACAATGTGAAAATCAAGGTCGATTCTTTGTTTTCATAGATAGAATTGGGATTGGTAGCTGATGAACTCCCATCTTTTTAAAAAGTACATGAAACTTTCAAAATGGATTCATGAGGGAATTAAGAACAAGGATAAAACATTTTTTCCAAGGCATCTTTGGAGAAGGCATATAATAAACATGTGGTCTATTAGGATAGTTAATGCTAGAGAAAAACAAGGTAGCAAAATGATGGTTTTATCTTCAGAGTTCCTGGAGTCTCTGTTATTCAAAGTTTCATATTTGCTTTAAACTTCTTCATCAAATGCTCTTTATGTGCAGAGGAAGTGACTTTCTGCATGCTTGGTTAAAAGCTTAAGGATTGAAAACCACACTTGGTTTATCTGCCATGTTTCCTGCACTCTGGGTTTCCCTCAGCTTTCTGAAGCAATACTTAATTTGCTTCAAGGAAAAAAATTTTTTCCATGTGGGAAAAAATAAGGCTATGAAGGCTAAAATCAATGGGGAGACCTGGGGGTATAAGCAGTTAAAAACCACTTTGAACTCATTTAACAGGACAGTTGTTTAGATTTCAAGAGTGATGTCTTTAAATCTGAAACAGGATGATTTGGCAATCTTTGATCACATTTTTGGGCATAGTTTCTTCCCCGATGATAACTACAATTTTTAAGTCCCTTTTAATCCCCCAGCCTTGGCATAGTTGGGGTCTTGGTAATTCAGAGGATTGCTCACTTGTGTGGACTCTCTGGATCAGATCCCCAGTGTGATCCTATCAGCACAGGCTATATTCTCCTGGGTCTCCTGGTTTTGGAACACTGACCTTCAGTGAGAAGACAAGGTGAATAGGTGGGTCTGTGTTTTCTTAAACAGTAATAGCCATGTTGTCAGATTTCTTAGTGATTCCTGGTCTTTTTTTTTTTTTTTTTTTTTTTTTTTTGAGTTAGCATAAACTGAGTTAATAATTGTTCTCTCTTCTCCACCACTGTGACTCTCCCTTATCTCAGTGGAGTTAACAGCTCTATAAAACCATGTAGCTGAATGCAGAATTGGATGTTAGATGTGACATGAGACATCCTGCTCCTTCTCTGGGACGGATTTGTGCTGTTACCTCTTAATTCTCATTTTCTTACTGCCAAATCAACACTTAAATGCCAGCAACACGCAGTGTGTCCTGCATAGCAGGAGAGAAGGCAGCAGTGGCCTGGTGCAGTAGCTGGGAAGCCAAGCTTTGAGAATCTCTAAGCCATGGAATAACTTGCTGGTTTTGCCTGCCATGTGATGCCAGGAGAGCATCAGGCAAGAGGGAATGTAGAAACAGAAGTGAAAAAAATCAGGCTTTTGAATTTATCAGGGAAGGGAATTTGATAGCCTCTGCTTCACATCTACACCAGGAAAAGTATTTTGCATATTTTGATACCATTAACAATGTTTTCTGCAAACAAAACAAATGTTTACCTACATGTCACCTGTACAGAAAGTTCTCTCCCCTTGTTTTGCCCTGAAGTCACTTAACTGGCCTCATATTTCCAGCCTGCTTAGCTGGCTTTGCAAGCTTTGAAGAGATTTAAAGTCCATGTTGCTGCACTGATATGTCACTTTATCTGTCAGCCAGGAGTCTCTTCTGTCCTCTTTGAAGACATATGCCCGTGCTAGCCAGATGGTGCTGGATTTGGGTGCCATCCAAAGTAGCACAGCAGAAAGGCCAGGTTATGTGGCATTTCAGAAGCCAAGAAAAGCTGCCAGTTCTATTCTTTTGGTAAGAAACAGCTTGACTCAATACATTGATCATGTTGTCCTCAGTATTCTCAAGCTGATTTTATCTAAGACACTCAAAAGGATATAAGGTTGAAAATGTTCAAATCCCACCTGTTGCCTCCTCTGTAGCCACTATATGTGTTTGCATTTACTGCATGTCCTCCTAGCAAAATCTCTACCACCAACTTGAAATCCTTTTATAGTATCAGAAGGAGATTTCAGTGGTGTTTGGGTGTGGATTCTCCTGGAACACAGCATGATCTAGGAGCTGGAACATGTAGATTCTCCTCCTGCATTTGCCAGAGGACTATTTGTTAATTTGGGGCAAGTTGCTTTGTATTTGTTCATTTTTAACTCTGTAAAAAAGAAGTCCAAATGCTGCTTCCCTCTGTGTTGTGCTTTAGGAGCTGCTAATGGGAAAGGCCTGATAAAAGCCAAATAGTGATGTTATTGATAAATTATGAAATAAGTTTTCCTTACCATCTCAGCATGCCTTTTTTTTTTTTTTTTTTTTTTTTTTTTTTTTTTTTGGCACCTCAGACCTCATCTTTATCAATAACAGGTTAATGTGTGGATGGGAAGTATATTCAGTGTGGGGAGAGAGAGATGGGGGATGAAATGCCTTAAAGCACACATTTATCTATTAACATGGCCCTGCACTCCCAGGCTGCCATCTTCTCTGAGCTGGCTGGGTGTTTAAGCTGGTTTTTCTGGTTTTTAAGCCTCTATATTGTTGGTCTGTATCTGTAAGTTTTGGGAAGACATTTGCTTCTGGCATAATTGAAAAAAGGGTGCTGGTTTCTCAGCTGCTTTTGCAGGTCCTGAGAACAAACACAGAATTTTTGCTCAGTCATGGTGGGAACCTCAGGAAATCCATATCCTTCAGTGAAACAAATACTTGAAAACTCCTGTGTTTTAAACCCCTTTCTGCTTTAGTGAGCACTGCTGGTTTGTTGTGTGAAATTTCCCCTTCTGCCCTTTTATCTGCTTTTTGAAATACAGTGTTCTTGATATCTTTTTATCTGCAGTTTTTACACTCATAGGGCTCCCTGAATTCCTTGCCAGGGGCTGCTTTGCACACAAAAGCAAGATTATCAGGGGCTACAAGACGGACTCTGTGGCCCGTGGGGTGCTGTGTTTGGGAACAGGGCAGAGCTGGAGGATTTTGCAGATATTGGTGGCACTTGGTTGCTTAGCAACAGCCTCCTGAGCTGGAGGTGACAGGGAGGATGCTTGCCCTGCTGCTGCCCCAGCTTCTCCACGTGGCCATGGGCTTCCCACTCGTGTGTGGGGTCACACTGCTCAGGTGCCACGGGGTGTGGGAATAGGGGCACCTGAGATGTGGGGGCACCAAGAATCTCTTTGGTTCCAGCTGTGATGACCCCCATGTTTACAGACAGCTGGGGTTAGGGCTTTATCAATAAAGAGTAGCTGTCAAATGCTTTTATAGCTATTTTTAATCTTGACAGCTCTTTGTATCACAACACCTGTGAGAGAGGTGCTCTGCAGCTCTCCCCTGGTTTTATGAGTACTTCTACAAACAGTTTTTAAGCCAGATATTTCATGTGGGGTTGCATTGAGAATTGGTGGCAGAGCCTGGATGAGGATTCAGGACCTGCTTGTTCTTCAGTGCTTGTGCTACTGCAGCAGTGAGAGTTGTTGGTTGTGTGTGGATGATATAACTGCCATGTCAGCTTTCCTGTTTCTGGTTATCTACACGAGGAAGCAGATAGCTGGTGGGGTTCTCAGCTCTGACGTGGCTTATTGAGAGCTACAAACAGAAGTAATCACGAGAA
Source organism: Heliangelus exortis (assembly GCF_036169615.1). Taxonomy (NCBI): domain Eukaryota; kingdom Metazoa; phylum Chordata; class Aves; order Apodiformes; family Trochilidae; genus Heliangelus; species Heliangelus exortis. The sequence continues at coordinate 7,364,011 of NC_092440.1, read as the reverse complement.
ACCCTGCTTCCTGGGGTCTGCAGGCTTTTCTCCAGAGTCTCTGCTTGCATCTGTTCTGCTATAACCCTTCTCACATTGATGGGATTTTTTGGTTCTTGCCAAAGGATTATGCCCATTTGAACAAAAAAGGACTGTGTGCTACATCTGTATTTCTCAGCCTGTGATGTTTAGCATTGACAAGGTGCTGTAAACAGTAAATGAGGAGTAAAGTTAAGCCCTTAGAGACATGAACTGTGAGATGTACAAGGGCTCTTAACTAATTTGAGTGGGTTAGCAGTGATGAAAGTTGCTGCTCTGTATCATGTTTGAATTCCCTGTTGCATTTCAAGATCGAGGGCTTAGCAGCAAATGGAAAACTTTGCATGAATGCCCCTTTCTCTAGTTTCTGACTGGTAAAACCTTGTTCCAGACAGGAAGAAAACAGGCCCTGCAAACCAGCCAGCCTTCCGTTTCAGGTCTGGGAAGTGCAGATAGAGGTTTCTGGATCTGAAAACCAAGTATTGAGAGAAATTTGGAATTTAGCACGGCTGAAGGAAGTGGTCACATGGAGGCCCAGCTCAGCACTGCTGGCGTGGGGGGGGGGAACCCAAATCCTCTAAACATCAGAGAGAGTGGCAAAGCCAATGAAAACTTACACCATTTGCTCTGGATTTGGTGAGGCAGCAAGGAAGAGTGATTGACAGCACCTGCTCTGCTGAGGTCTTTCTCTGCAGTGGGTTATTGTCCTGTCAACTCTGCCTGCCCAAGGCCTTTATTTGACATGCTTGGATAAGGGAATCACATTTTGATTCTGCACATGTTCTCTCTGCAGCTTGCTGGTTATGTTTGCTCTTCAGCTTAAATTGCAGACTGTCCTGCTGAAGCATTTTCTCTATTACTTCTTCCTTAATGGCAGGTGAGACTAACCAGACAAAAGTGGAGATCCTTCAGTCTCTCAGGAACATTGATGAATGTGCTGACTTATCTGTTCCTTCTTGGATCATATGTTGCAAACTGATGTGCCAGGGAATTGGTGGTGTCATTTGTCAGTCTCACAAAAGTCTGTCTTCCTGTTAAGCACTGCTCTTGCCCTTTTTTTTTTTTATTTTTTTACTTTATTTTCATTTCCCAGAGGAAACTAGAATGGAAATGAGACTGAAATATTGGTCTCCTTTTAAAAAAATAAACCAAACCTTAAGGGCTTCCTATTGGAATGTGATGGGATTGGACTCCTATCTCTTAGCCTTTGAAAATCCCAGCTGGAATTATTTAATGTCAAAGCATGGAATTTCCCAGTGTGAAATTCATTGCTGGCTAAGGATGCACTGGGGATTAGAGAGACATCACTTTGCCAGGGTAGCCTTGCTGTCACTGCAGGAGACCTCACTTGCACAAAGGGACGTTTTCTGGTTTGTCCTGCTTCAAAGCTGAAGCTTGGGGATGAGATTCTTCAATTCCCATTGAGGTTACATGCTGAGTGACTGACAGCTGGATTTGGGCAGAATAAACCAGAGTGGGTAACACTTTGCACTGCCTGGGAATAGAGAGAAAAAAATGAGACGAGGGGGAAACATAATTTGCTCATTTTCATATTTGGTAATGGGACAGTTTGCTAATACTCTCCCAAAAGTTTTAAGACCACTTCAGAGTTGGGTGATTTTACTCATTTTGCTGCATGATAAAAGACTCAGCTTGCATGATTACAATTATTTGTTCTGGTCCAAAATTGAATTAAAATAAAAATCTATGATATGGAAGCCTGAAGTCTTGCAACGCTTTAGCTTAGATAACAGCAGTTTTTGAGGGTGTCTTCTTAATTTCAAAGCAGCTTGTATATAGAAAAAAACCCAGGTTGTATACAGAAAATACCCCAGGAGCATATTCAGACGCTGGGAAACCACTAAATGCTTTTTTTTTTTTTCCCTTCTGATCAAAGATGATTATTTTAAGTAGGCATCAATGTCTATGTGTTAGGGATTTATAAAGCACTTAAGCAAAATCTGGGCTGATAGCTGTGTGTGCATGGAGTGGTGTGGTGTTAACAAGGTGCAGCATTGTTTCTGAGAGTCATAAATCAGCAGTGGTTTAGGTGAGAGAGGGAGAGAGAGGAACAACTCTTAGTTGCATTTAAAAAATAACCTTTCTGGCCTCTCTTTCTGAACTGTTGATCTCTGTGTAAAAGAGGATTTGCCCTGCTGCTCTAATAAGAGTTGTAAAATCATATATGTGTAATTAGAGTTTAATAATGATTCGTGTGACTGAATCTACAGCATAAGCTGGTTCAAGTGATTGTGTAACCTTTTTGCATTGTGTTCATTATCTAATGTTGAAATAACAGCTGGAAGTTGAGATACTGACATGCAGTTTTAAAATTACAGAGCTTGAAACTGCTGCTGTCTGTAAACACACAAAAATCTATTAATGACCTTTGAGCTCTCTGACTGAAGATGTTTTGTAACATAGAATACATAAAAATTGCCTGCTACTACAGTGTGTTTCCCTTTTCTCAGAGATTGTCTAGGATATAAATGAATGCTTCATTCCTGACAGAGATATCAGAATATTTGGAAGTCCTAAGGATATATGGAAACATTTGGTTGCTGCTTGTTTGTTCTAGCAAACCAGTTACAGAGGAGCTGCTCCCAAGGCACATGGTGTGCTAAGCCACTTGATGTGGGAGAACATAGCTGCTGGCAAGACAGACAGCTGGAGACCTCTGTGCTACAACACTTGCCTCCTGCAACATATTTGTGCAAGGGTGGCACAGATGCACTGTCCTGGACTTCTAATTAGTGCACGTGACATTTAGAAAAGCATTTCTGTCCTGCTAGAAGTCACCTCATTTTAGAATTTTTCCTTTACTGTGAAATAATATGTTTTGGGCAGCTGCTCCTGGAGCTGTCTGCTGCCTTCTGCCATATTTCTTGTTGTTGGATCATTTATGTTTCTTCTCATTTGTTTCCTAGCCAAAAGAAACTACCAGAGGACTAATTATTTAATCCACATTCTAGACCTCATGACAGCTGAACTGAAAATTGTTGCCTACCACGGAGGGCAACTGCAGAATTGTTAAAATGTACCTCTAGTGTCATAGTGTTTAAACACAAATTAATTTATCATGCAGCACCAGGGATTAGGATATGGCTCTCTTTTTTCTTCCGGAGACTCTCACCCCTACAGCAGTGTTGGCAGAAGTGAATTTGCAAAGCATTTGCCTCCTTCACCATGGTGTTGCTTGGCTTTGTGCAAGCTGTGTCAAACTGCAGCTGAAGCTCAGCTCAGCTGCTGCTGGAGACCATTCATAACTCTGCTCCACAGCATCTTTGGGAATGGCATCTTTCCTGGGAGAGTGGAGGGAGGAGGCAGTCTCAAAATGTCTGCAGCTACTTCCAGAGTGAACATGTTTGAGGCTGTCACCTTGTGGGAGGTTTGTCTGGAGATTTCACTGCCTGAAAGTGAGTGCTTTTTTCATGGCTGTATTTTGAATGTAGGGACCAAAAAAATAAGTGGAGACAACACATGTGGCTGTGTCGGGAATCCTAGAAAAGAGATTAGAACTTTGCATTTGTGTTTTGTGGGTGGAAGCTTTGAATTGCTTAAAAAATCAGACCAGAGATTCTTGTCACCTGTAAAATGTTGGGTTTATTACCTCTTGGAAGGGTTCTTTGCAAGACAGTGAGGGTTTGCAGGAGCAGCACTGCTGGAGCAGTCATTCTGCAGGAGGCACACACCATGCTCAGCATTCATCCCCAGCAGTCTGGCTGTGCTGCTGAAATACGTAGAAGTAGGTGCTGTCAGATGAACAGAAGTTCTTTACCAGATCCTCCCTACACTACATAAACTGGGCAGGCTGAGCCCCAAGTCCTCCCTGAAAGCAGCTTCAGCCAAGATGTACTTTGATCTGCTGTGAGCTGGGCAGGTTGGCCTTGTGGGGCAGCAGTGGCAGAGCCTTTCAGCACACCTGCACTTTGGAAAAGCTGGGATTTTGCAGTTTGCCTCATTTCATCCACCTGAAAATGGTGCCCCAGCTTCCCTTCAATCATTCAAGCTCCCCTGCTCTCCGACACACTTTCTGCTGACAGTAATTCTGTGAGCACTCCTTGGGCATTTGCTGCCATCACTGGAGGAAATACTGATGGCTTGAAATGGGATCGTTTCCTTTCTGATGGACAGCAAGGACCTGGGGGAGTTCTAATAGCTGCAGAGTCTGTCTGGTAGCAGGTAGCAAGGAAGATGGGTGCAGATCTCTGCAGTGAGGCACCCACAGGCTCTGAAGAGGGAATTGGAGGAGAAGGAGAAAGCTGTGGCTGCCTTCCTGTTGAGTTTGCAGAGTGTGGCTTAAACCAGTAGATTTTGGATATCCATCTCCCCAGCGGGTGATGGTGGAGAAAGATTTACACTCAAAAAAAAACATGGACAGCCGTATTTGTGCAGATTTCCTTGACCTCATACTAAAGAGAAAGTATTTGCTGTGTACATTCTTTCTTTCATTTCCCCCTAAATTACTGTTAAACACAGTTGAACAGTTTAACAAGCGCTCTGTTTCCAGGTGCTTGGTGCTACCCTGGAGGGAGGGGACTGTTTATTTTCCCCTTCAGTAATTAAGAAGGAAGAATACCACCCCCCTTCTCCCCAACTTTTAAAGAGTTACTGCTCAGCACTTCATCAGTCAGCTCTTAGGCAATCAAAACCTTGTAAAATCATTGTGGATTGAAATGCATTTCGAAGAGTGATACTGACTTTCTTTTTTATAATTTTAGTCTCCATTGTGTTGAGGTAACATGTGTCCAAGATGCCTTTCCTTAGTACAGCGTCTTCAAGGTCCTTGCAGCAAAGGTCTTAATTCTTGGGAGACATAACAAGTGGGCATTTAACAGAGTACTGGCAGCTCACTCTTCTGCTCTTCACAGGTGACAGGAATGCAGTCTCTGGTAATAAATTTGACTGTTTCAATTACAGTGAGTTTCTTGGTTCATCCACTTTTATTTTTAAGTTAAATCATGTATCATAAACCTGCAAAGCAGTGGCAGCCTCAAATGTCTTAACATTTCCAAAGTTGTCCTGTCAAAAAGTCATCTTATTCTTGAGCTAAACATGTGACAGGGTCAGAGCAAACGTGGTGTGTTTTAAAAAGCAAGACCCAGACTCATCTGGAATATGTCAGCTACAAAAGGAGAATTGCAGTCTAAGGTTAAACAAGCAAGGATTTAATTTGCAATCATTTTAATTGATATTGATTGTGTTGCTTGAAGGTAGGGTCAAAGCAAGAGAATCACTTCAAATCTAGCTTTTGTTTAGCTCTGTAAAAAAGCTTCCATGGCTTTGACTGAAAGGCTAGGGCTTCAGTTACATTTTTAGTGAAGCTTGCAGTAGGGGGAAAAAAAAAAAAAAAAAAGTGTGTTATATTACAGGAGAAGTGAGATCTTCCCCATCCATGACCGTGGCATCCTGCTGGCTGGAGGGGCAGCACCCTGCCTGCCCTTGAGGCTGCAGCCAGATGGGGCTTCCAGCCAGGAGCTGCTGTGCCAAGCTGTGGGCTGGTCCTACCTTCCCCTTCACTGCACTCCCCGTGTGCTCCTGCCCCTTAGCTTTCCAGAGCCAAGCTCTTAAACTTCTCCTTTCCAATCCTTAAAGTGTGCTCCTGCTTGGTTTTTAAGATGTCCACTTGAACTTTCTGCCTGTTCACCACACTGAGTTCAAATTCAGTCGCCTTGGTGTGGTCATACCTGATACCCTGTGTTAGGATTACCTCTTACCCCATTTCTTTTTTTTCTTTTTTTTTTTTTTTTTTTTCTTATTGTTCACCTCATTTCATTTGCCTCTTAGCTGTTCATCTTGTGCTGGCTTCTGTTCTTGCAGTGATTTCTCTCTCTACAGACCCTTCTTCAAATCCATACCTTAATTTCTTTCGTATGTTTCTCATGTGGATCTCTAATATTATCTTTCCATTTGATTTACTGTCTCCTGTTGCCATCTTTATGCAACTAAACAGACAGATTTCCCTCAGTAGAGGCCCTGTAGTTGTGATGTGCTTTGTCTCCTTAGAAAACCTGAGAATATTAAGTCTATGTTGCTGTTCTATAAACTGGGCGTCAGGTCAATAGGAATATTTTTAAAGTGACCTAATTAAAAATAAATCTGTTTCAGTTCTTCTCTGAGCCAGGATCTCTCCCTGAACTATTAAACAAACACATTTGACAACACTGCTGCTGATTGCATGGTAAAGCTGATATAAGGAGAGATGGTGCAGAGATCCTCAGGGGCTTTTCCATGGCAGTTTTGCTGAGAGAAGCTGGAGGCAGAAGCAGGGACAAGCAGGGTCAATTTCAGAGGCAGCAGTGGGTTTTTTATTTCATTTGAGTGGATCCTTCTCCTGTTTGCTGTTCAATGGGGTATTGCACATTGCCCAACGTAAGGAATGAGTGCTGCAGTGAAGAGTTGTAGAGAGAAGAGCTGGAGGCTGTTACCCTTCTGGGAAATCAGCACATCTAATCTGGCAGAGGCACTCTGAGGTGTAACCAGTCCTTGGCTGCATGTCTCAGCCTTGCAGTGTCCAATGGGCCTTGGGGATGGGCAATTGTAATGGGCTTGATTTCACACCAAGGCTGCAATTTGACCTGCTGCTTGAGGACTGAGAGTACTTCTGAACTGGAGGTGTTATTTTTGTCCTCTGCACCCCAGCAGCATGCTTGAGGTTCTTCATCGAGCTGTGTGGTTTTTGCACTTTTTTTTCCAGGTTCTTTAAGTGTTCCCTCTGTATGAAAGGTATTTACAACCCCCTACATATTTTGAGATCTCAAAGAGCTGTGTAAACTCAGAGGATTAAGGCAGAGTTTGAGCTGTCCTGAGCAAACACACACAGTGGTAACTCCAGCCAGCTGATGGCTGGGGTTGTGAGCTTGGGCCTGGGGTTGTGAGCTTGGGCCTGGGGTTGTGAGCTTGGGCCAGAATCCTCTGGGTCTCATTGTTATTTCCTGAGCAAACAGCCAGCATGGAGCCTGCTGTGCAGAAGTCTCTTGCTCTGGCATTTTAATGGTAAGAATGGTCTCGTTCCAGAGCCAGGGGCTGTGCACCCAGATTATTCCCAGCTTTGTTTATAAACTGAGCAGCGTGCACCTTCTGTGTCTTTGAAGACTGCAGCTGTGCCGTGGTGACAGAAGAGAAATGGCTTTTGAGGAGGGAGTGTTAGGAGTGATGAAGAGTGTCACCACCCATGCTGCAGGCAGAGGTGCAGTTACGTGACTTCAGCTTGGGCCAAACAGCAATGAAGATAAAGCCACAAAGATTTTTCATATGCACTCTCAAAATCTGTTGCAGAGTCCAGGTTACACACTTGAGTTGCTGGCCTGAACTGAGCTCTTTTGGATCTTCACAGCTACTGGTGTGCAAGTATTTCAGGTAGAACTGGAGGAGGTGCCATAACTACATTTTCAGCTCAAGTGTTCTTTGCTATCTCTACATCCAAATAAGCAAATGGGGAGATGAAGTCTGTGTGTTTCAGAGAGTAACTGCCTGAAAGGAGGCTCTGAAGAAAAGCTGAATTTTTCTTTACCTGTAACTGTGCAGCCAATTAGAACCATCTGCTCTCTGTCTGCAGCCCAGACAGACGAGAGGCTGCAGATGGAGAGGCTGTAGCCTGCCCTGGAAGGTGTGAGAGAGATTCCTAAGTGAGGACAGGTAGGAGACAGCCCTGGAAGTAGTCAGTAGTAAGGAACAAGAAACTTCTGTATATTCTTGAATGAGAAGAGAGAATGGGTCTGGATCCACCAGCCTAGTCTGTAGAAAAGGGGATTTATTGGCTCTGACAAGCTGGGTCTGCTGACTCCTGGGCTGGGCAGAAACCCCCAGGCTGGTTGTGGAGACCTTTTGACTTCAGGGCCTGACTTCTGTGTGAACTCTGGCTTTACGTGACATGCAGAGTACAAATGCAACTTGCTGGCCTGGACTTGTCTGGGTGGAAGGCTGTAGTGGAGCAGTTTGTCAGAAGGCCAGCCTCACCTGCTGGCTGGGATTTCTGGATTCAAGTCAAGGTGCATCAATAAATGTTGTTCACTGTGGTGATATACTGTATATTCTGTATTAAATTTTCCAGCAGTTGCCTGTGCTTAACCACAGATACACATCAAAAATAGTAAGCTCTTGTGCTAAGTGAGGTCCCCAACTTGGAGGTCATAAACTTTAGTAAAAGAGTAATCACTGGAAGGCTTTTTTTGAGTAGAATAAATAGAAAGGAAACAAAGGAGGCAAGAACAGAAACCCCATTAGCCCCCTCCTGCTCCCGGCCTGAGGCTGCAGAGTTCTGCATTTTGCAGGGTGGAAAATTGCCCTTCAGTCACCCTCTGTCAGCAAGGAGAAGCTGAACTGAGTATCCACACTTCCTATCTGCTGAAGTGGGGAGGAAGAGGACTGTGGAATAGGTTTCCTTGTCATGAGGCCAAGGAACTTGGCTCCTTCCCCACAGCTGCCCCAGACCCACTGAGATTCTCTCCTTCTGCATTCCTTCTGCTAGAGGCAAGCAGCAGCCTTGGCTACCAGGGCTTGGGTCTTAATTCACATTTGTTTGGAAAGTGCTTGAAACTCTTGGATGCAAGTGACACTACAAGTGAATGCATTATTGCCTTGGCTTTGACCCAGCTATGACTGTATTCCCTGAATTAATTTTGCTAGTAGCTCAGTGATGAGGCAAACCTTAAGTCTCCAAACAAAATGGGGATAAAAAGCCAATTTTTTTAAAGGATTTATAGGATACAGTAAGGGGAAAACCACAGATTTCCAGACTCTGTGGTGAATTATCTGAAACCAGCAGTGATTGTGCTGTTGGTACAAGTTTCTGACCAGTTACTACAACTTAGCATTTTGATTTCTACCTCAGCAGCTTCCCAGTTAATAGGACAATGTGACCTTCTTTAAGTAGCATCTCAAACTGCTCTGAAGAGTGTTATCTTAAAATTAAAAACCAAAGTGAGCAACTAAACACTAATTTGTATTCTGTGTTTTATCACTCATGGATGATAATGTCAGAAAATAGTTTTCCTTGCTCTTTCACTAGTAAGAGATTTGGCAAGCTGAGCTGTGTTCTGGTGTGGTTTTCACCTCTGAGACAGTGTAATTTGGTTTAATTTGGGGGTGGGGGTTTTGCAGCTTGCTGTATGTATGTGTGCTTCAAGAGGAACTTGCTAGCCATGCAGAACCCTTCTGAAAGGTGGATGGAGATTGAGTGCTGTCTAATTGTCTTTGATCCAGTGCTGAAATAGGAAACAGCTGTGTGTATTTTATCATCATGATTCAGATTTCAGGTCTCTGTGACCTGAAAGTGTCAGAGCATCATCCTGCTTCCCAGGGAAGGGTAACTTCAAGCAGGGATTTGGAGTGGAATGAGCATGTTGCACACTGAGGCAGTCGGTGCACTAATTGAAGGAGGGGGGAGGAAGTAATCTGGAGCAATCAGCAGGGCATTCCATCCCAGTTCCTCATTTTATTTTTTGTTGGGCTGTAGTTTTTTTGAGAGGATGGAGAGCTAATGGCTCGTGCAGTACTGAAGGTGTGTGTCCTGTATGGGGAGCTCCATTCGTGTGGGATACAAATATCCATAGTGTAATTGCTTGTGTCACAAGTGAGGGGTTTAGAAAAATTTCTGTGGCTGGAGTTGACAAATTTTGGCATGGCAAGCAGTGTTTTTTAAGCATCTCCCAATCTGATATATTTACCCTGAGTAATTGGGACAGAGATTCTGCAAAACATTCTATAAAGGGTTCAGTTTTTATTCTTGAGCATGCAATAGAAGACATGGGGGAATAAATTGTCTAGCAGTAGTGAAGGAAGGTCCTCATGATTTGGCATATTAGTTCTTAAACTCTTTTAATGTGTGGTGTCTTGGGGTAGAGGCTGATACATTGTCACCAAGTGTTCAGCTTTCAGGCCTCAAAGATGCCAAGGATAGGAGTAATTCCCTTCTCTGATCTGGCTTCCTATGTTAATCATTATGACACAACATGCCTGCTTCTGAAGTGTGCTTAGATTGTGTTTTATAGTCCAGATTCAGGGCAGACACTTAACACTTAAAAGTGTTCAGCCTCTGTTATGTGTTTAGATCCCATTGATCTCAGCTTGCTTATTGAATGCAGGGGAGGCTTTAGAAGTGCATTTCTCCATATGAATGCTACTGTGAATCAGAGACTGTCAGGCCCAAGGGAGGGGGGAGAGGTGTCTGATTTGATGCTTTCTGAGATGAGAAACTAAACAAAACCCCAGTCTGTTTCAGTTGAACAGTTTTTCCTTTAAGGTGCTGATTTGTTCACGTGCTGTTGACCTATGGTGTGTGAATTAATCTGAAGCAAACTCATTTTCATAACCGGTTCCAGCATCTCTGAAATTAATCAAACCCACAGCCTGGAGAGTATCCATCCTCATCTAATCTAAAATTACTGTTTGCATTGTGCGTTCCTAATTATTCATCTTAAATCATCTCTGGAAAGAACATGCTGCCTTGTTTGTGTTTTTATTCAGTATTTATTCTGCTTAATGATTAAAAGTAGCCTCAAAAAACTTAAAAGAACTTTTTTTTCTTTCTCCTTTACAGAAGGACATGTCACTGAAGCCTCAGGAGCGGAAGGAGAAATGGGAGAGGCATCCAGGAAAGAAACCAAGAGAATCTGAAAACTGTGTGTCTGCTGAGCCCAGTGAAAATGGCCATAACAATGATGCTGGGAGCTCTGAGAGAGAGGCAGAGAGAGGCAAAGAAAGGATGAAGAAGAAACTTCCCTTGAAGCTATCCAAACAGGTAGGGAAATGGTTTTTCATCTGAAGTGCCTGTATCACGGTGTGGGTCACTGTGAAATGTCCTGCTGGTAGGTTGGGGTTGTTAATGTTCCTCTGGTAACTTGTGCTGGTGAAAAAAATGTCTCCTAGATGATGTCTGGCCAAGTGCACAAGTCCTGCATTATGGGCAAGTTTCATAATGGAAGACCAGGTGTGTGAGGGAATGTAGGAAGGAAGGAGGAGACCTTTCTTGTATCCTGCAACTTCGAGGCAGTGCAGTAATTACACCATAGGTTTGAGGCTTTTAAAGTCTTAGACACAAATGGAAATAATTAATTGGAATGTGGCCTTCTTTGGGGAAGATGTGCTTACTAATGTGCACCTGGAGGTTGCAAACATGACTATGTATGTCTCATGAATCAAGTTTATGTGCCCCTAAAACAGTATGTTGAGAAGGAGATAATATCAGAAGTATTTTAGAAGTGGGAAGACAGTTTGGAGGCTGTTGTGCTCTGGGGAGTCATTTCTCTGTGTCCTTCTAAAATGTGGTAGAGCATTAATGAATTAAGAATTCTCATGCTGGAGGGGATGATTGCAGACTCCCATCTGAACCACAGTGTGTATCAAGCCAAGGAGGTGACAAAGAAGAGGCACTGTGGCTTGCAGGCTATTTATCACTTAACTGCTTCTCAGCAGGGAGATTTGTTGGTGACTCAGTGCTAATTCATCAGTTTGAAACCCACATGGCACAGCAACCTGTATCTATGATCAAACACCTTCCCAGTTGTCCATTAACATTGGGCCAAACGGCAGCCAGTGGGAAAATCAGTGTACTTGACCCTCCATCATTTGTTCTGAGCTAAGGAGTACTATGATGAAAAAATATTTTTTCTTCTCTGTGATGCAAAGAAAAAAAAGAGCTGTTTAACATAAACACACCACCTGTTCTGTGAAACTAATTCTGTATCTGTGCCAGGCAAAGGAAGGTTGATTTGTCCAGTTACTGGAAGTGTTTCTTCCTATTTTCAGTATTTTAGGATTTGAAAGGATTCTTAACGTTATCTAAAGTACCCCCTGCATAATGTCACCACCACACACAAGCTTTTGTGATTGTGTTGTAGCATCCCCCTTCATCACATTTTAAGTTACAAATTCCAATCATTTCCCCACGGGCCCATCCTTTGGTGGCTGAGCGTTCTCATTAACAAAGCAGCAGACTCTTTTTTTCTTCTTCTATTATACCAACTACTTTTTAAAGTAATGGGTATAATTCATTTGATGTAAGGATGTTAGTACCCTTCTGCTTGCAAATATTTAGGTAGCAAATCCTGTACCCATGCACTCCCAGTAAAATATTTGCCAGCTTTTGTTTCTTTTAACTTCCCAAAGTGATACTAAATGTTTTGGTTTAGACTCCTCAGTGTAGATGTAGTTAAAATACAATGTTTCTTGTTTGTTTTGCTAGTGACAGGGTTTCAGTTCCCCCTCTGGTTACAGGTGCGATGAGTTTGTGCCCAAATATTTACTCTGCAAATTAAAATGAATTTTATTGCAGATGAATAGATGCATATTGTAGATTTGATGTAAGCTTGAGCAAATAGGATCCTTTTCTTGGCCTCCAAACCCACGAAGTGCTAAGTATGTATTTCCCCAGAAGTCCTTGGCTTTGGTATAAAATGTTAAGAAGCAATAATGCTGGATGTTGTTCCTTGTGCTTCATCAGCTCCTCTGTCTCTGCCTTTGTGAAGCAGCTGTTGTGTCAGGCTTTTTTATTTATGTGCAAAGGCTCCAAGCACCCATCCAGCAATGATGGCAAAGTAAAAGTAAAGCTGGCTCACTGTCCTCTCTAGTCCTGGAGTAACCTTACAGATGTTGATGCAACTGAGAAGGGTGCAATGTGAATATGGGCACAAGGAGCACCTCAGGAGGTCATTAGGTCTTGATTGCCTCCAAAATCTCTCTAACATGAAAGCCTGGCTTGAATAAATCCTCTGTGGGTTAGGGAGTTCCTTCAGGTCTAAAATGATGCTGCTGGAACTTGGGAGTGTTTCAGGCATTTGCAGCATTGGGGATGTGTGGGGCTGAGCTCTGCCTGGAGCTGGGCTGAGCTGGTTCCTCTCCTGCTGCAGAGGAGAGAAAGGGTTGTTAGCATCTTCAGGAAATTTAAAACTAAGCTTCAAGTTGTTTTTTCTACTAGGGATTTCGTGATGCTTCCATAGAAACCTGTAGGGTAAGATGTTTCCTTACACCAGCCAAACTTCAGTTTCTGTAATTATCTGCTGCTGTCTTAGTTTACCAAATCTTTATTATTTGTATTTCAGCTTTGAAAAATGAGGACATTGTTATCTGTTTCTCCTGGCTAGTATTTGGCTGCCATCAGTGATTAAATAGGGTATTTGCTGCCACATTCATGAAAACCTGAATTCATCTTTCATTGTTTAGTTTGTTTTGGTTTTTTCTTTCCTGTAACAAACTTCAAAAAGAGCAAGGAGCTAAAATACTGAGTATAAAACAAAGCCTGTGGTGGGTGACTCATTAATACACTGTGACTCCTTAAACAAGTCACACTTAGAATACATCTTCTATTGAAAAAGGAGGGTTTTTAAAATATCTTTTATTATCCTAGCTGATACAGACAAGTTTACAGCTCTGTAAGGCTGATGAAAGTAACAGCAAAATCTGAGCTAGATAAACTAGGCTATTCTTAGTTCAAACTAATTATGTAAATAATGTAGACAAGTTCAATCATTTTTCCTTTTTTTTTAATAACCACAAAGTTCACACCTAGAATTCTGGCATTTCCTGCCAAGCTGTCTAGACAAATTGGCTGTAATATTAAGTTTCCTGGAATTTGGGGGTGATTTTGCATCTCAGGGTTATTAAACATAGGTTTATACCTAATTTGGAAAGCTTACAGTAATTAATGCTAATTATATTGAGATGTTGCTTAGAAATTACTGTTCAATTTGAAGCTTTCCTTATACTCTCATCCCTTCTCTTCACAATGCTCCTGAATTGTCATTTTTTTCTATGCAGCCTACTCTAATAAATCAAATTGGGCATTATAATTATGGCATTCTGCTAATCCTTGTAGAGAGGTACAAAGTGATAAGCTGATGTGAGTGCCAGGTTGTCTGCTTTGTTCAGAAAATTAGATTAATACTTCAGTGCTTTTGAGAAAGCATCCAGACTACTATTGCTCCTGAATATTTGGTTCTTCTGTACCTCAGGGTAAGAGGAGAGGGTTACAAGAGCCAGTCTGTCCTTTGCAGCCTGTTACTCCAGCTATGTATAAAAACTCAAGCACATTTATTTATCTCCAGCTGTAACCAAGCAGTAACCAGGCATTTCATATTTATCTCCAAGCTGTAACCAGGCATTTCAAATAGTCATAGGTTCTTTGGCCAAAGATTTCTCCAGACTTAGGGCTGTTACCAACACTTATGCAGACTTGAATCTGCTGCTTCAAGGTAGAATTCAGCAAAACCTTTCTGTCCCAGGGGTGCATCAAGGAATGAGAAAGTGTTTAAACTGTGAGATAATTTAGTGTAGCCGGAGGGGCCTCCAGTAAAGTTTGACCCTTTGGAAGCGTGTAGTGGCCTCCACCACAAAAGCACTTTTTGAAAATTGAATCACTGACCATTTTTTAAAAGCTATGTCCAAGACTAACAGTGGTTTGAGGAAGGGGGTCCCAACCAGAGCTGCAGGCAGTGACAGTGGGGGACAGGAACCCATCACTTCTTAAAGGATTCCTCTGGTTGGATGGATAATTCACTTAGAGGAAGAGGCAGATATAAGATAAATCCTCTTATTTCCAGTTACACTTCCTTATTCTTAGTCATTCTTCCAGGTTTCAGAGAGTAACCCTTTGAACTTTGAGTCTTTCATTAGCTTGAGCTTCTTCTCTGGTTTCATTTGTGGAGTTGTTTATTCCTCTGAATGGCTGAGTAGCCCGGGATCACCCTGGCTGTAGAACAGTGGGGCTTGGGGGTTTTTTGGAGCTTCAGGACCCGTTGCCATTTCTGTACGTAGACTAAAACTGAGCTGACTGCCTTGTAAAAAGAATTAGGATTTACAGGAAAGAGTTGCTGATATTTCAAGTTAGCTTAACCTCAGTCTCTGTGATTAGTCAGCTTGGATGCCTGACAGTGTATTGAATATGTTTAGATGCTAACTGCTGCTCTAATAACACTCTGTTCTGCAAATAGTCATTTGTCACCAAGATGAGTGTCTTACACCTCCTCCTTCCTTTTCTCACCCACTGTTTAAATCACACAAGATGAGGAAGAGGCTCAAGGAAGCTGAGGAGAACAGGGTGGTGTAGCACGTATTTAGCACTTAAAAATAGCGTGCTGGGTTTGGAGCATGGGAGGAAAGGGGAAGAAAGCTAACACTGTCATCTTGCTCTGGAGGTGTGACATCTCTGTGACTTCAGCAGAGCTTCCTTGAGGGAGGGAAAGCAGAGTCAGTTCTTGTGTCTCATTCACTCCCCGGCCTTTGTCAAACTGCTGAGTGTTATTAATGATTAATGTATGATGTTGAGGTGGCTCTGGCTGGACTGAAACTGCTAAATTATATTAACATGTTTGATTGCCTCTTCATGTAATTTTTCTGAGATGCTCATCAGCTCATTATCCAATTGGAAATAACACCCTCCCCACCCTAGGAGAGCACTGCTCTGAATTACTGTGGATCTAAAGTAAGGGTGATACACAAAGTCATTTGCCATCCAGGATGCACATTGTTTCTTCTAGGTGAAAATCAATAGCTTGTCTTCAAACCCATCACACATCCTTGGTCACATGTTGTCCATGGTGGTGGAAGTAAAGAAAGGCTGTGGGGCTTTTCCCAAGACAGAAACAGTTTAGAAGCTTCTGTGGCTCATCAAGTACCTTGTGTGGAAAGTTTCTTTCTGTATCGTACTGCTTGTGCTGGTTGGGCAATAGGAACATGCAGTTGCTTGATTTTTATCGGTGTTTTCCAGATAATTATGAATGGAAAACTTGGAAGTACTTTTGAAGCCATTGGTGGACTGGAGGTAGAATGTTTGCTTGGTGATCTGGAGTTCAGAGACTGAAATGTGTCTTTGTTAGCTGAAGTTCAGCAGCCATGTAGGAGAGTTAGTCCAAAAAATTACCCTTGGAGTCTTTGCAGACCAGGGGACAAGTATGGATTGGGTACTCCTGTCCTTCCATACCTTAATAATCTACTGTTTGGAAGTGGAATTGTGTCTGAGTGTAACAGCAACTTAGGGTTTTCCTGCAGTGTCTCAGACTGTTAAAAGCAAATGAGTTCTAGGCAGCCAATTTAGAGAAGGAAAAAAAAAAAAAAAAAAAAAAAGCTTACCTTTAATGTGGGTTTTGGGGATTGGTTTGGTTGTGCTGCTTTGGTATTTGCATTTCACTGCTTTTGAACACTGAAATTATATAAGCCAGTTTCTTTTTGTTTGTAATTGATGTTACCATTTTTGTTAGCAGGTATTGTTATTTAAATGTTCTTTGAAACTAAACAACAAAGCAAAAAGGCAAAAAAGACCGTTTTCTTTTAATCAGTAAAATGTTGCTTCATGTATTGCTTCAATCCAGGAGCCATTCCTACCTTCATAAGTACAAGAATTTACAATTGGACATGAAAGCTCTGTACCAATTATGGTTTGAAATACACATTTATGATTACTCAGAGAGCTGGGCTGCTAACATAGCCCACACTGGCTGTCTGCAGGCTCACTGCAGCCGGGCTGTCTGGAAACCTGGGCAGGTGGCTCTGGTGGGTGCTCTGATTCCCTTCACCTTGAGCCAAAGCAGGTAATAAAGGCCTCTCTGCTCCCGTGGCGGGGTGTCCTGCCCTGCTCCAGCAGAGCCTTCTCAAGCACATGCTCACTTTGACACATGAACATCCTCGCTGGCTTCAAAGCTCTTAATAAGGTTGTAGTGCCAGAGGCCCAGTCCCGGGGGGCTTTTGGGGGAGGTCCTGATTCCTGGCTGAGCAGGGCTGCACGGCACAGACACAGATGGCTTCGCTTTGCTCTCTCACACTAATCCGCAAGTGCAGAGACTTCACAGCTGCCTGAGAAACCACTGGGGAGTAAGAGTGCAAAGCACTGAAATGGGCAATACAGTATTCTGTCATTAGGTTTGCTAATCCAAGGTCTAAAATCAGCCTCTTTTCAATCAATAGCAATCTGTTTGCACTGTCAGGAACTAATGTAAAAATCTGCTTTAAGTCCTGGTTAGGCACTTGGTATTCTGCTTTCTGCATCACAGTAGAGGGGAAGCAATGGGCATAGCACAGCAGTGGCAGGAGAAGGAAAAAATATTTTCTAAATAAATATTGAATGCTTATTTCCCAAATGAAACCCTGCTATTACAAAGAAATGCTGTTGTTTTTGCAAAATTTATCTAAGAATTTGTTGAGATTCTCGAAGTGGCTGCAGAACCCATTCTGCATCAGAGGGGGAACTTCATAGTGTGTTTAGTTTCTTCAGTGTTTCTTCAGAATGCTGAACAAACCTTGCAAAAATAAAGTTTGTGTTACAGATACGGCACAGGTTGCACACAGGATTGCAGCCACCTTTTGAGAGATACAGAACAGGGTCCATAACTGATCTCTGTAGGATGCTGTGCTGCAGGACGAGTAGTGCAAACCAGTGCCATAAGACCATTGGGAGCTACAGCAGCATAAGACCTTTTTTCTAAGCTGGAAAAATGTATTTCAGAATCCTCTGCAGTTCTAGTAGGAAGACATAGTTGAGGAGACCATGTTTATTAGAATTTGGGGTAAAGGTGGAGAAAATCCATCTGGTTTTATACCAGTGCTGAAGCATGAAACTGAAAAAGTGTGTTTTGGCTGCTGGGAGTATAACATGTAGGAGAACACAGCTTTGTGGTTTTCACTGATGTAGTGAAATACTTTTGTGGACCAGTGGGCTCCTCTCACTTGCCCAGCCTGCTCTTGCAGGACTTGCCTGATCCTCCCAGAGCAGCTCAGCTCCATGCTGGGTCAGGCAGGGGATGCTCACCTGGACCAGCACCTTAGTGCTGTGGACTTTGCTTCTGCTTGGGTGGGGGCTGCTCATGGGTGGCTTTGAGGAGAGGGATGCAGTCTCTTGTCACACACTCTGCTCCCTGCTTTGTCATTAAGGTTCACACCACTCAGGATGGGATCAACCCTGCTGCCTTCAGAACCCAGCTCTGATGCTTTGCCTGCACCATTGGTTTCTACCCTCTTTGTCCTTGCTTGACCTCTTCTTGCTGTCCCCATTCACCTCTCCCACTGATCAATATGTAGGCACCAGTGATGTGTTCAGGCTTCCAGATGGCTTCTGGCATTTTTAAAGTGTTGGAGCAGGTACAGAGAGCACAGTGATAACCACACTGGATGCTACTGGTGCCTCTTCTGCATTGGGGCTGCTTATGGGGCTTCTCTAGTGGAGCTGAACCAAACAGTTTTGGGGGGTCTTGTGTCTCCACCTCAGGTCCCCATCTGAGAAGATGTGGGAGCTGCAGACCTGGGGAACTCCAGAGATTTCTCAACTCAGCACTCTGGAGGAAGTGAGGGGTCTGGGGTCTCACAAGACTGATCCCTAGCAAACAAGGAGTAGCTCATCTAACATTCCTGATGATTTTGAAGTTAAAGGTCTGAAAATTTAAGTGGTAGAAAGATAGTGAAGTCACACTTCTACAGCGTGAGAGAGTTGTCTGTATGTGAAGAATCAAACCAGTTACAAGGTCCATGTTTTAAAACTTCTGCAGATCACCTTTAACTTCTCTGCCTGCTGTTAGATGACTGCCTAAGTATGTCGGGTCACATTTATTTAAATATAGCCACAGACAAGAGCAGAAAAAAGAAACAAAGCAATCCTCTCTTCTGGCTGATGTTCTGTAACTAGCTGTGAATGAATCTCATTACAAGGACTTCTTTTGAAAGGGAGAAATAAAGAGGAAATTTCATTGTAGCAACTTATGTGGCATCAGACACAATAAAAAGGGTTGTTGGTGGTCATTGGTTACATTGTTACAAAAGAAGAGCTAAATGGGTTGTAATTTAGAGAAGGGGATTTAATTACATGAAGTAATTTACAGGAAGCTATAACCACTTGTATCTTTTTCTCTGAATTTAATTGGTTGACACAATGCACAAAGTCCTCTTTCTTTTCCTTCTTCCCTCCTCTTTTTTATTTTTATATATTTTATTTCTTTGTATGTTTGCTTTTGGAGAAGAGAAGGCACTAAGACAGAGCACTTCTGTTTTCTCTCTTGATTTTAGCAAATTGAAGAATGGAGAAGCACAATGCTGTTTGAATGGTGCTTTGTCTGTGGGTAGTCCTGGTAGTGTGTGCTGTCAGGATCAATTCAGAGAGAATTCAGAGGTTTTTCTTGTACATCTCTTCATGATGGTGAGATAGGGAATGTTCTGAGTGTCCCAGGAGCTGTGGAGAGCCCCTTTTCCTGGGTGGAATGCAGATGCTGCAGAAGAAGCCAGGACCTAGAAACAGCTGAAGCAGCCATGGCCTTTTTGGATGTTGTTTTCCTGGTTTGGACAAAAAGTATCTAAAGGGTTTTTCCATCCTGATTTAAGCACCAGCTGCCTAATATTTAGCAAGCTTTGCACAGATGTTTGGGAGCCCCTGTTCTTGGACTTGCACCAAACGACTGCAGCAAAATACACAGCCCCTGAATGGCAACAGGTAGGGGATGATAATCCCTGTTATTTTGGGGTCGATCACATGTTTTTGTGTGTGTTTGTGAAACAGGCGTAGTAGATGTAGAAGGACAATATTCTTCCTCTAGCATGCTTATTACTGTAATAAACTAAAGCTCTACAGCTCTAGTCTAAATCTCAGGTGATTTAAAACAAATATAAAAATGACATTCCAGTGTCACCTGAGCTTGTGGCAGAATGATTGTATTTTTCATGAGATACTTTTACTTTCAGCATGCAGAACTTGTCCTTGCTTGCTGCTGGCCATGCTTTTCCATTTTTCCAAGAGACCTTTGGGATGAGTGCACCAGGAGCCAGAGCAGAATCTCTTTGGCAGCTGCCCATCTTTGCCTGAAGTCATTTAATGGCCCTGGTCCAGTTCACTTGGCTTTCCTCTGGGAAAGGTATCGAAGATAATGCTGGTTTCCACCTCTCAGTACCTCTCACCTCCCAGACTGCAGCTTCAGGCTGTGTTACCCACATCCCTCGACCTCCTTTCAGTGTGGTTCTGAAGGGAGCTGATTTTCATACTTGTGCCTGATGGATGCTTTCTGCAAGCTGTTGAGAATACACACAGCTTGAGGAAGCCTGTCTTTGGTTTGAAGACATCTCTTAGGTGAAATAAGCACTTGTTTATTTCCTTTTAGTCCTTCAAGCAAGGTGACCAGTAGCTCTTCAGGTGAATGCCTTTGCAGTATTTCTTTGGCAAAGACAGTCCATGAAACTCTTGCCATTTTCTCTAAAGGAAACAGAAGAAATAAATAAAACCAGAGGGAGTTTGTGATAGATTTAAAGCACTCCCAAGCTTCCTGATTCAGGGACTCCTAAGGCATAGTCAGGTATGTATGTATCTTTTTACTCAAGGCTTGAAATATGCCCTCTCTCTGTGTAGGTTTTTCCAGCTGTTAGCACTGTATAGTGATTCTGATTTTTTTCTGAAGTTGAGCCTTGAAATTTTTTTTTTTTTTTTTTTAAATCCAATCAAAGAGGATATTTAAAATGTTAAGTTTAGGAATTAGGCATATAAACTCATATATATATATGTAGTTTTCTCTTAATTTCTTTACAATTGGAGTTGTTGAGATTACAAAGCAAAGTATTATTTGCGTAGCTGCTGGGTTCTGAAAGTTTGTGTCTAAAGTGAATTATGTAAATATGTGCCTGGTTTTTGATTTAATACCAAATGTTTCATCTCTACCTTTCCTTCCCCATCCCACTGCCTCCTTGTTTAAGGCTTTGATTTCAGCACTGGGGAAAGGAGCACAGGCTCAAGTCTTCCTTCAGCTTCAGATCCAGTGCAAGCTCAAGTTGTAGACTGGTAATAGGTTTCATTTTGCACTCTCTGATGTTTCCTCTTGCAGCCCTGCTTGAGTCACTGACACTGAATAGTAAAAACAAGGAAGAAACCTTTTCCAGGGGAAACCTTACCCGCTGGAATAATATTGCTCCAAGGACAAGGTAGTGGATCCAAGCAGTGGATGCTGTCCAGGGCAGCTAGAATAACAGTGCTGGGATGCAAACCCTCTGCTGCTGTAATACTGCAGCCTCCTGGAAGGAGGTGCTGGTTCTCGGAAAGTTGTCTTTCTGTTGGTTCTCTCGAGTGGCTGTAGAACAATAATTAGTCATTTAACATGACATTTATTGGCTGTAGTGTCAGTCATAGGTATCTTCTTGGAGTTAGTGTCTCAGTGCTCTAGAATTGGAGATGGTTTAGCTGGTCAGGCAGGTCTGCTGTGGAGCTTGTCTGCAGCTTTGGGAAAAAAATTAATGTTCTTTCCAGTAATTTTTCAGCTCATATGGAGCAATTTCAATGTACAAAGGTGTAAGTGGGGATGACTCAAAGGAAGGCAGCCATATTACAAATTTTGCCTGAATTTAGGTTTTTTTAGCTTACTCCTCATTTGTACATGTCTTCCATGTGCATGCTGCCAAACCCTGTAATATGAAAATAAGGAAGTTACATAGGAAATGGTGCCTATAGCAGTGAGCAAAGTCTAGATCCACAAAACTTGAACCCCATTCTAAAAAGCTGACCTCAGAATTTTCCCAGCTCTCCTGCTGAAGAGACTGGGCTGGCAGCACAGCCCTGAGCAGGACCTGGGGAGGTGGGGTGCAATGGTTCTGTTCCCTTTCAGATGCCTTCCCCATTTTTGTCTCTCGCTTGCCTTGCGCCTGGCTCGTTTTGTTCATAAAGCAGCTTGTAATTGAGTGTTTGACAAAGAAGTGTTTACAAGCAGTGTTTCTTGTGCATAACTGTCTAGCTGAGGGGAATAACAATTTGGGTCTGAATTTCAGCCCTCCTTTGTCACTGTCGTATCATCCTCGGTGACAGTGCTGTCTCTGCTTAAAGAGAAAGCTGGATTCAAGTGGTTTCAGGATATGGCACCAGAGTGGGGAATTCATGTTCTTTGCACAACCTGTGACTGTTCCTAGTGGCCCATGCTCATGTTTTTTTCATGGGATGGTTTTGGACTGCACCAGGGTGTGTGCTCATTGCTGTGTGTGGTGACTTCTGGGTTTTCAGAGGTGGAGTCTGCTAACTTAGGGGGAATTTTATTCCAGTCTTATGAAATGTAAGGGTTGGGAGGTTGCCAGGTTGTAAGCCTTTTCTAGCCATCGTGTGGGGTGAGATGCTGTAGACTGTAACAGTCCTATTCTGGGATACATGCTCAAGGTCAGTCTTCATGGGTTGAAAGCTCCAGTGCAGACAGGACCTCTGTTATCAAAATAAAAGGCTCACTTAACTATTGCTCAGAAGGAAAGGACTCAAGCTTTTCAGTTCAGGCAGCATGTGGGTGTTTTAGTTGTCCATGCCAAAACCCTTCTGTAAATTATGCCAACTGGGCAGGGTGTGGAGGGAATAGAAGCAATGAAGTTATGCATGAGTAAGGAACAGCTCAGGCTTCATTTATACCCATTATAGGTTATTCACAAAGGCTACTCCTTCTTTTTTGGGGGGAAGGGGGATGAGTGAGATGCCTTTTAAAGGGGCTGCTCATTCTATGTTTGCAGGAATGACAATTACATTGCAATGTCTGAAGTGATGGGAATTGGCACATAAAAAATAAGCAAAGAGAATCCCAGGAGTTACTGACTAAAAGCTGGAGGCACCTGGAGCTCTGTCTGACTCTAAATTGTAGGGCTGAGTGGGGCAGTTCCCACTGACATCAGTGTCACTCTGTGACTAAAACTCACACGTAGAGAGGAAAAGAAATCACAATGTATGAAATGAAAAATCATGCAATGGAGCATGAGTAGGAGTGGTTCTGGGCCGTTGTGGCCACTGAGAATAACTCTTTCCCTGCTGCTTGAATGCAAGCAGGAGGTGATTTCTGTAGCAAGTCTCCTGCTTTTCTGGGTATGGAAATCAACTTAACTGTTGATTCTGATCTGCTGAGCAAAAATAGATAAATAGTCACAGCCTTGCTGACAGACTAGGAGCAGGTAAATGTGCTGGCTGCACTGCTGGGAGCATCTCTGAGTTAGCTTTACTACTTGTCAGAGGGCTTTGACCACAGCAATGTATTGAACTGGTAAATTCTTGTTTAAAGAAAACCCTGGGACACTTGCATCCAGAGTGTCTTTTTTTTGTTCTCATGCAAAGTAGCTTTGCAGGTGTTTTTCTCAGACATCTTCCTAGTCCCCTTAGCTTTCTTCTGAATCATCCTCATGCATTCAGTAGCTTGGTAAATAAACAGTATGTTTTTCTGTGCCTGTACAAACGCTGGGCTCTTACAGTTCTTTGCAGCTAGGTATTCCCTCCCTGTTTACCTGACTTGTCAAGAGAGAGAAGAAAAATATCTTTGTGACAGCTTTTTTTTTTTTCCCCACTTACAGTGAAGCAAAGGAATAAAGGAATTATTTTTTTCCAGACAGTCTACCCACAGCAGCAGCACCAGAGACCTCTAGTAAATTGATCAAGGGACACATTTGACCTTAGGGCTGCTTGTTAGAGAACATTGTTATAGGCAGGTTGTAATAGCAGATGTAATAAAGTATACATTGGCCCAGAGAAAAAAAAATAGTAGTCTGATTTGTGCTGGGGGTGTGTGTGTGTGTGTGCATGTTACTTAGTAGGAACTGAATTGCTGTCTGGCAGCCTTGGGTCACCTCAAATAAGCATAAGCCTAAGGCAAAGCCAAAGGCAGACAAGTTACAGAATAAGTTGTATGGGAATTGGACAAATACCTGGTTGTTATTGTGTATTGGAACAGAGAGCACAGGGAAGAATTGTTTTGATGACAGGTATTTCAATTTCAAAATTAAAAAATAAAATGTGAGTTATGTCCAGAAGTCAGTAGTGATGTACACCCTAGAGGCTTGCACTTGGGTAGCTCTGCCCTTAACTGGGAGAGGAGCTTTGGCTTTTGGACCTGAGGAGCTTGGAACAGCAGCTGTTGGATCTTCCTCAGAACCATCCCCCTGAGAAGGGCTGGGTTAGGGGGGTGGAAGTGGGGGCTCTTGTAGGCTTGTGAAGCCTTTTGGTAAGAGCAGCTTGGTTTAAAAAAAACTCTCTGTGACTCAAGTCTTGTAAAAGCAAATAAAAAATAGATGCTCTTAAATGACCACCACAAGGATTCAGTTAGACAAGAGCCTTAATCTGTAACTTATTGATACAGTTTGCTCCTCACTCACTTAAGCGTTTGCATGAATCCCACTTACCAGTTTTCTTTTATATCCATTTTCTTCATACCTCTTACTAGAATAAATGTTTCTTCTGTTTTTGATGGGCAAATAAAATGCACAAGCTGTTGCAAGATGGATGTTGTGCTCCATTAATGGAACTGAAAATAGGATTTCTGATCATTTCAGAGGCTTCCTTCTGTGGCATCATGTCCTTATTTTCTAATAGCTATTATTTATTTATTTTGGCAGAATGTCTTTAACTTACATTGGTAATGACAGGATTTTCTACTGCTTCAGCTATATTTATTTGCAGAATATAGAAAGTTGGGAGTTTTTTGCAGTGTTCAGCACCATGTGACATATTGTTCAGGTATCTCCTCCGTTCAAAGCCCTGTTGAGATGCTCTGTAATTGTTTAAGGTGTATATGCTAAAACTGCTCAGTCTGAAAGGCTTTTTCAGTCATTTTATGCAACAAAGACTGTTAATGCAACCATACAAATGAGAACCCTAAGTTAATTCCTAGTTAAGTATTGATGTAGTTGTTGACTTGAAGCTTGTTCTGGCTAAATTAGGATTTAATCAGTAAAAGTCAATATTTTCCTTCTACCTATTGAAAAACTGTTTCCATTGCTGAACTATATGTGTTAAAATAAAAATTCACAAGTGATCTTATCTTGTTCCGTGTCAGATCCTGGCTTTCACCTGGTAATTGCTCCATAAGGAATTAGCTTTCATGTGATATTTTTATTTCTGAATTGAATAAGAATCTTGGTCTAGAGCACAAAGGTAGTTAGTATCTGAGTTGTGGTTTGGGTTTTGTTTTTTTGTTTTTGTCTCCAGACAGTGCAGACAGGTAATTTTTAAAAACATTTCTCCTCCTCCTTCACAAAAAATACCTCTGTCTGGGAGAGGAGAAGCTGTATTCTTGCCAATAGTGCTAACTGGTGGAGTTGCTGAAATGAAAGGATTTATGGTACCAAGTTCTGCCACTATATTGTTGGGATAAATTACTTGGCCATCCTTTGTCTGGGTGCTTATCTGTAATATGGAGATAATAATTTTTACTTCCTTTCTAAAATGCTTGCAATATACAGAAGGGGACACGATGATTATTTTATTACCATCCAGGAAAACACAAGGCTGTTTTTTCAGCCTAAAGGAAGGGAGGATGTCATTGCTGTAGGAGTCTTATTCTGGCTATCAAGACTGAAAGGCCTACTCTTAAGGTGTGAGCTGACCCAAAGCATGGCAAACTGGTTCAAATGGAGGATGTCAGACACATCGCTCCATCCCAGCTGGTATTTCTGCATCATCCCATCTGAATGTGCCCCATCAGGTGCCCCAGGATGGATGCCAGCCTCACTTTCCATTGCTTACAGGTGCTGAGCACAGGGATCAATAATTCAATCCACCAAGAAAGCTCCAGCAATTGTTAAGGATGAGCTAATGCTGGTATTAATGTTGGTATTAATCATCTCATGATTGAGAGCTCCAGATATGAATACTGAGGGTGTTACCACAGTACAAGCCCAGGGAAGGATCTTGATAGCAAACCTGCTGGGCCAGTTTTCTAGCAGAAGCATTTTCTTTTTCCTAATCATAAAGCCTCCAAAGGTCTTCTAGGGTGAAAAGCTGGTTAGAAGTACTGAGTGTATAATTTTGTGGTTTTCTGTCTTTAGCAACTGGCTTCTTGGGAAGCTTTAGGAAGGAACAGATCCACTTGCATTTGTTTGACAAAAAGGCTCAGGTATCTATTACTCTGAAACAGCCCCACTTCATTGTGCAGCTTAGAGTGTGAGATGTACATAAAAGTGATTGCAATGGGTTAAAAAGGTCCGTCAAAACCCTGCCTTTCCAAGAATTTCTTTTTTTCTGCAATTCAGGATTAATTAATCCCATTTATTCTTCCCAGCAGTGGGATTTGTTTATGTACTGCCCTTAGCTCAGGGCCCCAGACCTTATGGCCTTCTGATCCTCCCAGGAGTGATTGCCCAGGGGACTCCAGGTAGGAAAAGGCAAAAGGAGTTAAGGTCCAGCTGGGTGTGAGGGTGTTAGACCTGTGCTTCAGGGGGTTTGGCATCCAAAAGATTTTCCCTAGCAGAAGACAGGAGGGGAACAGCAGCTGGCAGTGAGCTGTGTCGGCACCTCCAGTGTTGGGTGGGTTACATTCTGTTTTCTGAAACTAACTGGAGAATATTTCAAATTCTTAAAATTCTGCCTGCCCAGCAGAATCAGGGGGGAGTGTGGCATTGCTAACCATGTGAATGATTGCTTAATTTAGCAACATGTTATGAATATTCAGTGGCATAGGCTTCAGCAGAGAGGAGGAACAGGAATGTAAGCCCATGGGGATCCAAGCTTGTTAACCTCTGCTGCCTGGGGCTCTGCTGCCCTGTCTTGTGTGCTACCTGGAGGGAAAGCATTGCAGGTGCATTCATCCATGCCACAACTGAACCTTCATTTTGCTTTATAGATGTTCCCTTGGAGCTGCTCATGTGGAAGTGGGACAGTTGAGCTTTGTGGAAACGCGTGTGCATGTCTGTCAAGTTTACTCTCGCAGCTTAACCATAACTCATTACATAAAGCCTGTTTGTCACACATGACTTTAAATATCCACAGGCCAGGCTCAGGCAGTAATTCCAATGTCAGCTTCAAATGCAGCGAGGCAGGGGCTGCAGTCTACCCAAGATCTAAGCAGAGAAGGCAAATGTGGCTTCTGGTGGGAATCTTGCTTCTAACCCAATGCTGTAGCTGCCTCGATTGAAGCACCAGGAGGTCAAGTGACTTGTCAAAGGTTGCACAGTGAGTGAGCAACTCCGCTGACATTTGATACCAGGAGCCTTCTGTTTCCCAGTCTGTTGCTGATTTACACTTTCATCCTCTGGTACACATAACTGCTGCTTGAATTAAGCTGTGACACATCTTCACATCGATGTAAAATTATTTCAAGTTCGACCTTGAAGCAAAGGGAATGTCATTTCTTCTGCAAATACTGTGAAGGTTTAGTCCATTCCCACCTGGTTCGTATGCTAGTTCAGCACCAGTGAGTAATAAATTACAATTATTGAGGTATCAATTCATCATGTCTCAGCCACGGTGTTGCCTGTTCCACTGCATTGACTGAAGCCCTTTGCTACCCAGCTAATGTACTGCAGATCTACTCTTTCTTGTCCCATAATGATGGGATCCCTTGTACCAATTTGAATCCTATTAGATTGCAATTAATTTCTCCCTACTCCAAACTGAAGCTGAGTCAAGTGCTGCTCAGTGTTGAGCTTACCACACAGATATATCAAAAGGGTGAAGTGCTAAGAAAGAACCCAGCCTGAGCAATTTTTTAATCTGTGCTTCATGTTCCCCATCTCCTCTGATTGCAGTAATTAGCAAACCAAATTCATTGCTTTGGGAGCACAATGTGAGCAAGGAAGGAGGAGGCAAGTATAACTTCAGATGCTTCAAAAATGAGGATTGGAAACACAAACAGTTGCAGAAAGTTGGACTTGTGGGGGAGGGATATCTGCCTTGAGATAGAAAAGGTTTTTATTTGTGCTGTGGTAGAATGTTCTACTGTAAGACTTGGTGAGCTGTTTCACAGTGAGTCACGTAATGCATGGGAAGTCCTGCCATGGGATCCATGGAGAAGAATGTCCAGGCTTTGCTTTGATGTTTGCTGCACAAGAGCACCTGGGCAAGGTGAGTGCTACATTAGGATGGTTCTTTCACCAGCAGTGCAGGTCCACAAGTAGCCTGATGGGCATGGGCAGCATCAGACTGGGTGCATTCCCATACTCAGGGTTTTGGAAGTTAGTGACAAATCTTCACATGTTCTTCCTTAAAGGCAGCTATAGATATCCTGAGAATGCTGATGCACAGTGGAGTGAGCTGGTCCTAGAGCAGAGTAAAAATAAAGTTGCTCCACTGAGAAACTAAAAAACCATCTTGGGGACCTGCTGGTCCATGCAGTGCTGGGGTGATGCTTTCACTACTAGGGAAATATTTAAGTGTCAGCATGCAGCTGTAAAATAATACTTTTTTTTTAATGATTTAGGCTCAGATTTCAGAGGAGGAACTTGACTGCACAATCACAATGCAGTTTCTACTGGATAAATTGATCCTCGGAGGCAAACTAGGTTAATACTAAGAGGAGACAGATTTAGAATTTGCCCTTCTCTGTGGTTTCTATAAACTGAGGAATACTTTTGGGCTCTTTGTTGCTCTAGCAATTTTTTCTCTGTTGGATGATGACCCTTTCAGTAAGTGGCCATGCACATTGAATTTTTCTGACTCGGAGCTTAAAACCCAGCGTTTTTTATTGTCTGTAGAATTCCCATACTGAAGGTTGACCTCACTGCTGGCTGTCTTTGGAGACTGTACAGAGATTTCAGCTAATATGGAAGGAAGCCATTCACCTTTTAAGCTTGCTTTTCCCTGGCTCATAATGTACCCCCGAGTGAAATGTGAAGTATTGCTTATCTCTTATCTGAAAAGCTTCAGTCAGCTGTGGGCTGGGTGTGTGCTCCCTGCCAGCTGTAGCACTGCTCTGCCAGGCTCTTGGGAGCTCCTGTGCTGCATCCCTGGGACAGGCAGGGTTTGGGGTGGGCAGTTTTTAAGATGAAGCAGCTATATTGCTTTCCTTTTTCTTTCCACACTTTGTTTTTACCTCCAGGCTATTACGGCTCGCAGGGATCTATTCCTTGCAGTAGGTGGTTCAGGAGATTTAATCAGATTTGTGTTTTGTTGTACATTTGTGTACACAATCACAAGTATGGTTAAAAAAATCAAAAAAATCAATTGCTGCTCACACAGACTTCTGAAGTACCTGACACTATTTCAAGATGAAGGTGATACTGGCTGTCCATACATGCCAGACATGTATATTTAGTAGTACTATTTTGTATTAGCAAGAAGACAGTCAGTGTTTGTAGAGTGTTTGAGGCTGTGTTTTGTTTGCCTACCTTTATGTATTGCTTCTCTTGAGCTATAGTTGAGTATTAAAATGGGTTCCAGCCACTGCAACAGTTATGTGGCAGGTTCTTGAGAGCCAGGCTGAGGGACACTTTTAAACTCTCTTTTGGAAGAGCACTCTTCTGGAGGAGAGAAGCCCATGTTATGCTTGCAGAATATTTTGTATTTGCATTTATGCTTTGAAAAGTTACCGTCTTTTGTTAACTTGCTGTCAGATGTTACATTATGAGCCTCCTTGGTGCAGTAAAACCTTCAGAAGAGAATGGATAGAAATTCAATGTAAATCCAAACAAGGGAAAAAAAAACCCTGTTACATTTTATTTAGAATTTGCATTTGAAACCTTCTGTTATATTTGTTCAATTTTTTTTGTTGGGCTTTCATTGGGAATTTAAAGCTCTCCAGGGATATTAGCAGAGAAAAGTTACTTGAGGTTGTGTATAAAGGAATGAAAGGGGGAGGGGAGGGAAATTTTGCCTGATGCGAAGAAATTAAGAAAGCTTCTACTAGAATATAATTCTAGCATTTGGTTTGCCAAGTTGAAATGGTTTTATCTCTAATTTTGAGGCAGGCTCTCTAAACACCATGTACTCATTTTCTCCTTAATCAGTCATTTTGTTCTACTGCATAGATTTACTGTTTCTTACTACTGTATGTAGCTAAAATAATACCTCTAAACAAGGCTTCTTGAGCTGACTAAAATTTGATGTTTGTGTAGAGTTGTGATTTTGGGGTCTTTCCACTGGAAAGAAATGTTTCATCCCTAATTTATTCTGTATAAAAATCCCCTTTAGGTACTAACACAATCAAAACAGGAGGAAGGGCAGTTTCTTGATTGCACTGCTTGAGTGGGGTACAAAGTGCATCCACAGATTGACATGTGACTCTTCAGCAGGTTATTTAAGGTACCTTGCTCCTTACTATTTCATATCTAAACCCAGGAGTGGTTTCACTGTTGTGTGCTACACACAGAAGTTGCAAGAGCAACGTTTTGTGACCATTAGGTACTCTTGTAATGAAGAAAGGCTTGGACAATGTATCATGGAAACCACTCTAACCTTTCAGGTGCTAGTAGCAGGAATTTGGCTTGCAAAGACTCCATCAGAACAGAGCAAATACAAAGCTTTTAAATCTACATCTCTTAATTAAAAAAAAAAAAAAAAAAAAAAAGAGCTCATACTTTTGTTTTTGGGTCAAGGGTACAAATGGCAAGCTCTGGATCCTGTCAAAAAGTTCTAAAATCCATCTTGCAAAAAGGTTTTGAGAGCATCCTGTTAGCTCTGTTTGTGGGGGGACTTCCTGCTGAGCTTCTGCTCAGTGCTGGAGCTGTGCTGGGTTGCCATACAGCCTGCAGCCAGCACAGGGATTTCTGCCTCTACTTGAGAGATTTCTCTGGGTAATGGATCCCCTGATTTACTCTTCAAAGAAAAAAGAAGCAAAACTAAAGACAGGGGGATGAGGTCTGTAGGCCTAGCATGCTCAGTGCTGTGCCCTCTTGGGCAGCAGTATTTGTTGGGAAGGGAAGTGCAGTGTGACACAGACAGGGACAGTGACACAAAGCTCCAGGAAAACTCCAAGGAAGCTCCTGGGAATCCCTGCACAGCCACATCTCTGTTCTGGCTCTGGGCTTTGAATGATTCATTTCCCCACCTTGGCTTCATATCTGCCACCTTCTCCTTGTTTTAAGAACTGCTTTGCCTTGTGAGCTGCCCCAGTGACTTCAGGGAGTATTTGAGTATTTGGGTCTGACTCTGTGAGGCAGCTTGCAGCTGGAGGAATTATTTTTACGGTTGAGGTTAGTGGAGGATCTGGCCTGGGATGTGGAACACAGAATGTTTCCAAACATGCACTCGGTTGTTTCTTCCTCTCTTTCTCTGGTTGGACAGGGTGCAGGGCTTGTGTGCATTTATTGCTGACCCTTTGAAATGCTTGGCTCTTCCAATTGCTTGCATTTTTTTAATAAATATTAAATCTCTCCATAAATGATCTTGTACATCTTCTACAAAGCATAAAAGAGGAAAGGTTAAATTGAAAATGAGGTATATTGGACTTCAGAGCATAAAGATAAATACCTATTTAAGCTGAAGTTTAAATGAATAGTTTCTGTGGATGTGTGCTAGTGGGTTCAGAGGGTAATTTTTTTTAAGCCTTAATGTATTCCATCCTAGCTGTGCAGATGTAATTAGTTAGCACTGAAAGGACCGTGGCTTTATCAGTAGTGTAGCCAAACTGTGGAAGGCAGAAGGAAACCAGATTTGATGTTGTTCTGCTCTTTTTCCCTATTTGTCCTTAAGCTCCATTCATCTAAGTCCTGTCAACTTGCTGAGGTTTTCTGCTGGGAGCCTGGCCAGGGAGCCTGTTCTGTGTGCTGTGTAAGAGCAGGACAGCAGTGGGAAGGGTGAGCTCTCCAAATACACTGCAAGGAAGGAGAACCTGAATTTTTTTGTTGTTGTTTTTTTGTTTGTTTTGTTTTCCCTTATGGCTTCTCCTGAGCTCCAGGTTCTTTGGATAAGTGATACATGAAGGAAATAAGGGATAGCAAAATTTGCTTTGTCTTCAGTTTGGTTTTTTTTGATGCATCTTCAAAGAATGGGGCTATCACCCTATTATTCCCCTGCAACCTGACATGTCCTGTTTCACTTCTTACAGATATAATGGACTTGGCATAGATCCATTCATGTTCTTTTAAGGGGTCCCTGTTTGGAAAACACATCTTTCAGAAAGGAAGTTCTTCAAGAATACCACTGAATCCTTTTAGAGTAGAACAAAGATTGTGTTTTGCTTAAAGAGCAGAGATAATTTCCGATCAAAGTCAGCTTAAAAATCTGCTATGTAAGAATCAATAGATTGCTTGTTACATTTTTCTAACATCAGTCACAACTATTTGCAAGTCAACACAGTTGTGTGGCTGTAACAGAAGTGGAAACTGGACCTGTGACTTTTCAGAATTCCAGTCTCTATTTTGTAAGCAGTCATAAATTGTGCTAAATAGATAAACCAATGAATAATTTAGGTTTTGATACACAGATAAGGAACAGAAAACCTGTGTGCTGGTTGTTCAGAATGACCAAACTTGATGTTCAGAATGATAATATTGCCTTAAAAACAGATGATACTTCAACATAGAGTTTGTAACTCCTTTTAGTTGACCTTCAGGTAAGTAGCTTTCAACTCCTGCAGCCATGAGGGCTGCTAAAATACTTTACTAAAGGAAGAAAATTTAGAATTTCAGGTCACGTGACTCCAAGGGTTGAATTTGAGAGAAATCTACTAAATATCAGAAGACTGCCAACTCTCTTGATTTAATGAATGTGTTTTCCCATCACAATGCTTGTGCTTCAGTTTGCATTATAATGTTGTCTAACAGCAAGTGGCTCTTCTGATTCTTTTGTAATTTCCAAGCAAAATGCTGTTTGCAAAATAAACATGTTGAGAGTTTCTTGGAGATAATGGCATCAGCAAAAGGGAACTGGGTAGCTAGGTCAGTGGAATAGACATGTAAAGTCTCTTAATAGTTTCTGCACAGATGTGAGCCCTGAGTTTTTTTCTTTCTTCCTTAAGCTTGGGCAGACTGCAGATGTTCTGGGTCAGTTTTGTGCTGCATGGTGGAGAAAGAAGCAAAACCTCTTCCTATTTGCTGCTGTTCAACCCAGCTGGCAGCAAGACAAAGCAGAATTGCTGTGCTAGAG
Organism: Heliangelus exortis; assembly: GCF_036169615.1. Classification (NCBI taxonomy): domain Eukaryota; kingdom Metazoa; phylum Chordata; class Aves; order Apodiformes; family Trochilidae; genus Heliangelus; species Heliangelus exortis. The sequence goes on along the minus strand of NC_092440.1, from coordinate 7,331,295 downwards.
CCATTTCTCTGGTGGAATGGCCTGAGGATGGTGACCACTCCACATGGTTTGGGTGCTGGCTCAAGACACATCTTATAAATGGAATTGAGCATTTTTCCTTTGTACAAACTCTCCTTAGGGAAGGAGGAAGGAAAACAAAGAAAGGTTTACCTGACCACTATTGCTGTGGGCTGATATAAATAGAATAGTATAATTAATAAAATAGATATTATAAAATATATTGTGGGCAGGTCATCTTTGAATGCTAGACTAATTGAGGCTAGAAATCAATGTAGCTGTAGCAGTGAGGGTTATATAGCAATGGCCCAACTTAACTGGAATGTGATCACAGTTTTCTTTGGCCAAGACTGAGTTTCTTGTTCAGAGAAGCCTTCAAAATTTCAGGAAAGTATTACTACTGAGTGTGCTTGCTCTTCACACAGTTTATCTGCTTTGTCTTCCTGAAATACTTCCCTTCATAAGGTGAAAATCTTGAAGCTTGAGTGCACCACACAATTGTTGGTAATAAACAACTACTAAATGTAGCTTTTGTCATTGGTTTCCTAGAATTCTGCAGAAAAGTTCAGAATTATTATTGCAGTGTTGCAGGTAGTGGGATAGCAGAAAGGCTCCTGATGAGCACTGGGGGCATCCAGCAAGCAACGAGGCTTAGAAGCAGAGTCCAGTTTCCTTGTATGCTGTAGCTCTGGGCTGTATTTCCTCACTGTTATTAAGGCTGTGTTACAAGTGGAGATAACTTTAAAGAGGGAAACCACAAGAGAGCAGTCAGCCACACAGTGGTATTTGAGTTTGTCCCTACACATGGGTGATAAGTGCTGGTTCTGAGACAGCACTGCAGGGAAACTGCGGGGAAACGTTGATTCCTGGTTTAAGGGGAGCGGGGGAGGTACTGAAGCTGTCTCTGTGCATGTGTGTAGGAAGGATATTAAAGATCCAACTTGTCAGTGTGTGAATTCATGCCAGAATGAAGAAAGGAGAATACCCAGAGTGGAGGTTCATGAACCATTATGGTTAAATTCCCGTGGTACATCAGGGGAGATGATGATGCAAACCGAACAGTGAGGTTGTGTGATGCAGGGGAACCAAAAAGGAAACCTCAAAACCTTTGCTCAGTGCAAATGAGAGCAGTAGTAGCAGAGAGGATTCATGTTTTTCTCAAAAGCTTCAGTTGTAGGCAATGTAGATGGAGTCTTACCTGCAGGTCAAGCTGCTGGACCTGTTGGTAAAGTTGATCTAAACCACAGCAATGAACTGTCCTAAAGCTTGCATGCAGTCTGCTGAACTTTTCAAGAAAGAGAAGTTGTAGAAAGAAAAGGGAACTAGGACAAAAAACTAGTTAGCAGCTGTCAGCAAACCCTGATGGAGTGGTGCTTTTATTTTAGGCTCCTGTTGTTCTTGTAGAGCACTTGCCCACGCACATCACCAGCACATCCCCCTTGGAAAGAGCAAAATGTCCCAGGTGCTCCTCTGTGCAGTGTCTGCCATCAACATGCAACTGCTCCACGATACCTTTTGGTGACTTAACTAAATATTTCTGGCATGAACCACAGGCTTTCCAAGCCAGACAGTCCCATTCTGGAAGAGCTGAAAATACGACAGCATCAGTAAGCACCATTTGAGAGTATCAAAGAGCTATAATAATGTGGATAGCATTACATTAGAAAACCAAGGTGGGAGGATTACATGAAAGCAAAACACACAGACAGGCCCCAAGGGGAGACCATCCACCACAAAGGATAATTTCCTACGGGATTCAGACCCAAGAGCACATTCCTCTGAGGCTGCTTTAAAGCATCCAGGCAAGACATCTAAGGAGAGAGAAAAAATTCATAATGCTTTATTTAAACAACTGTGTGTAGCTAGAGCAGATGCAGCAGTGCCTGGTCTACAGCTCTATCCTTTTGTCTGCTCTCCTGCATGTTTTCCTCCCTGTGATCTCCTCAGCCTACGAAGGATTTTTTTTTTTTCTTTTTTTCTCCTTGGGGGACAGAAAAGGGGAAGCATCTTTCGTCTGTGTTTTGGTTTTGCTTTTGCTGTGTAGGCAGCACTGCAGTCTGACCCAGAATGTTCCCAGGGAATATCTTGGACTTTGCAGGACAGCATGGCAGTGTTGCTGCAGGTTTTGCCACAAACCTGGATGGCTTTTCAAAGTGTGCTCATCACTTAATCCTGGTGGTTAACAGACCCAAATTCAATAACTAGTTGTTTTGTTTTTTTTTTTTAAATCTTCCCCACCCTCCTGCCTCAGCCCCCTGCCAAGTTAGCTGTCTGGAATAGGTGCTGTTTACAGCCCTTTGCCCCAGACATCTTTAGGAGTAACTGAAACCCACACAAACTTCTCTATGTGCCCATACATGTAGCATATGTATACATTAACACCAAGGGTAATGTACAGTCTTGGACACAGCAGGTTGAGACTCTTTGCAAAGCATTTACACTTTGCCCTTTGGGCTTTGTGTGGAGGGCTGGGAGGGGAACATGAGCTGAGGGTTTTTTTTTTTCCCATTAGTCCATGGTGGAAAGACAGCAGGACTGTGAATTCTGAGGTGCTGCTGTTAGAGACACAATGTCCTGGCAGGAGTGGAAGGAGGGTTGATATGTGTGTGGCACAGGTTTCTCAGATGTCAGTAGAAGACAGCAGGATCTGTGGGTTTCTGTGCAGAGAAAAGCTGTGATGCAGTTTGTCATTTCAGCATCAGGCCTCTGGAAACAGAGAGGCTTTTATTATGGGGAATGTGCTGGGGAAGAAGCAACACGTCGGGGGAAAAAAAAAAAAAAAAGTCCTGTCCCTCTGTGTGACAGTAAAATATTCAGAGAAGTAGGTGCTCTTTATGCAGCCTGCATCCTGAAATAAGGCATTGGCACCTCTATAATACAGAAACTGAAACAAGATGTTTGGAAAAGACAGATAGACAGCTGGTTTGTGCCCAACTTGTGATTGTACATAATCCATCACTGCCAGGCCTGAAAACAAGCAGGAGCTCACAGGCACTGACTTCCTGGCACCATGTCTGTTCAGCAAAAGCCCAGTGGTGTAGTGGAGCTTTCCAGGGCTGTAGAGGGATGCAAACAATCCCCTCATTCTGCCTTCACTGGGGAAGCTGCTGGTAGTGGAAGCAGCTGAAGGCTTTGGGCTGCTGCAATCCTGCAAGAGCTGGTGGTCAGAGAGATTTTTTTCCTTGTGATACACTGGCACCAGCATTCTGGCTGGCAGGTGGGATAAGCAATGTTTGAAGGGAAAAGGTGAATGAAGCAGGAGGATTGGGCTTGGGGCAGGAAGCTGTGTTTAAAAATTTGCTTGAAACTCTTTAACCATTTTTGCACAAAACTTGTTTTCTAGCTCTTTTTTATTACCAGTCCAGAAGGCTGTAATGTGATAAAAAATCCTTCTGACCATAGTGCCAGTACTGACAGTTTCTTGTTGCCTCCTCACTGGTGATGGCACAGGAGCACACAGCTGGGAGCTATGGCTGGATTAAAATATCCATCTTTTTGCCGTGTCTTGGGACCAGTTTGTTCCTTGTTACCTCATTTGTCTGAGTTACAGAATTTGGGTTTGGTCACCAAGGTTTCTTGTAGCTTGTGTGGTGGCCACAGCTCAGATATTGTCATGAGGATTTTCTGGGTGGTTTTTGTTTTTCAAAATGCAGCCCACAGTGTCCTCTGGTTCAGAGTGTGCTGAGGACAGCAGAAAGGTGCCTGAGGACTACAGAGGATTTGGAATCTGACCAAATGTTTGTTTATTGCAGATTTCATGTATTTTCCTTAAAATCATTGCTACTGAATATATGGTCAGACCTGGTAGTGATTAACAGCCAACAGGGAAATAGCCCCTTTCCCCAATATTGCTAATGATTTACAAGCTGCTGCTGACGTGAGGAGGCATTGCAGTGCTGAGCTTTGCACAGAACAGGATTGCTGGGTGATGTGAATTTCAAGTATTTTGTATCAACAGTTACAGCTTTTGTAAAATAATAGCAAACACATTACAAAATCATGTCATTAAATATCCTATTGCAAGCCAGAAAGGCCAAGTACGGAGCAGTATTAATTCCACATTTTTTTTCTTTTGAGTCCGAACTTTTTAACACTGTAGTTGTGCTGCCTCATCCGGTTCCTCTGGTTCCCTTGCAGAGGCTGAATAATGTGCCTCATCCCTGCAAAAGTTGAATCCTTGCTTGACAGATGACTGTAAGCTGGCTTAGCTCAGTTTCAGTAAAACTCAGGATATATTTGGGGTTCACTCTTTTTGTGGTTTCATAAGCAACCGTCTCTTGGAATCAGGCTTGATTTTCCCATAACCCTCCTCCCCAAGGTACTGTTACACAAATATTGCAGTCTCAATGAACTTCTGTGACTTTCTTGCATTTTATTTGAGCATGTTTATGACAGCTTCTCATTGTTGGGAAAGATGATTGATTGGTAATAACGTAAGTTCCAGTAAAACTTGACGCAAACAAACAGATTCTGCAAGAAGTCCTGCTCACAAAAAAATGGTAAAACCCCCAAAGCCTGTGATGGTGTTTTCCTTTGGCAGTAATTGTTTTGCTCTTTGTATTATCTTACACAACGTGACCACACCACCCCCTACTCCCACTTTTGAAAATAACAAACCAGTTCATCTGTGAGCCAAGAGGAAGCAGAGTGACTCTAAATTGTATGATTTGTAAGGGAAATTACTTGTTCAGTTGGTCTACTTGCTACCAAACAAACTTCTCTTGGTCTGCAGTGTAACACTGATGAACCTCTATGAAATTTCTATTACCCACAGGTGTCCTCAGGACTATTGGTAGAAGCCAAAGTGCCAGATGAGGCTGTTCGTAGGTTCAAGTGCACTCTTGTGGATTCTGCTGAGTTGTTGGTCTCCAGGATGGTGCCCTGGTAGGCACAGGCATGGGATTTCATAGCAGGAAGCTGTGGGACAGGACTCCTGGAATCTTCATTGCTGTAAACGAGGCTGTCTGGCTTTCAGTCAGCTACGTGGTGCTGCCAACCCCAAAACCACATCCCAGCTGTATGCAAACGAAGCAGAATTATGGCAAAAGTGCAGTGCTTGGTCTTTCCAGTGTTTTAACTTAGGACAGATGTGCATGTTAGTTAGCTGATTAAGACATCCTTTTTTTATTATTGCTTTTCATTTTAGCAGTGAAAAACATCTCAATTCCCAGGGCTTTTGCTGGATCTTCTCCCACATATGCTGTGTGTGTCTTATCACACGTCCTCCCTCATTCTCACTTTGTATCCCCTGTGAAACTGCAGTTTCCCAAAGAGGAATTCACCTTCCCTTTTGCTAAGTTGTTTGTTTTGCTGGGTCCCTAACACCCTGCAGTTTCCCCACAGACAACTGGAAGGTTTAATTTGTGGTATGTCCCTGGTGGGCTGTGTCCTGCCTTTGTAGGGGACAGAGCATGTAATCTAATAGGTGGTTTGTTTGCTTTCCTCTCAAAGCTCTGTAGTCATGTTTCTGTTGGAATACGTTTGCACTTTTTTGGGATAATGAACGTTAACAAATCACTGGAAGTGAAAACAAAAATAGAGAAGGAAAGTAGGCAGGATACCACTGCAAGCTTGGCTTATACTTTGTGGATCTTTTTTTTTTTTTTTTTTTTTTTTTTTTCTATTAAAAAAAGTGACATCAGCTCTGCTGCAGGCATGAATTAAAGATGAGAACTTAATAAAACTTGTTGGAGGGAAGAGGGAGGAAGGAAAGCGGAGCTCAAGTAACGATGTCTTTATTTTTAAGCAGACAGCACCACCTCTGCTTCAGCTCCTTGAGGTGGCGGTGGGGAATAAGAAAAGCAGCATCCGAAGTGGTCTGTGAATCACAAGTGCCCTCTGCTGGGAAAACCCTGCAAGAAGGAGCTTTTCCAGACAGCGTTTTCCAGTTGCTACCCAAAAGCTTAATTACCCTCTTCTGCTGGGGAAGAGCCTGGACGTCATCCAGGATTCTCTCAGCAGTTGCCTCTGCCATTACATGCCCAGTAGGGATTGCAGTCTGGACATGTCACTGGGGATTGGTGGAGTCTGGGATTTCGCTGGGGTTTGACATCGTGTGCCTGGTTGCTCAGTCACTGCTCTGTTATGAACAGAAAACATGAATTGGCATTTGCAGTATTGCCACACAAAAGATAAGAATCTGGGTGCGAATACCGAGCAGATAACATCACTCTTGGCAAAGGGAGAAGTGATAAAAAGGGATTGGAGCTAGGAAGGGAGCTTTCAGTAGCCCTGATTTAACTCCTATTTGTTTTATGTGAGTGGCATTGCTGAAACACTCGGTGTTGGTGCCAAACTATGGGCTCCTCCAGGGAGCTCTGCTTCTCCCAGGGCTCCAGACCCCAAGCACAGGCACTGCCTGAGTCTGATCCTGCAGGCAATTTGGTTCCCAGAGCAGGAATATTGGAATGACCTCTGGTGCTCAGTTCAGTGGTTCTTGCTTCTGCTGGATAGAGCAGGGTGGAGAAGCTTCAGGGGTGGAGAAGCACAGAGTTGTTATGGTTGGAAAAGACCTTTAAGATCATCATGTCCTGGCTCTACCCAAGTGCACTGCTAAACTGTGTCCCAAAACACCACATCTTTCCAGTGCCTCCAGAAGTGGTGATTCAGCCACCTCTCTGGGCAGAAATGAAGGGGAATACATTGATGTGAGTGACCATAGGGCATGTCAGGAGGTAAGAGCTCAGATGTTTCCTGGAGGTGTCATGGGATTCTGTGGGTGTCTGACCTTTCTGCCAGCACAGATTATTCAGAGTTGCTTACAACCTGGACCTTTTACAAATAAAGGAAGAGTCCAGGCTCTGGCTGTATGTAGGTCCCATGGCCCAAACCCATTACTTGGCAAAATGAACTATTTGCATGCAAAAATATGGCTCTCATCAGTTGGATCCTTGCTGGAAGCTCAACAGCTGCCCTTCTCCAGCTAGATGCTGCTGGTCTGATCCATCAGTCTGGTGCCTCTGAGAAACATGTAGAAGTAAAAGCAAGCAAAATCAACAAAGAACAATAAAAATACAGCAAAATAAAATTCAGTGTATAAGGTTCCAGATGTTTAATACTTTCTTCTGCACATCTTTAGCAATTTCAGTGACAAGGGCTGTTTCTTATCTAATTAAAATAATTTATCTTTACATCTGGAAGGAAAAGGAATTGACCTATCTTGTTGTCATCCCAAAAGACTGTTTTAGAAGATGAATAGTCAGAGATTAAAAAAAAAAGAGTGGAAATCAGAGCAAATAGCTAAACTGAATTTAAAAATACAGTTAGCACTAGTATGCTATTCTTCCCAAGGGGCATGAGAAGCTGCTGTCTGATGCATCATGCTGATGCTATAAAGCAGCATGGAGTGATATTGATGAATTCTGAAGGCAGAGCTGGCCAGGAAAGGAGGGAAATAATCCTTGTGGCTATGAAAAAGGCTTGAAATCCTCAGGGATTTGTAACGGAAGCCTTTTTCCTCAAAGGAGCTGTAAAGCTAGTGTCCCAGGTTTCACTGTGCTGGCACTGCTTGACTTTGGCAGGCAGGAGTTTTTCCTCTAATTGTCCTTGAGAAGCCTTTGATTGTTCTGCCTGTGCTCGTGGGTGGGAAGGCAGCTTTATTTAAGGAGGAATAAATATTTATTCTCTTGGAGCGCTTGCCACAGCTGCTGCTTTGCAAAAAGATGGTGGTTTCAGTTAGAAAGGAGTCATGCAAACTCTGTGCTTTTTATGAATTTGCACCTGCTGAGCTGTGGTTTAGGCTTGAATTAATCCAAAATCTCAGAGCTAAAGTGGTAAGTTTTGACTGTCTAAACCCTGTGGATTATTACAGACCAGCTAAAGATCCTCCCTGCACTCTGGGTGGATTTCTTGGTAAATCTGGTGGACTTCTCAGGTGCACAGCAGTCATTTAACCTGCTTTCAGATATCATTAGAAGGGCTAAGTCTTGTCACCTGTAATATCTGTAGACCCAGACAAAGGGGTTTAGTGTCTAATTCAAATACTTTATTGAACTGACAGGGTGTTTTCTATCTGTTTCTATTTACAGCTGGAAATTACAGTTTTGAACTATGTGAAATATTTCAGTTTAGAAAGCTTTTATCTCTGAAGCCTACTGACTGTTAAATGTCATCAGGTGTTGGAGTGCACAGTCTGGGCAAGGTGTTGGACTTCAGTGGAATGAAGGTTGTGCAGGAACTGTTTACATTATGCATACACTCTTACTGGCATAACCCAGTTTGTTAGTTACTGGATGTTTATTGGCTGTGGTCACTGCCTGTATTGACACAAAACTGGTGGTGACTTTTGGATCCAAAAATTCATGAAGTGTCCTTTTAGTAGTTGTAGAAATAAATTTGTATTAAAGAGAAAACCTGAGTCCAGACACCATCAATGCAAGATTTCTGTAGTTGGTTCCTTTCAGAAGTGGGAAATTTAAGTAACTTTTTCATAGTTACCCTTTAATCTACTCCAGTTTCCTCCTCCCTCTCCATGCACTCTTCTCTGATGGTTTTTACTTCTAATATAGGACTTAGAGATGCAATTCTCTTCTTCCAGGTAGTAACAATGTAGTGTTAATTTCTAAGCAGTATTTAGTGTCTTCAAAAGGAAGAGTGAGTGTTTTAACAGAGGGATTTGGTACTGGGTTCAGAGCCAGGATATCTTGTAATGGAGAGGCTTAAGCTGAGCTGCTGAGAAAGGCACCTGGCAGTGAAAACCTCTGGGGCTCAGGGTCCTGGGGCCACACTTGCTCTTCCTCCTTCCTTGTGGAAACTTTCTGCATGGTCTGTGTTGGTGCAAGCCGGGTGAATCATGTCCTCCTCAAAGGGAAAAACACAGCAGCTGGCAGTGCCCTGAGGGTAATCCCAACCTCTGTCCCTGTGCTTGTCCCTCCCAGCAAACAGCAGAGCTTTAGCAGCTTAGTGCCCTGCCCTCAATTGTAGGGTAATTGGGTGTAGGCTTGGGTCACTGGCCCTGCACCAGGGGAGAAGAGAGCAGAGCTGATGGAAAGGAATGGCTTTCTGCCTCTGAGGCTGCTGAACTTTCTATACCCTAAAAGAATTTGTTTTCTTAATTCTCCTTGGAGTCTCCTGGGATAGGTACAGGGAGTGCTTTTAATTGCAGCATGGGCATCGAAGTGGAGATCTGCACCCAGTGGTGGGAACACGCACAGCTGAAAACTGCTTTTTTAAAAAAAAAAAACAAGCCAGATTTGTTTCCTGCGGGCTTCTCATCTGGAAAAGCAGCACATTGCTTTCTTAACACCTTAGTGAAAGGGGATACATTTCAAGGGATTGATCCATTGGTTCAGAGGATGTGTTTAGTTGACAAATCAAAAGAAACCCAGCTGAGAGAACTGCCTTGCTGTCTCAGCATGGGTCTGATGTGTGAAGTGAGATCTGTGAAATGACTCCTCTTGTTAATTTGTCTCATTAGCAAGATGGGGCACTGTATGTGATGCAGGGTGCTCCCTTTATGTTGTTCCCCATATCGGTGATTTCTAAATATAAGAAACAAAACAGCATCCAAAGAAAGAGTCCCCAAAGGCAGTTTTTCCACTTATATTTCTCATCTTTGCACCTTAGTCCTGTATTTCTGTGTGGGAAAACAATTGCTTGTCTCTCTGTGTAGAAAGTAACAGAACAGAAAGCAAAGCTTTGCTTATCTTTTGTCAGCATTTCAGCGTGGCATTCATCCACAGAATAAGTTTGATGTTTTCTTAAAAATCCTAAAAGCCTAAAGCAGGATGCAGTGCTGTCTGTGCCTCTCACTAAGGGGGAAGTGAGGGCAGCCAGCAGCTTGGGGATGTGCCCTTGCTGAGGTCAAACTTCTTGTCCCTTCCTCCCAATTCTTTTCCTCTTTCTGGTTTCTAATTAAATTAGGCCATCCTAATAGAAAGGGATGCCATGTACTCATAGTGTGTCTGGTCTGTTTCAGTTTGGTTTTAAAAAAAAACAACAACAAAAAACCCTTATTTTTTTATATTTCACTGGTACTTTTTAAAGGAAAATAAAAATTTATACAGCAGTCTTCACTATTTTGTATATGATTCTTTTCAAAGAGTTTTTTTCTCGTAAGAGATCCTGCTGTGTACATGGAGTTTTATACTGTTTGGTCATTAAAAATAAACTTCGAGAGGAAGCTAAATTTTAGGAATTTCCTCTTACAGCGAACTAACAGGTTTTGCTTTGGGTAGAACACTGTCAATACCAGTGCTGTCCAGATCCTCCTCCAGAGCTGTCACCCCAGGCCATATACAGATGGGAAAGCAGAGGGAAGGGAAACTGAAATGTTTGGTTGTTTTGTTGAACATTGAGCTGGTGTGGTAGCATCCTGATGTCTGTGATGAAGATCTTTTTTGTTTGGACATTCAGAAATGAGCAGAGGCTGCTCATTGCAAAACACACCACAGATTTCCTATTAAGCTGCACTTCTGTTGGGCAGGATCCTCACTGAGCATATTAAAAACAAGACACTTAAACCCTTCTAAAGCTGCTGATTATTGAACAGAAACATGAGCTCAAGAAATCTATTAGTATGCTAAACTACACTTGTTCTCTCACTTAATTTTAATGCGAATAACTTCATTTTAAATTGGTGCAAGTAAGACTGAAAAAAACTTTACAAGGGAGGTTTTTTTCCTTGCTGTTAGAATAATCTCATTTCAAGCTCCTCTTCATTGGAAGCTTGCCCCAGGTGACTTATGGTTCATGGACTTCTGTAAGTGCTGTTAATTTGTGAGGTTTCAGTGGTCAGACTGAGCTGCAAAGTGGGTTCTGAACAGATAATGAGGTCAAGCTGGGAAGAGAGAGGAGAATCCTGCAGGTTCCCACTTGGCATTTGTAACCAGGTTGCACCCTTTATGGAGATTTTGTCCTTGAAGCAAAGTTCCCGTTAATTTTGCAGAGGTGATTTGCAGTGCTTGTCCAAACCTGAAAAAGAGCTGAGCTGTTCATGCTCACTGCTGTTGAGATCACTGCTGTCATGCACATTTGCTGGTGTTTGGTTTGGATCATTCTGTGCTGTATTAGAATGAAGAAACTACTCAAATGTTGAACCTTCTTGTCCGAGGGGTTTTGCGGGGTGAGTTGAACCATTTTAAGGTGAAATAGCACTGCTTAGAATTATAAAGAAAGCTTAATGAAGCACAAGAGGGTGTAAAACTAGACGTAGAAGTAACATCCTTGTCATGTGTTCAGTAGCTGGCAAGCCTTAGAGAAAATATGAGCTGCAGTTTGCCAGCAATTGTCTTCTATATGTTACCCTAACCAGCTCCCAGGCTTTGATCTTACATAATCTTTACATTATATCACAGGGATCCCAGGTTACACAAGGAGTTTTGTCGTTTCCACATTTGCTGTGTCCATTACATCCACTCTGAAAGTTTCAAATGCATTCATTCAGCATTTGTAAGAAAGAAGGCAGCTGTAAGTATCTCATGAGAGGCTCTCTTTTTGCATCTTCATACAAGTGGGTGACCCCACACTCTTCAGCTGACAGGAGTGGAGCCACCAGTGGATGTTAAATCAAACCAAGAGTCTAAGGGAAGCCCTGCTGTTTCTGGCTGCACACCAGCACCCCCATTGATTGAAGCTTTTCATGTAACGCTGAATTCTTGCAGAATTTACTGTTTAACGTGCAGGCAGTAATTTCAGTGAGACTGATAGTGCATAAAGCTAAGAACTAAGGTAGGGTCCAGGTCATCATGCAGACTGCTCCCTGGGGCTGCCTGCAAACAGAGTATCCTGGAAAAAGGAACTGGCAGCTCTGGTCTCCACGCAGCTGCTCATTGATGAATGAGAAGTTACTGGAAGAAACTGGTCTTGAAAGAATCTCTCTTGATTTTCTGGAAGCATGATACGATTTCAAACAGCTGTCTTATTGACCCAAGTGAGTAAAACTTCTGTCTTTTTAATAGACCAAAGAGAAGAGTCCTGCTCAGTAATGCTGCAGATGTTTCTGTGCTCTGCAAAGTCTGTTGGGTGAAGGTGACCATGGCTGTCACAAGATGTTTTCTGTAACAGGATACCATGGTTTCAAAATCCCCTTTTGTGCTCCCTTGGCACTTATTTTTTTCAGTGCTTAGAGCTTCATTAATATCGTAGTGATATTTTCAGTTGGATTTTATTTGCATACAGCATACTTGCTTAAAAAGAGGTACATGGCTGAGTCTTTTGTTGCTTTTGGGGTGATGGGTATTTTCTCATCCTGCTCTCAGCTGCAGCTGAGTGCACAAAAGAGAAATTCAACCTTGGGCTGTTTCACTTTCCATTTCCATTCAGGGATTTGGGGATGTACATTGTGGCAACCTCCTGTTCTGTAAGTGCAAATACAGTTGTAACAAATGGATCCCATTGTGATTGTGGGTCTTGCCCAAGAAATATGCTGGATGATGGTATAATTTGTTTTTTTTAAAAATGAATGAGTCCACACTGAGGGACAGAAAGTCTGCATGTCTGGATGCAAGAGCTGAGTGGTACAGGGAGGCTGTGGAGGTCTTGAAAGTGAAAAAAACTGCTCAGGTTTGGTGTGATTAAAAACAGTTGACTTGGAGAAATTCAGGGGAAGGATTCTGGATTCATAGTGGGGATTTAGCCAGGAGCTTAACAGTTCTGTTTTACCCAGAAACTTGCTGGGTAAGGTTGTTTAAAACATAAATAGCTTAAAAGATAAATATACACGTATGTATACAGAAAATAACTCATCCACTCTGCAAAACCCTTTACTGTCAGGGTTGTTTATAGGTAGTCTGTCACAACCCCCCTTGAGAGGTGGGAGCTGATGACACTAAGCAAATGGCAGCCTACTGCAGGTTTTTGTTTTTTTTTTTTTCTTTACATTTACATTACTGATGCCTGGAAAACAGAGGAAGAAGCTTCGTTAGCACCAGCTGAAGTCACAGTGCTTGTTAATATGCAGTTTGGGATATTAAAGCATGTATCACCAAAGTAAATCTATGGCAACCTTGTTCTGTTCTCTCATTTGTTGGCTCTTGCCAAATGTTAGTCATAGGCTCCTAGAGCAGAGTTACTCAGAGAAGGATTCCTTCTTTCTAAAAGTATAACCACTTTCTACAGCCTTCATAAATTTTAATTAAGAAGAGCATGTAATGATTTTGGGATTGAATCCAATTTCATATGCTGTTTAAATTGAGAAATAAAATTATTTCCATCAGGCTTTTAGTTCAAGGTTTGTAGCTGCTGATCATTTCCTTTTTCATCAGTTTCTGAGTTTTAAAATGGCTTATGAACTTTAGTGAAATCATTTAGAAATGGATTTCATGCCGAATGGTTAATAGATGGAATAGCACAGCCATGTAGTGAAACGAGTCTTGTTTGCATTTTAAGCAGCACAAATTTAAATAAAATGCAGGGCTTTGCATAGCAGCATTTGTTTTTAATGTCGGCAGTGGTTTTCAAGCTATGTCCAATATTCTTCATTTTTCACGGGGATATCTTTGGCAGCAAGGAGGATTTTCAGGGGCTGATTTGAGGTGCATAATTGGAGCAGTAAGACTGCACGCACAGAGTGTCACTTAATGGATGAGGCTCATTTAATTGTAGGCTGCTCAGAAATAACCCAAGAAACACTTCACTGGTAGCTAATGCAGAGGTGTAATTAGACTTCTACATCGGTGTAATTAGGCTGATTGCATAGAAAGAAAGAGTTTCATAGGGTTTTAAAAATGTGTGCAGAGTCATTTTGCCTCAACTGTCTTGTCCCTCAGCTGCTCTGTATTTGCCTTGGACTTAAATAAATAAGTAGATTGCTCTTTAGCTAACCATTACCTCTAATCTTCTGTCCTTCCACACTGGGTTTGGTTTAAAGATCTCGATCACAGCCTCACCCAAGCCAGGGTGAGGCTCTGTCCTGCATTTCAGCTTTACAAGTAGGTGGGAAGCTGCCTACTTTGTAGGGAATGTCCTAAGGAGTCAGGGGTATTTCTGAGAGTAGCTGGCACCCCACTGATTTGCTTGGTGCAATCAGATGTGTGTGACCTGTATTGTTGGTTTGCTTTTTTAGTTTTACTGTCCACTAACTTCTAAGCTGTCTGACTTAAGCTAGGTGGAAAAAGGCTGATCGACTTCTTAAAAACAAAACAAAAAGAAGTGTCTGAGGGATACAGTTGCCTTGCTTTATCGTTTGCATCAGTGCATAACCAGTGCTTTGATTTTGCTTTTGTGGGTAATACAAGTAAAATGAGAGAAAAAAAACAGTATTTCCAGATATTTTTTCTGAAAATTTTCTGCTATTTTGCCTTGCTTTTACATTTATCAAAGAACATGCTTTCCAGTTAAATTGAGTAGATGTCAATCATTGCCTTGCTAGTTATTTATCCATTCCTCATGGAAATGGATAATGTTTATCCATTCCTCATGGAAACCTAAGCTAATAAAATTCCTATCTTGCTAACAGTATAGATTCAGAGCATGTAAGCTGATTCCTTATTTTCTTCTAGAAACATTTAAATTTTAAGCATTTTATTCTAATGTCCTACAAATACCAAACACAGGATATAGAAAACTTTCTTCCCTTCTGTTGTTTTTCCTTTAAATTTTTGAAATAATGATAAACATTGCCTATGAGTGAATGTATGTATGATTTATGTGTATATGTGTGTGTGTATATGTATGTATATATATATATATACACACGCACACACACATGACTTTTAAAATATCTATTTGAAATTCTTGGAACTATCAGTGTATTTTTATCATGTATGGTCCTGGCATAAAAATGCATCAATATAGGGAGGCAAATGTAAAATGTCAACCCAGTTACCCCTGCAGTGCTGACACCTCATTCTTCACTGTTAGAAAATCACCTTTTGGCAAGCTGTACAGTGGGAGGGAGGTTATTTAAAAGATTAGCACTTGTATGGAAATCTCTTGTATTTGCTTTGAAATGCCTCCTACATTTGTAGTTTTCTTGCAGTTATAATCTTTAGATGGAGTTGTTCCCTGGGAGTGGCTTGCTGTACGTGCTCCATACAGCACTGAGATAAGATAGCTTCTGCTTTTAACAGCCTGGTGTTTGAGAGATGCTGTCTAGGATTTTTCTACATTTGGTAGAAAAGGAGAAATGAAAGAAGGAGAATGAAAAAAAAAAAAGGAGAAAGAAAAGGAGAATGTTATCAGTAATCGATAGCTGTTGCCAGTTGTGAGCACACAGAAACCCAGAGGAAATGTAGCTCTGAATTAGAAGCATAAAATTCAGGACTATTTCAAGCAGTGTCTAACAAGGGAAACTCTTCCTACAATAACAAGCAAAGGTGCTGCACAGGTGAGAGGCACTGAGGGGATGCTCTGAATTTCTTTGTCAGGGTGGATCAACAAGTGAAAAGCCTTCTGACTGTACTGGGTGTTCTCTGGATTCATTGTAACCAAATGGAGAGAGAATGGCAAGGTGGAGTGTCTGTGAGGTCGTGGTTTATTGGGTGAATTAAACCCAGATTAACTAGTAGAGGATTTGGGTAATTATGGATAAACAATTAATCTGTACTGGTTATTTACTTTCCTATTGTGAACAAAGTTAGGGGAAATTCCAGCATCATTTTTCTGGGTGTTTTCTTTTGGAGGTAAATAAAGTATGTGAAAATTTAGTCTCACAAAGAAGTATCTTAAGTTTGCTAATTTTTATTTCCACCCTAGAGTATCTCTGAATGCTTTTGTGGACTAAAACCCAACATATGGCTCAAAGTTGGTTATAAGATACAGACACTTTTGTGTAGGTATCTGGCCTCATTCTTTGCCCTGCTTGGTAATGCCTGTAACTGTTCTGCCTGACAGCTGTGCAGTGACACTACAAAATGAGATGGTGGATCTGGTCCAGCTCCCAGAGTGCCAGCATCTGCACTCATTGGCTCCATTTGGCAGTTCCATCTGAGAACTCAGTGATTAATTTGGCAGAGAGAATGAAGCTGAAGGCTGACCCTTAGAAGAGCTACTGCTAGGTCAGTGGAGAGGCACACTGGTGTATTAGGAGAGTTGACACCATCGGGCCTTGTGCTGAGATTTTCTGTGTGTAAATATGACTTCAGCGTGCTAGAACCTCTATGCAAGAGCAGTGTCAGTGCCTCTGAAATTCTGGGATGCAGTGGTGCCCTGTACCACTGAGCCCATGGGTTTGGTGGCACATAGCTTGGGGAGGGATCCAAAGAAGCAGCTGGGGAAGTGGTAATAGGAAGTACATGGTATGGAAAGGAGGGATGAGGAGAAAGAAATCTCTCATATCCTCATTTATTTGTTTGATTACGTGCGTGTTGCTGTCTCCTGCTAGTCCAGCTTTCGTCTATGCAACTGTCAATTTCCAGCTTTTCCCTTGTCCACTTCCCAGTTACCGTGGGTTGTAGTGAGTGATGAAAAAGCAGGACATCAGATCTGCTTTGATACTGAACAGTATTTATGCCCCGTGAGCTCAAAAGACTGAGCTGAGAGCTTTGCAGGAAAACATTTATTTCCTGCCCCAAACTGGTCACATTTCTGAAGCAAAAGATTCCTGACCAGATGCTTAACCTTGGTGATTTTTAGCTCCCATTGTTTCCTTATCAAAGATGTTGCAAAAGAATATAGAAAAGCTTTGTCCTGAGCTGCTGCTACAGACTGATACTCATAGCTGCACAGCCTCTTTGTGCCAAATGGACCTGATTGTAAAGGTTTCTTAAGGGGGAGCATTTATTGTCTGCCAGGTGCTAGGAAGCTGTGTGATTACAACTCCTTGTTTGTCTTTGCCCCATGGCTCAGGTGGCTCTTCTAGGCCTGGGGAGGTGCAGAAACACCATCTGGCTGCTGCTGCAGGGTACTGGGAGTTTGCCATCTTTCTGATCTTTAAATCTGGAGTCTTCTTCCAATTTAGCAAGCCTAGGGACTCCTCCAGTTCTCTTTTCCTCTTGTTTCTTTCTGGGCTGAAGAATTTTCTCTTACCCTCTTATTTGCAGCCACTTGCTCCAGGCAAGCATTGTCAGAGTGTTACTGCCCAGAGCTGATGTAGCTTTCAGGGTTACTCCCTCTCCAGCCTCCTGGTAATTCGAGGGAGAGTATCCTGGTAGTAGCTCATTGAAATGTCTGACAAAAAGTTGCTTTTCTGGAACAAATGCAGATGCTGCATAGCTGATCAGTGGTGGTGTTTCTGTATTTCCCCACCACTCAGAGCATGTAGTTCTGTTTTCAAGAGGAAAATCCCCCCTTTGATGAGGTGTGTCAAATGAAAAGCTATGTAATAGCACACTTTGGGTTCAAGCTAATAGTTACAAAAAGAGGGAAAGAAAGAAAATCATACCATTGCTAACCATCCAGAACTAAAGGTTTGAGTGAGTAAGCTGGGAGAGCAGCAACATTTGAGCAGATCAACTCCCATCTCTCTGTGTGCTCTGCAGCTGCCCTGAAAATGTTTTTTATACAATATCTATTCCCAGTCCATTGAGGTAATGCATCCATCCCTCCATATATACATCCATTTAGTGTAATACTAGGCAGTGTAATGTCACAAAGCAGATGCAACAAGAAAAATGGGGAATTTGGTCAGAACGTAGGGGTTAAAGGTGAGTTCTGTGGGTGGGAAATATTTGTGTTCTTTGCTGTGCCTTCGTATACTGTAATGGTGGCTGCAAACCATCTTCACAGGTTGTTTCCTCCCCATCCATTCTCCAGTGGGGAAAACCAGGATATTGTTTTCCCTTGGGAAATATGAAGTGTTTGAGGCCTCAGCCATCTCCTCATCTTAGAGACTCCTGGTGGCACAGGCTGTGCAGTAACTGGAGGATGAGCTTCCAAGAACATGCTTGGAATACAGCTCATGCAGTCCTGAGTGGAAAGTTTTTCTGGCTCTGCTGTCAGACTCCTGTGGTGAAAGGATTAAAGCTGGCTCAGAGAATGACAAATCTGTTTTGTTGCAGCTTCTGAGATTTCAAAGTTTGTTTTGGTTCAATGTTGCAGCAAAAGGAAAAGCTTTTGAATGTTGTTTGCAAAATAAGCATGTGTTGAAACACCTCATTTTGGACAGTGTCAGTGAGGATCAGCCAAGTAGCTATCAGTATGCAAACTGCCTGGAGACAGCTCTGCCTTAGAAAGGAAGAGAATGTGCAAGTGAGGATTGCATTTTATTTGCCTGGCCTTTTGTTTACCACAGCACTCTTGTCAGCAGAGAAGATAACATCCCTGCTCTGGCTGAAATTACCTGCCTGACAGCCACCTCCAAAGAGAGTTTGCTCCTTCTTGCTCTATGGGCTGCATTTATTGCACGTGCTTCGGGAGCCAGGGTTGATCCAGGCTCTGAGCTGGCAGTGCTGGAAGGCAGAACTCCTGCTCCTTTCCATCTGATATTCCTGCTAATGCCTGCTGCTCCCTTGTGGCAGGACAGCTGTGGGTTAGGATCAGAGTGGACTGGGGGTTTTGTTGGTTTGTTGGTGTTTTGTGGTGTGGTTTGTTGTTTGGGTTTTTTAATTATTATTATTATTTATTTGCTTTATTTTTGCTTTCTTGAGCAGTTTGGTTTTAGCCACCACCTTGATGGGCACCATCATTTTTGCAGGGGTGCAGGAGTGGGGAAGGAAGGTTTCCCACTTGTGGCTGTTCCTCTGGCTTGTGTTGCATTGAAGCACATGGAATGTCTGTCTCTAAGGCTGTAGCACACAGCAATGTTTTATACCCCTTATCCTCTTGAAGTTGAGAAATTATTGATATGAATAGATCTTGGCAGGATAGAGGATCTAGAGAAGATGAAGGTAAAGTACATTTAATAAAATATATATATCTAAGCAGCAAGCTCTAGTATTCTGCTTGGAGCTCTCTTATCCAACTGCCACAGTTCATAAGAGCTAAAACAATCCCAGGCTGCAGTGGGTGATTGCAGGTTTGTGATCTGAGTCTTTAGTTGAGCAATACACTTCCACTGTGTGGAAAAAACCACCTGCAATTTAACAGGACATTAAAGAGTTCTTAATTTTCAGGCAATACGAGCTGGGACGCATCACGACTTCTTCAATTGAAATGAACAATCATGCAAGGTAAAGAAAAGATTCAACAGCAAGTGGGTAGTCTGCCTGGTAAATTGATTTTCTTTGGGTACAGGTGAATGTGCATGGCAGTACCACCATCATTAAACTATTTCAGTGATGAGAGACACAATCAGCTTTATTAATGTGACTCTTCTTGTAGACTTCTAAAATAAATCAATGCCTGCTGGAAAACATGGCATAATTTGTTAGAGAGATGTCAAAGCAATATGTTAGAAAGCAGTTTACTAATCTTTGCCAAGTGGATTAAAAAGTGTGTTGACTGCAGAGGAGCAGTAAGAGTTCATATTCTTCTTTTCAGAGTAGAATCAAAATAAAGTTTCCAAAGAGAAGAAAAAAAGCCAAACCAGAACAACTCTACAGCACCTTCCTTGCATTGGTGCTACTGTAACGTGAATGCGTGATCAAAACCAAGATTTATTGTTTTAGTGGCACAACTGAACAAAGTTCTGGATTCTTGATATTTGCTAATTGTTTTCAACTGTGGAAAGATCACAAAGTGACAGGGATATTGTGAATCAAACTGGTTAATATTACACTGGAAGAGATAAGATACCAGACTGAAAAGTCCATGAGTCTTTACCTTCCTTATCTCTTATCACTCACCTTAATAGTTATAGTTTTAGATTAAATAACCTCTCGTATCACAAAATAATTTACAGTTTATTGGGGAATGATACGATTTTGCTTCCTATTTGCTTTCAAACACGTCAAAGGTCAGTCTTCTTTTTTTCCCCTGTGGCAAGTGCTTTTCAGTTAACAAATAAGAATGTTGGTACTTCCATATACTGATTTCTACTTCCCTGATCAAGGTTTGTAGAATAAACTAAAGGAGATTACTTTAGATCTAACAGTCAGGATTAGAAGCCAGACACACTTGACTCAGGTTGCTGTGGCTTTGGGAGCTCATTCCTTCAGTTTCCTCCTTTGAATATAGGAAAAAAGTCTTCCACGTACTTCCCTTACCATGGCTCTGACTGCTAGTTAAACATTTTTCAAAGATTTAGAGGATAGTAAGTCCTCAGTGTTAATTATTAATCTCTCTACAACTGATCTGTACTGCAGCTTTCACTCCACTGATTTTTACATTTTTCTTTTGTTGTTAAACTTTGCAGCTTTGATCATTTCTTGTCCTCAGTTGTAGTGAAGAACAACCTCTTGTTGTCTAGTGGCCAGTCCAGGGTTGTGTTAGCCCAAATAATCATGGACTGGTGGTGTGAGAACCTCAGCCAAACCACGTTTGGGCGAGATGGGCTTTTTGTGGCCATTAGTGAAAAGAAGCCTGGGGAATTGTGATTGTGTGTGGCTAAGATGGGAGGGAAATGGTCCTGATCCTGCCTTCTGCCTTAGTTTCTCTGCTGTGTGGGTGCAGCCAGTACAGGCAAAGGTAGAAAGTATTTTATTATTTTTCTTTTTTTGTTTTGGTGGTTTTATTTTTCAACTTTATTGGTTCTGGTGAGGGTGATAGTTGTTGTTTACAAATCTTACATACTCAGTGGAGTTCTCTGTTCTGTTTTCAATCCTTGTGTTACTGAGAAACCACTCTCCTGGTTATCTTACTAGAAGATGAAAATTCCCTGTAAACTCTTAATTGCTTAGAGCCTTATTCTTTCATACACCAGAGCTCTGTAGAAGAGATGCTTGAAAAGCTCAATGACAACACACTCATCCTCCATTGGGAGATTCTGCACACATAGAAAAGTGATCCTTCATTTTTAGCATTTATTAAGTCAATCTTTTTCATCTGGCATTTACAGAGTGCCACCATCAGCCCTGGTTTTCCTTCATAAGTGCCCTAGCCATTACTGAGCACCAAATGGGTGTTGTAGCTCATGTTTTATCTGGCTCCTTCCTCCTCAAACCAAAACAGATGCTGCTTTAGTGTCCTTTGCAGTCTTTCTGAATTCTCTCTCTGCCTGTGGAAGCCATTCCATTTGCTCAGCTGGGATTTTTCTGCCTTCCTCTTTCCTCTCCTTCTCTACCTTCAACTAAAAACCAAGAAAAGCCAACTCCAGTGAAGCTAAGAAAACTACAGAATTTCTTCCTGCGTGAGTTTGCCAGTGTTAGGTCACATCTTTGAGCTGTCTTTTAAGGGAAGGAGCTGAGATGTTTTCCATCCAGTAAAGCTGTGTCCTGATGCCAGCTTTTGTACACTGCCCATCTTCATAGCAGTAACAAATGAGGTGGCTCTGACTTCTTCCTGAGCTTGTGAGCTCCTCCTGGGCTGGTATCTTCTACTTGACCTCCTGACAGGACTGGTGGTGGTCATGGAGTTTTTGCCATGGGACATCTGTCTGCTAGGAACTGCTAGGAGCAGCTCATTTCATGAGAACCACTCCACAGCTGTGAGGTTCCTGCCTGGAGTGGGAAGGATTTAGGCTGCCTCATGTTTAGCTGCTAAATCTGTATTCCAGTCTCCTATTAAAGTGAAGTAAAACTGTGTTACTGAAATAGTTCTATTGCATTGACTACTGAATAAAAATGAACTGGTTAATGTTCTCTTCGGAGGGGAAAAAAATTTTAAAATTACCCTCCCTAAAATTAAGGTCTTAAGAGACTTCCATAGGAATAAATTACAAACCATATTTCCAAATCATCTGCCAATTTGTGAATCATATTAGTATTGATGAAAACATGTCATATGGTACAAAGCACTGAGTGTGGGGGTTTAGGATGATAATTTTGGTGTGTGGTTCTCTGAATACAAAACATTTCTGGAACCTGCAGAGTTAAGATCACAAATGGGAACAAGAGTTGTGATTCTCAGCTGTTCCAGCATACAGCAGATGGTTAACTCACCTTTCAAATCTTTGCACAAATTGGATAAATTCTCAGGACTACCTGTGATGTTTCAATCCATTTTCATTTTTTGGAGTGTAGTAAAAAGAATTTTCAAATCAGTCCTAGGCTGTGGAAAGAGGCATTTGGCAATAGTGAGAAAGCATGAGTCAAAAAAAAGAGCTCAAATTCTGACTTCTAGCATTTTGCCTACTGCAGGTTGGTTTGCTAGCAACTGGGAACCCTGTTTTGAGGTGGCTGTGAAGTGAGCTGTTGAATGCTTTTTCTCTAGTAGTTTGGATCAAATATAGTGCAGAAATGCATAGTCTTGGCAGTCTTCAAATTATCCCAGCAACACTATGAAAAATGTTATTCTAAACTATCCTTTCTTGAAATATCAGTCCTCATTTCAATTTGATTATTTTGCTTGTTTTGGTTTGTTCTCCAGTCTCTTATAGAATCCAAGATTTGCTTCAGCATTTCTCTTGCACTTTCTTTTTTATTTCCTTCACGAGGAATTCAATTTGCTGCAGTTAAATAATCTTAGTACTGAAATAATAGATATATTAAAGTATGAATTACCTTGGTGGCAATAAAGGACAGGGTTTTATTACTTGCTTATCAAGGAGGGTTTCTGTTTATGAGTTTGCAGACAGTACATTACTGTAAAACTAAATTTAACCTGGCTTGGTAACAGCATGCATGGGTAATCTGTCCAAGAAGGTACAGATTTATAGAGCAATGATTTTAGAATTTTAAAAATAATAATTAAAAATGGGAACCGCTTTCATGGGTTTTTTTTCTTGGCAAAATAGTATTGAAAGAAGAGATCAGTAGCTGGTGAAGATTTTTGTGGAAAAGGTGGGATCCATAGGAAAATTCATCTAGATTGAGGTCATTTCTTGTCATCTGGGGAGGACCTTGGGCTGCAGCACAGGCAGGAGGTGTGGGACCAGGAGGCAGGTGCCAGGATTCTGCTGAGGGCAGAGCTGATAATCCCATGCAGCATTTTCAGCAGTCCCCAGGTTTTTAGGGCTTGTTTACAAGGAGAAATGACCCTGAAGATGTCACTACATGGCTCTCTTTTTAAGCAGTTTACCTTAATTCAGTAAAGTGAACTGGAAAAGGCTCCTTATTTGAAAGGAGGATTGCTCTTCTTTTCATATCCTGCCTCCATCTGAAGTCATTTCCATCTGTAGTCAAGCTGTAAGAGTTGTGAGCAACAGGGGCCAAGTTGCCTTTGAGCTCAGCAAAGCTATGAAAATGTGTGTGCTGGGCTGTGTGGCAGCTGAATGGTAGGAAGATGTCTTTTCAGATTGTAAGAAGAATATTACATGGATTCCTTTTGGTAATGGCACAGAGAGAAGTGAGTTTTAGGCTCTCAAAACCTCACAAATACTACTGCAGCAATTTGGGTAATTCTGATAGAAATCCAACTCTGTTTGTAAGTCCAGATGAGTGTTTCTTCTTCTAAATCATACAACTCGGCAAAATAAAGTGTTGTCAACAACAAATTAGAGAACTCAAATGTTTTATTCTTAGATGATATCAAAGAGAGAGAAACAACAAACCACTTTACAGGGCAATTCCAGTTTCAGATTAATTTAATAGTATCTAATGAGAAAGAAATATTAGAAAGAACTTTGGCACGTCAGGGTTAAGAGCATGGATTTGACCAGGACTAGTTTAAGTGGTTACTAGTTTGGCTGCCTCTATTGATTTTATTTTTTTTTTAAAGTCATTATTCATCTAGCCCTGTGATAGTACTGACAGCAGCTTTGTAATCTGAAAAACCTGATGTGAATAAAGTACTCTCAAGAGGCAGCAACCTGGTCTCTTGCTTGTGTGGAGCAACTCTTCACCCGCCTGTTGCCTGGAAGCAGAGGAGACTTCAGGCAGCATGAAGTTTGCCAAGTGTCAGCAGCTCAGCTCCTTCCGATCCTTTTGAATTTAGGAGTTTACTTATAAGGATGTAAAAACAAAGAGTTACGTTTAATATGAAATAGCAATTGTTTCAGAAAACTGCTTCTCTGTATCTGTCTGGCTGCTATTCACATTGGTTACTTCTGTAAACTTACAGAAGGAAGTGACCATGATGGCATCAACTGTAAAGCAACAATTAATTAGATGATTGTTAATTAAGTTAATTTAAGTTACAGTTGGATAAAGCCTCTTCTGCTTGAAGGGGCTTTTGTTTGCTGCTGAGAGTGCAGGGCTGCAGTGTGGGAGGTAATACAACTGCAGAAGGAGGAAAAAGTTGTTTTGTGTGGACAAATGTGCCTATTGAAAGAAGTTTTAATAATTGTATTGGTCAAAAAAAAACCCCGCTGCTTTCTGTGTGCTTCAGAGGTGCCCTTGTTCATGCAACTTCTTTATACAAGCAACGTGAGCTAATGTTTTGAGACAACTCCTGACACACGGTAGAAATAAGGGAATTTGAGTTATTCCCTAATGTATTACTTGTTTTCATTTGTTAACTTGCTTAGCCAAATTATCATCTGGCACTAGGAGCAAGAAAGGTCTCTGCTGATAGATTTTAAATGTGATTTCAGTGGGTGTGCAGATGTCCCCACACAGGAGCTCTGTGCTCCTTGACCTTCATTTTGTTGGTGAAGCCTCTGGTGAGCTCAGGGAGCTCCCAGGAGGTAACCAGGGCTGGCTCAGGTGGGTGTGAGTGAGGGGCTCTGATGGCAACAGCTGGGTCAATGGGATATTTGTCAAGTTCAGAGGGGTTTTCCAGGGGATTGTTTCCATGTGCCTTGCTCTAAAGGTAGGATTTTGCTTTCAAGGGCAGACAAGGAGGAAGAGAGTCTACAAGGTCTGAGCAGTGTGGCTTTAATTGAAGTCATACGTCTTGATGGAGCAGAGGTAAAAAGGAGGAGACCATATGCTGTAACCTTTATTTTTGTTAGGTTGGCTGATAAGCCATTGGTTTGATAAGAAATGCTGCTCCATTGGCTGAGCTCACAGGGTGCAGTTGTTCTCTGATAAGCATGTGTTTACTGTCTGCCATAAATGCCTGAAGTGACAGTTTATGGCAGGTTGCATTGGATGTTTTAAATGCTGAGTGGATGTATCAGAACTGTGCTTTCACAGGCAAGTTTGCTGTGCACTCAGAATTGGCTGAAGGAAGAGTTTGAACATGAGCCAGCAGTGTGCCCAGGTGGCCAAGAAGGCCAATGGCATCCTGGCCTGGCTCAGGAACAGCGTGGCCAGCAGGTCCAGGGAAGTGATTCTGCCCCTGTGCTCAGCGCTGGTGAGGCCACAGCTTGAGTCCTGTGTCCAGTTCTGGGCCCCTCAGCTCAGGAAGGAGATTGAGGTGCTGGAGCAGGTCCAAAGGAGGGAACTGGGCCAGTGAAGGGACTCGAGCACAGATCCTATGAGGAGAGGCTGAGGGAGCTGGGGGTGTTCAGCCTGGAGAGGAGGAGGCTCAGGGGAGACCTCATCACTCTCTACAACTCCCTGAAAGGAGGTTGGAGCCAGGGGGGGGTTGGTCTCTTTTCCCAGGCAACCCTCAGCAAGACAAGAGGGCACGGGCTGAAGTTGTGCCAGGGGAGGTTTAGGTTGGACATTAGAAAGAATTTCTTTACTGAGAGGGTGATCAGACATTGGAATGGGCTGCCCAGGGAAGTGGTGGATTCTCCATCCCTGGAGATATTTAAAAAGGGCCTGGATGTGGCACTCAGTGCCATGGGCTGGGAACCACGGGGGGAGTGGATCAAGCGTTGGACTTGATGATCTCTGAGGTCCCTTCCAACCCAGCCAATTCTATGATTCTATGAATGGTAACATTCATTTGTTCTTGAAGCAAACCAGCTGGACTCAGGGGGGATGCACAGCCCTTGCAAATCTTATGCAACAGAGACCCTTCAGAATACAATAACCACTCCCATAACCCCCACAAAAGGAGGAACACAAAGGTGATGGGTATTTTGGTACAAACTTCACATCCTTCAAGAACTAGATGATTGTTTTCTTCCTTTGTGTTAAGATACTCATGCTCTCTGCATCTTGATGTATCCCTCTTCAGAGAAGTATTTAAACACATCAATATTTTCAAGCCCAGTAAATCAGTTAAGTTCTGGTGGGATTCCCTGATGCCAGGGTCTCAGTACTGTTCTGGTTGGAATTTACTCAGGAATGGAAAAATGGATTAATGGATTAATCTCTACACTGTAAGAGAAAGGAAATAATTCACAGCTCTTTGGCCTCTTGAAGTGTAAGAGTACCATGTTATATTTATATGTTCTGTTCCCACTTGAGCTGTATAAGTTTTTCTGAAACTCAAGATCTATTTTTGCTGATTAAAATCTGAAGACTCTATTGTTTCTATAGCCACATATATGGTTTGTAATTTAAACAAATTAGTTTGCATTTCAAATGTCAGACGTGATGATTTATAGAGGAAAGTGGATTTTTGCATCTGTTTTGTTTCTTGATTCATTAAGTTTTGATTGAAGAAAGTTTTGGAAATAGGGTGTGAAGGAATTTTCCACCCTTACTGAAGGGCTTTCTTGGTTTTTGCAGCATCTGGTTGAGATTTTTTTTTCACCCCTGTGTGCATATGCCAAGAAATCTTGAATTCCCTTTCCTGATTTTGAAAGTTCAACCCGAGGGAATTGAGCAATTTCTCTGGTTTACATTGTTCACTTTCTGTTGATATGAAGACAACAGCTCTGACAAAGTCAGTTATGGCACTCCAGAAGGGACCTGGGTCCAGTTTAATCCAGAAACTTTCCTCTAGTTACTCCAATAACTTTAGTAGCTCTGGCTGCTGTTTCTGATGCACTTGCAGGTGCTGGGTGTGCCCGAGGCTGTTGCACAAGAGTAGTGCTTGGCCCCCCAGCCTCGTGGGAGCTGTGGAAAGCTGAGAGTAAACTTGGGTGGTTCTAAAGCTGTTCTGCCCTGTCTTATGTACATAAAGTTGTGAGCTATAGGCAAGTTACTGCGCCCAGCTTTATAGACTCAGGAATATTTTAGCAGCTTGATATGACTCTTCTGCTCCAGCATAAGGAGAGAAATAATTAGGAATTGTGTCAAGGCAGTGTCTACTGTCCAGAAGTTGCATCAGATTGACTGATGCTTCTGTCCAGTTGAGGTAGCTGGGTTTGGGTTGGATTTGGATGTCACTTGCCAACTACATTTAGCATGAATAAGTGTTTTCAGATGTCCCATAAATCAAAGTCTGGCCTGATGTAAAAAGTCTGTTTCAAGCAGAAATGGAGAACATGATACTGGATTTTCTGGCCAATGAAAGATTTTGGAAGAGGAGATGCTGAGCTAAAAGACTCTTGAGCTAATTCTGCCTTGTGACATGTGGGTGAGATGTTCTAGGTGAAAATCCCACAAATGAAATGTTTCTGTTGTGTTGCACCCAACTGCACCAGGGCCAGGGCTGATCCTGCCTCAAGTTTGCTGCCTTTTATTTCCCTCTCCTTTCCCACACAGCACCTCGTGACAGATTTAGTGACACTGCTTTTAATGATGGACTTTTGTCAAGCCAGGGAAAATGGACACTTGTATTCAGAGGGAAAATAATGATCCTTTTGATTGAGCAAGGCAGTGTTGGTGGATGAGCTGCCCAGGCCGAAGGGGAGGGCTCAAAGGGCATCTGCCTGGAACACAAGGAATGGCAGGAAGTGTGCCAGGCTGTAAGAGAGAAAAATTGGCCCCGTGTTTGGAAAGAGCAGAGGAAGAGAGATTAGAGGTTAAACTGGAAAGAGTGTTAAAATATTCTTGGTGTATGATGGCTGTAGCTGTGGATTTAAATTGCTGGAATTACCTTGTCAGGATGCCTTATCAGCTGCTGTTCTAGTGATTGTTTGGTTTAGATAAGAACTGGAGTGTGATAAAACCTTGATAACAGTTCAGAGATTACAGCTCTTTTGAAACTGCTGGCACTTGCCAGGGGCTCACTCAGCTGCTATGGTTGGATTTATTCCACTGCATGTTGTTGGGTTGGTTTTTTTTCCCCCTCCGCCTCCCTTCTCTTGTTTTGTGTTTTTGTTTAAGTGCTTGAGCTCTTGGTTTGGATCATTGTTATTTTGAGACACGAAGCCTCTTCTGAGCACTGTCTGGCAGCAGTGTGTGTGTGCAGAGGAGGTGACCTGTGCTGAGGAGTGGAAGTGAATGCTGAGGGAAAGAAGAAAAACAAGGTACTTCTGTGCCTCTTGCCATTAGATCCAATTTAGGTGCCCTGAGCTGCATGCAGCTTCAGAAGCTATAAGGGTACAAGTGCTGGGTTGCTCAGTGAGCATTCTGCTGGTACTCCCAAAATACAGAATTCCTGTAAAAATCTATTAGTTTAATGGGGATGTAAAATACCAGTCCTTAAAAATCTACCCGATGTTTGTGGCAGTGCATTTCTGTTGTTTATACTGGTTTGGACTGTTATGCTTTCAATTTTTTTTAGATAGAGTCTGGGAACAAATCTCCATCATGTACGTGCTGAATGGGACAGGGGAGTGACAGAAATCAACGTGGTGTTTTTGTCTAATTCTTATTAAGGGTGCTATATTTGGCCTTATTTGGGTTCTGCCTTTCCTCTAGTAAATTATGGACTCAGCAGCTCTTGCACATCTGAAAGTGTGTGCTGCTTAGTTTTTCAAAACAATTTAAATTGATTTGTTTTCTGTGTAAATATAATTTGAAATGAGGAAGCAGAGAAACTGTGGAGCTCAGGTGAACAATAGGGAAAATACTGAAGGTGTAGGACTATGGTTAGAAAATGGAAATTCAGGATGAATTTTCACCGTGGAAACCCTTTTTAGTGTTTTTTCCTTTTCTATTTCAGCTCCTGCTCATCAGCCTTAGCAGTAAAACAGTGCACCCAGGCATTTCTTGTCTACAGATGTATTTTTAGCCAGTCCAGCAAAAGAATCAACTTAAAATATTGTGAGCATGAGGAGGAAGTGTCTGCTGAGATAATTACACACATTGTGTATTAATTGCATTTACCAAATTCTGAAATAATCTGTGACTGGTTGGAATTAGCTTTGGTTGGTAGGCAGTAGATCTGTGTGCATTACACCATTTCAGTTCTCCCACCTATAATTATTACCTCTTTTTAGCAGCATCCAGATGACCCTGGTATTGCCAGCAAACCAGGAGAGCTGTAATTCTCACACCAAGCAGCACTTGCAGCATACTGATGCCTGACAAATACTGTGGTTAGACAAGTATTAAGAGCTGTGTGCTGAGGCTGGATCCTCCACCTTGCCTTTCACAAGGCTGTGCTGCTGCGTTTCCCAGCTGATAGCTTTTTGTCCTGTGGCATCAGGGTGCAGCTCTGCCAGGAGCCAAGGCAGGGAGGGCATTAGGATTGCAGCTGACTGGAGAGGATTCACAAGTTGTATGTTTTGTCTTGCATCTGCAGGAGTGAAGAAAAGATTATTTAGGACAATGTGTGAGGAAGCCTTAATTGCAGCTTTCAAGTACACGTCTTTACGTTCTGGGCTAAAATATGTGATAATATATTCACTGTTGAGTCCCCGTGTTGAAGCTGCTAGGAAGCTGCAGAGCTGGAAGGTGGTGGTTACTGGTGGTTACTGGTGCTGTTCAGCCCTCCAGAGAATCTTGAGTTGTCAAAGTGGTGGCACCTCTTGCCTGCTTCCTGTAGTGTGCTTGAATTGGGGTTTGCATTTGGTTGAGTTTTTTTGATTTGGTGTTTAGCATGAGCTAATTTTGCATAGCTTACTGATTTTTCTTTTTTTTTTTTTTTTTCCTTTAGTAGCAAATGCAATGTATCCTCTTATCCCCCATCCAGCCTGATAACTTGCTGAGTGTGCTCAGGCTGGCACAGTCACAACACGTTCCACAGAGTCCACAGCAAAACCTTGGACCACATCAGTTGGGCTATCTGGGAACATGTAAATAATTGCAACACAAAGTACGAGGGGAAACTGTACTCTGGAATAACCAGAGTTTGCTTTGTTACTGGTTTTGGTTTTGTTTTGTTCCCCCCACCCCTGTGGCTTTTAATTCAAAGTACTTCAGTTTTTCCTGTAATACAGGAGGAATCTTTTTGGCAGTTGAGTTATTGAGTCCCATGTATGCTTACAACTGCTGGAACCTGTAATCCAAAAGCACAGGTAAGAAAAATTAGCAGTTAAAACCATCTCTAGCCCTGACAGAGATGACACTAAGTAAATAGGGCAGTCAAAGTTGGGAGAAAGAGAACGATCAGACTGTGTTTTTAAAAGTACTGGACAGAGATGTAGGATGACTTCATGATTTCCTTAGGCTTGCACAAGCCACAAGTGTCATTAAGCAAAAGATCACCTACAGCTGAAATACATCTCTAAAGTATTTGAGTTACCAAATCTAATAAAATAATAAGAATGAACAAATAAGGTACCCAGCAGCCAAGATACTTAATGAATACTGGGTTAGATTCTTAATTGTATTCAAGCACTCATGGGCTATATTTTCAAGTCTGTGTTTATGACTCAAGATGTACACTTTGTTTTTTCCTCTTAATGAAAGCTCAACATATCTTTTGTTCCAGCAAATTTCAGAACTTAGAGGAAGATGCCAAATTATCACATGCCTCACAACAAAGCAGAGAGCTGGCAGCGTTGTGTTTCTCAGGGAAACTGGAAATATCCCAGGTTCACTCCAGCCATTCTCTAATTTGAGATTTAATGCTGTTAATATCAGCTGTTGAACACCTCTCCTGTGAAGAAAGGCTGAGAGTGAGTTGGGGTTGTTCAGCTTAGAGAAGAGAAGGCTGTGGGGAGGCCTTATTGAAGCCTTCCAGTACTTCAAGTACTTTCAGTACTATAAGAAAGATGGGGACAAATATTTTAGCAGAGGCTGTTATGATATAACAAGGAGTCATGCTTTTTAATGAAGAGGATAGATCGAGGCTGGATATGTGAAGACATTTTGCACAGTGAGGATGGCAAATCACTGGGATAGGTTGCCCAGAGAGATGGTAGATGCCCCATCCCTGGGGCATCAAGGTTATCAAGGTTATGGGCATCCCAACATTCAATGTTAGGATGGACAGGGCTGTAAGCAACTTGATCAGTTGAAGATACCTCTGCTCCCTCCTCTCCAACCCTGGGTGGTTGGACTAGGTGACTTTTCAGGGTTCTTTCCAAGCTGAACCATTCTAGGATTCTGTGATACAATTGCAGTCAGTGGCTGGGGTGAAAGTGGCCCTTGTGAGTGTTCTCCCTTCAAAATGCACAGTTTTACACAGCTCCTGTGGATACGGTTTCACTGATTCCTGTGCAAGAAGAAGTTACCAAAGCTCAGGCAAGGCATTTCAGAGAGTTCTTTGCAAAACTCAGAGGTTTTGCTTTTTACCCTGAAGTTTCATTTTGAATCTCAGCTCCACTTCAGGTGATGTAAAAGGGAAACTCAGCTCTTCTGGTCTAGACCAGTTACCAAAGAAAATCTCACAACTCACATATAGCTGGCATGCAAAGTAGAAGAAAAGGGAGGAGAGATGGCAAATGGTTCCTCTGGCTCATGAGAAGCATCTTCTGGAGAGTTAGAGCTCTGCAGCCACAAAATGTAGCTTTCCCTGTGTGATCCTGCTGTTGCCATATGGATGTTTCATCTCAGGACTTTTTCTGGGAGACATCAGCATACTGTTTCCTTCATTATTTTTTGCTTTGGCAATTAGGAGATAAACTCTGTTACCTCTTCTGATTTGGTGCTAATAGTGACCAAATGGTGCTATCCCCTCTTCCGGGGTCTGTTTTTTTGAGTTATTGTTGTAATATTCTTAAAAATATTTATATCTTCTACAGGCAAGCAATTCTGTTGCTGTTCTCTTAACTCTTAACTTAAATCCAGTAATTTAAATTACACAGAGGAAACAAAGATTGTAATGCTAAGTTCTGTTGTGGACTGTAGCATCACATCTGTCTGAAGGAAAGGGTGGTAACAGAACAGCATCCCATGAGTTTACTCTTCTTTTGTGTGTGTGTGAAAGTAGAGCTTATATACAAGCATGGTCTTCCTAGCTAAATCACAGTGCTATTCCTAAATACATATAGGCTCAGAAGTTTGTGAGCTTCTGGTCACCTTTTTCATGTGTCTTAGTCTTACAGTAAAATTAAAGGCAATTACAGTGCTCAGAACAGCTTCAGAGTGAC
This sequence comes from Heliangelus exortis, assembly GCF_036169615.1. Taxonomy (NCBI): domain Eukaryota; kingdom Metazoa; phylum Chordata; class Aves; order Apodiformes; family Trochilidae; genus Heliangelus; species Heliangelus exortis. The sequence continues at coordinate 7,299,416 of NC_092440.1, read as the reverse complement.
TAATTTAGTGTTTGAGCTTGACCCCAGAAGCAGTTCAGTTGCATGGGATTTTGGGCTGACATCTTGAAGATCATAACTAAACCACACCAATTTTTTTAGCTACAGTGAAGAATTTGAATTATTCTGGGGTTTGGTTTTTTCCTTATAACCTCTCAAGCAAGGCAAACCTTAAGCTACCACACACAGCTGGTGTTTCTAATAAGACACAGATGTGTTTTGGGATCTCTCCCATCTCCTGCAACATTTAAATGTAGATAAATAGAACTTAATCAGCTATAAATAACAACATGTCATGCCTGTGGATCACTAACCTTCTCTGGGACTCCCACAGGACCAGGGTTAAGCTTAATTACTTCAGTCTACAGCAAACAACAGCATAATCGGCTGCTGGGTATTGCAGGGAGGAAGGTGGAGAGAGCATGAAGATGCAAGTTGACATCTGTAGCCAGTGACATGATGCCTGGGTATTCAGTGTAGGAGATTTATAATGTTTTGAGACCAGTGGGATTCTTTTATTCCCCGGGTTGGATTCAGTGCACTGGGGATTTAATGTCACTTCTACATCTGTGAGTGTTCTGTTAAAAACAAGCTCCAGGGCACCTATGAGCTGTTTTTTCCTCCCCTCAGAGATGCTTTCCTTCCCTTAGGGATAACTGTTCAGATTTGCTGAAATAAGGTGGTGATTGTGGCTCTTTACTCTGTTGTGGAGAAGAGATGTTATTCCTCTGTGGTCATTGCATCTCGCTAATTTAGGAAAGCAGATTGGGATGTGTGGTGTGGAATACGGTGACCACCAGCCACAGGCCCTCCTCCTAGGCTGGGGGAGTGAATGTCTGCTTCCAGCACTGGGATCTGGGTGGCTGGCCAGGCTGGCCTGGATAGGACGACTGGGATGCTGACCTTTTCCAGCAGTTTTCTGCTGAAAAAAATATGAGGCAGTTGTTGAAACTTTTGAGACCCATCCTTCCATCACTGCCAGGTTCTGCTCTCCCTTTCTGGGCATTGCTCTGTGCAGCACTCTGCTATCACCTGAGCATTCACCAGCTTCTGTACATCCCATGGTTTATAAATACCATAGGTTACCATGGATCAATAGTGAAAACAGCTGTTGTAGGTAGAGTACCCTGCTTATATATTGTGTTTTCTTCTCTGATCCTCAATACAGACCACTTTTTGGAACCAAGGCTTTTAGTCTCTTGTCTGCCTCAGTGTGATGGTCACACAGATTGATGCTGCACTTGAGGTGAAATATCTATCATATGCTAAGAGAACTACTAAGTTTCCTTGAAATATTTAATATGTTAATCCAGAGGTGACCTTCCAGTTTGAACAAGACATCCTTAGACTTCTGCACGTCCTGGTTTCCCCAGCTAGCAGTGATCATTGTTGCTCTCTCAAATGGGAAGCTATGGCAAAGGAAACTGATGTCCCAAACTGCACAGTTGTTCTCATTTGTATTCATGTAAGTGAAGTAGTAATTGATTGCTTAATAATTTATTTGTTCTCTATTGCAGTTTTGGTTAATCATCACTTCTCTCACAGAGTGCTGTGAGGAGGTATTTCCTAGACAGTTTCACCCGTTAGCTTCTGCTCTTGCATGATGATAAACCTAAAAGGGCTTTGTGATTTGCATAGTCTTTTCCCAGCTGCTTTTTTGTTTTAGTTTGGTTTGGGGTTTTTTGTTTGTTTTTTGGTAGACTTGATATACTGCAGGGCTGTCCCTGTCCCATGTCTCCACTTTATGAGTGTCTGGCAGGTAAAGTTGGGCAAAGCCTTAAGGGTGGTTCTGCCAGGACCTGAGGACAGACAGACCTCACTGCTCTCCTGAACGAGGGCTCTCTAAAAGCAAACCCGCAGTGCTCAGGCATTCACGGTTTGATTTGTGGTGTCGATTTCTTGCAGTTCAACTGCATCGAGTTGGGTTTGGCTCAACACTTGGTGGGTGTTGTTGTTCTGTGCTCCTGTCCCAGCACCCATGGCCGTCTCTACACAGGGGTAGGTGTGGGGAAGTGTGGGTAACAGGAGATTGCCTGTTACCCTCTTTCCTGCGTTTCCTTCATAGAAATGTGATTAAAACACTTCTGATGGGGGAGAGCCATCCCCCCAGGGCTGCTGCCGTGGCACTGAGGCTGCGTGGCTGGGGAGGAGCTGCCCCGCGGCACCGCCCGCAGCCCCTTCCCGCACGCACTCCCCTGCTTGTTTGATTTCCCCTGCTGCGGGCCAGGCACAGGAAGACGGGAATATTTATTTATAAGCTGTCTGTACAGATGTTTTCGTTGTGGTTTGCGGTGCATTGGTGCCACTTAGTGGGGGGAGAATTGAATTGACAGCTTTAACAGTCCAGGGGAAAATAAGGAGAGCTGGGTTTCGTATCCCGGCCCCTACTTCCACCCCCTCAGCAGTGATTCTGCAGTTGAAATACAAATTCAAGGCTTCTGCTAGCCACAGGGCTGCTATGGCTACTGGAGCTGGCTGGTAACATAGCAGTGCTTGCAGGCTGGACCAGGGCCATAGTCCCAGCAGAGAAAAGCTGCAGTGAAAGTCTGGGTCTGATGATAGAAGAAATTTATCCAGCTATGCCTCGTGTTATGCCAGGTTTTGACAGGCTTTGAAAAAATCATTCCCCTTCTCTGTTAAGATTTTCCCTACTTTAGGTGTAACAGGAAGGATGATGGAATGGGACACTGTTAGATCTGATTGCAGCTCTGGAGGAGCAAATATATACAAAATACAAAGTGTTTATTTAAAGTCCTTTAAGTAGGTTTTCTGCTGGTTTCCCTACAGAAAGGCCTGTTTGAAAAAAGAAAATCCTGTGCTGTGATATTTGCAACCAACCTACCCTACTTCCCCAAATAAATGCTTATGGTTAAATAATGGTGCCTGGAAAGAGGCAGGAATGTTTGCAGTTACAGGAACAGCCATCAGCCACAGCCTCTACCCGAGCCTGGGCTGTCCCTGGGAGGCTGCAACAGGGGATGTTGCACTCATGCAGCAGCCTCTGTTTTGTATGGGGGGTGCAAGAATCATGGGAAAGGCTCTGGGTTGTCAAGGTGCTTGAGAACCTCTTTTGTTGGATTTATATCTGTGTACTTTTGACTCTCATAGGAAAGGACGCTTGAGGATGGTGTTACTTTGTGTTAAATTGAATTACTGAATTGCTTTTTGATTTTTTTTTTTTTTTTTTTTGGTATGTGGACTGCTTGCCTTGTGGAGTTGTTTCTCTATGTTCCTCCATGGGGAGTGCAGCCCCAGGGCTCCAGGGAATCTAAACCTGGTTTTGCAACTCTTCCACGTGGGGAACTGCTGCTAATTTCGGTGAAATTTCTGGGCACGGCACAGTTACTCTTTCTGTCCTTAAGTAAACATCCTGCAGCTAAGGATTGTGCTTACTGGCTTCTCTCATGCCTACTGCAACTTTCCTCTTCACAACTCCCCTGCTCTCGGTAGGAAAAGCAGCACTTTGCAGAGGTCAGCAGGTCCCACCTACTGAAATGTTTCCCGAAGCCCTTGGTCACTTCCTTGGTGATTTATGGTGCTCTTGGCTCCTACCAGTGGGAGCTGAACGTGGGTGCGTGTCCTGGCATCACCTCCCCGGAGCTCTGCACGATGCCTGCGGGGCCCTCCCGCTCCTTCCAATTCCTGCAGCTGCCGAGCTGGCAGCTCCCGGGTGGGGAGGAGCAGGGGGCACCAAAACTTCCATCCTCTGCCATCGGTTTTCAGCCCTTTCATGTCTCTCTTGCGCTCTCACCAGAGGGCACTGCACAACATGTTGCAGCCTAATAAATAACCTCTTAACCTGCTTAGCTGTTTTATGCTCGGTGGCATGTTTTACAACGTTACCTGGAGTCCTTGAATGCTGGTTCCCATGGCAACCCGATATAGCATTTTTATTCTTTATTACTACCACTTTTTTATTGCTACCTTGCTCAAATGTGCTGTCATCTTCATTTCGCCTCGGTGTGTGTGCAAGCCACAGATCTGTTTCTAAAAATTGTTATTAAAAAAATCAGTGAATTTGGAAGACAAAGGGTTGATCTGTCACTGTCAATTTAATACTAAATGGAGAAGCCCACGATAAATGGAAACAACCTAGAAAGAAAAAAATAAAGCAGCAACCCATATATTAATACAGCCTGCCTAGGGTGCTTGGTTGAGGTGCAAATAGTTGGGTAAAAGCAACTTAGTAGGAGAAATACTTCTTCTGTGGGGGAACATTAGTATTAATTTCCATGAGAGGGCATACTGACAGTGTCCAGATGTTCTTAGGAGCAGGTTTAGGCCAAAGGTGGCCATGGAGTAAGGACTTAAATCTTTTTAAGGTGAAGCTTGAAACATTTGCAGAAGGAGCTGTATGGTGCAATAGGGAGCAGCCAGAAATTAAGCTGGTAATATGGATCCTTAGTATGGATCAGGTTGTGGGTAACTCATTGTTTGCACCATTTTTTTTCTTTCTTAATCCTATGGCTGATGTGTCCTGCTTTTCTGCAAGGGCCTAGAAAGGTTTCTTCTTTGGGACTTGGTGATAACTGGGCTTTAGGAGAAGGGTGCAGGAGAATCACCTTCACTTGAAGGACTGGAGGTTGATCTAGAAATGGGTGTGAAGCTCCATGTCTTGTTGATAAGATCAATTATTGACAGATTTGGCATTGGGAAAGCAGGTGGCATTCCTGCAGGTGGGATTAACAGGGCCCCAGGAGGGGGTTTGCAGGGCACAGTCCATGCCCTAGGATCCTTTGGGGATTTTAGCTAAAACATTGCGTTTTGCTGTTGCAGGAGGTAATGGGTGATAGCAGTAGAGGATTTGGAGGAGCTGAAATCCATTTCTTTTACATCTCCTCAGGAGAGCTGCCAGGACTTAGCCAGGGTCTTTGCAGCTTCCTTAGGGCAGGGAAGATCCGTGGGGCAGCCTGGATTCCTGCAGGACATGTCCCACTAATGCCCAGGTGCAGGAGCTCTTTGGGGCCACCTAATCACTGCCAGCCAGCAGGAAGGGATTTTTCTTCAGGGCAAAGACTGCATTTCAGGGAATGGTGAAGCAAGCAGAGTTAAAGGCAGTGTGATCTTGAGTGTAGAGGAGCCAGCTGGCAAACCCCAGATAACAGGTATCTTTCTAAGCACATGTTAGGAGCAGAGCTGTTTGCAGTGCCTCCCTTGTACATGCTGTCATCTTCCTTCTTCCTTCCCTACTTTAAGTACTAGTGGGCTGCTGTAAAAATGTCTGTTCTTTCATAGCTCCTCTGTCTAAGTTGCTCTTTTCTATCGAGTGCTACTGCACAGCTGAGCACAGCACCAGGATTTAAGTATCCCCTGTGCAGAGGATGTTTTAAGGACTGGGGTCAGGGCTGCCTCCTCCAGGGTGAGTTCCCATATTTAAGGAATGGAGAGGCATCATTTGGAAAGGTATAAATTGCCTAGGACAGCACATAGAATTTTACAACCTGCACTTAAATCCTTCATTATATCTTGCACCAGCAGCAAGGGGGGTTCTGCAGCCTTTTCTAAGGACACTAACCTAGAGATTCAGATGCTTTGGAGGATGTGTCTGTCCTTCCCCAGAAGCCAGAGATCTGTTTTCCCTACCCTTAGCTGTTTGCAAATTCCTCTCTTTTTTGGGGTGGTGCTTTGTTGCAGGACAGGGTTGGTTGTGAGATTCTGGCAGGGAAATTTCTTTCAAGTGCTTGAAGTTGACCCTGTTCAATCTCCAGAACCCAATGGAGAACAAAGTGATCTGTAACTGGAGTTCAGTCCTTGGTTAGGAAATTCATGGAATGAATGACTCTGCCCATCAGAACAGCTTTTCTGAAGTAAAAAAAAAATAAAAATCTAGATTGCCAGACAGCTGATTATTAAAAAAGTAAGGAGAGCAGCATGGGGAAGATAGTGGATTTCAAGGCAGTGGATTTTAGCCAGCTCAAAGCACTGTCTTGGCAGGCGGGTTGGAGAGAAAAAGAAGTTGAGGAGAGTTGAAAGTTTCTTAGAGAAGCAAATTTAATGGCACAAATATGAACTCCCCTAATGGAGAGGACAGATGGGAAACATAGTAAGAGATTACTTCAGCTACATCACGGGCTCTTTAATGACCTGCAACTCAAAAGCAACATTCAAAAACTGGAGAGTAGGTCAAACTATTGAGAACGATTTCAGCGTGAACATGCAAAGATAAATGAGAGGGCTAAAGTCCAAATGAGCTGCAATTGGCAAAAGACCTACAGGGCAGCCAGAGAGGTTTCTATAAATGTATTTTAGCAAGAGCTGGGCCAGGGAATGAGTTAGTCCACTGCTCAGTGGAAAGGAAAAGCTCTCAAAAGATGCGAGTGAGAAAGCAGAAGTGCTGAATGACTTTTTTTATCCTTTCTCTTCTTCCTGAGAGGGTCAGCTACACCAGTGCAGCCAATGTTCTATCAGGAAAGAGGGAAAGAATAGGTTTGAATACTTAAGTTAGCAGAGCCAGGAGGAATTCAGCTCTGGATAGTTGAAAAAACTGTCTGAAGCAATTTCAGTGCCATTAGTGATAATCTTTGAAAATCTGTGGAGGACAAATGAGGCTTGAGAAGACTGGAGAAAAGAACACTTAATGTGCTATCTTGAAGAAAGGGAGAAAGGGAGGAGCTGTAGCCTATGAAGCCTGTAATGCCAAGATTTATTTATTTTTACTTTTCAGAAAAGTATGATAAAGATGATCAATTTCTTTCTACGCACATAAAAGGCAGCAGTCTCTGGAAGAGCTGGAGATCTGCAGCTCCCATAGTAGTTACTACTGGAATTAAATACTTGGATGACATATTAGAGAACATGGTTCTTCACTCTGCAGATCATGCTAAGCTGAGACAGGTACAAGCACAGCCAAGTTCAGGACTAGTATTCAGGGGGATCTGAAATAATGTAAATGTCTGGAAAAAATTAGATTACAGCTTAGCTGTGCTAAGCAAAAAAGGAATGAACAATTTTAAAAGACCAGAACTGGTCAGGTACCTTTTCAGGTGCCAGAAATGATAAAAAAAAGTGTGTGTGGAAAGTTTCAGGTTTACATCAGATCACTAAATATCCCTGGATCTGCAATGCCATCTTGTTATAGGGCAAAAGCTTCAACAAGACATAGGAATGTGGCTTACTATAAAATATGCAAGGCATTCTGTTCATTAATTTGGTTCTGGTGGTGGGTGCAATATGTCTGAATGTCACTGTTCAAGGAGGATCCTGGCTGTCAGAAGAGACATTAGGAAAAATTTGCAACAAGGCAGCTAGTTAAACATGAGACAAGTTTCCTGGGGGAGGCTGCAGCTGAAATGAAGCAGCAGAACCCTAAGGTGATTTTTCAGCCCAGGATAAGATTTTTTTTGTTTGTTTGTTTGGTTTTATTTTTTTAACCATCCTTTCCCCTTGTAGCAGAAGGGCTGAGAGATTTATTCATGCCCAGGGAGCAGTAGTGGAAAGTAAATGAAAATACAAAATTCCAACTTAATTAGAAAAAAGGGAAGCTTTTTTGGGCATGCATTTAACCAGGTGAGACATGAGGGCATCTCATGGACAGACTGTACCTGGAAACTCCTTTTTTGGGTTGTTTTTTTTTTAGCTCCCAGGTAGCCCCCCTGGATAGTAACAGTAGAGGCCCAACTTTTTCCTGTAACCTTTGTTCGCCTGATACTGTTAAGGTTGAAGCATTGGCAAAACTGTAAAATATTTTTGTGTTCTTTATATACTTGAAAGTTAAATTTTCTAATTCTGTTTTGAATGTTGATGAGACAGATCTGTAATTTAAATCCTGCTGTTTTGCTTGAAATGCTGAAGCACGATGCCTGGAAATTCCTTGGTCCATTGTTGATTTTTCTTATCTCCTGTCTGGCTCCAAGGGTGCCTGAAGACCTATAAAAACCCAAATAGACAGAAATTAATACCAAGTTCTTCAAAAGGGAAATGGAGAATATAAGTGGTGTCTGGGGTGACATCAACATTTGGATCCCCCTCTTTCAGTCTGAAATCAGGCTTAGGATGGAGATGAAATAGCATCCAAGGGTTTTCATGACAGGAAGAGTCTTCAGACATCAGAAGACTCTTTAATTATGGGCAGAGTGATTCATTCAGTGGTCGGCATCTGTATCTCATTAAAATATGAAATCCTTCACTGTTTCTTCTTTAAATATGAAGGTATCCTTGTTTTATCTTTTTTGGCTTAGCAGGGCTGTATTTTATGTCAGATTGCTGCAGCATACCTTTGGAGTGAGCCTGAGTTATGTGCAGATTATTTAATGCTGAAAACGTTGAGCAAATGTAATTCACCTCTGTTGCTTTCTCCAGGATCTTTTCTCCTTCAGCAACCAAGCGCAGCAGAAAAGCAGCTTAAGATGAAATTGGAGGATTAATTTCAAATTATTTGAGGAATGGGCATAATCAATACAAATAAGTTATTCTTTGTGTTTTTTCCTTCGGAGCCCTGATCAACAAGGAAGGATTTTCCTGAAGCAAACTGTCTCAACACACCCAACCCAACTCCTGCTAAAAATTACAGGGGTAAAGAATCCCGTGTGTACTTCAGTGGGAGCAGCCTGGTTTGAACTGACTTTTACTGTTGTGAAAAAATATGTATTTTGTCTGGGAGAGATTGCCCATAAATGCCTGTGCAGAGGAATACAGGTGCAGTATGAAGCTGCGTGAGGGTCAGGCAAGATAATCATAGATGAAAACCTCTCTTTACACCTCTCTTTCTCCCACCCCACCAGAAATAAACTGCCAAGAATATTTTGGATCAGGAAGGAGCTAAAAGGGTCATCGTTAACTAGCCAGAATTTCTCATTTTTTCCACCATCTCGCTGCGTTTTTTTTTTTTAAGATTTTGGAAAGAGAGGGTGTGCACACATGCAGATTTTTGCAACAAATTAGAAGCAATTAAGTGGTTTTAGTTTTCTTACATCAGTTGTGATTAGTGCAGGGGCTTTTTACTCTACTGCCTCTTTCCAAAATGCATTAAGGCTTTCAGATGTAAATCGGGGGCATCAAAGTACTTTCTGCATAGGGTTATGAGCTGGTGTGTAGTGCAAATTGCTCTGAATTCTCCCAAAGTGTTCAGTGCCAAGCACAAATTGCATTTTAAAAGCAATATTTTGTTTGGCCAGCATGTATTAATCTAACTGTACTCAGCAGCTGTGAGGTTAAATTCTGATTTGCCAGTTGGCTTTCGAGTTTGCAAGAGAAACAGCAGCAACAGGTTTTTCAGCTTTGTCTGTGATAAAGTGTCACTGGAAGGAGTAGGAGAGGAGAGAGCCTGGAGATGCCTTCATTTATCAGGGGTGGCTGCTGAGCCTCCCAGCCATTTCTCGCTCCTCGGTGGGTGTTAAGGTCTGCCCAGAAGTATCAAAAAGAAGGAGAGGTCGGTGGAAAATTGGGACAAAAATATATAAGGAACTGGAAAGAGGGCTGACTGCCAAAATCTGTGGTGTTACAGTTGGCCCCCAGCTTTGCTCCTTGCTTGTCTTGGCTCTCGAGTTGCAAGACAAATATATTTGTTTTACTGTTGTTGGTGAAATCTGGCTGCCTGCATAGCAAATGGTGCTGAGCTGCAGGGAGACTTCATCACATGAGTCATCTGTGAACAGGGAACAGGATGGGCAAGTGATGATTTGGGTCATGCAGGCTGGGCCACGAGGGTTTCCATGTTCTCTTTCATAAGCACTCCATTATTAAGGAATGGCCATAAGGTGAAGCCTTCTCTTCTGCAGATGGAGGTGGTGATACTCTGCTGGTGTGGGCTGGCTAATAAAGCAGGGAATTTGGGATGAACCACAAGTAGTTTCCTGCCATCCCAAGGGGAAGCAGGTGTGGAGAGCAGAAGTAGGAATTTGGTGGTTACAGCATCCTGATTTGGGATATTAAGTCTCCTTGGAGCAGTAAGGAGCAGAATTCAGTCTCCGAGCCACCTTCTTTATCTGTGTAACAGAAATCACACCCATGCCCAGCTTGCCAAAGCACTGTGAGGATAAATCCACCTCTGAGCAACTCTGAAGTGCTCAGATAAATACCTGTGAGAGCACAGGGAGGCATTTGTGCTTGTACAAGGGATAAGTGCTCTGTTAGTAATGACCTGGAAAGGACAGAGCTGCTTGCAGGTATAGTAAGCACAAGCAAGTACCTCCTGTAGTTGACAGGCTCTTGGTATAAATCATTGGTGGAATAAATGACAAGAGAATTCATGCTTCCTAGAGGAGAAGGAAAGTCTCTGCTGAGCTTAATAAAAATGAAAATTTGGTAATGGATAATACGAGTCTAGAGGGGGTCACAGTCTGCTTGACAGAAGCTGTAAGGTCACAGATTAAGTAGGTGCCTAAGTCAGTTGCAGCAATATAGAGGAGATTATTGAAGGAAGATGCATCCTGGGAATGTCCCTCCAGAACAGCAAGATCTGGGATAGATGTAAATGTGGTTTTGCACAGCAGAGTCCAAAGAAATTACTGCAGCAGAAACCTAACTATGTGTTTAACGTTGTGCCTTTAAAAGAGCTGGAGCAGCTTCTAGGATCCTCCTATTTTGAACTTTTGAAGGTCCCTGTAAAACAGGGCAGGAGGAGCTTGTTCTGAGCTGTGTCATCCCCACAGGGTCTCCTGATTCCAAGGCCATGTTCCCAACATACAGGAGGAGAATCCTCAGCTCCTTCCCTTGTGCTTCCAGCCACATGTTTGTTCCCTTTCTTCCCAGCCACTCCCATGTGTGCTCAGAATTGCTGCAGAGAGCTCAACCAGCTAAAAGCTAACATGATTTAAAAAAAAAAAAAAAAAAAAAAAAAAAGTTTTTTTGGGGCTAATTTCCTGACTTGTCTCACCACTTAGTCATAAAGGTAATGGTGCAAGAGAGAAGGTGGAAACATATGGCTGGGGGCAAAGGGAAGAGTGGGAATTGGTTAGCTTATAACTTCCATCAGCTAAAGCTGCCCTGGGACTGTCACGTCTGGGCTGTTATGGCTCCGTCTCCTCGAAATGGAAGAAATGCATCAAGCTGAGGTCAGGAGTTCCTTTGGTGTGTGGCAGCACAGAGAGCAACTGCTGCTCCCTGGTTTCAGCTCTGCCTCAGCTTTCCCCGTGTGTCAGCACTGCCAGAGGGCTGCCTGTGGGATGTGCTTCAGGAAAGCAGCACTGGAGGCAACGTCCTTCCCATGTTCTTCCAAAAACTGGGTCAACTGGGGAACAAGAGAATGGCCACGACCTGGAATGCAGGGCCACACCTGAACAAGTTCTCTTTGTGAAAAAACATGAATTTTAGCTGATTAAATTAAGTCTCCAAAGTTTGTTGAGGACAGGAAGTAGCTGTAAATTGAGTGACTGGAAAGGAAACATAATGAGGTGCTTGCCATTTTTCCAGTTTCTGCATGGAGGTCATGGATGATGTCCATCCTGGTGAAAGGTCCCCAGGCTGATGCAGTTCATCTCAATACAGCCTTTCACTCTCCTGCAGTGCCATTCCCTGGCACTTACCTTTGTAGAAAGAAACTGAGAAAAGGCTTCTCTTCTACATAGCTGTTTTTATAATGGTTTAGCCTTCCTCTGCTCATCTGATTCCTCCTGCTCTCCAGAATTCACATTTTCCAGGCATGTAACAACTGCTACCACTTCTTTTCCCCACTGTGATCACTGCACAGCCAAGTTATACATCGCCTGGTTTAAATTTTTTTTAAAATATCAACTCCAGTTGATATTTAAAAATATCAACTTTTAGTTGATTTTAAAAATCAACTCCAGTAATAGGGTTTCTTTATTCCAACAACTTCATTAGTGTCTAAAAGAGAGGCCAGTGTAGAATTAAGATGCATTCATACTGAAGAGGTGCTGTTGTCTCCCTTCTCCATGCAGTGATGCCTTCTCTGTATTCAACCAAAATTTTACTTGCCTAAGCACACCCCCTTTTCATGCTGCATATCCTTAGCTAGACTGCTGTTCCTCCTCACCATCCCAAAGGACTCTGTGTGTGGGATGCACTTGTAATTCTTCAGATGCAAAGCCATGAACAGCTACCCCTTGTATTACTTCGCTGTGTGACTGTGTTGATAAGGTGCTTGTTAGCCTGGGAATCTCACAGCTAAGCCCAGGGGTTTGCAGTTCAAGAAGGAGCCTTTTGCTACTAACCTGAAAAACACCAGAATAGAAGGAATTCATTTGGAAAGAGCTTCAAGAAAGATTTTTCTATGCCACTGTGCTGCCAACGTGCCTTGCCAACTGGATGGTAGCAGCATGGCTTTTAACTTCTCTCTCTATATATACTAACAGGATGACTTAACCTCGTCCTCTTTATCCCTGAACAAAGGAAGCAGCTGATTATTGGAACAGATGTTTTGCAAATTGGGAGCTGGCTCATGGTGCAGTAGGGAAGCAGCATGGTCTTTGATCAAAGCTTTTTGTTGTTTCCCCACGGTGCTTCCTCTCTGTTTGCTACCATTGTGCCTAGATGGGTCCTTTTTCCAGAGGACAGTGGTCACAGGGAGAAGCCAGAATGAGGGATTCCCAATTGGAAAAACTCAGAGATTGTGCCTGATTGTCAACAGCCCTGTTGAGTCCCCAGGAGGATGTCAAAAACAGCACCCCAAGACAAGATCTTGGGGATGACAGTGGGAGAAGAAAGATCACTTTGGGTACTAATGATGGGAAGGAAGTGACAGGAAAGAGAAAGGGACCTGGAGGTACCCTGGGCACGTGGTGTTCCCTGGTGGACAGAAAGTTGAAGGAAATGTCTTGGAACTGCAATGGGAATCAAAGCCTCTGTAAAGTTGGTTCCCGTGGCTTGAGTGGCTTCTCCTTCACTGCAGCACGAGGAGGAAGCTGGAGCTCTCCTAGGCCTTCTTAATCCAAAGAAATTGCAGTAATTTAGCCCCATCATTTTCTGAGCACACATAGTTAAACTGGTGTAGTCTGTTAGCATGAATGCTCCAATTGGTTTAAGAGTGGCTGATATAGATCAAATGTATTGGAACAGCTAATTTGAGAGTGTCCATTCAGGGGGGTTATGCCAATTTAACTTCATCAGCTTAGACACCAGCAGTTGCATTAGTGCTGTGCTTGAATGAAAACTAACAGGGTGAACAACCAGGAAACAGCATGAAAAGGCATTTTTCATTGAGACAGTGCTGAGTTAATTTTTTGAGGTTTTATTTATAGCAGAAAATAGTGGCATCATCACACACAGACTTGATCTTTCTGGGGAAAGATGGGACTTCATTTTTTACCCCCCCCCCTTTTTTTTTTTCTTTTTTTTTTTTTTTTTTTTAATGGAAAGACTAGAGGAATTCCATAATTTATGTGTTTTATGCTGGTATCTTCTAAAACCTTTCAGCAATATTGTCCCAAAAATGCAAATTTGAAGACTCAGAGATAGATTTGGGTCTGGATGACAGTGAGGTGTCCCAGCATGTGGGATTATAGTCTAAAATAAAAACTTAAGTATAATATTTCTGCACACAGGTGGTTAACATCCCTCCAGGTTGCTATCATGCCTAACTAAAGTTGGTTATTTATGCAATCTATTTCTTTCTTCCTACACTTGAGATACCTGGCATTACTGTGCTTCCCTAACTACAATTAAAATGTTGACACCTGGCTTGGCTCTGCAGATTAGGATTTGATTTTCTGTAATTATATGTTATCGCTCACATTCAGTAGCAATTTTACCTTCTGTACAGAATGATAACACTTATTAATTCAATAAAAGAAATCAATTCACAGGCAATTTCAAAATGTAACACCTTGGTAACTGAGTACTAACCAATCACGTTATGCATCTGACATTGTACCTTGTCATTTAATCAGTAATGGGTGATTGCAAAAGCAGATATATGTCAGATGTTAATTAAGAATAACACAGTTTGGGACCATAATGTTAGCAGTGCTTATTTTGTTATGATTCTGTGCTGAATATAGCTAATATTTGACTTGCACTTAAGTATTATTTACAGTAAATGGAACGATAAGGATTTATTCTGGCTGTGCTCCGACAGATGTATTAAATTTTCTTTTTAATCAGTGAAACGCGCTGACTGTTAATGGGCTGCCACACAGTAAGTCTCTGTCTATGTGGGATGTGGAGGTGGTTTTGTTTATAGAGAATTTATTCCATCTTGTCTTCTAGAAAGTTACATAGTCTTGCTTTCCCCTGGCTTTTTTATCTTCTTGATAAATTGCATTGGCATCTGCCAATCAACTCTTTCCATCAGGTTATTGTTATAGTGTTGAAAAATAAATGCAAAGGCTGAGGGTATTCACCACCTCTGAATCTGCTGAAACCCTCCCCACTTCTGCCTCATCCTTTACAACAGGTACCAGGTGAGATGAACTCTCCTTTCCCCAGTGACCCTGCCTGGTGACTGGTTAACTCTGGCAGGTAGCTGGCATCCCCGTTCCATTCCCTGCCATTTTTGGGATATCTGCCTTATTTCTCTCCTTGCTTTGAGCCTTCCTGGGGTCTGTTGTGTCAGGATTGACCATGTTGTCTATCCTGATCTTGAGCTGCAGTTCAGGACTCTTGGCTGGTACTTGGTGCCACTGACTCCTAGATGAAGGATATGCAGGACCCAGCCCTTAGTTTCACATATATTTATATATTTTTTTAAAGACCCGTTTGTTCTGTGTGATTAGGACCTATTAGTCCAAATAATTGAGAACAGGTGAAATATGCCTGAAACCAACATTGCAGCTTAGCCAAATGTTATCATGCTGACACAGCCTTCCTTTCTATTTTGTAATTAAGTTAGAGCCAAGGCCACCAGCTATTACAATCTACAAAGCCAAAGATGCAAAGAATCTTCAATAGAGTTGTAAACTTCAATTAGATGGTACCAGCCCAGGGTCCTGAGCTTTCATTGGACACTTACTTAATTTTATTATAACAGCAGCTTCTTAAACGAGGAGCTCTGGGGCATAGTCTTTTCATTTAACATTCCACATATTCATTAAATGTTATAAATGGGTATCAGAGTTTTGTTTTTAGCATCTTACTCATCAAAAGAAGAAGACACATTCAGAATTAGATCACGTATTTTCTTTTCAATAAACCATTAAAACTGCCTGAAATGTGGCAGTTCCTACAAGCTGGGGTAAATTTTCCCATTGAAGTGATTCACTGATGGCTGATAAAGCAACACAGAGCTTGTAAAAGCATTTGCTGTGAAATTTCAGCAAGGAAAGAGCTGTCTCTCTTGCCTCAAGATATCATTGATTACAGGGAATTGCAAGGTTTGCAGGTCAGAGATGGCAGCCATGGAGGTTTCCTACTTTTTTTAACAATAGTGTCTTTTCCCCTCCCTCCATATTGCCAACAGACAAACACAACAATAGTTTCTCTATTTTTTTATTTTTTAAAGCATATTCACTGTTACCATCTTTTCTTCTCCTGTGGTTTCCCAGAAGAAAAAGTTGCTTCAAAATAATGTTCTGCTGTGTAATTCTCAATAGCATGATTTTATACTCAGTATTTAAGGGTGGCTTCCCCATTTTATTATCCCTCTATAACTGAACCAGAGCTCTGACAATTTATATCCTGATGTGTGAATCTTGACTTTCTACTTGAGTGTGGCTTTCTTGAACATCTGAGGAAGCAAGAGTGTTTATTTTCAAATGTACACACCAGTAATGAAGTAACTTGTATATTTTGCAATAATAATGTGAATGTATTTGGAGACAGCCTAAATCTTGGGCAGATCATAACAGTGCTTGGTTTTAACAAGGTTTTTTAATTCATAATCTGTACTGTCTTCAAAGACCACTAATAAAAAGAAGGGACCTGTTACAATAATGGAAAACAAACACATTCTTAAGCCTTTCCTTAGTATTGGAAGGAAGGAAGTGCTTCTACTGAATAGGAAAATGGTCTGACTTGAGGTGATCAGGACTGAACATCCAATCAATATGTGTAAAATAAAGCATCCTACAGATTAATGGGCAGGGTAAGTGACTGACCCCACACCAGCACTGGTAGGGCACCAGAAACTATAGCCCTGTACTTGTTGTAGTTCCTCATCTGAAGCAGGACCTGAGTGCAAAGCATGACCCTGATGGTTTTGTGTCAGGGTGTAATTCCATTGATACTGGAAATAACATGGAACTGCTGAAATGAAGCCAAACTGCTGGTTTGACTGTGATATGAGACACTTCTATTTATCCTTAAAAAAGGGATTTCTAATGGGATTCTCTGCATGTTTCTGCATTTTGAAGCAGCAGCAAATGATGGGCTGCAGGGTTTGATCAAGCTGGGACAGAACAGTGATTTTTAAAAGGCAGCGCTGGCAGAAGTGGTGAAAATTTTATGAATGCACGAGTGACCTCATGTCACAGAGGGATTATTCCTTTAATGTGTTTATGCCTTTATCAAGGATGGAATGGCTTTGTTTCCTGGCTATATGGCATTAACTCCCTACTATCTGAGAAATAATATACATTAGTAAGTTCTGACTTAAGTATTTATTTCCCACGTTCCCTGTCTGGTGTAAGTTGATATAAATCCTCCCACTGCCAAGTCAGAACATGGATAAGTTTCTTCTGGCCAAAACTGGTACTTCAGCTTATTCTTTGTCTCTCTAGCATCAGTGGTTTGACTTCTTCCCATTCAAAGGGGAACGTAGGCATTGCTGTCTGTAGAGATGCATGGTGACAGAGGAATCATACTGCACACTGAAGATTATCAAGCATTTGGATAAATTCAGCCTCACAAACTGAGCACGGTGACATTAAGTGTAACTGGTTTCTATTTAAGGAAAAAAAAAAAAAAAGTGAAGTGGGGCAATAGTAGTGATAAATGTGCCTAAGGTCAGAGCAAGAGGTAGAACTTGACTCTTGTGTCATTATGGTAACCCCAGGGCAAGCTGGGCTGCTGGACCATCTTGTGTTTTGCTGGATAAGCAGATGTCTTGGAGAATTAGGGATTGCTGTCAGGGTCTGATGGCAAGAGCCCAATCTGTTCTTTAACATGGAGACTTTGCCTCTATTATGTCTCCGTATGTGTATTTGCTGCCTAGGGCTTGCATGGAAAAGTGACCTCAGAGGTCACTTCCTGCCATGTGTAGGTAGTGTTACATTGCCAATCCTTGCAGCTGGGCACTCATCAAATCTTCATAAAGCTACATGGTGAAAACCATAAGGATTCCTGAGCTGAGTCTGACATAAAGACTCTTAGAAAACATTTTAAATACATACTTTCCTTTCTTACATTTGACTACCACATATGCCAAGTTTATTTCAGTAGTTTTGTGGCCACTAAGAAGGTTCCCTAAGTTTGGAAGCTGTCTGTCCTGCATCAGTTGTTCTGATTTAAGTAACTCACAGTCAGTTAGAAGGCAAGTAAAATTTTAACCTGTAATAAGCTTTACACTTCAACAAATAACGTTTCAGGTCTTCAAGCATTTTCAAAGAGATTTGGAAGGATGCAATATAGATCTTAAAATGCATGGTTGATTTAGTTTATGCTGTGATATTGAAGATGGATAAAACCAGAAATAAGCTTTCCCTTCCAAGGTTGTTATTTCTCAGTTCTAGGTCATATGATGCATTTGCCAGCATAGTGCAGGCTCTGGGAGCTGAATACTTGCTTATCCATGGTAACAGTTTTACTTTACCCCACCCCTCCTGATTGGTAGAGTAAAATCTGGCTTTCAACCACATCATAGGTGTACAGAGACACATTATGGCAAAATTGGACTGTCTCTGAAGCCTGAGATTTGTTAAAGAATGCTGTAAATTTTTGCCACATTAGTTCAAACTGACTTTCTGTCACCTGGTTTCTCTATGGGAAATCAGAAATCCATCACAGCACAAAAGACTTCATTTTAAGGCAGTCCGTGGGTCTCTTGAGCAGATGGGAGAAACTTGGATTGAATTAAAACCATGTCATAAAAGGTGGGCATTATCCTGCTCTGTGTGTGTTTCCTGAATTTACTTAAGAGGATGTTGAGAAGACGGAAAGGACTTGGCAGTCAAAGTTGTTATCCTGGGAACATAATCACTGGGGTGCTTCTTTTTTTAAGGGAGCTGTACTCCAGAGTTTATCAGATAATTAAAATTAGTCCTCAAAATGGTGACCATTGAGTGACTGTTCCAGTCTCAACCGTGTCAGGAATCTGTCTTATGCCGCTCTGCCTCCACCCCTTCTTCCATTTCACTTCCCCTTCTGTCTGTCATGCTCTGCAGCTGTGTGTCATTCTGAGATCTCAGTATGTTGCTGAAAAGATAAAAGGATTCTGCTAGACCAAGGAAAAAATGCCTGGGGATGAGAAATGATCTGTCACTTGGTAGGTTACAGCAGTAAGTAGATTACAGGATGGGTCGTTTGCTGTGAAGCTCCTGCTGCAGAATCTCTCTGATGCTTCTATCCCACTTAAGTCCTTACAATGAGGCTTTCAGAGGTCTCAGCCTGCCTGTAAACCTGGTTCTGGTCCTCTGCCTGCAGCTGTAGCTAATCCTGAAAGTGTGTTCCAGGTTGTTCTTCTCAGAAGAGCAGTGTGGGGAGAAAGCAGTTTCCTGGGAAGATTGGAGAAGGCTCTGCATTCCTAAGCATGATGGCAGCCCCGGGGTGTCTGCGCTGTGTGAGAAAGAAAGAAGGGTGGTGGCTATGGGGTGGGAAGTTTAGGAGAGCAACAGCAAAGTTAAAACACTTCAGCTTTGCTTAGGGCTGCAGCTAAAACTTGCAGAGATTCCAGGTCCATATGACCAATCTGAGAGACTCCCTTGCCAAATTAGCTGATGAAAACCAGAGCGTATGATGTTCAGGCTCTCTTACAGATGTCCCAGGCACAGCCACCACTGCTCTTGGTTTAATTATGGGGATTAAAGAACCTTCGAGGTGGCTGAGCAAGGGTGTGTGTCTTTCATAGTATCACGAGCTGCTTACGTGGTTTGTTTCCATGGTATATCAGGAACAAAGAAGCCTGGGTACAAAGCCTGTTTGAAAATTGATCCTTGGTGAAATGGGAATTTACAAATGTGGCGTGTTCTTCTCAAAAATAAAATTGAGCTTTACCCATATTACTATTAAAGTATAAAGCTTTAATTATGCCCTAAATCCACTCCCTTAGCTGGGGGGCTCACATGATTAGTAGCACGAAAAAGGAAAAAAAAAAAAAAGGCATCTGGAGCGGCTGTGTGGTGCCGTGTTTTCCCATATGTGAAATTTTATACAGTACAAATTATTAAACACCAAACCTCCGGAGAAAGATTGTAATGAAAAATTTAGCACTCCCCCATCAGGCTGCGACTAATTTGCCTTCTGACTAGATCAGAAAGAACAGAGGGCTGTGCTGGGGATAGTCCTTGATGAGTAGCTGGCAAGAGGAAACAAGCATTATTATAACACAGTGCAACAGGAGCAGCAGTGTGACACTTCTGCAGCCAGCCTTACTAAGAGACAGCTAAGGTAAAAATTAAAAAATAAATCACCATTTTCAATCGAGATCTGTGGGAGCATCCGCTTCTCCCTGCTTTGATTCTGGCCTCAGGCTCCCAATTTTTGTCTTATGACATTCTCTCTGTAATAAAGATGTGTGCTAGAGAGGAGACCTGGAGTGGATTCCATCTGGCTCATGTGTCAGGCACCGCTGTCTGGTTCATGGCCATGTGCACATCTTCTCTCTCACATGGTCTTGCACCTTCCTCCTCCCCTCTGCTACTTGGCACCTACTCCCCTGCCTTAGGGATGCTGCCCACAGCAAACTGTACCCAGAGCCTGCAGCATCCAACTGTGAATGCTCTGAGACTTCAGATGTGAGAGCTCAAGCTGCTGTTGAGGACCCCATATTGCCCCTGGCTGTGCTGCAGGCTTCCCCCTGCCCAGCCTCCTCCACTCAGTGCAGGAACAGGGGAGATGGAGCAGGGTCTGGCATGGGAGAGCTGAGTTTTAAGTGTCTGCACAACTGGGGCACTCCTGAAATACAGCATCAGGCCATGACTGAGAGGCATATCACATCCCTGCCACTGCTTGTCCTCACTACAAAGGTCCACTCAGTAGTGGCAGGGAATGTTCCCCAGGACGACTGAGGTCTACAGAAATATGCAGCAAATGGTGCAATTTCAACTTGGTTTACAGTTTTGTTTGTAGCTCAAACATTAGCATTTTATTTCAAATTGTTTATTGAGAGTTTCCCCTTTCCTCCACCCCCTCCCCACCCTTTCTGCTTTTTGTTCTCTTTAA
This sequence comes from Heliangelus exortis, assembly GCF_036169615.1. Taxonomy (NCBI): domain Eukaryota; kingdom Metazoa; phylum Chordata; class Aves; order Apodiformes; family Trochilidae; genus Heliangelus; species Heliangelus exortis. The sequence continues at coordinate 7,279,271 of NC_092440.1, read as the reverse complement.
GTTTGTCTGCAGAATTTTGCAGGTGTGTATCAGTGTGCTAGGCCAAGCAAAAAGATGCTAAAGCTGGCCTGGTGTGACCAGAGGGTGCCACTGTGTGATCCTCTGGGACTAAACATTATTAGGTGGTGCTAGGTGATTATTACAATTAAATTCTTCCTTGGCAGAGCAGCCTGTGCCATCACAATTGTCACTGTGGGAGAACTGGTGCTGTTGCAGCAATAGTCTGGGTACTCCTAGGTACCTCATCCCCTCCTTCTAGCTTTTTTCCATGTAAATTTCTAACAAAAGAAGAGCTCCCTGGGCAGTTTCTGATGTCTTGTCCTAACTGAGAGATTATTTTAACAACAAAGAAATAGCTTTGCCACCTGTGCTGTGTCCACTGGCTCAGAAAGCCCCTGAATTACCTGGAGGAAGAACTTCCCCCACCATCTGTAAGTTCATATTTGCACCTAAAAGCCAGGAATCAGATTTGCTTGGATGCATCAGGAGGAAAAGACTGCAGGCACAAAACCCCCTCTCCCCATTGACTCAATCTAAAATCCAGATTTTACAGTGCAAGTCCAAGGAAACTCAGCACCAGCAGATTGCTCTCAGCCCCTGCCTGGCAGGGTGTTGATTAATAATTTGAACCTGCAAATCCTCTTTCAACTTCTGTGAAATCTAAATTGTCCATCTGAGGCTTGCTTCTTTCAAAACAATTCTACTGTGATTTTCACTGCCAGCATAATTCTTTGTAAAATAGATAACCCTGTCATGGCAAAGCAGCACCACACACCTGGAAGGCAGCACAGCTGCCTGAGTGCTGGTGTACAAATGTGGAGAGCAGGAGGGAACTGGAGCAGATCAGAATTTAAACTGAGTTCAGTCAGATACATCCAGCTGTATTCTACCTCCTTTGTACTACTATACCATATATATTTGTGTTTCAGAGATATTTTTTCTATTTAAGGATGAAATTTTGAGGGTATTGCACGAGAGATTGGATCTCTACATATTTTGGAGTTGGGGTACACAAGGTACTTCAGACAGTCTCAGCTTTAGGGCTCAGCAGAACATAATGGTGCAGCCATATATAATTTAATAAAAGCAAGTCAGGGATCCTGCTACTGTTACTGCCTTCTCCCTCTGGGCAGAAGAAGCTGTTTTGGGGGGATAAAACAACACGGATTTCTGAGATAAGTTTTCCACAGGTGGGCTTTGAGGTAGGAGTGTGCTGGTCCTGCTAGTGGATGGCTGTTAGGAAGGACAATGCCAAGCATTGACAGACACAGCATAGCTTGTGAAGTTACCTTGTTATGAGATGCTTTCATGTTGCACACTTAGCTATTCTGTTTCCATTTTTTATTCTTTTTTCTGGTTTCAGGAAAAGGATATAATTTTACTCTTGCATTAGTGCAAATCCATAGTTATTCCATTAATGAAAGGAAAAAAAAATCAACAACTGGTATGAGAAACCGTGAGAAAAAGAATTACCACTGGTGTTTTTCAAAAAGGACCTTGTTTGCCCAGTAATTCAATATTGCTCTATCATCTCAATAATGAGAGTTCAGCTCATAATGGCAGCACATTACAAGAAAGGCTGTACAATTTAAACATGTTGTAAATCCAACTAATAAGTAGAAATTGATTTTTAAGGGGAAAAAATGTGCACAAAACCAGTCTTTTACCATATGTTTCAACTCTACCAGAAACCTTATTTGAATGGTATTTGAATGTGCTTTACCTATTGTGTTGCAAACTTTTTCAGACTCTGTCAAGTTGTGCTAAGGCTTTTAAAATACAGATGGTGGTAAAATCCCCAGTAGAAAACAGACTTCTATTTCAAACTTCAATTCTGTTTTTTTCTCTTTTAGTTCATAGCAGATTTTGACAGATCTGAAGAAATATTCACAGCTTGATGCAGCTGGATTCTTCTTGGCATGAGCAGAAACATCTGGCCCCAAAACCATGCATTTTACCAAAGGGCTGAAGTACATGCACACTCATCTGTTTTGCTAATATGTTTTCCTGTGAATTCAGATGTTAATTGTTTTGTTTTGCTGAGACAACATGAATAAGATTGTTTCCTTTAGCTTTCTGTTAATGGTTTCCTTAAACAGTAATACTTATTATTACTTTTTAACTAGGAAACTGTCAGGCATGTTGTGAATGGTAACCAGGTAGGGTGTTTTGAGGAAGGATGTTTGTAGTCCATTGCTAGGTGGAATTTGCATATCAACCGAGACAACTGTTAGCACAAAAGCTCCATGTGAGACCAGTTTCACATCTCCAGGAGATGTGTTCAATTTTTGCATCATAATTTTAGAGGCATTTGTCAGTCCCACTTGCTACTTCCAGTGTCCTCTTGCTGCTGCTCATCCATAGGCAGCAACAAGGGAACATTAAAGATCTGAGTAATTAGTTGGTTATCAAGCTCTACCCATAGTTCTGCCCTGGAGGATTTTGTTATTTTGGGCTTTGTTCCTTCTCCCATACTTGCTCTTGCAGAAAGAGCTGTAGTTCAGAGGGAAGTTCTGTTACTGACTTTGGTCTTTGGGTTGAGCTTTCAGTTTTGTTCCCCTGTTATAGCAGTTCTGGGTCCACTGCTGCTCATAAAAATCCCGTGGTGTGACAGATCTCAGTCATTTCCCAAATCTGCATCCAAGGCACTTTGAAGTCCCTTTAGGCAGCACTCAGACACAGATCTTTCTGCCCAAAGTAAAATTGTTCTGTTCCAAGGATCAAGAGCAGTCCTGAATCCCAGCATTTATCTTCCCAGCACCCTTCCAAGCCTTACCCCGTGTCCATTTCTTGATGTTCCCAAAGTCATCCGATCCCTTCATTCCTTCTGAGAAGGGATGATAATGCTACCCACTGCACATCCTTGTTGTTTAAACTTGGGTATTTGCAGAGTATTTGGAAAGATTCTTAGGAAATATTTGTAGGAGCATTAATAAATGTGTCTTGCTATTACCCAGCTCATCCCCAGGCCCAGCCTGGCTCCTTTCTGAAAGGCATAGGGAGCAGTTCAGACCAGCTGGATAACCTTCAGTAGATGGTGTGAGTATCTGCCTCATGGTTACTACTGCAGTTTGCCCTTCCATCCATATCAGTATGCAATTTGTGTTTGGAGGATTGTGGCCTTCCAGCTACAGGGAGAGGATTAATCTTCAGCAGTGCCTGCTAGTGTGTGTCTGTCAGTTTTCTTCTTTTTTGTTTGTAACCATCACAAGAAGAAAAATCTGAGCCACACAGTTTGGAGTTGGATTTTGGAGATGTACAAGTCATGAAGAGCACTCAGATAGAACAAAAACACTAGAGTTAGTTTTTCTGTCATGACAGAATGCACAGGATGAAATCCAGATCCTGTTTTTTGCTCAAAGCTACAATGCTTCAGCCAGTTCTTTTGTGTCTGAGAATTTTTTTAAACTGTGATTGTAGGGAATATACAGTTAGTGCCAAGCCAGTCTTGTGCTGCACATTACAAGAGTACAGTATAGGCCAACAGGAAACACTTTTCCTCCATCATAAATTAATGCAGTCTATGATCCATAGGAAGAAGATAGTGCAGGCTATCATTACTGAGCTTTCTGTACTTGCTTACATCTCTAGGTAATGCAGTGTGTCCCTTGATGACAGCAAGTGTCAACCAGCTATTTCACAGAGCTCTGGGCTTGGGACAACAGCAGTGCTGCCTTCTAAAGAGCTGCTTCCTGTTCCTCAGCTGCAAATGTTAATCTGAAAGGGGAATGATTCTGGTTCTTGCTGGGACTTAACTGAAGCAGCTGTGGTTAGATCTCCATTGCCTGTGGGGATGAGGGACAATTGGATGGGGGAAGATGACCTCTTCCAGAGAAAGGACAGGTCTCAGGAAGTCCAGATGGAATATGAGCAAGTTTGGTAGAGTTTGAATTATCAATAAAAGCAAATCATAGGTTTAACTAAAACAAGGTAGACATTGGGATAAAAACATTCATGGTGGTGTGCATAGGCGTTGTCTCTGCTTTGCTAAATTCACTTTATACCATAGCTCATGCCAACCATCCATCAGTTCCCCTTGCACTGAAGTGCTCATTCTCTTGCCTTCAATGCCAGCTTTTCCCCAGCCTTGCTCCCAGGTTTTATAGGATCTTCAGATATAACAGGGATGTGCCTGGGGGCTGCTTTGTGGACCAGCTGAAAACGTGCGATATTAGGCCTGATCCTGTGCATCTGAGTGACAGACTGCTATCTCTTGTGATTTAAATTATACCACTGTAGCTTCACCTTATGCCAGTCCTGAGCAAAAAAAAAACCTGGTTGAGTTTGTGTTTGGTGTCCATTTCTGCTTCATGTGAGTTCCCTGTTCAGATGAGCTGAGGACAGGGTGTGCCGTACTGCTGAAGGCAGGGCCTGAGCTCGCAGCTGTGACTCTGTCTGCTCAGTGCTGTGATCCTTGACAGCAGTTTCTGCAAAATTCATCATTCCCTGGGCAGCCTTTGTATTTATTTATTTCTTTTCTTGATATTTGGTTGTTTTGTTGTTTTGGTTTTTTTTTTTTCCCCACTGTAGTTTATTAATTACATGTGTGGCTTTATCTGGAAAAGATCGCGTGCAATTTATGCATGCCTGCAGTAGCATATGTTTTATATATTGGGTTTTTAGGGATGGTACTGATTCCTGAATTAATTTGAACAGCAAATTGTTGTTGTATCTGCACACAGTATGTCTTTTTCTTTTTTTAACATGTATTATATGGCAGACATCTGGTGGTGGTTTAATTGTGTTATTGTGGTGCCGCAGAGTCCTAGTAATGAATTTGAAACCCTACTGTACTAAGCATGGGTTTTTCACATGGGATGTTTGGAGGGTTTGAGTGAATTGTTGAGTGAGAATGTGAATGCTTTTGTCCTTCCCTTGAACTACAGGCAAGAACCCACAGGGTTTGCAGGCTCCCATTACAAAATCCTCCTTCAGCATCAGGATGGTGACCTTTGTTCCCAGCTCTGTAGGGAGACATGTGCAGTGGATACCTAAGAGAGTTGCTGGTAATTTTAACTTTTTCTAACAGCAGTTTGATCTCTGCAGTCCACATGAGGACTTGAAGCTATCTGGGACAACTATCCAAACAGTAGACTGTAGCTGCCATGGGTTGTCAGTTCAGAAGAGCTTTGCCTTACACTCTTGCTGCCAAAATCATTCCTGTCAATGCTGCATTGGAGAGAAAGTGGCCACTTTTCCCTTGCTCAGGGACTGGATTGGTTGCAGCATTAGTTGGAAGATTATATGGAGGTGCTTGCCCACTGACACCCTCCCAGCTTTTCCACAGTAGCTGCAGGCAGTTGCCTTCATTCCTCCTCTCCGTGATAGAACAAGAGGGATGGCTTCAAGCTGTAACAGGGTAAGTTTAGACATTAGGAAAAAAATTTTCAGAGAGTAGTCAGACACTGGAATAGGTTGTCCAGGGGTGTGATTGAGTCACCTATCCTGGTTGTGTTTAAGGCTTGTTTAGATGTGGTGTTGGGGATTATGGTTTAAGGGAGAACTTTGTAGAGTAGGGATGATGGCTGGACTCAATGATCCCAATGTTTTTTTCTAATGAGATGTATTTTTGAAGGAATACAAATTGCTGCCTGAAACGGCCTTCCCCTTTTATATTTATTTCTAAACAGGTATTGCTGGCATCTATGAATTTTATCTGCAGTGGCTTTTTTAGTATTTTTCTCAGATATTGATGGACGTACCTGCAAGCTGTGTTTAAATACTTTTACCTTCTGTAGCAAACATTAATTGATTGTTTATTGACATTACTTTTTGAGAACATAGCAGATATGTTCAATGCTTAAAATATGCTTTATTCATGTCTATTTAGCACTATTTTTTATCAGAGTGTCTTGCAGTATGAGTGCATCAAGAATCCTAAATGTGTCACATTTGCCCAGTTCCCTTTTCAACCAAACTTGTCGAAGCAATGAAACAGGTTGTTCAAGAAGGTTAATTTCCCAGAAAAGTTTGTTTACTGAAATAATTTAATTCAGTCTGCTGAATCCAGTACTGAATTCTTCTTGTCGAGCCTGGTTTCATGGTGATGTGCCTATAACTACCCAGTCAACCCTGTTTGCAAGATTTCTCTAGTACTTGTCTTTTTTCTGTTTTCTCAGTGGCTGTTGCAAGATCCATTAAAACACCTCATGAGCTCCTATTTTAGGGCTTGTGCAACAGGTCTGGACTTTGTTCTTAGCAAATGTTCTCTAATATCTCCCTTCTGTTATCAGAAGACGGAGGAATGAGTTTCTTTTCTATCCAAGGACAAAGCAGAACAGCATTGAATGTTTTGCCTGTCTGACATCATTAGTTACGTGTTTACCTTCCTTTTGGGCATCTTCTCTCACCAAAATAACTTTTGAAGGTTATCATCACCTTTGTCTTCAATGAAACCCCCTGCTTTTGATGGGTAATCTTACTAGAAGAGAAATACTGTAGTATACAGAGAGATTTTTCTCGGTTGAATTTTGTAATATATTTTGAAACATCTCCTGCAGTTTTGAACAATTTAATGCATATATTAAATCTACTTTTGTTTTGGACATCACAGTTGTTGATATTAGCCTTTAATAGATGGTATCTGTATGCATAAATGGCAGCAATGTTAAAGCTGTCAATTCTGATTACCTCCTACATTGTGTAAACTCAGCCTAATTTAGTCTGTTGACTTCAGCTGAACACATCCTGCTAAATGGATGCTTAGTCACTGATACCTCTGTCATGCTTCCCTTACACTGACTCTTTCAATCTGGTCAGCTACACTGGCTTTGGTATCTTGCATCTGTTGCATCTGTTGGAGGAGTCCTGAGCTGATCTTTAGCGTATCCATTTCTTTCCCATCACCAAAAAAATGTGCAGGATCAACTTCTCATTTGATGCATATTGGATGGCTTTTTATAACCAAGAATCACAGGTCTGAATCACCTTAATGTGAAACTCAAAGCTACAAATCTTATTTAGTAACTTGCTCAGAGGCTTTCAGCTCTCTCATGGAGTATTTATTGGATGCTACTTGTGTAGACCTGTTGCTAAATTAAAGTGTAGTTAGGGCATCTGGGTCTGGCTGAGTATTACAGCTGGTGCAGTGATTTTTTTAGGTGCTGCCTTTTCATTGATGGTCTGCCTCTTGTCTAGCTCTGGTTTCATTCTCATCTCCCAGCTTTACAGGCTGCTTCTCTTCAGTCACCAGCTAATGTGTGTTTTCTTTTGTGCTTACAGATGCTGTCATTTATTTATAAACACAATCTAAGGAGTACCAATAAGTTTGTTATCTCAGGTTTTTCTTTACTTGAGGGAGTGCAGAGAGTTCTGACTTTTTTTCTCAGGAAGTTGCTTGTGGTTTGCCTTCACAACATGACCTGGTAAATCCCCAGTGGTGGTAGGTGCTGTTTTGTTGGGTGTTGTGCTAGTTCCACACAGTAGCCCACGAACCTCAAAATTGCACGTTACCCCTTTATCTCCTTGCCTGCCTTCCCAGACAGCCCCTGGGGCTCATAGATTCCATCTGTCTACCCTGTTTTGGAAGGCTGGTTTTAGCTAAATTGGTTAGGAATGCTATTTACCCTTCACCAGCCCAAGTCTCACTCCTGCAGCCACGCTAGCTCTGTGTAACCCAGGCAGGTCTACACTGCCACAGTTTATCACTGACGTATGTCAGACCCAGATTTTCCCAGCTGTCTGCTGCCATCTGCCAACTACGGGTGGGGGGCATGCAGAGTGCAGTTTTCCACACAGGCCTGATGGCAGCTGTAAAATGGAGCAGTTTTGCCTGCTTAAGCATCAGCCCTTTTCTGAAATAAGCATTTGCTCTCCCATCACACTGAGCCTCCTGGTCCTGAGAGCGCAGGCGGGCGTGGGGACACGGTGCCGGTTCTGCTCTGCAGCCCAGGCCACCTGCCAGCCCAGAAGCTGTGAAAAATCTTTGCAGCAGTTTCAGTGCATTGGCTGAGCCGCAGAAGAGCTTAACCCTGCTGCTTCTTACAGCTTTTTGGTGCTGGGTGTTAGTGAAAAAAAACCTTCTGCAGTCCCCAGGTGCACTGGTCCGCTTTTTGGCCACACCTCTCAAAACTGGTGAGATCAAATGTACTTTCTCTCTGCTTAGGTGTGGCACCAGACCTGGAGAAGTGTCTCTTCCAAAAGCTGAAGCTGAACTTGTTGCAGGATGTTACCCTGGCTATCTAAGAGCACCACGTAGCAATTGCTCTCAATCTACAAAGGCAATTGACAGCACCACATGAGCTTGGTTTTCAGTTGTTTTGCTGGAAGGTGACTCTCATGTCTAGTTGCAAGCATTAAGATTCAGAGTTAAGTTATTAATGAGTAGTTACTGTTCAAACAGCTAACAATAGCTTATGAGTATCTTGATTTTTCACTAATAATACTTATTATTACAGTAAGTTGTTTTGCTTGTCTTTCAGTAGCAGCTGACTCTGACTGTCACTAGGCACAGAATTCCTTTACTAACATTAATTTGACTTCCCTGCATCCCAGAGAGGTAAAACTTAACTGCTGTGCTACAGACTGCTCAGCTGCACTATAGGTTATTTAAGTAACTTAACCAGAGGGGCAAACAGATAAGCCAGGATTAGAAGTCTGCAAACCAGCTGAATGTATAGGCCTTCTAAACATCACAGAACTTTTAAAGAATGCTAAAAAGAGGACAGATTTCCCTCAGTATAACACTGCTGCTGCTTTCTTCTTCATCACAGTAAGTAAAACCAGACATGTCATATTTAAAATGAGTTATAGCTGAGATAGCTGATCACAACAGCCAGAGCAGCACCACCCAATTAGAAGAACTACTCTAATCTAACCTAACCTGATGCTACTGTCATTTTTTAAAATGAGTCCTACTTCAATCATAAAATCCTCGGACCATAACATTGCGTTCTATGCCATATGTCCTTATTTAGAGGGAAAAAAAATGATTGCACCCTTAATTCAAAGGGAACGTTTCCCTCTGAGCCAGAACTCTATAAAATGTATCAAAAAAAAAATGTGGAAAAGGGCAAGCAAAGAAAATCAAATTGCAGCGTGTGAAACGATTTAAGGAGGGAACTGGGGAATACATAATCTCCAAACTGCCAAGTTAGAGCAAGTATAAAATATACAAACAAGCCTGATATTTTTCCCAGTTGATCTCATTATGAGGTGTGCTTGGGATAGATAAATTTTGTTAGAATGCATTAAGGCTGGATTTTCAAGGAAACAAGTCAGAAGTAATGTGTTTAGCTGATTCCACCTTGTTTTGATACATGGGTCTTTTCAGGTTTAAAGAAGTACATTTTTAATGCCAAATGGTTTGTTTTGTTTCAAGCATCAAAACCAGAGGCAACTGGGTGAATTGCCTTTCTACCTTTTCTGGAAAGCAGACGTTTACATTTCAGTGTGTTTAATCATTGGAGTAGAGCTCTGTGCAGTATGTTTCACTACCACTTATTGTTGCCTGCTTAAATACACTGAACTAGCCTTGAGTGCAATCCCTTAACACACTGTTTCATCCACAAATAGTACTTTTTCCAAGTCTTCAATATATTTTAATTAAATTGTCCATTTGTTTTTATTAAGGCAGTTTACTGTCTCCTGCTGCAGGAAGCTGCTACTGCTGATAGTCTACCAAGAGAAACATGAGCTTATCTGGGAGTTGATAATAAAATACAAGCATATGTTAGCAAAAAAGTCTTCCCAAAATATCATTTAGCATCATTGTCATGTTTGTTGGGAAGGCGACAGGCCATACAATTAGTTCTGATAAGTTTTTGGAACCGTTGCTCATAACGATTCTTGTAGTCATGGGCAATCATAATCTTTATTAGTGTGAAATATTATCTGCAGAAAATTTTTCTTCCTTAGATTGACTCTACAGAAACAAAGGGTCCTTTGGCAGAGCTAACGATAAAGTCATTACACACTGATGAGATGTAAAGTGGAATTCAGCAGCATTAGTTTAGATAGATGAGCATGATGAGGTGGATCCATCCATATCTCTTATGATCTGAAAACTTGGACCTAAACTCTGGGACTTGGATGCCTTTCAGCTGTACCTGTTTATCTCCAAGTAGCTTCTGCCAAAATAGATTTGCCATGAAGTCAGTAAAATCCTAAGCCTGAAGGTTGCGTTTGGTCTGTCCTTTCTTGCAAGACAAAAGAAAGTTTGATCTTCCAGATTTCTAAAAAAGAATTAAATTTTTTTCACACAAATTTTAATGTGTTCCTGAAAGGAGGCAACTTGGCTCAGTGATGCAAGAAGGTCTTTGCCCCATCTCATCTGGAAGGGCCTCTGGGTTTTTGTGGGACCATTCAATGCTCACAGGTGTAGGTACAAAATAGGTGAGTGCCATTTCTGCTGATGCCTGTCCACTGGTGAAGGCTGAGAGGATTAGTGGTTTAGCAGAGCCATCTGAGCCACCAGAACAAGCATCTCCAAGATGAATATGTTAATTATATCTCTCCCCAAGGGTGCTGCTTTTTTACTTGCCTGTAGAGCAGCACAGAGGGAGGAGGTTGTTGGGAATTTCTTTTCCCATCGTGTATGTCTGCGAGACCCATTTTGTAAGAAGCAGACACAAGCCCAAGCAACTGTGAGAGGTTTAAAATCACGCTGCTGTGGCTTTAAGAGCGAGGGAAAAAAACTGTTAAGGAAGGAAAATAAAAATCCCACAGCCTGTTGTAGCAGCTGTAGCTTCAGATCGTGTGGAAAATGAAGGCAGATGATTCAATTTGGCCTGTGCCCCGAGTACATTTCCAAATGCTTCTGTGTGTGCGCAAGATAATGAACAAATATATTGAGATGGCACAAGATCAGTCCGAGTTTGCCGCTGCACAAGCTCTGGAGCTCCCAGTAGGAGCACACTAGCTGTGCTGGGTTAATGGGGGTGAGGGTCAGGAAGCCCAGCACCTTTCAGAACAACTTAAGAAAAGAATTTGTCTCCTTTTGCCCCCAGGCTCCCCATGGCACTCAAACGAAGCTTGTGATAAATCAAAGTGTATTTATTAATAATGAGCAGGGCAGCGTGCTTGCGATTTGAAAATAGGTGAGCCAAATAAAAATGTGCTTTCCTCCGACATCGGAAAAGCCTAAGTAAATGGAGAGCAGGCTGATTTATTATGATTAAAAAGCAGGGGCTGAATGCCCTGTAGTGGTAATGAGAAAGCTCTTTTGGGGGAAGCAAGACCTCTTCTGCCCATTCAAGTATTCCTCTGCTCCCACCCCACAAGAAGAAACAGGGAGGGGTAAGTTGGGTGGGAGAGATTAAAAGGCAGCAGCAGTCCAAGATGGCAGAACTGGACTTTATTGAGAGCTGGAGTTATTACTGGAATGAGTTATGATATTTAATCATGCTACATGATGTCCAACAGCGTTAAGTTCATAATTCTTGGCTCCAAACGTGGCTTGGGATTGTCCGTGAGCACCTGCAGCATGCAAATTGATCATGGCTTTACAAACCTCACTACCTTGCCCCTGTTCATTCCCTGCCAAGCCAGCAGCCTGCAGAGCTGGAACCTGCATCTTTAATATTCTCAAACCGAAATCTGTAGTTTCTGGTGAAAACTGAACTGTAGTTATTGCAGATAGCTGGCATTGCCTACCACCAGCTTTCCTCTGTGGTATGTAGTGTTGTCAGGTGTGTAATTTTATCTTGCAGGAGACTGCAGTGGTCTGGTTTTGAGCAGCCTTGGGTTTAATGAACGCTTTTGGAGAATTCTTTTAACTTCGGTGATGAAATAGGCGCTGCTTGAGTAAAACTTCAGCACCTATTTAGTGTTCCAGTGAATACATACTGACATGAATGTCTGGCTGAGTTAGCAGTTGGATGAGGACAGGATTTGGCCTTTGGAAGAGATAAATTACCAAATAACTTCAGTTGTCCCCTTGTGCCTTGTAATTTTGTTCCAGCTTACCTGCCCGGAGGTGACGCAGCAGTCAGCCCATGTTTGAGATTCTCTCACGCTCCCTCACACCTCAGGAGACGGAGCTGAGCAGCACCTCTCCTGGGGCTCTCTCTGTCGCTGACCTTTGGGTGTTTGTGTTGTTTTGAGACTTTTTGCTTCTCAGACGACTCCTAAAATATTTTGAGCAGACCTGGGGGCAGTGTGACCAAACATACTTGGGTTTGACCCCCCTATGCTCCTACCTGCTGCTTGCTGTTCAGGCCTGTGCTGAAAGCACCATCCATGAGGGAAGGGCCGGTGCTTCCCGCCAAGCTGAAGGCAGCAGTGGGCTGTGTGGGTTCTTTAAAACAGGAAAAGTCAACAAGCTGGAGAGGAGGTTTCTTCCTAAACACTGCTGGTCAGTGATTTTAGTGCTTCTCTGTAACAGCAGTAGGGCAGCTTTTAGCCAAGTGGAAAGGCAGCCTGTCTCAGACACCTCTCCTCAAGCCTACGTTTAGACCCCTTTACCTGAGGTATTTAATAATGATGGGTGGTGTGGCTCTATTGTCTGTGTAACCCTCTGGCACTGTGTTGTACAAGAAGATGTCGTGTGTTTTGTGTATGAATTTGAGGAGTTGTTCGTTTGGGTCTGTGACTTCCAGGGCATCCATGACATCCCTGGGCTGGGAGCCCCCAGGTTGCCCTCACCTCTGGCCCATGCAGCCTTTGCAGGCTCTGAGAAACTCAAAACCATTCAAAAGGGAGAGGAATAGTTGTTTTTAGAGTAAAGCTCAATCAGGGAAACATGGTCAGGAGGATTTTCTGCAAGTCAAGCAAAAACACCCAGAGAAAATCACTAGAAATCAAGCAGCCAAGCCGGAAGGAACTTTGGGAAAGAAGCTTTTGACCAGTTTGCTAATACTTGGGTCTGCAGAGAGTGTCCGTGAAACCAATGCATCCATTTAGCAGAACAACTTGTCCTCCTGGTTGGGTCCTGCATGTGGCTCATTAGGGTAATTACTGATGAATTAAGGCAGCTTGGCTCAGCACTCTGGCTGCGGGTGTGCAGGCTCCCCTGCTGGCAGGCAGCAGGTGTAAATGAACAAGATCTGTCAAAAAGGCTGATGACCCTCTTAATTCACAGCAGCAAACTGGGGACAGAGGTAGTGCAGCAAGTTTAATAATTGATATTTACTTGGAAAGGTTAATGGCAGCAGTGATGCTTCTAATTTGCTTGCCCGTGCAAGACCTTGTCAGGTCAAATTGTCTCAATTTGTTACCGTGGGTGTAGGTGTAGTTTTCCTTTAATGAAATTTGGAGAAAAGAAACAGGTGGTGTTGGGAGCAGACTGTAACTCAAGAAAAACAGCAAAAGGTTGGAGTCTGGTAACAGGTTGGGTGAGTCTGTGCTAACTTTGGACAGCTGGCAGTTTTAGTCCTTTTGAATAATTCTGGTGAACATTTGTGCTCGGGAAGGTGAAAGATTTAGAATGGTGTAATTTACTTTTCCTTTAATTTGCAACCATCTAGGAGTTGTTTAGAGAAAAACGTAATAATTCTTACAGGCTTTGGAGTGTTCCTAAGTGGAAGTGCTAGGGTTATGGATCAGAAATCAGAGAGCTGCAGAATTCAGTGGTAATTTCTGTACTGTATTTAGAGAAATTGTAATTCTGTTCTCTAATAGTTAAGTGGTTCCTATTTCATGGGGGAAAAAAAGCACCTGCTGTGTCTAGAAGCTTTGAAATTGGCAGGTTGGATACTTGACATCCAAGAGTTTCAGAAAATCTGGCTGATGACTGGGAACCGGTAAAGTTGGGTTTTGAGTAAAAGTAGGAGGATCCAGATGACAGAAGAAAGCTGGTGTGCCAGCATTTTCAAAAGGCTGTAATTAATGAGGTGTTACCATTTGTCCTATTGGCTTGGCATCAATCCTAGGCAAGATAATGGGATAGCAATAGTGGTAATTGGTTAATAAAGACTTAAAAAAGAATAAGTGAATGACAATCATTTTATGCACTTAAAAAAAAATCTTATCAAATTTACTTAATTACATGCAGGATAAAAAATCTGATGGTTAATGGTCACAGCATTGATGTACTATAGTTAGATTACTGTGCTTGATGCTGTTGGGCTTTTTACTAAGAAAATCAACTATGGATCCAACATAAATTTCAAGTGGACTATTTCCTATCTTTATATCTGTTGCTGATAGTTGCATATGCAGACTCGGTGTTGGGAGTGCTTCTAGAAGATCACAGCAGGGATTACCTCTCATTGCTGTGTTGTTTGAGCATTTTAATGGGGAAGCAAAGATGAAAATCAGTTTTGATAAAAGTTTTCAGGTGAACAAAGTATTAAAAAAGTGGTTTGCAATGGATGAGACAGGACACCGATGCTGAGAGCAGTGGTTGTGCGATGAGGTGGCTGTGAGCAAAATTTATATTTCTGACACTCCAGTGTGGCTGAGTCTAAAAGTCTTATCCTGAGGAAGAAAGTATATTGCTGAGGTGTAAGGTGGCAGAAAGACATCTGGAGTGAGGACTTTAATCAGAAATGCACTGTTGCTTGAACATGTGCATGATACTTCCCCTGACCTGTACTGTGTATTTGCAGACTGAATAAGTACTGGAGCTTGTTCTCCATATAGTATCCTGAATATTGTATCAAAATATTAATAAACTGCTAGGCACTTTACTGGCAGCAGTATCAAATGTCCATGGGAGTGTAGTGATCAGTGTGCTCCCAGGGCTCAGGTTGCAGTGCCCGTGTTGTGGCACTGTGCCCACTGAGCACGGTTCCTTGTGCCACGGTGGAAGGACTCCTTGAACATGCTGGAGTTATATGAAAGCACCATGAACAAACCCTGCTAGCTACTGAGACTGCAATGAAGCAGGACAGACAGAAACAAGGGGATTTTATTGCCATTAAAAGTACCAATTTGTACAAGCCGACATTTTAAATAGTGTATTTTAAATGGAACCAAACTGATATGAATGGAACCTATTAATAAATTAAACACTTCTTTCCACCCAATATTAAACACTTCTTTCCACAAGGGAATTAACAGAATAATTTGTTAGTAAATGAGCCCAGGAATGGATATGAATGACATATCTATCCTATCTTTCTCTGCCCCCTGTAACATTCTTTTGAGATCTAGGTGGAAAGTTGCTGTGATTTCAAACACTGATGCCTCTCAGTTATGTACAAACACAAGCACAACTTCAAGTGAAGGATGATTTAGTGGTTAGAGAACTAGCTTTGGCATCAAGAGTTAATTATGCTCTACTTCAAATCTTGTGCATTACCTCAAGCAAGCCAAGTTTTAGGCCAGTATCCCTCATGGTACCAAGGCACCCAACTGTCACGCTGGTACCATCCTCTAAGTGCAGTCACTGGAGGTGGCCCTGAGGTACATTTCTGGACTAGGAACCAGAGACCTGGCCTTTGATCAGCAAGTGGCAGGATTGAAACACCAGCATCACTGTCGAGGTTTCTGGAAGCAGAGAGTGTGAAGGGAGTTTGTGCACTTCCCTCTCGTGTCAGGCCCTAAGACTTTGGTACAGCCTTACAGCTTCCATGGAGTGCTAAAAGCACCCCTGCCCTTGCATGTTAGCAAAAAGGAATATGAACACAAGTGGCCAAGCACAACTTCAGAGAAGCCCCAATGCCTTCAAAAGCATCCTCTCCACGGTGCCGTGGGCGTAGGAGTGAAACACTGAGTAAACTGCTGTTGGCAACCTTGGGAAGAGGTGGCAGAGCAGTACTTGAAAATCTCCTTTTTCCCCCCCTCCTTCTTCTCCCTCTAGATGAAGGTCCCTACAAGCAGAAGTGGCAGAAATAGCGAGGAAGACAGCATCAGGGAGGCCACAAGCTCTCAGCGGAGCAGCTCAAGGGACCGTCTCAGTGATGTAAGTACCATTCAGGAGAAAGCATCGCTTCATTGCAGCAATTCCCACTGCTGACATGGCTTTTCATAAATCTTGCTGAACAAATGTTGGCATCCAGAGGTCACTGTGTAATAACTTTTTTTTTTATGTCATGATTGAGTGTTATGGCATAAGTGGTTGAGCTGCCTTGCAAACACTATAATCATGGTGCAAATAATATGATAAGCAAAAGATCAGAGATGGGAAAACAAAACGGAATTGTTATTCCCCGGGGGAAAATGGCTTGATGTTTTGTTTTGTTTTTCTCAAAGAAGTTGTGTTAAAAAGCTTTTTACAGGATCTTTGGATTTAGCTACTGCACTTAATCACATAGTTCGGGTGCAAAGTCAGTTCATCTAATTTTATGCTTCCTGCCTCCAAGATAAGAGAGGTTTTGGGGGGAAAGCTGTCTTTCTCTCAGGAAATTCGATGGTACGTTGAGTGAAATGTTATGGTAAAACAAAAGCAAACGGTGCCTTAGTGTGTAAACACACAAATGGGCTTTTGAGTCACCAAGAAATCAATGGCACTGCTGGGATAATTTTATATGAAGGCTTTTTGTGTTAGCAATTAGCATTTCGCCTTCATTAAAACATGATTTTTTACTAATTAGGACCTTTCCCGTTAGGAGAGATTTAAATGAAGAACAATAATCAAACGCTGGCACGAGCATGTCTGAAATATTAAATTTGCCATTTCAATGGCAAGCCACAGAAATCCCAGAGCGAGTGGTTTTCATGTTGAGTTCTATTAATGTAAAATATGCTTCATAACTAAAACCTGTCACAGAAAACGGCTCACACCAGCTAAATTCAATTGGACAGTTAATTTAGCTTTAAAATTGAAAACACTACCTCTGCTTCAGGATGCAAAAGGAAGAGGGGGGGGGGGAAAGCCTTTGATAAGTGTAATATATTTGCTATTACGGCTTTCAGAGCCCATTCTACAGGAGGAGAAGGGAGAGAAAGGGAAAAAAATGGCTCCCACAAATGTGTTTAAAAGCTGAAAGTATTTATTAAAAATGTCAGCAGAAAAGTGCTTTTGGCAGATTAAAGCGGGATTCAGCTTGACAGCTCTGACAGGGAAATGTGATGGGGGAAAATTCTCTCTACATGTTTGGAGTGTGAATGGGGCGCTGTAAACAGCCGACACAGTGGGAGGAAGAGAAAAATAACATGTCCTGTGATCTGCTTCCAGGATTTCGAACCCACACACTGCAGTGGGGAAAGTCGGTGAGGAGGGGGGGGCCCTTTGGACAAATCCTCTTGGCTGCAGGGAGTCTTTGACAGTGTTATTAGTCAATAATGATCATAATTCTATATATACCTAAATGTATGCGATTCTCTCCTTCTCCTTGGCTGCTCTTGGCAGGTATGTAAGCAGGGGTGCCTGGTGGTGTTGCTGTGCCATCCTGTGGGGCCACAGGAGAGGAAGAACATATTCAGACTCTGCAATTAGCTTAGGTCAAAGCGTTAAGTGGTCTTGAAGACTTCTCATATTAAGCCAATGCACTTCCAGTTTTTTCTCCTCCTTTTCCTTTGCCTCCAAAGCTGCAGGCTGAGCCTGCAGGAATTGAATCTGAGTGCCTAATTCCTGCAAAATCTTCAAAGCTAGTTCAGCAGCCAGGGAAATTCAGTGGGAAATAGGCATTCTGTTCTTTTTAGTCAACAGGGATATCTGGGCAGTGCCTGAAGGCCGGGGCACATTTTGGAGCTTTGCTGAAGCTACTCTCATGACCTGGCAACCCGTTGCAAATGAGAATTTTTCAAATTAGTAATTAAACAGTTTGAACAGTGAGGTTCATGAATCACAGAATGTTCTTCGTTCATTATTTGATGAGTGCAATTTAGCTTTAATTACGTATAACGCTTCCTCACGTACTAGTAAATGTTCTGCAGTCTATTTAGTGACTGTCAGAAAGTCTTAGGAAGTCCCACGGGTGCAGTCAGTTGGTTTTCTCCATTTGTGTGCAAAAGAATAAGGCAGCAGACTTTTCCTTTTGTAGAGAGGGAGCAGGGAAGGGGAGAGAAGAAGACTGCATTCTACTGAGTGTCGATTCCTACAGGATTTTCTGCCATCCCTGGTCTCTGCATGGTTCTGAAGCTGTACTTCCCAGCATGCTGTTTAAATAGGTGTGCAGCTGAACTGATGCAACTGCTTACTTGTGGTACTGAGGATTAAAAAGCTGCAAGGCTGTAAGGGGGTAAAGGGAAGACAGGGACAGTTTTATCCTGTGGTTAGTGGTCAAAACTCAGGGCTCTAACACATGGCTGTGCTGGGATGGCCACCTCTCCTTGCAGACAGATGCTCTGTAGCAGGAGGCACCTGGGCTGTTGCTCACTCTCCCCCACATAGCTGTTTCTTGGTGCATTTGGCCTTCAGGACTGTGTTTCTTGCTGTCTTTCCCTCTCATCTCTTTCCCCATTAACTTGGGTGAACAATGGAGTAAATGAGGCAGGAGGTGGCAGGTTTGGCTGCTGTGTGGCAGCACACAGCAGGTGTGGTGGGAAATGTGTATGCGAGTGCTGGCTGTAGCATTCAGTGTTGCCACCTTAGGGCCAGAGTCCTTCCTCTGGTGTCATTGTCAGTCTGTTTTAGAAGGCACTATTCTGAACAGCTTAGCAGGATCCTCTGTGTGATTTGTTTGTTGAGGTGAGTTGTTCAGTGGGATGCCAGAAAGTTGTTCTTTATTTACATTAATGCATGTCATTAGTCTCTAATGGACCATGAAGTCAAGAGGTGGCCTGGTCTGTTGTGAAATAATTGCACTCAAAAGAAAACTGGAGCACATAATTGATTGTGTCTTACACAGAGAGAGAGCCATCAGTCCATCCACAACAACAACCAGAGCATTTTGCTGCTTCTTTGCCACAGTGAAGTTTCTGTGGGGAGAAAGTGCTACAACTTCATAGTAAGACAGCAATTGTCTGTCTTGTATTGTACATCTTTCCAGACATTACACCAAGTGCCATTTATTATGGGTCATTGGGGAAAAAGTGCTTATTATGATTTGGTGAAATCATCTCTGGCTGCAGCAGCTTGATTTGTTGAGGCTGGCCTCTTCTTTGGGATGATGAAACTTTGGAGCAGAAAAACTGATAAGTTTTACCCCAGCTTTGCACAGCAGATGTTGTGGTGTGGGGGAGAGGGGATGGGAATTTTTCACTTGTTTATGTTCCCAGCATTGATGTAAATTTCTCTTAAAATCTAATACACAGCTGACAAGCCTATTACACGTACTCTCAGGTCTTCTGCAACCTACATGGAGTCAACAGGCTTTTTCCAAAATGGGATTTTCCTCTGCTGTCTTTCATAGTGAGGGAATTGGAGGTTGCTGGAGAATTAAGAGCCAGATAAACCATCTTGCTATTTTGTTGTGTTGACTCAAGTAAAAGTGGAAGGCTTGGACATTTTGTTTTGGTTTTTCCCCATGTTCCATAATTGTCCTAATCTTTTCTGATGTCCTGAACAGTCAAAAAAATCCACACAGAGCCTTGTATAATGGCTTTTAAAAAAGGTTTTTATCTTTTTCTTGACCCATCAGCTTAAGAACTCCTGCTTTTTAATGGATTTTCTCCCTCACTAAATTGAATGGATCGTCCCTCATTATCATTTAAATAGAAGCCTCACTCCCTGTGAACATGGAAAATTTGAATGTGGTAGTAGAGCTGTGATAATTTGAAATATTCGGAAGGTGGGGGCAAGGAGGGGGAGCAGGCAGCAGAGTGCAGAATTGCTGAATGTAATTGTCATGGATTCTCAATTTTGTTGCCACAAGATAGGAAAATAGACTAATAATTGTCTTCCAACCCTAGTAGAATAGTTGCCCTAGTTAGCCGAAGCTAACACTCTAATTGTCATGGGGGCACAGAGATGAATGAGGATGTATGCAGGGCACAGCCAGGGCTAAATTGAGTGATATACTAAGGCAAAGAGCAAATTGGCAATTATTGGCCCAGCTGAAAAGGTTGGCAGGTGTGCTGCTTTCTCACGAGCCCTTAGGGGGAAATTGGAAATATAAAATATCGACCATAAATACTCACTGATTAGGAAATATGTTGCAAGAGGTGCTGGCCACTTAAGAGTCAAAACTCTCCTTTTCAAGGGATTGGCTTCAGCTGTGCATCAAGCCAGCAAGTGCTGCTGCTAAGTTGTTCAGAGCTTTTTCCTCCCATCCCCCAGGCTATCGTTTCTAATTTTCCATCATCCTAGCTTCTTATGTTTGTTTGTTTTTCATGATAAACTAAAGCAGTCTTTCAGGAAATGCAGAGATCTTCCTCTCTCTAAATGTTCTCTGGTAAGTGTTTAGCATATTGTATAGACCAGATATAAAATTCTCTGTCTGGTAGATGAATACAAAATAACTTCTGTGATTTCTAATTCAAACAGTTCACTGTGATCTGCTTTTCTTTGTGTGCCATCACAGGCACTATCTCCCCCTTCTACCTTCTGTACCATGCTTCCCCTCCTGGGGCAAAGGGATTAAAGTAGCAGCAGGGTACAAAGCTGCATGTCCGTTCCGTGTGCCTCAGGCACATACCTTGCCAGAAGCATGATCAAATGAGCCTCTGAAGTGAGAATTGGACCACAGTCACACCACAGGGCCTTATTTATCCACTTTGCAAACTTTGGCACATGTGGGATGTGTGGTCTTGGCTCTGGGCCAGGTGTCGGTGGGACACCAGAACTTGCAAATCTCTGGCCAGGAACACCTCAGTGTGGCAGTCAGGGATGTTACTGAGGGCATTGAAGGAGTGTTCTGGAAAGCCTGGGACAGCATCCTGGGGGCTCTTTGTGGCACCATTGTTCCCCATATGTAACACACTAGAATCTGATCCCCAGTTTGAAGAGTGGAGTGAGAGCATTGTAGAGCTTAGCAAAATACAGGTAGCAACAGGATACTTTTCAAACCCTCCCTCATCAAACCATGGGTCTTGGGAAACTGGTCTGGATATACGTGCAAGGATTATGAGAGATTTTGAATCCTATTTTTCTGAAGGCAAGAATTCATGTCCCTTCAACATGCTATGTTACCTTTGTGTACCTCAAAGATCCAAATGCTTGCAGGAAAACTTCTGCAGAATAAATGATGAGCAAAGTTGTAATGACTTGCATGAAGCTTCAGGTAGTGAAGCATAGCTAGGAGGAAAGAAAGTCTGGAGAAGGTTGTTTGAAGTTGGCTGAGTGGTGGTGGTTTGAGTGGGAGTAGCACTTTTGCATGATCCTTGCCTTTTGGAAATACCAGATTTTTTCATATTGTTCCTGGCTTACTGTGTGCACTTTGTTTCCATCTTTCCTTCTGCTGTCTGTGGCCATCAGCTGCAGGAATCTGTGTCTTGGGTGGAAGCTGTTCTGTAGCTTATCAAGTGAGTTACAGATGTTTAGATCTTGTGTAATTTGGGATCTTACTGAACTGGTTTTGCAGTGTTTCCAAACATAATCCCCTTTGTTTATCCAACGTAATAAAATAAGCAAATTAAAAAAAGAAACACATTGAAGTTTTGCACAACATCCAAACCAATTCATCATCCATTGTGGTTATCTTGTCAGGTCCTGGTTTCTAATCTAAGTGAACATCAGATGCACTTTGTGACCTTTGCCAAGTCAATTGAACTCATTGTATTAACAGATAGGAGTGTGACTGTGGAAATTAATTGCAATAACAAACTCTGTGTTAAGGTCTGGGCTATCCTCTGCCCTTGGCCCTTTTTGTTTTCCTTCCCACTTAGTCCTCTTGTTCCAAGACATTTGAGTTTTATAAGGATCTTGCTTGGAAAGGAAATACCAGATTTCTGCAGTATTCAAAGCTGAGCCAATAGTCTGTTGTTGAATGTTCTGTAAATGACAGGTAAACACAGAGGCTGCCTTCTGCCTCAGCCCTATCTGACTGCAGAATTGGGGTAGCCAAGAAATGGAGGAAGACAGGTACAGCTGAGGTGAGTTTCTATCCTGAACAAATGCTATAAAGCATAATTAAAAATTAGCTCCCTGTGTTATAGATTAAATCTGCTGAGTGCTAATCAACCAAATCAGGCTATATGATAACTTCAGACCTGTGAGTCAGCAAGGGAAGAAGAGGGACTAAATAGGAGTTGGGAAGTCTGCCTCTGTTCCATCCTCTGCTGGGGACTCCTGTGGTGACACTGGGCATGTGTAAACCTTTCTTTGCCTCAGTTTCCACACTAATATGGGGTTGGCATTAATAATAGAGCTAGGAGGCTCTTTTTGGGGACTGTCCTGTGCCTACATAGGAATAGCTGTTTGGCCAAAACTGCTATTTCAATGCTGACTTGAGAAGTGCTTGATGTACTTTTGGTGACAGCCAACAAAAGTGGCACATTTCAGAAAAGCTGGAATGAACTCTTGATGTTTCTGGAATATGCAAATTTTGGTCTTTTAGCCAAAAAGGAGGGAAATTAATCCTATAAGCAAGAGCTAATTTTATGGTCATGTGGTCATCACCTGCTTTTATTTAATCCCCTTATAGTTCGTTCATATGTCAAAGATTCAAAAGATCCAAGTTGAATCCTGCCTGACTTACTGAGAGTGAGAAATTAACTTTAGGTACCTTACTACCTTGATTATTACTGGATTTTAGAGCCCTTCCTACTGTCTTTCTAGTAAATAAATAACCCAATGGCTTTAAGAAACTGAACACAGGGTGTTTTGATTTCTCTTGCATCATGAGAAGACTTGGAAGGCCATGTTTTTATTTATACAAGGGAATTAAATTTTCCTGTCAGTTTAACAGATGATCTTGGAAAACCCACTGAAGGTTATTGGTGAGATTTGGTCATGTCATGATTTTCTTTTCCAAATTGCAATCATTGTGTTTATCAGGAATAAAGGAAGAAATCTTTTGCATACAATTGAAGATTGCAGTGTAACTCAGACTGTCAAGGACATCACTGGGGGGGAGGGGGATAGTGGAGTCGTTCAAGAGTAAGATTTTGTCTTTGCTGCCAGAAAGGTGTATTTTTTTTTTTTTATATTCAGTGTGATTAACGCAAGAGCTATCCCAGGGTAGAAATAATTCACTCCGTGACATAACTGAAATGTCTTGTCTGTGCTGTCTGGTTTTGTTTTTAACCTTGGGCTTAAAAGGAACCAAAAATCTTTAGTTGTAAAAGAGCACATCATCTGCAAAATATTATAAGCCATTTATCTTTATGCACAAATGCCATCTAGGACTGTAGTTCCACTTACGCATCATTAAATGCACAGACCACACTCGTTTTGCCCCTAACTAATAACAGTCTCCCCTAGAAACCCAGCATCTGACAGACAGTGCTGAAAGAGGCCTGAGAGGCACAAAAGCCACTATTCAAGCCAGGCAGAGGGGGCCTCTGCCCTCCACAAGGGTTTGTTCAGGGTTGCTTCCCATGGGAGCTGCAGGGTCTGCAGGCACAGCAGGGATGTGCCCACCACAGCACCGGCACTGGGGAGCTGGCAGACCCTGGCCACGGGCAGGCAGCACGTGGGTTGTGTGGGCACACAGCTGTCCCCATCTCCCACTTCTTCTGCAGAATTGGGCTTTGCTGATGGAAAGGTTTTTGGAAGGGCAGGAATTTGGCAGCTGTTCTGTCTCCAGCTGCAGGGAGTTGGCCCGATGGGGTCATGATCTTTGTGTGTTTGGCTGCATCTTTTTTGCTTGGGGTGCTTTCTTTGTGCAGCGTTTGAAGAACTGAGCTTGGGTGCCTGGGTGGAAGCAGTAAGGGTGCTCTGGGTGTTGGTCTGGAGTGAACCAAAGCTACTAGGCAGGTGTTGAGCTGGTCAGTGCAGCACTAACATGAGTGTAGCTAGCTGGGCACTCTGGTGACCATTGGCCCTGCTGCTTGATGTATGTTCAGACAAGGAGAAAATTGTCCAAAATAGCAAATAGGTTATTTTGAGAGTAAGACTGATATGATGGCCCTCCACGTAAGTGCTTCTGTCCTTTAGGTGAGAGCCTTTGTAAGTCATTCCTGCTGAAGATTTGCCCCAGTAACTGCTCTTGCTAGACAAGCACTCATTCATAGTCAGAGGAGGTTTCTTCAGCTTTGGATAGGTGCCAAATTAAACTTCCACTAAGATTTCTTATATTTGCAGCCATGATTGATTACTTTTCTCATTATTTGGTCTTGATATAGAGACATATGGATTGAGCTATCTTTATATCAACCACCAAAGATTTTATTCTTTAGCAACATCCATCACAGTTGCATGCAAACTGTTCTGCTCTGGCACTCATGGTTGATACTAGCTGGGGCTTTCAAAGTTTCTACATGTGGCAGTGGGTATGGATCCTCCTAAGGAGCCTGCAGTGTTCCCAGCTAACCAAGAAAGAAATAGTGGTTTGTTAGATGTGCAGAAAAATGCATGCAAACAGCTCTGGAGAGTGTGGGACATGGCTGTGTGTAAAGCTAATTGTTGGAAAGAATTTTACGAGTTGAATCCAAAGTATTCACCAGTGACTAACTTTTATACAAGTGCAATAAAAATTCTAAGAGGAGGGAGCCCTTTCCCCCCCTCTGATTTCCAGGAATGTTAACGTTCAAACTTGTAAGGGAGGAAGAAATTCTTAGATGTCAAAAATGCCAGAGTAAATAGCCATTCAGTTTTAATTATTTCCGATGTAATATTTTATTCAGCAACTGTTTTTATTGTTTTCGACTCAGTGGTTTTAAATGAGTGGTCTGCATATTCCTGGGGTTCTTGGGTAGCTTGGGATGCCTCTAAGTTATCTGAGGAAAGCAGATCTGTTGTTAGCTCATTTGAGTTTGTTGTCCAAGGGTCTGCTCCATCCCAGGTAAATATTTTAGTTGTGCACAAGACTCAGAGATGGATAATAACTGTTAAAGTGGAAGTGCTCTGAGAGGCTGTTTCCCTCAGAAGAGAGAAGCTTCTAATGAAACCTCTTGTTTCTGTTTTTGGTTATTTCCAATTTATTAGACCTTGTCAATCTTTATTACATCTGAGTTGGTGGGGTGGAGATTGAGAACTGCCACCTTTTCTCCTTTCCTTCCACCTCACTGAGCAGGTAATTTGCCCTCTTCTCGTTTCTGTGTGTACTTTAGGTGAACTGCCTGGTCAAGATCCCAAAGTGTCAGAAAAGAGAACTGTGTTTAGTTGTTCAACAGACTTATATAGAGAGCAGGATAGCATTATTAAACTTTTTTTTTCTATACAAGGCTGAATTCCATGAGTTGTTTGAGGTGCTTTTAAAAAGCATTTAGGCAGATGGATAGGTTTGTCTTAGTTTCTCAAAAGCAGAAATAAATGCTACAGCCCTTCCTCTCACCAGTCTGTAGCTGTAGTTCTGTGCTGTTTACAATACTGAAGTTTGTAAATAACTTCTTTTTTGTAGCATTTGAAGGCAGAGGCCAAATCAATGTGTGATACGGTTAAAACACTATTAGCAGTTCATGTCTCAGATTCTGTGAAATCTGTCCTTTCCCTGCAGAGCAGAGGTCTCCTGAGATACAGCAGGACAGAAGTGCAGGTGCTGCGTGCCAGGAATGGGGTCTGGCACCCAGTCACACATCAGCTGCAGAGCTGTGTGTAAGACCTGGGAAGGGCTGTGCCACAGCTTTCCCTCCATCTGGCACACTGGTTCCTGAGCCAGCTGGTGAGAGTGTTAATGGGAAAGCCTTCTTCTTCTAGCAGCACACTCACTTAATTGTAGGGCTTTGCCATTGTCCCTTTTTTGCTTTGGAAACTTCCTTCCATGGACCCTTGGCTGGAAAATTACTTCTCTGGTGCCTGGGGCAGCTGCAAGATGGTGGCACAGGTTGTGCTTGGACAAGCCAACAAGAACCGGGTCTTCCATTGAGCACAACAGTCTGGAAAGGTTTTTGTGTGTATCTAGGTATTTTCTGGTCAAAAGGTTTGCAAACTGGTCATACAAAGTAACTGTTATCTACTGGTGGAAAATTACAAGCATTTGCAGTAGTCTGCAATGAGTTTGCATCCATCTCTTTTGGGTATGGTGCTGTTGTGGTTATTTGGTAACACTGTAACTTGTAGCTGTGCTGAAAAAAAAAATCTTCAGTCTTAAAAATCAGCCTGCAACAATTTCTTATTTTTGCTCAGACTTTGGTACCCACTAGAACATCAGTCTTGGAAACAGGACTGTTAAGACTCCCTGAATCATGTTTAATAAAATCACGTAGCGAGGGCGTCATGATTATAAATCACACTTGGAAATTGGCCTGCAGAGAACTTGCTGGGTCGTGTGGTATCGTGTGGCACCACTGTTCCTGGCTTCTTTTTAATTTCCGAAAAGAAGGCTTCTAGCAGCAGCTGCAGAGAGAGGTGGAATTCATTTAGCTGCTTTCAGAAAGCCATTGCCAGTGAAAAACAGCACCTTGACAGTCTTGGGTTGTAGAGGGGAAAGGGATCCAAGTGACTGGAGATAGCATAATGAAAAGGAAAAGAACCAAATTATTTAGGAGCATGTGAAAGAGGTAAGAATGTGGTAGAGAAAGGAGAAAGAGGAGCAGGAATAAACAATGTAATTTAACTTAAAAGGGACTGAATGCTTATCAAAGCTCTGAGAGATGATAAATTAGTGCTTTGCTGCTATTGTTTCAGACAGAGTTGTCATATGGTAACACTGCAGTAATGAAGTCTGGAGGCTCACAAATTCACAGAGGGAAATGGGAGATGGGATATTTGGTTACATGATTGAGAGCTGGAGTTGGTGAGGCAAAAGGTTCAGCCCTGATTCAGGAGAGCATCCTCACACACACGTGCAGTTCCTTGGAAGCTGCTGTTACATACTGAAGAGGAACAGTTCAAAATGCAAACTTTTCTGCTACAAAGATGTGTCCCATGCTGTGAGCTTTTACCTTAGTTGGGAGGTGCTGTCAAAGCCCTGCTCAAGCTTATGAAACCCTTGTCTGAAATAACCCTGGAGCCCTCACTTGGAAGTGCTCTTTGCCCGTTACTCCTGTGGCAGTGTGCAGAATGTCAGAAGATTATTCGAGGTGTTCTGGTTGTGAAGTTTTTCCCCTAAGGAGTCTACTGGGCTGGGGGAGGGAATCACAAAATGATTCTTATCTTACATTACATAGAATCTCTTGCATTACTTACTGTGGCATATTGTTTCCTCCCACAGAGTTCTGCTCAATCGCTTTCAGGAAGAGGCTACTCCGTAAGTCATTTTACAGCTAATTCTTTCACTTCTGTTGATGTTGATTGCAGAGGTTTACACTACCTATTGCATATCCACTGACATGAAAGAAATGCAGAACATAAAACAATAGGATTAGAGTCCAGGACTGTCACAGCACCTGACAGGGGACAGCTCTGACATGTGAGAACACAGTAGGAGGATGGGTGCTGCTTCAGTTTCATTTTTTACTTATAGGGAGGGCTTTTTGCACTGTGAGATAGTCACCTCCTGAGAATTAAAAGATGAGAATGGAGTGAGTTTTCAGCACAGGTGGGAAATGCTTCCCTCCTCTCCTCCCTCCCCCTTGCAGGTTTTCATTTGTGTGCTAAATACATAAAATACAAAGAATAAAAAGCAAGATTACTCCATTTTAAGCAGAACTGTGACCCATACGAGTCTGAATAAAAAAGTTTATATTCTCTTATTTGCAACCTCTGAGTTATAAAACAAGCTCCCTCATTTTCAGAGGAGGCTGTTGCTGGTGTTTTCTTACAGGAGTGCCATAGGTACCTGTGTTCTAGGGCTGGTGTTTCAGGGCCAGGACATGTCTGCACGTACATTTCTGTTCACATGTACCTTATTTGTGTGTGCAATAATTACCTTTCTTCATGTAGAGGTGTTTAATTATTTGTTGGGTAACTTTGCTGCTCAGCTGTCCAAAAAGGCAGGCACTTGAACCTTATTGTATCTATTAATAAGGAAATAGGAGAGGATGTGAGTGTCTCAGCAATGTCAATATCAAAATTGCTGGCATCACATTATATCTGACTCTCAAAACAAATATATGGTGTGGAGATATCTGTTATAATACTCTGTTTTTTCAGCCAAGAAGTTAATTATACCCTCATTGCTAATACAAAGATTGTAGATGGTGTATGGTGGTCTTGTATGCAAAAAATCTGAAGGGGAATGTCTCAGTGCAGCTAACAATTCCTGCCTGCACTTACTGACAATAATTGCTGTTTTCTTGACCTCTGCCATGACAAAGTTTTGCCTTCTAGGTGAATGGTCCCAAGCTCTGATTCTTACCAAGTAAGAGTTATAACTGCTCACTTTTCATAGACCAGAGCAAGGGTGGGTTTTCTGTACTTCAGGAAGTTGATGTGGAGACCCGGTACACCTTTTTTTTTTTTTTTCTTCTCTCCCTTGCAATACCCATGAATTATTTTCTTTCAATAATTTGTTATATTTTTAGAGTTGCATGGTGGAAGCTGTGGCTTCTACCCAGTGCTTTGCCCACAGAGAAAAAATTGCAGTGCAGAATTTGTGGTCTGATTTCATGGTGACACTGTCACATGCCATCACACATATTATCAGAAGTTCATAATAGAAGACTAAGAACATTTGAATCATAAAGCCATTACAAAATAATGTATGACTTGAAAAGTCTCACAGTTTTAATGAAATAATGTCATAAATTTTTAGACAGTAATGACATGTCTCCTAAGTATCCTCCTGTCTAAATCTTCCCAGCATCCCAGGTGAGTATCATTACTTCATTGAGGGATGAGGAATGTTTGCTCTGAGACCAGTTGAGTGCTGCTTCCCATACACATGAACAGTTGGATTCACCTAAGCTTCCAGAGGCAGATACTGTTCCTTCTATTTGTCTGTAAAATGCCATGCATGCCTGTGGCACCACATAAATAATAATGAATCATCTTCACCAATTTTATGACTGAAGGCATGGTTTGGGAATTAAACAATTTCCCGCTGGCTATAACATAGGTTACGAAATCTTAATGGAAAAAGGCCAAAGAATTCTTTTTAGTCTCAGGCTAATAAATCAGAGGACTGTTTTTCCTCCATTGCTGGCTGTTAAAAAATTTACTTTTGTGTCTCAGAGAAATTATTTTGAGAAAATTTCTAGCTCCTTCTCTGTGCATTAGTGAGGACAAGGTTCTTTTCTTTAGCCAACCCGTAACTTCTCAAGGGAGGTAAGAGCTTTCTGTGTGCCAAGGCAGTATTTTGAGATCATGAGTAGTGTGAGCTGGGGGTGCTTTTCCTTATGGGTTGTCATTTTCCCTATTAAACTGTCTTCTGCCTCACCATGTGCCAGCTGTTGAGGCTGACCATTTCCCTTAAGACTCTGATGCTGCTCTGAATTGATTTAGCATAAGGCAGAGACTGTCACTTCCAGCACTGCCAGACCTTGCTGGCCCAAACCTGCATTGGAAGCTGACTCTCCCAGGTGGCAGAGAGATGCTCAAACACCAGTTCAAGACAACTGGCCCCAAACCAGGCCTTGTCCATAGTATGTTGTAACAGTTCTCATTTCCTCATGAGAGCAGCTATATGTGAACCACTAGGTCAGTATTTTGGCTCTTTCTACATCAAATGGTTTGTTTGCCAGACATGGTGGAAGCATGATAAAAAAATAGTGCTAGTAGGAGGCACAGTGGAGACACTCTTCTTGTATTGAGTGCTCCTCCTGTTATCTGTTCATGGTTTGTGTTGTGGAAGACTGTCACTGGCAGACTGATGATATATATCATTACTTGGTGAACTTCTTGTACTGGGTTTCATAAGCAGCTGTTTAAATACCACAAACCACTTTGTGCATGTTCATTTTTAATTAACTCATTTCAAATGTGCACACTCCACCATTCACTTGCTTCAGCCATCCCTGCAGAGATGTTTGCTTTCAGAAACATGAGTAGAAAATGCACGTTTTAAGAAATTTTATGTATTAGAAATTTTAAGAAAATGTGCATTTGCAAAAGGAGGACTGAAAACCTGTCATAGGGATCTTGTATGAAAATTCCCAATCCAAGGTTCAGCTCATCCTGCTGAGAGGAGACAAGCAAGGTCTGTGAAGTCAGAGCAGGGAATGTCAAAAACCTCAGCAAACCACTTGTATATAGAGTACAGGCTCTGGAGCTATAGTTGAGAAGAAAACTAAATACAGGTATCTAAATAACTCTCCAGTGTTGGATATTCCAACAACTTCATTTGCTTCAGGCTTCCCATGGAACATTAAATGCCTAAATACGAACTGTGCTTGAAATAACCCTGAATTTTGGTGTCATTGAAGTTAACACATAACCTCTGGTTAACTTCAGCAGCACCTTGATTTAAATTGTAGCTTCAAAAATAGCATTAATGATGACTTGGCACATAGTTTCACAGCCTATCTGTAGATATTGCAAGCAAAAATTCTTATAAATGTGTTTCCCAAAATAAAGTTTTGAATGGCATTTACATTTCCTTGGATAACACGAGACATATCTGTCTGTACTGTTTCTGTAAGCTCCTTATCTCATCAGTAACATGTGTTTCATATCCTTATCTTATTAAATGTATGCTTCCTCTGTGCTGAGAAATAGAAGGCTAGTTTGTTTATGGAGGTTTAATCTTATTCCCTTTATGACTTGTTGGTTACATACATGTGATAAACTACTCTAGCCATTTGTCACGCTTCCTGCACACACAAATGAGATAAGTGATTTTAGTCAGAAAGGTCTGACTGTCCTGTGAACAGACAAAACAGATTTTTGTAACAGGATGAGAGGCCTGGCCACCTGAAAATGCACTGATTTGTTTAAAAATAAACAGTGAAATTAGTTCTGTGCTGAGGTCTTTATGTATCACTGATATATATGCACCCTTTGCACTATTTTTCAAATTTATTTGTGATATGCCAATTTGAGACCTAGTGTAGTTAGAAAGTAGTTAAAATGAACATAAAATCGGTGCATAGTTTGTTAGTAACGGCTAAAAAGTTGCAACTGTTTATAAGGTTGAGCACATCCTATAGACAAACCTGAGCTGCAGCTGAGCTCGACTCAGTTTCGTAGACAGCCCAGAAAAGGATAGAACAGGGAATATGTGGCAGCTTAACAAAAATAAACAAAACCCCTCTTCCAATAAATTCTGTAGTCTATTTTTAGAGCATCTGTGCAGCTGTTCCTCTGCTGAAATGGAAGGGGCTAAAATGTGGGAGTGAATAAAAGAATAAACTTGAAAGCACATGGGAAATGGATAGCCAGTGAACCAACCTGTCTGAGTGTACCTTGGAACAAAATACAGGAGGATGAGACGTCTTTGTTTGGTTTTATTTGTTCTTGGAAGATTTTCTTTTTAATAAAAACAGTAACACACACTTGGCAACAGCAGCAGCTGATTTTTATTCTGAGCTTCTGTAAAATATCAAAGTCTTTGCAGCCTAGTCAAATCCCTGGCAGCTCATCAAATTCTGTTGA
The DNA here is from genome assembly GCF_036169615.1 of Heliangelus exortis. Lineage (NCBI taxonomy): Eukaryota > Metazoa > Chordata > Aves > Apodiformes > Trochilidae > Heliangelus > Heliangelus exortis. The sequence goes on along the minus strand of NC_092440.1, from coordinate 7,248,112 downwards.
TTTTACATCTTCCTTGTTGAGCGCCGGAAACCGGTGTCTCAGATAACTCAGACTGCAGCTCATGGATAGAAAGAAGTGTGCAAAACACCAGAAGGGTTGCAGAGACACTTGGGTCATCCAGAGCCAACTCAGTGCTATCTGCAACCTCCTTTCCTTCTGCTTGGTGCCATAGCCTGAGAATGATTATCTTGTTACCCAGATGAAGCTGGAACCTGAGGTGGTACAGGCAAGCACTGGGTAGGCTTTGAGCACCCTGAGCTCTGCTGCACCATCTGCCACATCCCAGCTTGCTCCTTCCTGACTGTTTCTGTTGATTTTTGACTGTTGATTTTTGGAACTGCCTTTCCAGTTGCTAGTGGTGGTCTGTATAGCCTTCTGTACAGCCTTTCCTCCTCTGGTCACTTAACACTGCTGTATGGTGGGCTGTTGCCCAGCACAGCTGCCAATGACAATCTTACCCCGTTCAGATTTTTTTAACTTGTACCCATGAGCACATTTGCTGGTACAGCAATTGTTGAGCTGTACCTCACCTGATGTGCAGCATGTTGGTGGTACCCAGGGCAGTGAGCTCAGTGGGAAAGAGGACAGACAGGAATGGCTGCAAACTGATAGGTAATCTTCAGCCTCAGAACTGTTGACTCTTTGCAGGTTTGTGTACCCCGTAAAGCTTTTTTCATGGCTCGTTTTCGTTTTGTGCCAGCTCTGTGCAGTTCTGTGAAACCCTGAAACAGATGGTCCCTGCTAAAGGGGGCTGTTACCACGCCAGGAGTCCTTGGTGCATGCAGAGGCAGGTTCAGTGTGTCAGTGTAATGGCTACAGAAGGTTGCTGAAGATCACGCCAGCAGCATTCCCCTGATACACTCTGTGCTTCAAGGATGCTCTTGGGCTGGGGACCAAATTTTCAGACTTGGAAAAAACACCTTCAGCAGCATCTTTTCTGTACAGAGTTCAGCTCAGTACCAGTTCCTACATGCAGCATGGTCCAAGGCCCCAGGGAATGATTTTATCTCTCGCCATCTTTGAGACTGCCATGGAGAAACTGGTGTCCAGAGAAGGATGAATTCTTACATAATGATCAACAAAATTATTACTATATAGCATATAATACTTAAGACTGAGAATTCTTGACTCTGTTTCAGCTCATGGATGTGGAAGCATGCTTGGTGACAAGAAGCAAATGTGAATCATAACAAATGGGGTTTCTCCACCTGCTGATCTGTCATACACTAACGAAAAATCTCTCCTCTGTAGGTAGATAACATTTCTTACCTGGGCTGGAAAATTCATTGGATTTGATACATCTGATAATTTAGCATTTTTCCTTGCCAAAAATCAATATTGGAAACAGGGCTCTTGTTACGAATCTAAAACTACCTGAGCTGAAGCCAAAGTTAAATGATAAAAGTTAATTTAATATCTATTTCCTACAATAGTGTGCTTGTGAGCTGGCAACATAAGCAAGACTTTCTGGACAAGATTTATGAATAGAGGAGTAATAATTCCAAAATAAGTATCAATCTCATTTTGCTGTGATGCCAAGTATAAAAGAGGGACTATAATTGTCTCTTTCTTCTGGACAAGAAAAAGACTGGCAGATGGTTCCCCTTCAGGTGGAGCAACACTCATGTGTTCTTTGAAGACAGATATTCAGAAGAGAGAAAGGGACTAGAATAAAGTGATGTGGCCTGGAAGAATAATGATGGCACAAAGGATTATAAAAATAGCAAAATAATAATGTGTAATAGAAACATAAAGAATTTTTAATGAGTTCTTACTTGCAGATAGCAGGAATTTGAGAGAGACAGGAATATAATGGTGGGTATCAGTCCAAAGCATTTAACTTTTGCTGGTTTTCTTTTCACGTTTTTAGCTTCATTTTACGAGGGGCCACCCCCTGTTTGAATTCACCTGGACAAGCTGAATTCACTGAGCTTGTTCATTCTGAGCACCATGCGGGGTAGAGCCAGATTTGCTGTAAGCCAGCCAAGAAGCTGGCCTCTTGACACTGGAGGCTGACCCATGAGCTCAGATGCTGTTGAGTAATTAGTGCATATATTATTCCAGATCCGTGGGAGCTCTTGAGTGTTTTTGAAATGTCCCATGAAAAGCCTAAGCAGAAGTACAAACATAAATAAACTGCATACTTCAGCTTTACAAATACTGAAGCCCGTGAACTTCCTTGCAACACATTTTCCTTTAGAAGTTCCCTTTTCTGAAAGTCTGTTTCTTTTTAGATGACCTCTGCTTTTAATTAGGATGAAAAGTCCCATAAATTTGCACTCATCTCTGCAGCTATAAGTAAGCACAAAGAGCCTTCTCTGGCAGAATTTCAGTCTGCCTGAACCAGTGGCCTTGGCAAGAGGGGCTGCTTGGGAAGCTCCCTGTGCAGCCCCTTTGTCCCTGTGGCTGGAGCAGGATGGGATGATGCTGATTTCCATAAACCCCCCCAGCTGCAGGGGAAGTGCAGCCAGCTGACACTGTGAGCCCTTCTGAGCCCCTTGAGGGATGGGGTTTATGACTTCTGTGAGATTTTTACCCATGTTTTTAATCTCCCCTGCCGTTGCTATCAGCTTGGGGTGGTGGGGGGGGGAGGGAACAGCTCTCTAATCTAACTAGAAAGATGCTATTGTAGTAGAGACTCATCTCTTGAAATTCCCAGTGCTCCTTGGCTTTTGGGATAGGATAACCTTGCTGTCACTGGCACCTTGCACACTAAAATGGAGAGTTGTCCTAAATCCATCTTAAATTCACCAGCCTGGAAAGGATTACATCCTGCTGAAGAGGAAAGGCAAAGGATTTTGAGAATATCTGGCCTTTATTTCTGGACCTTTTTGATAAAGAGTGTCCTGAGGCAGTTGTGTCATGTATATGCTGTAGCTTTCTTTGTGTAATAGGGCAAGGTAATTTCTTGTTTGTTTCAGCTGTTTTCACACTGTTATTTGCTCTCGTGGATTTCCTTACATTCCATTGCCTTATTTTAACCTTTTTTCCCTTTACCAAAACCAACAAAAAATTATTAAACCAGGCAGTTGATTAGAATCAGGGCTACTTACCTGATGAGCAGAGTGAACGGGGGTTAAGTGTGGGGCCTCTTGGGGGATTTGCTTTTAATTTTTCTTTAATTCTGTAGTCTTGTGCAGTGAGAATTGACAGTACTAAGGTTTATAACTAGAGAAGAGGGTAAAAAAAGCCCATTTCTGAGGGCTGCTGGAGTGCACGGGTGTTTATGGTGCTGTGGTGTGGTGTGGTAGGTTTCTCAGAGGAAATTCACACTGGGGAGTAACAGGGGTTCACGCCCTCTTGTTTTCTCTCATACCTGAATATACCTGCCCCCAAAACCACAGAGTGCAAGGGGAGCAGCAGAGGAAAGAACAGCACTGCTAACAGAGTGGCAGTGTAGAAATAAAAGATGAACAACGTGTTTTGTTGGCCTTAATATCAGGTGAACAAGAGAGAACAAGAAAAAGGGATCAAGTGCATCAGTTTGGGAGGTGAGGGGGTTATTGGCCTTAGAGAACAGTCCATCATCTAAAACATTATAAGACTCAAAGTATTTAATTATGCAGCTCACTGGAATATCCAATTGTACTTCTGCTTAGGGACTGCTTGCTTATCAGTCCCAAAATGGTTTTTCCTGTGTTAAACTGCATTGAGATAAACTATCCTACAGAGAGTAAGTTATTTGAGTTGGTGATAAAGGTAGTCACTGCATATCCTGAGTGTAAGGGAGGTTTCCTGTAGCTTGGTGGTCTTTACTTGTTTCATCACTTGTATTTTTTTCCTTATCTTTTTTTTGTTGTTGTTGTTTTAAACCGAGATACATTATTAGAAGGAGATCTTCAATTTCTCCCCTGTCCTATCAGCAGACAAAGATGCAACTTTAACAAAACAATGGATTGAATTGTAAGTCAGATCTCATACAAAAAAAAAAAAAAAAGATTTTGGTAACATGCTGAAGGTGTGGTGGCTCTGCTGTGAAAAACTGCCAGTGGGGGGAAATCTGCTGCAGGCTGAGGTTTCTCTCTTTCTCCCTTCATCGTTTAAGCTGGCTGCTAAAATGTAAATATGCTGGGCCATGTGGTTGCATCTGCAGTGGGAAGGCAGCACTCCTCTGTGCCCTGGGGGTGAGAGAAGAGAGGAGTGGTTCTGGGCTTGCTTGTCTAAGATGGTTCTGGGAGGAGTCCAGGGTTCCTGGGCTGCCTTCTAGGAATGGTTAAACTCCTGCTGCAAGAGTAAGATGGTTGGTGAAGAGATTGCATCTCTCATCTTTAGCACTTGATTTGCTGCAGAGAAGCATTCAGATGGAAACCCTGGTCAGCCATGTGAAATGTTTCTGCCACAGGGTCAGTGTTTTCACTTCCCACTGCTTTAGTGTTTCAGTATTGTGGTGGTCAGCTTCAGTTCTTGTGCTCAGCTCCAGTCACTGTGACTTGCTGGGAATATTTTAGAAAGGTGCCTTTTCTTCCTTAATAGCAAATAAGTAAATGAGACTGTAAGATCCTCCTTACCCAACCCAAAAGGACCAACTGCAATCCTAGAAAGCCAGGGATGCAGAACAAGGGCAAAAGTGTAAATGAATCCATTCTGTGTAATGTGTGTGCATCAGATATGTATCAGACAGGGGTGGAAGACTTTTGCAATACCATTTGGCAGCTGGTAGAACCAAGTACTCCGTGCTTTTTCCTCAATTCTTTGTTTCATTAAATGGCTTTAGGGAGGCGGTTTCCAAAATTCAGGTATTGCCTTACCCCAAAGTTGGGCATTTTAAGTCTTTTTTTTTAAATCCGTTGATCAATGAGACTAATTTAATGGAGAGCTTTTTAACTTTCAGTTCAGGTTACACAGCATTTCAGCTTAGTTTTTCAAGTGCTTGTTGATGTTCTCTCATTTTTCAGCTCATCACAGGTTAGGAGCTCAAAGGAGGTTGAGTAAAACAACTCTTCATCACTGAGCTCTGCTTTGGTTTTGTGGGAATTGTCTGGTTCTGTCATACCTTCAGATTCTTTATTTCTTATAAAGTTTTGTTTACTCACCTGCTCTTGGAACAGATAGAACCAGCAAAGCTGCTTTTTAATTAGCCCTGTGGTCCATGCTGTGAGCATGTGTTAGTGTCTTAGCTGTACAATGTACTTACTACCAATGAAAGGGAGCAGTCTGCCATAGTCTTGGAACCTTGAGGTCAGTTTTGAGCTCAAAATTGCTTTTGATTATGGCATTAGTATGTCTCAAAAATAATGAAAAAATCTAGTAAGTGCTAGTGGTCCTTAAATGGTGCTGCTGAGTTACACACCTGAGTGCTATCACATCTAGATTTTAGTAGAAATAACTGTTTTATTTATTAATATTTTTTTGATGCATTATTGTGCTATTGGTGGTGAATATTCAGAGTTTTGTAATCAGAATGATGGAAAATTGGCATACAGTTACATCATTGTGGACATGTCTGCAGTGGTTTCCCCAGGAATGTAGCCTGATTCATACCTTTGCTGTCTGCATTTCATCTCTGTGCTAGATGATGGATAAGACTTAGTGTATCTTAACACTTACAGCCTAGATCTGTAGTATCCTCAGGAATTTTCTTGTCTGATTAATTCACCAGATGTGTTCTCCAGAAAACCTCAAGACACTGGTAGTCTTTGAGAAACATGTTAGGACTGTGTAAATGCTAGGTGTTTGCAAACTTCAGTCCAGTATTTCAGGCTGGTACTTTGCTATTTGTAAGCAAAAGGAAGTTTTGGGTTTGATTCTGAAGCTGTTGTGTGTGGTTCTCAACTTTTCTGGACATGGTCATACAAGATGTTGGTGTGGTTCATGCTACCCTTGGAACCATCTAATCCAAGCAGAAGAATTTTTGGACATATTGTAGTAATTAGAGTGATGTAGGTGAAGAATGGTTTGGTCTTCATGGTTTGTGCTTTTAACTCTTGCAGCTTCATACTCAGACCAGCTGGTAATTACCAAAGGAAAGAATTGTTAGATTGAGATGGGTAAAACCCATACCTGTTTTTAGTAGATTAATAAAACTGCCATCAACTTGCAGTGGTTGACTGCTTTATTTTGCCTTGTGGCACTTGCTAGAGCTGAGAAGTGAAAACATAACTGCTGTCTGTGGGGTTTCACCCTACCTTCAGTTGCAGACTATAGTGTAATATTACTTTTCTTCAGAATTATTCTTGGTAACCTAATTTCCATGTATCATCATATCTTTGTGAGAGCTATTAGAACTCCCAAAGTGATGTCCTGTTCTTTTCTGTATAAGCATTCTTTGCAGAAAAATATAAGCAGGTGTTAACACAAATATGATTGTAAAGCTTGTGATCAAATTTAGATCAAAACTCCTCTTCCATTCCCCAGGACACGTTTTCCCCACTGTACTCACACTGCTCTTCCAAAGCTGCTTAGTAACATCTAGGCCAAGTAGCACACTGGTTTGAGACAAAAAGAGCTCAAAGAATGAAGATTAGGGTATCACAGTGAAGATACCCAAGGCCACTAAACACTGTAACTGGCAGGCATGGAGTTGAAATGTGTGAAGGTTAGATAGATATTAGGAAAAAATTCTTTACAGAGAGGGTGATCAGACATTGGAATGGGCTGCCCAGGGAGGTGGTGGATCCTTCGTCCCTGGATGTTTTTAAAAAGAGACTGAATGTGGCACTGATCTGGTAACCACAGTGGCAGTGGATTAAGGGCTGGACTTGATGATCTCAGAGGTCCTTTCCAACCTGGGTGATTCTGTGAAGCGTGGTCACAGGATTCTTCTGTGTCTTCCCCTCCCCTAAGAACTTACTGGTGTCTGGAGAGCCCTAATTCAGTTCATTCTGGAGAGCTGGGTAAGAAAGCAGGAGAGAGTAATAAATGGTCCCTTGAAAACAAGTGTCAGTAATACATGCCACAGGACAACCTAGACAGCCTGTTTAACTGCAGGCAGTTTCCTGCTGAAGATTAATTTCTAAAAGATTGTGAGAGCACTCGAACAGGAAACTGCAACTTCACCAAACAGTTTTGGTATCAGTGTGTTATCTGTGGTCATTCCCCTCTACAGCTTGTGGCTAGCTTCTGGTTAGCAGAGAAAGACACTTTGAGCTGAGCTGGCATCAGTTCCCACCTACTTAATCAGTTAAGTTGTGAGCTGTGTGGTTAGCTCGAATCCCCTGGTTGTCTTGTGGATTGCCAGTGACAGGAAGGTGGAGATGCATTGAGTGGTTCAGACAGGAATAGCTTGGTTATCTGATGGTCACCCCAGAGACTGATAAAATTATCTGAGCTCTTTTCTGAGAAGACATCAAAAAAGCAGAAACTGTTGTCTCTAACCACCTGAAGAGTTTACAACGTCAAGGGAAATTTTGCTTATCTTAAAAGCCTCAAAACTGTTAACCTCTCTTCAGCACTGTGCTGCCTCAGCCTCCTGGTGCACAGAACAGAGCTAACAGACCATCGCGTGCAGAGCTCTGAAATGTTATTTGAGTACATAGGAGAGTTCAGCTCTTCCAAGATTACTTTGGCACTGCAAATTCAGAGGTGAACAACTTGAAACATAGGAGAGGAGCCAGTCTTTTCCAAGGGAGCGTGCTCCATATTTTTAGAAAACTCTTTGAGACTGTCACATTGTCAGGAGTTTGGGCACACAAAGTGATGAATCACTTTTCAAAGCATAACCTGCTCGATGCACCTGCACTAATATGAAGCTGAAATGGTGGTGGCTGTGACATGGGTTTGCAGAAGTTAAAACAGATCATATCCTTGGGACCACTTAGGGTACTTGGTTTCTCTTTCTCATATAATTGCTGAGCAAGCCTCAGGATTAAGATGGACAAACTTCAGAGAGAGACCCTGAGCAAATGAGGTTTCAAATTAATACTTTCCAAGAGGCCTTGGGCAGTTGCTCTGAGCCTCCGTGCCTGAGTTTCTCTAACATTAAACTACGGTAGTGGCACTTGTCTCCATTGAACATTAAGGTGTACAGATGGAGAGTGTTTTACTGAGTACTTACAAAAATGGGTAAGGTCATTCTGAAGGGAAGTTCCACCTCATTTTTGTGTCTTGTGCCTTGAGTATAAGGAGCTCTGTGCCCCTTGTCCCTGTCCCTTCCTGACCATCTCTCTCCTTCAGCCAAGCCCCTCAGCTTCTGTCCTGCAGCTTGCAGTTCAGCTTCTCCTGCTTTTCAGGTTCCCATCCTGACAGTGTCTGGCATCCTGCAGATGCTGCTGGGCAACCATGGGGAAGAGAGTGCATCCCACTAAAGCAAGGGGCTGGGATGTCTTGGACCCAAGGAGGAGAGGCTCCCATGGCTGGTCCATAGCACCACATCCATCAAGGCCATGATGCTAACACTGGGGGCTGTAGCCCCTTCCTCACTGCCAGCCTTGGAATAAAAGCAAAGGTGGTCTCAGCAGCACCCTCTTCCAGCTTCCTCACCCTCTACCTGCACATCATCAAAGCTTCCTACTGAATTCACACAAGCTGGTGTGTGATTTCTGGCTGTAACAATCACCATGATGAAATCCTGCTTGTCTGGTGGGTTTGTTCAGCTTTTGAAATAAAGCCTGTGTGTTTGTAAGGGCATGTGTCTGTGCAGGAGGCATGTTAAGATGCTTTTGTCTGCTTACCTTGCTTGGCTCAGCCTCTGTCAATGACAACCATAACAATCTGTGCATTTTTGACTCAAAGCTATTTCCTTTCCCTTGCAGATTATGTCTGGTATGCATAATGTGTTAATTTAACAAAGCAGTTCTTTCGATACAGCTTTAATTTTTTAACAACAGCTCAGAGGCAATGATGTACAGATTATATAGTGTCAGTTTGCCAATTAAAGTTTTACAGGAAAATACTCTGGTTTTGCTTTAAGCCTGTGTTGTATTTTTCCTTCTGGCACTTGTGCAAATGGAAACTGTGCAAAGCATCCATTTGAAAACTTGAAATATTTATTGAGGCTGCACTGAATACTGAAGCAGGAATCTTCCTGTAGGCTTGTTGATGTCTGTCATAGGCATATATTTTGTAATTAAATGTCTGGAAGCTTGTGTGTATGCAGTTGGTTTCTTGTGGGGTTATTTGTTTGGTTGGTTTTTTTGCAGGTTTTTTTGTTGTTACACTGTTTTTTCCTGAGAAATGGATTTAACACATCCCTTTTAAGAGTTCCTGTGAAATCTTATCCAAGCCAAGACCACATCTTTGATGTACAGCAGTGAAACTCCTACTAATTGTTGTGCAGAACACTGAGGAGGTGGCTAAACTTCTGCCCTTCCTAGAATGGAGTTTCTATTCCCAACCAATCTCTTTGATTAGTTCTACTGCTAAATAATTGTGACTTTAATATCTACGTCGTTTTCTCAAGCTTGGCTGCATTATTTTTGAGCAGCTTTTTAGGACTTCTGTAATTTCTTTAAAACATACTGTGCCCTTATATTTTTTCATTTCAGAAAAAATCAGTGGTATTTATTTCTAACATCCAACATTCTTCAAATATTTTTCTTAACAAGTAAAACTTTTTCAGGCATGCTAGAATCAGCTTCATTATATGATCCTATTTATGGACCCCATTTTAGAGCATTGGAAGAGAGGGAAATTTAGGGGCTGTTTCCACAAACTGCATCTGGTGCCATATGAGAAGGTAGGGTAAGAATTGGTTAATATTTCAAGGAAATTACAATAGTTTCTTAGGAAAGAAACGTGTTTCTTCTCAGTGTTTCCTCTTAAATTATCTGTTATTGCCTCCATCAGGCCCTAGAACAGAGACTGAGGATATAAGCAGGAGGGCAGAAGACCTGGGGAGCTGGGCTAGGTGTGGAGGATGAGGGACACAATGTAGAAACTTCAGTAGACACTAAACAAGACTGGTAGATGGATGGGAAAAATAGTCATTTACATGGGAAATAAAAGCCAAGGTATTCATTATCAAAACCAAAAGAGTTTGATTGGGCAGCAGTGTTTTATTTCAGTGACTTTATTTGTATAATGTTCAATGTAAAGTTAATCGTTTCCTCTGAAGGCTGTTGGCACACACTGACAATTAGTGTCTGCATCTCTGATGGGCTTCACTGTGCTTGATGCAGAGAGCAAAACTATTGGGGGCAGCACAGCCTGTCAGGCTTCACTTCATCTGTAAGCTCAGTAGGTTTTGAAGCATCTTGGGAAAAGGGAGGAAGAGCCAACCAGCCCAGGGATTTTGGAAAGTGTTTCTGTTGAGTTCCACGGTTGAGCGATGGCCACTGAGCTGTTGGGTTGGCAGGACTGATGTGATAAGTTGCCTTTTGGAAATGAGTGCTGAAATTCAAATAGTCTTTCAAATATAAAGGACACCAGATCCTTAGCAGCTTCTGGTACTACTGCAGCACTGACTGGGAAAAAATACTGGAAGTTGTTTTGGGCAATGTAGTTTAAATGAAGTATACGTGCTCATACATGCATGAAGAGCAATGCAAATGAACTTTAGATTAATCTGGTGTTTAGGAAGAGGGGTTTGGCATATTTTTCACTAAAGTGTCTGCATGCCACCCATCTTGTTGACACAGTGTGCATCACAGACTTGCATTTAAAAGTTGCTGCTCAGGTGGTTGGGTCAGCAATCAAAACAGGCTCGTTGGGAAGATCAAAGAGGAGGGCAGGTTCTCAAAAGAGAAAGAGAAATTAGAAAGGCTGGTTGCAGTTTCACATTAATTTTCTTCTCTGCTATACTGAACAGCCAGGCAAAGCGAGCAGATGATTGCATGAAAGGGTTGAGTGATGCTGAAATGTGCAGAAACAAAGCTGCTGCAGGGGCTACCTGCCAGCTCTTGGGTGCAGGCAGGGCCAGGGGGAGGATCATAATCTATGAGGTGTGCAAATAGTTCAATGTCTGAACAGCACATTTGGCACCTGCCGGTTTTATCTGGAGTTTGTTGTGGGTGAGGAAGGGGGCTTTGGAAGTTTTTTTGCTTTGTTTTCCTTGAGGAATGGAGTGGTAAAGTAAGGTCTTCAAAAGGATTGGGTTCTGCTACACCTCACCGAAGTTTTACACCTCATCCGATCAAAACCTTATCTTGGATCTGTCTTGGCCTTGGGCAAACATCCTTGTGCTATTCTGTTCAGGTAGCTCTTTACATCGATGGTCTTGGACAATGAGTGGGAGAACAGTAGGATTTTTTTTCATCTCTGTCAATGAAAGCAGTGGGAAGTTGCATGGATCCCAAGGAAGCCCATCATAGAGAGGGAGTGGGCCTCTGCTAAGCAGGACCACAGCATGGTGGCTTTACCAAGAGTGATGTTTTTCACTCACTAGTGCCTTCTCAAGTTGATTGATTTTGTCAGAATTTGCTTTAAAATAAATGAATTCTTATCAGTAGTTGTGAAACCTAAGGCAAACATGTCATAGAAAATAAGCTTTTGGTGGCTTGATCAAGATATCTTGAATTGGGGTTTTCAGGCATTTAAATGTGTTCAGTTGCTGTAAAGCTGCAAGTGCAGGTGGGGTGGATGTGTAATTAGGGTTGCATTGTGAGGATCCAGATTCAGAACAGAGCCTTGCTGTTGGCATTTTCTGATTGCAGACTAATGGTAATGTGCTTTTAATATTTTTCAGGTTTCAGTTTGGTCAAAGCCTGTTGCCCTTTTCCTCTCACCTCCTTTGTGTTGGTAGGTTTCTCTCATACCTCACTTAGAGTCTTGCTGGCGGTTTTCAACCTCTTGCAATTTGCAAACATTCTTAAGAGAAATGTCACTAAGGGTGTAGAGCTCCATATTTTAAATTTAAGGCTGTCTTGACCACAGGCTTGCTTTTCTTAGCTACCTTTTCACAGCTCATTTGAGAAACACTGAGCAAAACTGGAGGTTGATGTCCCAGGGCTAAAAACCAGTGGCTTGATGTGGTGGGGCTCTGTTTCTGGCTCCTGCCTCTGAGCACAGCTGTAGCATGAAGACAGACTGTGCAAACCTAGTGTTACAGAAATTTTATTTGATAAAAGTGTACCTTCGGCATTGGTGTCTGTTCTAGTGAGCTTTCTTCCTTCTGACTGGAGTTGGGGGTTGCATTTGTTTGGATATCGTGGTGGTCTCTGACACCTATTTAATTTTGTTGGAGTGATGTTTCTGTGACACCATGGTGTTTGGGGAGTTGTAAATGGTCCCGTTACTCAAGTAGATTATATAATTTGGTTGGAAAAACTGCCTTCCAGTGAAACTCAGCCTGAAAGTTAACATGTTTGTTAACCACTGAAGTGGCCTACAGTAGTAAGGCTTGAGGATTATTTTACAGTATGTACTTTTCTGGTTGCTTGTGCAAATGTAATTAAAAAGTTGCTTTTATAGTAATCTTTAAAGATTAAAGCCTTGGATGCTTATAATTTTGTCATCCTGAATGTTAACCAACAAAGGAAGCCTGGGTTTGTGTTCAAAGCCAGGAGGAGGAGACAGAAGGTCTGTGTTGTATTCCCAGGGCTCCTATAATCTCACTCTGTGATCTCAGGCGAGCTGTTTGCTGTGCCTCAGTTAACTCCTGTGGGGCGGGGAGACCTTCAGGGTGCCCTGGCAGGCCCAGTTGGGTCAGGGCTTTAATGGTCTGTGGGATCTACTGGTGGGAAAACTCAATAGTGTTTAGAGTGTGGCAAGCCATGGGTTTAAGAAGTTACCCCAGAAGTTTAAAACGCCATTTCTTCACTTCTCTCCGGGGCTGCCATCTCTTGTGAACGTCTCCGTCTTCAGTATTATTTTTCCCCGTTATATTTTTATATTTTGCACACAGGGGCTGGAGGAGATGAGGAATTTGGGAACAAGCACAGGTGATCGGTTTATCCTTGAATCCCACCTGTTCCTCTCGGGCATCCCAGTGTGTAAGGTTACCTCTCCCCAGCACGTCGCGTTACAGATGGCCCCTTATTAACTCTGAATTTCCCCCGGTTTCTTTGCTTTTCCAGACTGGAGTTAAGGCGGCTTGATGTTACTTCAGAGCCGTCCTTTTGATGGCTGGAAACGCTAATAGCCTGTGTCATCTGCCCTTTAGATGGAAGGGTTATGCCTCGTCCTTTATTCCTCAGCTCTCCCTACAAAACCCATCCCACAATGCACCCGAGCCGCTCGCAGGTGTTCCCGGGGATCTGCCCTCTCACATGCACTGCAAATTAGTAACAGAAGCTAATGGCCCAGCGTGCGGCCATCAAAGGGCTGACAATTCCAGCCTTTCCAAAGGGCCCTTTATGTCAAAGCCCCCCACGAGACCTGTCCGGCTGAAAAGACTATTTGTCTGTCCCTGTGTGCGGGCCTGCCGCAGCACCGCGCCCGGCTGCTGGCCTCACGCTGCGCCCCTGACTGTTGCTGCTAGCAACAGATAAAAATCACTGTTAACCACAGCGGGGCCCACAGCACATCAATCATCTGGCCCAGATAAAGGCCTCGGGCCTTTGGCCCTATCCTTCGGTTGTTTCTAAATAATTTCCAGTGGCTGAGCATGCTATGGTGTAGGCTGGGTAATTCAGTCCAGAAAACTTCATTTCACTAAAAATGCTTTGATTTCTTTTCCCCCCCCCCCCTTTTTTTTTTTTTTTTTTTTTTTTTTTTTTTTTTTTTTTTTTTTTTTTTTTTTTTTTTAAAGACTGTTTTTGTTCAAATAGATGTTTGTTTCCAAAGAGGGAATTTAACTGATGAAAGGGATGCCGTGAAAGTTCAGAGTGAGAATAATAAATATAACTGTGTGGTTAAATGTAAAGTACAACCAAACGGGCAGCAAAAAGAATTAGCATTTGCCAGGAGTAACAAAGGCACTTCACACTTTAGAAGAAACCTCTCTCAGCTTCAGCATCGTTGGGCTTCCTGAATTTATATATATTTAAATAGAGATTAATCTTTATATACAGATAATATCATTTGCACCACACCTTTATTAAAGAGATTTATAGCTGGGTATCAAATTACACTTTTAATACAGCCTAGTTGATTTTTTGGTAGCAGCAAATCATATTTGTAACTCCGAATAACTAAACAAATTTGACAGTAGCAAATTTTCTCCTTGACGCAGCTAATTCTTCATCCTGTCTTAATGTTCTGCTGTAAAGGCATAAGAAATTGTGATGCTTAAAGCCTGACAGTCATAGGTTTTGTTCTTGCCACTTAGCAATCCTTCAAAGAAGAAACCACTGCAATTTAAATTGAGAGACATCACAGACTTGATAGCAGGGAAATGCTTTCTGTAGATAAGCCTTGTTTTGCAATCTTGCTGGCTTGAGCTGTAAGGATAGTGTAGGCAGGATATAGTGGAATAGTGAAGGTAAAATCAAGTGTTAGGTCGCAAATAAAATCTCTGGAAACCGTAAAAATTAAATCCCAGCCTGTCTTTTGCACCAGCATCTTTGCATACTAATTGCATGGCCCTTTGTGTTATTGTAAATACTAATTACCAGTAGTTCTCAGTGGGAATTGGACACCTAATTCTTTAATGCTGCTTTTAACCTCCCAGCTCACAAGCCTTGTGTTTCAAGGCACCTCAATCTTGCTGGGATCTTCCAAGCACAGGCTTGACCAGCACACATGCACTGCTGCTTTTACGTGATGAATCTTTCACATTTTTACAGCATAGGCAACATTTCTTGGGTTGGATATGATCATGGACTTCAATAGCAGCTGGAAAGCTTGGTGGAACAGCAATTCCTCCTTGTGTCTGCTGGACTCATATCACAGAAGTTGGTTTATTTTACCATTCTTATTACTCATATGGCTATGTTTAAGCTAAAAGGAACAATTAAAGAGTTAAATTCTCAGCTGGCTGGTATTAGAAGAAGCTGATTCTTTCCTTTCAGCCAGACTGGACCTCATAATGTCCTAAAAAAGTACTGAGCTCCTGAAATATTACTTGTTGCTTTGTGGAACCTGGTATATATTTCATACTTCACTAGGTGAACATGAAATATGAAGAATTTGAAAAGGTTTCTTTAGAAACAGAAAACACCTTAACCTGAGAAAATTAACTTGTGCAATATATTCTTCAGTATCTTCTCTGAAACCAAAACAAATTTTAAGATTGATCCTGATAGATTTTGAAATATTTAAAAGTAAAATATTTCTGAGCCATCGAGATCACTAAATGTTAGCGTCAGATCTGGATTGTGTGCCACTCCCCTGTTTCCTCTTCTGTTGTGTTTTGTTTTGTTTGTTATTTGTTTAAACTCCTGTGTAGTGCTGCCTAAGAAATAATGCAGGGAATGACAGAGAAGGGGAGGCTTAAATAACCCTGAGGGTTCTTGTCTTCCTTGGCATTAACTTCATATCCACATTCATTATGTGAATGGGCTGGGGAAGCTGTTTCTGTGACAAATTGGAGTGCAGGGTACGTTGAACAGGCTCAGTTCAATTTTAGGTAATGGTATACAATCATCTATATGGCAATGCACAATGCATGGTGTAGTCCCTCATTTAGAGAAGTTTGAATGCATAAAACCCTACAAGAAACACTGTGATAACTCAATTTCTTATATTTAGGAAGAGATACAGTGCATACAAGAAGCTTCTCCATTCCTTCCCCTCCCTTCTTTTCGTAACACCAGTAGAGCTTCCCTCCATCTCTACTACTGCCTTATCAGGGTCGAACTCTCAACATAGCTGCAGTTGCAGGGAGGCTTGGAAGCACATGAGAGATCCTCAGGAAGGAGATGGAGAGGCACGTTGACATAGCCATTATTATTCCATGGCAGATGGGATGGGTTACTCTTCCATTGCACTGCTGCATGCTTATATCAGACAAAAGACAGTCTCAATTTGAATGGGAAGATGAGTGGAGTCAGTGCTTTGCTGCAAGCTGTGTGATGCTTGGGCAGAGCAGCCTTCAGAATCTTAACTCATGGGTCTGATCCTTGCTTTACACCATGGCTAAAAGGTTGTTTGTGGAAAATCTAACAGCACTTGTTGATAAATGTTCTTCATACTAACTGACCACTGTGTGCCCAGACAGATGCACTTACCTAGAGATTCCCACATGCTCATGCAAATTTCTTAGCTGGGCTTATTAACTTCTCCATCTTCATTTCCATGGCAATACCTGCTAAACAGAGTTATGCAAAACAAGTGAAAGAAAACATCGGGCTGCAGGGAGGAGGAGACCCACATTGATTAATTATAATTTGCATGTTAAGAACCAACCAATGCTGGCATCTTCCTTCAGTGGAAAGACAGAACATTTACTCTCAGTGAGTAGTTCAGAGTAAAGTAAATTATAAGGAATTAACAGAAAATCTACATTTTTTTTCCCCTACCAATTTTTAAATTATGTCATTTTATAGAATTGAGCCTCTCGATTCTTAGTAGCAATGGCATTTTTTGAAATTTGGAGCAAATCTGACAGTTGTTAACCTGGGAAATAGTTCCTCTGAAGCTGAACAAATCACTCAGGTGAGCAAATGCTTACCCTAACTCAGGAAGCTGTCATTCCGTGCTCTCTAAAGGCATCCTCCAGTTGCTTGTTGCAGGGCATGCAGGCTCAATACTTCATAGTTTTGGACCACATCTGAGGTCTGCAACTGTAAACAGTCATGAGGTGTTGAACAAATGGCATTTCCTGTTCAAGTCTAAGCTAATATTTAAGACAAATGCTCTGTGGTACTGGGAAAAAAAAATGTTATTCTTGTGACTTAATAGGATGTCATTCCTTGGGATGGAGGAAGTGCTCTTTTTGTAGAACTTAAGATAAAAGGAGTTTCTTGGTTTTCATTCAGACTAGGCTGTGACTTAGGAACAGCATTGTGAGTTACAAATGACAGTGTGTGTTGACATAACCTGTTACTCCTAGGCCTGTTATAGGTGTCACACTGAAGCGTGGTCTGACACCAACCCCATATTGATTCTGTTTAATTTGTGTGTATGTTGAATTGTCGAAAGGGAGTCCAGAGTCAGTCCCCTCAGGCATCCCTCTGAAAGCCACTTCTGGACACCAGCAAAACCAGGAAGCTTCATCCTGCTTTTTAAGGCTTGTCTGATACATCCACTATTTTAATCAGAGTGACCACTGCCAGACAGAGGGAGGATTGCTTTAATTTTTAAAAATTTGATACAGATCTGCTGGCAACGTTTTCTTCCCTTTGTATTAGATTGATGCCTGACTTCACCTAAACGGTTTGTAACTGTCATAAGTTACCAGTCGTACTGCCTTAGTTTAATGGTGTCCACTGGTAGGACTGGTAATGCTGTGCATTACCCTATTGATTGCCATCCTGTTCAGTGTTTGTAATTCCAGGAGAGGACGAGAGGATGTGTTGCACCTGGCATCTTTCCAACACGGGTGTGCTAACGTTGCAGCCTGCCTCGCCGTGTCTTTGAACGTGGTGTCGATCCCACCACCTTGTATGTTTAAATTATTGCTAAATTGCAGTGTTTTGAAGCCACAGGAATATTGCTTAAAGACCTCTTCTCATAAAACAGCTCATTAATATGTGTGCTATTCAGCAGTTGCCAAAAGTTTTGTGGTCTGTCTTGCCTCCTCCGCTCTTCGCTCCACTCCGCCATCAAAATGTCTGCAGGAAAGTGTGGGCAAAATTGATTCCCCTGCGGCTGTTTCAAACTACACAATTCGGGCTCATCCTTTGATCCCTCCTCATGACTTTATTTCATTATCCCTTAAGTATAAGGAGGAAAGTTAATGACATCATAAAAACTAGAACTCTATAAAAGATGTTTCTGCTGATTTACTGCCAATGTACTAGCAGCATGTCATATAACTGCCCATTTAAGATGGTGAGTTGCTCTCCTGCCTGCAGCTTTCCTTATCAGCAGCCCTTTTATTTATGATCAGATTATAGGGATTGGGTGTGCACCATAAAACATAAAGCTTGCTTTTATCATGCGTATAATTAACCCTTTAATTATGGAATTAAGTTGGATTCATCCTCCTTTTTATTTTAAAAAGTATTACTAAACATTCCTGTTTGTCTTCAAAGAGCTTAATGTGTTGCTGAGAGAATGCAGTTCACTGTTTCTGGTTATATAATATCTGTCCCTTTCTGAGCATTACCTGAACAGTTCTGATCAGTGAAGAGGCCAAGAGAGTTAATAGACATTTCCTTGCTTAGGTGGACAAAATCAAAATTTTCCTGTTTAAGGAAGCTGAATTTGGTCTTCTTGCTTACCTCCTTCTTCCAGCTCTTTATATACATTTCCTTCAGCCCCATAGGAGACATATAGTGAGTGTGGTAAGTAGTTACTTCAGACCACAATTCTCATCACAGAATCCATCACCACTGTCATTACTCATGCAACTTTAGTCTCCAGCTTCATGAAGCATAACTTGTGTACTTCTGTAATACCCTTCTTATTGGACTCAGTGCCCTGCTCTTCTCAGAGACAGCTTGTCATTTTGGCTACTAGGAATCATTTTGAATTTCAAACACCTTCTCCCTCCCACCTGCAATTCTAGATACTTCAAGATAAGCTTCATCTGAAAACAAGGCTTCTCTTAAAGTATCTCAAATAGTAGGCAGGGGGGGGAGGAACAGTTGTATGTTCAAAGTGATTCACTGCTCTTGAGGACCTTGGCCAGTAAAGTTGCTTGATTAAAATTAATTGTTTCTTGTGCATCAGGCATCTCCTATTAATGCAATAGGAATGGTTTGTTTGCTAGATTCTGGCGTTGGATCTCAGTCTTGGGAATGCACTGTGATCAGCCTTATACATTATTTAAAACTGTTTGTCTTTTTGTCTTTTACCCACTAAGTTGTTTCGATTTTGTTTTGCTTATCACAAATTGCTGACAAAGAACAGGTATTCCTAAAGTGAAAAGCAAGTACAAAGTTTTCCATTCATCCATCTCTGTTACCCAAGCTTTTTGTACTAATATCTGTATAGTTCTTGGGACTGTCTAAGAAGAAATGTTTTTTAACAGCCATTTTTCTGGGTTTTTTCCTTGGCCATGGTATGAATTTTAGGATTTCCATGTGGGGTGCTGATAGGCTGTCCTGAGAAGGTGGTAGGGAGAGGGACACTGTGCTGGCCACACAATTGTCACTTGTCTCAACTGTAAAAAATCTCTGTGATGGTTTCAGTTGTTTAGAGCTGGTTTCCTCCCCTTCCTTCCAGGAAAGAGAGGGAAATGTTATGTATGATTGCATAAGCTTGTTTTTACTTGTGTGAGTGATGGGAATAGGAGAAGTTCCAAATGAGGAAGTCATAAAGAAAAATAATAAAGGAAGGAAGCAATGAATTAAACTCCCAGAGCTTTGTTGTGCGGCTGTGATTTATAAAGAGTTATTTATTTATTTCATACAGAAGGGCTTCTGTAAAAAATACTGAAGACAAATAATAACATTTAAAAATAAAGTATTACTGTGTCCATACTGGCCCCTGGCTGCCTGTGAGCAGCTCACATTCATTTTAAGATAGGGTAGATACCTCTACCCTGACAATAGCACTGATGCTGAAAGTCTAGATAATAGACAGTGAGTATATTTTTGGTGTATCTCAGTGTTATGGGCAGTAAAGAATCATAGAATCATAGAATTGGCTGGGTTGGAAGGGACCTCAGAGATCATCAAGTCCAACCCTTGACCCACCGCTGCGGTTGCCAGCCCATGGCACTGAGTGCCACATCCAGGCTCTTTTTAAATATCTCCAGGGATGGAGAATCCACCACTTCCCTGGGCAGCCCATTCCAATGTCTGAATAGCAAGCACCACACTGTTCTGAAGAAGAGGTATTGAGCATGAAATAAATTCTTAATTACAAAACTGTTTTAGTTGATCTGATGACTTTAAATGATGCAACATGATTGCCTTTGAGGCAAACCTAGGTACTCGTATAACTCCTTAAGAGGTGGGTGTTCAAATTGAATGGAGACTTCCCAGGTCCCTGGATGTCTGAGCCTGAGATTCACAACCCACTGAACAGGTGAGGGAAGCCTTCCAGATAAACCTGTGTCTGCATCCTGGTTTTCAGGGTGATCTTAGTTTGTTGGCTTAATGAGAAAAGATATTCCATGTGTGTGACCAGGTATTCCAGGAGCTCCCCTCCTCCTTGTCTGGGCTTCCAAAGATCCTGTGCTCATTGAAAGCTTAATTAATTAATGATTAATCAGTTCACAGCTCTAGGGTATCAACTTGAAGGAAAAATTGATTTTCAAACCCAAATGTCTTAGACTATTTATATTCTGAAACTACTGTGCATGTCATAGTCCTATTTAGAAAAGTGTCCAACTCCACTCAAGGGCAGACAGCCTGAGGAATAAATTAATTCCTACCCATCAGAGGATGGGTATAACAGAGAAGCCATGAATATCAGTGTGCTGGTAAGAAGGAAGCTTGTGATTTTCATACCTGAATCAAATTTGGCCAAGTGTCTTAAATACACATTTAATTGCTGCCAGACATTTACCTAGCATGAACATTACCAGGATAAGAGGGAAAATTTTAAAGGTTCAACAATAATACGAAATTCTCTGTTTATAATGTGAGAAATCATCAATTAATTCCATACCTGGAATAAAACATGCCCTAAGGCCTACCATCTGCCCACATTTAAACTTGAAGATAATAGATTTGGAAGAGAAGTTTGTAATTATTTGCTAGGTGGTTCTGATTAATTTAAAAGTACCAATAGTGTATTGCCCTGGGGCCAAATGGAAATCACAATATTGCAGAAAGGGGTGGCATGTAAATGATGGCTTGTGCTTTATCTCTTAGGCTGATTGGACACTGATTATTTTTAAGTCACTAATGGATGCATATAAGATTAGAGTGTGCTTTGGACAACGTGACTATAATTTTCACCTAACAGGCTGTAGAAAATAGGAAGTAAATATACCCCAGTGGCATTCTTAGAAATTAAAAATGCTAAAGGCTAGGTTATGAAATTATAATAGATTCACACTAGCTCGACTGAGATCAGAATCTTGCCTTGTAGCACTGAGAAGTGCATTTATTGAGTGATCTGTACTAGAAGCCTGGGAAATTATCATCTAGGAAATGCACGTGCACTGTGTTCTTTGGCAAGTACCTGTGTGCTTAAAAGATGCACTGAAGAAGCCAGTGTAGTCTTGAATTAAATTCAGGTTGAAACAGACTTTACTGGACTATGGCCCAGTGGGAATGGAAGGTGATATTTTATCTGAAACTCTGAAGTATTTCATTTTGACCACCATTTACTGGCAGCGGAGAGCACTGTGGACCTTCTGTGCAGCTTTCCAGTTAACAGCTGTACAGCTGCATGATTAAAGACTGACCTTTAAAACCAGTGTGAGTTCTGTGTTGCCAAGGTACAACTGGTGGAGCAAAAGGCAACTGTAATGTCTGTAGTCCTACAGTAACAAAAGAGAATGGCACAGACAACCAGGAAACCTGTGGCTGCACGGCTGCTGGCCAGAGTCGCTCCCATTGGCTTTACTGCTTCTCCAGTTCTCTGCTGCTCCTTTGTGGTTCACTCAGTGGTAGCAAAAGCCAAGTGGAAAAGGATCCCTAAAGGATTATAAGTGGGTCTTTACATTTGGGTAAAACTGCCTCATTAATTTTTAAAAAGCAGCAACTGCCCATACAGCACCTCCTTACCTGTGCTGGAGCTCTATGTGTGGATTGACGAGAAGATTGACACCAAGAAGGTGTCTCTCTGCAACTCTTAATTCCCTGTTGTCTGTGTGTTCTCCACTACCCCTTCAAATAAAGTCTCAGCACAGCACTCTGCAGTAAAAAAAAATGAAGAAACATAAGTAAATCATTACCAGCAGAGTATTTGTTGCTTGGGGACAAGCAGTAGCATTGCTGTTTCTTTCCTGTGACCTTTGTGCTGATTCATACTTAAAGGCTGTAAGGATCATTAGCCTGAGATGTTATCAGTTGGTGCCTTACAACTGTATCTCATGTATCCTTCCAGAGACTGTAAATTTTCACTTAGCAGAAAAAAGTGTTGCATGCACATAAAACAAAGTTTGAGTCTTTATGCTGATATCAGGTGAATAGGTCTGAATTTTATCTCCATGTGATAGTTAAACCATTCTTCTCCCTCTCTGAAACACGGTGTAATTTGATGAAGCCAATGAAAGACCCACATTGAGAGCATGGGATGGGTGGACATTGATCTCAGCAGTTTGCAGGTTGTTTCCAGTTTTCTTCAGATGTGGCTTTATATGTAGTAATGAGATCTTTGCACCATGGTAGGATGAAATCACAGCTGTAAGATGAAGTGCACATTAGATTTTGAAATTCCACTGTTAAAAGCCAAACAGTTTTTGTTTTCATTTACTCAGAATATTCTTGTGTTCTAAAGTGTGACCTGTGATCTTTGTGACCTGTTTTCAGTTGGTATCTGTTCTTATGCAGCAGCTCATGACATAGTCAAGAGAAATAATATAGATAGAGAAATTAGGAGCTTAGAACACAGTAAAAATTTAAGGCTCATTCTCAAATTGACAGCTTCTCCTATACCACTGGGATCATATGACATTCAAAGAAAATAATAAACATACCCAGTGTGTTTAGTTAAAATACAGAATAAATGCTTCCTTCAGCGATGGAGCACCTTGCTTTATTTTTATTGTAAGTGATAATAGAAATTCTCAGGTTATCCTGGAGGATTTTTGTCTTAATACAAAATACAGGTCCTTGTACATCACCGAGACAGTTTCACAGAGCTGGAACCAAGTCAGGAAGCAGAGCATGTAGGTTCTTTATGCTCAGCAGCTCCCATGCATACCCTTGTGCCTGGTGACTAATACAGCATCTCCCTCCGTTTCATCAGACCAAATAAGTTATGAGACTTAAGCCTCTGACAGCCTGCTGCATTTTTAGAGGGAAGAGGTATCAGTCATAACAGAGGAAACAACAGATTGAAACAGGTTCTTGTTTTCCTTTTCTGTTTCTCCATCTTGTGTTTTCTCTCTCATTGTCGAACTTTCCCTTACCTCATCCCTTCTGCTCTGAGCTCTCCCAGCTGCCACTCATCTTTAAATATTCTTGATAACTTGCAGTATCGGTTTTGTGCTTGTGGATTGTTGCCATCCACCAATGTTAAGTTGTCAGTGAGCATCTGAAGCCATCAGCTGATCCACTTTTCCCAAGTCCTGCTGCTGTGTGAGCCAGAAAGGCCCCTGCCTCCCCTTGGGATGAGGCTTTGCCCAGGAGGGGTGTGCTTTTGGAAAGTAGATGGTGGGCAGGGATAACCACGTTTGCAGTGATGCTGGCAGGGATCTGGGCAAGAATTCATTTCTATGTTTAAGTGCCTGATTTAGAGGAGAGGCCTTGGCAGCACGCAGAGACAGGCTCCAGGGAGCAAGGTCTCCCATGCCATGGATATGTTCATCAGCTCTCAGGGCTCCTCCTTGCTCTGCTCTCCACCATGGCTGTGGTGCAGGGGAATTGTATTTACCAGGCACAATGCTTCCCCTGATGTAATTGTGCAGATAACTCCTTATTTACCATTAGCATCAGTATTTACAGAGCTTTCATTGCAGCTAAACAGACACATGCTCCTTGTCACTGTTGCAGTGACAGGGAAGTTGCAGGCACTTCATTTCCAGCACTTCCTTTTATTGTCCAAAAACTGCTCTGGAGAAACTGGAAAGGGCTACCTGCCAGTCACATCATCTTGCCTGGATCCACTTAGTTACACTTCAGCTCTTCACTTTCAGGGAGTTTTATTTTAGCATAATGTAATTTCTTTTTTTTTTTCCTCTGGCTTCTTTTTAATTAATACCCTGTAACTGCTTTAAACTTGGAAGGAAGGTAGTTTTTGATTTCTCTTTTATCAAATAATTTTAATTATTCACACCGTTGACTTCATGAAGTTAAAACACCGTAATATTATCTGTGAAACGATGATCTTTGGAACAAGAGTAAAAAAATTTTTTTTTTTTTCTGAAGCAAAATGGCTCAAGTGCCACCAAAGCCAAGCATCCCTGCTGCAGATGGGTGCTAGGTTAACCTGAGCTCTGCTTTGTCTGAAGGGTGCTGCCTGCAATATTCCTTCATCTGCACTCGGACCTGGATGTTTAAATGCAAGTGCACATTGCATAAGTTCCTGCTTCAGTTTGTACTTTTCAGTTTCTGTTCCATATCTGTGAGACTGAAGTGAAGTGGTCATAGGCACAGAAGGGGACACTGGAAGCAGTGTGGTGAGTTTGCTGTGTGATTTTTGATGTTTATCATCCCATGACATTGTGATGTGCCTGTCACTGAAAGGTCCTTCCTTTAGCAGAACACTTTCAGCTTCCAAATTCAGGCATCTTAATACAGAAAGGTTGTGTCTCTGTTACGTCTCACAGCATCAAAAATTAAAATCGTCTGACCAGCAGAACTGAAACTCCCCACCTATTTTGAAATTCCCATTGCTGCCAATATTGCAACTGAAAACAGGAAAAAATAGTATGAAGGAGCATTGTTCCAGCAACTTCAGTGCTTCTTCAGTTGGATTTATTTAGATGTTGCCTGTGGATTTGGGTTTTTTAAGTTCCTGTAGTTTTCAGTAATTATGTGGCAAGGTGTAAGGATTGCTCTTACATTAAATGCTGAGTTCTGTGTTGTTCAGGACCCTGTTTTCCTGTTCAATACTGCTTCATTTCAGCTACTGCTCATCCTGTCATTTTTCAAACTAGCTGCCAAAGCCACTAGCAGGTTTTAATATTTTTTTGTATAGGTATTTATCATTGTAGAAGTACCAACATCTGCTTTTCTTGTGCCAGTGCAGATGAGACATAGGTGAGATGTTAAAATGAGTGTCATCCAGGAACCAGGTAACCTCTGATCTGTGCCAAATGCAGTTCAGAAGTGGTGGTCCAGAGAAGTTCTCACACCTCTCCCAGGTAGATGTGCACAGTTTCATTTCTGCCAGCAGAGGAAGAACTGAAGGGAATGGTTGAGATCCCTGCAGGAGAGGTGTGTGGTGGCAGCAGGGCCCTCCTGCCAGTGCAGCCACGGACCTGCAGGCAGGAGCACAGAGGGATGTGGTCCCACATCTGCCAGGGAAGCCGCCCTTCTCCCTCCATCATGCAGGGGCCCTCTCTGAGCCACATTTCAGAAACAGGCATCTTAGTTTGCCTGCAGTACTGTATCAGTAGATGATTATACCCTGGTACAGCTATGTGCTCTCACAGTTATCTATTTTGACTAAGTAGATTAAAATTTTTTCTTAAAAAATAGTGGGAGCTCCTCCTGTCTTCAAGAGATGAGGTTTGTCTTTTGAAATAAAACAAAACTGAGACCTGCTAATTGCCTATTAGTCATACAACAGGTTTGGTCTGAAGAGCTCCTGGATCCTGTGCGCTCAAATCCTTTATCAACCAGGACAAGAAAATGAGACTTCCAAGTTAATTTGATGCTTAAAAACTGTATCTAAATAGGCAAGTATGTCCAAATCAATCCTTGAAAAGCATGTTTTGAACTAGAGAACATTTGTGTCCTCAAAGAATGACAGTTAAAACATTGCTGTTAAAGCAGTAAACGTAAATTTCAGTTGCTTGTCAAAACAGGCAGCATTTTCCTTCTCTGGAGTGCAAGATGCTGAATAGGCAGCACCTTGAAAAACAGCATCTTCATTATACAGTCAGGTTTCTAATATAATATTTTCATCTGCAAATACTTTGTTGTTTCTCCATAACACTTTATAATAAGTGGACATTAAATTAATGCTACATGACAGTGGAATTCTTGCAGTGTTATATACTGCCCTGAGACAAGTGCCAAAGGAATTTGGAATGATTAAAAGGAGACAGTGGAAATGGAAGGACTGGGGGACTGATGGCTTTATTGCTGCTGCCTCAGCTGAGCTAATAGGACTGCTGAAGGCCTGAGGGAAGGTCCAAGAAGATCTACAAGCCCAAACCTGAACTTAAGCTGTAAATGTTAGGACTTACTTTCTGGCTCAGATTGTTGGGAAAATTATTAATACTCTTGCTTATATTCTTGCAATTTTAAGCATTAAAATACCCTCGTCATATTTTTGAGCATGATGCTTGTGTGAATTTGGATCCATGGATCAGAACCATGGGAAACTAGCCCAGGGTACAGTTTGGCCCTCAGTGTCATGTGGGGTCCTGTAGCTGTCCTTACCAACCTTCCTGTCAGTCTGCAGGAATCTGGCTGGCTGCTTTTTTGAGGTCTTTTGGGCAGAGTCACAACAAAAGGTGATTTCAGTGCCCACTCCAGCCTAATAGCCTTGGGCCTTGTTGTACCAGGTTTGGTTTCTGCTCTGGCCTGGTGTCCCCTCTCTTGCCCAACCTCCCCACCCAGGGCCCAGCCTGGGCAGTGCACAGCCCATGCATGTCATGGGAATTCCACCTTGTGAGGCTGCAACACAGCTTTCTCATTTTCATGTACTTAAAAAGAGAAATGTCAGGGGGTTCCTTGATGTCCATAGGGAGGTCCTGTAAGTTCCTTAGGAGATCTGTGCTGGGGCTATGCCACATGCACAAAACCTTCACTGATGAGAGATCTGCTTTCCTCCCCTTCCTCCTATCCAGGGTACTGAGCTGCAGCATCCTGATTAAATGTGTTTTTAAAAGGAGATAAGAACCAGGCATGAAGAAGAAAGAGCAGCACTATTTGCTGTCTTCTTGGCAATGATGAAGTCCCTTGGGCTTTATGGATGGAGAGGATAAGAAGAAAAACTTATGTTCATCTCTGCTATACAAAGCAGAATTGGAAGGAATGGAGATAGGACTCTCCATAGCCCATCCCATTGTGCTGCCTCTGAAAGTACTGATTTTAATATAATTGAGGATTCAAGAGCAGCATAATCCTGAAAAAAAAAATTTTAAAAAAGTCCTTCTTGTGAGCCAGTGGCAGTCAATGGGCATTTTTCTTGTGTGCTGCAAAGCAGTAGCAGATAGTTAGCAGAGCAAGCATGCTCTCTCATCATCCCTGCAGAGAACAGAAGTAGCAGACAGCTTCCTTCCTTCATGGCAAACAGCCTGTAAATGAAATCTTCTCTCTGAAGACTTCGCAGAGGCCAGATGGGAGAGGAAACCTAACCTAGAGTGCAAAAGCAGCATCCTGCTGCTGACTCCTTGGAAGACAACAAACAGCCAGAGGCAGGCTTTGACCAGCTCAGTTGGTGGTAGGTGCTGAGGAATAATTGGGCAAAAGATAGTGAGTTCTGCTGTTTCATGCCATCAAGACATATTTCAGTCTGAAGCAGGAGCCATTTTCTCATTTGTGCAGCAAGAGCTGTGTATTCCAGTGAGCAGCTTTTCCTCTCCAGAGGCTGCAGTAACAGTGGCCCTGAGGGAAGCTGCAGGGCTCATCCTTTCCATTAAAAAAGCATGAGCTGAGTAGTTGAGTCCAGAGAGCTGCCACCCTGTTGTCCAAAAGGATGGTAATTACCTTTCCAGATATTATTTATTTCCAACCCTTACAAGAAGAAACTGAGAACATATTTCTGTGTAGCCTGGGTGCAAGCCATGGGAACAGAGTATAATTGGTTCTCTGTTTTCCTGAGTGTGACCTTCCAGTAAGTCCCTGTGTTTGTGCAGCACTTGATAATAGTTCTCAAACTCAAGCCCAAAATCTCACTTTCGTTTGGAGTAATCATAAAAATGAGTTTCTTTAAAAAAAAACCAAAAAAATAAAAAAACCCTTCATCCTTGTTAGCAAGTGCTACCTAAGGCTGTCAAGTAGCCACGCTGACAGGAGGCTGTTCTGTTCCTCAAAGCTGCCTGTGTTCAGGAGGGTATAATGTGCAATTCACAGGCTTGGCTGCTGCTTTCCACCTTTTCCTAGAAAAGCTGCACTCTCCTCATGAGCAGATGTCACTAAATCAGTCTACCCCAAACCCTTCATAAAGTTTTTTTAGGGAGCTCATCCTTCTCTCTCCTGTTTGATGGTCTGAAATCTATATTTTTTAAACACTCACATTCACCCAAGAAATACTACTAATAATTTAGGTATAATTGAGCTCTTTCTTCTTGGTGCTTTAAGCTTAACAGTGCCTGCCAATGGTTTACTTGTGGCAAATAAATATCAAAAATAGAGTAGTCTAAAAGGATGTCTCAGAACAGGAAAGAGATAGCCAGGCATACAAAGATAAGTAGGTACACAGAAACATCACGAGTTGATTATTCTCAGTGCATTATCAGAGCTGAATTGCACATACATCATGTACAGTTACCTTCCTGTGAACCAGAAAGTACAGATTAGCAGCAGACGTGTCTGGTAAGTCTTGATAGTCCATTGGGCTGATCAGTAACATCAAGTCCTATCTTCCTCTTCTCTAAATTAAAATAAAAATCTCTAGCAGCCTGGCAGCCCCTCCTGGTGTGGGAGCAGGGGTGGGGACTGTTAAATATTCTTTCCCTGACAAGTTTGCCGAACTTCTGTAGCAAATTACTGCAGGACAAATAGTAACAGCAGGAAACTTAACAAACATTACTTGAAAGGGTTTGGACCAGCAGGGTTTTTATTTTTGACCTCATAGTAGAGAACGCAACATATTGTGAAGGAACAACTAGGAATAGTTAATATATACCTGCTAGAGAATATTTGTTGTACAATCTCATAAAAGGAGAGTATGCTTCTGGTTGGGGTTGCAAGAAAAGTTCCTTCTTCCCAGTGTTTTCCTCAGGAAGTACCAGTGCCTTTCATGCTCTATTACAGAATTTTTGTTTCATGCTGAAGTCTGAGCAATGTCTGTGGAATTTTCCAAATTTTCCTCCCTCCACACACAGCTCAGTCCTGAGCCCAGGTTGGTGTTGGGGCTGCATGCGAAGCAAAGCCTGGGGCAGTCTCTGAGCCCTGTGCTCTGCCTGCAATCTGTCTTCCTGACAGAGAAGAAGGTGTCCTGGACACCTTGCATTCTTTTCCATCAAAATGCAGGTGCTTCTCCTGCTGCTTGTTGATTTTTCTTTCCCTGTACCCAGTCTTTCATTTTCTTGCGTTCCCATGTCCTGACTTCCATCTGTCTGACTGAGAGCTTTCTAGAAGGATGCTTTTATAATTTATGATGCTGAGTTGGGGTTGATGATGCATGGGCTTCATTTCTGGCTGTTCCATGAAATCTTTTCTTTAATTTTAGACAAGTCAATAACTTTCTTGGTCTAGATCCACTAGACACTGAGCTGATAAATCTCCACTGGCTACACTTACTTGTCCAGCCATGAAACAGGTTGAACTTCCCTGGCATAAATTGTTAGTAGATGCTCAAGACTTTGAGGAAGAGAGATGCAAAAAGATAAAGATAGGTGAGCTAGGAAGGAGGTAGGGACTGGGAGTCTGGGGTGTCTGTTGGGTTTCTAGCTCTGCTGCTACTTTGCTAAGATGATTCAGTGACCAGATTTTGTAACACTGATATTCTGAGCTTTATAAAACGAGGTCTTTGAGTTAGACTGAGTGATGAACTGTCTATCATTTGCCACTGTGATTAATGCTGAATTGATACAGGATTCATACCTGTGTAGTGCCTCATTTGTTCCACAAACTGCATTACTACATAGCAAAGCTGATCTTAGTTTGCTATTTCTTCTTCCACCCCTGTTAGGAAACAGAGGTAAAGTGAATGAAGAGCACAGTTTCTTCCCCATTGCCTTATTCTGAGCTGTGCTCTCTGGTCTGTGACTTGGGAAGTGAAGGTCAGGATGGTTCATTGCCTCTTTCAATCTTTTTTGCTTGTAAATTTATGCTTTTTTCCTCCAGTTCTGCTTGAATTTCAAAAACCAATGGGCCAGACCTTTAGCTAGAGTAAATTGTCACAGCTCCATTGATTTCAACTGAGTATGACAGTTCTCACCAGTGAAAAATCTGTCCTGTAAGCTGAAATTATTAACTTAAAAAAACATCTGATTATCACATTTGTAGTTTTCTATTGTTTTAATGTACTGTGACAAAGGCTGTGGAAGGATGACAGCTCATGATTGAATTATCTTTTTGTACTTTTGTGAAATTTATTAATTTTTATTCTCTTAAGGAGAAAAATCTCTCTCATTTGACTCAGGAATGACAAAGAAAAATTTGGTAATTGTATGCTTGGATTTCTTGTACACAAGGGGGAAAAAAAAGGAACTTTTACCTATGCTTAGGAGTTGAAGAAGGTAATTATTCTGGTTTTATGCAATACCTTCCCCTACACCAAGTGACACAGGGCATTCGTCATTTGCCGTTTGACCTGGTTTTTATAGATCATACTTAAATGCAGTTTAATTTCATCAAGATTTATTCACAGTAAATTTCCAATTATTACTCATGTCTTAACAGCTTCGTGCAGAAAGCTCGAAGCTTTTCCCCAGCATATCATCAGATGTTCTTTAGTACTATAAAATTAGTTAGAAAGTAATTTTCTTAATTTGGTTTCTTGCAACCAAATAAATGAAAATCCATCTCCAGCTGAAGCTGCGGGATTTAGGGTTTTCCTTTATTAAAGAGAAATGATAATCTATAAAGTAGGGATGTGGCTGGGGACGAATATTAACTGCTAAAAGGCTTATCTGCCATAATATCTTGGAGATGCTCTGGCAACTAATGATTCCCCATTGACATTTTTTTATATATTTTGCTTGCAGCAGAAAATAGGACAGCTCTTATGTATCCTAAGGAAAAAAATGGAAGATTTGGTTAAATACTGTCTCTTCTGCATGACTCGGAACATGCTGGAGTAAAAACAGCAAGGCCCCTGATTTAATATGTTTGACACCAATTCAAGGAAGCATTTAAGCATTTGCTTAAGTACATTCTTGTTCAACAAAGCACTTAAAACATGCTTAGCTCTAGGCACTTTCTTTAAATCCTGTTAATTTTAATGAAATTTAAGCATGTGCCTAACTTTAAATAGATGCTTAACAGCTTGGCTGAGTGTAGTGCTACGTTTTAGATATGTGACACTGGTGTTCTTCTCTTTCTGGTGAAAAGAGAAACAATGATTCCCCATGGATATGATTGCTAAAAGACATTGAGATGTGCCATGATTGACTGCAGAGAGAGGGAGCAAAATGACATATTGCAGGTGTTGCTGGCAGAAGCTGGAGTGAAATTAGACTCTACCTTTCGATCTGTTTCTGAAGGTTGGTTGTTGTTTCCATCCTAAAACAGATGAAATTGTGAAAGGTAGATAGGATACTACACAAACACCAAGCACAGAGCTGGTTGCAAGCAGTTTATATAAAAATTAATCAGTGATCCAATCTTTGGTGGTGAGGCAAAGCCAGGACTACAAGGAAGCCTTTAGCCAGTGAAGGGTTTAAGTTTCTAGACAAAAAACTGGAGAACCCCCTATGTTTCCTCTTTATTTTGGACATGTGACCTGTTTTACTGGAGGATGCTCACTGATTACTGCAGCACCAAACCTATGAGCTGACTGAAACCTGACCCCAGAGCTGAAATCCCAAGCTCCCTCAAACCCTTGGGTGTCTTCAGTCCTAAGAAAGGCTCAGTTTTGAACACTCAGACTCTCCCAGTGTCAGTACTCAGTGTGAACCCTATTCCTATGGAATAAGGTCCTGCCACTTTGCTTTATCATCTCTCCATAAAATTTTCCATGTGTTGTTGATTGACAACAACGTGTAAGCTGACCTCAAGCCATTTCCATCAGCACAGATGATAATTGGGTCACCCAGCAGTCAACATTAACCATGCCAGCTCCCTGTCTTCTGCAGAGAAATACATAAAATGTGATAATGAGTAAATGAAGTGTGAAGGCTTTCCTTCCTCTGATTTATGTGCAGAAGTGTTTCTAATTTTCTTGATGTTATCTCCCTTTACAGGATATAATTACCTGATTTACTTGATTGCCTTCTGGGAATATTTTTTATAAATTGACTTAAAATTGTTTATATTGTTGCAAACTGATAATTTCATGAAGTGCCTGCTAATCTGCTTGAGTTGTTTGTTGTATTTTATTTTGTCTTTTTCCTCTTGGCTCTTCATTACTTCCATTTGTAGTTATTATGGGAAGTTGATATCATGCTTTGGACAAAACTGGAAGTAAAATAGCTTATCAGGACTTGTCATGTCATAGTCTGAATGTGTCACTAAGAATAGACTCCCATACCTCACCAAACAAAACCAGGGCTTTAATTTTTAATATACAAGACAGCACTTAGGACTTGTTAAGAAATGGTTTCCAGGTAAAATGTGGTGCATAAGATCCCTTGTTAATTTACTACTGTTCAAACAGATGTTGGTGAGAAGTCCTCTGGCTTCACTTCTTACACAGGCAGGCACTGTGTAAGAACAATTTTTCCACTGTCCTTGAAGAAAGAAAGACAGAAAGGAACCTCTTGAGCAAATCTTGGGCTTCCGTGAAGTTGAGGACTAGATAATTACCCTGGGCTTTTTTATATCCAGTCATGACGTGTACACAGGGCAGCAGTTTATTCTTTGAAATGCATAAAGCTCTATTTGGGAACAAATAAGCATGTTGAAAAGCATCAAGTATTCAGTTTCTATTTGACATTTTGAAATAGCTTGTAGATGTAATCCGAGTGGATGCCTCAAATATCTTTGCATTTCCAGAGAGAAAAGCAATTTCTGAAGTTACTCTTGGAGTGCACTTTATTCTGTTGCTGAGAACTTGGTGTTTCTCCTTGGTGGCAGTGATGCTGCCCTGGGACCATGGCAAATTGGTTGTTTGGCTCAGGACTGCATTGGGTCCTGGCTGAAATCTGTGTGGTTTCACCTTTTCCCTTCTCTCACCCAAGCTCTGTCTCACATTTTCATGTTCATCCTGTTTTGCACCATGGACGTTACCCTGGCATGGAGGCACCTGTGCCAGGGATGTGCCAGAAATAGAGATGCTTCCAGCTATCTCGGTGCCAAGCTTATGTGGGAATCCCCATGGTGAGCAGGTAGATGGACAAACCACAAATCAAACAGCATTGATTGTGGTGGTATTTCAGTAGCTCTCAGTACATTTCTTTTATTTGCAACTTCAGATGTGTTACAGTTAGGGAAGATCTAACAACAGCTTAGTGTTGTTAAAGGGAGGGATAATTATGATTTTATTTAATAGCTCCTTTAACATGCTGCTGTATCTTATTACCATAAACTGAACACTAAGTGAAGTGAAGAAGCCTCTTCCTTGTTCCACTTGCTGTGTTTATTGTTATTGTGCACATACCCCCCTGCCTGAGATGCCTTTGGGTTGATAGCTTGCATTTGTTCAATGATACTTTACCTCCAGCATTCCCAAAATGGCATCTGTTGCCTGGAGGCCACATGCTCCTCCTGTATAGGCAATTGTGCAATCTGTAAATAGCTATTAGACTGGCATGGCCTAAATTAACTGCAAATTGACAACTCAATTGTAAAACAAAAAATGACCTAGTAATTAACAGGATATTTCCATAAAGGCATAATTACCATTTAGCAGAGTGCTATTTATACTTCCTTTTATTCTAATAAACTCTTACTCCTTTTTTTTTCACTCTTCTGCCACAGAAAATATTTTTGTTCTGATCTTTATTAATTTTTCAAGCTGACTTTAGAAAAACAAATGAGAACGAGGGAGTAGTTGATTTCTGTTCTTCCCTTCCCTCTCTTGTAGGGAAGAGAGAAGTTTATTTGTACTGAGCAACCTTTCCTTAGCAGGGGTTTGGTTTCTTTGTTTTGACTTGGCAATAGCATCTTAACTCTTCTGTCAAAGTTAAAGGCCTTCCTCCTTTTGTCACTTAAAATCAATGGCATGTTTGGCTCTCCCAGCAGCTCTTCCCCACCCCCTTGTCCCTTCTCCTCCTCCAGCCCAGGGAAATAATGGCACTGATGAGCTCTTATCTTTTTGTCACACTCCTGCCAGCAGAGGAGACAAATTGATTTATGTATGTGGCATCCTACTCCTGATAGTGCCATAATTTACCACTAAATATTGCTTTGACACAATAGTTTTGTAACAAATACATAATGCATATTGCTCTACTTTCTCTCCACCTCAATCGGTTTTTGAATTAATGGAGTGAGACTCCCTCAATTCAGAGGAATCTCATGTCCAACGCCTGCATGGAGCCTCACAGAATACCAATCTGCTGCCTCTCCTCTTTCTCTGCTTAGTGTCACCTTGAAATGAAGCTGGATCCCCCATTAGGTTTTTTTCCCCTTCCTTGCACTGTCAAATGAGGCGGTTCTTCACTCCTTCACAAGGAGTGATGCTTTATTCAAAAAGGCCTGACTTGATTTATTAGATAAAGAAAGAAATTGTGTAAAAGGCTGGAAGGCTTTGCATGTCCTTGCACAGAGTTGAAGTGTTACACGGGAGCTTGTAATCACTGTTTTCATTAAACTGGAGCAACACACTTGGAAATGCAAAATCATTTTTGAATAAAAAGGATAGGCTCTTTCTGACTGGCTTGATTGATATCCCATTTCTGCCTTCCATCCTCACTGCCACAGAACATATCCCACAGAGGGGATTCTGCATCCTCAGTAATCATTTGGGCAAGTGAACAGTTTAGTGCTGGGTTTTTATTTGATTTATTTTTAAACAATAGCATCCAAAATTATTACATCACTAAAAGATTCCTCGTGTTTTGTCATCACTTGGTTTAAGAACAAAGTGACAGAAGCAAAGGTGAAATTGGGAAGAGGAAAGGTTGAAGGCTTTTCAGAATATGGGCTATGAGATGCTGGAAATGAGACAAATGGAGCCTGATTGACAGCAGGGAGGGGTATGACTGGACTGTTATTTTTTCTTTTTAAACTCCTTTTACTGATATACATCAGACTTCAGTACAGTTTTCTTCAATTAACCTTATGGGTACATTAAAATCAAAAAGAAGCACAGAGAGAGAGATCTTTCCCTGTTCTATTCTGTAAATATTTTGAATTGCAAGGGATACTGTGCTCTTGTGAGAATATTTGAAATTATTCTGCATTTGTGTGATGACCAATCTGCTGAGGCTGGTAGAAACCATGTAGCTTTGACCCTCCAGAACAACCTGTAAGTTGCCATGATTCTCATAGCCTGCAGACTTGATGAAAGCCCTGAGATTTTTACATTTGCCTGTTTTCTGTTTTGCCCCCTTTCTCTCTTTCTTACTTTCCATTTCTTCTTTACCAGTCGGGGGGCAGACAGTAATGAGTTATGGAGGAGAAATGTGAAAAGGAGGTGCTTACCAAATCCATTGGTAACACAGGGCAAGCCCGGCAGGGGCTGAAATGTCATTTACAGCCAGATATTTTGTGCTAGTTCCTGAATTCATGTGTCCTGCCCCACCTCCATCATCCCTTCTTGCAGTTCAAAGCAACCAGGCACCTGCTTTGTGGCAATTACCCTACACTTATGTGCTGCTAATAATGGATGTTTGCTCCCTGCAGGTCTCATATTAATTTTCACTCAAGCTACACTATTGAAAGAGAGGAACTTCTGAAATGATTATGGGTTGTAAACTCTATCTGGCAAATTATTACATATTTCTAGCACAGTTTCAGTTGTCAGAGATACTTCTCAGCCTGTGTGCTTCCAAACAGTCCTATCAATTATGTTCCTTTTGACATCTGAGTGGAGCTACTGTCAGCTTGCTTTGCAGCAGTTTCTCTTTGCTTTTTGCAGTGTGCTTGTGTAACCAAGTACAAGAATCCCAGGGGAGTCTGAATCCTAAAACACCCATAAATGAAAAGTTCTGTTTTGTATGATGCTATATTTTATAGCAGTGAGAGTGTTTATTTACAGGCAGGTTAGACTTGAATTTCAAATGATTGTGGAAAACTGGTGGAAGAGACAGTTTGTCTCAGTTTGTCCCCTTGCAGCTGAGCAGATTGTGCCTGGCTGCTGATGGCTGGAGCAGCAGGAGCCATTCTGTGTGTCCCTGGAACGCTTGCTGAACCTCTCAGTCACTCTAAACTGTTCTTTATTTAACGAACCTTCTCATTTTTCCATTGCAGACTGGCAAAAACAACAGCCTTAATATTTTCCCTTTTCAGGGGTCTACATTATTCAGTATATTGTTAGCTGTAGTGTTGCTTGGCATTGTTTTATCAACAACAGAGTTCCACTCCAGTGTTGCATTCTTGCGTGGCTGTGGCTGTCAAGGCCGCCTTGTTCAATCCACTCTGTCATAAGTCATGAGCAGATTACTTGAGTTTCCTAATTATTTTTGCTGTTTGATTCTCTCCAGTTGAGTAACATCATTGCAGTTCAGGAAGGGCTGTGGCTGACCATGGACTTCAGGCAGTGTTAAAGCTGTTAAGACACAGAATGATGGATTCTTCTCTGTCATGTAGTGCTTGGTCATACGTCACAGTGATACATCATTACTGTAAGTTTTTTAAATCTGTGTATTGAACTGAAAATATATGACCCAACCACCTGGTCTTAACTAAGACTGATAGTAGTGCTTGTGATTTGGAAACAGAAGACAGCAATATTGCAGCATTACACGTACATGTCAAACAAGTTATTTGTTCTGGATGAGTGAAAAAACAGAATTTGGGTAGGCTGCTGTTGCTGTGTGCCTGGAACGTGGTACTGAGAACAAACCCTTCCGTGTTTTTCACTGCTTCCCACTGCATGGGTTTCTTGTCTTTTTTCTTTTTGGGATAGGTCTATTGTAGCATCTTTGTACCATTTTATTGCTTGACTCCAGGAATTATCATGTTATCAGATGCTCATGCGTTTTGGAAGGGTTGCTAATAGATATGATGAATATGAATAGACATTGGAATGGGCTGCCCAGGGAAGTGGTGGATTCTCTGTCCCTGGAGATATTTAAAAAGAGCCTGGATGTGGCACTCAGTGCCATGGGCTGGGAACTGCAGCGGGAGTGGATCAAGGGTTGGACTTGATGATCTCTGAGGTCCCTTCCAACCCAGCCAATTCTATGATTCTATGATTCCTTCAGCAACTCAAGAGCTGATAATCTGTCATTACATATGTCCAGGAAAACTGCCTACCTGAGCCTAATATCATTTATAGATGTGAGATGCTAATGTTTCTTTCTTCTTCCTCATTTAGGAAATTAGAAAGCATTGCTGATGAAAATTATGTGCAGTATTTACCAAAGCCAAAACTGTCAAGTACTGGATTACTGCAGTTTTCTTCAATCTCATCTCTCCTTGAAAATCATAGCATCAATTTACTATAAACATTGCCTAAGTAACCAACACTGAGCTAACTCCTTTCATTCCTCTCTTGTCTAAGAAATCCCTTCTGAAATTGCTCAGTAAAATTACAGCATTTAGGGAGAGGGAAATAGCTCACAGTCATCAACATTATCTCTTCAATCTTAAGAATACCAGTGTCTTATCAGTCAGGCAGTTGCTGAGCGATTCATTTCTCTGCCTGTATGCAAGAGGAAACAAAACAGCTGGATGCCTATGAGAAACATTCATTATAATGCCAGGGTAATTAAGAGGTTCTCTTAAATGATAACTTTGCTGAGCTTTCAGATGTTCCTAAAGTAGGATGCCTGCTTAAGGTTGCAGTGTACAGGCTACTCTACTGTCAGAGTTGGTTAATTACTGTCCTACAAATCATTAAAGTTTAAAAGATGAACAGTGCTGGTTGCCCCTAGTTTTGTGTGTGTGTAGAAGCACAGCATCATGGAGCAGAGCAGCAATGAAGGCAGTGAGCATTTCTTGCATTTTAATTTAATTTCTTGCATTAATAACTTTCTCAAAGCAAAGGTCTCTCCCTCCTTTGGTATGAGTAAGGTAAACCAGCTCGTTCCTCACAAAATTATCCAGAATTTGGCACATGTCAGGAGACAACCGTGCCTTCAAAGTTCAGACAAACAACAGCTAAGATTTTTTGCTGTGGCTTATGACCACCTTAATATTTCCAATCAGGGGTACTGACAGTTCAAGTACAATGCAGCCAAGTGCACTGTCTAATAAGGTTGTATAATTTTGATATAACAGCCTAGCTCTGTTGTACTATTAAAGCTTTAAAATATTAATGCTCGTTAATGGTGTCACTCAGCCATTTTATATGATTAGTTTTAAGTCTCTCTTGGGTAGGCAAGAAGGGGAATTTTTAATGAAATGTTCCCTGCTCATCTGACCTGCTGTATTACTGCATGAATGCCATTTTTATGAGGCAGGTTTATGACGTTCATTACTCTGCTCCTTGAGCCACTTCATGGCTGCTGTAATTTTTAAAGAAGAGATAAAAATAAGTCAGTTCTTTCTTTGCAGTCAAGAAGCTCTGTATTCTAGCTTTGACCTTTAAGCTGTCATGCATGGATTAATCACATTTCAGCTGGAGATTGTTTTAGACTTCATACTAGTGGTGGACTGATTACCTTACTTGCCTTACTGGCTACTTCTTAAGGAGGTTTGTCAATGATTTAGACAAAAAAGACATATTCCAAATAGTTTTCTGTTTCTAACCTGCCAGCTCTGTGTCTGTATGTGTGTTCACATAGGTGTACTTGCATATGTCAGATCTATGTGATAATGCATACATTTTATATGCAGATATCCTTAGTCACACAAGCACAAGTTGTTAGCACAGGAAATTGTGAGTTCAGGAGCACTGGAAGAGCAATCAAAATTACTGACTCCCACTTAGGAGCTGTAAATAAAGTTTTTTCTTTGGGAAAGAGAAAGAAATAAAACAAAACAAGAAGTTACCCCAAAACATCAGCACTTGCCCAGCTGTTTCCAGGTGAAATGGTATCCTCTTGTTATGTACTGCAGCCAGCAGCTGCACACTGAAATTTGGTCAAACAGTAGCACAGAGCTGCTGCTGTTATTAGCCACGATGTAAGGCTTATGACCTTTGATAAGCAAATCTGGTGGGAACACTACAGTTCTCATTTAAAGAAAGTTCTTGAAGCAGAAAAAGAAAAAAGCAATGCCTCTTTCAGAATCTCAGGGTGGGAAAGAAAACTCTGCCATTGGAAGGTGCAAAGATGTCTGGAAAGCCTTGAACATGCTGAGCAAGAAATTTAAAAATCTGAGGAGTCCGTAACTTTATAAGAGAATAGTGGTTTTCCTTTTGGTGTCAAAACATTCCTGTAAGCACTGGAAAGTACACTTGATTCCTAGACCAGATGTTTTGAACATGCTGGTGAGAAATCACATTATAAACTCTTGACTTTCATCATAAGATCTATGGTGTTACACAGTAAGTTTTTAAGCAGTATGTCAGGTTTGCATGTGTTTTCTTGGTAAAAAGGTCCTGCATCTCAGTGTAATGTAGGCCTTTATTAGCCAGCTGAGTAAAGACCATGACTTAGATCATCAAACACTGTGGAGAAAAGACAAGAAAGGTGAAGTCATTTGGTGACCCTTCTGCTACTGTGCAAAGCATCAAAGAGCAGCCAGTGGAGGACCATGGCAAGTGTTCAGATGGAGAAATATAGAAATTAGAATAGAGTCACAAAGCTCAGTCTGGGTCTCCTGCACAGAGGAGCAGCACAACACCCTTACAATGTGCTGTAGTGTGAAAGAAATAGAGACCACAGCTTGTCAAACTGCAGGTAAAAGGCTCCTTTTTTAGTGGGGGTTTCAGGGCGATAAAATAAATCATGACAGCAGCGTCAGAGTGGTTTGTGCATTCAGCTAGAAGAATACTGTGATAAAAATAAAGCTGCTACTATGTAGATGTGCTTTACTGTTTGATGCTTGTATATCAGTGGAAGATGAAGGTACTTTATTCCAGCTTCTTAAATTTCTGTTTGCAGATGGCTGGATGGTCTTTCTCCATGATGCTAATGCACTGATCTCACCTTCTGTGAGCTCATTTCTCTCCCCCTGTGTCTTGTTGCCTTTCTCATATTGCAATAATTTATTTTTTTTTTTTGGGGGGGGGGTGGGGAGTGGAGAGATGAAATGCTATTGCAATGCAGTAGTTGAGTCTTTCTTAAATATGCAAGAACCCTAGCTTTCATTTGTGACAGCAATTTAAGTAATCTTAGAGTGTATTATTCCAGTACATGGCACTGCTTGGTGAAATACAAGCTTTAAAATACACTACTTTAGAGTCCTGGTTGAGGAACAAATGTATTATGCGTGCATACATCTGCTTTTACTAAAGTGACAGGTACTAACTGTGCTGCTGTCCTCTTTCATTCACCTTTCTAATATGATTATCTGACTGTTTCAACAGAGCATAATTGGAGGAGTGGATTATATACTGAGGATTCTTAATAAGACATGATAAAAGAGCAATTCATTTACTCCTCCCCTTCATATGAGCCAAATGAAATTTCTGCCAGTGCTGCTTTTGTGGAAAAAACAAAAATCATTAGTGCTGGAAACTGGTCTTCTAGTTTCTTACTTGATTTTAAAGTAATGAGACAAAGCATGTGAAAAATTTTGTCACATCATTTAGATTCAAAGGGGAGGAATAGCATGATGAATCCTGTTTAATGGACAAATAGAGCTGCTCATACATGTAAGTCCATTATTATGAAAGACAGAATTAAAATAAGAAACCTAAAATTCCCTTACATTGGCCTCTTTCCCCTAAGGAAGATGCTCAGTCCACTGGGGACAGCTCAAGTGCAGCTGAATGTGAGGTCAGGAATATGATTCTTGTCCATTCAGAGTGCAGACCATCCTCTCTGTCATTGTCCCATGATGATAATGCTTAGCCACATCACTCCTGCATCTGAAGCCCTGCTAGCTTAATCCTTTTTTTTTTTTTTTCTTTTTTCTGAAAATGATGGTGCAATGATTTCCTCTAAAAGTCGTAAGCTGTAGCTTTATCCTTTTCTCACTTTACCTACCACTGAGGTCTCAGTAAAAAGCTTTCTCAGGAAAGGTTATGGAAGAGGTGAGGTACCTAAGCAATCTTTTATTGGACAAGCTGCTGCACCTGGAGAAAACAGACAAGCCCTTCCTTAGGTCTGGAGCAGAAGTGTCATACTTCACACTGAGTGTACTTGGGAACAGGTGAATGAGAGGAGTTTACTGTTTTCAAGCACCTCTAGTCATATTTAAAAAGACAAGTATGGGAAAGGAAAAGTGAATCTAGCTTAATTTATCATGTGAAGGCTCACATATGGCATATTTTTCTCTTTCTAGGTGGTTATATGTTCTCAGAAGGTGTTAGGTATTTCAGGCAAACAGTAGGCAAAAGTGGACCACATTGTTCAAAGCTCTCTCAACTCAGCCTCAGTCTGGGAGGAGACATCTCTTCATGAAAACAGAATAATTATCCTAGCATGGACATGAAACTGGGAATGAAATCTGCTTTGCATGCTGAAATACCTATTTTTCCACAACCATACCTTTTGACCCCACTCCTCCCTTTATTAGTGAGGTGAGATCTGTACTGCAGCACAACACCTGATGCAGCTTTGCAGTGCACATAAAAGGATATAGTTAGCTACATAACAGAATATCAGTTTAATGGAGTTATGAAATCGACAAAGTTGGGCATGCAGACTGGTCAAACACTCAGTCCTGCAGACATAGTCTTTATCTACATGTTCACTTCTGTATTTCCTGTGTTGCAAACATTGTAAAATCACAGTGTGACCTCAGAGAGGGTATTGACCGTCTGTGCCTGGTTACCTCCTGTACAAACACAAATACTGCCACTATTTGCAGAACACTTTTTGATTCTTGTTTGGAGCTTTACAAGGGTAATTTTCCAACAATTAATTATTTTATGTGATCTTCATGCTTTTATTTGTACGTTGTGCCCCTGTCATGGTATGTGGGCTCCTAAATACCTCGCAGCACATTGCATTCCCTCTGCAGGCACCAGAAGAGCAATGTGTGTCTGTTCTGTGTTTTGTACGACCCTCCCAGGAGAGTGAAGCAGTGCAGGATTTTGCAATATGGACAACACAAGAGTGGTAATTCTGCAGCAGCAAAAGACTTTTTTTAGAAGGACAAGTGCTGTTCTGCAGTCCGGCCCTTGTCTGGATCCTGGAGTCATGTTCTCCAAGGGACCCTCCCTGCACAAATGAGTTGCCTGTATGTGTGCATTACACTTACACATGGTCATAAAATGGTTCTAAAGACAGACTTCGTTTGCTGTTACTTCCCACTTTCTAAACAGTGTTTGTCACCCCCT
Source organism: Heliangelus exortis (assembly GCF_036169615.1). NCBI lineage: Eukaryota > Metazoa > Chordata > Aves > Apodiformes > Trochilidae > Heliangelus > Heliangelus exortis. Next base: position 7,206,301 of record NC_092440.1, on the reverse strand, counting down.
TCCTCCCATAAAATAATCTTGGAAGCCAAGCTAATTGTGGTGCCCTTCCTGTATATCACACAGCTGTCTCTGAGACAGCTATAAATTCCACCATTTATGTACCCTAAGCTTCCAAATATCTTTAAATTTTATTGAAAACGACAACATTAAATTACTGAGTCTGAGTAGATCTCCTCCACTCCTCCCATCTGGCAAGAGGCTGCCCTGCATTTCTCTGTTGTTTCCTGGGGGTGCAGCTTGCACAGACCTTTGATGAATTCACAGCAGCTCTCCCAAGGTTACATTTTCTTCCCTGATACCCAGCATTCATCAAGACGTGGGACCTTCATTTACACCTACCTTGTTGTTGCACTCATAAATACACCCATATCAGTACTTTGCTTTGAAGGACCAGTAGGAAGCCCAGTGTTCTGCCCCAGTACATGAGCTCTCATGTTAAGGCACAAAATGCAGCAGTGTTGTCTTTGTGGTGCTGGCACCTATCAGCACCCTGCTAATTAATGTTATTTATACCTCACTTCTTGAAGTCTGGAACACAACCCTTCCATTTTAATTTGAAGCCTAATCTTGAAGCTGAAAGATAAAACCAAAACATTACATTTGCATGTAGATATCTGTTAGGAAACAATTTGGGCAACAATTAAGATAGAGTAAGAGGAGAGGAAATTCCTCATGCAGTGTGTCTTTAAGGAAGCACCAGAAGATAATTTTTTTCAAACTGAAAATAATTTTCTGGGCGCTTTGTAGGTGAAACAGCAAAGAGATATGGCAAGCACCTAGGGCTCGTTTCATCAGTGTTTTATTGGTCATGTACCACTGTTGTCTTTCATGGCTTTCCTGCTCTGGCCAAGCACTGTATATTTTGGACTTAAAAGGACTTCAATAATGTCTGTCTGGCAGCATCTAGAAAGAAACTAGCCTCTATGGATCAAATGACTGGAAAATTGTGCTCATGCTGCCACCAGTTATCATTCACTCAAGGCTTCTCATAGCCAGGGCCTCCATGTGCTGGAAATCTTTACACCAGTGTTTGCCAGCAGGCTGTTCTCTACTGTATGAAGGTCAAGAGGGACCCTGGAGACATCTCTATGTGACTCACAAGCCTGTACCTTGTGTAGCATCATGTCTGGGACTCTGTCTTTTACCTAGTAACTTGGTGGAGAAAACCTGCACGTAGCAGTGAGGAACATCAGCTTGACCAGTTCTGGATTGGTGATGATTTTTCTACCCATTACTCTGTCACTGGAGCTTTAATTTGCATTGTATTTGGAGTTCTAGTTACTGGGCAATGTTGTTTATTATGCAAGGTGAGATTTTTTAGTTACTAAAGCAGAGTTTGTGTATAATGAAAGCTTAATAAAAGGTGCACTTGGACAAATGGTGAGGTTTTGAGGAAGACAGACAGTCCAAGTCACTTGTGTTGTAAGAGCTGAAAATGTGGAAATCTACAATGTAAAAAAGGAATAAGTAAGGTGTTGTGTTGAGTAAGGCATTAAACTATGCCAGCACACTGGGATTGTAGAGGTGTTTCAATGCATACAAAAAAGTTTTGCCTGCACTGATAACATTGTGTGTAACCTCTCTAAAGAAGGAAGAAGGTTAAAGGCAGGGGACATACCTGGTTTGCATTAATGTTAAGATTCCATATAGTACAGTGAAGAAAAAGTTATTGAACATTGTACTCAGAGAAGTGATTACCTGATTACCTGCCTGGCATTTCTTTCCTGCCAGGGTCAGCTGCATCTGTCTGCAAATGAGAATTTCACACAAATTCACACAAATGTGAATTTTCATTTAAAAAAAAGAGGGATGCAGTGTAGCCTTGTTTGGTTTCTGGAAGCTGTGATCACTGTGAGAGGGGTGAGCATTGCTCAGGCATGTTACAGACTCTCTGGAGCTGCAGTCTGCAAAGGATGTGCTGCTTTTCATCCCAGCTTACAGAGCACTGGATTTACTTGTGCTGCAGCAATCAGTGCTGCTGATTGCAAAGGTTTCTGCTTTCATTCCTGTGATACTGGCAAAAAGGGCAGCAGGACTTTCACAAACAGGACTTTGAACTAAGAGGGAGGGGAAATCGGTCCTGCCTGGGGATCTGGCTTGCTGAGTGTCTGTAGTGTGACTTCTTCTTTCCACAACCATGGGCTCCCAGTATTTCAGGAACAGTGTTAAATTGTTCTGTATTTCATTTGTATTGCTAAATCATATCAACCTTAATAATTAGCATTCTTGTTTAGCTTGATGTTTGTAGGTCAGGTGCACACATTAGTAGAGAGTACAAGTCATAAAATATGCCTTTGTAATGTGGCAAAAATGTGAATTCTGCACTCCACATACAAGTAAAGAGCTCACTGTAGCTGCTTATTAGTAATGATCATCACTCTATAGCCTGCCTTCTCTCTAAGCTTTGAATCGTTTCTTCACATTCATATTTCACTACTCAGAAAACTGAATGGGCAGAGGAGTCAAAAAATCCTCACTTATCATCTTTCCCAAATTATATTTTAAACATAAAAATCACAAGTTAAACCGTATCCTCAGCTTACATTGCTGTTCTCCTGTCATGTATGTTGAAGATGGATCTTTTATTCAAAGGGGTTATGGGCAGGATAACTGACTCTCAACTTAGGAAAAATGCATATTTCTTCTGGAAAGAAGAATCCTAAGATCCTAAAACTGATGCAATTGTTCTAAATTTGGAGGAAGCTGAGCTCTGTTTTCCCTTTAGAGCTCTCCCATATGCTTATTTTATATCACAAATATGCAGTGACAGCACTCGTGGTTTTTCTCTTCTTTTTCACACCATACATTATGTTACATGTTTGAGAGCAGAATTCATCATTTACACTCAGAGTGACTGGAAGGATGCTCAGTGCCACGCACAAGTTGTTTGGGTTGTCCCTGTCAGATACTGGTGGCAAATGCCTGTGTGGGATGGAGGCACAGGCTGCCTGTGCAGCTCTTGGAGCAGCTACTTTATTTCTAGTTCATTTTCTCTCACTAGATTTTAAATGTACTTCAATGATTACACATTCTCCATTTAAAAAGCAGGGGGGGGAAAAAACCCACGAAACAATAAACCCAACAGCATGAAATGAGAGCTTGGTCTAGGAAGCTGCACCAGGAGGCAGAGAGAAGAATTGGGAATGGTCAATCTGAGGTGTTTGCTGTAGCTTCCCTTTTATTTCCAGTACACCAAGCTGTAGGTCTTCCTTCCAAAGCACTTGTTTAATTACAGCTTCAGGAACATAAAGCCTGTTATTATTTTAATGGAAGGAGCCAAGACTGAAATAAAACTGAGCTGGGCCCCATGTCTTTTCCTGGCAACTTGTAATTTCATGGATGGAAAAAACACCTGTTCAGTGGGGAATCCTTATCATTATGTTTTAGATTTCCCCATTAATTTATTTTACAGTCTTTAAGCACATATACAGATGGAAAGCAATCACGTTTAAGGCCTCTTATCACTTTCTCCCCAGGAATTATGGTGAGGATGTCACTTCTTCATTAATTTACTGCAGGCAGGCTCAGGATTTACCTGTGCAGCGAGTGCTCACTCGGGAGCAGAGAGATTCAGGAGCACTCTCGGGGGGGGCACTGGGCACAAATGATCTCCATCCATGGGAGGAGGTCACTTCCAGCACAGAGACTGATAGTACCCTGGGGCTCTGAACCCTTGTGAAGATTAAAATCTTAATTTTCAGCTAAAGCCACCTACCCAGAAGTTCTAAAACCTTGAAATGGTTCCAAAATGTTCAAGTCAGAAAAAGGACCTTGCAGGCTGAATTAAGCAGCGTTTGGTTTCTCAGGTGGCTGCCTTTAGATCCAAACCCCAGGCAGGGGCTGAGGACATGATGTTCCCCTGTTGTGGGCAGCAGCAGGCAGGCAGTGTCAGCCACAGCATGAAGGGGAACTGTGCCCCTCAGCTGCACAAAGTGGAGCATAAGCAAGAGAATTTCCTGGAGCTTGCAGTTAGAGCTGCAGCCATTGGGCTGGATGAATGAAAGGCTTGAATGGAAGCAGCAAAGTGCTAGAAATGGAGGTTTGGTTCTTTGGTCTTCTTTCTGTAGAGGAACTTTAGGGTTATATTTTTTTACGCTGTAAAAGGAGAATAAGGAAAGAACACTGAAGTGGAGTGAGTCTTTGCAGGACCAAAGACAGCATCTGGAGATGAAGGCTGAACCCAATTTAAGTTGGTCTGATCAACTTGTGTTACAAATCAGAAATTGAACTAGAGTGATCACAGGGTCTCCCCAGCCTGGGGACCTGCTAATGGGAGATAGAGATTTCCACTGTAACTGACCAGCTCAAATCAGCATCAATTAAAAATTGCAGGTACCTGATGGCTGTTGGACACACAAAATCATTTGATGATTGATGATCATTTGACTCTGCATAAAATCCCTGACGAGGAGGAAAGTAATCTGTTGTGGGGGGAGAGCAGGGAGGCTTCTCTTATTTCATCCTCCCCTCCTTCATTCCTCTTTTAATAAAGAAAATCACTTTTCTTTGTCACCATTTTAATGATCCCCAAGGCGCTTCACAGCACAGACATAAATCTGGAAATCATCTCTCGGAATGAATGAGAGATTTCTCTTCTCTAAATCACAAAAGTATGCTGAGTTCTTTGTAAATCCCCACAGCAATGTAATTGCTGTTCTCCCATCATTATGTGGAATGTTTTTGGTGGCTTGTTTACAAGCTAAATAAATAGCTGCACAAAACATCTGGAACCACAGTATGTCTTAAAAGGCTGCTCTTAGCAGAGCTTAGAGTCTCAGTTATTGCTGGTCTTGAATCTTTCTGATCTGATTGGGATATATTAATAGACTGTATGGAAATATTTGCCTGAAATATGATTGATGAATGCTCTTAATTTTTCATACTGAGAGTTAGAATGATCAGTGCTTTATGGAATAGCTGCATTGATCTTTCTGTATATTAAAAAGCCCCACAAAACTCAGGAACCCGAGGCACTGTCCAGCTGATGTCACCTACGTACAAGTACAGGGGTTTAGAGGAGGACAAGGTGTATAACAACACCTGTCAAAATCTGAGGAAGCACCTGCAACCAGTGGAATCTTGAGATTACAGTGGGTTTGCCTGAAGGGCTTTGTATTGTGGAGCAGTGTTGGGGTTTTTGTATCCAGTGAACATCTATAAATAAGTTTTTAAAGAAGAGAAGATAAAATTTTTAAATGTCAAGCTAATCCATTCAAGCTTAGCAGATCAGTGTTTTATAATAGTAAATAGTAATAATAGGCTATAGCAGGCAGCTCAGTCTCTCCTGAAGTCTTGGTTGAAGCATCATGACTTACCCTCATCTGCATCCATCAGCCCACAGTAACTGAATGTTTCTCAGCTACAGAAATGGTCCGTACTGATTTTGAACTTTGCATATTTATGGTTTTTAACCCAGTGTTTCACATCCCCATGGATTTCTGCAAGCCTAGCGGAGCAATCCCATTCCAGAAAACCTCTAAGGTAGGCTGGAAGCACCTGACTAGGTGAACATTTTCATTCGTTCCAGGAGGAACTTATTAATCAAGTGTGATTCCCCTTGTTACCTTGCTGTCCTAGGTGTTACATGCTGTTGGGTGGGCATCTTGGAAAGTTAGGAGATAGGGTCTGAAGTCGAGTGGCTTCTGCAGCCTTGCCTGTGGTCTGGCTCAGCTGGAGACCTGGCCCTGCCCTGGGGATGTCTCTTTGCTGCAGCCTGGTTGCTCTGAATAGATGGGAACAATTATCATTTGAGTTCTGCAACATCCAATGTAAGTTTTAGTTCCAGCGTTCGTGTAAGGAGTTAGTAAATCACTATGAAATGTGTGCTAGTTACTGTACTGGTAAATCATGTTGCCTGGGTCATCGCCCACATTAGCCTAACACAGTAGCTCTTGTGATTTGTATGGGGTTGTCAGTGCAGCTCTGTGTCTGGTACAGGTCTGTGCTTTGGTTTTGCAGCCAAACCAAAATACTCAAAAATTCTCCCTTGTGTTTTGGGAATGGTTGTACTCATCTAAAATAACTGTTCAAATGCAGGGGCGAGCTACCTGAGGATAGCATGAAAAACTTCCCAAAGGTAAGGACAGAGGGCTGCTGCTGGGATAGAACACTGTCCTTCCAGCAAAGAACAGGTGGTAGTTGATCCTGTTAAGAGGGAGGATGGACTAGATGGCTCCTCCAGAGCTGTGATGCTGTGAATACTGTGGGGTGATGAAGTCCTTCCCCAAAATCCCAGCTGAACTAGTCAAAAGCCAAAGCTGGGCAGCAGGGGCTGAAGGCTGGTACTTTTCATAGAGTGTTTGCCTCATATTACTGATTTTCTGGGGCTTCAGGAAACATCTGGGACTGTCATCCAAGGTTGGAAAGTTCTTTACTATTTGTTCTTTTTTTTTTTTTTTTTTTTTTTTAAATTAGGTTTTTGTCCTTGTCTTATGCAGTGCAAAAGGACTGACCTAGAAACCTTAAGTACTTTTCCCAATCAGGTATTTGGGGGAGCTGCTATAGCCTGCTTGTGGCCCTGTGAAAAATTAATAAACTGAATAAAAACAAAACAACTGTGATTAATATATGATTAAAAGCAGCTTTTCTAGGCTTAGTGCTAGTTCTTGTCCTGATTATTGAATACAATGGAAATTACACCGTGAATTTTATATGCAACCTTGCAAAAATAATACTTAACAGTATTTTTGGTCGTCTACACTGCAGTTAAAAAGGAAAGAATGCTTTAGGGAAGGGTTTTCCTTTTTAAATACAACATTTCAGGTTGGAATAAGACTTTGTTTACTAGACTGGTATTGAAATGATTACTTCTAAAGTGTGACTTAAGCAATCATGATTGCCTCCTGTGATGAAGGGGGAAAGAGTGAAATTCCTTTTTCTACCAGAGGAAATTCTCTTTCCCTGTGTCTCTTGAAGGACCTGTTGTGCTGAGCAGCATTAATTGAGTCCTACTGATTTCAAAAGTTTTGCTTTTCAAGCTTGAGAAGAGCTGAACCACTTGTAAGTTTTATGAGGAAAAATCTGTTACAGAATAGGCCTAAAAGGGAAAAGAAAACATATCTGTCCAGGCTGGCCAACTGGCACAGGCCTTCATAGTAGTAAAATGGATAATTTTCAGCCACATGGGCCAGGGAAGATCCAGAGTTGGTTAGGTTTTTTTTTTTTTTCCCTTCTTTCAGAAGACTTTGGAGACTTCTAAAATAAGCCATGATTCAGTCCAAAAAAATAGCCACTCGAAAATCATTTCCATCCATGTCCAGGGGTGTGTCATACTCAGGTTTACTGGAGCTCTGTGGAAAACGTGTGCATTTGTCAAAAAAGAAACCAAACAAAAAAACAAACAACAAAAAAAAGAGAGGGTTAGGACACAAGAATCTACCTCGTCTCCTTTTTCTTCAAACCACCCCTTCTTTCATGGGCCTTCTCAAATCTGTCATAAAAGGTATCCCAAGGTGGTTGTTAGTGAGCTCCCCTCATGAGAGATGATTAAAGCCAGATGAGACAGAGCCCCGAAACACAGTCCCTTTGTTAGAGAAAACAAAGGCCTTGGTAATTGGATTCACATTGAGTGAGGCACTTAAAACAGCAAAGTAACAAGAAAAATCTGCCGGGTTATGTCATAACTGCCAGGGTGGGTGTTTTGTTATTTTAAAAGAGCATGACCGTCTCATTTTTTTACTAGCTTAGTCTGGTATATTGAAGTGGAAGATTAAAAAAATAAATAAATATATATATATATTTATATATATATATATCCCCAATTGCAACATATTTTTTACAACCCAGAGCGAGAGCTTGGGATGCAGGAAGCAATGGGATGTGAAGCAGGTCACTGTACCAGTGCAATAGCTATAAAGCAAGGAGCTATTTTTATCTCTTTGCCAACGTTGCAATGTGTTGCGTAGGAAATACCCTCCACGAGCCTTCAGTGGGGGCAAAGAGTCAATCCCAGCATATCAGTCATCCTTAAACCTCATTTGTTTGGCTCACGTATAAACTACTCGGCTTCCAGTTGGCCTGTAGTCATTTTCCATAGCTCAGGAGCAGGCATGTACAGATGGGAGCTCATTGTCACCATCTTCTGCTGTGTTTGGGGAAAAAACTAATAAGGACCAAATTGAAGGGAGACCTGAGCTGTCTCACGGATTTACTGCAGATGTGTGTGTGTCTTCCAGACCTTTTATCATGGATTTTGCTCTGAGCACTAACAGTACAAGGAACAGCTGAATGTGCCAGGTTGTCAGGTCTCCAAAAAAACAGGTTGGTGTTAGTTATGGAGGTGCTAGTGAGATCTTGCAGGAAGGATGTGAAGTGGCTTTCAAGAATTGCTTTTCACTGTGTCATGGCAAACAATTTTAGATTTAATATGCTGATGTCTGCCAAAGAAAAGTATCTGGTTTGGCCAAGACAGATTTATTCCATCATAGGCTCCAGAGTAAAAATAAAAACAACTACAGGAAAAGAATCTCTGAAGATCCCAGTGCCTATTAAAGATTAGTCTTAAGAAGAGTCAGCAGAGTGTTGAAAAATGTCATGTCTTGTTTTCCATTGAAACTTGGCTGGCAATTTTGGACTGAAAACTCAGCATCACATAGTCTGACACCCGCCAAGCTCAGCACTTTTCAACTCAGATTAAAACACTTGCAGTAGTCTCAGTTCTTGAAGCAAAGGTGCAATACACACCAGAGCTTCTGGGAAGAGTGAATGTTTGATTACCAGGTCTGTCATTAGGCAAAGGATAATATTTATTCTTCACTTTTTTTTCTTTTTGAGGGCTGGGGGTGTAAAAGGGGGTACCTTTTCTCTCCCTTGAAATAACTGAGCTGCAGCATTTGTGCTCCACAGGGTGTTTGTCTTTCTCTCCTCAGCAGCATGGTCTAAGCTCTCAGTGCTTCTCCATCATCTGTTCAGACCTGAGTTCTTCTGGAGGTCTGTCAGCAGCAGCTGAGTTGTTTCAGGATTTAGAGCCTAAAGCCATGTCTCATTTCTGTAAGGCCCTCATGCTCTGTTGATAATCTCTGAACTGTTTCTTCAGGGATGAACAAACCTCAGTCACTGAGTGTGAACTGAAAAAAATGTACTAGGCTGGTGCTGGTTTTGCTGGAACTGGGAAGGGAGGGTGGTGTATTCCACCAGAGTATAGAGGCATTTCCCTCCTACACACGTGGTGTTGTGTCTCTGCTCTGGGTCCAGCACTAACATAATTTCCCAAGACTCTTCTGGAAGGAACAATCGTGAATACAACCCTTAAGCCTTAACTAAGCCCTTGTAGCTCAGGTCTTGACAGGGTTAGTATGATACAAATTAAGCCTAACCTGTAAATCAATTTGACAATTTCTCAAAAATTGGCTGGGGACAGAGGTTGAAACCCACTTCTTAAAAGCTGCAAATGGCAGTTGGAGAAGCTCCTGCATGTGAGGAGCATCCAGGGCAGAGGGATCAATGGACTCTCATCTGAGAGAGACAGATGGAAGAGCAGAACCAAGTGCCAGAGGCTTTGGAGAGTCTTCTCAGCCTTGTCCCCTGTGATTCAGGTGTATCAGACAACCCCTCAAGATGTTGAAAGCAGAGAAGGAATAACACGTTTCCAGCCCAGCCTGGATGAGAAATACCACTAGCAGGATAATAAGCAGTTCAGCATCTGAAGTCGTTCTGGGTAGGAGGGAGCCTCAGCACTTCTCCTTCCTGCAAACCCATTCCACATTTGTCTCGAGTCAGGCTTATTGCTCACAGAAACCTGAGCTGCCTGTAATGTACCAGATGTGCAAAAAGAGCAGCCATTCCTCTTGCTATCATAGGCAGCCACACTTACAACAACAGTGACTTGTGCTTTGATTGCTTGTCTAAAACTAAAATTCAATTATGCAGTGCAGGCAGGCTTTGCTGTGACACAGAGGGTTAGAAATTAATGTTAACACTGTTTCTGGTTAAGACTTTTTGTGTTGATAAATAATTCATAAGGCAGTTAGCTCTTTGAGTCTGACAACACAAGAATATATTAATACAGTAGACTCAGCTAAAGGTCAGCCCTGAACAGTGAAGCATCTGAGCCATCTTTTATTCATTTTCTGACACAGACTCATTAATTATTACCGCATTTGAAGGTCTGCACGGGAAAAGTGCTAATGAGAAAAAGGATATTGGGTTTGATATCTGATGCTCACTCTTTGAAATGACTTTAGATTAAAAAAAAAAAAAAGAGAGAGAGTGTAGAGAACAATACAAAACAGGCCAGGTAAGACCTTTTATTTAATAAAAGTAAAATTAAAAAAAAAAAGAAAATACTAAAAATAGAGTTGGGAGACATTATTCAATCAAAAACAGATGCCACTGGGCTGCAAGTTGGAATGGCTGATGGGTGATGAAGTTCCTAGGAAAGCATGATTAAAAGAGGTTCCTTTTTTGGTGAGATGTGGTTGCTTTGACTCTTATTTGTTACCTTTTGTTTTCCATCTTTTTCATCTTGGCTGACCATTTGTCTTCCTACACTGTTTACAGTCTCCAAATAAGGGTTGTTCTGGCTTTGTGCTATTGTTGCCTGATGTTTTTCCATACTTTTTACACCACATGCTCTTTTTAAATATCTCACAAAACCTTTCTTGATGCACTCATCCAAGCAGCCATCTACCCCAAAAGGAGATTTTTACTTTTCTCTTTTAGCTTGGTTTCCTAGGAAATCTTGATTTATGTAATCACATGTCCTTGTGTATCTCTCTCTGCTTCCCCCATTTTAGTAATTTTTTAAGCCTGTCAGTGAGTTGGGCCATCAAATCTGATGGAAAAATAAACATCTCAAAACCAGTAAATCTCTGCAGTGTTTTGGGGAAAAAAAGAAAAAAAAAAAAAAAGGAAACAACTCCTCTTCAGTATTCTGATTAGGGAAAATATTGAAGCTTAAGCTTATGCTGTGTTAGGTACCAGAGAGTTTGCACAAGAAGAGACTTTAAGCACAGGCCAAAGGCAACAGGGCCTCATTAGCAGTTCCATAAGGCATGGGGTGTGAGCAGAACTCTGATTATCCATAAGACAAATGAGATAGCCTCATGCTTTTGAATTCATTAACACAGGTGTATCTTTATATTTATTAATGAATAGGCAGGAACCTATTTATAGTGACTGCTATAAATCAGTGCAATCCATGGAATTCAGTGGAACTGTGATGATGCCAAATTAAAGGTTTGATGTGTGTATGCAACTTGAAAAAAATATATATTTCCAGCTCCTGGACTTCTAAATAATGGCTTATTTTAAACATCAGGTTGAAGTATAGCCAATAGCCAACAGTCTTACCAGGTGAGTGTGCATTTTCATGGAGTTACTCAAGAAACAGAACTGCACTGCTTACATTGTTTGGTCTCTGAAATGTTTCTGACTTAAATAGTGCAGCCTGTGTTTTGAAGTGACTTTGAAAGAGGTGATCTAAGGTTTTATGGATGCTAGTAGAGAAGTGGAAACCTGGCGTTTATGGGCAGAAATAAATGAGCTATCAACTTTGAGTTTCAATTAGACTTGCTCAGAAAAAAATACATTTTCTTTAACTAAGATTAAATGGGTGTTTTCAAAATAAAGCTTTTTTCCATACAATCAAAGTTGCACTAAAAGATACACCCATTATTGATGTGAAAATTGAACCACACTGAAATACAGTTATAATACTATGGGTTTGACATAATCATTGAAGAGAAGATAGGACTGGAGTTGAAACCAGATCTCTTTTTAGCTTTCATGTCTCTTTGTCTTGGTAGTTGGTGTGCAGGAGGGGAACCCAGTTCCAATACTGGACCATAATTCAGGGGTGTCATGCTTCATCACAGATAATCCCATCTGCCTAAGGAGTTTAAAAAAAAAAACATTTTGTCTCTTCACACAGTAAAATATCCTCACCTTCATGACCTGATTACAAAGCTAAAGCTTCCAATACAATGTCATCTGCTGAGAGAGCATCTTAGACTCCTGCAAATAAGTACATTTATTTGATGAAAATGACTGGGCTGTGAGTTCTTCCTAAATTAAGGCAAAATTTAAAAATTTTAAGGTAAATGAAACTCACTTTGGTTAAAAGCCACCTGATTTTTCAAGGTGGCTTTAAAACACAAAGCCCTACTCCTTTTCTACCTGTGGATTGTAGCTGCTGGTAAAATGTGAGAGCCCTTCCCTTTGTCAGACCTTGGCTGAGTAAACTGGCAAATTCTGTTCACTAAACCAGTGAATGATGTTTCAAGGCTGTGAAAATATTAGCATGTAATGTAACATCTCTGGAAATGTAATGTTTGCTACAGCTGTGTATAAATTTGTTTAATGGGTCTCTAACTCACCATCAGACTCATAAAGGCAGCCACTGTACAGGCTATTAGGCTGCAGTAACTTAATTGCTCGTTAATTGGGTAATTAGTGCTTTGTTTTGCTTTAAAGCCTAAACACTCATAAAAAGTGAATTAGCTGAGTAAACAAGAATGGAATTTTCATGATATGCTGTCCCAGTTATTGCACATAATTAATCAACCTTTTATTATCATTCGTTTTTCTTCTTTTTTTCTTTTTTTTTCCCCCTCCTGGTGACTGCCTCAGGTAGGTTGGGTAAATGTCCCAGTGCAAAGCCCAAGGAAAGCACCTCAGGTTTATCTCATTAGGTTGAGGTTGGTACCTTTATTCCACAGCACTGCTCTTGCCTTTCCCCCAGAAGCAGAGAGGTTCATGGGCAGCTCAGGTGGCTGCGACCTGCTAGAGCCAGATGGCTCTTCTGTAAGGAGTTGTACAAGAAAAGACTAATTTACATCTTCCCATTTCATGGTGTACATGGTGTTCAGTTCCATATCTCAGGCTAATCTACCAGAAACGTAAATGAAAACCTAGCAGCCTGGAAAACTGGTTTATTTAACCAAGATCTGCATTAACATGAAACTATTGCTGTGGTACTTGAGGTATTTGGGCTTGCAATGAATGCACTTAGTAGAAATGTTCCTCCCAGCATTAACATGGGTAGTTTAAACATTGGAAAAGGAAAAAAGAAATGGCCTGTTTGCACCCAACTACTGGAAGCTCAATTTGCACTCCCAAAGGAGTCACAGCCCCCTCATCCCAACCAGGGGCACAGGGAATCTTACATTCCAGAAGGATTCCAAATGCTTGCAGTGCTTAAACAGTGAGCATCCTTAACTGGAGCTGCAGCCTGTGCCCTAAGGAGTGGTTGCAGTGGTGCTGTAGGTGCCCCATGGTGTTCTTTCTTACATTGTTGGTCCTAACTGCTTAGCAATGACTTAATTGACTTTGAGAACTCAAAAGGAGAAGGGCAGGAGAGAAAGGAGTTGGTGCATGTTTCTTTTTTCTTGCTTTAGAGAAAATTTTAAAAGGAGGACAACTGATGTAGAATGTTGCTCTGATGTGTAGTGTTACGTGTAGAATTTTACATGTGAAGGGCATTTTGGTTCCAATCTAAGGAAGTGAAAGTGAAGGCTGGATTTCCATATTGAAGGGAGGTAAAGTATTTACTGGCAGAAGCCAATGTAATAGTTGCCTCAGCATGCGTTGGGTAAAACTAAAGGATTTGTCTCACAAAGAGAGCACAAAATGCAATTAAAGTGAGTCCCAGTAACTTTTATATTTGGCACTTGTGGTCATATGTTGATACTAAATATAAGCAGAACTTTACTGTAAGAATTAGACCTCTTTTATTGCAGAGTAATTAGGTTTTACAAATGATGGCACCAATCCATGGAGACTTTTGTAGCAACGTGATAGAAGGAACAGTGCAGAGTTTGCTCTGTGCAAGTTAGAAAGTTTAAGCTAGAAATCTTTGAACTGGTTGACTATCTGAAGTTAACTCCTGCTTTAATGCAGCACATTTTCCAGATTCAGCACTGTCTGTGGTTGCTTTCTTGGCTGTGCTCTTGTAGGGTCGTTGGTTATTGAAGGGCTAAATGGGCTGTGAACAAGAGCCCCAGGCAGTTTCCTCAGACACCTCGGGTCTGCTGTGGACAGCCTCTGGGAGCAGTGTTTCTTACAGATCTGGCTTGCTGTGTGCTTTCTTTTAAAACCCACCTGTCAGTAATGTGCAGAGTTTTGACACATAAATGTGAGCGTGTTGTAAGAGATACAGGCATGGCAGTGGCTGGCTGGGGTGGGACTGTGGTTTTCTGGAGGTCAGATCTGGTGTAGTTGTCTCGTTGACCATGAGTATGGTTGAAGCTAAAGGAAGGACTGGCCAGAGTCAGGAACAGGGTACCTGGAGTTGAGTTATCTGGATGAATCAATGGTATCAATGATCTTTTACACTGTGGCATCTCCTGAAGTCACAAATTAAGGAAAATCCTTACTTGTCGACTGTAGTAGGTTCACTAGATCATCACTTATTAGTTTTATTTCATGATACATTTGATGATACAAAACCTATAAAAATTAAAAAGAGAGACTGGCTGCTGTTATGAAAATAATTAGAGTGATCTGAATCAAAAACTAGGGCGTTTTGAAATACCTTGTGTGTCTGCTGCACTTTTATGATGTACGCTGCAAAATTCCCTAAAAAAATGCTGACTTTAAAAAAACACGTGTGAAAAGTGTGTAATTTTTTCCATGTACTCTTATACCCTTACCCTTTTTTTAAGTAGCATCCCAGATAGGTTTGGAGAATTGCAGAAAATGTATTCTATAATTTGTATTATTCATGTACTTTGAGGGTTATTTTTACCTTTTGCAGGGATTTTTCCAGTCTACCATGAAATATTGGCTCCCTCAAAAGAGTACTGGAATTTTTTTAATTGGCCAAAGGTATAAATGCCTGAGCCTAACAGGTTTCAGCCCTTTTTTATGAACTTCTATTAAGCTATGTGTAAAATATATATTTCTACCAAATAGCAATTTATTGTCTATTAATATGCAGTGTCTGGCACATGCTGCAACGAGGAGACGGCAGCTTTCCCGTTAACCACTGCTTGGCTCTCTGCATCAAATACACACGTCCACATTCATCCCAAATGGGGTGAGAATTTGTAAAGCAGACTGCTGCTGAAGTGTAGCAAATGTGATTTATTGTTTGACAGTTGTGTGTGCTCTGCTTGTGTTTGGAAACTTGCTTGGTAGCTATTGAGAAGGAGATGGGGAGAGGAGATGCTGGTGCTCAGCGAGTTGTGCACTTTCTGCCTCTCATGATGTGTCAGTCTATTAGCAGCAGTCAGCATCCCAATTTGGAACCACTCCAGTGAAAACCATCATCCTAGTGTTTTTTGATTTTGGTGAAGCACACAAATACACTGACACACATAACCTAACTAACTGAAAGGCTGGTTTCAGGTTTAACCTGTAATCCATTGTCCAGATGAAAAACTCTCTTGCTTTTGCTCAGGAGTTCTGTTGCAGTTCCATTTTCTATGATTTTCAGGACTCTATTTTCCCTTTTTCATTTGTGAATCACCTTCCTTGAAAGCACAGTTCATAGTAGAATAGCTTCTAGCTGGATGCCATGTTTGCTTACCAAAACTGAGCTAGAGAAAAAAAAAGTGTTGATAGAGCTGAGGATTCCTTTGTTACCTGGAAGCTGGCACTAACTTTTTCTTGACTAAGTGCTCTAGTGGGGATCAATGAAGCTCCTGGCAGGATGTGGCCACCTAGTAAAGAAACCAGAGAGGTTGCAGTGGGGCACAGCATTATCATGGAAGAGTTGTCACGGAGTCACCTGGATGTCACACAAATGATGGGGTGGCATTCTTGCATTCCCAGCATCTGCCCTCAGCCCTTTGGACCAAACCAAGGAAGCCAGAAAAGAGAAGCAAGCAGGCCTTTCCTTCCCTTCCCAGCTCTTCTGATGCAATAGTGTGGTTCAGCTTGATGTTGTCATGATTATTCCTAGTATATTAATGCAGGTGACAGTCTTGGCTTGCTAGGGACTCTTGTCTTGCAGAGAGTCCCACTCCTGCAAGGCTGTGGTGTTGTTTGGCAGCTGCCTCAGTCCCTGTGCTTCAGGGATTCTTCAGAAGGGGTGAACAGGATGAAGGAGAAGATCAAGCTGATAAATAGCCGGAAAATTTTCACATACAAACCCCAGCAAATCTTAAAACAGAGCCACAGAGCCACAGCAACAAAGAGATTTATGTATTATGTATTGAAAAATACAAGCATGGCATGCTTTGTAAATGCTGGATAGCTGGCTCTCCTGAGCCGGGGCTTACAGTCTGTTAAATTACTCTGGGCTGCAGTCTGTTATAATAAATCGTTTGCATAGCACCTTTGAAGCACACTGCCAAACAGAAAAAAAGAGATGACTTTTCCTCTGAAAAGCTTGCAGCCTGACCAGTGAAATGTCACAAATGGGGCAGTGGTTCAGGACAGAGGAGGCAGGAAAATTATTAGGAAGTAGGATGGCGAGGAAGGCTTTCTGGGGTGGAGGAAGGTGTAGTTTTAATAGTGGCAAAGACAAGAGCTGGGGCTGTTGGGGTAAGTGAAAGATGAGGAGGGAAGAAGATGCTGGAACCTATTAAAAAAAAAAAAAAGAGAAGGGGTTTTGTATCTGTTAGACTTACATGGGTTAAAATGCATTACTACTCTGAATAATGCCCTCATTTAGCTCAGTTGTGTGATGGATTTGAAGCTTCAAAACATAAATGAAACTAAGGACCTAGATAGCCTAATGCTGTTATAAATTTGGAAGACCTGGTTTCAAATATGAGTCAGGGCCTCAGTGAAATGCATTTGGGGAATCTCAGCCCCATCCCTGTTGGGTAATTGTGCACATCACAGAAACATCACATCCTGGCATGACGCTGGTGCTCTGCCAAATGGAGGCTCCAAGGCTGCAATAGCAAGGGCAGCTGCAAGTTGTGATTTAGGAATGTTGGCTGGGAGATGTGGAGGCAGTCTATGAAGTTTCTGCCTAGAAAGCATTTTTAAAAAAGAAAGAAAAAGGATCTCCATATTAATTCTCTCCTGAAGGAAGAAAGTATGTTGGAAAAGAAGCAAATACTTTGTGAAATTGCCAATGCCCCATTTGTTTGGGTTATAAAACTTCTGGCAAATACATCACCTCTATTCCCCTTTCCATTCAGATTACACGTAGTATGTTTCCAATGTTATTTTAACAATCTCCAAATCACAGCATTAGGAAGGAGGAAAAAAGTCTGAATAAAATCTACCAGGTCAAAGACGAAACGCTGGCCTAATGCATAACAAAAGTAGTGCATCCATTAATGTAGCTATTCTAAAACTCATGGGCCATCTCTGATTGTGTCCACCACTTGGGATTACTGACATTTTTCTCTGTCATCCAAAAATACAGAAAAACTTAGGCTGCAAACATCCTCAACTCTGTTTGAGTAGCTCTAATTTACATGACTTAGGTAGGCGTAAAAGATGAGAAATGACCTTTTCAACATGACTTCAGATATTAAAACGATCTTACAATCTTATTATCATGAGAACATTTCGCAGAGTATTAAGCTCAATAAATTACCTTTTCCCCAAGCTGCTAACCCTCGATCCCTCAGGGGCAGCTGCAGCAACGATGTTGGTTCACGGCCTTCTTATTTTAGCTGAATTGCTTAATTGGTATGTGTTCTACATCCCCGATTGAGTATTTGGAGCACAAATGAAGGTTAGAACCTTTGCGCTAGTTATCGACTGGAAGAAAATTGATTCACGCTCAGGAGTGCAGTTGGGAGACGTTTTCACCATCCTCCCTACCAAGGAAAGATCCTGCTCTTTTCCTTTTCCCTAGATTTCTGGCAAAGGTCACTCACGTCAGCTGAACGCTGTCAGATTTTTGGTTTGGTGATTGGTTTTTTTGACAAGGCAAATCGCCATGTGAGAACTTGAGGTTTAGTTTAGTTTAGTGGATGCTGCCCTTCCCCTCTCTGCTTTCTCCTGGTCTTTGCACCTGTATCTGTCATTCTCCAGAAGACCCTGCTCTGTGGGACATCCTACGGAGAAATAATTCGTGATTCCTCAAGTGTTCCTCACCCTTGCTGGATCCAAGAGAGGGGAGGAAAGGGTTATGGAAGGACATCACTGTTTCAGCTCCTAACCTAAAGTTAGGAACTTTAGTTCAGTGAGTGAAAATAAATCCTTAAGCAAAGGTCATTCAGGAGGAAATTCAGGAATGCCAAAAAGTGAGAGCAAAATTTATCAAATTGCCACGCTGAATAAATCTAAATTAAATGCATGTGTTTTGTATTGTCAAATAATTGCTCTTTTCTTTGCAATCTGATCAAGCCCTTCTGTGCATCAACTGCTACAAATGCCTTTGTTTTTCTGTGATCTTTGTAGCAGGAATCTGAGCTTCTTGTGGCCTGTAATAATAGAAACGTCAAAATGGCACAGGCTTTGCTTTCTTTTTAGTGTTCATTAAAGGGCAAACATGTGACTTAGGCAGCCTCAGCAAGATCCCCTCTGGCTCCACAAGCACGCCAAAAAGAGAGACAAGGCAGCCAAAGCAAGAGGCATTCCTGGACTACACTGCATGTTACACATAATCCAGAAGGGAAATGGAAAGAAAAAGCTTAAAAGTCAGACAGACACAGAGGGGGCAGCAGGATGTCAGCTCAGCATGTTGACATGCCACAATCTGTTAGCTCAGTCTCATTAATACAGAGGCCAATGAGAGAGGAGATAGATAGGATTGGAGGAGGAAATTTGGCAGCATCAAATAAACCCAGATACAGGCACTGAGATACGGAGAGATCCTTCGTCTGAGGAATGTGGTAAAGCTGGAGTAGAGCTCAAGCCTTGAATTCATCTATGGGGAGTGCACAACCTTGAGTGTTTTGGTCAGTCTGAAGTGGTAACTAACCTGAGAGGTGGTAGGTTTTCCCTTGGCACCCAGAAACAGAAGCGTACAGTACAGGTTGTTATTTTTGGGTAATGCATGACTGGGTACTCTAGGAGAGCACATTTGCTGTCACAGGTCTTGCCTCCATAATCTGTTCAACCTGTGGGCTCTGCAGAGTTTGAATGGGGTTTTGGATACCATCCAAGAGTCAGTAGCTTTCCCAGGCACTGCACAGTTTGAATGTTTGTAGATGCTTGAGGAAGTGACACTGCTGCTGATACCTTATAGGTGATTTCAGCCAGTGTTGGCTGTTGTCTGAAGATATGTGATTCCATAGATTGAAGGAGCATATGGAAAGGATGGAAATGTTTTGATTTTATCACTTGTCTTTATTTCTTGTGTTTTGTAGCACCCTGTGCTTTGATTGAAAGCTTTTGAATGTCATTGAGAGCCTTAAAATTGGGATAAGTATCACGGTAGTTTAAATACATAAATTCAGATTTCTTCTTCCGGTGATTTAGGTACTTGCATACAAAGTTCTGTGGAAATCTAACAGAACATGAACCACAGCATGGAATGCAATACAGAAAGATATCACTGTCCCAGGAATCTGTAAGGTTTAAAATATAAAAAAGGAACTGCAAATTTCTGTCAGCATTTAGACGTGGCAGCTGTCTGTAGTTCTGTTCAAGACCTGTGGACGTCTCAGTTTGTCTTTGGATTTACCCTGAGTGAGTTGTGTATTATCTTTCACACAGCTAAGATTTCAGAGCCAAAGTCAAATATCAGCATGATCAGTGACTGACCATAAAAATAAGTAAATGGAGCACTCCTCTGATTTTTGGCACTTCTGAAATGTTTTTTCTTGGTATTGTTTGAAAGAGTCTTTTGGGAGCTTCAAAATGAAAACGTTTCCGTATGTTTTCTTTTCCATTAAGTCTCTCAGGGAGCTGGAGGGTTACTCTTGACTGTCAAACTGTTAGTGTTTGAGTTTTTTCATTTTGGACTTCTTTGAGAAAAGAAAAAAAGCTTAAGGAAATAAATTTAATTTTTTTTTGCATCCACACACAGTTAAAACAAGATTGCAGGCAGATCACGGCTTAAGCAGAAAAAAGCAGTATTTGCTTCATCTGTTACGATGCTTTTACCCAACCTGGCTGGCAGTACCATGCTGAGCTGACAGAAACAGCACATAGCTAAGCAAATGCTTCTTTCTAATATGAGCTCCTGTGAGCAATTGTGTGCCATAGGTTGGTTCAGATCTCTTCTGCTTGCAGAAGGTACGAATTTCACCTTTTTTCAAAGGAGGAGACACATCTCCCAGGGAGTAGAAGGCACAAGGGCCAACTGTAGTTCTTCTCTAAGGTTTTCCCAAAGCTGGGAGTCTGTTAGGAAGTGCAGGACACTGTCAGTTGTGTCGTGCTGGAATCACACCAAGTGAACTGCCTGTCCCCAGGCAAGTCCCCTGCGTGACTCTCCTGATGGGCCATGCTCTCTCCTGTGTTGGCTTGGGGACAGGAAAGAAAATTCAGCTCTGATCTTGGGCCTTGGCAACTTCTTGTCTGAGCTCTCTCCTTCTAAAATAAAAAAGTAAATGCACAGATGGATTTGCTGTGGTCTAAACATATTTATAACTCTCCTAATAACCTGTGGGGTTATCCTGACTGGCTCTGTGCTATGCCATAGCTGTGATTCATTTTGCCATTCTGATAAAAGCAGCATAGTCCTTAAGCCACTTGAGATCTCTCTTCCCAGACAAGAAATATGTTCGTTATTAGACTGTGCAGGGGGACATAAATAATTGTATTGGGAGTTAGATAATATTTGTATCTTTCATTTATATTTTGAATGCTTGCAGTAAAAGGTCTAAGGAGCAAACGAGCAAATATCTTCTTTTTCAGTGCCTGTATCGTGCTCATTGTCTGTGGATACCAGACATCGATTCTGTAACTCACAAGTTATAGAGAAGCAAACTGTAAATATGTCAACGTTTTCTTTGTCATCCCAGAACACTCAATAATCTCTGAGATAACTTGGATCTAAGCCAGCCACTGCCGTAGCAATAAGGAGGTCCAAGGCTTTGAACTTGATTCAAAATTATGTGGAAACTCAGTGTCAAATGCAAAGATTTTGATGTTCTTATAGTAAGTTCTCTTGCCAAAGGGACAAATTCCAATTATTTGATATTACTTAGGGGGTTTTGAGTGCTGTACTTTCCGTGCCTAACGCACCATCAGTTTTGTGACCCACACAACAGCAATGCAACTGCAGCCCACGTTACCTTCCCTCCTGACTTTGGCACCGTGCCTCAGTTTCACTCCAGATTTTTGCCTTTTGTACACAGATGTTTCCAATCAAGAGAAAGGTGTTCATGTGTGAAGTCTCCAAGCTTTCCCTGTCAGGGAGCACACCAAAGTGTCAGTAGTGGTGGCATCTTTGAAGGTCAGGAGATGGAGGTGTGTGACACTGAGTTTATTTCCACCTTCTTGAAACTGAGCTCATTCAGTGTGTGATGAATCTTCGACTGCCTCTTTAGGGCAAGACCCATCATCATTAATTTCAGTGTATTAGTGCAGAGATGAGGGCAAGTCTGGTCTCTCTTGAACGTGTTTCTAGCTTGTACTTCACAGTTTATATACCATTGTTGAAAGGAATAGCCAAGTTCCTAGAAGACAGGAGCCCCAATTCTCCAAAGGGAAGGGGGAAGCAGAGGCACCACAGTTTCTCAATGACTTTCCTGTGATGCCCAAGCCCAGCCAGGGACATGAGCTCCATGAGGACATGAGAGCAGAAGTGTCCAATTCTCACCCCACCAGCTCCAGGCTGTCAAACCTCCTTGCTGGCAGCCACGCTGCTGGGGACAGCCTCTGATTGAGTTTTCCAGGCTGGAAAGTCTTCTAAGAAAGAAAAAATAATTGAAATAAAACCAGTGCAAGCAGGCTATGTAGAAGGAATGTACTCTTGAGATGAAGGCACTAGAGAGGGAGCTCTTGGCTATGAGATGCATTTTCTCAGTGCACTGGTGAGAGATGAAAACAGGGGGAAGGAGTACAAGCAAGAACTGCTTACATCTTCTCTGCTGTACTCTTCTGCTGCACAGTTGGGATTTTTGGGTCCCTCAGCTTAGACTTTCACTCCAGCATTGGAAGGAACATTGTGCTTTGGAACTACCTGGTTTACATCACCACCCAGGCTTCTGTAGGGTGGTTGTATCACTGCTTTTCTCATGAAATTATAGTTGAGCAAAAGTAATTTCTTTTCAGTGAGTTGAGCAAATTTCCTCCTGTTTCTTAGAAGGATAACAAGAAGCAGACAATCAGGTTGAAGCAAGAACCGGGAGATGCTTATTAACACTTGTTTTGAAAATGTCTTACTGCAAAGAAGCTCCAGTATATATATATATATATATATATATATATATATTTAATTGCTGCTAAGGAGGAAAAGGTGATTCACAGAAAACTCCACTCTCTGTGTTGGTTGGAGTTTGGGGGTTTCTGTTTTAATTAAACAATCTGATGCTACTCAGAAATTTTGTTTCTGTAATGCAAAACATTTTGAAAAACTGCCTTATCCACTAAGATCAGGTGCGAGTTTATGAGATTAAAAGAAAAACACAGTCTTCTTTGTTCTTAAATGGAGGGTTGGTTGTTTTGAGCACACAGCCATCTCAGGTCACTCAACCACAGAAGCCTATTCAAAGATATTTAAATTGACAATACAGCCTAATGAAAAGAACTTGGTTTTGTCTCTGTTTTCCTGACAAACAATTACATTAAATGAGGAAAGTTATCAGGATAATCTTTGGTTTTTTGTGTCCTAATATCTATTAGGATAATCTTTGTTATCCCAACCTTCTGCTTGGAATAGAATTTACAAGATCAAGTTCTGCTGTAGTCACTGCTGCATTTGGTGGTTGTGTAACTGAATATGAAATTATGACCTAGTTTTTTGGAAGTGGTAGAATACATGAATATAACCAAAGATTTCTTTGGTGTGGTCCTTTTTTGCAGTTATAGTTTTTAATCACACAACCAAGCTTTCACTAAAAAACTGAGAGACAAAGGTGATGCTTTGGAGCCAATATACTTCATCTTGAAAGAATATTTGAGACCCAGATTTGCTTATGTTGAAGGGATGTTTGGAAAAGGAGGAATATTTGGTGGTAGCTTTTGTTTTTTGTGAAGTACATACCTGAATGGCAAAAGATGCTACATTCATACCCTGGAAACTGGATTTAAAGAGGGGGCCAGAGTCTCCATTTCAGTTGTGATTTCATTCCTCTCTAGGCTCCATGTTCTTTAAATAGTTGTAGTGATTTCTTCTGGTTGGGATGTTATTTGATACCTGGATGATAAGCTTTTCTGGGTGGAAGGCCTGTGTTTACTCTAAATGAGCTTAAAGTGGTCAAGAAAGAGAAGAAGGAGTAAACAGTTAACACATTCAGGAAACAGACTTCAAAGTTTGTTGTGAGAGTAACATTCTTCCTCCCAGAAAGTTCAAAATGCCAGAGTCTAAAAGCCACTCAGTACTTCAAAAGCAAATGTATCACAGTAATGCATAACCTTCTAGATAAGGTGTCTCCTGCTAGCAGGAAAAAAAGAAAGTAAGAGTTGAGTGTTCGTGAGAGAGACTTGAGAGAGATGGACGGATGGAGAGATGCTGGGTGGGGTGGGCAGGACCTGGCTTCCAGCTGCAGAGATGGTTTTCCTCAGTGAAATCCTAAAGGAAGGCTGAAGGGGGAGCTGCGAGCTCCCAGGGGGCTCTTGGCTTCATCCCATCTCTCTGTATTCCTTATGGCAGGAGGTGTGATGGAGTGGGAAGCTGTTACCCCTCACCATGTGGCTGCTCCTGGTCAGTCTGGCAGCAGGAAAATTGCTCCTCGCTACATCAGAGACTTTGTGCTCTGATGCTCTGTTTGTGCTCTGTGTCCAATCCACGTTGCTCAGTATTTCCAATCTGGTTTCACAAAACTGCAGCAGTTTCAGGATGCTCACCGAGAGCACACAGGATCATTTGGCAAGTGTATTGCTGCATGCAGATATTTTGGAAAGCAAGTCAAAGTGGGAGTAATCAATTTCATGAATCATTGTGGTCGTAGAGAAATTCTCTTCTTTATTGACCTGTGCAGTATGGCACTGAATTCAATCAGTACCCTGTACAGCTATGGGAAGCCTTATGAACATCATTTATTCAAGCAGTAAACAGAAAAAAAGAAAGCATCGAGGCTGCATTTTGTTCTCGTTGCAGCCTTCTTGGCAAAGGAATGTCTCTAATCCATTGTGACTGTTCAAAGTTTCACACTTATATTCAACATTATTTCCCAATTGCTGCAAAGACATTTTAACTGTAGTTTCCCTATTAAAAGCCTCGTTCCCCTCCTACAGAGAGTAAAGCCTGTTACCAGCAGCTGGCTGGGGGTCGAGCAGTAGCTGTGTGACAGCAAACCCTGTACCTTGGCTCTGTGGTGGGAGAGGAATTTCAGAGTCCTTCACTGTGAGGTTGAAGGCAGTTTGCCCTCTGATGCTGCTTTATTTCCAGGTGCTTAGTACACCAGAGGATTAAGCTTCCTTCTACCTCTCTGTGCCTGTTTGCATTGTCCCACAGAGAATAAACATCTTCCTCTGAAGGGGAAAGTGGCAGCCTTAGGCACAAAGTGGTAGCAGTGATGGCCAACGTGGGGTCTGCTACAAGAGCAGAACTTTGCCTTCTGCTTCATGTCCAAAGCTGCTGCAGTCCTGGGCAGGGCACCTCCTTGCTGTTTCTTTAGCTCAGGAGCAGCAGGAGGTGTGTTGGTGTGGTACCCAGCCAGAGCTTGGGGAAGGACAAATGAAAAAGAACTTTTTTTCCTCCTGTATCACCAGGTAGGTAGATAGGTGGGTAGGCAGATAGATGGATAAGGATGCAACTACAAAGATTTCCTCCGGGTCAAGCAATGAGACCCCACTTTCCTCACTGAAGCATGGCAGATAGGTGCATAAAACCTATCTGCTTTTCTCCTCAAAAAAGCCCCCGTTGGCTTGAATATTTGGACTGTTTTCAATAGCAGTACAGCTGCACCAGGGCTAGCAAAAATCAAATGCTGATGTAGACAAGGCCTATTTTATCAGTACACACAGCTTTTTTTCATGACATTGTAGTAAAAACACCTGAGCCCTGTCTCTTTTCAGATACATGGCTGCTGAAAAACGAGTGTGTTTTGTAGTGTACCAGGGACTGCAGAGACCACGCTCCTTGGTCTATAACAAATACCACTGGAGAACATTAAGCAGCAATTCTCTGTTTCATTGGCAAGAAATAGGATGTTTTTGAAGTGTGACTGTGTATCTGTTTAAATTTTGATAAGACACAGGTTAGTAAGGCTTTGCTAACTGCCCTGGAGTGCTTGCTGCAAAGGTAGGTGTCTGGTTTCAATGCCAGCTGATGGGAAAGGACATTTGTCAACCAGTGCCATGGCACGTTGCTCAGTCATTGGATCTGTTCCCCACGTATTAAATAGAGGGACAGAGAAGTGTCACTGGCCATTGAGCATTTCTTGGGGCTGGCTGTTACCATCTAATGGTTATAAGCCATTCTAACCTGGAGTGCTTGAGGTATGCACTAGAAAGAGCTCTTTATTAAAATTCAATTTGAATTAGAGCCTAATATGGGCCAGGTAACTGTACAGTGCAGCAGGGAGGGAAGACTTCTGGTATTTTATATGTTAGTTCATTATAAATGCTACAGGGCAAGCCTTGTCCTTTCCTAGTTGCCAGGGCCAGTGCCATTACAGTCTGGCATGGGCTTTCTGTGTACTCATTTCCACTTTCCTTTGTAAGGCCACTATTCTGGTGTTTGAATAGTCCCTTTGGAGCAAATCTGTGCTTCGAGAGCACCCTGGGCTTGTCTGAGTCTTGCTTGTCATGTCGTGCTCCTATTTTCACAAGGTAGAAAGGAAGTTAATAAGGTAGCTCCATTTCAAAGCCTCAGGTGTCTTTATCCACTTCTTGTCTTCTGCTGGGAACTGTTAGCAACGTTTTCCTTTTTCTTTCTCAGATGTCTGAGATGTACTTTGGACTGTTCCACATTTTTTGTTTGTGTAAAGTACAGTAAAAAACTGCAAACAGGAAGGATGTATGTGATTGCTTGCTGGTTATGAAAGCTCCTCTAAGTGCCAGCTTGGAACAAAGGAAGCACTGAAAAAGGCAACTGTAAAGAAGCAAAGGATTAATTTTAATGCAGTTTAGAAATTCCAGCAACTTTTTTCTGAGTGTAGAATAAACATTTTAGTGAATCAAGTGAAACAATCTGGAGGGAACAGGGGTTTGTGTTCTTCTTGATGGAGCTGATCCAATTTTTTGTGGAAATTATCTTTCAAATCTTTACTGGGGCCCAGATTTGAGAAAAGCAACCCTTCGTATCAAGCCCCTCCCGATGACTCAGGGGTCATTATTTGTGTTATACATTAATGTCTGGTTTCTTCAGTCAAAATAGATGTTCTGCAGTGTGCAAGCATGTACTGGAGACAGTCTTTGCCAGGAGCCTTCTAGATAGCTGAAGAGGGGAAGGAGTATGAGAGAGGAGGAGAAAGGGAGGTCAGCTGATAAACCAAGCACCAACAGAAATATTATTTCCAAAAAACCTCCACTGAAAGTGTGTGCAAAGCCAGTGTAAAACCAAGGTTGCCTCCCCAAACATCTTCCTCTAATTGCTCATCATCCATAGGCTCCCAAGACATTTGCTTGTACCTATCTCTTCTTTGTATGAATTTCCTTAGCTGGGAAGTCACCCTGCCTCTGAGGGTGATTTATTAAGACTCAAATTGAAATGTCATAAATAATGGGATCTGACTTGGTAGAGCTGTGCTGCCGTCCAGAGTGCCAGCATAAAGAAGGTCACAGCAGACACAGAGAAGTGTCACCTTCACAGCTCAGTTTCTTAGCTGTTTTTCCTGGACTTAGCATAAGGCCTGGGAGGAGAACTACTAAAGCCCATCATGGAGCACCCTGAATGCATCATATTTTCATTTGATTCTGCATCAAATAGAGTCTGCAATTTTTATCTACATCTCCTCAAAGGAAAAAAAAAAAAAAAAAAAGACAGATTTTTCCCACCTGTTACACATTACTATACTTATCCTGTGCAATTGAATCAAAAAGAGATGAAAAGAGGGTTAATTACCATATGTCAGTGTTTCATATTCCACAGATTCTGGGAACTGTGACACTATTCAAAAATTGCCAAAGATTCAGAGATCAGTATTTTGCTTCTCATTAACAGAAAAGTTTGCTGCCTTTGCATCCCATCCCTCCAGCACGTGGAGTCCTGTACTGAAGCAGGGGCTGTACCTTGTGCCAGGCTCTTGGGTGGGAAAGAGAAAGCATTTGAGAAAGGAGTCATTCCTGTGGGTGTTTCCCATTTCATGGAGTCAGGGGCCCAAGCTCATCACTGGATGTGATGCAATTAAGGAATTAAGGCAGCAGAGGTTTTGGCCCATCTCTTCATAAGTAAGAATCCTTTATCATGACTTTGTTTCCTGGTTCCTAATGGGTCTCAGGGGGGTTCTGCACTCAGCCAGACGTGAAGGTGTGTTGGAGCACTACAGAGAATTCATCTTTCACTAAAACATCTGATCTTGATTTTCAAGTGTTTCAGGGTATTATGGTGTTAGTGATGGACTTCCACGTTCAGACATTTGCCTTCTGAGTTTGGCATGAGGATACATCTGCCACATCATCTACTCTTTACTTCTTTATGCTCTTATTAATAATTTACTTCATTTCCTATTTTTTGTAGCTAGTTTTAAATAAATTCATAGTCTTTCTCTCCATTTTTACAAGTTCCAAGTAGGTACTAAAGTAACTTTATAGCATTGTTCTTATATCTTTAGGAAGACAAAAGCCACTAAAATAATATCTCTCATTTCTGTTACATTTTCATTACAGTTTCAGAAAACACAACAGTGTTGAACGAGCTGAAACTCCCCTCACTCCACCAACAGGGAAACTGAGTCACAGCTGACCTAGGTGACTTGCTCAAGACCCACGTGGTCTGCAGCTCAGTTAGGAGCAGAGGCCTCATATCTGGACCTCAGGATGTGTCAGACAAACTGGGAACCATTTAGGTACTATGGTCCCCCTTAGAGTTTTTCAGATCTTCTTTTTACTTTTCTTTCCTCTGAAGGTGTAAAGTAGAATTGCTTTCATGAGATGTGCATAAAGAAGGCAGCTGCTACCAAGCTCTGAATAGACCTGATTAATCAGATGTATCCACACCAAGATGTTGTGTGCCTTGAGTGTAATTTGGAGTTGTATGTTTTTAACTCTGGCACACCTTAAAAACCTCTCAGGATAATTCACTGTAAGTCTTCTCCATCGATCATATGGAATTTTTCAGCTGAAATCTGATTTCCATTTACTTTTCACCTTCAAATTGCAGTTCCCAAAGGTCCTTTATAGAGAACTATAAATTGTAGATGGACGTTTTTGATTCTTTTTATTCAAGCTTAATATTTTGCTCTGTTAGTGAACCCTTAGGAATTGCCATGTGGCCCCTTGTAACCGGGGTGGTAATAAAGTGGTGGATTTGCAGAAACCCTATAAAAATGTGTGCAACGGTAAATTGTATTTAGGCTACTACTGAGGAGAGAGGCATGAATGTACAATTATGAGAAGGGTGTCCCTGAAGAGAGATTTCAATCCTTTGCCATAGTCTAAATCCTCTATCTTGTGGTGCACAAGGTAATTCAGGCATAGAGCAGAGGATTTTTTTTTTCCTAAAGAGATTATATTACCCATCTCCTTTGTTGATGGATTTTATTGCACAGGTTCACTGAGAGTTTTATTATTGCATTACTTAATCTGTTTTTGAGGTTCCTGAAACATTTTAAATATAATAATGAGTTCACCTGCATGCCTGCTCTTGGCTCCTCTCACTCTGCTACCAAGGCAGAGCCCACAACCCAGGGTGAGCTGGGCAGGAGCCCAGACAGCTCCTGCTGCAGATCCCTGAGCTCTAATTCCCTGGAGAACAGCACGAATGTTAAACAGACTTGTCTGATATTGTCTAAATAACAGATTCCAGTCCTTTGCCTTCAAAAATAAGGCAAGGGCGAATTATGGCAAAGATGGAGAGATGACTGTGGGATGCAGCCATGATTGGCAGCCTGCTTCTGCCTCTGAAGTTTCTTGTGCCACATCTCACTCCAAAAGCCAGCTGCTCAGATAACGAAGTGTCATTAAGAAGCACGACACTTGTCATGCCATTTGAAGGAAGTGTTGTGGTGTTATTAAAAAAAAAACATGCCTTCCCATGTGGAAATCATAATATAACATCCTCCTTAAAAGTGTGATGGGGGGACGAAAGTCTTATTCTCTTCAGATAGATAAGAACTTTTTCCTAATTGACAAGAGCTGTTACCATGTGTTGAGAGGCCTGATTTTTAAATGTGTCTTAATCCAGACCCTTTAAAAACAAACAGTTCTTTGTGACAGGGGTTTGTTTTTCATATAGAAAACATAGGATTTTCCCAGTCCAACTACATATTTTTTGGTTCTCAGAAGAGCAGCAGTGGTAGATATATCTGTTGTAATAGTTCAGCATTTATACATCCTGTTTGCTAAACAAATCAGAAAGCAGCTTGGGAATACAGATCACCATTGCAGTGAATTCCCATACCATTAATGTCAGAAATGATACTGTGTTTTAGTAAAAGAGCTACTTCCAGTGTTAGCAGTTTGGGGTTTGTGGTGTCACTTATAACATAAGACAAAAATGAACAAAAAAGCCCTACATTTTGAATTTCAGTTCATATTTCAGACATGGCTAAAAGTGCTTTTCCCATCAAGCTTTCTCTGTTCACAAGATCAAGAAAAATTGCATATATCTGATAGATATAAATGTGTGTATTTAATAGAAGCTTAGTGGAAAGACTGGTTTTGAAATATACCAGGAAATTTGAAAATTCATTAATTTGGTGAGTTTCTGGTGCTCTGTCATGTGTCAGCACTAGATGATTACAGGGACTTCTGCAGAGCCAGAGAACCTGGTGTGGGGCACAAAGCCTGAGGTTCACCTCTCGTGATGGCCCCTGGCCTTGATGTCTCTGGTCATCCACCAACACCATGGAGACTGTCCCTCTGACTGTGACCATCCCTTGTGGTCTGATGCTCACTCTGAGAGGAGCACAGTGATGTCCTGGTCTTTTGTCAGGTCCCTGCTTGTCACTGTTATCTGCTGGAAACACTGAATGTCTCAGTGTGAGAATGTCCACAGAGTAGAGTGAGGAGGAGGAGGAGGTTACAAGAGGTAGAGAAGGCAGAGTGGTGTCCTCTGATGGGGGTGATACTTCAGTATGGTGGTTTGAGAACTTTGCTGGAGCCCAGGTGAGTATGTTTGTACTCTGAGCTCCAGAAGATGATGTTCTTTAAATTAAGAGCTTGTGAAAATTACCAAGCTAAAGCTCTGCTAGCAAAGACCTGCCCAAGGCAGCACAGGCAGTGGTCAAGCCCAGTGCTTTATCACTTGGTGGGCCTTGGTTAATCTGATTGTTCCTAGAAAAGAGAAGGCTTTTACCTGCTTCCTGTTTTTCACTGAAACTGATATTGAACACACCAGTTATGAAGATGTTTAATAACTCCTAATATCTGTGCCTTAGGAAGCAACTGAGATCCTCAGTTCATTAGAGGTTGGCAGGTTACCCATCAAACAATAAAAAGATCTCTGGGATTTGATGCAGTAGCAGTGATTGAGCCATCCCAGGTGCATTCTCATACAGGTATGGAGGAGCAGGGTACATACAGGAGCACAAAGTTCTCTCAAAAAGAAGTTTTCTGTACACTACAGGGCTTATGAATTTAATTTATAACCATTTTTTCATTAATGGAAGCCTGTGATTATTACGTAGAAGTAAACCCTCAAATGAGTTTGCTTGAAAGTTTTGTCCATAGCTTACACGGGAATGCCTAACACGAGCAAGGCAGTAGATGGTCTCTCCAGTTTAAGTCTGTTTTTCTGTTTTTCCCTGTGTTTTTAACCAAGTGAATGACCTGGCTCTTGGGTTTAGGATCTAGCATCTGATCCTTGGTGTAAACTGAAACCTTTTATCCTACTATGAAGATGATAGAGCAGCTGGATTTTAAAGGAACCGTGTCTCTAAACTCTGTAAAGTTGCTTTACTTTGCAGTACATAGAAAAGAAATCTATGTTGTTCTTTATCTTAGTTCTCTTATCAAGCTTCCTTTCGGTGTTACCTGTGCCTTGCAATGTTTCTGATGCTGATGAAATAGCAAGTATCAGACTTCCATGTTCAAAAACTCCTTGGGGATTAAATTTAGTGCAACTAAGGCAGCCCACCTGTGTCTAGTAATCTCGGAGCTAAAAGCCAGAGCCATGAATAAAAAAACCCTGGATTGCCAGCTGGAGACAAGGCAAATGTTTGGTGTTGCATGGCTGAGGACAGTTCATCTGGCAGCCTTCGTTAGTCGGCGCTCGGCTGATAAGGAGTCTCAGCAAATGGGCTGCATTCAATTGAAACTCTTCTCTGTGTTTGAATGTTTCACCAGTCCACAATATAGTTGAAACGTTATGCTTCTAATTTTACTCGATGGAAACCAGATGAAACAAAAACAGGAATAGTCAAAAGAAAACAATGTGTTTGAAATATAGGCCTGTGAGCAAGGAAAAAACCCTGAATTATTTCTAAACCCAGATGAGTCACTAAACCACTGTAAGACATGCCTAAATCACTTGAGTACTCTCCACCTTTTATTAAGCTCAGCAGGAGAAGAGCTTCAGCCAGGATAAAACTGACCCTGCAGCTGCATTATTTTCTTGGGAAAATAAGCACCGGATGGAGGATGTCGTGATTTCACGATCAAAATTATGGCGACTTGTCACGGGGCTGTCTGCAGCAGGTCAGTCACTTTTCTGATGGCTTTGCCTCTTTCTATTCCTCCCCCTTAAGCATCAGCCCCAATGAATTTGGCTCTATCTGCCTAGAGTTTCCTCTTTGTGGTGGATGTGTAGGAGGCTGAATTTTGGTTCTCATGAAAGCGAGAGAGCGAACGGTCTCAAGCGTGGTGCGTGCAGGTGCTGCGCCTGCTGCCCCCTCAGAACTCCCCTCTGCTCCTCTCTTCAGATCTGAAACTGCCCTGGCGAGTGATGGGCTGGCTGCACACACCAGGGCTTCAGTACTACCCAGCTGCCTCCTGGTTTGGGCCATATCAACACACTTCCCCAGAGAGAAATCTGTGATCATGAATCTTACTTGCATTACCAGTGGAGACAGAGCTTTTTTTTAAACCTGCCTCTTTAAAATGTCAGGATTAGGTATTAGCACAGTTTTAAACATATTAGCAAGTAATAAACAGAAATAAGCCTTGTAAATGAAAGAATTCTGGGAACAAATATGGTTTGAATCTCTTCTTCAGTGAAGGATTTTTCTCTTTTATGTTGGATCTCTTTGATCAGACTTTATCCTATAGATTGGACCCAAACCTGAAAAATAAATGCACTGGGTAATAATTTAAAAGCATGCAAGCAAAGAGAGAGATCTCAACATATAAGGGGAAAGGGAGTCTCAGCAGTTTTGTACCATGTATGTTTCCCCTTAGATATAAGGGGAATCCCTTATTTAGTGGCAGATGTTATACCAGCTTTAAGTTCCATGTTTACTTTTCTAGTATTGGGACATTTTCGTTTTTTGAAATGCCATTTCCAGGACTGTTTCAAATCAAACTCTCAGATTCCAGGAGTAACTGGAAAAAAAAAAAAAAAAAGGAGGGACCCAAATATGTAAGTCCAAATATGTAAGTTATGTACAGTCATTAGGCCTTTCTTCTCCCTTGGAGGTTTAATTACAGGATTTCTAGTAAAGTAGAAACCAAATTGGTCATGCTGGTAATACTGGTGACTCAGATGTAGACACTTTCATACTTAAAACTGGAGCAAAGTGATACAGTCAGCTCTGTCTGCAAAGCCAGCATGATAAATGTTTGGAAACAGGAACCATGGGCAAAACCTGCCCTGATTTACCCCATAATGTGAGGAGCTCCAGGGCACAAACCAAGCTACAAATTGGTCAACCTGAGATACTGATATGAAAATCTACAGGGCACTTTTCTTTAGTCAAAACTTCTCCTTTGTTGCATTAGCTACTCTGTGGTCTATCAGATTCCACCTGCAACTTTGCAGTGATCTGAAATGAAAGCCAGCACTTCCTACCAGTGCAGGAACAAAAAGGATTGCAATGAAGAGCAGGCAGGGGAAGAGACACCTTTGTTTGATTTTAAACAAACAAAAAAAGAAGGCACTCAGCAGGAGTGAAATCTTTGAAAAATGGTTTGAGAAAGAGGCACCACATACTGAGAGTGAGTGGTGGAGCCCAGACACTCATTTCAGGAGGAAGCTGGTCAGGATCTCTGTAACCCCAGTGGGAGTCTGTGCCAGCAGGAGGGAAAATTCAGCATCAGTGTTGGATTGACTCCTGAACTCCACTCTGTTGCTCCCAAATGAAGAGTAAGAAATTATTACAGAGCTATATTTATTTTTTGTTTTCATATTGGGTTCCACAGCAGTGTTGCACGATGAAGAGGTGCAAGCTAAAGTCACAGGAACAGCAAATGGCTTTTGAATTCTTCTGGTTTTTTGAATCAGGTCGAATGTTTTCTCAGGATTCACAAAGTAGTGTTCTGCTTGGCCATGCTAGAGTCAGGCTCAGACTGGCACCAGAAATCCAGCTTCCAAAATGCTCCACACCCAGTGCTGAATTCTCTCACAGGTCCACCAAGCACCAAAACAGCCACACATGGATGGGGTTTGTCCAACAGACACAGTAGGCACAGTGCCAGCCTTAGGAAAATAAACGTAGTTGTTTTACGTCAGGTATCTGTACCACTCCCTGCTCCCAGCAGGTTTAGAGTGCAGCTGAGAACCTATCCTCAAAATTTTGCTGGTTAAGGCAACACTCTGACAGATTTCCTGTAGCCAAAATGTGTACCCCAAACAGGAGAAGATTGTTTGCTCAGAGAAGCACAGCCAGGGAGTGAAACTTGGAAAGGAACAGCTGGGAAGAGCAATATTGTGCCTTGTTGCACCCAGCAGAGCTGAGAGGGGCTGGAACAGCAGCACTGGGCAGGTGCCTCAGAGCTGTGATGTGAGAGCTGAGTGGGGTTGGCTGAGAGCATGTGGTGGTTGCAGGCACACAGAATAGTCTGGGTACTTAAGAAAAGCATGTTGAGGTTAAATGCACATCATCTTTTTTTACCACCAGTCTAAGATACAAACTTGATGAAACCAATGTGCTTATTTACTTCTCCTTTGACTCTGTCTCTGGTTTACCATGTTTCCTCTAAACATCAATAGGTATTTCTTAAAGAACAGGATGGTGTTCATCAGCAACAGCTTCAACAGCTCACAAAGGAAGAGAAAGAAGCTGTTATTATTCTTTCCTGTCACTTCATTGTAAAACAAAGACAATATTCTTAATAATCTTTTGCTTTTAGAGTAGAAGTTGAATCCCATTGCTCTTCTAGGCAGGGAAGTGGTGGCAGCAGTTGAGTGAAATCTGAGGAGGTGTGAAGGAGAAAGTATTTTGACTGGAGGGTTTGCTGCCTTGTAAGGGTTTGTAGTTATCAAGAACTTAGAACTTTTTATTTTAGTGGCAAACCAGTTTCGGGGTAAAAAGCCCTGGTTACAAATTTGCCTACATCACCCATCTGAGAGAGATGGGAGTGTTCAGAGCTTCCTACTTTACCTGGTGGGCTGCAGCTTTACTCCTAAAGGCTTAGTACTGGAAAATGTAATCAAATTTTGCCTTCTAGTTTCAGTGTCCTTGTTAGAAAATACTGGTAGCTACATCTGTGGCTGCCAAAAGCATTTTGGATTTGGTGGTAACAACACCAGCAAGAGAAATGCCTCCCAAGTTCTTGAGTCAGAAGCAGCAGTGTGGGGTTACATCTGAAACTCTGCTACATGAGCCAAACACAGGTATAGGAAACACCTGCAAACCATTCAGACTAGAAAATTTTGGTTCAAAAGAAGAGTCTAATTTCAAAAGAGTATTTTGGGAGAGAATCAGTGTACATGTGTGAACTATTGGCTCCACTGAGGTCTTTAAATACTGACATGATTATGAGAGGTTTTTCTTTGTTTGTTGGTACTTTTAGCTGAAGTTTCTTGCCTAACATCAGACCCTCAAGCATATGTCAAATCTGCCTACTTGCCAAAAAGGCTTTCTGGGAAGGGAGATTAATTCAAAAATTGACTCGAATTCGCAAGAGGCTTCCGATCTTGCAGCACGTTCTGTGCTACTGAGTTGTCACGTTTGTGAGAATATTGGTGCAGACAGAGCACACAGCCTGTGTGTGCAACTATTATCTTGTCTTTGACCATTACTCTGAACTCTGGGAGAGGTGATATGCTGAGAATTTTGATGCAGGATAATTTTTTTAAGGGTGGCGTCATGGATTAGGAAAGATTTTTATTTGAAGAATGATTCTTAGTGACTCACCTGAGGGATTTCTCTTTATTAAACTAACAAGAAAGGAAAACATTGAGCTGTTCAGACTTCGAAGACCTCATCAAATTCCTGTTTCAGCTATGGTGAATTTGATTAGGTTAGGGGGAGAAGTTTCACATGATCCCAAAAGCTTTTGTGTTATACTTGTTCCTTGTGAGTCCAATAAATGGCCTTATTCTCCACATACTTGATCTATGCCTGACCTACATATCAGTAAACAGAAATTCCTTTTTATAACCTAAAAAAATAATTTAAAAGTTGGGTTTTAAGAAGGGTACAGATAACTTGCAAAAGCAATGTTTTAGCCAGGTGCTTGGAAAGATATTTTAGATCTCCTTGGATGCAATGACAAACATAGTGGGATCTTTCTTCCCAGTTAAAGGGTGACATTTACGACTGCACAAAGTCCTGATAAAATTCCTGTGACTGGCAGAGTTTCCCTGGAGCCCAGTGTCTGATTGTCAGCACAAAGATCCATTTGGACTATGCAGAGTGATGTGTGGGCATCAGCATTCCGTGACATCAGATGAACCATCTTGGTTCCTGTGTTATGGACCAATCAGTGTTGGGAGTGCTCTGTCCTCAGGAGGAAAGCATTTTGGTGTTTGCTTTTTATTGTAAACTGGGTGAATGAAGCTGGAAGATGCTGCTGGGCAGTGAAAATATGGTGACAAGGTCACATGTAGCCTGTAAAACTCCTGTTGCTTTTAGCTGCCAGGCTGACAGGCATCCTTTAGACTTGATTGTTGCTGTGTAACCTTCCCAAGGACCTCTGGAGCTGAAATATTTGACAAGAAAACTGAAGCTCAACACCAAGGTCTTCCCCTGCTCATGAATTTTTCATGTCTTTGTTTGAAAAATGCTAGGCAGTAAAACCCTCTCGTTATCTCTGCTGAAAGGCACAGTAATTAACATTCACACTGGAAAAAAGAATCCAAAAAACCCACCAAAACAAAAAGAATTGTCTTGTTTCTGTTGAAGCTTAATTGCTTTGTTGATTTTATATTTGGGGTTAGTGAATTGCCCCCACTCACATTCTCTTCCCTTCCTTCTCCCTCTCTTACCCTTCCGGTTGCAGATTGCAACGTAGAAGTCCACAAAACATAGGGAATTGCTCAAGATTCAGCCTTGAACCCTGTGTCTTCCCATGAGACAGGATCAGTTAACAAACCTTGCAGATAGCTGTTGACATTATTAATGCTCTCCTCTGCATCCAGGTGCTGATAAATTATTTTGTCATGATTGGTTTAATACAAGCAATGGCAGTCAAGGTGGACAGAGTCCAGGGCAGTGATGAGTCCATCCTGCTGGGTTCTTCCATCTTGAGCTCCTATCAAACTGATCCTGAATTTGTATCAAATTGGTACCCTGTACCACAGTGCTGTTAAAATCTTCATATTTATGTTGCAGTCAGAACAAATCTGGTGTCAGAGGAGGGTTGAATGGATTGACACATGCTGGCACAGATCCAGACATGCCTGGATTTCACACTGGTATCCCAATAAAATATTGGCAGCCTGAAAATACATCCTGGGGAGTTGTCTAAATTTATCCAAAAGCCCTTAAAATACGGAAGAGTATTTATTCCCTGTCTTTAGAGGGAATCACTGTTATCCAATGAGAGCCTTGGTGTGTTCCAGGAGTCACTTTTCTTAGGAAATGAGACCTGATGCTTCCCAGTGCTTTCCAGTTTCTTCTCTGATCTACGCTCATTAATAAATATGACCAGAGAGATCTGTGTTCTCAGTCTTTATACAGGAGCTGAAAGGATTTTTTCATCTTGTTAAGGTTACTCATAGCCTGTGACAGTGGCTTTGAGTCACTGTTACTTGTTTTGGTAGAGGATTAGGAAGATCAAAACCTCTGTGCAACTGTTGTCCCCTCCTGCCAAGCCCACTGTCACCTTCTATTGAGCAAGAGAGAGATCACAGTCTGAACCCAAATAACAGATGAATGAGCTTCTTTAGTGTTTACTGTTGTAATTCCTGGAACTCTGATGTGCAGATCAGCACAGAGTAGTAGTTTTAGGCTCTTCCCAAAAGTCAAGCACCATTTCCCTGTTTGCTTGTAAGATTTCATTGGTTTAGGGGGTGAGGAAATAAGCATGAAGCAAATCTTCTAAGTCCTTCTCCCCTTCATCCTTCTCCCCATTGACCCAGAATCATTCTCATTCCACACTAGAACTTCTTTCCTCACCCTAGGCTTCAGTTTCTCAACAAGTTTTTAAACTTCCCAGTTCTGGGTGTTGCTTTTCAAATGCATCATAAAATTGTTTTGCTTCTGGTGTATTGGAGCCTGATGACCTGAGGTGGTGGGGGTTGTGCTCATGCTGCTCTCCAGGTGGGTTGGTGGTACCCATTTTAGGCACTGTGGGCAAATGTGTGATTGAAGCATTAATGGAAAGACAACTGCATCACTTGACCTGGCTCTTTAGGTGCAAAAAGCAATGTATTGTACACAAATGACAATTTATTGGGCATTGTGAAGTAACAGAAAGGCTTTAACACACTCATCAAAATCGTAGCAGGAGTGTAGGAACAGGTTAACCACTATTCAGCTCTCTAGCAAACTTTTCTAACCCCTAATTATAAGCTTCTTTATCAATGAATATCTGAGCTTTTTTTTTTTTTTTTTTTTAATGGAAAATCCTGAATGTAGTCCTTATTGCTGCTGAAAGGGAAATGAGGCTGCTGATTACCTACATGCCAGTTGCTCCATCAGTTCAGTGCAGGAAAAACAATTACAGTTTGGAAAAATTGCAGTTCATTTGCATGAAAAGAAAAAAATCTTTATTCAAAGATAATTATTGCTTAAGAACTTGCTACAAAAATACCAATGGATTTTTCTTTTAAAATATTGTTTAATATTCATAATATGTTACACTGAAGAAAAGTGCATGTACCTACCTATCTGTCAAAGGTAGGACTCCTGAACAATAGATACTGTTCTACATGGGAAGTGTAAAAAGCTTTAGCTAGGATAAGGGTCATTATCATCATTAGTATTATCATTTTATTCCTCCTTAAACTCTGAAATAATTTGAACTAAGACTTTTCAACAGTTAAGAACCTGAGGGAGTTTAATTAACCCGTTAAAGAAAATTCCACTACAGAGTTTAAGACTGATGAGGAAAAATGTAACTTAATGTATTTTAGTTGATCAAAGCACTTCCCATGGAACAAAAACTCCCGAACCTATTTTTTTTTTTTCAGCCTCCCATAGATGTTGAAGAGCATTAAGCCTTTAAAAATTATCATTAATGTATGTCAACTCCCCCGGTTTCATTTTCTCGTGACTTTGAGCAGATGTAGCTCACATTTATAACCAGCATGATCTTCACCATCTGAACGTTCATGATTTTATGAAATAAGACCCTTGAGACATAATGTTTTACTCCCTCAGGGTGAGATGTACCCATGAAGTGACTCAGATGGAAAGCTTGTATCTGTTACACTGACTAAACTTTCTCTCTGTGGTGGCACCAAGACTGTCAGATCAGTGGGCGGCAAGGTTTGATTGGCAGTGCTTGGTTTGAAGGTCGTTTTGCTCAATGTATTCAAAGTGAGACAGATGTGGCTTTTTTTTTTTTTTTTCCCAGTTCTTACTCTGATTAATTGCCTCATTCAATTTCAACTCTATTGCAGTTAAACATTAATTCAGTAGGACTTAATAATGTATTCATTTATGATCTTGCTTGTGCATTAATGACAATGATTTGCTGTTTTTTTAATTACAGGGATCCATGCAATGCGTATTTCACATCCACTTACAGGAAAACACTACACACTCTTGTTCTTTTATGTCAGATAAATTAAACACTCAAAGAAGTGCTGAAGTACTTTATGAAATATTTCATTCTAAATATTTGCTGCAAAATATGTATTGTTATAGACTCTAGCTTTAAAAACACTTGGAAAAGATTTGTATTTACCTAGGGATTACATCTTTTCATCCCTTATGTGAGTGATACTCCTAGACCTTTACAAGAGTATGCTCGAGAAAAATGTGCATCCTACTCAATAAGAAAGTGGCTTTTCATTTTAACACTAATTAGGAGGTTTGCTTTGTTTTGACTTCCTTCTATTTAAGTTCTTTCCAGTAATTCAGGCACTGTGGAATGGGTGGTTTAATGTGGTTTCTGCATCATGACAACATGACTTCTAACCACCGGGCATCTCCTGTGGACCCTTCTTTCCCTGTCCCCCAAATGCTGTTTTTGAAGTCAGCTCACACAGAATTCACTAAGCTTGAAGTGCAACTGCAATGCATCTGCAGTAGCTTTAAGCCTACATGGGTTTTGTATTTCTGGGACTGCCCTCAGTCACGTTTCTTGTTCCATAAAACATATCGTAGTGTAAACCCAATTTTTGCTCTTGAGGATTCCATGTCTATTTCTGCATCGTAATGGAGATCAAAAGTAAATATTCATGCACACAGTATTTCATTGTTTTGTGCTACTCTGTTGGTACATTTTGTCTTTACTGTTGTTTCAAACCAACAGGTAATTAACCATTATGTGCAGTCTCAGCTCCCACAGATATGGTTATCTAATCTTACTCAGTACTTGTACAGAA
This sequence comes from Heliangelus exortis, assembly GCF_036169615.1. Classification (NCBI taxonomy): domain Eukaryota; kingdom Metazoa; phylum Chordata; class Aves; order Apodiformes; family Trochilidae; genus Heliangelus; species Heliangelus exortis. The sequence goes on along the minus strand of NC_092440.1, from coordinate 7,166,478 downwards.
TTAGAGCCACACATCTTCTCTGCCTGGTGTTGGACATGACTGCCTGCTGGAGCTTTTGTCTTGATTCAGATATGACTGGAGCTGAAACTACTGGTTTGCTTGGTTATCCTTAGCTGGTTACCAGGTCGTGCATTAACTGTGCTCCTAACTGCACAGATGTGGTTTTCTTATGGTCATATTAATACTACACATGGTTCCTGCTAGCATAATTACTTAGTGTAGCTTGAAAGGTCTGATCACCTACTGCTAAAATGACACTTTAATAGGGATTACAGTTTTCCAGCTCAAGTGTTCAGTAGCTTTAATTAAGCAGGAAAAGGCCAGATCAGTAGTGAAGTCAACATCTCTCTGCTGGATGGCATTCTGTTTTGATCCCCAGCTCTATGTTGGTCACATGCCAGTGATGTATTGGGCAGGTTTTTTGCTATAAATTATTTTAGTTATTCTGCTCTCTAATTAAAAAAAATAAATCGGTTGCTACGAGCCACATATTGTTCATCTACTGTAGGTTTCATTCTTTTCCCCCATGCTGAAATCCAGTTTCAACATTTCTGATAAAAGCTAGAGGGGAATTTCCTGTTTTTCTTTTTCCACTCTCCAGTGTAAGACTCAACATCTTTTTTTTTTTCCCTTGCACATGTAAAACTAAATATTTTTTTCCTTCTCATTACTGTAGAACTACTCTTGGGAAGATAATTGTTTATGTTCCACAAAGGGCATGAGATTTTCAGGGTTTGGTTCAGCAGATATTTATGGGTTCTTGAGCTGAGATATCCCTATATGTCATGAGTTGTAGAAGTATTTCTGCTAATGGTAGAAGGAGGTGAACCAGTGTTTTTCAAATAATTTCCAGCTATAGTTTTATGTCTTAAATATCTTCACCTATCTGTCTTAAATATCTTCAGTGGGCCATTGAATTCTCCTCCTCTCTTATACATTTGTTTATCCACTTGACATTTGAAGCCTTTCTTATTGTCTCATGGGTTCTTTAATCTTTGGGCAGGTAGTTTAAATGTCTGCACAGTTTTTTATTTACTGATCTGGATTGCATCGGGGCATCAACCAGCCCAATCCAGAAATTCTAATTAGCACTTTGCATCTTCAAAGCATTGTACAAACGTGAACTAATCATATATTAATCATGCTGAGTTTTATGTTGGCTTATGTATTCTCTCTCATGTGCTATGCATTATGACCTGTCATATTATGAGCCATTGTATTTGAGAGATGAATCCAAGCTCTTCAGCTTTGTGTTCTTCAGAAGAAAGGCAATTGGCTAAAAAAAGCCCCTGCTCCTTTTCTTCATTGTCTTTAACATTTGGTACTGTCATTATTCATTTGAAAAATGACTCTCCTTATTTCTGTGGATTGTAGAAAGATGATTGCCCTAATCTGTTTACTCTGATTTCTGCTTATTCTGATTGTTGATTCACTTAGCTCTTTTCTGTCATTATGCAGGTTCTGGAGTTGCTAAAGAGCATGTAGCATTGGTTTAATTTTTTTTTAAAAGCTGTAGTGTTCCTGCCAAAATTGATTCTTCTTTGCTAAACCCGTGTAATTAATTTGGAATCTCCCTCTCTCTCCTTGCTATTTGCTTCTGAAAAAAAATAGTAAGAAGTTGTCAAGATACCAATAGTGGGTCTTTTAATGAGTGCATGAGGGCTGTGCTGGGGCTGCCTGTTAAAAATGCAACCCTGTTGCTGGTGTAATGGTTCTGATGCACTTCTTGTCAGGTGTGGTTTAACTGCAGGATCTACTAAAAGCAAAACCAAAGTAGCTTTATTTGAAATAATCTCTTCTTGAGGGAAATAAGCAAATTTAATCTGAGGAAATTTAATAGGAGAGCATCTAATAGTGTCCTGCTCTCAGGCTGCAGGTAAAGATTGACACCCTGGCCTTACACAGGATGCCAGTTCCATCATTTCCCACCATCCACAGCTCATTGCAAGAGCTGTGTCCCAGTGACTTCCACACGTCAGACACATCCTCACTGGAGCAGTGTTAACACCACAGGTACACTACAGAGCACCTGAGGTGCGTGCCAGGGTGTTTGGTAGGTGCTTCAGCATCCTGTAGGTTTTCAGGTTATTTGGAGTTACAGAAACTTGTAATTCGTGCTGGCTGTGCTCAGAGGATTATTTCTGATCTGATCTTCCATTAACTCCAGCATGATGTAATTTGCTTAGACATTACCATGCTAATTACATGTTAACTTTCCATGCTTACCATGTACTATACCTCCCAGAGGAAAATACTGTATTCAGAACAAAAAAGATTAAGAGTTCATACACCTAAAAGAATGCATAAAACTTTGACAGGAACAGAATATTAAAATTATATATCTTCCTCATAGCCAAAATAAGCAGTATTCTGTTGTTGCTGTAGGAATTTTTCAGTCAACTTTGGTTTTTTTGTGAAATATTTTGGGATGGTGGCTCCTACTCAGATATTCATTAGTTGGTCATATTTTTTTAGAATGGAAGACTTCTGAGAACAGATTGCACTGAAAAGTTTCATGAACTAATTGCAAAAGTAGAAAATCTTGTGTGTGGATTAAAGCTACAAATACACTTGCAGTTTAGAACAGAACACACCTTTCTGTTGGCATTTCATGACTCGGTGCTGAATTTCTTGACCCTAAGTTAAATCAGATGAATACAGTAAATGAGGAAATGCACCACACTGCAATTATCATGCACCTCATTGTCCTTAGAGGTCTTCAGATAAGCAAATAGGAAAGTGATTTCTTACTTTCAATGAGCAATTACTAGTAACATTGAAGTGTATTATGAATCATTACTTTACACATTAATAAAGTGCCCTTTATTAAAAGAGAAGTGTAGAGGTTTAATGAAAGTTTTTTAGCTAACCAGAAAATTGTAGACATAGAGGGAACTCACTTCAAACAACTGCTTTATGAAAAGTTAATATTATTACACATTTTCTTTATTGGTTCCTAGCTGTGTCTTCTCAAAACAGGACTGTGTGATGAAACATGCATCATTATTAACCTTCAAGAGTCAAACAAATGGAGGCCCCTAAGTCAGACAGCAAATTGTTGAAGTTAGGAAGTGAAGTCAGTCCTCACTCTTGTCTTTTAACCACTTCACTGCTTTCGAGACCTCTGAAGTATGTGAAGCAGAGAGAAAGAAAAAGTGAACGTTATCAGTAGCATTTGTGATAAAATGGATCAGAACTATTGTATTAACTTCTGGTGAAGTACAGGGGTGCCTCTGTACTGTCACTGAGGGAGGAACAGCCAGTGGAAGGAAGTAAACATTTAGCAAAGGTGGCTTATGTGCAGAGCAATGTCTCTTGTTCTGCTTCACTAATGGTAGCCATGGCAACCCCAGGACATTAACTTATGCAGTGATTGCAAGCCTTGAGCATCAAAGCAAGTAATTAGGGAGACAAATGGGAAGTCTTGATGGGTTCTTCCATCAAGATCAAAGCTTTACACAAGTTTTTCATTAATTTGGGAACAAGCACTGAGATTATTTGTGTGTTCTATTAGGCTATCAATGAAAATTGCAACCAAAGCTAGATTGTTTCATAATTTTAAAGGAAGGGCCACTCAACCCAGTCAGAAACCTTTTTAACAGCAGTGATAGTATATCAGGAGTACAGTAGTTGAATCATTGGACCACTCAGCACACTTCTCGATGTTTTCAGTAGAAATATAACCGTGCTAAACTTAGGTTGTCCTCATCATTACCAGGAACAGTAACTGTAACTAAAAAATTTTAAGAATGCAATATTTAATCCATGAAATGTGCTTCTAAGGTTTCGTAGGATTAGAGGATTTGGTATCAATATCTTCAAATCAGAACTAGAGGGTTGCTGGTTGAAATTTAATGACCTGTGCTATGTAGATGTTCTGAGCTGATGGTCTGTGATCCCTTTGGGCTTTATATACTCTCTTCTGTCTTGGTTAATGAAAGAGACTGGACAGCATAAACCCTGTGGACAGCACAGAGTCCTCAGATAATAGGGGAGATGATAAATTGCCTGGAGCAACAACAAATAATTGTAATGTAGATCTTTGCAAAAAAAAAAATACAATATTTCATATTTTCCCCCAACTGCAAGCATTTCCATTACCATTGGCTGTATTTCCCTATTTCCAAGATTTGCTTTTCTGAAAGGTAAGTTACCTAAATTGAGGAAGATTTTCCCAAATCAGTGAAAAACTTCCACAGTATTTCACTGAGTATAGAGCTTCATGTAGGATGCAATAGTCCCTAGAGCATCAATAACTTCATTCTGTTGGGATTTTGAAGCAGGCATTAATATTTGGGCTGGGCTTTCATTTTTAATTGATGAGGGAAAAGACTATCTGCCTTTCTTTCCTTCTTGATAACACAAGCTTCTCTTTAGTAACTTCAAACACCCCAATTCTTCAGTTAAAGGCGAATTAAGTTTTTCTGTATTTCAAATTAGCTCTCTGAGGGTGGCATCAGCTCTGTTTCTTTTATGTTTAAGTCCCAGTTCTTTAATCTGTTTCTAATACATTCTGTTCAGCAATTTTGCATTTCTGTTTTAGTGGAAGCAATGCTGATTAATTCCTTCTTATGACATCTGTGGCTGCATCCTAGATTAAACCTACTCTAATACAGAGCCTATCATTAAGTGTTAAATATTCTTGCAAGGCTACTTAAATTAGATTCAACATCAGTGGATCATTTAGTAGAGAGTCGTTAATTCTCCATCTTACGGCAAGGCCACATTCTGGTGATGTTTTTAATCACAAGATTATTAAGGTATGATTTGAAAGGGATATGCTACCCATATTTTGCCTTTGGGCATATTATGAAAGGTCAAGTTGCCAAGGAAACAAAACTAAGATAACATTACTAATTCCTGAGTCCAAGAGTTGTCTTCCCTGATCATATCATTTGCTCAACATACATGCTTAGAAAAGATACCAGCTAACAATATCTCTGCCACTCAGTTCCACAGAAAATGGCTTTATAATTCTTGTTCTTCTAGATAGTGTTCATAGTGATAACCAGGTTCACCAGAATACTTTGCCTCTATAGAACTTACAGATTGGTTGATTTGCTTGCTTACAGATCCAGTAAACATTATTCCTGATTTATACACGGGAAAAGAAGGAAGGGAAGGGCTAAGATTTACATATTCAAAGATAGCTGCAAACTTAAGATTTTAGCAGGTTTGACAGTCTAATTTACAACTCTTTAGAGAATCCTGATGTGCACAAAGTGAAGAGCACTTGATAACACAACTTCATTGAGGCACCTCAAGAATCATAAAGCCCTGAAATGTTTCTTCTGTTTGCAAAGCCAGAAAGAGCTCTCCAGTACTTGCTGCTATCCAGGCTGCCAGGCTTCCTCTTTTCCTGTTATTTTCTTCTTTTCATTTCCTATTCCAAGTGTAAGGCAGTAGCATAGATTTAGCTCCAGTGCTACTACCTGTGTGTAGTAGCAGCATTCTACAGTGAGTCTCTTCCTGCCCCTTTCTCCATTCCATCCCTGTGTGTGTGTATATAATAAATTGCATGTCTTTGTATTCAATTCCTTGTCCTTCCTTTGGACAATTCATGAAAAAGGAATAATTTTATTCCCTAAAGTATCAGCATCTGAGATTACAGTAGATTCTGTCCTTAAATTTCCATTCTGAGCTCTGCTCTGTCGTAGGGCACTGCATAATGAATACGACCCTGCCAATCAAGACACTCTGTTTTATATCACTTATTACTAAATTGAAAATGGTGTTTTACTACAGCAATAAAGGGCTGGTACAGCATGAGGTACATTTTTATACAACTCTATGAACTTTGTCATTGAAAACATTATAGCCTTGAATTTGAGAGCACAGTGGAAAGCAATATAATTTGATTACCTATATTAATCAAGTAGAGTACAACATATAAAACCAGTAATGCATAAGTCTGACTGGAGCCAGATAACCCTCTTGTGCATCTTAGAAAGATTTATTTTCAGTAATATAATTCATTTGACATGAAAGTATCATAATTGCAGTTGCTAGGAAGGATTTCTTTATTTCCTTTTTTAGGGAAAAAGCTATCATGCTCCCGAGCAGCTTGTTCTTTTAAAGCTCTGCTGACTTAAAATTGAAAACAAAGATTTTGGTTTTGTAATTGTGATGATTTTTCATTAGCCAGCAGAGCTAACAATGTGGTTTGTTTTGAATGCTATTTCTGCTTCATAATCAAAAGTGTGTTCGGTGGGAATTTAAAATAATTCTTTTTTTTTCATGTACATTGATTAGCACGAGACCCTGTCATTCTCAACCTGTGCTGCTAAAAGCTGTCCAGCTCATGAGCTTTTAGCTATCTGTGCAAGTACTTTGCATAAATGCTGAGGAAAACCTTCCCAGCCTAGCTCTATTAAAGGGCTTTAAAGCCTACTTAGAGACACATAATTCCTCTGCAGTCCATGGAAACCCCTCTTGTTATTATATGTGTGGTAGTGACACATAACAGCATTATCATGAATTGCTGTTTATGCATTTTATTGCTACATGTGGCTGCAAACCACCCATGAGTTTGCTGGGGTATCACAGCTGAATCAGCAAAAAGCACAAGTGAAAAGAACTCCTGGCTGGGTCCATCTCCCGGGGGAGCAGGCAGAGCTCTCAGCTCCAGAGCTTCCCACACCAGAGAGCACAAACTGAGAGGAGTTAAAACATCACAGGCAAGGTGTTTTCCATGGTTTTAAACAGATTTCACATTTGTTTATAATAACCTATTGGAAAACGAAAAGTTTCTGTTATTCAATGTATTCTCACTCCTTGAAAAGTACCTAACAGTTTGTGCCACCTAATTATTAGAAATTTTATCATTATGTTCATAATAATGGGCCCTGATGAAAGGGGACAGAGTTCATTCCCAAACAGAGTGTATTTGGAGTCCCATCTCATTACTGGTCCACAGTGTTGCTTTTTTCCATTCTTGCCCTTAAGTCTCCTATTCTGTTTCTCTTATTTCCCCTCCCGTTGAGATGTTTCTTTTTCTTTTATTCTCTAATCACTCCAGTCTGGGTTAGCCATACAGGGGGCTGTCACTACTGAGGGAAGAATTTGATGTGTTGGAGCATCTATTCATAAATGATATCTATCCACACAACTGGGACTTTCCAAACCAGTCTTGAAAGAAAAATACAAATTAAAACATCTGTGGTGACAACTGAAAGGATAAATGTCCTCAAACCTATTAAGGAAGTTTCAGGATAGTTTAGCTAGGATACTTGTATTCCCATCTTTCAGTGTGTGTGACCAGCCCTTGTCTTGATGTCTGAGGTCAGTGCTGGTCAAACTACCTTTGCAGTCTGAAAGGAGAGTGAGGTAGGAAGCTCTGTCTTGTAAATCATTACATTTACATCAATCAGTGGCATCTGGGGGCCAAAGTTACAAATTACTATCTAGGGGGGTTGGAAAAGAGGAGCAGACCTATTAAGGTAGTAGGAAGCCTCTGCAATTTCATTTGAAATAGTAAATATATAAATTTTTATATTTTTTTATTGCTTAATGTTTACAGGTTTGTCATTCAGGTGTCCAAAGAAGTTTTTTCCAGGTAATGGCAGAGGCCTTGGAGCTTTTATATTAAGCAAAGCACCATTCTGCAAGAGTGAACAGCCAACTATGTTATTTTACTTTCTTACTTTTTTACTTTCTTACTTACTTCCTTATTTACAGGGAGAAGTAAGGCAGAAGGAAGTTGGCAGTATGAGAAAAAGTGTGTGTCTATAAAAAAAAATAACCATTCATGTGAATCAGCTATAGCAAACCACAGCAAGTTTCATAACCAAAAGTCTACCACCCTCATTCTGTAGGGTGACTGTTTCAAAGCAGGATACTCAGGTATTAAGAAAGGCCTTTCCTCTGGAGTTCCAGCTAATGATGGTTCTGCACTGAGGGAATACAGCCACACATGTTCTCCACTAAATAAAGATGCAAATAAAACTTCCAAACAGACTCATATAGCATGGAGTTAAGAGAGCTGATAATAACTAAAGGCTTTCCTCTAGAGTGAGGGTATTTTAGTAATCCTGGTATTTTGTAGTTACAAATCCTGGTATTTTGTAGTGGCCAGGTACTTATTGGTGACTCCATAATGATGTGGACATGGCACAATAATGGACTAGATTTACAGTCCAAATAGAAGAAGACAACTGATGCTTATAGTAAGTGAGGAATTAGTAGAATGATCATTATGGTTAAAGTGGCTTTTGGGTATATTTGTATTAAGTCCTAAACTCCTCCTTCATTTTGTGGGAAGCTTATTACTCCCCCTCCAAACTAACGCATTGTTGTAAATAGTGTCTTTAGGCCACTTTTCTTCTCTTGGACATATCCTCTCTAGGCATCCTTGTGTTAAACAAAATAAGAGTTGCTCTGTGCTCTGAGTCCCTGCAAAATCTTCTCTTGGTTTCTGCTTCTCCCTGGAGAGCATGAAGGACCAAAGCAGCTGGGGCCAGAGGTGTCCAGGGAAGGCCAAGCCAGGAGGCTTGTGGTAAAGGGAAGGCAGCAAGACAAGATGTCTCTTGCAAGCTGATGGCATTAGTCATAGCTTAAACCTGTAGAGTAAGAAAGTAATGATGTTTTTCTGGTTCCTTAGTGAAAAAAAAACCCCAGCACTGAAGCTGTAGTACCTCCAAAAATATCTGTCTAATGAAAAGAAAATGAGTGACAGGTGACACAATGCCCAAGTGAGGGCAGAATGAAAAGAACTTGTGAGCACTTCAGAAGAGAAGCAAACTGCATCTCTTTTCTTGTCAGAGTCTCCTCCATTTCGTAAATTGGTGAAATGCAGTGTCAGCCTTTCAACTCTGTGTGCACTGTGCTTTCAATTACCCAAGCAGGGCTGTGGGATGGCACCACCAGAGCTGTGCAGAAATCAGGTGAAATAGGAAAGAGGTGAAAAAGCTTCAGTTCATTATTTGTGTGGTCCTTGCAAAAACTGGGCTAAATTTGGCTTATAATTGATATTATGCCTTGGTACAATCATAGGCATTACAAGTGCCTATGAAAATGACCTTCTGCTTTGTCCCATCTCCAACTTTCTTGTCCAGCAGGGACTGAAATAAGCATAAGATCAAATCTGTGTAGTTGGATGTCTTTGAGTTTACCAAAGCAGCTGTCCCAAGGGGACCAAAATTCTGCAATCGTGGGTATGAGTCAATCACAATCAGTGAATTGACTCCAAGGCTGCTACACCAACCTACCATTAAATACTTAAAATGAGTCCAAACAGTGAGAGACTAGGAGAGAGAGATTACATGTTGAAAGAGATATATGGAGAGAAAGAGAGAGATATCGATCTACTTTTTTCTAACCATTGAAAAGAATAGATTGATTCTTGAAAAGACATCATTAAATCATCCAAAAATTATGGAAAAGCATTATGCTGGTACATTAAGGCCTAAAGTAGGAGGTCTAATATGGTAAAGCAGCTAGAAAGCATCTCCTCAATTTGATACAAACATTGCTGTGTAGATGGCATTGAATGCTTGCTTTTCTATTTTTAATCAGTGTGTCTTTATTAAACACTTACATAGCAAAATTAATCTATGTAGGCTCCAGTAAAAGACTGCATTATGGAAAGATATCCATTCCAATTTCTACCTTCTCCATGGAGGGAAGGGCAGGGATGTTGGAAACCAAGAGAAATCTGGTGACTTACACATTTTTGGTCACTCTCTCCTATGAACCAGGTCTTTTTTAGGCTTGGCTTGTAATCAGGTAACTGTAGGTCTTATTTTCTAGATCCCAAAGAATAATTTGTGATTATCTCTTTTTTCCTAAAAGCAATTTCCTGTATATAGGTGTAATAATAAAGAAACCATTTCCAGCATAAAAGATGTGCTTGTCAAACCACAGCAATGATTTTCCAGTTGCTGGCTTTTTTAGTTGTGCAGCCTTCTTAAATTTCTGCTTGAATTCTTTCACGACAGAAGCAAATGAAAATTACACCGTGGTTTTTAGGTCTCTGTTCCCTGATTTTTGCTTGTCATGTCATGAACTTCTTTGAAGCAGTGAAATGGCAGCCCATCTCCCTGAGAGCTCCAGACAGATTTCTAAAGTTGTCTTGTTAACAGCTTGTCAGAAACCTACATTTCAGTCTCACTGAGTTTATATCATAAAAAAAAAAAAAAAAAAAAAAAAAAAGTTGCTGGAAATTATGATTTTTACAGGTTCTGACATTTTTCTAAAGAACTGAAATGCTCAAGGCTGCTGTCTCCCTTAACAGGCTGTGCTGTTTTGGGTAATATTCTGTGTTGCATCAATTGAACATCAGAGCAACATTCAGTTTCTTCCCTTTAACATGTTCTTTGAATTATTTAAGGTGTTTTGATGTTGGCTAGAATTTGTAACAAAGTCCTCCAGCTTTTATCCTAAAATATCAAAAAGGTTGAGATTTTTTCTTTCCCCTCCTCCCTTTTCTCTCTCTTCCCTAACCCTTCTTCCCTCCCTCCTCCTGCTTTTAATAGATCCTTGCATGGATCATCAAGGGACTTTCTTTTATGTTGTACAGCATGAAATGACTTAGTCAGGGTCTTCCTGATTAATTTATGAGTGCTAAGGAAAAGGGAAGGGGGAAAAAACAGTCCTTGAGGGATTGACCCTAAGCTGCCACAGATCAACTCAATTTTATGGAATGAAAAGAGACTTAAACAGTATTTTTAGCGTTGGTTCCTCGACCTGCAGAGGTAGGGAAGCTCCCTGTGTCTGGCAGGTGAAGCAGGGTGAGAGGTACCCATCTCTGCAGGTGGCTGATGGGGAGCAGAGCTCGGCCCTTCCAAGGCACCGAGCGCTTTCAGAGTTAAAGCTGTGGCAGATTGGTGGATTAATGTGCTCTGCCTCCAAGGGACAAATGCTCTTTTTTTTTTTTTTTTTTTTTTTTTTTTTTTTTTATAAATCTTTTTCCCACCCCCATACTCCCTCCTTCCCTACTCTGGGCTTGCAGATGACAGCTGTTGGTCACTTAACAAAATGTCCTCTTGATTGCTGCTTCACAACAGGGGCCCCCTCAGACCAAACAGCACATCGCCTGTACAATGCATCACTGCCCCTCAAAATTAGTTATAGTGCTCAGGGCTATTCTTGGCTGCCATAGCTAATACTCTCTTGCTGTTCTTCTCTCTCTGCCTCGTCCTCCCCCTCCGCAGACAAAGGCTCAGCCTATACATCTGTAGCGCTCATAACCTCCCTCCTTCCCCCAGCCAAATGCTGAGGAGAGAAAGGGAAAAAAGAAAAAAAGAAAAAAAAAAAAAGAAATTGCTGCCCTGAGGCTCAATCTGTTTCTTGCAGCTCTACCCCGGCACTTGGAAGCCTGAGCTGGTGTAGCCATGGGGAGGCCCTGACTCATTTCATCAAACTGTCAGGGAGGCAGTGGAGCTAAGAGGACTCTGCTGCCTGGGGCAAGTTCAAGTCAACATTCGATTTCCGTCCTCCCCCCGGCCCCCGCCTTTCGCTTGGACACTTTCTGTGCTCTGGATCTAAACTTCTCCCTGAGCTGCAGCAGCTCACAGCTTCTTGCCAGGAGGAAGGACTTGTGGGACCTTATAAAGGACACAGTGGCAAAATTGCTGCAATAAATCAGTGGCCCTCTGACACTTGGCGGTAGCTTAATGTTTTGGCACTTTCTTTCCTGTGTATGCCTCAAGTCCCATTAGCAGGCTTTTCTGTCAGTCTGGCTCATGATAAAACTCTCTCTTCCTATCATCTTAAGCAAGCCCCTGCAGACATGAATCCAATGCCAGACTTAATAGGAAACAACACCCTCCCCCTGCACACACAGGCGCGCATCCATACGCACTGCTGCTGCTGTGAGCTGCTCCCGGGAAGTTAGCTCAGAGGACAGGGCAAGGGGAGGGGCTCCTGAAAATAGGGTTGATTTTGCTTCTTCCTTTAAAAGAAACGTTAATGAACTGGGATTTAAGTGTAATGCTTCCCCAAGCCTTGCTATTAAAAGAAAATTCAGTAACTAAATATGAACGGAAATAATGAGATAGCAGCAACATGGCCATCCTCTTGGGGCTGTCTGAGTGGGTGTGCAAGCTCCGTAGCTATCTGCACTGTTCATATATTCTATGAAACTTTTTTACATATGTGTTCTACTCTGCCTGCTTGCATTGTAATATAGACTGTATATTTAAGATTGTCTTTCAGCCTTTCAGTTCCCCACACAATTTTAGTTGCAGGTAGACTGGCTAGATTACATGTCCCTCCAGGCTGGGATCTGTTTTTTCACACAGCCAGCTTAGATGTCTGTCATCCTCTGCCTAATCATAATATAAATAATACCTGTAGGTATGTGTTTTTGTGTGCAAAGCAAAACCAAGCCTTTCTGTCAGCTGTTTGCACAGGAACCTGTAACTTATGTGCTGTATTGTGTCTGGCAGAACGAGGCCCTATCCCCTTGAGGCTGTTTAGGTACAAACCAGATTATAAACCTCTGCATTTGGGTGGAATAGAATATACTGTGTTTATGTGAATAAGCTAAGGTCTAGTTCCTGGCATGAGGTAATTATGTGAGAATCTGATTTCATGTTAATCAATGTAGTACTTCTGTTATGTGAAGACAAAATAGTGGTCTGGAAGGTAAATTGCTGGGAGTAATCTAAGGATTAATTGATTCTTGTTTATATGATTCTAAACTCACCAGAAAATGTCCAGAATCGCAGTACAAACAATTTTAATACAGATTCTTCCACTTCGTGGACTAAATGCCTTTGGGAGGAGCCCAGTGCACATGGAGATGTCTCAGGGGACAGAGCCTATATGCTGCTTCTGTGGATGCTGCTTTTTTGGAAGAATCTCTGCATATCGCATTCCAGTCCTGCTCCTCTTGTGTGTTCTAAAAACCTAAAAGTTACATGGGTGAAACACTCTTCAGCTGTGCTAACTGCCTCTGCAATTACGTGCCTCTTGCTGTGACAAGGAGTGATCTGATGTAATCTTGTATGTCATGTGAACCACAGTGGGTAACACTTGTATTTCCCGTTTCAACTTCAGCTTGTATGGGATAAGAGAAGATTTAGGGGTGTGCTGTTGATGGCTTTGTGTCTTTATGGTAAGAGAAGTCCCTTCTCCAAATGCACCTTTGCCTGTGTTTCACAGTAACCACAAGTCCATCTTTCTCCTGTGTTGGGATGATTTCTTCAAGGAAGTGCTGGAGTGCATCGTAATGCCTCACCTGGTGGGAAAGGCATGATGGAGGGAGGCCTTTAAATGTGAATTTCTACCTCAGCTATGAAAAAAAAAAGCCAGAGGGCATGTTCTACAAGTATGAGAGCTCTGTCTTGGCTTCCTCAGGTCTTTTAGGTGCAGCAGGGGAACAGATGGGACGGAGGGAATGGCGGAGCCGCTGAGGTTGCTGAGATGGAGATTAGGAAGGCGCCAGCTTTTCCTGCTGCTTCACTGACTGCTTCATCCATAACCTGAACCTTCCTCTGGAGCATGGTCTGCCAGGTTGTGCCCTGCTCTGTTGAACCCATAGTTTCTTCCTCTAGAGTCTTTTTAGACTCTAGACTCTCATCAGAATCTTTTTAGCACTGGGTCATGGTGTGTGGAGGGCCCATATCCGCAAAATTTGCATCCTCCTCCTCTCTGGGGCAGAAGCAGGGAGGAAGAAGGCCTCCTTAGGCCACGCTGAGCCAATTCTACCTTAAATATATGTGGTGTTTCTGCTTAATTTTACTTCATGGGAGGCTTTTTCTGTCTGGAATCTGTCACTGGGAGAAATTGTTTCCCAAAAGCAGCACAATTAGGGGTCAGCTTTGGGAACATTCTTGGTGGAATTGAGAGGCAATTGGCACAACCCAGTGAATAATCCTTTTAGGAACCTTTATGAACCTGGCACAATGGCTGTTTACAGTTTTGCTTATAGACCAGGAGTGTTAACAGGCCTTTAGAAAAATCCAGGTAATTGAAGCTTTTGTCTTTCAATGAGCCCCTGTAGCTGTCAACAGTTGCCATTCTCCACATTTTCTTTAACTTTTTCGTTTTGACAAGGGCTTTTGTCCCTCAGACAACAGCTGCGTGGGAGGTGAGCCCGGCCTAGGCCTGCTGGGCCCTCAGGAGGGAAGCTCCTGGCCTCCTCCTCACCAACCCAGAATAAGTTGTCTTTTAAGACACAGAAAACCCTCTGGGTCAAACCGAAGTTTCTCCTGTGACTTTATTATTCATTTAAACATCCTGGCCGTGCCAGGCACAGGCTCTCTGTGTCGATGCAGGGCTTTGCAGGAGCAGGCAGCAGAGGTGAGAAGGCTTCAGAACAGCGGGGATGGAGGCTGTTACCACAGAAACTGAAGCAGTCCATTGAAATGGTGTTTTTAGCACTCCACTGAAAGGAAGGGGTCAACAGCAGTTCTGTTTTTTCACAGACCTGTTGAGGCGCATTTGGTTTGGGATTTTTTGGTGCCGTTGTGTTTTCAGCAGCCTGTGGCTTCCCGTTTCTTGATGGGAATATGGGAGCCTGTTTCTTTAAAATAAAAGGAAGAAAAACCTAAATGAATTCTGAAGCTTGGGGGGGGTTCCTCTAAAGCTGGCTGTATTTTCTTCAGGAGTCAGTGGGAGATTGTAATGGGTTAGTAGCCATGACTCTCAAGCTCTCCATTTTCCAGGATGCTGTATGTTAAGCAGAAGTCCAAATTTTCTAAATAATGGTGTGTTAATTGTTACCACATGCTCTCTTATCAGACAGACTGCTTAGGAGCTTTGGATCACTTGGGACTTCGTTCTCATGTGGATTAAGAATGTGGTATTCTGGTAGTTTAATAGCCACACAGTAGGAATGGCTACAGGAACAGTCTGTGTACATGAATGTGTCATACATGACTGGGAGAGGCAGGAGGGGACAGCTATTTCGTAAGACAAACAAGAAATTATGCAACTTGTTGTCACAAGTAGGGTTTTTAAAGCATCCATCTTGCAGCTGCACGATGGGCTCTGTGTCCACGCAGAGCTGCACTCACCAGGGTAACTCTGCTTCTGTTTCAAGGCTGATGCAGTCATGGTTAAAGGAAGGAAGATGTAAGTTAAAATGAAACAAAGTTCTTTGTTGTCCTTTCCATTTTAGAAGCAATTAATTATGGAATATCTACAGATCCTGAATGGGGAAAAATAGATCTTCAGAGATCTGATGTTTGCTTCGTTCTTGTGGCTATTTACAAAAGTCAGCATGTGGATTTGATGGCTCACTGGCTTTTTTGCAGCTTTCACTTGTCTTCATGAGACAGAGTTGCATATTGGTACAAAGCAAAACTAGGCATCTAAACAAAGCAATGCTGCACCTTTTAGTAATGCAAGCCATGTGTAATGTAGGCTTTTATACTCATTACAAGCATAAAAATTTTTGAGGTCAAATCTGTCTTCTTCAAGAAGCAGCCTGTCCTCCTATTTTTTTAAAATATCATAATGCAATAAGAAATAGAGTGCAAGACTAAAATGCTCCATTGTATTTGAATAATAGTTATTGAAGTTCTCCAAAATTGTTTACATCTGCTCTCAAATAATTTGAACTAAGTTTATTTTGGGGTATAGTACTGAGGTTTTATTAAATGAGGGCTTATAGGCAAAAACATCTGAGTTTTAATGATAATTTTCTATGTTTTCTAGTCAATATATTTCTGAGTTTATTTATTTGATTTTTTCATTACTTAAGTGTATCATTCTTTAAGCCCCTGTAAGAATAACATTGGTTTTGGTGTTCCCTGAGCACACCATTTTAAGCAACACAGGTATGCTACCTAATTGTATGCCACTTTTGAGATGGGTGTAATTCCATTGCAACACACTTCAATCTGAACTGTGTGGGTTGAATCACATCATCAAAATATTCTGTCTCTAAAATATGAGTGTGCAGATTGAATGAGCACAATGAATTAAAATAATAACCTCGGACACTTTAGCATAAGGCTTAAAGGTCAAAATAATTTGGCCTTTGTGACCCACTCAATTATGCTGATAATTTGGGGGAATGTACACTCCTCATAGTGTTCTGACTTGATTTCAGCCCTCCAGGTGGAGGTGAAAGGCTTGTCTTGATTTAGGTGGTGTTTCTCATGAGCATGTAAATAGTACGTGTACTGCTGTGACTGCATCTTTCCCCACCCCCAATCTTGTTTTTAATTAATGTATTGCTTTGTCAGCATGAATTAGCACTGACTGTCTTGAGCAAGCACAAATGGAGCAGGTACTGGGGCAGCCTTTGCCCAGCAAACCTGTCTCAGTCTGTCTGAGTGGTGATGGACATTTAGTCAGCCCCTTTGCAGGCCCCGAGCAGAGATTTTGATTGTTGGTGGTTACGTGGGTGTGGGGGAAAGTCAGCAAATAGCTGCTGATTTATCAGGACTGATGGTTTTTTTGATCTGAATGTCTGGTGTGTGAAAAAAAAAACATAAATTATGTTCCCAATAATAATCTTCATAGCGTTCAGTGATGGAATAAAGGTCCCAAGAAAAGGCACCACTAGCTTACAGGGAGTTATTTGCCAAAGACATGGCTAGCTGGTGTTCTTGCCTTCTGTGCACAAAGTAGTTGGATAGAGCCACCCACTGCTCCCTGGCCTCTGCAGAGCAGTGTCCTGTCTTCCTGTAATTTCTTCCATTTTTGCTTCAGGTTCTTTTTTTTCCCAGAATGGTGATGGATACATTTAGATCTGGGCACATCCTTCTTAACAGTTGGATTTCTCTGTGAAAAAGCATGCAGGGAATCGGGTGCAGCAGTGTAAAATGGTTTCATTTTGAAACAGAGAGAGTTCTGCTTAGTCAGAACAGGTTTCTTAAGTGTTTCCACTGCAATTAAATGGAAATAAGGAGTCAGTTGGGAAGCTGAGCAGCCTTTGCTGCAAACGCCATGGGAGGGAGACCCATCCCCTGTGTCGTGGCACTTTGTGTACTCTGTGTGTTAAAGAGAATTTAAGAGTAAAAGGTTCCTCAAGTGCTTGGAGTCAATCGTTTCACATGCCAAGTAGAAGATGATGTTAAATAGTCAAAAATCTGCAGAAAACCGAGAATATCACAACTGAAGTTTCTGCTTAGTAACTTCAGGATACAAGGATGTGACAGGAAAGATTCCCTCTCCCCTGTCCATGAGGAGCAGGACCTGGGTAAAATGGCCATACAGGTCTATTCCTTCTCTTGCATTGATGACACCAAAGCATGTGTTTTTTCATAGACATTTTTCATATTTGTAGCTTGGCATTGCTGGCTCACAGTGCCTCCTCTTGTTAAACCAGCAAACTCCAAAGGGTGCTTCCAGTTCCCAAAACCCACTCTGACCCTCCCCATCAGCTGCTGGCTGAAGGAGAAAATTCCCATTGAGCACAAAAGCTGCAAACCACACTGGCCACACTGTAATGGACAGCAAGAGATTTATTTTTGTTGCCAATTGTAAATCTTTCTCAGCTCCAGTCAACAAGATGTGTGTGTCCTGAAGTGTTCAGTGCTCAAATTATCTTTCCATCATTTGTGCTGTGAAAATAGAGCATTTCATTTTCAGGGGCTGTAAAAGATTACACTCTAAAACTCTTTAAGTAAACACTTCCTCCTGGGATCGTGATCTCATGCAAACTAAAAAATGTACCAGAATTTATGATGTATTTTAATTACTATTCTTGGTATCACTCATTAAATTAGAAATTGATTGCCAGTTTCACAGTTTCCTTGTTAGATGACAAAGTGCTTATCAAGGTGAAGCAATGCAAAACTGTTACTATATATTCCACAGTTTGGGATGTTAAGAAGTCATGCTTTTTGTTGTGTTATTCATGTTACAGTTGTTATTATAATGCATTGCTGATTGTCTTTTTTGTTTAATGTTCAGCTTCCCCGTCCAAGTAAGATTATACCATATTCTTGTATAAGAAAAATAAAAATTGGCTTTGTCTGGTTTATACCAGCAATCTAAAAGGCATTACTGCAAACATCAAAAGTGTGTTTCATTGAACTGAGAACATCATAAACAGCTATCCTGAAGTTTTGAGAGGATGATGCAAAAGATCCCTATACATAAAGGTGTTTCTCACAATCTTTTTTTCTCTCTCTAATCCACAGTGTGACAGCGAGAGTGATATTGACGATAAGGTAAGACTGAATTTTCTTCTTTCATGTGCCTTCCTAGCTTGGAAATTCCCTGGTAGTCAAAATAAGAATGAATTTGAAGATAGTATTTTTCCTCCAGTGTTCAAGTAAAATTTAAAAATATCTATAATTGAATGAAAAAACATGCTGTGATCTTCACTAGTTTTTGGGGGTTTTTTTTTACAGAAAAGAAATTCACATTAGTATAAGAGTTTTTCTTGATTATTATATGAGCATTTGGTGAGACCCGAGTCGTAACATTAGTGCTGTTTCAGAGGAAGTCTCCTCTGATAGCTTGTCAGAAGCCCATATTTTATTTATAGTCATCTTTGAAGATGTCAACTTTGTAATCAGTTTAGAAGAGGGGACAACTGGTACCTACCCTCAGAGGTAGTGTGGTAACTGTCAAGGAGTGTTTTGTCATGTTGCATGCATATTTTTCACAGAACAATGATTTTTCTGACCTTCTTATTTATACAGAGGTTGATCATTGAAAGGGTGTAGTTGTGTGGTTTTGTGTAGGGATCTCTCCTTACACCTTTGCAAGAAAAACCCAAGAAGTCCCTCTACATAGCAACAGTTGCTCCATGCTTTTGAGCATCAACTGTGTAAAAAACTTGAGTATCTCTTGCTGACTTCTCTTCTGGCAGATCAAACCTGGCAGTCTCAGGTTAGGTCTTCATCAAACTTTTATTATATTTTGGCTGTCCAGTCTTTTGCATTCATTCATGAGAAGCTGTGGCACATAGGTTTCTGCTGGATCAGCATTACAAAAGTAAAGGCTGACTTCAGATAGCCCTGTCTCCCTGGCAGCACACTTGGCTGCAGCTATACACCAGAGGTTATGCTGAGTTCAAGAGACTACACTAAAAGCTTCTTCTGGTTAAGGCTGTTTTGGTTTGTTTGGGTTTTTTTTTTTAATACTGTTAGAGCTTGGGAAGCATTGAGGTTTCTTCAACTTCTTTTAAAAACCCCATCAGATAGCAAATATCCCTGGAGTGTGGCAAAAGCTATGTTTTGAGATGAAGGGTTGATCAAAGAGAAACATTTAAATTGTGTATGTTGAATGAAAGCTACTGTACATATTTTATTTTATATAAATGTATCAAGTCACTCTGAGAAACCACAGCCTCCCCCTCAAGTTCTGTTTCTTACAAGGTTACACAGCATAAGAGCTGATGGCAGGGATGGTGAGGGTGAAAAATTATTCCCTAAAAGCTTAGATACCGTGAGGTTAAAACATTTCTTAGACTGCCCAATCAAAGAAAGTAAAAGCAATCACTTAGAAAACTGTTTAAAGATCTGCCAGTCAAACCTCAGATGAAGTTGTAAGTGACATGTAGTTTTATTATACAGCTATGCTATTAATGATTATCTAAATTACACTGGTAGACCCAGCTAGCAGCATTGCATCTGAGACTGACGTTTGTAAGATTAGGTTTGACTTCACCTTGTAGAGAAGAAATTGAAATCTGAACAACATTGATTAGCTTTCAGAATGTGGGATCTGAGGTTACCTTCAGAGGAAGCTGTATTGTGTTTGGCTGGTAACTTACTGTCCTTTACAGCAAATGAAAGGCTATTATAGTGTTCCTTACTATTAATATGGCATTTCTTTACATATCTGTACCTGTAATTTGACCTTCTAGGTTGACATATTTCCCATCTACCTTCTTCTTAAGGTGACTCCACCTTAATAATAACACTTCTTTTCTTCAAAAGGGGAGCAGCACAAGATCATAATCTTTCTGTCTCTTGTCTGATCTGTAGGGACATGAGACATGGCATCAGTTCTATTAAACAGGTCTCTGGAATTAAGCAGGGTTGCTTTTCTTGGCAGCAAAGACATATGCACATTCATGTAGACTCACCAGGGTTGAATTGAAGAGGCTTCAGATCTTCTGTGGGGATAATGTGGATGCAACACTGCCTTTCAATTGGGGAACACAAAGGCATCCTGGCTCTCTCTGTTCATACCTGACTTACTATACTGGAAACATGTGCAGTATTTGTCTAAAACTGAACCTGGCTGATGCAACGAGGAGCTATAAAAATATTGGTGTCAATGTCCTAAGGGATTACACTGAAGAGTCATTTTCCCCCTTCCATGTGTTGGGAAAGTGTAGCTTCTAATAATGCTCTCTGGCTGTCACAGCCAGATGGAGCATCCAACACACTGTCTGGCCCAGCATCAGGCTTCCCAAATTACATGACAGGTCAGCTTCATTTCATAGCATTAAGAACAATCTTGCTTCCCTGCTTGATCAGCACGAAGCAGCTTTCTCCAGGTACACCTACACATGCTGGCACTAAGGAAGGGCAGGGCAGGAATTACTAATGTGTTTTTGATTTGCATAACACTTTTTGTTAGGTATAAACAGCAGATCACTGTCATCTGTGTATAACTCATAAGAAAAGCAGACAAAAAAAGGAGTTCACATACAAGTATAAACTGAGTCATTGACAGAGCTAGGAGAAAAACTGAAATTTTCCACCTCCTACTTCTCTCTCTGTACCATGCTACTAATTATCCACTGTTTTTTTAGTTCATGGGTATATGGTCTATTGAGCTCTCAATGTTTTAAAACATAGACATTAGAGTAAAATTAATGCCTTACTCTCACTGCATTGAAAATATATAAACACACTCCTGATGTTTTTTTCCTTGTGTGGTGCCGTGCAGGACTCCAGGGGTGAAAAGTAATTGGGCATAGTCAGTCAGACATGCAGTGTATCAGAACTGAGGAGCCATTCCTCTAGTTGTGCAAGGCAGAGTTGTGCAGCAGTGAGAATGTTTCCAAACAATGCACTGCTGCTTTTAATAATTGGAGAACAGGAGCTCCAGGCTGGGGACCTGTCCATCCTATCTCCTTTCTGAGAACTGTCTCTGGCCAAGAATAGCCTTTCATTTCTGCATCACTGCTGAAATCTCCAAGGAACTCAGTGGGATGGTACTTTCTCACACCTATCATTTTGTCACCACACACTTCTTGAAGAACTGTTTGAAATACCCAAACTAATAAAGTGACCTGTCCAGCCATCTAACCAAGTGAGAAACTTAGCAAATCAGCATTACCAGAGATGGAAATGCAAATCTTGTTTCTTTTACTGTATGTTCATTGAAGGGCATTGGTTTGGACTCTGCAACTGTTAGGAGAGTTGCAAGGCAGCTTGCTGAAGCTGTGGAATTGATACTGTACTTTTTGTGAGGGAGGAGAGAGAAAGGGAGTTAGTCAGATAATGGTATTACTCTGTCACCACACTGTGCAATGGCTGCAATGTGAGGCTCACGGTCCATAAACATTGTTACTGAAAATATATACTTCCTTTAATAGCAACAACAGCATTAACAGATAGCAATTACCCTTCATTTTCAGGAACTATAAAGTCTCCATTAATTCAAGATTTATGTAGTTATAGCATTTAGCACAGGAATAACACCACAGAGAATTGGTTTATACACATGTAATGAGAGAGCTTATGGCATACTTTAGTGAACATTAACATAATAGAGTAATATAAACCATCAACAGTTCCACTTATTGTCTCTTACCTGCTTTAGCATCACTGTGAAAAGTGGCTAGCAGCTTGGTAATGTGCTCTGTTAAATGGTGTTCTGCAGAAAGCCAAAAGTCAACTTGTGCAAAACAAGGGAATGAGTAATCTCTGCTCGTTACTCCAAAATTTTGCTCACATTTTAATAACAGTGTTCAAGATTGCATTAAAAAAGAAAAAAAAAGAAAAAAAAAAGGCCTTTTCTTTAAAAGTAAATCGGTGTTCATGTTCTTTCAGTCTTGGACTTCTGTCTGCTGTGTGTGAAATTGTGGGTTGTCAGCTTAATTGCATGGTCCCACAGTGTAACTGAGCTCTCCAAATCAGGGGTTAGATATCAGGCACTCCTCCTGTTAATGTGGTGCAAAGTTAGATGCACAAGAAATGACACCCTATTTCTAAGTTGAATCAGGAGTGAATTTGTTCTGTAGTTTGTGTTTATGTTTTAGCTTACAGCAAGAAACCTTTCAGGCTGGTAAAGCTGTATCCAAGATGGAAGCAAAATGGTTTGAAGTCAGATTTCAGAAACACTGCTTTCTGCAACAGCAGAGCTGAGTTTATCAGTACCTGTTTGCAGCAGTGTGAATTCAGCCTTGCTGTGCTGGTGTTTGGTGTGCCAATAATTTCTAAGTCTCAGTAGGTGTCTGGAAGCCTCCAGTACCCATCATCAGGTGCAGTTTAGCACTTGCTACATGGGAGAAGAGCAGCATGGTCATGCTATGATTGCTCCTCCAGAGCCTGGGTTCCCATCCTGCTACGTGCAGTGGCAGGATGAGACTGGAATGAAAGGACTGGATGAGACTGGAATGAAAGGACTCAGATAAAAGGGGGCACTGTAGCTGCAGCACTGTTTCAATATGTCAGTCTTGTTGTGCACCTTCAGTTTTGTAGGTGTTATGGTAAAGCTTAGGAGGAGGCATTTGAGAAGGAAATCAGATAGATTTATGGCTGTTAATGGCAAGTTATTTTCTATAGCAAAAGGCAGTGGTAGGTAGTAGGGAGAAGCTTATTTGAAAGCTTAACAAGGGTGTTATCAAGTTAGACCAGTGAGAGATGAGGGTTTACAACAATACTGTGTCAGTGTTGAAGGGGGAAAGGACCCCTCCAAGTTGTCCTCCCCTCCAAGTTGTCCTTCCCAACAAGAGAGTCTGCAACTGCAGTAAAAAGAATTAGTAATAAAATACTTTGTATTAAATCAAGCAAGAATGCAAATGAAAAAAAGTGTTCTCCCTTCCTACTTCGATTTTGTGTTTATTTTTTTTTCAGACAAAACCTCAAATTTTAAGTACATTACTCTGTATTATAACAAGCTGAGTCAACACTGTCTGTGGTGTCCATATTCATTCTTGAAAATGTAGAAAAAAAACATTCACAGCAAACAATGAGAAGAGCCTTCTACTTTGATGACAAAAATCCATCATTAACTCACATAAAAGGACTGAACAGATCTTATGGAGAGCCCTTGGGCACGACAGGATAATACCAGCTCTGTCACCAGCAGTCAGCATGTCCCTAACATTCTGGTTTATCCATTGATTAATGTCTCCCTCTTCCCCATCCATGAGCGTTTTCATATCTTACCAGAGACCTTTTGAAGAAACTTTTAAGACCTGAGGCAACAGGGAAGAGAGCAATCTCGTACAGATGACTGTCACACCAAGAAACCCCATTACAACATAGCCATAAATCCAAAGGGCTACCTGTGCAGTTAGGTTTTTATATACTTTTTAGCATTTCTTGATGGTCTTTAATACCAAGTTCTACCCAGCTGCATTTTTCTTGAGAAGTAAGGTGTTCTCCTTAGCAAATGGCTCACATTTGATTTTGTACTGCCTGAAAATCCAATCTAAGAGCTCCACTTGATTTTTTTCTTGGCTTTTAAGTAGTGTTCCATAGTTTCTGCATTTTTTGATTGATTTCCTCTAACTTTGTACAATATCTGTAGGATTATCTGAGGAACGGGATTTCATGTTTTAGTCAAAGCTATGCAGAAGTTCAAAACAGAGCAGTGGCTGAATGAAGCTTCTGTGAGTTCTTGTTCATGTAAGACAAGGTGGTGAATCCCAGCAGGATGAGTACAGGAAACCTCTGCAGTTTGGGCTCTGCAGTGCACATCTTGCACTGTGTCCAGGGCTCAGAAGCACCAGCAGGTCTGCTTGAATGAATCCATGGATGTTGAGTCCTCCACCCTTCAGTAGCTCAGATGGAAAAACCTCAAACACACACAAAAAGCTTGGTTAGGCTTTGTTTCCAAAGCACCCAGTCTGCCTCCCAGCCTCTGTTTCCTTGGCCTTCCCACACCTGTGTCAAAATGAGTTGGAGATCTTTGCCTGAATCTTTGGCAGCAGCTGACTTAATTTGTGGTTTACTACTCCTGACAGTTTATTGGGGAAGCAAAATGCGCCTTCATCTCCAATAATAAACAGCCCACCCGCCGACACTTTGACAGACTTAATGGCTTTTTATACAAAAATGGACAGACTTAATGTTTCGACTGTAGCGATCATCTGTCCTGATCTCCTTAATGAAATTAGATTAAGTGCACCTGGGAAAATGCTGAGATGGCACATTGCCTTCATCACCTTCCTTAATTTAAAACCAATTTGCGGGGAAAATATCCTCTGAAGCTGAGGGAGACAGAGAGAAGGGGGAGGGAAGGGGATTTTAAAATCTATCTGGATAGCTACTGGCAGCTTTAATTCCTTTCCCTGCTGGCAATGTGAAATATTAACAGCCTTAAGAACTGAGAGTTTAAAGACTTACTAACCTTTTTGCCTTTCTTAGAGGGAAAGGAAACAAAACAAAATCTTTGCCATCAAGATCATGTTAAATTTCTGCCACTGTCAGGAACAACCCAAACCAAAAAAAGAAAGTCTCGTGTAATTCATTACTCTAGAAATGTCTTGCAGAAGGCTTGGATTCTGTTACAGTGATCACTGCACACTCATATTCCTTCAGCTACTACTGATCACCCCTCAGAACCTCAGTCCTTGTAACCTTTGGAGGAAATGTCAGTCACTATAACCAGGGTGAAAGTCCCAGTTAAATGACATTTGTTAGTGAAGATTGTGCCCCATTTTCAAATGTACTCCTCACCCTAATCAAAATTAGCAGTATCCATAGATGCTCAGTGCATCCCAAAATCTGTTCAGGCATCTTCATCCAGTTGACCAGCCCTATCACTGGGGCTTCTTATGTAAGTGGGAGTTTGCATGAGTAGCCCAGTTGCTGTCAATGAATAATTTAAATTATTTAAGCCTCAGACATGCTGCTTAATAATGAGAGAAATCAGCCCCATATGTCCTTGTCCATAAATACTAGAAGATGGGGACAAGTCACTTTTAAATGGGATTCATTTATTTTTAAATCGAATCATGATAAGTGTTTTAAAGGTAATCAAGCATGTGTAGCTATCCTGAATATTATAAATATAGAAGAACATTAGCCTAAAATTGAAAGGGATCTCATTCATATATAAACTGAGCTGAGGGTATCATGTGATGAAAAAAGTGCAGAGTAACCTTTAATAATGGACAAAGATTTCAAATTGTTCTTTTTATTAGTTTCTACAAAGGTAACTGAAATGACCAGTGTGTTACACGTCAGTATATATTATAGTGACAGGTACTATAGATACAGGTTACTGAGCATCTGCAGTCACTTTTTCCTCCTTTTTAAACCTTTAGATAACCCTCACTCTAGCCACAGGTGGTGAAGTTGAGGTAGGATTTCTTGTATCATGGTTTTTGAGCTTGCCTGTGTAAAAAGACATTGTATATCCCACCAGAAAGATCTCACTCCTATCACTATATTTTAGTCCCTCTCTTTTTGTGAAATGTGAATTTCTTACCCTGCATTTCAAGATCTTGCTCTGTGCTGCTTTTTCCTATTTCTCTTGTCTTTTTCAGACAGCATCACTTTCACCTTCTCTGTTTTTCCCATGGTGCTGGCCCTGGGCTATCAGCCACCAACCTCTCATTGGTGATTTTCTCCACAGGATAAGCTCCCTACAAGGACTAATACACTGTTCTTCCTCTCAGAGCCTAGCAAATTTTAGACATTTACATGCATTTAGTTGTAGCTCATGTTTACTACAAGCATTACATTTTAGGCACATTAAGACAGGGAGCATGCCCCCCCATGGAAAAAAAATGACCTCATGTTTTGTGGTCACTCCTGGAGTACATGTAGCACACAGAAATTATTTGTGAGCATGATTTGTACAAAAGCTATTAGGAAAATGAATTAACATCATCATTAGCATTTCCCACTGAAGAAACAAGCTCAAAGAAAATGCAACTTACCTGCAGTCCCACAGTGCATCAGTCAGAGATGTTGTGGGACACAAATTCCTGGTTTTGTTCAGCTCAACTCTAACTTTCTCCATGTGAATCTGGGTACCACTGTTGTCTCAGCCAAAACTAACCCTTGGATGTTTGCTTTCTACACCCTAACTGTCTCTGCTAGTGCTAGATGTTTCCTGAAAAAATAATTACCTTTAGCTGAACTGGAATATGCTTTGGTTTTGCTTTAAGAAGTCATGAAGCTTTCTGTATTACATTGAAAGTCTTATTTTATCAGAGGCATTAGAAGCTGTCTTCATAACTTCATCAGGGAGGTGTCTTCTAAGGCAGTGGAGTAACAAGATGGTTTTTGGATGGCTTCTGCCTTTGTATTCCTAACACAGATATGATTTGTGCAACTCCAACAAGTTAAAAGGTGGCTCTGGAGAGCAAGATTGGAAGAAGTGACAGCTTCTAGGTGAATGTGTCTGTGCTTAGTCAAAACAGTTTTCTTGGTTATCTTTTGAAGTCTGTGCAGCTCTGGCACTGTTTCTGCTTCATACATCATCACCAAGAGCTCCAACAGTCAGAAACTGGCTCATGGCAGGACAATAGGTGATGATGTACAGTATAAACCAGATGGAAGGGCAAGTTGCCTCAAACAGATGAGTAGAAACTTGTTCTCACTTATAAACGAAAATACATCTAACCCAGAGAAAGGAAATGGGAAATAGGCTGCATGTGAGAGGAGGACAGCAGTGCTCCTTTGTAGTGCCTGTCCAGAGAGCAGGGTGCAGGCACAGCACCCGTGGTAGCAGCAGGGACCTGGCCCAGCAAGCAGGAGGAGGTTTCCTTCATCTCTGCCCACGTGGCCCAGTGTGCTGGTGTGGGTACCACTGGGAGGTGTACAGCTGCCTTGCACCCACCACAGCCCTCCCCCTCAGCCCTGGTTATGTTCTGGACAGAAGCCTGAGGAGCACTTTTAGCATCCCTTGTCCAAAGCAGCTGCTCCCTCAAGGAGAAGGTTCTGTAGTGCAGGAGCAGGCTGGGGAGCAGCTGAATTGCTTCATAGATGTGTCTGGAAATGGCAACATTTCCAGGTAGCTAAATTTAGGGGGCTGTATTTTTGCACCAAGTTAGTTTCAGGGGATAAATCCAGTGATCTGCAGGTCTGCCAATGGCTGTGGGCAGTTGTTCTCTCTTGGTCCCATGGAGGAAAAAGTGGCACAGGGGGTAGAAAATATTTGTCTCGAGGTAAGAAAAAGGCTGATGCCACTTAGATCAGAGTGCTTGTAGTGTTTGTTCCATGTTGGGGAAGAAGCATGCCTGCCAGGTAGGTGCATGGTTATTTTTAGTAGCACTGTGAAGTCAATTAAAACTAAAGCAGATCTGTATTAAAAGTTAATTCATATTAAGAACAGCACTATGCTAGCTTCCACTTTCATCTGGAGGCAGGTGCAAGTCCATCTGCTCTGCTTGCCTTTAATGTGGTCCAGTGCAAAAAAACAAAAAAAACAAAAAAAACCCCAAAAGGATAGGTTTAAGCCATCTTATTAGCATCAAAAGTTGTTATAACTCATCTCCTTAGCAAGTCTGAAACATCACTGGTGTTGACTTGATTAGTCAGTGCTGCCAGTTTGCATCACCAGGGGTGTAAAGGAGGCAGATGTAAGCAGCTCTCTTCTTGCCTGGGCAATCTTTACAGTTTCCAACTATAGCTCTTGGCTGTTCAGCTGGGGAATATATTCTGTATAATAGCTGCTTAAAATTGTTTCAAACAGGACTGTAAGTCCCAGTGTTTTTTAGGCCCATTCTGGATGTTAATTTCAAACTTTCCTCCTCCCTCATTACCCAGTCCCCTTTCTGCTTTCCCTCTCCCCTTGGTTGCCTTTAAATAAATGCTGTTCAATGCAGATAAACAATACAAAATGGATTGAGTGGAAGTGCAAAGGTGATGTTGTTCCTTACCTCTCGACACAGGACTCTTCTTCCCTCTGGTCATCAGAATGACTTGAGTAATGTTGAAGTCCAGTTTTGTGCCTGAGTCTCCTCTGCATCAGTTCAAACCCATCCTAAAGTGCTGTGGGGCCTCAGTTTTCACACACTCCCAAACATCCGAAACCTGCTGGTGTTCAGAGCCTGTTTGGAGTCACTGCACAAGCGACCATTTCTTGTGGCTGACTGCTGGGACTCCTTGTTCTGTGACCTTCAGTTGTGGCCACATCTCAGGCTTGTACCTTAGGCAAAATTTCCATTCCTCATGCCACTGTGAAGAGCAAACATTTGGGGGGCAAAATAACTCTGTGGCGAGACTCAGATAATGTAGTTTATGCCCATAGCCTAATTCCTCTGATGATGTTGTTTAAAACATTATTTTCTCATTACCCTCTGTGAGCTGAGCTTCAGAGCTCTCCATCAAAAATAACAGCAGTGACTGGAATTAATTGCTTAGAAAACATTTTTTCTCTCAGCCATGTTCCACAACAAAACCTGGGGAAGCCAAGAAAAATGCTGGCCTGAATTTGGAAGAAGTTTGTTTAGAGGCCTGAAGCCTCCACGTTGCTCTGCAGACACACACACACATACGTGGGGCTGTTCTGACTGCCTTGGGTTTACAGGAAAAGAAGCCAGGCAGGCTGCAGGGCTCAGAAACAGTTGCTTGCCAGATTCTGATTTATTTGACAACCTCCATAATAAAGTAACTATTTGTCTAACTCTTCCTGATTAGTCTGAAGAGGTCTGCCAATCTGAAGAGGGTTGACTAGCCAGGAAACCACTAGTATTTTGGCTTTTTTTTTTTTTTTTTTTTTTTTTTCTTAAGGCTTGTGATATTATTTGCAATAATTTCTCCTTTATTAAGTTTGGCATTTCAAAATAATTTACTGCTGCAATGTGAACATTTTCCACATCAACAATAAGTCTATTACGGAGAAATTTACAAAAACAAAATGACTTCATATTGCTTGCAGATGTATTCTGTAAAAATAATTGTTTTTCACTAGATTTTAATGTTTCTAGGCCTTTGTAAACATAATGCCTAAATACTTTTATTCAATAAACGAGACCCATTCAGTAATTGCTTGCACATTTGAAGTCCAGTAAATAAGGAGCAGATTTCAGCTCAAATCTGTGTATCATTTAAGCTGCTTAGGTCAGAGCCCCAAGGCGGAAAAGAACTGGTGAGAAACTTGTGTTTTCAGAAGTGGAGAACTGTGACTTCAGAAACCAAGACAAATAAGCCCCATTTCTCTTTAATTAGTGGATTCCTGCTTATGGGCCAGGCTTTCTTTATTCTTGGTTCAGTAAGGCTGGGAATTCAAAGGAGGCTGGAGATGTTAAGCATTCTGTTCTCTGGACTTCCTTTATAGTCTGGGGATACCAAAGTCCTTCAGGCTCCATTGGAAATCCCATCACACAAACCCATATTTTTTCCTTGAATGCATTGTTTTCAGGTTGGAAACACTATTGTGCACAGAGAGAGAAAACGCACGCACACATGTGGAAGGGAAATTATGACTGATGTCACTACCTGTGGGCCTTAGTTTTATGTGTGTTAGGTTTAGTATATCCTAATTTTTAACAGCCAGGAGTACAGGAGACTTCATTGAAGCCGGGAGAACCGCTCTAGTAAGCATCTTGTGGTCTTAAGCTTGGGCAAAATGTCAACTTAAAACAAAACAAAAAAGGCAGTGCATGAGTAATTGGATATTGCTTGTCATGCAAGAAAAATAACTTACAAAGCAAAGTAGAATCCAGAAATAAAATTGAAATAAAAACAAAAACAAATAAATACCACATGTATTGTAATTCCTGTGTGAGGCATGTTTGGTGGAGTCCTTCAATCAGCCAGCTTACAGCCTGCATTGATGAGCTCTCATCGTGCCTTATGAAAGTGAAGTATTCTCTGTGGTGGTTTGTTTTCCTCTACAAATGTTTTGCAAGGCACAGAGACCTTTAATAGAATCAAGGAGGGCAAAATATCACAGACAAGGTGGTTTGAAAGATACTGTAGTGTAGTTTTTCCTGGGACTTTGCTACCTTCTGTTTGCTACCTCTCCTCTCGAAGACAGGATCTAAACTCTCTAATTTAAATATGACCAAGTTTTCAACTAGGATCAGCAAGAATACACCTCAGTTCCTCTTAGGCCACCATGGTCTTTTTAACATGGAAATACAGGTAAATAGTGGCAAAGTAGCCCTTTTCCTTTGGCAAAGAAGGTGGGCGCAGGAAAGGAGCAGCCATCTCTGGGAGCACTGGGAGTGTGGGAGATTCAGTGGGGTCACACTGACCCCATTCCAGGTGACAAGTCCTGAAAAGCAAACCCAGTGAGGAAAACCAGCTTTACCTATATCAGTCCTTAATGTTGTGCTCATAGGACAGCGAGCTTCCCTGCCATCACAGGTCATCCCCAGCCAGCTCACTCCTTGACTAATTCCTTCTCCTTTCCCCCCTCCTATCCAAAGAACAACAACCCTAAAATCCCATAAAGCTTTGCAGTTGTTTTCACACATAATTAAATCGTCCTATGTAATCCTTGCCTGGTGGCCTTTTGTACAGTGGTGGGGCAACAGCATTGAAGCCACCACCATGATTTCATTACTTGGATTCCTGTGCAGGTCACCTGCCCCACAAAGGCAGCTGTGGTGGTTTCAGGGCTCCATAAAAGCTTTGCAGAGGGAAGAGGAGGAGGCAAGCAGTAATTTCTGCCTCTGTAGAAGATACCTGGGATGGGCTTTCTCATGGGCAGAGGTTTATGTGTATCTTTGACCAGAGCAAAGGTTGGAAGAGAGACATTAAGACACAGCAAGGTGAAAGGTGTGAAGTTGCACAACTGGAAATAATCCCAAACCCAAAAGTGTAATATTATTTGTGTTCAATTAGAAAAAAGGAGTGTAAAGCCAGGCAGACTTTACAGAAACTGAGAGTTATTACAAGCACTCTGGTGTTTCCTCTACCTGTAGCTGATCAAAAGCTTGAGCTAATGAAACAAGCTTCTTAGATTTTGGCACAGCTTTGTATTTTGCAGAGGGAATTGTGTCTATTTGAAGTGAACCCTGTCTTGGATACCTATTTCTCACTAATACAGCACAATTTCCTCATGTCCAAGCTTCATTGGGTGGGGTATGAAGCAGCAGTGGTTACTGAGTTACTTATATTGCACCACAAAGGCCCAAAGTGTTTTGGGAAGCAAAAAGCTGACAAAGTCTGTCCCTCAAAATTTTGGCTCCTGCACAAATTTTATGGGCTGTGTCACATAAGAGTGCCAAAAAAATAAGGAAAGCTTATTGTTTTAATGAGAAATCTTGTCTGTCAGCCCTTGCCTCGTAAACCTCTTGACAGACCACTGTGATCCTTTACATTTAGAAACTCCCTTACTAGTTCTGGTTTTATTTGTCATTTTCACATGGCCATAGATGTTCCCCCTCTTACACCTGCATGCCTTCCTCTGCTTTGCCTGGCTTTTGCAGCTTGTTTTATCAGAGAAGGAAGTGAAAGGTGTTTAGAAGTGACCCTTGGGCATCAAGAACTGCAAGTTTCTCCAGGAGTCTGCAGTGGCTGTAGCATTTTTCAGAGCAGGAGAGAACTAGAAGTTATTTACTCCAGGAAAGTCAGGAAAATCAGTGTAGCAAATGGGCATACACCACAGGCTTCTTTTCTCACTGGGTAATCTCTACAGGGAATTTTATATGCTGAGTATTGCCATAGTACATGCTCTTTATTATGTCTCTCAGCACACAACACCACTGCTGAAACCACTTCCATTCACTTGTTATCTAATCTCTGTCATAAGAAGTCAAGGGATACAGGCCAGTGTCCTCCTCCCTTGGCATATTTCCAAGCAAAAGCACTGCACCCATTGAAAGAGTCAGTTTCAAATGGAGTATAAACTGGGATTTGCCTCACACATTGGCCAGGAATCCAAGTTCTTCCAATTTTCTTTTGTGGGCCTGTTTGCAAGAGATTCCTTAACCACTGTGGCAGAGCTTTGCTGCTTTGATAGTCAGTGTGGCAACTTTTGTCTTTGATTTCCAGAGAAAGCTCTGTTGAGTGGTGCTGGAAATCACCTTTGCATTATTTGCTGTATCAATGTCCCCAGGAGCTCCAGCCAGGGACCATATGCACACAAAAAACCCCCTCCCTTCTCCAGGAACCTCATGTTCCAGGGACAAAGCAAGAGATGCGTGTGCTGTAAATAGGCCCCTTAAGCCAAGGTGGGTTTGTTGTACCTGACTATCATCAACAATGTTGCTGTAAAGAAAAATTTCGAGGAGAATAATGAGGCAGCTCTGTAGTAATAAAGAGCTCCTCCCAGGGCTGAGGGAAGACCTGGTAGAAAGCATGGGCCAAGAACTTGGGGCAGGAGGCTGGTTTCAACCTGTTCTCCTTTGTGGTTGAGTGTGTAATTGCTTTCCAAACAACTGGAAAGTAATAAGAGAAGGGGAGATGCAAAGGAGATGCATGTTTTGTGCAGTAACTATGTTTTGTAATAACCTCTGTCATTAGAGGAACAGAGGTTTGCTTCATAAGAAAACCACCTGGGTTGATAGGCTGTCCTGTAGTATGAGCAGCCTATAAATGCATGCAGTAAGGTCACATCAGAGTAATTGGATTGCCTAATAAATAGCTGGATGTGGGTCTGTTACAGACAGGGAAGACTTGCAGAGCACTCCCACTTTTTTAATTGCTGCTTTAGCCTGCTGGTAGGAGTGGGGAGGTGTTAGGAAATTACATTTATAATAGCAGGTTCAGAGGCATTGCTTGTGAATCAGTGTCTCAGTGCATCCCCTGCTGCAGTCTGTGTCGTGCAGGAAGGGATTTTTATGAGTATTTTGTTTATTCTTATGATTTATTCCCCATGTTCTTCTGTAGCTGCCAAGGCAAGGTACAAGGTGCTTGTCTCTTAGTGTGTTTTTATAAGTCCAAAGTTCAGGGTTATTTTCTAAAGGAAAGATTACTATGGAAAAATGTCTTCCAATCTCAGCACAGTTTTTTTCCTCAACATGACATTTGTCTCTGTCATGTGCAGCTGACTTCATGCTCTGCTAGAAGCTTCCCATTGACAAGTTTTACTGCTATCCTGGATACAGGAATTATCCTTGTTTCTTTGGGGGAAGCTTGAGAGATGTGTTCTCTTCATTCTTCTCAAAGTCACAGTGGCAGCTGCTGTAGGGTGGAGGTGGTGTGGGCCTGGTGTGGTGAGAGGGAAACCACAGCCTGTGCTGGGATTGCTGAGGAAACAGAAGAGTCAGATTTTGAAAAGGAGTTTACTACACAACTAAAGCGTGCATGCAAAGGTGAATTAAATTAAGGTTATGTGGACAGCCCTAAGCATTTATCCCCCATTTTTTAAAATTCTTTACATGGCATCTTTAAGCATTTTTTTCTTTTAATTCCTAGTTGTATGGAACTATCTTAAAAGTAGTGATAAATTTTGTGTGAGCCTAAGAGCCATCCTAAAGTTAAAAAAAAGATTATCAGATGCCTGTGTTTTAGGGTGCAAACAGATGTTGTTTGTGTGAAACTTGGATAGAAACAGAGTTCAGCAAAACCTCCTCTCCCTTTCTGCTGCTGCTTTTAGGGATGTATCAGCCTTTCAGGGATCAGGTTCCGCAGATTGTACAAACCATTGTTTTTTCTTAACAAGGTTTGCCAAGCTGGTCCCTGGTTGTAAAACTTTATTTCCTATAATTTAAACAAATGATGCATTTCAGAAGTGACTCAGTTCCTTAAAATAAAGACGTGTTTCTGCTAGCTGGCTAAAGAGAAGTCTGGTTTAATACCAGTTTAATACTTCTGGCTTTCCAAAGCTTACTCCATAGTCCATAATGCTGGAGTCAGTTCTCTCAACTTTTCTCCAAATACTTCTACAGGCTCTTTCAAGCACAACTTGAATCTGAAGAAAGTGTTTGGACAAGTTTTCAAACCACTAATATTTGAAAGCAGTTTTTTCCAGGACTGATGCTGCTTTCCAGAAGAGCAGGCATGTGTTTGATATGATCTCTGGCTTTGTGTCTCTACCAGTGTACTTGGAAAAATTAATGCAAGCCAACTAAAATGATAAAGCAAAAAGCCAAGTTAAAGCATATCCACATGGAAAGTGGATTTTGAGCATAAGTGGCACTTCCTTCTTGAACTGGACCTTAACAATCTAAAACTTTTGTGTCATAAAACTATTTTAACTCATCTGCCCTCTCTTTGAGCCTCTACTTGCCTTTTCTTACCTTTCTTTACTGTTCCTGTATTTTAGGTATCATAACTAGTCTGAAGCTCTGAAAGCTCCAACTCCAGTTAACATTCACTCTTCCATCTAACCTGTCTAACTTGCTGTCTGATGACCTGTTAAGAAACTGTTTTTAATTAGCAAGCTAACTACTAGTTTGCAATGCAGGGATTAAAAAACCAAAACAGAACAGAACGTGCAGCTTCTGGAAAATGTAGGTTAAATTCTTTACAATACTACTGTAAGCTTCTTTAGTATATTTATTAATTGCAGCAAAGTTTCATACCTGGCAGTGTCCTTGGCTTGTACTGTAGTGTCTTTGGTGAGCAGCAAGAAAGCTGATGTTAGCTTCTGTTAGAAGAATCCCAAGCTAGGCAAATTATTGGCTAGAACAGAGAGTTCATCAGATATTTGTGGTCAGCCAGAGAGATTTGCTCAGGCCTCAGACACCTGCATAAGAAGAGTTGCAAAACCTGTTGTTGGAATGAATGACATGCAGGGACTCTACCAAAACTCTCCTTAGATTTCAGCATAAGTGAAAACAAATGTTCTGCTGTAAATATCCCCAGGTGAATACGTTTATTCTCTTCACAGCTTTGAAACATGCTTCAGGCTAGAGAGGCTCCCTGGAGAGGGAATTTAGCACTCTGAGCCAAAGGTCAGGGTCAGGTCACTCTGCTCCATTTGAAATTTGGCACCTAGGTACATATGGCAACTGCATCATCCCAGGGGCTAATTTGCCAAATCAGATTGCATCCTCTTTCATTGCTGTGTGCCAAGATCTTATATCAGTCTTCTCCCAGCAAAGCTGAATGCCAAACATCCAAGACCTGCTTCTAATACCAGCCACGTTCAGCAGCTGAGCTCTCCTGGAAGAAAACCAGAGCACACCTACCTGATAATAAGAACAACATTTACATAGTGCTTTTTGATTTCAAAACTTTATTAAGCATCAAAGGCAAAGTTGTGCTTGACCCTTGGAGGCATTTGCAGGGAACTCTCTTCCTTGCTCATGTACAAGCACACAGGGATGAGCGGATGGAAGTTTTGGCCTCAACACAGGCTGGTGCAGACCCTGACTCAAAGCTACTCTGGGGATGCCAACACCTCTAGGAGCTCCCTGAGAGCTTATAGTCAAGGCACAGATGTGTGAGAAAGGGAAGCAGAGACACTGGAGAAGTGAAATGATAGGAAAAGAGGTCTCCAAATACACTCGTTTAGCTGAGCACAGAATTCACAATGCTCTTAGCATTATGGCACTTGAGTTGGAGTCAGATTATTACATAGCCCCATGTGGGATGTCACAGTTATCTGTACACTACAGGTTCTAGCAGCTTAATTAGGTTGGTCTGGGACAGAAGATTGGCAAAAAACCCTGCTGCTCATACACTTGCACTGAGAAACTACTTTTTTCCCAGTACACCATTGCTTTGATGGGTTTTGCTACGGGATGGACTTGTGTGAAGTGTTTCACTGGTACTGGTACTGATACATCCATTGATGGGCTCCTAAACCTTGATGTTCTTTGATATCTTTTTTGTGAAGACAGGGAAAAATGAGGCACAGAAATTAAGCAATGGGAGAACCTCATATATTATACTGAGATTTGGGATGGTTTTATTCCTGCCACTGTACTGTGGCAGCTCTAAAAGGCATCTCTGGTGTGTTAGTCATCTGGATGCACTCTCTTTTGCAAGGCCTGGGGAAAAGAGGCCACAGGGGAGGACAGAGGAAATGCTGAGATAGAGAGGAAACTCTGGAGAACCCAGAAGGTGCTGGAGGCTTCAGCTTGCTTCAGTTAGTGAAAGTCAGGGTGTACGTCCTTCCCCCACTGCCTGCCTTTGATCTTTCTTAAAGGTGTGATGCTAGAAACAGATTTAATCACAATATGAAATACCTGGGAACAGCAGGCTGTAGCTTTTATGATTCTTCTCCAAAAAGGGCCTTGGAGATTTTAGCTTTGCTTTTCTTCTAGCCTTAGAGATAAACATGTTCATGTAAACCTGCTGGTTTATCATTCATATCAGTAACACACTTGCTGCCAAGATCCAGTATTTCCTGATAGAGAATTTGTGCCAAAAAATTGTTGTCTCTAAGGGTTTTTTGATTAGGACAATTGTTTCTTTCTGCAGAAGCTGGGTGTGAGCAGTGGTTCTGGATAGGGTGTTCCCTGCAGGATAATGGTGCACCCAGGCTTTGCCCTCTGTTTCTGCTGGGCAGTCAGTTGGCTGATTCGTAGTTCTCTCCTCTGCTTGTGCTCTTTTTTTCCTCCCCTTTTTCTCATCTTTTAACATGACAAAAAGGTTCACGTGTTTAACCTTCAGAGGCATTCCTGTTGGTCTCTGCTTCCCTTGCCAAGAGGATGGGGATGTTTCTGACTAATGAAGTCTGGGAGCAGGGTGGGACTTCAGACCAGAAGGTTGTGTTTATCTGCTGTGGCATCCTCACCACAGTCATGCAGTTGGGAGGAAAGATAATCTTGTATTTCAAGTGACAGAAGCCTCCTAACAGCAGAGAGAAATATCTCTCAGAAGAATAGCTGAGTAAATACCCATTGGTATTATGCTGTATCCAAAAGTCAGTGAAGAATTTTTAGCCCATCAAGCTACTGATAGCAAATGTGGGCTGTGTTTTACCCAGATTCAGTAAAATAAAAACCAAGCCCAAATGTTTAGTAAGAATTAGGCTTTGATCTTTCCTAATGCACAGCCTGTGTTAGTGGTCACAGCTGTCCAATTCTTGCTGCCTGTTTCTGTTCTCCCTGATGCCATTTTTACATTGGTGCAGTTTCAGTGACGTCAGTGGAGCAGTTCCAGATATATACCAGCAGTTTGGGAAACTCAAAATGCTTAAAAATCATGAGTCAGGCTCCAGAAAGTAATGTGATTTTTCTTAAATCATTATTCAGAACAACACATTAAATCAGGGGTACGTTTTTTAATATGCCTTTTAATATTTCTGCTGACGTGTGCTTTTCAGGCCATTTTTAACATATCTATGAGGTCTGGAAGATCAGTTTGCAGTTGCCAGTGCAAACTGTGACTCCTGCTCAAGCACAGCACTCCTTTAAAACTTTTAAACTTGGAACATTTATAACACTGGGAAGGAAGGGTCTGTTCTGGTCCAGGCTCCGAACCACCTACATGTATGTAAAATTTCACTAATTATCAACACAATCGTTAACACAATTTTAATTAACATAATTATCAGTATAGCAGTCATCAATATTTCATATTGAAATCCTGAGTGTTGTCAGCATTGCACCTCAGTAAGAGCATTGATTCACCTCTTTGTTGTCTTATTTTTACCAAGTTTGTAGGCAGAACACAGAACTTCCATCCCTAAGTCAGTTTGGTTTTAGCTTGAAACCAAGAAGGTAGCCAAGGGTTCAGGCTCACGGTGAGCTGATACTTCATACTCATGGCTGGATTAGTAAAACTGCTCTGCAGGAAAGCCTGGGGATCCGTGCACTTGCAGAGACCTAAACAATGCTGCCTGGGATCCATACAAGAAGCCAGCCAGCTACTCCAGTGCTTACAGTTTTGTCTTTCTGTTGCCCATGCCTGTGCCTTTTGTCGTTTATTTGGAAAGTTAATGAAAACAAGCTTAGTACAAGGAAAAGCACCCAGCAGAGCAGCCTTCAATGCTGCAGAAGTTTTCTTCTTGCCTGCTTATAATTAATGGCTCTTCTAGCAGAGAGAGACTTCATGCAGCAGAGCCAGCCAGCAAATGCAGCAGCCTGCTGGAACAGTGATTATTGGTAATGGCTGGGAAGGAAGGCTGCCTTAGTTGGAGAGAAGCCAGCATGGCTTACCTTGTGTCAAGAAAAGGGTGAGAGCCATCATTTTTAAAAAATAAAAAAATAAAAAAATTAGTATTTCAACCTCATCTTCCTCTGCCACATCCACACCAGCAGCTCTGCCTCATGGCTGTTTTGAAAGACTTCAGATGTGTTACAAATCCAGCCTGGCATGCTTGGGCACAAAGGCCACCTGTGTTGCTTAAAACCAGTGAGCAAATGTATTTTGGAAATGAAAGTTGAACTGAGCATGGTGTTTCTGCTCGGTGTAAAGCAAGAACTGTGTGGACTGAAATTAAATATGCGTTGAGCTTCAGGAAGAAAGTTGTAAGCAGAGCAGAGGAGTGGTGGATGGTGAGCTCCACTGAGGTGGTCATGGAGTAAACATGGAGTGGTTCATACTGGTTCATGGCACCAGACTCTCTGCAAAGTCCTGCAGGTCTCGGCCTTGGGTTTTGCAGACACTGCCCCACGTTCAGCCAAACTCAGACCAGGGCTTTTCTGCTGTGGAATTTTAGAATTTCTGGGTTGATGGTGAATTAATGTCCCAGCAAAATAATTGCTTCATGAAGATGCATTAATAATAGACGTTATCTTGCCCTATTTCATATTATAGACAAACTCCCCACTCAGCATCTGCAGCTAAAATGGGCAGAATCCCCCAATAGTGTGCATTCCCTCACTGAGCACACTGCTCTGACATTAGGGGTCTAGTACTTTTTGTGCTGTACCAAGGACATAAATTGTGTCATCAGCAATTGGAGTTGCTGAAAAACTTTTTGCACAGTGACTGAGAACACTGGCTGATAATGATGAAGCCAAAGGGTGATGAGAGGCCACTTTTTAGAGCAGGGGTTATGTTTTTCTTACAGAAAGCCACATTTTAGTTGATTCCTACCTGGAATCAACTGGAGCACAGAGTATTAAAAGCTCTGACTTAAATCCACATCAGCAAGAGGAGAACCCATTTGACTGAATGACCTTATCTATAGAGAGTATTTACTGTTGTTTGTGTCACTTTGTTTTCTCAATTCACATTTCTTATTCTTGAAGCTCTACCTTTGGGCTTCCCTGCTAACAAATCACTGTGTCAGTTAATTGTCTGGGCCTTTTGTCCTTCTTGCAGGTTATTAAATGAGGTGGTTAAAATCTGAAGTGCAGGATACTGCTGATGGGCTCTGTTAAGCTCCTGTGCTGCTGAGAGAGTGGCACAGTAACTATGGGGAGTTAAATTTAATAGTGACTGATGTTTGACCTGGTGTAAGGTTTGCTGGCAACTGAGTCTATTCTAAGCTGGTGTTGCTGTGGTTTTGTGTTCCCCTGGCACCCCCATCATTCTGTGTGCAGCGAGCTGATCCAGTAAACTCATAGAGCTGAAAAGTTGGGGACTTGGGGGTACTTTCATCCAACTTCTCTCCAGCTGGATAAGCTCTGGATTTCTGTCTTATTTCATTAATACCAGTGCTGGCACTGAGGAGGAGATGGGAACATGCAACCAAGGAGCCCACACACAGTTTTAAGCTCCAGTGGCAGAGCACCTCGGTATCAAAGATGGAGGAAGTTTATTTCTAATCAGCCAGTCTTACATTTCAATCAAAGAGTTTAAATTTATACACATAAATAATTCATGCACTTATTATGCTACATATTCAGAATGTGGAATGCACATTAACTTGTCCTTGTCCCACTCTAACAGATCTGCAAGTGTGATCATCCCTATATTATTAGGGGAAAATGGTATCAAAGGTGAGATCCTGGTGCATTAAAATTGAAAGCAAAATTCTCATAGACCTAAATGCAACTAGATTTTCATTTGAAATAACTGAGATTGCTGGCTCTTGGTATTAAAGTAGCAGTGACACTCTTTCTAGCTCCAGTGCAATATTGTGCCATGGAAAGGACATTAAGGTAGCTGTGTAGCAGAAATGAGTGAGTGGCATTGCCTCAGTGCTCCCAGGAATTAATAACCCCATGGGGATTTAAATGCAGCTACTTTCAATGCCATTTTTAGTCTACAAGGCAATACCAGCTCTCATCTGAAAAACACAGAGATCAGTGTGATCACTAATGCTTCATGCTAACAAATATATCCTTGCCACTTACAGGGGGATAAAATTTAATAGTAAGCCTGATTGTGTTCAATTTATATTAAAAAAAATATTCTTGGGCTAGTTCCTGAATGAATATTGTATATAATATATATGAGTTAGGCTTTGGCTTGGGGGAAAGTGTCGTGTCTTTCCAGGTGCTGCTCAGTTTTGTACTGTTGTAATTAATTTTCTTTGTTTGATTTTCATCTTGGCGAGGGCTTGACTTGTTGCTTTGCAGTTTGAGGAAATTCCATTTCCTTTGGTTTGAAGATGTGATTTAGCATGCTATGTAAAAACTGTATTGCTGTTAAGTGTCACCTGAAATGTCTAAAGCAAACTGCAGATCTTTCTGAATAAGGGATCTTTCAAGTCTTAAAGAGCAGCCATGGTTGATCCACCTTTCCCTCCTATAAAGCCCCCCAGCTGGATGACTGTGCCTACTTACACTTCCACCCCCTCCACTCACAATACACACCACAAATCACTTCTCCTGACTCCCTTAAAACAGCTGCCTGGGAAAGGACCTGGACCTGACACAAGGGCCGTGGGTTCCTGGCCAGGCTGCAGGTGGAGCTGGAAGCCCTGCCCGACACTGGCACTGTCTGGCACTGCCCCTGGCTGGGCTGTTCTCAATTGCTTGTAGCTTGGCCAAATTTGAGCTGTTGGAGCTGAAATTTTCCCAGTCTTGCCTGCAGCTGATTTCCTTTTCTTTGAAAGTTCAAATACAAAAAATTGGCTCCCTCAAAAAATAACATGGGGAGAAATGAATTGATTCAGTACTCACAAGTAATACGCTAAGAAATGTGCACACTTCTCAACTTTGGAGCAAGGATGTGAAATTCAGCAGGAGCTTACCCTTGTGTAAGGCAGATGCCTTTTGCTATCTCTCTAAAAGTTGTATCAGATCCAGCCAAGTCAGAATACTCCTAGAAGTATCAGTTTGCACACTCCTACGGGTTTTAGAAAAACAAAATCCTCCCAGTTTCACAGGTAGTCTTTGAAAGGAAAGACTGTTTCCTGAATAGTTTGCTGGATATTCAAAATGAGAACTTTCCCAATAGGCAACTCCAGAACGACGTGGCTTCTCTCAGGAAAAAAAATGAATGCTCAGAATTGCTTAGCAGTCAAGATCACAAGAAACCCCAAGTGTACTTAAAGGGCACCTGATAAAATCAGTGAAAAAATACCCACTGCCGCCACTTGCCTCTGGAATGTCATGTAAATCTGTCTGCACTTGCCTTTCACACTTTTAATTGAAAACATAGAGGGGTGGGGGGAGTGCTTTTGAGCAGATTAGATAATTGATTGATTGATTATTTACAGGGAATCAAAATTAGAGGGACAATGATGGTGTCTTTTTAGAGAGGCGTCAAAACAAATTATGTGATTATCGGGTTACCTGCTTAGCATGCGCAGCACCACTGCAGCCCTTTCTGCACTAATTGTGCATCCGGGTTTTTCCCAACACATTTTAGGAGCATTTAACATGCCTTTCTCAAAACCACAAAAGCAAAGCCATAGTTCTCTAAGTATGAAATATTTAACTCTGGCAGCAAGTGCTTGCCAGCCTTGTGGATGCCAGCAAAGGTTTCAGT
This sequence comes from Heliangelus exortis, assembly GCF_036169615.1. Classification (NCBI taxonomy): domain Eukaryota; kingdom Metazoa; phylum Chordata; class Aves; order Apodiformes; family Trochilidae; genus Heliangelus; species Heliangelus exortis. The sequence goes on along the minus strand of NC_092440.1, from coordinate 7,124,869 downwards.
GCATTGTGACCATGGTTTTGCTGAGCATCCTGGGGCCAAATCCCTCTCCTGCTTATTTCTGGGCCAGAGACAGGCACATGAAGAATGTGTGGTAATGTGCACCATATTCTCAGCCATCTGTTGACCCCATCTGACTTGCTCTTGCCTGTGCCTGTGGGGCTGCTCTCTGGGGAGAGCCAGCAAAGGTCAGGAGGGCACCAGAGCCTTGTTGTAAGCTGTCGAGTGGCAGTACCATCTGTAAGACTTTCCTCCTCTGCTTCTGTTCCAAATCTGCCTTATTTAGGGCGGTGGGCAAGTATGTTGATAGAATCAGTTTATCCTGAAAAAGCCAACCCCTGCCCCCAACATTCAGCAGCCCCATTGGCTGGAGCAGACCCACCAAAGGAAGGGACTTGAAAGTTCATGCTGGTTGTGTCGTTTGTCCACAGCCCTCTAAGCCTATGGGGTTAGGTTGGCCAGAAGTGGTTTCTTGTAATGAATGCTGTGATTTGTGCCAAGTATTATGAGATTTTTTTTTTTTTTTTTAAGTCATGCAAGTATGATTGCTAGTACTCTTGTCTGAGGATGGGTAGCTTACCCTTTTGGGTGTTCTAAAATTAAAGCAACTTTCTTAGCAGCCAGGGGAAGTTCTCAAATGCTTCCCTTGATAACATTCACTCTTGGATGACTGTTAGAATCTTGGCAAGCAAAGATGAAGGATCAAGCACAGAATCTGGCCTCCTCTCCAAATTGCCTTGATTTCTTATCTCCAAAGCAGAATTCTTTTGCACAGATCTTGCTGTTTCATGTTTCCTTTTGCTTTCACAGTACTATTTCAATTAATGCCATCCTGGGGACACATGAGCCTGGTGTAAAACGTCACCACAATGTTTAAAAGTGGTTTTGAGAGTCTGTTCTGCACACATAAAAAACTGTGTCAATACATAGTCAGGCTTTTAAAAGTGGTGTTTATAGTACCATAATGACCCTGTATCTAGGTCTTGAATCAGAACAGGGTGTGGGCCCTTTACAATGTGAATACAATAACTTGTATTAAATAACATTAAGAAGTTACGGCCAGTACACAGTAGCCAATTTTCCAATGTTAATACCTGAGAACAGCAAATAGCAAGTGAGGCTGCTGGGCTGGTGGCCTTGGGCCAGCTTTCCTTGAAGCAGATCTCTGAAGTCAGCCTGGCTAAAGGTGAGCTTGCTGCTCTTTGCAGCACCCAGCACCCGTTTCCCCCACCTTTCTCAAAGCAGGAACCGTGTCTGGCCTCTCTGCTCAGTGCCCAGAGGAGCCTGACTGCTTCCCAAGGCTGCCCTTGGGTGGCTGGATGGGCAGCCGAAGTTTAGAGACCCTGATGTGAAAGTGTTGATCCAGATCCCCGGGAAATCCTGTTAAGCAACAACAGAAATGCCTGGGGCAGGGGAAAAAAATGTGTCTGCGCTAAGCTGTGGCCCTCTCATTTGCATGCAACATATGTCCTCTTCGTTTGCATGTCAAAATAACCCTGCCCAATTGCCTCAAGCGAAAAGATTAAATCTGGAGAGGAGGCTTACACCGAGACAACTTTTAACACAACAAGGAAATTCTAAAGGAGCAGAGATAATTAAAAAGACGACATGAAAGCTAGCTCAGCTTGCTTGACATAGCCAAGTATCTCCCAATAATTCAAGAGACCTCTCGGTATCCACAACTGTCCATCATCCGCCCTGTTTTCCCCTGCCAGCACGATTTGGCATTTTAAAATTAAAATTGTTGTGCTTATCCTGCTGACTCATATGCTGTGCATCTCTCTTCTGCCCAGATCTGGGATGAAATTTTGGCCCTGTGCTAGAAGACCGTGTTATGCAGGAGGTCAGAGCAGTTAATCAAAATGGATCATTCTAGCTTTATAGCATAAAAGTCAGTTAAGTCATTGGCAAAATTCCTGCTGATGCCTATAAATGCAGAATTCAAACTATATAATCCCAAGACGTCCAGATGACTGGCTGTATGATTCTCTCTCTGAATCCAGTTCTCCTGTTTAGAAGGCACTCAGCTTATTTACTTTCCTTTTTTTCCCTGTGCATCCCATGGATTTGAAGTGCTGAGCTTTTTTAATTGGAAGAGCAGTGCATTATTTCTTAGGAAGAAAATGTGGTTTAAATTTATTCTTTTTTTGGCATCAATATGAATGATTTGAAAATACCCCTAATGCATTTGTAACCTTTTTTCACTGTGAATGTTCTTTTACGTTTGCAATAAAGGGAATTTATTTTTAATAGGATTGAGTGGGGAAATTCTAGGATCGGTTTGGACCATATTTCTGCCTACAGCTAAAATCCCAAATCTAAACCATAAGCCCTTAAAAATAGTGAGAAGGAAAGGCTCATTAATAAACCTGAAAGCAGTTTTGAGACTCACTACAAGAACATTAGCTGTAAAGGCAACATGTCAGTTACACCGACTTAGCAATAATAAGCAATCAAAATATAACCCACTGCGGGGCTGAAACAAGCATCAAAGTCTAAGATGTGAATTTTCTGGTGATCTGTCGGGATGTGGCTTTCCATGGCACAACAGAACACTGAGTTCCTGGTTTCTGAATGAGGATACACTTGCTGTTTAGCACCTCAGCCCAGTACTTCACTCCAAAGCTCTCGATTAGCCCCATCACTTGTAAAGTCAGTCTGGCTGCAGCACTGAGGATGTGCCTGTCAAAAAAGCTGTAGAACAAAGGGCTGGATGCTGTACACAGGTAAATTACTCTCCTTCGATTCAGATGGGACCTAAATCAAATGAAAAGTAGCCTTGGATCAAATGCCCAATCATCTTTGTGTCTTCTGTGGGCTGGGAGCTCTCTGTGGGATGGACAGAGAGAGAGAGCTGAAGTTATGCAAACGCTATTGTGTTAAAACTTGTGTAAGGGCTAAATCATTTTAGGCTCTGGGCTAAATAATTTGATTGGATGGAAACCATTTAAGATGGGATTATTTTTTTCTTGAAATAGTTTATTCTCTGACCACATTTAAGTAGCTAGAATGTTTTTCTTGGTGGAGTGTGAGACTGTGGGGGGTGAAGGGAAAGGGAATTGGAACTCATTTTTGTAGATATCCCAAAATAACCCAAATGAAGACAACCCAACCTGAAATGTAAGAATTCCCAGGGGCTGCTTGGTCACAGGATATATTTCCACATTGTATTAGAGCATTTCTCTGAACTGGAGAAGTCTGAGGCAGTACTGGCTGACTTGTAGTTTTACTGCCTGGTTGTTTATTAGCAATCCTGCTGAGCAAAAGCATTGAAGAAATGGAAGTTATTCAGAGGCAACTCTGAGCCAGGCTTGATTGTTAGCAGCTTTAGGGATTTGGCTATTAGCTGGTACGTTCTGTGGTAATGGAATATTGTAAAAATATTTATACAAAAAAGTGCAAATGTCAAGGCAGTGTGCGTGCATGTGAATGCCTCTTCGTACAGTAATGATTCTTAGAAGCAAAATTTACCAGAAGTGTAATAGAACAAAAAGTTGCTTTGGCAAATTTGCTTGGTTTTTAAGTTACTTTGCTATAAAACAAGGTACTTTACCCTACACTGCACACCAGGCCCAAATTACAGAGTTTGGAACCCCAGAACTGTCTGACCTGACTACTGATGCTCAAGTCAATTCTTTTTATTATTGCTGTGAGGTTTGCAGCAGGCTGCAGGATTGTGCATTGAAAGTACAGCAGTGTTTTTAGGGTGAACTGGTGTTTTAGGTCGATCAGTAGGAGATAAATTGGAGCTTTCAGCACCCACTAAAGAGATGGAGGTAATTTTTTTTCTCTTTTTCGTCAGCAATTTGCACAGCTATTTCCAGTAATGGGGATAGGACATATCACAGTTTGGAGGCCAAGGGTGACTTCAACAGCAGAGTATGAACATTCTCCATCACACCAACTCAGCTTCACCTTGCTGCCCTGCTGTTTCCATCCCCCAAAACTGCCACCCATTTTGGACAGTTGTAGCAGCATCCATTAATTAAAGCTATCATTACAGTCAGCCAGTTGTACTCATCTCCAGCCTGTGCTTGGTAGGTTTCTGAATGAATGCCCACTCGTGCTGTCTCAGGGTCTCTGTTTCTGCCTGTTTCCAGGCTTGGATAGCTGTGGTTGTGTCAGCTTGCACTCTGAAGGTTATCTACCCCACCAGTAGGATTAGAAGGGCAATATATTTCCTAATGAAAATGTTGATTCTGGAGCACAGTTATAGGGTCATTTACATTATTATGCACATAATCTCCACTGTAATCTCTTTCAGAGCAGGGGGTCTAGAATGACCTTTTAAGGTCCCTTTCTGTACTGCATTTCTATGATTCTCTGAAGTCCTTGCTGAAAACAAATAAATGTTATCAACATTCCTATAAATTATTCATTTTTTAAATCCACTGGTCATTATAAGATGATTGGCATAAGTAATAATCTGTGTTAGGGATGCGAAAGAAAGCAAAATGCTAAAAGGCCTCCTTGATGTTCTGCTGCTGTTTGTTATCTTTTTGGAGAAAAAAGAGGGGTCTGGCTTTGCCCTCGGAGGACCTGGGCTCCAGTCCCTGCACTTCCACTGCTGCTTTTGTGATCCTGTCAAGTGATTAGGGAGACTGAACCACAGTTTTTGAGCATCTTCACTTCATCTGGCTGCCCTCCTGCTCCCACCCCCCAAACTACCTGGACTTGCAGACTAGATTAATCAGAACTATCCATAGGCATTCAGCCAATTGTATCCATCTTCAACCCATCCTGCATCTGTTTGGCCCATAAATAGGTTTTAAATGTACTACTTAGATTTTTTAATTTTTTTTTTCTGGGTTTCTAAAGGCCCTCCCTTGGCTTTGCATTTCTGGTTTCAAAATTTGATAGGAGAAAATAGTTACTCTGTGCATGAATTCTGTACTCCCAGATCAGGTTCCTTCTCTCTTAGCTCACTATCACCTTGCAGTGACAAAGAAGTGAGCTGAGTTGCTTTCAAGTAAGCTGCCCTATGGCTCAAAAATGTCCAACCAGATACTTGGGGCTGCAGCTTCATTTCATTTTGCTCAAGTAACCACAAATCTGGGGCTCCATTGCTCCCCAGCTAACCAAGCTGCTACGTGGGGACAACAATAAGAGCAAAGAATAAGCAGTAAAGCTGCTCATATTCATTTGTCTGCAATTAATGGTTTTAAACCATAATTCTTTGGTTTCCTCTGTAGACACTTTCAAACACTATCCTTATAGTTATTATTTTTAATCCTTGTGAACTCCCAGCGTGGGCCAGACGGTGACCGTGGTGGCGTGGGTTACGCAGCTCTTCAAAACGTTGATTTTGAATTTCACTTGGAGTTAACCAAATGTTGCTGGTGGGCTGAGATACGTACAATTAGCTCACTTAAAACGCTGCCTCCGGTGTGCTAAGACACTTAAAATTAGGACCAGAAGTTAGGCAGTTAATCTGTAAAGCTCAATAAAGCCCCCTGTTTCATCCAAGGGTTGTCAGAAAATTCGTTCCACATCTGTACAGAAAAAAGCGAGGTGTAAACTGCCAAGAACCATTTTAATGATGGCTGGAGAAAAAAGCAGCCAGATGGCAGGCTCTGCTGTGGCTGCGGTTGGTATTTAACTGCTTTTTTATTGGAAAAATATGGGGTGAAAAATTGTGTGGGACTCATTAGGCAGCCTGCTGCGATTCTGATCAGCTTGCCAATCTGTTCAGTGTGGCAAAGATCCAAACAGCCATAAATTTTTAGCAGCGGCTTATAATCTATGACTTGGAGCTTGTTAAACCTTCTCTACTCCCCCCACTTTTGTACGCTGCTTGGTTTGAGGTTGGTTTTTTTTCTTTCCTTTTTTATTTTTTTAATAAAAGCTTGAGGGCTCAAGCTGTGCTGAAAAAAAAAATGGGGGGAAGAGAGGGGGGGGAAATAAAGTCTCTCACAAAAAGCTCCAGTGAATAGCATGACTCTTTGCTCCTTTTCAAAGTAAGACTCCATAAAACAAGTTTCATTTTCCTGATCCTGCATATTAACTAAAAAATTGGGTGTGTAGCAACATCTAAAGTGAGTGAGTGCTATCTTTTCATTGCCATGGAGGAGGAGTGGAAATCATCCTCCTCTTTTGTCATTTTCTGAGGTGGGAAGGTTGTCCGAGGAGAGGGTTGTTTTTCAGGCAGCTCTGCAGTGTTTTACCATTTTGCTGAAACAATCCCAAAGTGAAGAATATGCAAATTTCAGAATTTCATAGCTTGGAGCAAAGTGTTAGGATCACAGCACGCCTGGCGCTCAGGGGAGATGGGAAACTGCTGGCAGGGTTTTAATTTTCCGTCGTAGTGGTGTCTGGATTCTGAAGGATTCACAAAGGATCCTAAGAGGAAACTTAAAGCTTCCTTTTTCTTAATATTTGCATATTACAGAAATCGATTTCAGACAAAGGAAAAAGAGGTTTTAGAGGCTGCTGTGACATGTTTCCAAGTAACATACACAGAACTATTGATCTGACCACTTTTACAGAGATGGAAAATAAGCAGCCAGGACTCCTTCATGGGAGTATAAATATTGGTTTTGAAAGATCTACGGAAAGCAGCGGCCAGCAGCAGCGTGTAGAGTCCTTCATATGTGTGCTGTTTAAAATCCTGAAGTATTTCTCAGAAATTGCCCCAAGTAGTGAAGTAAAATTATAAGCTATAGAGTTTTGATGCTTAACTGAAGCATAGCTATACTGTGATTTTTTCATGTTACTCACATGAAGTCATGCATGCTTTTATATCTGTCCATGTACACTGCATATGTCCTATAGGTTCAAGGTTATTTCAAGGAGATGTTTTAAACAGAGCAGTGAGCCAGTTAAAAAAAAAAAAAGGTTTGCAAATAGAGCTGTGTGCAAGTTAGATTGCTGTCACAAATGTCTAAATCAAAATCTTCCTTGCTTGGACAAAGAAAAGATGTTAGCTTGAGTCCTGCAGAAAGCTGAGCTGGTTAACTTTGATTTTATGTGCAACTTTGAATATGACAGTTACGTTTAAAAGAGTATCTGTTTAACCCAAGTGTCAGTGACTTAGGTTTCTTTTGATTTGAGCTAGCATTTCTAATAGCATGTTACTTCTGGTTGTATCTTGGGACACCAGAGGAACAGAGAAGAGTTAGCAGGCCCCCTTACAAATGCCCCTCTCTTTTAATGCTGGCCAAGCCTTCTTCACCTAATTATCTGCACCAAAATCAGAGCCCAGATGGATGAAGGCTCTTCTGGTTATGCCCAAGCCTTCTCTTTATACATGTAGCTTTTTCCCTCACCTTCTGTTAAGCACTGTGGCATTTCTAGCTACTAGCTGGTATCTGCTGGCTGTTATCTTTGTCTAGAGAACACATGTAAATAGGGAAGATAAAAGGTTGCTTCTTTCCTTTCACAGAATATACACTAAAAAGAAGAAAAGAACAGTATGAAAAAGCCTAGGGAGGTTGTCTTATATTTGCTATAAATACATTACAATCAGGAAGTCTTTATGTTGTGAAAAGAGGATAAACGAGCAGATAGTGGTAACAAAATCCAAAGGTACAGTGATCTACTTGAAGGCTTCCTCCCCATTTTTGTTCTGCCAGTGGGAATATTTGTATATTACTGTTCAAAGAAAAACTGCCTGTTTTCTTCCTTAAAGTAATAATTTATGACGTATGAAGGACACTTCTTATTCACATTGGCTCATCTGTGTTTACAGAAAGTTGGGTTTTTTCTTCTCCTAGTACAGGACTTAGGATTTGGGGCTGGGGCTGGTTGTGGGGTTTTTTTGACATTTCTGCCACTTGGAGTGGGTTTTCTTTAAACAAAAAGTTGAATCACGCCTCTGTCTCCCCAGCTGGCTTCAGACTTAGCAAACACAGCCAGTTTTTCTTCATTTCCAGGAAACTGGTTTATTCCTTCCCCTCCCTGCCTCAAAATGTATACATTCATAGCACAGCTTCTCCCCAGGAAGGAGCTCCTCTCGCCCTCCAGCACCCGACAGCTTCTTGAAGGTGTTGAGAGGACTCTACTCCCTTTCTTCTTTCTCTTTCTGCCCGTCTGTGGGGTGTACAGCCATGAAAACAGCCTTATCACACCCTGTCTAGCAATGAGATCCATGAATACTTTGGCTGTTCCCCAGGATGGTGTGAGCACGGCATGCCTGTCACTCACAGCAGAGCTGGAAGGAGAGTGGCAGGGTGGCAGCCAAGTCGTTGAATTTTATTTGATGTGGGAGGAGGAGGCTGAAGAGGGACTACTGTAGTGTCACCCAATCTTGCAGTTTTACTGCAACATGTTTCCTTAAAGACAGCTCCTGGAATTCTTCAGTGAGAGAATAAATTTTGACTTTCGTGTGAAAGAAAAATTAACCCATGCAGTCCCTAGGGAAACCTGGCAGTAGGATCGCCCCACTGCAAAGCCAGCAAGCAAATGAAAGGAATGCCTGCTGTATTTATTTAATTAGGTTTTCATCATACTGCTACAAAGCCAGTCTTCTGATTTGATGGGGAGAGAGGGATGAAGAGAAATGAAGCAAGATTGATAAAGCTTTTCTGCCATTTGGCAGTTCATTGGAAGCGAGAATTCCCAATGCGTGATTCCAGTAGTTGCCACTGGGAAGAGCTTTTCCTCCTTGTTTTGAAAAAGTAAGGAAATGGGATGAGATAGGATCTTCCCAGACACCACTAATCTTGTCTCTGTCTGCAGAGACTTCCATAAAAGGCCAGCTGTGATTTTGAGAGGTGAATGCTACATGTGGAACAGATCCAGCCTCTTCCTCTCTTGACCACCAAGTAAGCATCAAATAGGAGACAGAGGCTGAGGAAAAATCTGTGTCACTAACATGGAAAGGAAGGATCAAGTCCACTACTAGTTCTCCAAACTGTTTGTTTTTTTAATTAATGCACTGTGTAAAGCAAAGCATCACCCTAACCAGCTTCTTCAGTGCTGAATGGTGTCTGGAAGGTGATGCCCCTCAGAGCTGTGCCCATTGCTATGATCAGGGGTTGAGCTGCTGAGCCCCATGTTGGGAAGGGAAGGGAGCCCATGCCAGCTCAGAATGGGTGCCAGCTTGTCACAGCCACGCTCCAGTCCAGGTGCTCACCAGAGTCCTCATCTGCTGCCTGGGCAATGGGTGAGCAGTGATGCTCTCCAGAAGTATCTCCAGGACTAAATCTTTGGTTTAACAGATGGACAGGAAAGATTTGTCTGTAGTTGCTATTATTTAAAGTGCAGCATGGATCCCAGCTGGCTCTATTTATTTGATATAATTTTTTTTCTCTGCATCAACTTACAGAAAATGTTTGCCTTATTTCAAATGCCTTGTTTCTATACACAGCAGCTTTTGGGGGGGGGTTACAGTGCCCCTACCAGTGCTGGGGTTGGCAACCCCTTCCCCATACCACCTGCTGCTGTAACTGCCTCACTTTAGAAGATGCTCTTTTAAATAAATAAAGACAACTCCCAGCTGATGCTAGCCCTTTACCTGCTAATAATTCTCAAGTCCTTTTGGCTCTCCAAAACATCCCTTAAGAGAGAGGATTCTGCATTAAGCAACTTGTTCTGTCAGGAGCGATTCGCTCTGCGACAGCTCTGGCCCATGGAGGTGACGCTCGTCGGCTGTGCAGCCTCTGCCTGGGGAGGAGGAGACACAATAAATGAAAAAGATCAGTCATCTACAGGAGGACTTGATTGTCTGTCTTCCCAGATCTCTAAGCTTCCAATGGAAGATCTAATTTTTCAATAAAGATAATTCAATTAAGAGGTTTTAATTAGGGAGTTGAAGCTGGTTCCCCTTCCCCCCCCTTTCCTGTAGCTGTTGGCCTCTTCACAGAGGCAGCAATGCCCCTCCATCCCCTCTTCTCTCCTATTTATTTATTTTTTAATTCCTAATCATCCTTGTGGAAGAAAGCAGGGGAAGAGACGATGAAGGGAGAACAGGGACATAAAAAATAAAATAAAAAAAAAACCCCACAGCATGTTGTGTCATTAAAAAGTGCCTTGTATTACCCGGGAGCTTCTCCATCTGCTTTCGGTGGGCATCCCAGGAGGACTTGGCGATTATGAAGGAATTCTCGGAGGCCATTACTGGGAAGAGGAAAAAAGGCTTGCTGCAGACAGCTTAATGGACTAATTTGTAACTGTAAGAGCAGGAGAAATGAGTTGTTGGCCACGTTTTAATTTGACAGCAAGTGGCAGAACGAATGCGAAATGTGATGAGTGAGCAGGAGCGTTCTTTTTCACAGTGCACTTTGCAGGGGCCTCTTGGCTTTCCCGTGGGGGCTGTCACTATTATTTTTTGCCTTCCCCACCCAAGTGAGGACAGTGGGGGTGGAGTGGTGGGGAGGTGCAGGGGGTGAGGACAGGTTGGAGGAGGGGAAGTGTGATCAAGTAAACAAGGCTGAGGATCCAATTTTATGCCAGTGCTATGAAGACAAGAAAGGACAGGCTGAAGAAATGAGTGTATCTTAACTCTTTGTGTGATGAATGGGAGGAAGGTGCCTTATGAAGAGCATTTTTTCTGTACACAGTGACTTTGTTGTCACTATGCAACACCATCTTTTGTGATCCACGTGATCAAAGGCCACGGATGATAAATCACCATCCAAAGCAAAATCTGTCAGTCTTGCCAGCAGAAATTGGAGCTCCTAAACAGGCTCATAAAGCTGATGTGCAGTTGTTGACCAAAACTTAGATCCTCTTTACAGCCAATAAGAGGCTGTTGCACTCCAGTGCCAGTGCTCCTACAGATACACTGCATCCCAGAGATCTTCTTGCCACTCTAGTGCTGCCCTGTCCATTTGTGATCATTGACATTAATTCAGGTGGTACCCAACATGGAGCCAGGAAAGTGTAAAAATTGCCATTCCTATTTGCTGCCCCCATATTTAAACCCTGATCATGATCTGACAGGGGCCTTCAGCACCCAGCAACCTCCCATTGTCCTCAGGTGCCTCTGGCCACATCTCTCACCCTTTGGATTGAGGCTGCTGCCTGAGGGCAGGGGAAGTTCATTGCCTTCCCTGAAACTGGGAGGCTCTGTTTCACAATGACATTTGTTAGATCAGTTGTTCTGTAGTGTGTGGTGTTTAAAAATCGATGCTTTCCCACCCAGAGGCTATAGTAGAGCAACTTGTATGAACTGAAAGATAGATAAATAATTGTAGTTCTGTAGGTGGTGCCTGCTTGGCAGCTGGTGCTCACCCTAGTTCCCTGTCATACACTGTATTTTTTTGTCAGTTACATGTTTTTTGCTGAAGCTCACATAAGGAGAAGAAAATCCAACTGGCTGCTGTGTTTTCCAGTGGGTTGTCTTCAGAGGCCTGATGTAAAAGTGTATGATTAAAAAGACTAATTCTGCCAGAAAACACACACGGCTTGGTAATAGGATAAATTGATATATATGGGCTGAGATGATTATTTATGGTTGTCTTCCCAGCCTGCAGTACCAAGGAATGCTCATGCCATAAACTGCATAACAGTTTCTTGCAAACCAGATATCATCTCACACCTGTGGTTGCTTGTAGGGGTGTTCTCAAGGAGTCTGTGGAAAAAACTTACAAAATTCCAGTTCCCTCACTGTGGAATCAAGGGCTCAGGTATGGGGTGGAGGGTCCACTTTGTATCATGTCCTGGCAGAGGGACCACCTTTCAGTGCCTGTGAAACCTAATAGCTACAGAGGAACCATAAACCTTCCACACAGGTTTTATAAAGCATCTAGAGGGAAAAATTTCTGTTTCCTGGACTGTGGGATTAGCAGATGAGGAGAAAGAACCTTTCATGTTTACTGCAAGTATGTAAGTACGTGGGATATGAAGAGGTGAATGTAGGCAATGGCTTTGCTGTGTTTTGGTCTGTCAAGGGGTGATTTGTCTTCTTGGAGAGCATTGGCTGGAGCAAACTGCTGTGAGCACTGCATCTCCCAGACTCTGCCTGAGGGCAAGGGATCCTGCTGGATCCTGCGTTGTGGAGCCAGGTTGTCCCATTATTATTTTAGTCCAGAGGAGGATGCACGGAGCTTACTCCAGACCCAACACATCAGTCAGAAGAGTCACACTGGCTTCAGTAGGTTTTCCTTCAAAATCAAGGAACATAGAGTACTGAACTGAGACTCTGGTGCCACTGACTTGCATGGGAATCCTTGTGCAAGTTTCTCTTCAGTTTTTTTGATAGTCTTCATTTTTATATTTGTTCAGGTTTTGTCCTTTTGAAACTTTAATTCTGCCATTTGTAGGAGGGGAGAAGGGGGAACAGCACTACTATGGGTTGTGTTTGCTTTAGTGTTCTTGGTTATCTCATTCAGGCACTGCCATATGATTAGCAGCTGGTGGGCTGAGGAGACCCAAGAAGAAAAAAGCATACACTTGGTCATGGCTTGGAGAGAGGATGACAAAGAGGAGGGAGACAGTTTTCCCAGTCAGTTCCAAACATTAGCTTTGTGCCTTTGTTCATTAAGGCTCAGCTCTGGATTTGGTGTTTTGATAGAAGGTGATGGGTAAGGGGCTGTTGCAGTGCTTATGTTCATCTCACCTACTTGCCCATTTCATCTCTCTGGGGTCCAGAAGAGAAAGCATTAGGATTTCTCCAAGCTGTCACCCAACCCCAGGATGTAATCAGTCTAAGGCAGCAAGGAAACTAAATATAAGGATGACAGAATGTGTATGGCTGTATTTATCAAGACCAAATGAATGAAATCCAGGCTGCCTCATGCCTTGACCCGTTCCCTCTGGATCTAGAAATACAGCCCTCTTGTTTCAGTCCTGAATGCACAGGCATATGAATGGGAACTGAAATTCCTGGATAGCAGCAGGCACAGCCATTCATTTACCCAAGAGCTGATCTTACACTGGGGAGTCCCACTTGCTCTGGGCTGTGAAGTCCCCGGTACACGGGTTTGCAGGGCTGGAGAGCTGAGGTTAGGGAAGCTTCAGGCTGTTTTGTTCCAAGATGAAACTTTTCTTTTAAGGCTCGTGTAGACTTTCAGGGGTCCTGGGTCTGCCCTCAAAAAGCAGAGCCAGAATTTGGTGGTTGTCTGAATTCCTGCCTTAGTGCAGCTTCTCCTCCCAGCAGCAAAGCTCCCGCTGCCGCCACTGCTGCTCCCCCTCCTTTTACCTTCCAGCTCACTGCGTCTGTTCCTGGAGGCCCCGGGAGGCTTTAACAACCACTAGATTGTTAGTGACAGTCAGACACTTTAACACTTAAAGTAGAAGGTTTGATTTAATCGCAAGGCTGTCATTTATTATTTGTCTGCTGTGTTCCACTGGGGCGCCCGCTGATCAACTGCCTGCTCCCAGGAGGGCTTTTTTTTTTTTTTTTTTTTGTTATGTCTAAATCCTCAATACAAATTGCAGAGCTCCTAGATCTCCCAGCGGGACCCATTACCGCCTGTGGGGCATTAAGGATCATTAATAGTGCTGTCAGCAAGCTAGCCAGTTGGTTAGCTTCTCATAAATAGGAAATTAATCCATCTACTTCATTAATAATGCCGAGTGTAGCTATTTTGTTGCACTTGATGTAAGGGGCCTTGTGTTTGTCTGTAATGCGATAAGACAGGACTCCAAATTAGCATTGAATGTCTGATACAAGAGTGCAGACTCAATTACTTAGTGGAAAGGTTTTTGTTTTGGTTGGGGTTTTTTTGTTGCTTTTTCCTCAAACGTCTTTAAAGTTCTTGAGCGGCAAGGAAAAAACAACAGTGATTTGCTTCATTATTTGTGTTTTGAGGGTTTCGTTTCCATCACTTGCTTCTGTTTTTGAAGAATAAATTGGTGGGGAGGGAAAGCAGTGAGAAATGGGGAGCACACCTGTCAGAAAAAGCAAAATGTGTTAATTAGAGGCAGGGCTAAGTATCTGTGCTCATCTTGCCTTCTGTGCTGAGGGTTTGAATGGGTTGTTTGGGTTTTTATTTGCATCTATAGTTAAGAAATCATTAGTACACTGGCGGTTGTTATATTTCACTTTGGAGGAGGAGGAGCAGTAATAGTATAGGTTTAAGGAGAAAATGAGCCATGATATGAGTCGTCCAGCTTTTTATGAGAAAATCATTTGCCTACCCAGCAAATGCAGAGTCCCTGATGGGTGGTATTGGAATCACTCAGAGGATATGGAGTATTCTGAGTACATTTATCTATTGCATTTCTAATTAGTTTTACTCAATAATACCTAGGCACCAGAAACAAAACAGAGTTAGGTGGCAATTATCCATAAAAGTATTTCATCCTCTGCTTCTGTGCTGTTTGGATCTTCCTGTGTTTCCTTCCTTCCTATAACTTTCTCATCAGCGTGTGGGAAAATAAAAGTAATTTTTCAGCTTTAATTATTAAAGAGCTTTTCAAGAAAGGGATGGTTTCCCTGTTGCCCTTGAAACACTGCACATTTGCCTTTTTGTACTTCAGCAGTGTGAGTTTGTTTTCAGCCAAACAAACTAAAATAATTCAGTTAGGATGACCAATTCCTGCTCAAGTTTGCAGTATGGGGAACCACTCAGCTTCTTGGGATTTTTATCCAAAGCTCTGGGGAGACTTTGCTGGCAATCTCTTTCATGATACTTGAGGAATTTACTTTTTCTGGCTTTCTAGCAATATGCTGGTAAGTAGCATGTAGAGGAAGGATTATAAACATGTAACCATATCAGATCCCAGCCTATGTCCTGTGTCTGGGGCTCCAAGGCACTGCTGCAACATAAATAATAATCATTATAACTAATTACTGTTTGGGCATTGGGGAAGGAAGGCACTTGTATTTATTTTTATAATAGGAGGCAAATAAATTTCTGAAATATCAAGAGGAGGGAGGAAAGAGCTTCTATAAAGTGATAAGATAAATAGACTTGGAAACATTCCAGTTCTTCAGAAGCCAGTAGTCTGGAATGGATATTTTCTGTTGACAAACTCTGCAAGCCATGTGAGCTGGGCTGTGTTTATTTACATCAGTCCTGCAGCAGGACCATATTTTCCAAAAGTGATGTGTGACCAAAGTACAGTGCAGTATCTGGGATGATCCCAATATTCAGAGGAGCTGCAGGAAAGATTTTTGGGGTCTTCCATCCCAGGCAGTGGAGTTGCTTGCATAGTTTGTGTTAGATGCATGCTGCACTCCAGTGCCATCTGGGAAACGGCCCTAAAGGGCAAAATATACAAAGAAACACAGGAGGCATAGACCCTATCTCTAAAAATCTCACTATGGGCTCCCTCAAACTTTGCAAATATTCATTGTCCAAATTCCAGTGATGGTTCTGAGTTTCACAATTGCCCTCTAGGATAACCAAGAACAAAAGGATAAAACCAGACAACTTTGAATGTTGAACTGCAGTGGAAAGGGAAGGAAGGGCTCAGCGCTGTAAATACGTACATGAGTTGTGCAGAATGGCTCTGTTTCCAGAGCATTCTTTTTTTTTAACTGTTGCCTTTTCCTACTTGAAAATGTTTTGCAGTGTACAGTGAGCAGCAATCACAGGAAACTGTCTCCATGCCCTCTCAATCTATGTCTTAATAGCAGCAGTGGTGCTGAGAATCCAGTGGTGGTAAAAAGCCCAACTACAGCCAAAATCCTAATGCACTTCCAATTCCCAGTGCATTAAGCTTGGAGGAGTCTGCTGTGTATTATCCCAGGCTCTGACCAGTTTCTCCAGAGGTTTTCTGGTGCTAAAATCTTTGCAAGCATTTTTGTCAAATGCTTAGTGCTTTAAAACATAAAGCTCATTAGGCTCCAGTCTGTTTCTGCATTAAAGGAGAAGGGAGCATGGGAAGGATCTTTTTCCTAAAAATAAAAAGTCCAGCCAACATAAGTTAGATGCTTTGGAGGTTCTTTTATTGTAAACTACAGGAAAGGACTTTGGCAATGTGTTGAAATTGTTAGATTAAAGCTTTCCTTTCCATCACCCCCCATTCTGCCATTAAAGACCAATGCTGCTGTAAACAATTTATGGCTTTCTTAAAGGAAGTCAGATAATCCTGGCTGATTTGTGGCCATTCCTTTATTGCCTTGCCAAACTCTGCTTTGTCATTTCTGGTTGGAGGAGAAAGCACACACAGCCACATATGTTCAAGTTTCTGACCTCATTTTGACTGTTATGAGAGAGTGAGCACATGTGTCTTTGGGAAAAAAAAAAAGAATAAAAGGGGGAAAAAAAAATAAAAAAGGAGTAAAAGAAGAATAATATCCCTAGTAATTAAGTTAGGGTTTTTTTAAAGAAATATGGGGTGTAAAATATACCACTAATGATTTTACAATCACTTGGCCAGTCAGGCAGGAGGGCTGGCTGACCCAACCTAGTAGAGAGCACCACTCCACATTAGTGTCAAAATGGATGTTTAGTCGTGTGCAGCCATGGTGAAATTGGAAGTGGAGAGGAGCCAATGCCTCTTTCTGAGAGAGGGGAATAAAAAACCCTTTCTCAGGGTTTTACAAATCTCTCTGGGGATAATGAAAATGGCTCTCTTCAGCATCCATCTCCTGCTTAGTTCTAGATCAACACATGTGGCAAGAAAATGTGTTCTGCGTAGATATGTCATGGCTTCAGAGAAATTGTGCAAATAAAAGGAGCACGTTTCTCCCCTCTGCAGCCCTCCTCCCCCTAGCATTTTGAGTCATCATGTTACCAATTAGTGAATATTTATTGTTATAAGCAGAACTTGTAGCTGTGCATATAATGACAGTGACTGGGCACGTCTCAAGATTAAATCTGGTCTGCAGTAGCCTTTGTGTCTGTTTGGTCTGCTATGTAGATACAGCCTGGTTGGAAATTAAACTGCTCAAGTTTAGGATGCTGCATTGTGTCAATAAAGAACATAAGGAAAGGCAGGGATTTGGAACAAATAAAAATGAGAGCTCAAGCACCAGCATAGATCCAGTTTTATCAGGAAGAAATCCTGTCGTTGATTCAACTTGTTCCTTTGTTAAGAAACGAGCATTCTCTGGACAGACAGGTGGTTCTCCATCTTACATAAAAGCTTTCTTTGTAGACCCTTTTCAGCATACATAAGATTGAAGCTGCAGGTATTTACAGAAACTAGAGTTGAAGAACATGTTAGGTCACTTCATCCATACTGCTGACAAAATAGTATTTTCTACTTAAATATATTTTCCAGTTCTTGTTGAATTCAGCCTTAAGTGTACTGATCGACAGCTTCTTCAAGCCCCCTTAGGAAATTGTTCCAGAGCCTAGGAACAGCCAAGCAGACAGCTCTTTTGATGCAAACTCTGTTCTCAGTTAAACTAAGGGTTGTTTTATACCCACTGTGGTCCTGTGAGATAACATGTAACAAAAAATGTATTTGTATGCATGTTATATTTTCTTGTGCAGCCAGAACAGCATTGGGTTGCCTGAACATAAAACAGAGAAGACCAACAGAGGCTAAACTGTCTTGTTCTTCATTTCATGTTGTCTTGCTCCTATCATCTGTAGAGCTCCAAGAAACATCCCACATTAGTTGTTAGTCCACCAAACTGTACTTACAGCCACAAGCCATAGAGAGGGATTTGTGACTGTCTCTGGAGCAGCCTTATCTCTAGGGGTGGTTTTGCATCTGCTGGAAGGAGTGGAGGCACAAGACTGCAAAGTGTTCCTTAAGTATCCATAATGTACCATCTCATTTTTCTTATGTGACCTATATTAATTTGCAAGATTAATTTGCAGGAACTGTCCTCTGAAATACCCACTGGAAAAGTTGCTGAGCATTCAATGTTGCTGTGATCACAGGAGGGTTTGCAAATGCTCAGCTTCTCTGCAAGTTGGGCCACAGAAGTTTCAAGCAGCATATCCAGAAATTCTGGGACATTGAATTGCTTTGCAATTTTCTGTTTTTATTTTTTTTTTCCTTAGAAATTGTGATACTGTGGTTTGTGTCCAGAACCATATGGCAAGTCTTTGAGGAAGTCAGACTTTCCACTTCCGAGAATTTGCGTTCTTGGAACTTTCTAAAATACCAGAATATTGAGTCTGGAACCAAAATGGTGAATTCCTTCATGGAAAAAAAATTCAAATCTGATTCTGGAGGGATTTTGAAAAGCTGTTAGTGAGGAGGTTATGATTTGATGCAGAAATGGCTGCAGTGGAGAAGACCTGCACTGGTTTTAGTGCCCTTCCGCTGCTACATACTCTTTACATACCAACTTTATTTTTCTTTCTTTCTTTCCTCCTCTTTCATTCTGTCCAACCCAAAAGTGTGTGAAACAGCAGCCTAGACTGGGGGTAACTCAACTGTAAAACATCATTTGACAAACTGTTAAAAGCTCTCCTGAATGAAGCATCATCCATGTTTGTGGTGGGGTTGAAATGACTATGTTATGAAATGGCATTCGATGCAGAACAAAGTGTTGCCACAGCAATAATTTCCAACACCCAGCTCTAACAATAAGTCATCCCCAGATCCTTACCACAAAGGGCCAGGCTCTTTGTTTACAGTGAAAATGAGAATTGTGAGACTGCAACCCTACTTGGCTTAAGCAAGAGCTGTGGCATCTCACCAGGGTTGTATTAACAAGGAAACCAGTAACAACCTGCGTGGCTGAGTCACATCTCCAGCCTGCCATGACCCTTCTCCTGAAAAACACCATCTGAGTGGGGCTTCTCCTCAGATGGTGTCAGCAATTCTCAGCAGTCAGACAGAAGGGAGTCTGCCCCAGAGGAAGGAGTACTTGGGGAAGGAGAACTGTGCTGAGCTCTGTCACACCACAGCACTCACGGTGTCACTTCAGTGCTCACCCCTATGAGCTCACCTCAGATCCTTTCTGTGAACACAGGTATTTTTTCCTTCATAAATTTCAGAAGGCTTAATACATGCACACCAGCAATATTGAAAATAGCTTTTGAACATGTGTACACCATGTTTCAGCTCTTCTTCTTACAAATGTTTTTATATTCTGTTTTATTAGCAAGAAGGACTCTTTTTGTTTTAGAGGCATAATCAATAGTGATTGCAGAAGAGCCCAGAGGACTCTCTGGATTTGTAATGACAGGGAAGCTTAGATAGGCTTTTCAGATATGATTCATTGGTATCTGATGATGATTTAATGTAAATGATAAAGGGATTTTCCCCTATCACTCTGTGTTTTGGTGATGATGTTCCACTTCTTCACTGGATTATACCTTATAGTTTCCACTACTAACAGAAAAGGGAGAGAAACAGTAAATGAAACACCATCAAGTAGGGTTTTTTACACAGTTTCTGTCAACTGCCAGCTTTCACAGTGGTCATTAGATCTCTTTAAACAGTGCAGTCTCTAGTGGGAGTACAGAAAAAAGCCTTTGATGCTTTCTCCAACCTCTTGGAGTAAAGCTATTGCACCACTGCTTGCTCTCTACTAGTGTCTGTATCCAGAGGCTGTTACTGAACCCATTTCCCCTCATTTCACTTGTAAATCATTGAACAATCCCACACTGACACTTCTTTATTGACATTCTGGATTCATCAAGCTCGTAAAATTCAACTGGATTTGAAATGCTGCAATTAGGCTTTAGCAATATCTGTGGTTTTAAGATTAAATGATCTCTGTTTCTAATCCTGTCCCTACCTACTTTTTTATGTCACAGTGCTCCTAATCTTTGAAAATTTAGTTAGTTCCTCCTGCCCAGCATGGGAGCTTTGGGTTCCCCTCCAGACCTGCAGCTTGGTCAAGGCAAACCCCATCTGGATAATTTATGAGCAGCACTAATGGGTCCTCAAGGGACCTCATCAGCAGTCTCGTCCAGGACACGATGGCCATGATGGAAACCTCCAGGGTAAACAGGGGCAGGTTCTAAGAAGAGTCTCAGGGTGAGGGTACAGGGAATGGGAAAGCACAGGGTATCTCAGTGGGAGGAAGAACTATAATCCCCACAGCTACTGTTGTTCAACTCTCATGAACTCCAGACAAACAACCCTGCCTCATCAGGTCAGAAATCTGCACAAATAAATATGTGTGATATGCTTTTCCACTCCCATGTTTAATGTCTACCCATTGATAAATAATTATTAAGCAATGATATAAGAGCTGCACTCTCAGAAAATTCAAACTTTAGTTTCAGAAAAATTAATTCATCCAGGAAAAACACCTTTGTGCAGTAAAGGCTTGAGAAAGTAAAATGAGATTGTGGGCTTTCTTTCTTCAGGCTTGGATATTGCTTTATCAATACAGTTCTGTCAATAAGCTGTGAACAAATGCAGGCCTTGTCAGATTTACTAACTAATCACAGAGAAGTGTTGGCAGAGATTAAAGGATTGAGTGACCAGACATAGTAACTCATTTTAAGTGTTCCTGCTTGCTGGGGTTTTTTTCTCTCTCTCTCTCTTTTTTTTTTTTTTTTTTTTTTTTTTCTTCCCCCCCCACTCTCTACTTTGGCTTTCTTAAGTGAGTAGGACAACAAAATATCCTCATCCAGTACCTTCTGTCACGCAGAAAGGAAACATGCAAATTCCACAGATTTTCCTTGTCTTCAGCCTAGTTCTTGATCCGCAGCCACAAAAATATGTATGAGCATAAATAGTGTCACTCATTTAGTGCAACCAAAGCTTCACAAGCAAATATGCAACGATGCATGTGTGCACTGTCTGTGCAAGCACACTGCACTGCAGATTTTTAATTGAAGGAGCTGCAGTGGCTCTGTTGGCCCTGCACTGATTTCTGCCCTCAGCTTTAGTGGAGCTGTTCATTTGGCCACTTGATAACAGGTTTTCCTTTAGCTGAAAGGATGAAACGAGTACATCGGAAATGCTTTTTTCTCTTTCCATAACTCCTGTCATGAATTCCTCTGTTTTTGCTGTTCGTTCCCTGCTGGCAGTTGCCATCTGTAGCAATTTTTTGTCTGCCAGCAGGATTGGCAAGCGGCTCCCGCCAGCGCCCACAGCAGCGGTGCCTGGGAGACAGCCCGTGTGCCAGGGAGCCTCCACCTCTTCCCCGTCCTCCCCCACCCACACATTCAGCCACACACAGGCTCAATATGTCATTTTTTGAACAAAGCTTTGTTGCTGGTGGCCTGAGGTGTCTGTCAGCCTGTCTTGGGACTGCTCAGGTCCAGCTGTGACCTGCATCTCCTGTGGCCTGAGCGTGCCCCAAAGAGGTGGGGCTGCATTTTTCTTCCATCTCTTTGCAGGCATAGGAGGATGATACTTGAGTATTATTTGCTTGAAAGACACTGCTTGGCTGAAGCACTATGTAGCTACAGCTCAAATATGCTTTCCTTTGGGAGATTGAGACCTAAAGTTATAGTTAATTAAGTCGATAGCCCCTGTTAGCAGAGCAGTGGTCATGTGAGGAGAATCCTCCTGCTGAAAGACTTTTTTACGTCAAGGCATTTATCTTTGCAAGAGTGAGCTAAAGGAAGAAAATGTGATTCAAGTATGAAAATTCTTTAAGTTGCAAATAAGAGACAGTATGTTATTATGAGAGGGAACAGATCCTCCATTTCTGAAAAATGAAAAAAAAAAAAAAAAAAAAAAAAAGAAGGTCTCTATTGGAAATTAAAAATATTTCCATATATTTGACATTGTAATGGTTTAATGGTTATTAACCTCCTGTTTTGCTGACATGTTTTCAAGTTTGGGGATGGTGTTCTTTTCCTAGAGGCAAACTTTAGATTATTTGTTGTAAAGGAAGGGATGTGTTTTTGTACCCATATCTGCACAAGATGGGTTTGCATGTAGATATTTTGATTTGTTTAAAACACCCATTCTGTATTGCCAACACTCATAACTCAGTGCACTGGTGAAAGTGATGTGGTAGCCAGAAGATGTGTTTGGGTTATCACAGCTGCCATAAACATCTCAGAGATCTGTGAGCAGCTTGGTGCAGTGGTTTGGAGCACACGGGGGCAGGAGGGTCAGGCAGGAGCCATCTCTTGTTGAATTTGTCTGTCTGAGTGGGGTGAACAGGAGGGATATGGAATGTCTTGTGTGAGGTCTGGCCCTGCAGCTGGAGGCAGGACGGGACCCTCTTGGTGCTTGCCCTGGCTTTCTCCTCATGTTGCCCCAGTGGAGGATTGCTGCTACAGGGCAGTTTGGGCAATGGGTGGTGGCCAGGTATGAATTTCTCTCCAGCTGAGCACACACAGATCTGCCTTAGTGCAATGAGAGTGAGAACAAAGCCGTCTGGTATTTCTGAAGTTCAAAGAGTATCATACACAGGCAAGACTGGGATCCGGTAAGCCAGGGCTTGTTATTTGTGGCCGTGGGTGAATTTGGCCTCGGGACAAGTGGTTACAGGTCTCACAGGACCTGTGTGTGTCAGGCCTGGATGTGGTCCCCTACGCTGGGTTGAGCCCCGTGCCTGCGCATGACTTGGAGAGGATGCAGCATCCCTAACGCCACCTCTCCCTTAGCGTTTTTCCTCCTTTCCAGAAACCTCTGAGCCCTGCCTCCGGCCGTCTTTCACAGTCAGGCTTTTCCCCTTTTTTCCCTCCTGGCAGCCCAGAAGGGCCTGAACTCAGCTACCTAACAGCACCTGATGGGGAGCGTGGCTCACGTTTCACCCGGCAACCAGAGCTGAGTGGCTTTCCCCAAAGTCTCTGCTGGTGCACGAGCGGTTTCGGTGGCTTGGGCTCTGGTGGAAAGACTAAGAGCCTCTCTCTCCCCCAGCTGTCAAGGAAACTTGAGGAGGCATTCAAATGAGAGACACATGGATGTTTATAATTCACAGTTTTGCCATTGTTGTCACCAGAGATTTGTTCTTCCTGCTTGGTGAGGGGAAAAAAGGAAGGGTAAAATTGGTACCATAACATGGCCAGACATAACTTGTTTGAAAGATGGGCCTCCAATTATTTACTTAAGGAAATAGTGGGAGATTTATTAATAACCTCTGGCGACTTAAATAGCTCTAGTGATTTCCATGTGTGACCTGAGGCCTCAGCCTTCCTGGCTGATTAGACACGAAACTCAGCTAAAGAGCTGACCTGGTTGGTTTCAAATGCTCTGCTGGTTAACTCCCAGATGTGAGGCCAAGGAAAAACAACGTCTGTCAGAGCCATTACGAAGCGCTCTGCTACAACAGATTTAATCTTGCCCCTGATTTCAGAGGAAACAGTGCAGTAGGAGGGCTGAGGCTGTAATGAACTCTTAACACAAAAAACTATTCTCTTCCATGCATCTGAGAGTGAGCACAAGTCCTCATCTATCACTGCCTGCGCCGGCAAGTCTCCACCGCTGTTTGTGGATATGTCACTTTTTTCTTCCTGACAAAAAAGAACTTTTTTTAAAAAAAACCAAAACCTGGAATACTCTTGGTTTTTTTTTTCTGGCCATGTGTACCAGTATTTCCTGGGGCTGGTATCCATATTGCTGCTGGATGGTTTTGCCAGATGTTGTCTATATAAGATAGCTGGTGACCCTGAAATATCTCTTAGGCTTTACGTCACCACAACAGGATCTGCTCTTTCTCTTTGTTTTCCTCCTAATAGAAGCTGCTATAGGTTGGAAACAAAACCTTTCCTAAAAAATCACCAAAGAACCCTTTTCCTGCCTTCTCATCACCTCTAAATAAATAGAAGAAAAGTGTGCCACAAGGGGATAAGAAAAAAAGGAGAGCAAAGAGGAAAGTTCAGAAGTAGGGAATACTGCTTGGATTTTGCAGGGCTCAGCACACTGGGATCACATGCCCTTGAGCTCAGTGTAGGTATCTTTCCAGGGTTTCCAATATGCTGCTGATTGACTGGGATGAGAAGAAATGTTAATTCCATCACTTAAGGACTTTTTGTGGGACTAAAAGGCAAAAAAGCAAATTAGGGAAAGACGACACAAACTAAAAGGGCTAGAGTTGCATTAGCACAGTGTAACTGATTGGAATTAAGGAGTGTTCAATTACCAAATGGCTGCTGGTATCTGACCTGAAAACAACTGAGTCTGATGCAACTAATTGAATAAAACTGCACTGAAAAATAATTTAGATCTGCTTAAATAATATGCTGATGGTGTGCAACTTGGTGCTTCATTGGCATTTATCTTGAAGCTTGTCTTCAAAATGGCTTCAATACTCAGGTCCTGCTCACTCCTTTTCTGTCATTTTGCAAAATTCATAACTGGTAGAAACTGAAAGAAAGAAATATTTATGTTGTCTATAGGTGGTAGCTTTAAAAAGGAAAACAGGGGCTTACCTACTTCTGTGCAACTTATAAAGAAAACTGAAGGCTAACTGGGGAAGTTAGGAGATGTGTTTGGTGTATAAATCTTGGTGATTTTCTGCTGGATGTCTACTCAGGCATTGTCCAGCAGTCTCTTAGGGACTTGCAGAATCTGAAATTACAGGACCACAAAGGATGGTCAGATGGAAAGCTTGAAAAAGGAAAATATTTTTACTCAAGCTGTTTAGACATTCTCCTGCTGAAATTTCTGTTAGAAATGCAGTGGATAAAATCTAAGAAGGTATAGGGATGTATTGTTAAAAAAATACTTTGGAAGGTCTTTACAGCACAAGATAACAAGAAAGACACCAGTGAATATTTTTTTAAAAACAAGAATTTTTTTCTAAGAATTACTTTTACAAGTGCTAAGAAGTAAAAAACTTCCTGACCTCAGTATTGTTTGTATTCACAGTTGTATCAGTAACTAAGGACATAATTTAAGTCATTGAGCTTAAACTGTGCAAAAGCCAGTGTGGACATTCTTCTTTCTTTTTAAGCCAGGATTAAATAGATTTACCTTGATCTTAATTTCAGTTTGACTAGGCTTAAATCAAATTGAATTTGAAACATCTGATGTAAGTTTTCTGCACATTAGCAAAATTGTTTTCTTAAACCAGTGGAAGTTGGTACATGGATGGGATGTTTTTGTGAATTAGGCTATTTAATTAATTAGATGTCTCTGGCTAATGGTGAACCAAGGATTTTTGTTCATGACATTTTCATTATGTCTTGCCATAAACTCATACAGGTTCATTCCAAATCTGTGTCATGCTCTTTAATTGAGATGTGAGACTGAGAAATGTGATGAACTTGCACTATTTTGGGGCTCAGACATTTCATAAATATAAGCTACATCTGGGTGCTTTTGATTTGGGACTCCTTTGTGTCTAATAAATAGATTTGACCCACATCAGCAAGTATCACAGGGCTCAGAAAATGCTTTGTTTTTAAGCAAGAGGTCTTGTTTTTTAAATGAGGTTTTTTTCTCTGCCTTAGCCCATCCTTTGGGGGATGAGGGAATGCATTTAGATCACATTTTTAAGCTTCACAGTGCTAGAAATTTATCATTTTCTGTTTCATCGAACACCAAATTTCTCACAGAATTACACTTAGAGATGGGCTTCAAGAAATGCACCAACAATCATAAGACTTAAGAATTGCACTATAAATAATTCTGAGAAGGAGCTCTACACCTCCGAGTTACACCTCTGTATGTCAGCACCCCACTGAAATAAACCCCCTCTGCAAAAAAAAAAAAAAAAGCCATAAAAATTCTACTTTTGCAAGGCATTTGGACACAGTGTTGTTTAAATTACTTAAAGGAATATGAGTCAGGTAATTCTGCTGAATATGTTTAGCTGTTTCACCAGAATTGCACTGGAAGAATGAAACAACACTAGCACAGCTGTGTGATACCAGTGAGAATGAACAATTTCTCCTGTCAGATTTCATAGCTTCTTTGGATCTCCTTTTTATATGGGAGTGGCAAGAAGTGTGAGATACTTTGTAACTGAAATGATTAGTGAGGCTTTTTTTTAGTTGAGAATCATGGAAAACTTCTCAAGATGTGAAAGAAAAGAAAAGAAAAAAAAAGCAGTATTCTGCATGTTACCAAATTCCCCTCTTTGCAGCAAATTTTAAAGCTTTGTTCAGACCCAAATGTTGTGAAGATCAGAGGAATTACTGTATGGTGACAGTTTGTCTAGCACAGAATTCCCTGCTCCATCAGTGGTCAACAGGAGATGCTCAGGAAGGAATATAAGAAACAGGATTGTAGAGGGTGAACCTTTCCCCAGTCTTATCATCCCCATGTCTGGCAATCAGCACTTTAGGAACTTCCTGAGCCAGAGGTCGTGTCCAGACCATTGTGTTTAATTGCCACTGGTGGACTTATCCCCCGTGAATTTGTCTAATCCTTTTTTGAACTCCTTTATATTTTTGGCCTTTGCAACATCCTGTGGTAGTGAATTCCACAATTTAATGGCTTGTCATGTGGAAAAACTGCTTCCTTCTGCTTGCTGTAAAGAAAAAAAAAAAAAGTGTACAAGTTTCATTCACTAAGACTGATATCACCTCAAGTTAAACACCAAAATCAATCACTTTTCTGAAGGGAGGTCTTGATTCAAGGCTCTCTGAAGTAAAGAAGCAGCTCTGCAGGGTTTGGATTTTTTTGCAGAATTAAAAGCATTTAAAATCTCCAGACTTGTTTTACACTAGCAACATATTTTTCTGTCACTCAGGCAAAAATATGTGAAATAATTTGGTCATACCACTCAGAGGATGGATTTGTAACTTGCAGTTAATTCAGTTGCTGATATTGATGGTGTTGCTAGTAAAAACCCACTAATACCCAGCCTAGGAGAAGAGTGATAGCCAACATATGGCACCAGCTGAAGTCCCTGAGTTTCCTCAAAATTTCATTGATAGCAAAAAGCATTTGTGCTGGAAGCAGTCAAGCGTTATTTGTAGTGGAGTGTGTTTTACTTCATTCTGACCACTTCAAACAAGCATGTTGGGTTGGCTTGCTCCAGTTCTTGGTGACATTTCAAGATTTCAGTCAACCAGAAATTGGCTGAAGAATTACTTCGGGGCTGGAGAGGGAGCAGATTTGGAGCCTTGCAAGAAAAAAAGGAGCCTACTTCTGTTTCCTACTGTGTCATCCTCCCAGCTCAGCCTTCCTCCCCTCCTGTGAAAACAGAAAGGGAGCACGCCTGGGAGTCCTCAGCTTGCTGCCTGCATCCAGAAGTCTGGGCCTGGCAGGCTGAGTGCTTGCTTGGAAGTGGTGGGTCCCTGACAGCAGACGTCCTGTCAGAAAGAAAAAGAGAGGAAAAACACAATGAGTAACAAAACTAACACAGTGAGCCCAAGTGTGAAATGGAACATCAGCCCCCTTCTTCATTGTGGGATGCAGCAAGACAGGATGCTGAGGGAGGGAGAGGTTGCCTGGTGTTTGGCCAGGAGGTGAAACTGGGGCAAAATGACAAACTTTCTGGCATGCAGCCCCTACAAAAAGGCTTCTTCAGGAAGGATCACTTGGCATTTGTGTATTTTATACAACTATTTAGTGTCATTTTAAAAATTACCTCCCCCTCTTATGGTGGTGCAGAGGGGCTGACTGGGCAGCACTGGGGGAAGCGATGAGGAGTTGTCCTTCAGCCAGCAGCTCTCCCTTTGCATTGTCAGCTGATACCTCCACATGGGGTCTTTTGGCTTTTTCTCAGTGTGAAAATCCATGCATTTTTCCATATTTTTTCCTAAGTATTCCATCTCTTAGTCTCATTATTGACCATGGAAGTAGTTTCTGCAGCTTCAATGGCTACTTGAAGATGGGTGGAGTTGCAGAGGGCAAAGCTGTCCCAGAGCTGGACATCTCACTGCTGTGGTGTCCCAGGAGAGCCAGAGGAGAGCAGGGGTTTCCAAGACAGGGATTTCACTTTAGGTGTTAATATCAAGAGGTTTAGTTAAATCTTTTCCTGTACTGTATATTTGTTACCATTGGTGCCAAAAGCTAAGCACCAAAATCCATTTTTGAGTTTTCAATTTGTCTTGATTTCCAGAGCTCCTTATCTCATATTGACTTAGGTATCTAATGACCCAATTCATCAAGTGGTTTAAGCATGTCGCTAATTTTAATGAAGTGCGTAATCCCACGTTTAGTTAGGCACACGCAGAAGTATCTTAGTGAGTGAAAAATGGTTATAAAGCCTAATTTCAGGCAAATCCCTGCTTGAATGTGTTGCCTTTGTTCTTTGTGAGGGGAAAAAAAAAAAAAAAAAAAAAAAAAAAGTATTTTCATAAGGAGCCATTTTCAGGGCAGGCAACAGCTCTTCAGTGTGGAGCCAGAAACCTGCAGGGGAGCTCTTCCCCTTCTGGTCTGTAAGGTAGGAGAGCCACATCTCTGAGCTCCTCCTCATCTGCTGACCCTCTCCTCCCTGACATCCATTCCCCTCGCCTAACAATGACAAATGGAGTTATAATATTGGTTGTTGAACCATAAGCTGTAGATAAATGTGCTTCTGAGAACCACCATTAAGTCCCTAAATGGATTATATATATTTGGTTTAGAAACCTAATATTTAATATTAGTGTACTCTCCAGTGGTTGGCTTTATTTCTCTTGATAATCTATTCCCACTCCATTTCCTTTTAGATTTCTAACCTCATTAAACCTTTCATATTGCAGTTATTTTCTGTTCTAAACAAAATTAAAGACACACCATCCCTAGGTTTTAAGTCTAATTTTACTCCTGAACTGGAGGAAACACAGAGATAAACATTCTTTTCAGTGATGAATTTTAAAACCTCTTTACGAGTCAGCTGGAATTGCCAACCATATTGAGGATTGTAAAAGTCTGTGAAAGGCAGCATAATAAATGATGCTTGAAATGGCATTTGTTGTATGGGAGTTCGAATGCTTACATGGTACCTTTCCCTTCCCTGTTTTTTATAAGATGTGAGGATGTATCTCACATCCTACAATACCTTAGGAATTTATAACATTTTGCTTCTGGTCTGATTGTCTGCAAAGATTCTCAGTTACCAGCAGGGGTTCCTTAAATTCACACGGCCAGGAGAAAGCAGGATCTGTGTAATACTCTGCTCCCAGTGTGCACATTAAGCTGGTTTTTCTTGATCGAGGACACATTTCTTCCTTATCATCAGGCATTTGGCACATTGCTTGTTCTGATATATATAAGTATTGCACTCTGCCTTACTAGACACAGTGAAATTGTGCTTGACCATTCTTCTTGTTATATAATGCCCTGGCTCCTACAGTGGCTGCTTGAAGAAAAAATGCAATATATGTGGAGTTGAAAAGAAATCTTCAGGCTGGAGGAAGCTCTAAAATATATCCTGTATTTGCCCAAATCCCTTTTTCTTTCCCTTATTTTCCTGTAGGGCCTGCAACACCTCTGCTAACTAGAAAATAGCATTAATGACATTGAATCAGGGTTATACACTTCACAGCCCATCTGCTCCTTCTCTTTCCCCTTCCACCAGAGTCATATGGCTGAACAAGGACATCACATCCATGTGTGACATTCCCACCCAGCTGATGGTGGTCCTGGAAGTGCAGGACCATGGCTTCACTGCAGGCTTGAACAGTGCTGCAGGCAGAGTAGGTTTCCATTCAAGGGGAAAACTTGTCAGTAGCAGCACAGGTTTTATTTTGCTGGGGAAGTGAAACCTTCCTATGAAACAGCTGACTGAAATCCCACCTCCCACTTTTTTTTGAGGGTGAAGTCTCTGCTGTGGGCCTGGTACAGTTGGTAACTGCAACAGTAGCTTGCATGGTTTTGCTGCTTTTGATTCCGGTGCCAAGACCTGCAGTCTGGGCAGTAGCAAATAGCACTTTGCATCTTCAAATCCCTTAGGTTCCCTTTGCCTTATGGCAAGGGAGATGCTGTTATTTTCAATCCTTGTTCTCCAGGCACGGAAGGCTGAGGCAGGAGCAGGGTACCCAGGCTACTTATGCTGCACATCAATAGCCATAATTCCTGCCAGCAGCTCCTGGCTCCCTGTGCTGTGCTCATCTGTTAGTCTATAAGGTGAGAGCTAATATTTTAGGGATTTAAAATCCGAGACAGGGGTCTCTGCAATTTGCAGAAGCTCTCCCTGTGCCGCAGAAGCAGGCCCGGTGACAATAGCCGTTTGTTTGACAGAGAAAAAATGATAGTGAAAATTGGCTGAGCAGTTTCTGATCACTGAAGTCCCCGCTGATAGCTTTGTGCTTCTCTTGTTCAAATTCACAGTAGGAACCAGCATGGTGCTAATCGCCGCGAAGTTCTGGGAGAAGGCTGGTCAGCAGGGTGCTTATATGAAGAGTGATGTGATGAAATGATAGGGAAATAGGTCTTTATCCTGACCCTTTTCCTCTCCTTTCCAATTCTGCAGAGCAGTTAACGATGACCAGAAGCTTCCCTGGCAAACTCTGACAAGCAGTTTTGTTAATTTGCATTTGTTTTCAAGGGTTCAGCCTCATTGTATTTAATAGGATGCTCTTGTCCAGGACTTGATTGTGGCCGTTTATGAGGTCCCTACTTTTATGCTCTCCTTCTGTTTTCTTCCACCATCCATAATGTCATTTTGATGAGGACAGTGTCCTTGAGTGCCCTGTGTTGCAGAGAATGCAATATTACCACAGGTCTATTTTCAGCCAGTTTCCACCAGGTTTATTATACCCTATGAATTCATTAGGCCCCTGCTCACCTGTGTTAGATGCATGTGACAGCATTATCATCCCCCTTTCAGAGGGCAGGAGCAGTTTTAAGTTCTAATGGCTGCTTATTTAATTCAGTTTTATCTTCACCCACCCATAGCAGTCAGCACCTTAAAATTCACCTCCATTCTATCCATTCTCTTCTCCACTGCCAAACAAATCAATGGACCTCTGACGAGCTGGGGTTGTGTGAGTGTGCAGGAATCCTGAGGAATCAATTGCACCCGGGTGCATCAAGGGGGATTAATTGTTTTCCCCTGCAAGAAACGACTGGGCAGCCTGGCCCCCCTCTTCTCATGACTCAGCAGCTCTTCTCCCATTTCCCCTTTCACATTCAGAACAGCAAGCTCTAAATCTGCCTGAGTGCAGGGTGGAGAGCCCGATACAAAGTTACATTTCACTTTGTACTGACAGATGGAAACCCATAGTAATATCCTTTCCTTCACGCTGAGTGATGGGTTCCCTCAGCACAGGTTAGAGTCAGAGTGCCACTGGAGGTGGAGATGGACAGGTAGTGCCAGGAGCTGGATGCTTGAGAGAGAATCCGATGGATGTTGTTTGGTATCTCATTCCAGGTGGGACAGTTGCCATCTGTTCTATAGTGGTGGTTTCTCAGGTGGTTTGCAAATCATTTCTGGTGCCCCAAAAATACTGGGGATTGTTGCAGGCAAGGGGAGTGAAGCCTTTAAGTTAATCAGTCTAGGATAGATTTCAGGTGAGTAGGAGGTCAGGTGAGAAAGCATGGTTCTGCTCCAGTGCAAAAGTGAAGGAGACAAAGGATTTTAGATACAGGACTGGTACTTCCCACCAATATTAAATTTACTCCTAGGCATTAATGTGGGGTACCTGAATAAGCTGACACTAAGCAGCCATGAAGATGAAAGAGACAGAACCTTATGACTGTAAAATAGTGATCATCCCATGTCGTAATGTTAATGAGCCTCAGTTTTTCAAGCTTGCCAAATGCAACCCCCCTGTTGGCTTTAACAGACACCACCATATGTCTCAGAGGTCCGGAATCAGGCTTTTTTGGTGGGTTTTTTTTTTTTCAATTTCCCATGTTGGAAGAGACTCATTTCTGCAGAGAAAATCTGCAAGTTTCCCTGTAGGTCAAAATAAAAAGTTTTTCTATCAAAGGAGCAAGTTTCCTCCCTGTTGAGCTCACTGGTGCTTTCAGAAGCTCTTCTCATTTATGTCCAACGTGCCAAGTCAACTCTTGGTGTTCCTGTGTCTGAGTGTAGTAGACACTCAGCATGCCTCGGACTGACTCTGGGAGTTGGGAGCAGATGTTGGCTCCGTGACAGCTCTGTGTCAGCAACGTGTTTTGATAAGAACAGACTATTCCCAGCTGGTTTCTGAAGAGTTTTTCTCTCTTTTTTTTTTTCCTCTGCTTTCCTCCTCTCTTGTTCTGAGCCCTTCTTCATACAGCTCAGAACATGGATTCCGAAAAGATGTGCCAAACTCTTTTCTTGATGTTTTATTTTCTGCATCATTCCTGTTTTGAGGCATTTTTAAAACATTGTCCTTCATGTGGTTGGGAATCCCCCAGATTCAGCTTTTTCTTCACTAATTTCCCTGGAAGAAAAGTTTGCATTTCTTTCAGACTGGCAAGAACATGGATAGATCCAGTCCCTGCTTAACGTAGCTCAGCCACCAGAAACCCAGGAAAAATCCAGATTTCACACAGCTACATTCATTCTGAGAGCTCTTGGTCTGCAGCCCAGGGCTGAGCTTTGGTATCACTAATCTGGTTGTGCTGTGGGAGATGGGTGCAGCTGAGCCCAGGGAGTGTCAGTGGAGAATCACATCCAAAGGAGAATGAGTTCCCTGCCTGCAGCCCAGCAGTGCTGTCAGCCAAACCCTGGTTTTCTGTCAATGTGTTGCTGGCCTCCAAATAAAGACTTGAAGAGGCGGAAGCTTGTGATGTCTCTCTAGATTAAATGTGGGAACTGAAGTTCACCCACTGCTCTTATCTTCAATCAGATTCAGCATTGGATTAAAGTTAGAAGACTGTTGAATGGGTTGGGATAATTCTTTATTCCACCTCCACCTTCATACATCTGCTTACCTGGTTAGTTGTGGTTGAAAAATCCTGCAGTCCCATATTTTAAATATATATGATCTTTCTGCTGCCTTGGCAAGGCCTTGGCAAGGCAGGAGCTCTTTGCTGAGCCCACGCAGTCTTAGAGGATGCCTCAGAAATAGGTGAATTTGGAGAGCCAGTAGCCAGTGTCCAGGTGAATTATTACAGCAGAGTGTGATTGTGAACTATTTGCTTGATTTCCATGTACTGTAAATCTATGAAAGCAGAGTAAAAGTAGAACCTTTTGGAGCTCCAGACAATTCTCTCAGGTTTCAGTGAAACTGCAGGAGCCAGGCTGGCACAAGGAAATACCACTCCTTCACCAGGAGTCTGTAAGACCTGGTTGGCTGGTCACCTGCTTTCTCCTCAGGTCTCCAACTCCCCGAAGCAGTTTCAAGGCAAACAGCTGTAACAGGAAACCTCCTTTTCCCTTTTAACCAGGACCTCAACCCTGCAAAACAATCAGCTCTTCCCTTCCCATGGAGAGGCAGCAGTATCTAATCGGAGTGAGTAGGTTTCACTCCTTTGTTGTAACTATTGATCCTCAGCACTGTAAGATGCAAATTGCCATGCCTGACAGGATTCAGGGTGTTTTATCATCAATGGAGAGTAATTATCCTTGGCTGCACCAATATTGGATTGTTAAGCCCCAGGATAATGCACAAGGTAAAGACATTTAGAAGGCAGGCCACCTTGGGGATTTGTGTAAATGTGATGGATAGAGTGAGAGCAGGATAGCTGAATTACAGCCCGCAGGGACTGACAGCTGCACGGGGGTGTAGCCTTGATAATCCTTGCAGAGAAGCTGGTGCTGCATTTGGTGTTGAGGCACAAAGTGTGTCTAAAGCTGTAAGTTTCCCTTTCTGTTTAATCCCTGTAATGTGTATAGACTGAAGAAGAAAACATATGCAAGATTTTGAATGGACACTGGGCGCTTTCGGGACTGGCCAAATAACTACTTCTGTTCTTTTTTTTTTTTTTTTTTCTAACTAGAATTCAAGCTTTTCATGTGAGCATATTTTAGGGGTTGGGGTATTTCATTTCTTTGCCTGTAGATTTGACTTTAATAGTAAAAGCAGAATTATAAATTAATAAGTAGGAGACACTTTTCTTTTTTTTAAATATCTGGGTAACCATTGCATATTCTGGTGTATGAAGTGTTTAAGCTGTTTTAGCTGTGGGGAGAAAATGTATGTCAACAGAGATGCCATGTTAGCTGACTAATCCTCAACTGATAGCAGCAACCTGAAAGTAGATTCAGGGAGGAAAATCTCTTTTTCCAGAGTTATCCATATGAGCTGAGTCTTATACCTGTCACTTTTTTCTTCTTCTTTTCCATTTTTTTTTTTTTAAATGATAAATACATAAATAAAAGGCCATTTCTGTAGTTGCAAAATAAACACGAGCAGAGATATAAAGAGGAAAAGGTGCCTGAAAACTCCTTCTGTGATGTAGGTTGAGGGTAGCTCCCAAAGACCTTTATGCTTCAGGTACAACACTGAACTTGCAAGCTGTGAGTCCTGGTAACAGTTTTTATTGCAGTTCGTTCTTGTCAAGCAACTCCTTGTGTTTGACCAAGGCCGTGACTAAGATCAGCCAACTCGCTC
Source organism: Heliangelus exortis (assembly GCF_036169615.1). Lineage (NCBI taxonomy): Eukaryota > Metazoa > Chordata > Aves > Apodiformes > Trochilidae > Heliangelus > Heliangelus exortis. Next base: position 7,090,904 of record NC_092440.1, on the reverse strand, counting down.
AGCATGCAAAGCACGCTTTATTCTTGTTGAAGCTGCTAAGGACACTGTGGAGTAAATGCCAGAAACTTAAGCAAATAGTCCAAGCTTTACCAGAACTGTGCCAGATTTTGCAGCTATGAGCGGCTTCGTGCTGGCACCGTGTGCTGCCACGGAGGTGTTGAGGTTACTGTGCTCCTGTGGGGTTTTTCTGACATCCTTCCCAAGTGCCCCTGGCTGCTTCATTTCACACTTTACCATCAAAGCCTGCAACAAGCTCCTTACATTGCTCCATACCTCCGAAAAAGCAGGAAAGGGTTTTGCTCCGCAGTCAATTTTAACTGCAGTTTTGAAACAGGAGAAAATTGAGAAAGATTAAGAAAATTGTCTCGCATACCTACGCTGTTTGTCATGGGTTTTAAAAGGGAGCGAGTCTCGCAGATGTTTTGATTGCCAAGTCAGAAACACACCTCTCGGGAGGGTGGAGTCCCGGGGAAGTCATGTGGGGAGAATGAGCACCACCATTCCCTTTCTTCTGCCTCTCAAAAAGCCTCCCCGAGCCAGGAGGGGGTTCCGTGAATAAAGAAAATGGATGCAATAGGAGCTGTTGCTGGTTTGAGCTTCTCCCCTTGCCCTTGGCTGCCGGGGCAGCCCAGAGCATTAGGGATGCCCTTCGGGGCTGTAAGTACAGCTGAGGGAAAGCAGCTCCTGCAGCCATGAGCCCCTCAGCCCTGCACCCCAGCACTGCCGGCACCATCCATTGCCCTGCAGGTGATGTTGCTGCCGGCCGGGAGCACAGGAGCCCTGCAGCTGCTGGGGAAGGTGCTGCGAGAGAGCAGCCCGGAGCCTCAGATCCCGAAGTGGCTGCCTGCAGCACCACGGCTCCCGCTTCACCCCTTTTTTTCCCTTGGGAGACTGCGGGGCCGTTCCTGCCGGGGTGCCCTGCCAGCCCCTGGGCAGCCTGGGAACGGGGCAGGGGAGCAGTAAAATCACCCGGGTGTGAGACAGCCCCGAGTAGAAGCATCCCCAGATTTCAGTGTGGGTCTGCTGCCTTTCTGCCCCTGCTCCTCCAGTGCTGGAAGGGAACGGTGGGGCTGCTCCAAGCTGTCGATTTTGTAGCCAATTTCTGGAAATGTCGGTGTATGTAGGGCATTATCTTTGCATAATTATTGTTATGCGCTCCCTCTTCCCCGCAGTCCCTCTTTTTTCCTAGAAGTGTCTCAGAACCGTGTGGTTCTGCAACTGAAAATTTTCCATAGCTCTTAGAATTGCTTGGGCAGCAGAGGAGCAGGTTTCTGACCAGCTGAGAGGCTTTCTCCCCAGTGCTAACCATGGCTCTGGGATGGGAACACACAAGAAGTTCCATATGGTAGCTTTGAAAGATGAACCAATAACAGAGTTCCAAGCACAACAATCCCGGAGTATTGGTAACTCGAGGTCTAGATCCCCTTTTTGTTGCAGGGCCTAAATCTTAATTATACCAAGAAAAAAAAAAAAACAAAAAAACAAACCACGTGGCCCTCAGATGGGGAGAGATGCCAGTTCAGAAGCAGAGTTCATGTCTGAGCCCTCTCATGCCCTGTGGCATTCATGCAAAGCTTGCAGAATCCTGTTGTTGGTACAGATATTTTAGGTGACATAGATATGAGTGGAGGATCAATACCATTTGTCATCTCTGTTAAAAGGAAAACATGTGTGCATTCATGGCTGTATTTGCTATATTCCTCACAAAAGTAGTGGGGGTTTTTATTGGGAAAATTGTTATATTTGATGGCAGTATGTAATTAGTAGTTTGCCAGCAATAATTACAGGGCTGTGCTCCAGAATAAATGATGTAGCATTCCTGTGCATATAATATGGTATACCACAAAATAGGAGTTGGAAAATTGCAACATTGCTGGATCATCATATATCTGACATGTTGAAGGAGTTTTTTTGCTCTAATAGTTTATGAAAAATAGTAAGTACGGTGCACTGTGAACCAAAATGCTTTCTTTGTTAAATTAACCACAATTGCAACCACAAATTATGGCTTCACAAACTATAGATTTAAGACTGGCTTTTCCTAAATAGAGCTTCTTTGTGTTTTAACAAAACATACATAAAAGATGGAGCTGTACAATGATGCCAAAGTAGCACTTTCAAAATCATCAGCTCATTCAAGCCTTTGGAATACAATCATAATATTTGTTTAAAGTTTAATATCCAGAAAGGGAATCCACAGAACTCCCATAAGCTTAACACAGTTCTGATATCACTTCTGGGTCCCTTAATGAAACAGTGCCAAGACAGTGACTTTAAAAAGGTAGGTTTGTGTACATTCAAAAGTTCATATATATTTGAAAGCTTCAGTCATGGACGTGAATAACTGGTCACTGGGTATCTAAGCAAAGGTTCTGCTAAATGAAACATGGCTGAAAAATCCTTACATGGATTTTCTTCTATACAAAGGCCCCAAATCTTTCAAAGAAGAGGGAGTTACACTCATTTCTACCAAAGGGAAATTTGACTAGAAAGAATTTTCTCCAATACTGTATGATTGCTGTAGATTTCTCCAAGTTTTAAAATATCCTACAGATTATTGGCATGCTCATCCCAATTTTGCAAGGCATACTTCTGGCAGCAGCAAACTGAGAGGGGCCATGTGTTAACATCCTGGTTTAGCAATATGTATTCCCACATGCTAAGCTCTCCTACAAATGCAGTTTTTATTGCTGTTGACTTCAAACAAAGATGCTTTGACATCTAAAGTTGTATATGTTACAGATGCAATGCCTAACCATACTCATGCTGTATATTTTAGGATGAGCTGGCAGTGGTCCCAATTATACAATCAAGTATAAACACTCCTAGGATACAGGGCCCCATACGGAGAGTCACTTATCTTTGTTGTGCTGTGTAGTGTTGCACTGTAACATCTTGTCATGTCTGATATTTTGTACTCCAGCTCATTTGCACATTGTTGCTTAACACAATATATAAATAACATATAGGAGCAGGCAGTGTCACTTGTCTTCGGATTTTGTGTGTGGAGCAAGTGTTGTTAATTATTGCTTAGGTGCTCCCAAATTTAAAGCCCAAGCCTTGCCTGTCCAGGGAATCTCCATTTCCCATTCCCTATTTTCTCATCTTTACACTGACAGTGAGAAGGGCAATTGTAATAATGCAGTTAGGAAGCGTTTCTAAGAACAACGGTGCATTTATTGGCCAAAACTTTTTGTGCTAAGAGGAGAATCTGCAGTTTAAGGCGAGGTATTTTGAAGTGGTGGCTGGTGGTTGGCTGTTCAGCTTTGCAGCAATAGGTTGGTTTTCTGGGAAAAAAACATTAGAAATTTGAGTAAATATTTCTTCTCCTTCCACTGCTGTCCTCAAAGGAGAATCAGAGTTCTGCTTTACTTCTGCACCCATCTGTACAAGAAACACGAGCCTGTAAGGGCCATCTGGGTCTATCTGCTGTCTTAATAAAAGCTCCAAATTTTGTCCTGGCTGTTGTAACAGCTGGGTGCTTGAGATGGGAGAAAGTTATGCACCCACCTTTGTTTGGGTTCATCCATCCACTGCCTGTTCTGTTTAAACTTTCCCCAACAATAAAAATCCTGCCACTCCTTTCATTTGCATCCAGGAGTTAGTTGAGCCGGCACTTTTGATGTGTAGAAGCACCCCTTCATTTCTCAGCAGCGGCCCTTTGGGGTCCCATTTGCAGGCTGAATGCAGTGGGATTTGCCAGGGGGGAGGCCCCAGAGGGCTGACAAATCCCCAGGGAGATGGGGGCACCAGGGGCTGCACCACAGTGTGGACCACACTTGGCAGGAGTCCTCCATAGAAGTCTCTCCCACCTCCTTGTGTTTGCATTCTTTAAAGATAACTGTATCTCTGCATAAGGTTTTCACTCCTCTAGCTGGCAGCGAGTACAGGAGTTCTTGTAATAATAATTAGCTGTAAATATTTTGCATCTCATTCTGAAAAGTTACTTCAAAGAAACATTGCTTCATATCACTTGGGATCTTTCCTTCTGTCGAAATCCACATTCATGAGTGAAGCACTGTAATTACAAGGATGTTTTGAGAATCACAAAGGTATTTATTCTTGTCCTGTCTAGTTTATAGTAGCAAAAAATTGCAAGTGGAAAGGCTAAGAAAATGTATTCTAAAAACAAATGAGTAATTGTTTTGTTGAGAGTTAGAGTCAACAGTGTTTATTCATGAGGCTTAGCCGCCCCAGGCGAGAGCAATCAGACTGGAGGTACCACCTCCTGTATCCTTGTTCTCTTTAATTGGAGCCATAGCCTTGGATGCCCCGAGGCGAAGGGCCGTCTCTAACTGTATTCTGCTCGCTTTATGAACATTTGAAAATGCAGTGGAAAAAAAACATTCTTTTGTTTAGACAGTTTCAGGCTTCCCCTCCCTTTTCTGTTCAGCAAGTGAAAATTGTATGTCAAAATTAAGCTCTTGCACGGCTATAGATTTTGTATGTAATGCGATACTCCAGTGGCTGAACAGTTCTGCAGTACTGGGAGGCCTGGGAGCGGAGCTGCGTGTCCCCAGCAAGCCCCGGGATCGGGAGCTGCAGCGGAGCTCCCGCGCTGTGCGCAGCCAGCGCCTGATGAGCCTCTTGGCAGCAGCCCTGGCACTCCAGGTGCCCGGCAGCCATCCTGGCATGTCCTGCTGTCCCCCACCTCGCTGTCCCCTGTCTCGCTGTCCCCACACCGTACTGTGCCTCGCCGTGGCCCCCCTCCCAGCGAACGCCTTCTTTTAAAGCGAATCAGAGCATATTTTAACAATTTCATTGCAAATTCCTGTGTCGCTTCATTTCTATTTTTAGGCCCTGGTGAGGGTACCTAGTGCAGCTACCAGCCTAGAGACAGATTCAATAAAAGATTCAATAAAACTTCTTTCCAGCTGCCTCCCAGCAGAGCCCAGGTGGGGGCATGCAGTGCAGAAGGAGGTTGGCGTCTCTTACTGAATCTAGCCCCGAGTTTATCCAACCTCTTCCTGAGTGTTTTTCTACTCCCTCTCTGCTGTAAAATCCTGATTTCCTCATGACATCTTTATGCAACACTATGGTTACGTGTTTTCTCCTTCTGTTGTCAGTGCTGCCAGTCTCAAACTGCTGAAAGCTTTTAGCTCCAAAGTAAGAAGTGAGGTCTGGTTCAGGATGTGCGGAGTCTGCTCCATGCTCTCCTCAAGCACCAGTCTGGGCTGATGGAGTCCTGTCTCAAGGGAGGGTTCTCCACTTGGGGCAGATATTGCTGGTTGAGTTTGTGGCTGTGATCCTGCAGCCTTGAGTCAGACCTGAGTCAAAATGATAGCCACAGCCTATCTCACCTCATCTTTCCAAGCACTCGTGCTCACCCCCACACCCTGGCATCCCATCACCTTCAGGAGATTAGCACAAGCTTGATATGAAGTCCCTCACATGGTCTTCTCAGTCTGTGTGAAAGGTGGTGGTCAGCATCTTGAAAAGATGAGAAACGAAGAATACACCCATCTGGGCTTCACTTTCACATTGCACCAGCCCAGGGCTTGGCCACGATGGTCCAAGAGGAGAGTTCAAGGCAGTCAGTCCTGATACTGTCATCTTGGTTTGCACTTTCAAGAGCCAAACCAAGACCAATAAATAAAAATCTGAGGTTGCACCCTGTGTGCACCGCTTACCCATCAATCCCCCACCTTTCTGGAAGGGTGTTCAGTGGTTTCTGCTGTCATTGATAGTACTTGAGGTTTCTTCTGTCCCACTGCAAGCCAGCTGTGTCCCCGTTGTGTCTGGTAAGAACCAAGAGAGAATCTGCCAGGTGGTGGATGGATTGAGTCCTTGGCTCCAGGACAACTTGTACTTCACTTGCAGTGAGTCACTGCTGGTTCATCCCCTCTGGAGGTCCATGCAAGTGGAGATTCCAAGCTCTTCAGAGCTCTTCTGGGAGAATGGCCTTTCATTTGCCACATCTTCTTAAAGTAACCGAATGGTTACTTATTCCAGGTTTTCTTAGGATATCACTCCAATTGTATCTTCACTGCAGGAAATACCAAGGCTTTAAAAGGCACCTGTTTATTTTGTTATTTCATGCCACTGGCAAGGCTTAAGATACCCTGAATGGTATCAATTCTAGGATGAAGTATGTCATAGCTCTGGAGACTTTATCTAAATAATCACATCCTTTATGGAGTGCAGTTTTCAGATCTGAATTATTAGATTTAAACTTCTGGACTTCTTATGAAAACACCTTCCCTTCCATCCCACTTAATTGCCCCTGTTCCAAGGTTGGACCGTCTAGAGGATGGCACAGCATTTGCTGTGTATCAGCCTTGACAAATGGTTCATTCCCACTCGGATCCGTGGGGATTTGCTGTATGCTGGGGACAGCAGGCTCCTTGGCTTTCTTGCCAAGAATATTTGTTTAAATGCAGCAAGTCCTTTCTCCAGTGTTGTCTTTGCAAAATGTGGAGGGGTGAGCCTTTTGATGTTTGTATTTACAGTGTTTTCACATCTGGATGTCATTTGTGACACAGGCTCTCCCCTCCTTTTTCTTTCCCTGTGTCTTCCTGTAAAATGCATTTTGAACATATAAGCTCATGTGGCTTTAATGTGTAGTAGTCGGGCAATGTATTTAGCAGGCCTGTAGTAGGCCAATAAAGAGGTACCTTGGGTCATGCTGTGCACTCTTGTAAATTTATCCCAAATTAACCCTGATTGGCATCCAGCTCCCCTGCTGTAAAGATACAGATGTGCACGTTCTCCAACATCTGCTGTTTCATGAGAAGCTCTGCCATAAATCCACGAACCCCGGTGACCTGCAGTCTGGGCTGAGGGTCTGGGGATGCTTTTGCTCCTGTGCTCCATAGTCAGGAGATCTGGTTGGGATAGGGACCTGCAGGACACAGGTGGCAGGGCTGCTGGCAGAAGGGAGCTCCATCCTTGCATCTTCACACAAAAATCCTATCGGTGTTGCAAGAGGGTGTTCTCCTCCTGGAGCAACACCAAGATACGGCCTCTGGTTTAAATCTTTCTTGTGGCTCCCATTTCATGTGAGTGGTTTGAATATCCTCGTCCAACAGGTTTCTTTGGGGCTTGTATTAATTCAGCTTCATCTTCTAAAATGCAAACTTTGGCATGGCAGAGCAGGCTCTTTCGGCTGCCTTCACTAGCAAAGGAAAGCAGGGGAAGAGCAGGCAGAGCATCGCTGCAGTCCTGCAGTCAGCCAGGATGCAAAAAGGAAAAAACATACCCATCAATTTCTAAATGTCAGCAGAGATCCCCTGGAAATTATTTATTGCATCTGCTGTCGTGTTTAATGATTTAACAATATACTAATAATCATAATATATTAACTTTGTGTAGTGATATACCAATCAATATAAAATAATGAACACATCTAATGGCTTTAATAGTATACAGATGTTTACTGCCTTTCTCCCCGAAGATTTTCTGATAATTTCTCAAGGCCGGCCGAAAACCTCGCTCAGCTTTTCCATTCCCCTTGCCCGAGGGGCAGTCGGGGTGCCGGGGCCACGCGTGGACACCCCGAGGGCAGAACAGGGGGAGCCCGGGGGCTGCGGGCAGCCTGGGTGCACCGGTTGGGGGGGTGGGGAGGGGGCAGGGACTGACCCGGTCCCCGTGGATCACGGCTGCTGCCACAGGCGCTCACCGGGCGTGTCAGGCAGCGCGGAGCCTCGGCCCCCGTGGCCATTGATTAACCATTAATTAAGGGGCCCATGAATCACCGCAATAGCGCTGATATTTTAAATGTATCCACTAAGACCCGCGCTGCCACGGGCAGGTTAATCACGGGTAAACGGATCCTTTGCTTTGCTTTTCTCCCACGGATCCGAAGCCCCCGGGGGTCTGGATGCAGCTCAGGGACACGGGGCGGCTGCAGCCGACGTGGGAAATAGAGGGAAAGGAGCCCGACCTCGGCCCTTCGGAAGAGCGGGGTGGGGAAGGAAGCGTGAGCACACACGCCGGGCACGCACACGCCTTTACACACCCTTCACGCGCTCTGCGGCCTGGTGCACGCAGAGCACACGCACAGCGCGCGCCAGACACCGGCTGTGCGCACACACGGGCGAAGCACGTGCAGACCCGCACACAGGCCGTGCACACGCACAGGTGCTCTGCACACACGCACCAGTCCGCGTGTGAACAGTTGTTCACGCAGACGCGGCTTACACGTGGGCTGCACGGAGCTACACACCCCGCAACACGCACGCCAGCTGTGCACACCCGCTGTGCGCACACAGGCCGCGCACAAACCCACCCGTGGGTGCGGACTGGGGCCGTGTGTGTGCATACTGTGCACGCACAGGTGGCGCACACCGGCACTCACGCATACACACACGCACTCACACAGGCACATGCACACGCACGCACACGCACGCACACGCGCACCCACACTCACGCACACACAGGAGCACAGACACACGCACGCACATGGGCACCCACACACACACAAACACACACGCGCATAAGCGCGCGCGTGCACACACAGGCACACACGCACGTGGGCGCACGTGCACCCCCGTGCACACACGCACGCACAGCTGTGCACGCGCACACGCGCCCCTTCCCCCCCCCCCCCCCCTTCTCTCCCCGCTCCGGGACTTCCCGGGCGCGCGCGCGCACCCCTCTCCCGCTGCCCCGACGGCGCTTCCCGCGCGTGCCCCGGGGCGGGGCGGGCGGGGCGGGCGCGCGCCGAGGCGCTCGGAGGCGCGCGGGGCGGCGGGGATCGTCGTCTCGTGGCTGGATTGGTCTGGGCTGGCGGCGGGCGGGCGCGGGGCGGGAGGCGCCGGTTGCGGCCGCGCGGAGCAGTCGCGCCGCGGAGCGCCCGAGGAGCGGCACCGGCAGCGCGGAGCGGAGCGGGCTTCGGCGCGGTTCCTCCTCGTCCATGTTTGGGAATAATGGCTACCGAGGCGTGAACCACAAAAAGAAAGAAAGAAAGAAATCCGCCGCCGGGGGAAGCCCCTAGATGGGGCCGGGCTGGGGCTGCCTGCGGGGCTGATCCTTCCCCCGTCTCTCCCTCGTCGGATGCCGGACGGAGCCGCCTGGGTCGCTTTTTTTGCTGTTTTTTTGCCTTTTTAATTTTTGTTGGGTTTTTTTATTATTATTTCTTTTTTTCTGGTGTGTCTGTGGGTTTTTCGCTCCCTCGCGTGCTTTTCGCCCCGCCGCGGCCCCGCGGGTGATGGACCCGTAGCACCGTCTGCGCGGCGGCTCCGGGGCTGAGCGGACGGCGGGGACCCAGCCCGCCGGGGCGAGGCGTGGGGGGGTGGGGGGGGGCAAACTTTGAGCTCCGGGTTCAGCCAGGGGAGAGGGAAAAAAGCCCCAAACCGACTAAACAAGGGGGAAAAAAAAAATAAAGGAAAAGAGACTCGGTGCCTGCACCCCCTGAAAAAGCAAAGGAAAAGGAGCGGGCGGCGGAGGACTGCGGCGAGAGGAGCCGGCGGGGGCCGGCGGGACCCCCGGGGCAGCTCCGGGCCGGGCGCCGCGTTGTGTCGCCGCAGGGGGCCCCGAGCGGCTCCGCTCCGTACCGCGCCCGCGGAAGGCGCCCGGCCTCGCCTTGTGGATTATCCCGCGGGGGCCCGGCTCGCCGGCGGGGCTCGCCATGGTCTGCGCGCCGCGGGGTAAGTAGCGGCGGGGCGGGTGGGCGCCCTCCGGGCTGGGGACAGCCCCCCCCCCAGCACCACCCCGGGGGCTTCTCTTCGTGTCTCGGCGTGGGGGGGGGGGGAGGGTTTTTCAGCCGAGGTTCGGGAGCCGGAGAGTTCGGCGGCTTTGCGGTCAGACGGGAGGAGGAAATCTCCGTGTTTTCCGCCCGGTGTGATGGTTGTGTGTGTGTGTGTGCGCGTGTGCGGCTTTTTTGTGTTTCTTTTTCCTTTTTTTTTTTTTTTGTGTGTGTGCGTGTGCCTCTTTCGGTGCAGTTGACGAGGTGGTTTGATTTTTCCGGCCGCGCCGTTCGTTTGTTCGCTGCCGGCCCCGGTTCCCCAGCCCCGCTCCCTTCGCGGGGGGTGGTTCGTGTCCCTGTCTCCGAGTGGGTGCTGGGATGCAGCGGGCGAAGCCCGGAGAGGCAGAAACTGGTTGTTACCCATCCCTGCGGTCGAACGCGGGAGCTCTCCATACATATTTATGGAGAAGGTTTTTTGGGGGGAAACTGTGAGTGTTTAAATACATTTTTTTAAAGACACGTAGCAGCGTGGAGCTGCCGGGATGCGATGCGCTCCACGCTGCTTTTTTTTCACCCTGTTTCGCACATTCCTCTACTGCTACTGTATCCCCCTTCCTACCCTCTTGCTACTCCTAGGAGATGAGGAAAAAATTGAATCGCTGCGTCCTCTTGCAGCGGAGAGTGGGCTCAGGGCGAACACCCCCCCCAACTCTTCGGAGCACCCGAGCTCAGGGACCCCCCCCTGCTCCCACCCACGGGTGACCGTGGCGGCGCGACCACGCAGCCGCCCGCGCATCGGCTTTGTCGGGCGGCGGTGGGTCCCCTCCAGCAGAATCTCGCGCATTGGCTCTTTCGGGGTGTTTTCTTGGCAGGCTGGGTGTTGGAGCAGGCTGCCGGATGAGGACGGTATTTGTCTGGGATTGCTGGCTATTAAAAACGGTAACAAACTTAAAAATCTGTAGCCGGCGATTAACTCTTTCGGGGCAGACCAGAGCCTCTCTACTTCACAAAGAATAATTAAGTTTTAGCGTGGTGTGTGTGGATCTTTTTTTTTTTTTTTCGTTTGGTTTTTGGCCTGAAAAATAATCCACCGCCTCCCCGAGCCTGGCAGATCGTCCTGGCCACCGAGACACGGGGCGGCTGCCCAGCGTTGTCCCTGTCCCCCCCCCTCACCCCGGCTGCTGCTGTGCCCCTCTGCTTAGATTGAAAGAAAAATTTAATCCAATTAAGAAATTAAATCTTGTGTGTTTAAAAGTGGCAGATTTGAAAAGGGAGGAAGGGAGAGTGAAGTAAGATTTCCAGGTCACTGGCTGACTAAAGATGGTTTGGAAAAAGAGCTCAGGAATAAGACAAGGGCAGAGGGAAGGAAAGGGGGACCTTTTTGCATGGCAAAGGCTCGCAAGTCTCTCTGGAATTTAAACTGTTTTTTAGGCTTGTGAAATCTTCTTGAAGTTGTGCATTTATCTCGGGAGGCTGCTCGCTAAGCTAATCTTCTCAAGACATGTCCTGATTTTTTGTAACATTACAGCATCGGAGGTCCTTTTAACCTAATTTTGTAACAAAGATAATTTCTTGTTATGTAAGTTACTGTTCTGAATGATTGCTTTGGGTCTTGGAGATTGTCCTTAACCGGACTCTGGTGTGCTGCAGACACTGGAATCATTTACTTCGTTATCAATTCTTGAAAGAAAACACTTGCTCAACTGGAAAAGGCTGCTAAGGTATTACAGGAAAATAGAGTCTTTCCATTTTTCTTCCCAGAGAGTTAAATCTCTGGTCATCCCTGATCAGAATTTACTTCAGAGGTTTATGTTTATGCATAAATCCGATTTGCCCCTCATACTGACTTGCAAGGACGAGCAGCTTTGATTTATACACACAGCATTAACTTTCTATGAGTGGAAGACTTCTAATGCACTCTTCAAGAATTTTCTTCACTGACAGCAGTTCCCTAAAATGGCCCTGTGCTAAAGCCAAAAGGTCCAGGCTTGGGCTGCCTGATTTTCATTTCCAGAGATTATTGCTGTAAAACAAGGAAGGCAGTATTTTATTTTGCTGTATACCGACTTTTTCTCCCAGTACAGAGTGTTTATTTTATTTTATTTGGAAGGTGGGTTATTCTGAGTGAAACCTTAAGCCTTGTTTATTGGAGAGGGGCAGTCTGTTCTCATAAACAAATGAAGGAGCAAAATACATCCTGGTGTTACTCTATCGGGACATGCAGTCATCTGTTGGACCTTATGGCCCGTGCTGGCTCAATCCATCAGCAGTGTCATGAGTATCTCTGGTATTTTTAAGTTAAAGACCAGATTGGGTATGCTTTCAATTCAAGTGATAAATATCAGCTACAGCTAAATGTCTGTTTTGCAGGAAATGTTGCGATTTGAAGTGTTAACTTTCAAGGGGTGCAAATATCCGTGTTTCTGGTGTTGCTTTTTTAAAGTAAAAACTGGTACAATGTTTAATGGTGATGTGTTGCCAAAAGTGGCTATGGAAAGAGCTGCATTCTCCAGTGAGCAAGTCTCTGTTGTCTGGTGCCTTTGGAAATATGAATGTCATTTTCTGCCTTAAATCTTTTTTTTTTTTTTTTTTTTTTTTTTTTGACTGCCAGCATCCTTGTGTTAAATGCCCTCTACTAGCTAGGGATTCTGGTGTCTGGATCATATCTGAATATGAAGCAGTTTTTTTCAAGCTGTTGCAGAAGATTTAGTCAAGTACAATTATTTGTATAATTGGAATAGGAAATGTAAGCTGGTTAATTTTAATGAACTTATGAATTTACTAGGTCTGAAGTCAGGCAGGTACAGGAGTGTTGCTCCTCCATAGCATATTTGAGCAAAGATTGGCATTCTGCACCAGAAATGGAAATTTTAGGGTTGCTTGCAGTCTTTTATCCTTCTGAATAAAGATGGAAATTCAGAACTGGGTAAAGAAACATATGGTTTTACCAGAAATTATTTCCTAGACTGATCAATTACTAGGAGATGTAATGAGAAATACACTCCTTAGGGAGGGAAGGAGGGATTGCCATTACATAATATCCCTTGGGAGAATTTCTGTATTGCATAATGAGGTTGGTGATGGAGCATTTGGGGAAAATGCCTATGGATAGGAATTTGTTCTTCAGATTTCCATAAGCAAAACGTATTACTGAAAAATGGGCTTGGTAAAAGTAGTAGGTACATTAGTAGGTGGGTGCTTTGCCTCTATACACATTTCTTTTGTTCTCGTAACTACTATGTAAGAAATTGTGTTACCTTAAGATTAAAACATCTGCGAAAGGAGAGATGCTGGTGAATAATTTCCTTACTTACTTAACACCAAGAGTAAACCATTAAGGGCTTATGGTCTGTTCCAGGCTTCATTCAATTATTTCTGCTTATCTGTTGAAAACAGGTCCTAAGGAAAAGGAATTCTCTGGTCTTAATGGTGTAAATAGAAATGGCCTTGTCCTCATGTTGGTGAAGATAAAATATATAGAACTGTGTGATGTGGATTCAGTAAAACTCAGTAGCTGGCTATGTGTCTTTTGAGTCCTCTTAACATCCTAAGGATCGCCTAGGAGCTGACTTTCCAATGGAGAAGAGAGTGCTTGTTAAAAATCCTTTAATTACAGCCTTCCATTTTTAGTAGCAGTCGCCTTACACAGGAAAAGATTTCTTTTCCACACACCTGCTTTTCACTGTGTTTCAAGCTCAGAGCCCAGAGCCAGCATTAGCTCCAGGAGCCCAACACCGAGCTGGCAGTGCCTGCCTGGGCTGGGAGGTGTCAAAACCAACAGAGGAGAAAGGTGAACAATCCTAACACCTCTGTCACTGCTGGGGAATTTCCCTAATTTGAGTTGCTTATTGAAATTCTGAGTGGTGGTGGTGATTCTAGGAATTTTTCGAATGTCTTGCCCAGCTTTTGTCCCTTGAGTTACAAATGTGTTCCAGCTTTGTGGGTTCCTCCCAGTCGCTTTTCCGCGGATCGCGGCAGCCGAGGGGACGCAGTGACCCCTGATGGTGGCTCTGGAAAGCCAGGCAGGTTTCCACAGCTATCCCTGGTTTTAGGAAGTTAAAGGTGCAATGGCTGTTTTGAAGTCCAGGCCCTGATTTCTGTATTTAATTGATAATATTTTGTAGTATTTTGTGTGCCACCGTGTGGCTGCCGGGAAACATTGCAGTCGTTGAGGGGTGGCTGGGTTTGGTCCCGGTTTTAGTGCCTTGATGGTTTTATTTTGTGCATTGTGTTAGTTTGTGTGTTCTGATTCACCAAACATCGACCCAGTTGTGAGATCCTGGTCATTGGAAATGCAAACAGGAGTGGTGGCTGCTCATTTCTGACCAGTGTGCTGCTTGCAAAGTTTGTGGCAGGGCATGGTTTTCAGAAAGGTGGGAAATGGTGCTGGATTTAAGCATTGAAAGTGTGCATAAAGGAATTAGTGATGTTGCTGCCCCATGTAGAAAAGATCAGCATCCAGAAAATGGAAAACATAGGTGACTGATACAGGTGGAGAGACTTGATTGCAGATGGTAATGCTGGGGTATTAATCACCTTGCTGCCCTTTTCCATTACCCTGCCAGAGTTTACAGATAGTGACCCCTGCATTAACCATCTCCCAGGCATGGGAGTGTCACTCGAGGTAGCTCATGTCATTTTAAATTGTGAGAATGGCAACCTGTGATCCTTGGTTCTTGTAAACTCAAACCAGGATGGAGCTGCTGACTTAGATATAGGAAAACAGGTTTTCCACAACACCTCTTTGTACTGTATATAACTGCATTGCAAGGGTTAAGGATAAATACTGTAAAAATAAACCTTACTTGATAGTGGGTGGTAGGAGAAGTCTGAGAATTTACATGAAGACACCATTTCAAGGTGGCAGTTTCTGTTTCCAAAGATATTTCGAGCTTGTTTACAAAGTGAGATTTTTATATATTTTTCTTTTTAGTGTTTAATTTTGAAAGCACTCAGCCTAGCTTATGTTCTTGTAGAAAAAATGTTATCTTTAAATTGCTCTGGAAGGTAGCGACAAGATTTTTAATGCTGAGTTAAATCAAGCTGAGAACATTGCTTGCCATAACGTTTTTGTGTAGGGCAAAAAAAATTTGTATGTGGATGTCAATTCTGCAGTAACTGTTATACCAAAGGAGAGCTGGGGACATAATAGGTATAAATCTTGGTGGTTTTTTTCCCCTGGAATACTCAACAATAAAAAACATTTAGGCTATTAAGGTACCTACAAAGCTGTAGGTTATAAAGTTCTAACCTGCCTTCAAAATGGTTGGAAATCCTTCATAAATATCTCTTTACCACATACCTTCTATCTCCCTGGATGATTGGCTCTCTAGCAAAGCCTTCCGTAGAGGGTGTACTGTAATCCTTTTATGTTACTTCTTCTGTGCAGATTACGCAGCAAGAAATAATTAGGAGATTAATTTTCACCTGTCACTGCCAATAATAGATAACCTTGATACAGCGACAGGGCTGCAAATTTGGGGAGCAGGAAAGCATTTAACCCTGTAGAGATTGCTGCGGGGACCAGGCAGAAAATGGTTGCCAGAAAATGACCTCCCTGCTCGCTGTCAGGAAAAGGGAGAGACGTGTTGGTCTCTCAGCTTCATCTCCCCCAAACACTTTGCTGCTCTGAATGTGAGCTGTAAAATTCGCTCTGTGCCACAACCCTGCCACACGTGCCTGGTGCTAATCAGCCCGGAGCAGACGCCGGAGACCTTTGTAGCCCAGGCTTTTAATTCAAATGCAGTTCTGTTGCTTTTCATGATTTCAATTCCCAATCTGACTGGTATTCCGAGTCTGCTAGGGAAAGGAACAAACTAATGAAGATGGCTTCATTAGGCAGAGCGCAATTTAGCCCTTGCCTCTCTCTCCAACAAATGCAGCTGAAAAAACATCCCAGAAGTAACTGTGCTTTTGGTCTTTGGAGAAGCAGAGCTGAGGTCTTTCTGCTCTCTTTCAAAATTAATTACTTGCTCGTATCAGGTGAGCTTAAAAATGTAGCCCGTGCTCTGAGACAGCCAAGGTAAATGGGAGGAAGAAAAAACACAACACCCTTCCCCCTCCACTTCTTTTTTATTTTTTTCTTTTGTGCTGAAGTTTAAATCTACAATCTGTTGAAAATGTAATGGGAAACCAGCCTACAGAAAATGCCATTATTCATATCATCCTGAGCTCATTTATTTTATCTGCAATAGTAATGATAAGACAGGCTGCTTGGCAATGCTGATAAGCTGAGAAATATCTTAGAGCTATTTGTAAAAGTTAAAGCAGATCTTGGTACTGAGAGATAGGGAAACTGATGAGCCTTTGGGCAATCTGCAGAGCTGAAAGCTAATAAAGATTTTAATAGGAAGGCCTCATTAGGATTAGGGAGAAGATCTATTATCTGGGATTTACACAACACAAATGGTGGGGCAACTTCAATTTTTGCTCCTTTGTTCATTAAATACTATTGCTGAATGTGAAGCCTTTTAACTCTGATCTGGATCTCTTTGTACATTCAAGGAGCCATCACCAGCAAAGATGGAAGGGCAGTTTGTGTGGGAATCCATTGGCCACACATGAGAGCTGCCAGAAAGCCATCATGTTCAAGGGACCAGTCCCTTTTTGGAGGTGCAGAAATGCAGTTGTTTGCAGGTGCCTGGGTGGGAGGGTTCTCAGTGTCTTTTTTCTGTTGTGAACAGAATCTTTTGGCTCTGAAGAGCATCTTAAGAAATAAATTTACGTGTTGTGGTTTTGCTGGTTCTTTTGATAGTGAGATTGAAATATTATTACTGAGTGGCTTGTCTACCCAGTTCAGCCTCTAGTGAGAGGTGTTAACTCCCAGTTCCACCGGGGTGGGGGTTTATTAGTTTTGATCACCACCCAGGCAAAACTATTCTAGTAGAGAAGCTATCTCCAGTGCCACTGGAGCTGGTCAGGTCAGAGTAGTATTTGACTTGATCAAATGGTTTGGTAGTTACACCACCAGACAGATTTTAGCACCGTGTGTTTTCTTAAATGTGAGATGTACAAAATGTTCAGTTTTTGAGGACCCTTGGTGCCTGCAGATGCCTTTCACGTGGGCTCAGCTGCTTTACTCCTCATACTTGGCATGATAGCTAAGGTGCATGTAAACCACTGAAAGAACATTAGTTTATCCAGGGTTTACAGATGTATTTAATATTTTTTCTCAAGGACCATCCAAACTTTTTTTGTGGTTGAACTGAATCGTAAAGCAGGAGGAGAAGCCATGCTGGAACATTCTTTGGTTTCCTTTTGAGGTCCAAGCCTTGCTGTAACCCGATTCTGCTAACCCACAGTTTAAACCATTTTTACACACAGCCCACGAGTTGTTGAACTGGTAACGCAGATGAAGGGGTTTGTTAGGTGATACCCACAGTGGCTGTGAAATGCAACTGGTGTGACCACACCTGCATTCAGGAGCTCTCTGGTGTCTTGCCTGTGTGGAGCACACGCGAGTACAGCAGACTCAGCTTTTTCCCCATTTTCATGGCACAGACCAGCTCCTTTCCTGCTGCTGGATCACATAACCCTAGCGGTAGCCACAGCAACATTGCTTCCAAGGAAGAGTAATATTTGGAATGTATGTTCGTGTGTTTTCAGGCTTCTTTCACATGATGTAGCGGCCAAAACCCAAAAGGGAGCACAGCACCATAAGCCCCAGAGAAGTCCATTCCAGAACGTAGTTTGGGATCTGCTAGTTTAAACCAGTGGTTTTATAGGGCCTACAGTGGACAGCATCATGATAGATTTAATTCCAAGTATTCCATCTTCCCTGTGCTTAAGGAACTTCCTCAGAGCAGCTGCAGCTACAATCCCCTCCCCTCAGCCTGGAGCTGAGCAGGGCTGGGAGGAACCCACCCTGCACCCAGGACAGGCACACACTGGGTTGGTGTCAGTTTATTGCAGCTTGTTCCTAACAAGTCACAGTTTATGTGAGCAAACCAGCGTGGCCTCCTAAAGAAGTAGGGTTATTTGCACGTAACCTGTTGCTCCAGCAAGGCTGCCATTTGAGAAGTTTCTGATATTTCTGTTTGATATGAATGAAACTTTTTGTTTTGTCTGTAGACCGCAACGGAACTGGAGCTGACTCGTATCAGGAGTGCCTTGATAACAAGCAAGGTATGAGATCAAGTCTCTCCAACATGGGCACTTGGGACTGATTTAGCTTGATTTCCTGGAGCTGAATTGGTTGCTGTCTCTGTCTCTCTCACACTCCCCTGTCTCCTTTTTCTTTTTTTTTTCTACCCTCCCTCCTCCCCACGCTGTCTCCAAGCCAATTCACTGTTAACAGTTCCATGTCAGCTAACCTGTTGGCTCAGGGTCTCATTACACATTTGTGATAAGGCTTCTTGTTTCTAGCACCCTCAACCCTCTGCTATTAAGGGAGGGAGTGGGAAGATTGTAAGACTGAAGTAGCATGTGCTTGCAGCTCTCTGCTTCCTTGAAGTTTAGTTGCACAGCCAAGCAGAAAAATACTGAAGTAAAAGTTAAGGGAAGACATGTGCTAGGCTGGGTTACCCTAAAGCCAGACATCCTGTGGCATAATTTGTGTGCTGACACACTCAGACTTGTCCAGCCTCCTGTCTTCTCCCCTGACAAAGTTGATAAGAACTGGAGAAGTCTCTTGTGGCTTACCAAGGGAGTGATGCTGGTGAAAGAGGAACCTCTTATCCTGTTGTAAGCATGAAAAGAAGAGTTACATCAGTAGAAATGAAAATTGTGAAAGTATCTCAGCAGCAGGACCCAAAGGCAAGGGTATTGATTTTGTATTTAGAAAAAGGGTTGGTGTATTATGTCCTCTTCAGATGTCTTCTCTGGGAATTGCCATCAGAACTTCTACTCTGTCACCATGTAGTGAGCGTTGAATCTTCTGGTAATCAGGCAGAACAAGCACTTTTCAGTCCAGAATTTAATTCATTATGTGTTACAGCAAAGAGAAGAGGAAATACTTATCTTAACCAGGTTACAGGCATTGGTTAGATGTCAGCTTTTGACCCTCTTGTTGACCCAGATCTGTGACAGTAACTAAAAGGATCATTTGCTGAAATTTTGATCCTTCTTGCATCATTTTTTCAGCAGTAGTATCAAGAAGCACAGAATAACTGTCACAATTTTGGTGTTTTGTTTGGTTTAATTTTCCACTGGTGTCTTCACTTTCAGCATCCATCAATCACATGTGATTCAAGTCAAAGCTACCATGAAGTTCATTCCTCCTGCTGTTGTTTGGTTTGGGGTGGGGTTATTGTGAAAGGTTGGGGTTATTTTTTGTTTGTGCTGTTTCCCTCTCCCTTCAAAATAAGAAGTATGTTGTCTCTCTAGTGACATTTATGTTCATATTTTCCAATATTTTTCTCTTCTGATTGTAGTAAATACCTAATCATTGCTAAGCTTTCATTTCAGAAGTTACAACTAGAAGACTAATGTGGAAAAACCATAATCAATAATGGTGCTTTTTTTATTAGATTAGGTTTAGAAGTCTTCCAGCCCAATGTAATTCAGGATTCTCTGTTAATAGATAGTTTGTGAGAGAACAGTTTTTTCCAGTAATGTTTTTCTAGTTGGCTGCAGGGATTCGTTTCATTTGATATTTTGTAGAAAATAACTGAGTTTCACATTTAAAAAAACCTGAGTTTTTATTTTTGAAACAATTTGCAGCCCCTTCTATGTGCCAGTTACCCTGGTTTATTTGAGAGGAGGTATCAAACACTGTTACACCCATCACTTTCACTTGTCTGTCAGTAACTTAGACTTCTAGTGTGGTTTTTGGTGGGTTTCTTTGACTTCATTGTAACACTTGAACAAGCTGTATCATTATAAGCTCTTTCAATCCTGCATGAACTGGATCTGATTTGGGTAATTTACCATGTCCATGCTACATCATCATGCTTAAAGCAACAACTTCTAAGCATGGGGAGGTTTAAAATGCAGAAGTATATACCCAGTAACTTGTAGTCAGTCCCTCACCATCCAATCTGCATTATGTTTTGTGAGCATGCAGTAGAGTTGATTCCAGCATTTGTAACAATTTACAGAATTTAAAATGTATACCTGGCAGTGGAGCCATAATTTTGGTTGCTTTCTGTTACGTTCAAAAGAAAACACCACGGATGGCTGTGAAAGTAGCAGTGGCTCTTTAATAGTGTTAAATCTTCAAGCCATGTGAAATGCAATTGCCATGGCTTCTTTTTATAACAGCATGCTTGTCTCCTAGAAATTATGCTATAATGAGGTTTGGTTTATATATTTTACCCCTTTCCTCATTAAAGTGCTATCTCTTGGAAGGAGCGCTTTGTGTCTTGAAATACTGCATGGTTAAAATGAAGGCAGGTTTATAAGGATTTAATGTACTTTGGAGCCAAGGTTTTGCAGCTTTATGGTAAAGATGTTTTAACAAAGGGCTTTATGGTAAGGGTGTGCTGTATTTTAGTCAGGCAGTTGCTCAAGGGAAAATTTTCAGTGTGAGCACGTCACAGCAGTGAGGAGAAATTCAGAGGGAAACAGGCGTCTGAGGTCCAGTTGCTGTCTTGGCTGATATAAAGGCTTAATTCTTTGCAATTTCAAGCCCTGAATTTGTTTTACTTCTTGGCTCAGTGTCCTGAGACAACACTGGCAGGTCATTTGGGTTTCTCCTGTCAGTGTTCAAAGGCAGGGTGCAGGAGAGCTTGCCTGGGACAGGCACAGGTGGGATTAATCACACCTCTGAGCATGAGGTTTTTGCCTTTTATCTTCAATATTCATTATTAAAATCATATTCTAAAAGCAAAACTTGAGGTGTCAGGGGTTTGGAAGTGAAGATGACAATTTGTAGCAGTTGCCCATCCACTGTGGCAGAAGATGTGTCCTGGATCCGCCTGTGTCTCTGGGATACAGTTAATACCCTGTGGTTTCCTGAGAGCCAGGGGCTTCTGCCATGGAAAACAGGTATAAAATTACAACCAGACACAGTTGTTGCTGGAACTTTTCAATAGGAACTTGCTGTTATTGTAAACAAAACAATTCTGGTTTAAAGTTTAGGCAATAAAAAGCACTTAGTTAGGGCCTTGGTGGCAGCCAGGAGACATAACCTCACATCCTTGAAACAGTGTATAGAGAGATGGTCTTGAAAATAATGTATTTCATATTATAATTTGTAACACCTTCTCTTATCCATAGCAAATTGTGGTTTATTTCCTTCAGGGGTCTTCTCTCCATCCCCATGCCCTTAGGTGGGCTGGTAATGGGAATTTTGCCCTGCTACAAGCAGAGCTACAGGTTCATGCTAGAGGAACCCAATAACTCTCACTTCTGTGACTCTGTCTTTCTGTGTTATTTCCCCATAGATGAATTAGTTGATATTTTTCCAAGATGGACATGGTTTCATCTTTCTGATGGCACTATTGACTTCCTAGGAACCTTTATATTTCTTCTCTGATATTTTACAACAACTCCTAAATTCAGTACTGCTTATTGATTTTGTTCACTCACCTCTAGAGGGAGAATGAATGCAATTTGGAGCAACGTTTGGGAGCAAGGATGGAGGGGAGTTAATCGTGGCAGTGATCAAAATTTGGCTGCAGTCGAGGCAATAGTGGTGCCACTGTCCTGAGGTTATGAAGGACCAAGTGCTTCTGCCCTGAGTTGGGGCTGTGAGTGGATCTCAGGCAGGTTGTTGAACAGTCCTTGCAGGGGTAGTGTGTCTGTAGGGTCAGGCATGATTTTGAAAAGAGTGGCTATAAACTGAAGACTTTTTTTTTTGTGTTTCCAGTCCCCTGGGCCATGCAGTCCCAGTGTGTGTCATCTCCTATTAGTCTTGATGCAACCAATGACCTTGTTTGTGTGAGCACATTAAGCACAACATTAATGTCTAATTTGACTACTTGGAATTCGGGCAGGCTGCAATCCATCACCTGAACTCTTGACAGCTGAATATGGCTGGAATGGGATAAAGGAGAGCAGATAAAATACATGCTTGGGCCAAAACTCTAGGAAACTGGAAAACTACTTGTGTAGTTGATGTAACTGTAGCTGTTGGTGGAAATGGGTTCTTCACTGGAAAGCTAAGGCTGCAAAAGCAAAAAATTTGTGGTCTTTGTAGAGGTCTGTTCAGCATTCTTCCTGCTTGTTAAATATCAGCATGGTAAATGAGACTGCCAAGGTACAGAGGCACCTTTCAGAAGATGTTATTGGGAGAAGTTTTAAACTGTTCCAGTTTTTGGATCCCTTTTGAACCCTAGCAAGATTAGTTCCAGGTTTGGCAAAGATGAATTATGAGGCAGATAAATAAAAATGGCAGATTGGCATGGTTGGATTGAAAAGTGTGGTCCAAACAGTTCTGTCACTGAAGGTGTTATTTCCATTAAATGTTTTGAGATTTAATATTGATTTCGGTGAAATTACCCTTGAAAACATATTTCCTCCAAACCTTTATATTTATATATTTGTTTTGGAACTACTTGAGGAGTTGGAAAAACGAAACTTTTGCTTCAAACGGTTTTTATGTTCTGAAATTGGCTTTTTTCACTGTATGAACCATTTAAAAAATACTATTTGTTATTTGTATTCCAGTCATGCTTATGCACTCTAGTTATGGGCTAAACGTCACTTCACAAACCACACTGCAGACTGGTGGGGGGGATCAGTTTCTGCCTGAAAAAACTTCGGTTTTGTATTTCTGACTGGGGCTGCATTGATTGCCAGTGCCTATTTAAAACCAAAACAAAACAAAAAAAGAAAAAAACGTTCTCAATTTACAATATGCTGGCTGCCTTTTTGTTTAAGGAATTATAAATACATCAGCAGATTTTCCACAAAAACACATATGCTTTCTTCCTGATGAGCATGGTGACGCACTGCGAATCCTTGCAAGAGGCCTTGAATTTCCTTCAAGCAGAGGATAGAGCTGAGGTTGAAACTGAAATTTTAAATAACTCTCTTCGTTTCAAAAAGGTGCTGATGGGGCCTTATTAGCAGAAGAATTGCCATTTTCTGACTAATTTTTTTTTGCCAGCATGGGAACAAAGAAAGAAAGGAGGAGGCAGAATAAAAGCCTGTGTGCGTGTACGTACAGAGGCTGCGGTTCTCTAAACTGGTAATGGTATCTGGAAAGGGTCCAGGCTGTTGTAAATATGAACTTTTGTCAATATTCCCCAAGCTTCTTTGGACTCTAGGGTGGGCTTTATTAGCTGAAGGTCACACCATTGTGCTGTCTCTCTCTCCTGAGACTTCTGATACCTTCCTGAAAGGACAGCCCATTATCCCTAGGCTTAGAAGCCAGCTTTCTCTTCAGTGGCGCTGAAGCTGATAAGCTTAAGAGGCATATTTCATCCCCCCACTGCTGCTTTCAGGAGACAAACACTGTTTATCATTCCTGATTAATTCCAGTTGAACAAAAAAATAAAATAGGAGGCATGTGTGTGTGCACACGTGCGTGCACACACCACAGGGACACAGAGCTGACATTTTTTTTTTTAGGCTGGTCTTGCATAACACAACTCATCCCGCTGGCCACAGCGAGCGGCGTCTGGTGCTGCCTCTTTGTTTTTTCTAGGTGGTGTGTCCGAAGATTGATTTAGTAACATGAGAGGATCCTGGGCTGTGATCAGTGTGAAGAGAAAGGGGTGGGAAGGGGGGAAGGGGTAGCAGCAGCCTGAGCATCGAGGTTGGAATTGATTTGTGGCAATTAAGCATTAAGGTCTGAGGGAGCAGGACCACCCGCTGGGAGAGCCGCTTCCATCACCTGTGGAAGATGAATGGCCCGAGGAGAGAGAAGGGCAGGGATTTTGTACTCCTACCTGAGGAGAATCATAGAAACACTATCTTGCTTCTGTATCTTACAGCTCTGGTCATCACAGTTAAATCCCTTTGCTGAGAATTGTATGCAAGGGAGCTGGAAGATATAAATGCTGGTTGCTTTTACTGCTTTGGTTTCTCTTTTGGGTCTGGCTAAAAATTAGTTGAGGAGGGGTCTTGCTGGTTTTATTCTTACTGCTATTTCAGTAGTAATGTCTTCCATACTTAACTTCGAGTTTCTTAGGGCTACTTTATTCCTTTTACTAAGATTCAGTGTGTAGAATGACAAGCACATATACTAAATAACATATTGTCCCTCTTAACACTCCGGCAGCTCTAAAAAGCCCAGGCAGTATCCCCCAGAACTGGGCATCCAGGGCAGGAGGGCTGTGCTGTGTTCTCTTCTCTGGGATGGCCTTGCTGTGCAAGACACCTCACTTGCCTGTGTCTGAGGTTTTTGAGTGGAAAATGAGAATATCAGTACTGTACACAGTCTTTCTGGTTTGGATGACCGTGTAGCTGCAGCCCAAGTTAGGTCTTTTGCAAAGGGCTCTGTGTGTTCTTCAGTTCTTGTGTTTTACTTGCCAAGGTTTAGCAGTGAAAAAAAGATTGCACATGGCTGAAAAAAAAAAAAAAATATATATATATATATATTAGAGAGCTGTGGTATGGAAACTGTTTTCTCTCATTTTGCTTTTTGTTCATATCCAATAAATGAACCCTTGGGCCCTGACAGCAGGTAAGGGGCTTCACCACTCTGCCCATTCCCCTAGCACAGGGATGCTGCTCATGCAGAAGTGCATCAAATGCAGCATAGAACAAAAGCAGATCGGCTGCTTAATGCATGTGGTATTAAATCTTTGTTTCATTTGCCACATGGGCTTTGTTTAAACCAGATTCTTGGTACCCCAATTGCAAATAACTTCATTTCCTTTGCCAGAACAGAGATGGAACAATATTGAAAATAATTTTACAAAAGTATGTTTACTTCTTGCCATTGAGGACCATGTTTAAAGATGGATTTTGCTATTATGGCTCCAGCTCTAGTGTAAACAGGC
This sequence comes from Heliangelus exortis, assembly GCF_036169615.1. Lineage (NCBI taxonomy): Eukaryota > Metazoa > Chordata > Aves > Apodiformes > Trochilidae > Heliangelus > Heliangelus exortis. The sequence goes on along the minus strand of NC_092440.1, from coordinate 7,066,448 downwards.
TCTAATGGGGAAGGCTGCAAAATAATAGGGTTATTGGTCATCTTCAGGGAGAAGATTCCATAACACATTTAAAACTGGAATAGATCCGAAGCTTCGGCTGACCAAACACAACTAGCATGTCTGTTTCAAAATTTACATGGTAATGTGAAATGGGAGTGGTGGGCTTCTAATACTGTATTTTTCAGAGGTAAACTGCACGAGCTGGGGTGAATTCAGGGCGCTTTTTTACTTCTGTTTTGTGGATTGAATTAAGCTTGTCATTTTTCACATAAAATAGTTTTCAGTGAGAACATCCTTAACTATACCACAGACTCCTTTCTAAGGGCAAAATAAATTTGAGGAAGAAAATTACTTAGCAAAAGGTTCTGAATCTGTGTATGTGGCCTATTCTCCAGGTAAGTTAACACCGTGGAAAGATTTGTATTATTCCAGTGGTGCTCTGTAGACTGCAGCAGAATGTGTGCTTGCTTGGCCCCTGAGTTTGATAAGTGAAAAGTTACTGTGGGCTTGGCAGGGGAAGCTCTTAATATCCCTCAAAATGGAGGAGGCAGAAATTGTCTCACTGGACAAAGATGCCTTTGGGCTGCTGCCCACCATTAGGTATGTCCTAGACAAGATATATTTACTTTGTGTGGATGGATGATTTCCCTTTCCCTCCCTGAATCTGGTCTGCTATAGCTTTTACCAAGAGAGCTTTCCAGCTTCTGTATCACAGGAAGCATTGTAGCTCTTGTTGAAATATGAAGCTCCCCTCCTTTATTAAAATTAAGAACCACTTTCTCACATGGCAAAGTGATAATAAAGACAGAAATTGGATCTATAACTTCATGAAAAGAAAGATAATTTTTTAAAGACAAATCATGCGTGGTAATACCTCCATTGTTCTCTCACTGTGTTCTTTGTATTGCTTAACTCCCTGCGAACAAAGAACTCATAACTGGAATTGTAAAAATAATCCAGGCATTTAAGTCAAAACTCAAAAGGCCTTTGGGAATCTCATGCGAAGGTGTGCCCTTGAAGTGGGGCTTTGTGGATTGTCTGAGCAGGTTTGAACATCCTGGCCCTGAGGAAATCTATGGGAATTTTGCCACTGACTGCAGCGGGGTCAGGATTTCACACTTGGTGCTTTGTAAGTACTGCCAGGCATTGAGCAGAGCTGGCTTTCAGTCTTTGAGAAAAGTCTGACTCCCTCCCCACAAGCAGGCAGGAGATTTTCTACTTGGTTGCACTTGTGAATTCTAGTTAAGGGAATCGCTTTTGGTCCCCCCCATCTTTGTCACTTACTTAAACAAACATGCAAACTGGGAACACACTTGCTCCAGCTTCAGTGGCAGGTGCCTCTTCAAGTTATCTTTGTGCTGATCTAGACCTTAAACATGTGGGGAAAGTGGTTTTAAGGTAGGGTTCAGCACTGCTTAAATGAAACCGTTTGGGCAGAGAGGTGGGAGTTTTTATTCCCAGGTGCTGTTCAGGTGTCTGAGCCCAGCTAGTTTGAATTATGAAGGTTTGTTCTCTGAGCTTGAACACAGATCAGTGTGGAGGTTGAATTGTAAATTGAAGCAATGAGTATTTCTTCAACTGCTTATTGCAAAATAATGTGTTTTGACAAGTACAGGTCTATGCAGGATGAAAGTCACTGGAAAAGGAAGGTACTTAAATGAACAGTCAGGGAATGAGACCAGAATTTCCATTCAGATTCAACTAAACAAGGCCCTTTAAAACCAGCTTTAACTCTGTTTGAGCAGGGAGTTGAGCCAGATGACCTCTTGAAGTCCCATCACTCAAGTGACTCTGGTTCTCTGGTTAGATGTTTTGTGCCTGCACAGGTATTTGAGCAACCACTGGGTTGCCTGACCCTTATCATTGTAAACAGGGACATCATCTTCCTCCATCAGGTCACAGTTCAGGGAGAGGAGAGCCACCAGAGTTGTAGCAAGTTCCCCTTTGTCCTCAGTCTTTGAAAGTTATGGTGCAGTGGCTAATGATAGCATCTGTTGTTTAAGAACTGCTTTTGATGGAGGAAGCTCTGTATATAATGAAAAACAAAAAACAAAGGACCCATAACCCAAAAATACCATAATCCAGGGCTGTAGGAAAATCAGAACACTTAAGTTACCTGATTGTAGTTCTCAATCAAGAGAAAAAGAAAAAAATACTGGAAAAAACTTTCCAAGCTTTCTGCAATAATGTCCCACAGACTGTTGTCAATCCAAAGTAATCCCATGAAGATCAACAAACTGATTACTAGCAAACTTGTTTGTAATTAATATTAGTAAAAATTAGGTCAAAAAGTGAGCTGTGTGGCCCTCGTGGGTCTCCAACTATCTGTAGTTGGAAGAGGGAGTTGGAAAGCTGCATCCTGTGTACCACCTGGAAGTTTATTGAGGCTTCTCTGCCACTCAGGGGAGCACAGAAATGTTGCAGTGGCTGAAGATTGGCTTCAACTTCTCTGTGTAGAACAGAAAGTATAAAAACTTAGTTGTTATGGAACGCACAGAACTTAGAAAAGTGCACTGAAATCTGCACTGTTTCAGATTCAGGGGGCATTTCTCAGAATGGTTTGCAAAAAGTCATGATCACAGCTCAGTATGGACGATAAGAAAATGTCAGAAGTTAATGGTTAATTTTTCCCAACTTTTTCTCACCCAGATAGGGCTAACAGACACTTCTTCTTTTTTAACAAAAAAATTGCTTGGTTCTTCCTCACTGTAGCTGTGTCTTGAGGGCTTTCCTTAATGAGCTGTCTCCTGTCCAGTATGGAAAGAAAAGCAAGGAAGGTTGGAGACCTTCCTTTTGTCCCCCTGTGATTTTAATCTCATTCATTCATTCCTAATCATGTAGAAGGATTATAAAAACAAAACCTGTTAAATCTTGGGTCTTACTTCTTTTATTTGTCTCCCAAACATCATCATTTGTTCTTTTATCATGTTGCATTGCTTTACCCATGAATCAGCTGCCTTTTTTTTTTTTTTTTCTATGCAACAAAAGTCAGGCAGGGAGCAAGGGGGTGACGGGAGTGCCGCTTTCTTTGATGCATTCCACACACGAGTGTTCCTTGGCCTTTCATACAGAGGAGTGGATGCAGCTCTTGAACAAATTGGACCTACTTGTTCACTGGCCTAGGCCATCTTGTTATCCAGCCAGCTGTGTTTTGATCTTGGAGGGCCGTTTGAAGATTAAATTGAGACATCTTTTGTTACTATTAAGTGCAGTAATTAAATCAGCTCAGTGTTATTTAAGTGTGGAAAATGTCGCTTTGCTGGCCCGTGGGTGCCTGAGGTTGCCATTAGACAGCTGTGTTGCTTCCAGCACTAATGATGAAGAGGTAGGAGAAAAGAGCTAAGTGCTCTCTAAATAATTTTCAGTTCTTTCTGGGTTATGCCAGATCCCCTCCCCACCTTTTTGTGTGACGTTTCTCCCATCCCTTCTCAATTTTTGAAGAACGTTTTTGGGAGTGAGCTCAAGTTTTTGGGGATGGAGAGCTGGAAGTGAGTGCCCTGTCCTGAGTGGAGGGGTGATGTGAAAGGGCATGGGTGAAACCCGTGGTGGCACGACTGAATTCCCTGGATTGGCAGCTGCTGCTTCATCTCTGAGTTTGCAAGTTGTTGGCTCTGTGAATGACAAAGCAGGCTGAGCTAGCAGGATGGATGCAATAAATGAGCAAAGTTGGCTGCTGTGTGTCCCCCCCGCCTCCCTCCATAGAGGGGAGTCTGCCAGTCAAGTCAAGCTCAGCCAGTACATTTGTTCCCATGAGGGTCATTGTGATTCAGTTTGCTGGTGAAAACTGGCCTGAATGTGAAGTGGTGGCACCTGGGAAATGTGAACTCTGGTTTAGGCCAGGGCTGGTATCATTCAGAGGTCACCTGGGGTTTAAGGGGATGAGACTTAGTTGCCCTTACCCAGCCCCCTTTGCCTTCTGCTTGCCGAGCAGATTGCTGTGAGAGAAGTGGCTGGAGGTGATGATTGGCAGCAGGGAGCAGGCAGAGAGAGAAAGGGAGATCCTCAGTGGGAGAAGCAGTTCTTCAGAGGTCGAGTATGTTTTAATGCCAGGTTAAGTTGTGCAGCAGTGCTGGTTCATTGCTACTGGCAGCACTGATTGCTCCAGCATTGCCTTGCTCTTTCCCATTGTGCCCTTGAGAAACCCCGATTCATCCTCAGTCTGCAGCTGAACATGCAGCTGCTGCTCTTGTGGTTCCCACAATGAAATCCAGCAGCTCTCACTTCTTGAGAGGGGAGCAGCAGGCAGGGTTGCCCACAGCCCGTTTTGGCTACTGTCCTGCCTGCCCAGGCAGAGCAGCACGCTCGCTCCCCAAGCCCAGCCTCCAGCCTTGCTTCTGAGCCATCTTGTTAGCCTGGCCTCCCAGATGCACCCAGCTCTCTGGCTTCCATCTCCAGTAATTGCCCAGCAACATCTATTTGCATTGCTTTCTATGTATCTGTGTTTTATGGGGGGGGGGGGGGGGGAAGTGTATTTGCACTTCGCAAGTGTTTTTGAGCTGTGGCAAGGGCAGAAGTATGGCAGATGGGTGGGGACGAGAGAATCAGGAGCATGATGAATCTGTTTTTCTTACCTTGTTTAAAATTGCCTGTTAAAAATTCAGCAGCCGCACCTCCGATCAGCCTAATGGTGTCTGCCATGTTGTGAATACACAGTCATTAGTTGGTCCAATTCATGCATGCTGAGGTAGGAGGGTGATGTGAATGCAAAGGAGATGGAGAGAATGGGAGTTGGGGGGGGCAGAGGAAGGAGGGGGAGAAGCCTGGTAATACAGTGACAATGAAACATACGGTAGTCACACTGGAAAACTTTCTCCTTCATTAGCAGGGATCTGTTGAGTTTCTGCTCACATTAGGGTAATTAACACAAGTACAGATTGTTGAACATCTGTGCAGTTTAACTATATGGCCGGTTCCCAGGCTTTAAACAGGGCTGTGAGGAGCCAAATGCAAAGCAGTATGAAAAGCCCACACACTATTCATTTTACTGAAATTAGCATTTCTGGATGAAAGCTGATGTTGCACGTCGGCTATAAATTTTCTCTGGTCTGTTGCCAGGTTAGCTAATGATCTGAGGTTAGTGTTTGTTAATAATTTTTAAAAAATTCTCACTTTTAATATTCTGGAGGGGAAGTTTCTATCTTGCTTTTCTTTTATTAGCAGGCAAAAAAAAAAAAGCAAGCAAAACAAAGCATATGGGTGTATTATATCTAATGTGCTTCTAATCTTTTTCCAGTGGAAACCCAGGAAGGAATTGCTGGTTCATTCTCCACTGGGGGCTGTTGGCTTTGTGGAACTACCAAGGCTTTTAAATATTTCTGACCAAACTGCAGTTTTAATTTTCTAGCCTTGTAAATGCCTGGGAGGCTCTGCTTGCAAAGTGTTGTAGATATGAGCTGTGTAAATAAAATGCAGAGTTTTGTCTGCGGGAGGATGGTTACACAGGTACTGCTTCTCTGCACATCACCATCCCATAACTCTGTGTGTGTGTATATGGGGTTGCTGGTGTAAAGGTGTAGCTGTATTTATGGAGAGCTTTCTCTGCTGATTATCTCAGAGGATTTTTGTTTTGCCTTGGCACCTTGAAGCTTCCTCCTTGCTCATTTTTACCTTGCTAGCTGAGAGCATCTGGGCCACAAGGTTTGACTGACTCTTGAGTGTAAAGTTTGGAGCAGAAGCAAATTCTCCACGGAGGGCCCTCCCTTCATGCCACAATTACCTCTCAAGCCTTGGTCCATCAGAGCTGATGCTTGTTGGCCGTGTAGGAAGACCACTTAATATTTCAGGTTTTTCATTCTTATTCTCTGTGTGGATAGGAAAATTTTTCCTTTACTGGCAGATTTGTGAAGCCGCCTTCACGTGGGTTTCCTGACACTGATAATTGATGGTCGTGGTTTTGATAACAGAATTTAAGCATCTTTTCACTCCTAGAAATTTTCACTGGCAAATTCAGACCAATGTTTCCAACACAAGACCAGCCACAGTTTTCTCTTCCTGATGTTATTCCCCTTGTAGCTGCCTGCTAGTGTTTTGCAGAGTTCCCTCCCAGTTGTGTATTGACTGGGTTGTTCTGGCTGTACCTCTGTATCAGCCTGTGAGCTATGTAAGTGCATACCTGAATTCACAAACACACTTGGGTTTGTATACAATTAACTTAATTTTTATGGGGAGGTGGTTGTGCATTTTAACTGAAGTGTGCAGGTTTTGGGGAAAAAAAAACAAGCCAAAACAACAGCAAAACAAAAAAAACCCCAAACAACACACCCACCACAAAACTCCAGGACCAAATATTTTCCAAAAGTGAAATTGCTGTAAGGCAGATAGCCCTTATAGCTGGGACAATAATTAGTGCACCCTGTGTGTCAGGGAATTTTATTTTAATGGAGAAGACATTCATGTGTGAAGATAAAAAGCCAACCAATGTGCATAAAAAGTAATAATCCTTATTTAGCCCGATTTTGTTCCTGCAGTTTTCACTAGGCAAAAAAAATGGGATTTTTTTAATATAATCCCTGTGGGCTGATGTGAACAGAGCTGATCTTTAAAACCCTACTTACATTTAAAAAGGTTTGTATATTTTTTTGTTTAATTGGGAAAGGAGGGGACTCGGTGGCTTGGAGGAAATGCAATTCTTGCCAAGGGGGCAGTGATTTGGCTTTTTAGTTCATCTTCAGCTCTTGTCCTCTAATGGCTTACACTCCAGCCCACAATTTAGCTTGGCACCAGTTGAAGTTGTTGGGGAAATTGTTGCTGTCTCATCCACCAGCTCCTCCACAGTCTGCTGACAAACATCAGAGCTTGCAGAGCTTCATATTCTTTGTGCCCAGAAAACCTTTTGTGACCAAAATGCAGGCCTCAGATTCAGTCCTGCAAATGTCTGGGCTTCAGCAGCACCATCACCCACATACCTGTAGGAGAGCCCTGTAGATCCTCTGCTCAATGCTTCTTCTAGGGTGAAGGGGTCCCTGCAAGACAGAGTTGTTGAGTCACATAAAACTGCATAAGCTTAGTTAAACGTGGTTTATTTTTGAAGCACTAATTTATTTAACCTAGTCCAGAGAAATTTGGGCTGGCCTACTTACTTTTTAACAGTTTTGCAGATCCTCACTCGTGTGTGTGCACATGGCTGCACACCCACTTGGCTGGGAGAAGGAAAAAATGTGAGTGAAATGTTTACTACATTTGATTTCTTACCTTCTCCATAGAAGATGTCAGAAGGGTTTCTTTTAAAAGAAAATGAGGCATTTTATACATTGGTATCTTAAACCACCGAGTTACCCCTATTCAGATGAGTCTCAGGACAGCCTGAAAGAGGGAAAGGGGAGGAAGAATCATTGGAAGAGACTGGATTTCAGGTGGATGAGAGAGTTTCTTAAGGCTGCTCCTCTCTTCTTGAGCATGGATTATAATATTCCAGAAGATGTAAAACTAAAGAATTCAGCCTGTGGTTGGGGTAGGAGAGTGTTGACATTTTATGTTAAAATGATTGGTCCGGTGATTTAGGCATTTACTGTATGTAAATGAAAGTACCAAAATATTTTCATGCATTGTCATTATTTGTGCTAATGGCAAGAGGGTGGAAGATGCTCATGCCTACAGGATTTTGAGACACATTAGTGCTGTCTAGTACAGGGAGGTGCACCACAAGTAGTTGTTTAAATTAATCAGTGTTACTGTGTGAAACAATTTGGGGGTTTTTTCCCTTGGACTTGATGATAGTGTTACTTTGAATACTGGCAAAATTGTGTTCTTTAAAGTTGATGAGAATGTTTCGTCTCACCAAGTTTAACATTTTTACTCCCAAGGTTTGTACCACATGTATCTCTGGATTTTATTTGTGTTTATTTTATTTATTTTTAAAAGTGTTGCTATAAAAAAAAAACAGACAAACCTGGATTATTTTCAATAACTACTAGGGAGAAACCAGAGTCACCTATTTGGGTATGTGGAACTGACCATGAAATTAAAGGGCTGCTTTATCTACAAGAATGCTGCTGAAATGAAACAAAATTTTCCTTTACTAATACTCCTGCTTTGCCTCAGTGCTGCAACTTCAGAATATTTCTCACAGAGTGGACTTACAATGTCTGTTCTGTTCCTGAAGAGCAGAAAATGGCAACGCATCCAGAGAAGTGTTTTCAGAGTTTTGTAAGACAGGAAAACTGGCTGCTGAAAGAGAACTGCCAGCCTCCAGTTTTGTGCCTGGATCTGAGACTGCAACTGCTCATTTCACTTGCAGTGAGACTGTAATGATTTTTTCTAGCAGATTTTTCCAGCGTGTGCACTGGCTGGGAGGCTGTAGGGCATGCACTGAGAAACTTGAGGACGTGATTTTGAAGGATTCACAAAGTTTCCTTTCCTCTAATCTCATTCAACACTAAGGTAGCTTTTTGGAAGCAGCAGGTTCTCTCATTCTCCTGCATGGCCACTTTAAAGGGTAGTTGCATTTACTTAAATCCCTAAAATAAGCTCAGAGATCTTGAGGCTCTTGCTTTGGCTCTGCTGCATATCCCCAGCCACCTTTTATCAGACCCCAAACTGAGTGCATTCTGCTAACCTTGCAGCTGCATGGGTGGAATTATCTCCATTGTGTAGATGGGAACTCTGAGGCAGATTTGAAATTACTTGCCCCAGGCCACCTAATGCTGACAATAGACCACACAATCCCTCTGCCTCTTTCTATGCCAAAACCATTCTCTTGTGCCTGTGTATGGAAAAAACAGCAGAGCAAGTGGAGAGCACTATTTGTTGTGATAACAATGTGCGTTCAGTCCCAAAAGGCCATCGGACAGTGATGGATACATTGCTGTGAAATTAATAATGCTGAGAGATGCACAGAAGGAAAGGCAAAATGGTTGTTGCTGTGCATGTAGGTGGATGTGGAGCTGGCGAGATGGATCCAGCAGCCTCCCAGGGTCCGTCAGCCCCTGCGCCAGGCAGCACATTTGCATTCTTCTGTCAGGGAGTTGGAAGCTGCCAGGGAGCAGTTTATACTCCAGCCCGCTCTGGCCTTGAATTATGCATGACCAATTTATCATGCCCCTAGCTGAAAAACTAATTGTGTCCCTGGGATATATTTACTAGAAATTGTAGTTTGCTGTGCTGGGGTCCCCAGAGTGTCCGGCACAGCAAATGACTGGGAAGTCAGAGTGTGTTCAGAACAGGACTCCTGGCTTTGCCAGAGCCACCGTGCTGTTGATAGATTTTTCACTTCGATTGCCTTTCTGAGGGTTTTCCCCCCTCCCTCCTATTTTTCTTACACTGCATTACACTTAATCAGTCTGCAGGAGTCCTTCCAGTAGTCTCCAGTATTAAAAAGCACACCAGTGTGCCTCAGAAAAAGGCAGTTTATTCAGGAAATGCCAACCAGGTTAGGGGGGAGGGGGCTGTTTTCTTCCATGTGCGGTTTTCCTCTTTTTTTGTAAGCACAGTGTGGCTTCGTGTAATGTCTCCAATTACCATGAATGTCCCCTCCCTCTCCAGGTCTTGAGTGATGAGATTCCCTAATTACTGTCATTTGAATGAGAGGTTGGGGAGGAGAGGATTTTTTTCCTCATACAGAGCTCATGGGGTGGGCTTAAGCTTGCAAATGGTATTACCACCGGGTCTGGCAAAGGAGCATGGGATGCCCCGAGCTGAATTTCTCAGTGATGAAATGCCAGCTGTCAAACCTGTATCTGGCTGTAAACCCTCACATAAGGTAGAGCTGAGCCATAAAGATCAGAGGTGGGGGCGAGGGTTGAAAGGGAAGGAGGTAATTCACTGATAAATTAATCACCCAGTTCTGTCTGTCCTCCCCCGCTTGTCACGGGAGGAGGATGTCAAGGAGTTAATCACAATAAAGGAGTCAACAGTAACATGACTTACTTCAGAGGCAGAAGAGCCCTCTGGAATATCTTGTTCCCTTTTTATTATCCACCTTGTCCAATCTAGTACTGCTCAGCCTAACACAGTTTGCAGTGAGGACCTCTGCCATCTCCTGTCTGCAGGGCAGGCAGAGCTGAGGCAGCCTGTCCTCCCCAGGGCTGGGCACTGCCCACTGAGCTGCCCAGAGGAGAGCACTCCTTTTCCCCAACATAAAGCAGGAGCCTTATTTATGGCTACACTGAACTGAAGGGCTGTGCTCTTCCACCACTTGAATGGGATTCAACGTGTGTGTGTTCTCTTGAGGGGAAAGCTGGAGGAAGTTAAGTGGAATAAAGGTGATGGCAGAGGTGCTTTCTTTAGGAAATCCAAGGTGTATTAAATAGTTTGTGGAAACTATTTGTGACAAGTGCATGCATGGGAAATTAAAAGCAGTGAAGATGGGTCTTATTTTGTGTTGTTTCTAAATGTCACAGATCCGCAGCAACTTTGAAACATTCAAAAGCTCTCTGCAGTTGCTTTCATTCTGGTTCCCCAATTTGTATTCATCATCAGTTCCCAAAAAATAGCTAGTTAAAAGATTTTGTTCAGGTGACTACCTGTCTTGCTGCAGAAAAATTAGGGCAGATGTGCTTTGTGATGAAGCCATGCTTCTCTTTACTGAAATATGGCACAACCAGCATAAACGTAGATCTGAAGCTTGGAAAGCCCTCTCAGGCATAAATAGGTTTTTCCCTGGATGCAGCTAGCCAGAGCACAGTCAAGACTAGAGAGTTCAAGCTTGGTATGGACTGCCAAATCAGGACTACCCATACTGTGTCTCATCATACCCTGGGGAATGGGAAACAGGCACAAGTGTGGACGTTGTCTTTGTAGGGTCATCCTGTGTAAGGTTGCTTTGTTTCTTTTAAGCTCCTGCAGCTACTGCTTTCCAAGGAACAGGGAACTGGTCATGTAGCCCAGCAGTTTAGTGGGTCTGTGTGCAGGAAGGCAAAAGAAATTTTTAAGTTGAGTTAAACAGAATATGTTACAGTCTCTTTTTCTGGAGGGTGTTGTAGCACTTGTGTAGCACTTAAAGACTGAGCAGGAGATAGGATGGAGACAGCTTTCACATAGCAGCTGTTGCACCATAAAGGAAAGGGTGGGAGACAATATTAACCACATAGCTTTTGTCAGTGTTTTTAGCTGCAGCAGCTCAGTGGCTGCAGTGGACGCTTTTGCCCTTTCCTTATTCAGAAGGAAACACATTAGCAAGTCCAGGTTATGCTCCTTTCCCTGGTGGTTCTTATTAGCTTGTTAATGATCTTACTACATTTTAAGTGCTTACAAATGTGAGTTCTCTGATAACTTGGGTTCAGGGCAGCCATCCTTGGCAGGGTGTCCTGATTTCTCATATGACAACCTTCCATGTTTTGTTCACTTTCAGCCCTTGTTAACTTGCCATTATAAAATGAGGAAAAAAACCACTGGCATTGTGTTGCCTTGTGGATGTTGCTCTTCCTTGAAACTGTCTCCTGTGCTCCTTCCCAGGGACCCTGTCTGTCTGGCAGCTGGCAGATTCTGAGTAGCTCTGCTGGTTTTTCTTCCTTTTCATTGTGTGTTTTGCTGCTTTTTTAGCTGCAGAGTTGTCTGAGCTGTTTGGTTTTCCCCCTTTTGCTTTGCTGCTGCTGTGGCTTAGGTGGGACAAGAAGCTGCAGTGCTGCTGGGGAAGGTCATGTGCAGAGGCACCCACAAACAAGTCACAGTGGCAGCCCAAAAGATGAAAATAAGGTGGTTGAATTAGAATAAAATAGAAGTGTCTGTTTTATAAGAGGCTACATGACACAAATTGACCCTTCCTTCACTCTTAGCTTTTTCTCACCAAACCTCCTGTCCTTCCTTTTCTTCTTCAAGTTTCTGCCCCTTGTAGCTGGGATACACTTCAGTGTCAGTTTTCATTTAGTCCTGTGCTTAAAGTTATGTGAACAGTTAGAGAAAAACAAGTTGTGATAGGCAAAGAGAGAGGGGGTTTATGTGTCATTTTAAGAAGGGGATTTTTTTTTTTAATTCATGCTTAAGGTTAAGAGAAATTACACTAACATCAGCTACAGCTTAACCCTAGTACTTGGCTGCCACAGTTTCAAAGCAGTGTGTGAATGCAGTCAGCTGAAACATCGTTCTGGCTTGGGAATTTTAGGGGGTTGGAAATTGAGCCTGGTGCCCTGACCACAGTATTTCTAAGTGTCAACGTGCTCCTCCCAGGCAAGAATGAGGACTAACAAAAAAAAGATGGGGGGAGGGGGGCAACGCTTTTTTCTCATGATAAAACCATGGAATCATCTCAGGAGATACGTGCCTGTCCAGTGGCAGGCTTAGGAAGATGTGGAGGAATTCTGAGGGGGGGTGCAGGAGAATAAACCTTGCCTCTCTAAGAAATCCTGAAAAATGTCCATCAGAAATGCTGCAAGTGTTCGGAGGCTGCTGGAAGCATTCCAGTATCGGAGTCTTTGTCTCCATCCATCACAGGCACTGCAATCTTTGTGCCCCCAGCTTCAAACAAGGGCTTCACGCTGTCCTTGCAATCTGCCTTTATGCAGCGGAGTGTGGAGGCTTCTAATTACGAGGCCGAGATGCGCGGCGGGTGCGGAGCCGTGCTGTGCCCCGCAGCCGCGTACCTGATTATCCGTTGCTGAGGTCGTTAGAAGGGTTACTCCTGAGTTTAAGCCTGCTCCGCAAGACCCCTAATTATATGCTGCTCTGCAAGTTGCATTAAAAAGAAATTGTTGAAAAGACAAAGGACAGAATAACATTTCCTCCCTCGTCTTCCCCTCTCTCCCCCCCCTCCCCGAAACACACACAGACACACACTCCCCCACCTCTCCCTGCTGGGCCCAGAGCTACTTTTCACGCTTGAGCTGGTGCAGGCTCTGATAAAGCCATTGAAAGATGCAGCAGGGAGACAGAGCGCTCCCAGGGACAGAGGGAAGCAGAAGAGGAAGCCAAAGTGAAATGACCCCCTCCCAGGTAGATACAGCCAGGCGCTGCTTGCTGAAGGAGTTGTCCCACAGAGCAGAATTAGAGAAGAGATTAACCGTCCTTTATTGTTTTGTTTCACTTCCTAGGGAGCAATGTAATGTGGTTTCTTCCATCGTGAAAAACCTGCTTCAGCTGGAGCTCCGGGAAGCCTGAATCACTATAGATAACGCATTCAAAGTGCAGTATCCCTTGCACATGCTGCCAGTTCTCATTTTAATCTCCCCAGACATCAAAAAAATTAAAATGTAAAATTCTAAGCTATGCAGTTGAGTGACGTGAAGGCTGCACTCGCTGCAATGCAATTTCCAAATCTGGGACATGCACACGTGTCCATCCCTGTCAGAGATAACAGTTTTATGTGTGCTTTCCCTGAGCCCATGAAGTGTACCACTAACAGAGATAGAGAATTGAATGGGTTCTTCATTACCACACGTCTGGACTACTAATGAAACTAAACCCCAGTTGATAACAGTGGCACTAAATATTTTCAGTGCTTCTTGGTGCAGTGGTAACCTTTTCAATTTATGGTGGAGATTATTAGAGAGGTATCTGCAGTACCCAGGGTAATGTTTTTTCAAGATTGCTATTTCAAGGGGTGGGGTGTTTTATTACTATTTGCATTATAGTAGTACCTGAAAGCCTGAGTGACAGAACAGGATTTTGCTGTACTAGGTGCTGTACAAACATGGAGGGGAAAAAAAGGATTCGCTGCTGCAGATTTGGTCTTTTTGAGATGTGGCTATGGGCTTTCTTCATTGCTTTGGTGGATGTAGAGAAACTCGTATTTGAACATGAATTTGAAAGTCAAAATGGCAAAGTTTGAGTCCCTTTTGTATTGCTAAAGCTTGCCGACCCTATCATATTACACTGTGCTGTAATCTGTGAGCTTTAAACCTTACTCTGTCTCTTGAATATCTCAAATGTAGTGCTCTGTTATATGCTCCTTGTTTCTTACTAGTTTGCCTTCATTTTATTCTGATGTGCAGTGGATTCACTGCTCTCCCAAGGCACTAACAGCCGGGAAACTTCTGCTCCTTCTGTCTGATGTGATTTTTTTTTTCCCTTGCTTTTCTGTATTCACTTTGTCTCTAGGTAGCGGTGAAGGTCCCTGCAGCAATCTTTGTTGGGGCTCTGGTTAGCAAGGCTGCAAAGAGGTACCACAACCTGTTATTCCTGTGGGTTTGTTGGTGCTCCCTCTGAAGCACTGAGTTGGGCACCGGGTATGAGGTTGAATGCACTTCTCTCTTGGTCACCTTGCACTCACCCACACTGCTCCCTCCAAGATAAGATCTCAAACCACCAGTGCATCACTCTTTCCCCTTGTTTTGTGTGTTCAATTCAAACTCATAAGCCTCTCTGAGCATAACTTGAAACCACCTCAAACCTTGAACCTGGTAACACAAAACCTTCTCTGTGCTTGTTATATCCCTTTGCTTTCTCAGTCTTTGTTTTCAGTACTGCCTATTGGAAGATGTCTTAGGTGTGATTACTGTAGGGCATTGTCCCTGGCTACTTACCCAAGAGTAGGTTGAAGATGGACCTTATCCCATTTGCATTTTTATGTGGCTTTTATGTTTTGGCAAGATGAAATGATAAAGATATCAGCTGCCTTGAAATTACTCCAGAGTGCAAAATCTTTGTTTCAAATGGTATTTGGAGATCTTCCAGTCATGCCTCATATTTTCGTGGCATCTGTGTCTGAGATAGTTCAGAATCTCTTTGATTTAAAAATGTCACATTTCTTGAGTTGAGACTGTAGTCTTTTCTTCAAGCCAGGTGCAGGAGTGCTGGTACCTGTTTAGGCAGTGGGGGTACTTTCCCTGTCTTGCACATTCCTCAGTTAGTGAGAGTTCTCTCGTTGGCTTTTTGGGTTTTGTTCTGTGACATCTCTCTGCTTTCAAAGATGCAAAGAGCAATCTCGGGTTTTTGCGTGCACGGGTTGTCGGTTTCTGCAGCCCCAGAGTCCCCCGAGTCTGCCAGTTGAGTCATTTTTCTGCTGGCACGGGCTTGTGCAAAAGGCATTACTCAGAGATGGCAGATAGTCTTGAGGCTTCAGCCGTGTGTTGTTGAACAGTCTCCAGGGTGACTGTCTTGCTCATTTTGTCAGTTTGAAAATAAAAGAACTTGAAATCTAGAAGCAGCAAAGATAAAAGTGAATTTTGTTACAGTGCTTTTCAAACCCCTGGACATAGACAAGGCAATGAAGGTAGGCAGCTTTTTCAGCCCTAACTTGCTTAGCAGAAGTTAGCACCATAACCCAGTTCATTGAGCAGACAAATACTGGGCATGAGCAACTGATGCTTTTGAAAGACAGCATTGTGACTTCCATCTGGACATCTGCCAAGGAGGGGTGGAAGGGACATGATGCTAACATCTCACTTGAGCCATAATGCCTTTCATGTGATCTTTTTCCTTGTCTTAGAATGAAAACAGTCCAAATTCTTACCTCTCGTCTCAGAAATCTGGCTCTCTGGTTCAGAGGGAAACTAGATCCCAACTCAGACAAACCAGACTGGGAAAGCACGGCTTGGTGTTTATTTTCTTATTGCATACATCCTTCCATTGTTTGCTGGAGATGGTTGTTAGGTTTCTTAAACAAATAACCTGGCTGAGATCAGTTACATGTTCTGTACTGATAGAGGTGAACCAAAACTGCTTTGATGGAGATATATTTCTTTATTAATTAATTTGCTGTTATAAATATGAGATCTTCTGACTGTAGCCCAAGTAGATCTGAAATAGCCACCACAAGAAACTGCAGTAGCAATGCAAAAAAGTATGCTCACATTTTTATGAGGTGATGTGCCCAAGAAAATGTGTATGTTGAGCTGAAGCAAGCCCTAGTCCTACAGCTGGTATTTCTATGCAGTGACCTTGCACACTTCAAGAATGTGCTGCCTTGGATCGTGATGCTGATTCTCCCCTGGACTGCTTTGTTTCAGCACAAATTAACTTAATACTTTATAATGGCTGCTGCAGATTTATCTGATGATGTGTTTGTGGCAGTGGTGTACATCCACTACAGTCTGTGGTGTGGTGAAGTGTATTGAAACAACCAGGTCTGCAAGGGCCCAGAGAGATCAGGGGAAAAGGAAGGGATACAGGTGGGATGAAGAACACTGTGGTTGTCTGAATTTAAATGGAGCCTCTTAGCTGCAGCTTTCTGAGCAGCTGTGAATTTCTCTACTTGAAAAACTCAAAGCAAATCTCTTCCACTTTTCTAAAGAAAATGTTTGTATTTTGATTGTGTGTATATTTGGAACAAGGGATTGAGCAGGTGGGAGAAAGTTACTTCTTTTTTCCGTTCAGGTCCTGTGCTTTGCGGAAGGAAAAGGTAGGAAGTCATAGGGTCAGCAGTCATGACTCTGAGTTGAAAAGTTATGGGGTGAAAAAAAATGGAAAAAACCCCAAGTTCCTAATCTGTGCCTTCTGGATAGCTGAGCTTTCTGGGCATCCAGCTGCCACAGCCTTAGGACTGTGTATAGAAGGTTGCTTTGCTAACATTTTATCAGGTGCTCCCCTGATCTCTCTCTTCCACTCTTTGGGATTGATACTAGGGCAGAACATTTTAAAGCACTGTCAGTGGCTACTGCTCCATCCCTTGTCTTTGCCAGCACTTGTGCTGTGGCTGGTGGAGCTGGACCAGCAGAGAGCTGGTAAAGGTTGGCTCAGCAGAGATCAATGCCAAACACAATTGTCTGCTGCTGGCATGCTACGAGATCCCCCTGTGAATGGAGCAGTATTAAATCTGAACTTTGCAAAGATGTTTGAAAACCAGCAGAGCGGGTGGCTGAAAGATTAACTCTGCACGAGGACACTTTGGAAAGCAGAGAGCCACAATAGCAGTTTTAGTGCCAGCTTTGTCCCAGCTGCCAGGAGGGACTTTGTCAAGGGAGTCCTTTACCATGGTACTGGTCTCCCAGCTGCTGGAACAATTGCTTGAGACCACTGGCAGTCAGCATGATTAAAGCAGCCTGAAGGCTGCTTTATTTTACATGGGCATTTATCCAGACCCAATGATTGGCTCAGCCTGGAAAGATGTAGAAGGAAGTTTGCCATGTTGTTGTGCTGCTGCACTACAGCTTTTCTTTGCCTGCATCTAAGGATCAGGCCTGGCTTTGTGGTTGAGCTCTAGTCAGGCCAGGTTGCAGTCCATAAAATGCTCCCAATAATTCTGGGTATTGATTGATATGACAAGATAGATAATTTTTTTTTTTCTTTCCACATAAAGGAGACAGTTAATTAAGTTAATTGTCTAATTTATTGCCTGCCAAACTGGGATTTTAGCTGAATGACTTAATAATACAAACCATGAGCACCCTTAAAACTTTAACCCCTTTCCTTCCTCTGTCTGTTGGCAGCTGTTAGATCACATTTACAAACTGTAAATAATTGGACTGCTGGTAAGAAAGTTACTGATTTTGTGTCAGGAACCAAACAAGGCTGCTTGCAGATTCTTTAGGTTCATCCTGAGGCCGGGTAGATCCTTCCCTTTGCCTTTGTGTTTTTAAAAAGTGAACTAGGAGGTATGTTTACCAAAATGGGTTTTTGTCCCAATGGGAATCACCCTCTTTTGCTTTCCTCTGCTTTCTTTATGTCAGTATGTAAATATATGTAAATGTATACAGGGGCTTGGTTTTACCCTCTTGGTTTCCCCCTCCCATGTATAATGTATGTGTTAAACACGTAATCATTAATCAACTTTGTGGGGAGTGGAGACAAGAAGGGCTCTTTGATGATAGATGTATACTTGTGACTGTGCTTGTATGCCTGTTTATTAGGCAGCACGGTGCTATCAAAAGAAACTCCAGATCCCTGAGGATAAGAAACAGCGTAGGGAACAAATGAAGAGGAAAAAAAATCCAACCCCTCTTACTGTAAAACCCTCTGTCTTCTACCATCTGTCTTCTTTTTTGGAGTGAAATAAATTGGGGAGAGATCTTTGAATGAGGTGCTTATTTGTAATACACAAGCATTAATGTAGAGCAGGAGTGTAGTTACGGTTAGCGTTGCCTCTGGTGGCTGGGAGTGTTGGAGGCAGGATAACAGTATTTCTTTTGTCTGTACATTCTGGAAGTGGTTTAGAGCAAAAAAAAGCCTTCAGGTTATCATACACAAGCACAAGTATTTCTCAGGTTTTAATATGATGTTATGACATCACAGATTTAAGGTGATTATATTCCTGAAATGATCACAATAAAGACAAAATCCATCCTGATTCTTTGTGAATCAGAGCATGATTTAGGCTGCTCTGAGTTGCATGGGGAGGACTTGGGGTGCTGGACTTACTTGTTTTGAGATTAAGGTAGAGGTGGAGATACTGAGATTTTTTCCTTTTTCTTCCCATGAGTTACAGCAGTAAATCTGGGGACCTGAAAGCTTGGACATGGAAAACCAAACACTTCCTGGGTTGTGTGAAAGGGGAGTTCAATCTTGCAGAGTTGGACATATGTGCTTGCACAAAATTGTGTGGTCCAAAATGATACAGTTGGAAATAGATAAGTCTGGGGGGGGCATGAAAAAGAAAAAATTATTTGAGTCCCTTAGATTGCTTTTCACCTCCCTTACTCAGCCTGTGCTCTTGCAAGTGCCTATTTTTGAGAAATATCTCCTAAAATACGTATTTTAAATCAGCCTTAAGAGTGGCTTAGGCTCATTGGGTACAGAACTGCTGCACCTTTTGCTTTGTGTTCTTGCAGAGCTAGGCAGGAGACGCCGGGGTCTGATTGGAACCGCTGAAGTGGGCAGGAAGCAGCAGCCCCGGCTCCATCAGCCATCTGCTCCACAATCAGGCAGCAGCCAGGGGAGCAGGGGATGGAGCTGTGAGTCTCTTAGTGGGGAGCAGCAGCAATGAGACTGGGAGGCAAATGGGAAAAGAAAATCCCTGTTTTCTGCAGTCTGCCTAATGCAGAGGAGCAGATGGATTGGCTGCAGCGTGCCAGATTTGTCAAGGTGTGTCTGGTATTGTTTTGGGAAAGGAAAAAAGCCACAAATATCTCCAGAAGGGTATAGGCAGCAAGTATTGTGCATTTGCTATGGACAGGGTATCTTTATTATAAAATAGCTTCATCCATTGTGGCTATTTCTCTTTATTTTTTATTTCTTTCTTCCTTCCTCCTATTTGCCAAAGTCAGCACTTTCAGATCATTTTGCAGATGAGCTGAAAGCCACAGAAATTCAGAGCCTCATCAGAATTTTCTAAGCTGTTGACTATTAAAGTCTGTTGACTATTTTAGTTTTGGAAGCCTTTCCATCATTTTAGTTTTTGCAAAAGAAATAAAAAAGGCATTGGTTTAGGAAAGTGCTTCAGCTACAGTGAGATTAAGCACATACACGGAGTTAAGCATTTGATCAAGTGCTTTTCTGAATACACTTTCTAGAAAATTGATGTCCCTTTTACTGTTGCTTGCTAAGCTAATCAGGAGATACTGGGGTCTGATCAGAGCCTTTTGTGCATTTTCAAGATAGTGTCTCTGGAGAATCATTACACACATCCCTCTGCAGTGAGTACAAGCAGATTGTCACCAGGAAGGTGTTAGTCACTATGTATTAACGTGCAGGATTATTCTGCCTCTTTTTCACTGTCAGCTTTTCATCTCCTTACTAAGTAGGCATAGTCATGTCTGGCCTTAAATCACAAAGGCTTCTTATAACACTACGTTTGTGCCTCTGGTTCAAGAAATAAGCTCAGGTGAAATGAGCTGTTAGCTGTTATGTGATTTCTGAAGAAAAGTATGGACAGGGAACTGGCTTCATCCCTTGCCACTAAGAGGCAGGAGCTCAGCACTCAGCTCCTTGAAGGCACAATGTCTCAAGGGGTAAGACCCTGGCAGCTGGGTAGGGTTGTTGCTGTGCAGGCAAACTGAGCACATAGCCAGAGAGGTCAAGTACAGCTTGCTCTCCTGTTCCTTCCCAAAGCACCTCCTGTGAAAAGCTGGGACTTTAACACACACCAGCGGTGTTCCCTCTTTTCCAGTTTTATTCTGCCCAGTGCCAGCCTGGCCCTTTGGCAAGCCATATGGGTGTGTGTGTCCTTGAAGTATTCCAGTTGGCAGCTGAGCATGGCAAGAATTAGCCAATGACTCAAAAAAACATCCCCCTCAGACATCACCATGAAGGAAGAAGGGCACAGCCAGGTCATTGGCTCTCTGCTTATTCACCAATGTATGAACAAATGCAGGAGGAGGTTTTACAATAGAAAACCTCTGGCAGACCTCTGCTGTTGACTGTGGGCAAATGAAGCTTTACACATGAAATCACATCAGCACATGTGGAAAATAAACCTAGTAATTGCCCAGCAATTACACCTTATCATAACTGCTATTAGATGGACTGTCCTGCTAAAGTACACCACCTTCCCAGGTTGAAGCCATGGGGCTAGAGTTCAGCTTTCCATCCTTCTTGAGGCTCTCCAGACTCCAATCTGGCATGCAGAACCATGGTTTTGTTGATATTTGGTTACTAATACAAGCCAATAACCAGAAGAAGTTTATGCTGGTTTGTGCATGAGGAAGTGGCCTGGTTTTGTGGTCAGCAGTTGGCATGGTGTGTATTTGACTGCTTTAGTGTTTTTTGCAACCCCACCCAGATAGTTGCTGCAGTACAAAAGAAATACATTTGGAAGAGCTGCATGGGTGTAGCAAATCACATATTCACCCTATTAGCTTCATCTGGCTTTAAAGTTCCTGTACCCAGAACATGGAGAACACAGAGCTTTTTGAAATAAAACTAGCTGTTCCCTGCATCAGATCAGTTCATGTCTGTGCAGATGGTTTCTCAACTAGAATTGCCAGTAACATCATCAGCAAAGGCTCTGAATGACATTTTGTTCAGTTGGGTTTGAGAGATTTTTTGTTTTGTCTCTCTGATTGTATTCATAAAGGAAAAACTGCAAAGAAAAGAGCCAAAGGAAAGTCAAGAGGCATTGTACCAGAAGGAAAAGATTATAGCAGGGAGGCATAATGTACTGGAAGTGAAAGACCATTCCTGTCTATTGGGGATTTTCTCAAGAATGTGAATGTACACGTCTACCACAAGAAAGGGAAAAGAGGGGCTGACTCTTTGTGGGGTTCAGACAAAAGAATATAGATCCTTTTTCCTTTGAATCAAGTGGTCCATGGAAATTAAATTGTCCTCTCAATGCAGGGGGGAGTTCCTGTCCAGAATGGATCACAGCATGATGGTGACTGTAAAGAGGTTTTCTCTTCTACTACCTTGCTCCACGGGGCACTTACTTGAAGAGTATAATTAGGATATGCATCTGGAAAAACACACCACCAGGCACAGATACAGTAACACACTAGAACCTCAGTATATTTTAGTCTGCTGCGGATCAGAGAAAAGAAACTTAGAGGAACAGCATCAGAATTTTGTTCCCATGAACTTTCTGTCCCCATCTCTTCACATACTTTGGCTTATGAACATACAAACTGTCTTCTTTAAGGAGGAAATTTAGACTCTTTAAACGTCATGAAAGAAGTAAGATTTAAGAGGAAACTTGAGAAAGAGAATGAAGAACTGGCTGCTGAGGACAGGAAAGAGTCTGTGCTTTGGACAGGGGGCACAAACTGTCAAGGCAAATCCATTGGCTCTCAGTGCCAAAGCTGATTTCTCAGGGAAGTGGGAGGTGGTGCAGACAGTTTGTTGTTGGCTGAGTTAGACTGGGGAGGTCAGTGAGATGCAGGAACTGAGAGTCTTTTAGGTTTGTGGAGACAAGGATGAGAAGATTGTTTGTAAAAGCAACTGGAATGGGGCATGGAAAAATCCAGGAAGGCTGTTCTACCCACGGGGTGAAACTCTCTCTTTGGTTTGGACCATAGCCAGTGGCACAGAGTAACAGAAGCTTTTGAATTCGTGCATCTGCTGCTTGGCCATTCCTCACTGGAGACGGTCGGAGCAAATGGAGCTGCCTGTTCTGGAACCATTTTAGCAAGAATCAGCTCCCAGAAGACGGTTGTTAATAACTCATGTCTCACCAGCCCTCTCCTCCTTCACTCCACTCCCTAAAAAACTGGGCTGAGAGACTGTGCAGGAATTTGGGCTCTCTGGGGCAGGCCAGCAGCAAGGCAATGGGCTCTGGCTGAGGTAATCTGCTAAAGCCATTGCCATTTTGCACGGCAGCCACAATTCAAAGTGCAGTCGTGTTTGAACACCAGCCTGACTTTGCTGTCTTATTTTAATGCTTTAAGCAGGGCCATGCATTCAGCAGCTATTTGTTGTAAGTGTTCTTCAGGCAGAAAAATACTTCTGTTTTCCAGGAAAGAGGCTGGAAGGGACTACGTGGGGTAGAGTAGGGGCAAGTGATAGGGGAGTAGCCAAAAAAGAGGGGTTTGATTGAGCTGGTATCGTGGTGACTGCAGGCAGACACAGTGCTGCACGTAGACTTTCCAGGGCTCCCCCACACCTGGTATTAAATCAGAAAAAAGCCTTCCACCTTCTGTTGCTGGGAGTTATGCTCTTTAGAGCCGAGTTCGACAGTTGTTATTGCAATTTTGTGGTGCTCTTTTGATTTACAGCTGTTTTTACGACCGTTGAGACAGCCACAAATCGAGGAAATCTCATAAAACAGAGAGTAAACGTCTCCTTCACAGCCCAGGCAGAGTTTTGGCATCCGTGCTTATTCCATAGAGCAGGATGTGTAAACAATATTGGGTCCCCTGAGTGGCTGATATCAGTACAGTTAAGTGGTAACAGCTTGAAAAATGCATTTCTCGTATATTAGCGGTAAAACTCGAAATGGGCCCCCAGGCTAAAGTAAATTGGTGACATTTTGCAGCAGAAAGGGAAAAAAAAAATAAGGGCAAGGATTGAAAATGTGGAGCCCCAGCTTTTGAAAGCAGTGAGATTGGAGCCAAAGTTGAATTTATCTGCATTATTGCAGTCCAGAAATAAATAGATCCACCACACTTGTTGCAAAGCACATCTAATTGGAGAAGACAGATTATATGTTGGCTGCAAACAGCAGACTGCCCCCTTCCCTGCTATCTTACACAGAAGATGAGGTCAGTGCCATATTTAATCGAAGTATAATGATGAGAGCTTCTTCTTTGACTTACTGTAGAGCACAGGGAGAAATGCTTGGTTCCCCATTTCTGTTAAAAAAGTAGGTGAGTGCACTTCACTGACCTTGAGTGAGTGAGTGGGTAGGAAGCTAAATGCCTTGCAGATATGAACCGTGGTTTTTCTTCCATGTTTTTTCCTTCACGACTTCCATTTGTAGGGAAATTTATATGCTGTCCTGCTTCCCTCTTTTTGGGTGCTCCTTATACTGTCTGTTGAGTCTCTAAATGCTAATGCACCCTGCAGTGTGCCTTCTGTTGTGAGTGAGGGTGTCTGTGGGAATGGAGCTGTGGGGAACAGCTACTCCATCAGGGGTGTTTTTTTAGAAGATGGAAACACAAGAAGTCTGAGAGAGAGATGGTCAGAGTTGATAATTAAGTTAAAAGAGACAGTCTGATAAACACTGGAGGGATAGCTTCTAAAATTTCAGAGTGTTTTGGGGTGACCACATTGGTATTGTTTACCTAGTGAATATTTGATGTTTCCTTCACGTATAGAGTTGCTGTTATCTGGCTGGGGTGACAGGAGGTATCACCACCTTGTAGCTTCTTTGTTTGATTACCCCTGGGTCTGCTGAACATAAATGTGTGGTGGTCCAACCCAGCTCAAATTAATCTGGTGTCTGTTTCTGGAGAAGAGCTACAAGAAGACCTGCAGCTCCTGCAGTCTGCTGCACAGAGCCTGGCAGGGAGCTTTCAAATAAAAAAGCTGTTGTTGCTTTTCTGGACCATTATTCAAAATCTCTTTGCCCATTTCTAATTAACCTAATGAATAACGTTAAGACTTGAGCATCTGTGGGGTTTCATAGAGACATAATCCAGGTGGTTCAGGAAACAGTTATCTCTGTGGATGAAGAGAGGAGAAGGCAGATGATCATTAGGTTTTGTTGGATTTTTGCTTTCTGATGCTGTGTGCAAAGGGGTAGCCTGAAATTGTTTAGTAAGGTTGTGGCAGTCTTTTTGTGTATTTTGGCAGTTTCTGGGGGCATAATGGGAATGGACATTCCCCACGGGGACATGTGAGCCCTGCACTGTTGGTGGTAAAGCTGCAATGAGTTACAGTGCTATCCAGAGGTTATTTGTTGAATTGTTTACTGGTGTGACTGGAAAGGACTGGGCAGGTTGCTGAGGTTGGCTTATGAATGTCTTCATGTGGGGAATGTAATATGTTTTACCTTTTGCAGTCAAGTTGCTGAACGAGAATCTCAGCTCACATATATATTACAATTAAAAGAAAAAAAATCCAACTTCCTTGATTGCAAGAGTTGAACTCGAAAACTTAAAAATACAAAATGAATGTTGACAAATGCAAGCAGATGCCTAATTCTGTTTCCCTTAAGGATATATTGCTTTTTAAATCTCTGTAGTGGGAGTCCCATTGGTCTTTGTAATTATTTTGCATTGTTCTGGCACAAGGAGGAAGCTGGAAGGCTGTAGCAGGTACTGACACTGAAGGAAGAGCAGTGCCCAAACCGCAGTTCACTAGAATGGGCAAATTTCCTAAATCACTGCATGATTATGATGGATGAAGTGCTTGGAGGGGGCAGGGCCAGTGCTGCTCCAGCACGGCTCACGTGACTGTAATATTCATCTTGTAATAAGAATCTCTCCTACGTGTTATTCTGGTGGGATTGAAAATTTCCCAGTAAACCTCTTAGTGAACTGCTGAATTAAAAAGGGATCTTCTTAGGTGGTGAAGCCTTCCTGAACCACACGATCCCTGCAGTTGCAGCATGAGCTGCCCAAACTTGTGATGCTTCCACACCCAGAGATGCATCCTTAGGTCAGTTATCAGATGCTGATGGGCCAGTGGACCCATCTTAAAGCTCACACTCTCTTGAGATTTGCCTTCACATTCAGTATAAATGCACGCAGCACGCTGCAACTTCGGGTGAAGCCGGGGTTGTGTTGTATGTCCAAACTAAGTAGTTTTCTGAATAAAAAGGGAGCTCACTTCATAACTCCCATCTCCTCCTGGATTGCACAGCTGTGAAAGGAGTGGACCTGGGAAAGAACAGTGCTTTTGTGCAGCACAGTTATGTGTTTAACATAATAAATGTTTATTGTCCTCTGGAGCAAAGGAGCAATAGGCTAAATTATAGCCCAGGGAAGGAAAGCTAGAATCATGAGGTATAGGCTGTTAATTATCTTTTTTTTTAGCTGTCATAATGTACTGGCGTTTGTCTGCAGCTCCCCCCCTCCCACTGCTCTGTTACCTCCAGCACCACTATCTCTAAAATATCTGCTTCCCCTGCCACTGCAGCCTCCTCCTCTCCAGCCTCCTGCTCTTTCATTTGTAAGGCATCTCCTGCCTCCTGAGAGATTTGTGACTTCCCAGCAGCCGCTTACGGTGATAAAGGCCCTCAGACTGCCTCGCTCTGATTAATCAGCCCTCGTGCAGCCTCGATAGGGTGTTAATTTGTAAACTCAGTGGACAGGCAGTGGTGATAAGCCTCCCAGCTGCTGTGTGTCTGCCGGGGGGATGGGCAGATAAGGCTTCAGCCCTGGGATGCAGCCAAGAAATATTTTGGAGCGGTGAATTAGAAACAACAACAAAAGAGCCTTCTGCAGAGAAACTCCTTTGAGGCTGCTGCGGGTAACACATCAAGTTTCAATAGCAGTGGACAAGAGCTGCCTTCCTGATAAGCTCCCTGACCAGTCCAGGAAAGGGCCACGTCAGGATTGCATCCCTAACTGGGAACTTCTGTCTGTGCGTCATGGTCCATACTAAAAGGACACTGCAGTTTTTTCTGTATCTCATATATTTATTGTGGTTCACCTGATCCTTTTCATTTGATGCTGGGTTGTCAGAGGGCTGTCTGGCAGGATGTGTCACGTGCAAAAAAAGGGATAGACACAAAGGGCATCCTGAATAGTACCAGTATCAACTGATTATTGAGGATCTCCAAATGTTTGCTGTGATGTTGTTCACATGAAGCACTGTACAGGGTCCTCTAAATGTCTGGTGTATGTATTCAGAATGGGAAAATATCATTTCCCTTAAACAGCAGATCATTCTGAGTTATCTTCAGACCAGAGTGTTGCAGTGGTCTGAGAAACAGCAAAGCATCGTGTTCAGCTCTGAAATACCTAAGCAGATTGGAGAAGATTGCACTGACGACAGGCATTTATTCTGCTTTCCTTTTCAAGGTCCTTGTGTTGAATGTTTCTGGTGTGCTTATGCATTTTTCTCCTTTTTATTGAACTAATGATATTTTCTTCAGAAGTTGAAAGGAGGAGATATTTCTCTGAATTTGTATCAGTGCTTTGGTTCAGCTGAATCCTAATGATTCTGTCATTGTTGGCCTCCCTAATTGTTCTAATATTATCTGACAACATGCAACAGACCACAGAAGCAGTTCCTTCCATGTCTGCCAGTGCAGGTTGTTATTCAGTACATTTTTGGGCTGCAGCAATTCTCAGACAGACAGTGACCTTTTTATGAAATCAAATGTCTTGCAAAAACCCTCTTGGTCTCTGAACTGTGATTTATAGCCATTTGTGTTGGAGAAGGCTGCAGGTGGGATTTAGGTGACACGTAATTGGTTAAAAGATAAAATGAAATGAAGGTTGCCCTGCTGGTACGGTGATGGCAGGAGCTACAGGAATGAATTGCTTGGCAGTGCAGAGCGTGGCCCTCCTCCTCCCGCCCTCCTCCATCAGTTGCCAAGTCCTGTCTGGCAGGCCATTACAATGATAAATGCAGGTAGCTGGCAAAGACCACAGCTGAGAGTTTGTTCTAGCATGCCAAGCCCTGCTTGGCATTCCCAGTTGGTGCCAGCATTTGCACTCTTACTCAGTTTGACGGAAACCAGGACACGAGGTGTGAATTTATGTCCGCATCCTTCCAGGAGAGAGTTGGGATAATGAAATGCCAAGGCAGCCCTGGGAGCAGCAGAGTAATTTGGTAGGTACCAAACAACAGTCTGCCACCTGTCACTTGCAGTACAGTCCCTGCTCTCCCCCATCACTCTGCCTACAATGCAGCCTTTGAATTATAAGAAGTTTTAGGTAGTTCTGCAAAGAGCACTCTCCATTCCAGTTGATTTACTGCAAATAAAAACCCATATCCCAGCCAAACAGATAGCCTGGCTAGATAGTTTGGAGCTGTAATGACAATAATACAAGCTACTAGAGTAGTAGTGTGTTGCACAGCATTCCCAGCCTTTCATATTTGTAGGCAGGTTTCCCTCACATCAGTAGCAAAAGCTGAATCTGTAATCAAGTCTGTGGGTGCCTAAGTCAGTGTCTGGGTAATGGAAAAATTTGAAATGTGGAAGTCCAGGCTGAAAAACCTGCCTGTTCAGGATATGGGGATCAGCTCTCAGGAAAAAGCCTGAGATCTCTTGTTTGAGATGTTTAAAAGCAGATTGCAGAAAGTCCTTTTATAAGTGTTTCGTGGAGAATTGGTTTTCACTGACTGGGAGGTGTATCAGTTGCCCTTAAAACATGGACACGTTTCTGACCTGTGATCAGAGATACAGACTGATGCAGTGACACTGGGAGAGCATCTGGGTGCCATTCATAGACCAGACTCCCCTGAAGCCAGGTCAGTGGTGTTGTCCATGAGCACAGAAGTAAGAACAACCCAACATGTGGAAAAGAAAAGCAACATCTACTGCACGTTCTGCTTTTCCTCTTTTTTTCCTGCTAACCATAACTGACACTTGCCTGGTGGGAATAAGCCAGGACTTGAAGCATCCAGATATGGAGCAATGGGGAAATCAGTGCTGGTTAGAATGGCAAATAGCCAGGAGTGTAAAAACAAGGTAGGGTTTGGTAGCAATTTGAGAGCTGAGCTTTGAGGGAAAAGAATACTTAAATACAGACCAAGGGCACCTTAATTTAAATTAGTGTGTGCATGCACAATAACATTAAGCAAGTATTTTGGTTGTGTTTAATGAGGGACAGATGGAAATTTTCTTTTCTGGTCAGTGTCTCTACAAACAGCTGAGGGACTTTTTGCAGATGTATGACCAGCAATAGTGAGGCCCAGAAACTCCCCAGCTTCCCCCTTTCTTCTCCTTTACAAAAATTTTTGTAGTGCATGTATTTACTTATTTATTGGAGCTGAGTTGGGAAGGAGAGGAGGGATTTTGATCTTTTCCTTCAGGAGACAGCGACTGCTCAGAGGATGAATCATAAAGCATGGGTAATGGAGGGAATAGGGAGGGGAAACTCTAGGCTACAGCCATTCTCCAGAGGCTGGAGGGCTGGTTTATGAAAAGAGGGTCGGGGACTTAGCAAGCCTGTGCCCCAAGGCTGTGATAGCAGACATGCTGGAGGTCAGACATCCTGCTGCTTTCAGGGCATTAGGTCACCCCTTGTCACAGTAAGAGGCACATCTGTGCAATAAGCTGACAGACCGTGGCAGCATATGTCTAAGAATTACAGTTGCTGCTTTATCTAAACTAGTCTGATCTACCCCAAAATGGTTGTAAAACAATGAGGAACATGCTTCAGATTCAGAATGGAGTTATTTTAAGCTTATCAGTCCGTTGCCAAAAGAGAAAGGTCCAAAACGAAACCGTAATGTTGAACTTGCAGAGGAGCAATGGGCTTGGCTCTTCCTTGCCCTGCACTGCCTGGGTCAAACATGCATCAGTACAGCATTTCCTTCAGTGCTTTCCAGTCAGCATCCACTTTGCTTTCTGTTTGCCATTGTGTAAATTCAGTGGTGAACTGGGATCTCTGCTTGTATGATCTCTAAAGCCTAATTTCATTTTCTGTTCCCAGACTTGTGCTAGCTTTTCAAAGGGGCTGTTGCAAAAAATAGTCATGGTTATACAAACTGCTCAGAGAAAGAAGTGTTCTTGGGCAAAAAAGTTAGGAGTGCACTGTGAAAGGTCCTTTCCAGGCCTGTGCCAGTACTGAATATTCATGTGCTAAATGACTGTGAGGTGGGAACCTAAACAAGGATGTTGCTGTATGAAAGTATAGTCCAAGAAGCTTTTTGTCTCTAATGGACCTTCTGTAGGCTTTAACTTCTATATGAGGGCCTCAGGAGGAAAGGGCACAGGCGATGTCTTTGCTGTTGGGAGATAATCACAAATTGCAGTATGCATTTGTGGAAGTCCAGTGTGTATCCTGTTCCCTCTCACTTAATCCCTTACACAGCTGGGTTGTGCTGTGCCCCAGCCAGCCGTGTGTCACAGTAAGGTAGTTCAGGTACTTCTTTCTCCAGCTTTTTTCCCTGTGATGGTGTATGAAATGACTGACTTGCAGGTCTAACTTCTTTCTTGTCTTTTTAATTGAGCTGTGATTTCCTTCCAAAAATTATTTTGGCTGTGAAAAGACCATAGGTTTCCTTGAAACATCCCCTTACAATGCAGGCAGTGTTACCCCTGGTTGTCTCTGTATCCTGGAGTGTGTTGAATACTTCCCTGTGAATTTTAGTTTGGTTTTTTGTGTGTGCATGTGTGTGATTTTTAGGCTCCTCTTGCGCCTTTCCATATGTATCAATTTCCATTTCCTACAGAGGAATTATAACCCAAACAGTACCTTCCTGTTTGAGTTATTGTTCTCATATTACTGAATGAAGGAGTCTGGTATGAATGACTTACAGACTCAAATGGAAACCAGTAAAGTAATACTGTCGTGTGCTGAAGTTTTCCACTAGACAAGCGATCAAGTGGCATTGGAGTGGTTGGTAAAAGTAGGGGAAGCAGATCAAAGGGAAGAATGAAAATTCATCTAGAATTTCCAGGCAGCATCTGTGCTTTACGCTGAAAGTTTCTCTAAGTACATCCAACACTTCTCATTTAAGAAACTCCTAGAAAAAAGGTTTTCTTGAGAGCTTTTTAGTGCTTGCTAAGTTCAGTAATGATGTGAAAACAGTCCCTCTTGAGACGGGCTCTTGGCTGTTTAGAAGATAGGCGGCTGTCCAGAAATAGAATTTAAAATGTCTTTTATTGGCTCCCTTTCCTTCTGCCTGCCATACTGGACTCAAATTTGGAGGGAATACTTGGTTTTTGCTCTGCAGAAAACACATGTACCAGATCCCTAACACTTTGTGGTCTTGCTCCTTGCGAACCAGAGCTGCAGCCTTATTAGCAGCTCCTCAATCTTCTGATCAGAAGGGGACCTGCAAAGCTTGAGTGACATCAAAAAGGTGATGGGTCTCAAAAGTTTGAGCACCATGAGAGTATCTCAGAAACCATGCTGCTCTCTGAAGTAACTTGTGTTTGTTTCACTTTTGGGACAGATGTTAGATATGTTTAAAATGCAAAGGTTGTAACTGGGGGTGAGGGTGGGACTTGGCAAGCAGCAGTTTCCCTGAGAACTTGCTTGGCCGGGGCTCTGCTGCCTGCTCCACAGGGGAGAGAGATAAGCAACAAATGTACAAGGAGGGCTCGTGGTGTCTTTTGTCTGGTAGCTTCAGGCTGGGGATGTCTGGTTTATTCAGCAACAAAAAGGAATTGGGGGAGCACTGAAAGACCAGAGGGTTGCATGGAGCTGCTCCAGCTGCTCTCATCCCTGAGGTGGTGCTCCAGGTGGAGGCAGGCAGGACATGGTGAAAGGGGGGAAATGGAAATTCCTAGTTTTGTTTCCTAATTAAAAAAAAAAGTGTGGTTTCTTGGGATGGGTTGAACCCATCCATATAAAGTACTCCAAATGCCTGGTTTTGCTCAAAAGAGAAGAACTCCACTTTTTTTCTTAAACATATGCAAATTATTTGCTTGAAACAGCAGAATATTTTGGGAGGGGACTTGCTTTAGAAGATGCATTAGTATGCTGGATTTTTTCACTCATTAGTGGGCTCCCTCAGACACATAGCTTTTATTATATGCTTTCTTTAAAGGGTGACTGATGGAATTGAATGATGTATTCAGGCTCTTCCTCCCCTAGCTTCCCTCCTGCCCTTACAGCAGCTCACAGAATATCCTATAGCACAGGAATTCACTGTTTCAGAATGGTGCTTGTTTCAAAAACTGCTCAGACCTGGAGCTAGAAGTGAGAGCAAAAGTTCCCGTAGACTCTGGGTGTGAAGGTTTGTGTCTGCAAGCTGCGGCTGTGGTGTTGAAAACACAGCTCTGTAAATGTTGACTCTGATTGTTGAAGGCGTTGCCACACACTGATAACAGAGGACTGAGCAGTAATCCGTGTGTCTTTCTCTTAGAAGTGTATTTTTTTTTGCTTGACTTCCTTAAACACTGTTTTTATATAGTTTAGACCTGCAGCACTCGTGATTAAACACTGCCAGTCCGTGTGAAATCCTCAGTACTGGATGAGGCAGAAGGGGGGGAGCTGGGGTGGTTGCCATGAAGCAGCCTCAGCAGGACCCAACTTTGCTGAGCAGGTGAAGCACAAAGCTTCTCCCTGCCAGGGAAGCTGCTGCCAGAGCTGGTCCTGCAGCCAGAGGTGGCTCGCTCAGGACAGAGCAGCTTGCCAGCCCACAGGCTCCTCTGGAGGGCTGCACACCCACACCCCAGCAAGGGGTTAGGATTTGTGGCTCAGCTGCAGATTTACTGCTTGGGCTTTGGTGCAAGCCACGCCGAAGTTTCATTGCCTATAAAATGGGGGAATCTTATTTATCCACCTGCCACGTGGCCTAATGCTTCTGGAGTGCTTTGGGGTTAGGTCCTGGCTGGGCTGAGCTGTCAGTCCTGGTGAGTTCTCCGAGCCTGCAGATGTGTTCTGCAGCCCTGGTGACTTTGTGTTGATTGTAAGTGAAAAATCTCTTAACAATGGGTTGTAAATTCCGAGTTGGCTGTCAAAACATTTTGTGCACCACTGTTGTTGCTGCTGTGTGACACTGTTACACTTTCTTTACAAATCAGCCTAGGCAAAACCTTGATTTAATCCTGGTTCTTCCTCTCTTTAATCCATGCAGTGAAGGGATCGTGCAGGTAACTGATTTTCCCTAAGATTATAGGATTTTTTTGCTGAGCTGTGTAACGATCATACATGCCACAGCTACACGTGCAGCTTTGTCGTGGACATAATTCAGAATTTCTTTCTTATGTGTCTCAACCTATTTTTCATGTTGTTTTCCCTCTCTTTTTTATGCATTTGCATTAAGTGAGACATTCAGTGCTTGCAGTACCACTTTCCTTAGAAATAACATTAATAGATCACTCCTTCTTGCTTATTACTATATTTCATGCAGATCCTCTTGCATTTTACTATTTGTTTTTTCCTCTGAGTTGTCATTTAAGATATATAACAATGTAATACAATTCATAGTGCTCTTTATCATGCAAATCTCCCAAGGCACCGTAGAATAAAATCAATAAAATCAAAAAGAAAATCAACTTAGTTCAGCCATGTGTTGAATTAATTCATTTTTTTTAAAGCAGAGTCAGGGGAGAAAGGATTTTTTTTTTTTTTCACTTTTAATGTCTTTTCAGCTTTGTACCTCACCCCATTTTGTTTGCACAGCAGTCAGTGCCAAAACAATGATATTTTCGGCTGTCTTGTAGATGGTTGTAATGTTGATTGTGCTCCCTGATCCCAGACCAGCTTTGATTCTGTAGAGGCTACTTGCTATTCTATCAGATAGCGAGGAGGAAAAGCTTATGCTGAAATAGGGTGACTGTTTGATATGAGGGGGGAGGGAAGGAAGCCATCAAATTAACTCATAAAATCTTTTATTTACAATGAATGGACATTTTTCCCTGTCTGTCATTATCATCTTGTCTGTAACCCAGTGACCCTGATTATCGTGAAGCTGTTTACAAGGTTCAGGTTAATTGGATTTCTTTAACTATTTCCCAGAGCTGTAAGGAGCACAGATACACTGCTGTGGAGTTCAAACAGCATAGGGAAACCCAGTTTGCAAGGAGATGGGCTTCTTCCAAGAGGAAGTCGTTTTATTTCATACTCAATTAAGTGCATAGCAGCATGTACCTATCATTTGGCATAATATTTATTATACTACACCCTCTTTCATACGGATGTGTTCAGTTGCAACTTGTGTTTCCCACACAAAAATTACATTTTGCATGTTCAGCGAGAAATGAGCTTATTTTCAATGAGAGAGGCTTTGAAATGTGGTGGTTTGTTGTTTTGTTTTGTTTTGTTTTTTTCCTTCAGCTTGATAGCAGTTTCACTGGTTTTGTTTTTATATGAAGAATCATGGATAAAATAGCTGTGCATTGCATGGCTGCCTAAATAAACGAGACAGGAGGATATAGCTGGGTGAGATCAGGACAGTACTTGTATATGCTTTGCTTTCATCTCCTTAGGATGCATGCTTATTTTTTAATGGCACAACATTGCACCCTCCAGGTGTAATGTGTAATTGCAGGTCTACAGATAACCAACTTGTTATATGAGCTGAGTTTTTGTGAGCAAGCCTTCCTAGATTCTCCTTTAGTATTACTCACCCTCCTTTTCTCTTTCTTTTTCAGGCTTCTGTAGGCTCTGAGAAGTTGTTCTCCCCTGCAGCAAATAAAGGTAAGTGATCTGAAGAAATGTTTTCCTTACCTTA
Organism: Heliangelus exortis; assembly: GCF_036169615.1. Classification (NCBI taxonomy): domain Eukaryota; kingdom Metazoa; phylum Chordata; class Aves; order Apodiformes; family Trochilidae; genus Heliangelus; species Heliangelus exortis. The sequence goes on along the minus strand of NC_092440.1, from coordinate 7,033,082 downwards.
GAGCAAGAGATTTGAGTTGCGAATCCATATTGTGCAAATAGCAAGACATCAGTTTTGCCAGCACCTTTGCCATAAAGATCAGCTTTACAGGCTTGTCGTGATTAAGTTAAAGTTAAGAGCTGCCTTGTGTCAGTGTGGGGTGGGACTTCTTCCCTACCAGTCAGATTTGTAACCACTGTCTTAGGGAGAGAGATGACTGACAAAGGAGAAGTCAGTCTTTACTGTAGGCAATATGCTTTTTGTCAGTAATACTGTCAAACCCTTATTTCTGTTTAAAAAAAAACAACAATATTTCAGTGTTATGTGTATTATCCTTGCACATCTCTCTCCTGCCAGTGCCCACAGAGCATTTGTGTCTGTATAGCTCAGTTCTCCAAAGCAAGGTGGAAGGTGCTCAGCGTGTTGCAGAGTTTCAGCTCACAGCCTCCCACTGTTCCTGTTAATTGAGAGCTACCTGTGAGACCTGCTGGGTGTTGCTAAGAGACTGCACCAGTTCAGGTTCCCCTTGGGAGGTGCAGCAACCTGCCTCTAAATACTTCAAGCCCTCCTTTGAGGACTTGGTACAGACATAAACCGGGGATATTCGGGTTTCATGTTCTCCCAGGGATACTCTCACTGAGATGGAGCAAAAATACTGAATAAACAGCCTTGGCGAGCAAAGTGTGGTTTGTGATGGAAGGCATGGCACTAGGTATGGCTCCAGTTTGTCATTTGAGGAGCTTGATGGTGTGGCTCTGGATGAACTGTCAGCATATGTGGCTGTTCTGCAGCATTCCCAGCACTGAGCTGCAGGATAAGATCATCTCAGAGCAATGATGAATACTCGGGACAAGGAAATACCCTGAAGGGGAGATGAGGCCCGTTAATAAGAAGCAATGAAATAACCTTCTTGCCTTAATTCAAGAGGGCCGAGAAAGGACAAGTTTGCTGTTGTGTAGGGGTGGGTGCTGGCCATGGGAAGGTGGTGCAGTGGTTGTGTGCTCCATCACCTGGTACAGACCCAGTTTATAGCTGGGCTCTTTAGCAGTGGCAAGTGTTAGGAATTCTCTTTCTTTCCAAGTTTTGCAAGTTTTCAATTCCAAATGTGGAAAACGATGACAAGCCCATTATGTTATTACATTTTCAGATACTTTTACAAAAGTATGCAGCTTTATCTGATGAAGGAGGGAAGTTTAAACAAATGGTGGGGGATGAGCGTTTCTCTTCTCTCAGCCTTGGCTCTCTGATGTGGCAAACCAGATTTCCCATATGGCACTGCCTCAGCAAAACAAAAATCTTGCCATTCTGAATAAATGTGTGGCACAGAGATCTGCTCGAGAGGCTTATGTTGAAGTGTTAGCAGCTTTGTTGGCTCCTCCTCATGCTGAAGCCCGAGACCCCCCACCCTCCCATATCACAGAGCAGCTTAGCAACATGAGTTTTCAAAATACCTCCTTACCAGGAACTTCATGTGTGAATGGCTGTGAATTTGCTGTCTTGAAGTCTGTGTTCAAGGCTGTTTATATCCCTGTAACTGTTCCTGTTTGGTGTACTGTGGGTGTAGACATTGCCAGCTTTGGGAACATTAGGGTTCAGATGATGGGTTTTGTCTCAGATTTCCCTTTTCCTGGCCCTATACGGGTGTAGCTTTGCCGGTCAGCCCAGGCTGCAGTCACGGGCAAATTCTGCTGGGGCTACCTCAGCTTTCAGCATTTGCCTTGAGAGGTGAGAGAAATCTGCTTGGGTGAGATTTTGTGCAGCAACCCAAACAACACTAAATTCCACCCCTCACCCCGTTATCACTCCCGCAACGCCAGAGCCAGATTTGTCTCTCACACATGTAAATCAACGCCGCCGCGCTGCGACCGGGCTCGGTGGTGCCATATGGCTGGGAGGAAAGTGACTTTCAAAGCGTGGCACTTAAATTCCTTTTGTGTGATAAAAGCATTGATTTCAGCCCCGTGTTCTGCAGGGCTGGAGCCGTGGAGGCTGCACGGGGAGGGGATCAGCTCCACACGGTTTCCCGATGGGCGCACATGCGGCACGGCACGTGCTCGGCCTCTCCCGTGGGCATTTGCTCTGTGCCCTTCTTTTGTAAACTCTTGTGCCTTTTTAGAGAGATATTAACTACCAAATCTGCAGCGTCTATGCTACTGCTTTTATTGAAGGTAACCAGGCTTTTAAAACACAATAAAGTGGATTCATTGTCTGTTCCCACAAACTTTCCCTGGGGATGTGTCAGCCTGGCTATTTTGTTTTATGCCATCCTGGTTTATCAGCAGCTTAGCAATGCAATTAAGTATTAAGATAGACAAGTTTCGCTTATTTGAGGCTGGAACAGCTGTAAAACGTAACCTTTGACCATATTTCACAGCTCCACAAAAGGCCTTAGGAGCAGTGTCCTTTGTCTGGGGCTCTCTGGGTAACGTGGTCTCATCCCCTCCCTGCTGGGGCCGCGGTGCTCCTCCTGGTGACACCAGTTCATCTGCAACAACAGATGCACGGCGTAGATGTCCACTTTGGGGACCTGTCACTATTATGCAGCAGAGAGGTGCCCTGACCCGGGGTGACCTCGGCAGTCACAGCTGTGAAATAGGCTGAATGGGGCACTTGGAGCTTCCAGGAGAAGAGGAGATTAAACTCTGTGTGTAAGGAAATAATAATTAAAAGTAAAAACAGAGAATTCCTTATCTGCTGTGCTGACAGCTCTTTGTTTTCTGCCGGAGAAAAGTGTTTGTTTAGTCAACTTGTCTCCGCAGCACAGAGTTACAAGGGCATTTGCTGCTGAGAGATTGTTGTTACATCCTCCCGGTGAATAAATCGATAAACAAATAATAAAGGCTGCTTTGCTCTCTGATGCAACTCCTTTCTCACAGGAATTTCCCAGCCAGTCCCTTGCTTTTTGTGAAGGGCAAGTGCCAAGCAGGTCAGGGGAGGGATGCATCCATCCCTCTCTCCCGGTGGGTGGATGAGGCAGAGGGAGTGATGGTGACTGACAGGAGGGCAGACGTGCTGTCCATCTGAGGAGGTGAGAGGGATGTTCACCCCTGTCAATGGGAGGACTTCTGCCTTCCTGCTGTGATGATATTTTCAAGTGTGTGTGGAGTTAGGGTAGTTTGTATTTTAAGGACTTGAGTATCACATTCCTGCTGCTGGCCCCTCCTGCAGTGGGCTTCCCTGATGGGTCTGGCTGGAGGCAGCTGAACCTTCTCCCACCCCTTCTTTCTCCATACCTGCAGTACACCAGGGAAAGCAGGAAAGGTAATGCCTTTTCTACCATAATAACCCTGCACCTGCAGCCTAGGACACCTGTGTTTGAAGCAGGGTTGCTGTTTGGGTTAGGGTGACAAAGGCATCTTAAAGTAGGTGTTTCCCCAGTGGTTTTAGCATTAGCCAAGAAACATCTCTATTGTAGGTTAAGTGGAGGGTGGGCAGCAGCTGAAGTGTCTCGATTTATAAACCTGGGCAAGCTGTGGGTGTGGAGGTGCCACCTGTGAGATGAGGGGATGTCCCAGAGCTCCCAGGGCATCAGCTGAGATGCCCATGGAGGAGCCAGACCTGCACAGCCAGGTCTGCTCTGTAGTCCCAGGGAGGCTCTGGGCAGCAGCAAGGGGACAGGAGCTTTGCAGTTTCTTGGAGCTGACTACTTTGCTCCTGTCTTTGGATCAAAATCAAGCTGAATGTGGAGGGAGCAGTGTAATCCCTCTGTCTGGTGGCACAGAAAGACTGGCCAGGACCCAGCTCTGCCCTGGGCTGGTTGGGGGCTCACTGAGCTCCAGGCCTCAATTTCCACCCCCTTGCAAATTGAAGACTAATGCTTGTCAGCCAAGTGTGCTGAGAGACTTAATTAATGAATGTTTATCAAGCAATTTATCAAGAGATCCTTTTAATGAGAGATTCCGTAAACAGTGCAAGTCTTCATTTTCATAGCAGTAATAAATGACACTGAAAATAAGTCTTATCCTTCCCCCGCATAGGCACCCCCCAGGAAAAAAGATTGCCTACCCTCTGCTCTCGCTTCTCCCTGGGTTTCTAGGCAGAGGGCTTTGAAGTGCTATCTTTCATCATGAACTGTACACATCCTCAAAGCTCTAAAGCTCACAGCCTGTGTCTTATCCCTCTGACAAGAGGGAGCCAAGCTTTCTCGGTCTGCAGGTCGTAATTGTCAGCCATGGGATGCGCCGCAGCCACCCGCCCCAGCGGGCTAATGCAGCTTATGATTCTTTGAAGTTCCCTCCCTTCATTTTCTGTCCTCTTGACCAGAAAACTGTGCCTTGGGCCAGCAAGAGAGATTTCTTGTTCAGAGACGACACTGAGCCCTGACAAGCACATCTGAACCAGAGAAGAACCCTTGTTCCTCTGAGATCACTGCTCCGTAATGTTGTTGCCTTAAGGGGACTGTCTCTCCTTTTTCTCTCTGCTTCTTCTCTTCCTTTTTTTTTTTTTTTTTTTTTTAAATTCAGCACTAAACTGTCACGCTGAATCATTTTAAAAGCTGGAAGTACAAAACCTCCAGCGTAGGACATGCTGTTAAAACCTGATGGTTGTTACTGTGAGATGGGGTGAGAGGGGAAAGGAGGGGAAGAACGGGAGGGCAGCAAGTCAGCTCTCCAGGAGGAACCTGTGAGTGCTCGGTGAAGCAGAAAACAACCTGAGCTCAGCTGAGCTCAAAATCCCATGCTTGGTACAGGTTTGCAGCAGCACAGCTTAATGGTTGCTCAGTGCTGACAGGGGAATTGAGTGCCCAGTGTCTCCTGTGCTTGCTGTGCTGCTTGCGTGCTTTGCTCTGCTTCTGGTCCTCTCTCCCTGGCCCTTTCTCCTCGGTTGTCAGGGTCAGAGATTCCCTGTCTTGGCTGGGGCAGCATCTGCTGTTATTGGGGCCACTTCTCCTTCAGGACCTCTACTGTGCTGTAGAGCTCCCCATCACAAGCAGGTCTGCAGAGACACGAAGCCAGAAGTCTCACAGCACCTGGCCAGGCAGTTAGCTGTGTTTCACATGAATGGAGATCAGAAGACATATTAAGAATTTTCCCAGTTTTCTTGCATGGGGCCTGCAGTGGGGTCTGAGCTGTAGGAAAAGCAGAGGTGCATCCTGTCCCTTGGTCTCGGTTTCCTCCCCCGGTTCGTTTGTGGTTTGTAAATGCTTGGGAGTTGGCAACTCTGGGTCCCCTGAACTACTGCTAAATCCTGTATCTGAGCTCCCCCAGCATCCTCTTTTTGAAAAGTTCTCTCTAATTCTGTCACTGCCTGGATAAGCACATCAGCTTTCTTGAATATGCATATACATAATGCAAGTGGCCTGGGAAGGAGGAGGACTTCGATTTTCAGAAAATGTGGATGACATACCCAAGTCACAGCCAGTTTTAGCCACATTTCAGAACAAAACCAAATGCAGAAATGGTGCCTTAATCACAGTCTTCCTTTCTCCTTGCAGTTCCCTGATTTTGCAGGCCCTGTAAAGCACTCAGCTTTCCCTTTGGGAATGGGAATGTGCTCTCAGTCTCCCGTTTGCTGTGTTAAATGGATCTAACAGTAGATTAGGATATAGCCACCCCTATCCTTAGCAGCTCTCTGTGAAAATATGATAGACAAGTAGGAGAGACCATTCCCCTTAACCACACTGTCCATTCAACTTCCTAAAACTCAGCTAGACTGCAAAAATAGGTAATGTATTAGCTTGGACATAAACTGGTGCCTCCCAAAGCTGGAGCTTTCTCAGTCAAGCACTCAGGTTTTCTTGCTTGCACCATTTGCCATGCAGTTTGCACAGCTATCTTCTGGGTTGTCTCCCTCAAGCAGCCAGCATAGAGCTTTCTTTGTAGCTTCAGGCTGTAGCCAAGAGAGTTGAAAAGTTGAATTATAAACATTTCCAGGCCTTCTGGTTGGTGTCTTGTGTTTTGTTTTGTTATTTTAAGGATGTGGGGTATGTTGCTGCATTCCTGTCAGTGGGATTAGAATGAATAGGAGCAATACTGTAGGAGATAAAACGTGTTTAATTATTTATTTGAGTATTACAGACCAAAATTGCTTTTTGATTTAAAGCATCCAAGTCATGGATATGTTTTTGGAGTAGAGAGAGGCACGCAGAAACATATATATGCACAATTACCTAGGGTAAAATAAGAAATCTCTTTGCTCAACTGCCCTTCCTCTGCAGAATTTGTTCATTTCCTTAAAGATTTTAAATTTCAAGTGCGGCTTTGTTAAGTATCATGGAAAGCTAACTGCATGCTGTGCCTTGCCCACCAAAACGTAAATAAAATAAATAAAGTCTTCGTTCTATAAATGTTATGAAGTGGGTGGTTTATTTTCTTTAATTACAGTTTTTATTTAAAATAAACTATAAAAGCAAAATAATATGTATCCTGAATGGGCTGGCACAAAATCATATTGATTGAGTAGGCACATTCTGGCTTTCCTCAGTTCATGTCAAAGTGGATAAAAGGACAATCAAGCTGTAAATCAGGAAAAAAAAAAAAAAGAAAAAAAAAAGTTAGTAAAAGAAATTCCTTCAGCATGCTTTTAAAGGATGTTTGAAAGATACCTTTTTACTCCTTGTTTATAGTTTACTCATCTTGTTTTCTTGAGTAGCAAAAGTCAAACCAGTAAAGTCTTAGTGCTGTTTCCATCTGCTGTCCCTGACTGCAGGATGCTGGTGCAGGTTGTATCTCAGCACCAGAAGGATGCTGTAGGGCTGTAATGTTAAGAGCAGCAGTTGCAACCCCCACAAAGCAATCGGGTCTTCTAGATTCTGCTTTTAAAATACCTCAGAGACATGTTTTATTCATGTAAGATTTAGTAAAGCTTCAGTTTCTCAGAGAATTAAGTGCTGGGTACAAACCTGATTGGTGTGGATGAGCACGGTGGTGCAGGATGAGGTGTCCAGACCTCTCATGAAGGTCTGAACACACCATGGCCACCATGTCTGTCCAGTTAAATCAGCCTTGCTCCTCATGAAGGAAAGTCCTTCTCTGCAGCCCATCCTGACCTGTGCAAAGCCTGAGCTTGTGCTGTATTTTTGAAGCTCTGCGATGCTCCTTTCTGTGGGGTGAAGGGGTTTGGCAGGTTACCATGGGCAGTGTAACAGCCCATTAGGGACTCCTGCAGAGAGGGGACCCCTCTGCTCAGGGCAGGTCACAGGTACAGCTGGGGATCACCAGTAATTTGACAGGGCGGTGGGGGTAAGGAGGCTGGTGCAGGGGGAGCTGCATCTGACCCCGGGGCAGCTTGTGTTTCCTTCTGAGCAATCAATGAGGCCAGGCCGTGCTGTTTAATTGCAAATGGATCTGGTTACTCCTTTGTGTTCGATGCTTTCCGGGTCTCTAAGTCCCACTGAGGTTCCGGCCTCCAGCAGTGGAGACTAAAGGACAAGAGGATGCTGGCAGCATCTTGCTGCTTCTCTCTCTCCTCTCACCACCCCCCCCAGAGACCAAAGGTTTCCTCCCAGGACAGGAAGGTGGCTGATGAGCAGGGTTCTGCCTGTGTGGCTAGAAGCAGTGGGTCGTGCTATGTTTTTTGGGTTTGTGTTGTTTGTCTGTTTGGTTTTTTTTAAATAATCTTCATTCGAAATCACTGTTGTAAGTCCTATAGCTCCCCAGCCCTGGCCCATGGGAGGGGAGGAGGGCAGCCAGGTTCAGAGCTTGCTTTCAGCCCACAGGGCTGCTGCCTTTTTCTCCTCTAATAAGCGTGAGCAGTGCTCACATGTGCTCACCACTTCTCTCACCTCTGTGCTTCGCTGCCCATCCTTCCTGCTAACAAGGGCTGAACACAGTTCCCTGTGGAGCCTGTTAATGTTGCTGCTGAGCTGCCCTGGGACTCCCAGCGTGAGGCTTTCCTTCCATTTCCACCACTGTGCATTTTGCCCCAGCTCCCGGGCTCGGATCAGCCCGGTAAAGCCATACTGACTCCATTGACTTCACTGGATTTATTTGAGTTTGCACCAACATATAAGAGAGCAGGACCTGGCATGGTGTTTGTGTTTGCGTGTCTGTGTTTTCTGAAAAGGATACTTGTTCTAGTTTGTTGGATTTTTCTCCAAACAGTAAATATTTTCTTGTAAATTGCTGGGACAGAAAAGCGACTGCAGTGTTTTCAGTTCATTTATTTGCTTTAAATTGATGGCAAAGTCTCACTGGAGGTAATAGGAAATTAAAAGCTTTCTTTTTTTTTTTAACCATCCTGCAAAATTTATTGCAGAATTATATCCTCGCTATGGGATTCTGTCGGACAGTTCAAAAAGCCTGTGGAAAGGTCCTCGTTTGCTATTAAATTTTAAGTTATTGAAGTCATTTTTATGGAACCCTGTTAAGTTTCTGAAGAAACATCTTGGTTTCATCGCTAATAAATTCTTTAAGGCTTATCCATAAGGGAATAGTCAGACTTCCAGATCCCTATCCAGTGAAACGGCCATGAACTTTTTGGCTGTTGGAGATAAATTCTTTGAAGATATCAGCAAGGTGAGCAGGAAAGCCTGATGGCACCCAACATCTTCTGGCAGGGTGAGATTACAGTTCTGCACCAGTCAAGCCACTAGAGTTTGAGAGGAGGTTTTAGAAAAAATGAGTTGCTGATTTTTTTAAAGGTGAAGAAGATTGCAGATGGATCCATAGAGTTAACTCCTTGTACAGGGGTTAAACTGAGCCCCCAGTGAATACCATCGTGTTTGGGAGAGCTACAGCTTTGGAAAAGAGGGGTAGTGCAGCCTGGAAGTCCCTGTTTCCCAAGCACTCCTGGTGCTTTCAAAATAATCTAAAATAATATGTTCCCTGTGCTTTTCCACTGCATCCAGAAAAGTACACGGAGACTTCCTCCCAGTGAAAGGAAAGTATCAAGCTGGCTTTGTGCTTAACTTAGCACTCACAAGCGTCTTTTGTATGCGAGCACAGAACCACCTGATGAAAAGTGAATGGGCTAGGAGGGAAATAAAATTGTGTAATTGCCAGTTTCCTCCAATTCCGCTCCTTCTCCCATTTTGCATAAAGCAGGCTATTTAAGTCTCAGCTGGAGTGAGGTTTGGTAATAAGCAGACATCTCTGAACCTGCATCTGCTGCTGATGTCTGCTTAGTTTGTTCTGTATGTCCACATCCAGTATCGAGAGAGATCTGTCTCCTGAATGTTCCCTGTATCATAACATGAAACCAAGATTTTGTTCCTTCAGGCCCATGAGTCCTTGTCCTTGTGACATCTTAGGAGGTGTAGGACCAAGCAGCATCGCCAAAGATGACATCAGGGTTTACAAACCCACCTCAAACTGCATTGGCTCTTGAACATTAAACTGCAAAAGCAAAGCCAGAACCTGCTCCCTGGGAAGCTATCCACAAAGCTGGGTGGCAGAAAAGGGCCAGCCTTTTTGGATGAGGCAGCTAACATTTTAATTTTCTCAGTACTATGTGATTTGGCTTCCAAACAGCTAAGCTGTCCCCAGCCAGTTGCTCTGCTACGTGGCTGACCTTCTCTGGGCACTCACAGTGCAGGCTCTGCAAAGACAACCTGATTTAATACAGCCTTAATGGCTGGAGGAAGAAATTTACAGTGTGAGCATTGAATGTTTATACAAGAATGAACATTGCCATTATTTTTATTATTGAACCAGTCTTTAAAACTCAGCTAGAAACCTGAAACCAACAACTAGAATACATCCATTACATTCTGTACTGATCGATTTAATAACCAAAGTGGAGCAGATTATTTTATACCTTTGATTGGATCAACAAACAAATTATCTGAGCATAATGTACCTTTTGGCCAGAAATATTTTTGTGTTACAGGCCAGTCTCTGAACCCTTTATGTCATTCCAGCAGTACATGCTATAAAGCAGTCTTAAGCAAACATCTGAGGACTCCCCACTGACAGTGACAGAGCACTCAGCCATGCTCAGTCCTGAGGCCAAGGCAGAAAAGGGCCTAACTCCAGGGGTTGTGACAAGCAAAATACTTTTCTGGAAGCCGTGCAGGTGGGTATAATTTAAGGACACTCTAAAGATGCTCCAGATGATGTTGTGAGCTGTACCAGGAGCTTAGATGCCCCTGAAGGTCTGTGTCAGTCAAGACTGGTCCGGTGAAAAATGCTTCCTGGGATGCACTGCTTTTTTTTCCCCCCCAAGAATACCATTGTTTAAAAGTAAGAAGAGGCCAGCACAGATACACCCAAACCTGAATTTGAAAATATTGCTGCAGAAGTTCTCCTTTTCTCCCATCCCTTCCCTTCTTCTCCCCACAGTTGAAGGGTTTCGGCTCAGATCCATGCCTGCTGCATTCATTTCCTCCACCAAATGGACACAACTATAAACTTCTTTCTGCACCATTTCCTGCAGCCCTGTACTAAACATGCCACCCAGGTGTCCCCCTGAAAAGCCACTTCTTGCTGAGTTTGCTTCTGTTGTTGCTGGCGGGCTTGCCTTGCCATGCTCACTGCAGGACTCCCCTCACAGTCTGTTAATTTTAAACAAACAAAGAGTTCCTTTTGATTTGGGAGGGTCCTTCCCATCAGGTCATATCAGAGCTTCTCTTAAAAGGGAAGGCTGATTTTTGTTTGGTTTTATTTTCCCTTTTCCCCCTCTTTTAATATGATCCCTGCAATTTTGTTTTCACTGAAATATTGACTGGCAGCATTGCAAATTGCCTGCATGCAGACAGGAGCTTGCCAGCACTTTCTTACTCAGCTAGCCCGTCAAGGTTGTGGATTCCACCACAAGCAGTGCCAGGAAAGCTGTTGATCAAAAATATTCCTAACATCTGTGAGTCCTCTCCATCCAAATGAGATGTAGTTACGTTCTCCTTTTCCCCACGCTCCTTCCAAAGTGTTGCTTCAGACACCTAGAAAGCCCGAGCTGCAAATCATAAGCTGATCTTTGTTTGATTTGCAGCTCTGTTTCCAACTCTGCCACAATCCAATATAAACTCCGGAGTGCCCTTCCCCCACTCGAAAACACACGAAAAATCTCAGCCTCCACACACAGAGAGGGTGCGTTTCTTTGCCCCGTAACTCATTTGATCCAGATGCTGTCCCATGCTGTCTGTAGCCACTGTGGTCACCAGCCAACAAGGAGGGTCTTGTGAGCAAGAGCTCTGCTCCGAGCAGCCTCTTGGGCGTGCCTGGAGCTGGGCACACGCGTGTGCGCACAGAGGCTGCTCTGCCAGCGCCAGGAGGGGGCTGGGGGCGAAGGGGGGGAAAAGCCTGATTTCCCTTCCACCCTGTTCTGACCACCACCACCAATTCATAAGCCAACTATTAAATAATTAACGTGCCCGGTGGGGCAGGAGGAATCAAAAGCTGTTGTGTTCCCAAGTTTTCTCTGGCTCCGAAAGGCACGGCTCGCTGTGTATTCTGGCACCTCGGAGCGGGTTTTCCTCCCTCCTTCGCCTCCCCCTTATTATCCCGCATGTGTGCTGGAGAGGGAAGTGGGTTCCCAGCCCAGCGGGGGATGACTGTTATTTCAGACTAGCAACAGGGGAAAAGGAACAGCCTGTTGCCTGATTGATGTTTGTTTTTTGTGGAAAGACACCAAAGGTTCGTTAGAGACGGGAGGTTTGGGAGGAGGGGGGCGGTGGCGGGGGAGACTCTTGCTCTTAAGGAACTATTGTACCCCTGTGCAATAACCTGGCTCTGCACTTTCTTTGACTTCTGTGAATGTCTCAGCTGTACTGTTTTGGCCCCGGCAACTTTAGGAAAATATACACGCCACAGAGGCTTCAGTGAGAGCTCTGCGATGAGGGGGTCAGGGGAAAAAGGAAGGGGAGGAGGGAACAATGCAGTAGGTTTTGCTGTAATTAATTTCAAATGTGCTGCTCGTCTGTTCTCCTCGGGCTTCAAAGGCAATGAGGGGAGTTAGTGGGGCTTTTCCTACCACATCTGCATCTTTCCAGAGGTGGGGATGGAAAGGCATTTTTCCTTCCATCTCTGGGTTTGACCAGCCTGGCAGCCTGATGCTGAAAATGCTGTACTGTCTGAAGGGAGAGAGAAGGAGGTGGAGGAGCTTCTCTTCTTACCACGATGGGTAGATGAAGATGGAGAGGCTGAGGAGTTTGGTATTGGGTGAGACAGATTTCTTTGCAAAAAGTTAATGGAGCACATTCTTTTAAATAACAGATGTTGTTTGCTAGTTTTCTTGGTCTTGAAAAGTATCCAGGTTAGGGTACAGGTGAACTGTGTGGTTTTAAGGTTCTTAAAGGTTTGGGTCAAACCCTCACTCCATCTCCTGCTGACTTTGCATCTTTGAAAATTGTCCTTTGTGTAATTGTGTCAGAAACAATTAATTAGTTAGGAACCTTTGGTATTACAGCATCTTGTAGAAACAGTGCCTTCTGATTGCTGTTTGTCAAATATCATCTGTTGGACTGCACAACCCACAGAACAGGGGCTTGGCATCTGCTGTAGGGCATTGTCCTTGTGTCCTTTGCCTTCAGGTCTGAGCATCAATGAAGTCACACGACTGTGGCAGTAAAGAGAAACAAAATGGGCCCATGAGTTTATTGGCTTTACTCCCTTCAACAAGATATCCAGATGCTAATTTGATAGCCCTATGAATCATAGCCAGAAAAATCAGTAAAACAGAAATTTAAACTACTCGAAACTATTTTAGTGCTTTAATAGCTCTATTTTCAGATTGCTCTCTGATTAGAATCTTGCACTGAACCCTTGAGCTGGTGGGCAGTGACCTCTTGTTCAAACACATGGCTACTTTATGATCCTTGGCTCTTAGGAAAACCAACCTCAGTATCGGGTGGTGAATATTTCTGAAGTTTGGGCATAAGGAAAACATTTCTACAGTGTGATTGAAGGAAGTGTTCTCTTTTCTGGTCAGAAACTAATTCATTGCAGCCACAACATGCTGAATACCCCAAAAGTACTTGAGGTAGGTGCTTGTTTGTGATGCAGCCCTTTTCCATTATACCAGTGCTGGTTTGTGACTTGTAGAGCTTGACCACATAGTGCTAGATGTTTCTGTCAATTTTTGGCAGGTGTGTAGATACTGCGGAGCTCTTTCAGGCTATGTAGAGTTGTATGCCAGGGTTTACAGACTTGGAAATGAAATAGACTTTTCTGGTCTGGCTGCTGAAAAACTTTGCTGATAGCAAATCACCAAACATCCATGCAGGCATCACTGGCTGCTGTGCTTGGAGAGGGGTGGGCACGTGCATCTTGAAATTACTTCAGTGCAGGTTGTGATCAGGTGAAACTGGTGTGGAGAAACAAAGAATTGGGGAGAAACCCACAGCTCAAGAGGGTGGCATTGCCTGTAGGAGGCTGCTGGAGCTTCAGACCTTTTTCTTTCTAAATTACTCGTTGAGGAAAGGGAAGTCACATTTGGAGAAGATTCAAGCCTATCACCACCCCCTCTTTGTGGAGAGAAACCCATATGACAGAGGACAGAGATCTGAGTCAGGTCCAGGTTTAATTTCCTGGTCCTCTTCCATAGGAAGAAATATCCTTTCCATTTAACTCTTGAGCAAACAACTGCATTGGCCACATCATAGCAAAGCATCCCATAAATCACATCCAAATAAACTTGGATTCCAGCATTTGCTCTTAGCCAGCGGATGTTTCTGTACCTTGTGCTTGCCAACTAATACAGAAAAGGAGCAGTACCCAAAGTCTCTGTAGAAACACAGCACATCTATTCCTCTGCCCCTTTGCTCACTGATGGATTGGGGACCATATCCTAATTCCCTGCACACAGGGAACAGCCACAACAGCACTTTAGGGCATGGCAGGGGTCTGTTGAATTTTCAGCCTCCATTCTTGGCCATGCCTTTTGAGTTTGTCATCGCTCCCTTCTTCAGTTTTGACAATAAGGGAAGAAGAAAGGCAGAGAAGGGAGATAGGGAGTGAGCTGCTGTCCCAGTGCTATAGTTGTTTCCATACCTTCTGTAGAGCTGATGTCTCAGAGTGCCACACAGCAAACCAAACTTTTGGCAGCTGTATCAAAAGGTCCTTTCCTAGTTACACTTCTGTACCTGTCAATTATAAGGCAAAGAGTAAGGTATATTGTTAGCCTCTCTATATTGTGATGTTTCTCTCGGAGACTAAGGATCAGAAAGTTACTGTGGGTGAGGGTTTTGTTAAGGAATAAAAGCAAAGCCCCATGGATGTTTTTGCAGGTCTAGCTTTTGATCTAGCACAAAACTTGATTCAAACATTGGGTGGTTTCTGTATGTTGGAGAATACAGAGGCTTCAGCTGGTTTTGTGAAGATAGATCTCAAAATCCAGGGTAGAAGCCAGGCTCAGGCTCTGGAGCTGATACAGCATTGTTAAAATTCTTCGTAAAGCAGGCAGAGCCACCCCATTCCTTGGCATCCCAGGAGGTGGAGGGTGCAGGTGCACAGAGGCCATTTATTCTCTGCATCCCACAGCTCCACGCTGTGGCACCGAGGGAGCCACGGAAGCAGCAGATGTGTCTGCGCCCGACCGGCTCCCCCGGGTGCTTAATAAAACCATGGGAATCAGAATTTTCTTCTCTTTTTATTAGTTACAAATGATTTTTCTCTCCTTTAAAGGATTCCCACCACCTGCTCTAGTCAGCCTGCGCCGTTTGCCGTGAAAATCTGTCTTGTTCTTTTAAAGGGAGAGAGTAGGGCTGGGGCAGCACAGGAGCCTTGGACAACCATGAGTTTGCCTTTGGAAGGTCACAAGGGAAGAGCAGGAACAGGGAATGCTGTAGGGAGGTATTAAATGAGGCCTTTTTGTCTCTCTCCTTGTAGAGCATAAAAATGCCCAAGGCATGAATACTCTGTTCAGATTACTCTTGAACATTTAAATGTCTGTTCTGGTAATTTATAAAATGAAGGGGTGGGAAATTCCTTGCACAAGAAAGAAAAGGGAGACCTTTACCGGCATCCAGCACTGGTAACTGGGGAGTTGTTTTGCTCTGCTGTGGGAAGAGGGGGGGGAGAAGGTGGATTTATCTTGTGGATGCAGCAGAGCTTTAGGCCCTGGAGACACGGTGTGGCATCAGAGGCCAACTGCTCCCTCAGTGCCTTTGTCTTCCTTTCATGCTGGAGAATATCCCTGCTTCCTTCCTGCCACTCTTGGTTGTGCTTGATCTTAGAAGAGGCTGGGATTTTTCAGAAACATGGGACACCTAGTGTAAGACAAATTTGGCTTTGGTTTTGATGAATTAATGGAAAAAAATGTACTCATTCAGAACAGCTACTCCAAGCCTCCAACAGCCTGACAGCTCTGGGGAGTGCAAGGTCTGTGGGAGCAGCCTAGTTCTGAGCCAGGCTGTGAAACAAAGGGCTGGGGAGAATTGGTTTTGACACAGAAACACCTACTGTCTGCAAGGCTTTATTCTGTATTTTTCCTTATATCCCATGTCTATATATGAAATAATGGGTGCTCTGTCCCTCCTGGCCCGATTTGTTTGTGGGGTGATTATAAGGTACAGTGTGATAGTCCAGTCATTTCCTTTAGCCATGAGCATTGGCCTGTGACAAAACCACTATTGCTTATGTTTTTCATGTGACAATTATCCTATTGTGTGGTCCAAAAAGCTAGTATGGACCAGTGTTACTTTTTCCCATCTTCTGGGAACAAGCACGTGCCTCTGTGTAAGATGAAGGTGCTGTTGTGATTTGGATACCAAGAAAATGTATATGGCCAGGAAAATAAGGAGCCAGGGCAGAGGGATGAGGATTCTGTGCCATGGTACATGCACAGCAGCCCAGCTGGACAGGTTGCCTGTCTTCCACAGTGTAGTGTCCCAGGGCTGCTTTCCTCTAGAAAAAGGGTCCTGGCTTCTCCAGCATCAACTGTGGTCCTTGTTACAGCTGCATCCACGAGCTGTACATGGCAGAAAATAAGTGGAAAGGCAAAATACTGGATTTGGGATCTGTATCCTTACTTCAAGAGCAAATTAAAATTACCTTGTGTGAGAAACTGATAGTCCCTCCATTTTGTCTGTAGCTCTGGCTATGTGTCTGTGTAGGTTCTCCACCATTGCGAAGTGAAAATACAGTTCAGTTCACTGTGAGCATGAGGGATCAGGAGGATGGTGTAGATTTTATTACTTTCAGATATTTGGGCTAGAGGCTCTCATGCTGTCAGAGCTGAACCAAACTCTCAGCCAGTTTGCACGCAACATATGTGATAGATTTTGCAAGTGAATATGTTAATGCAAAAGGAGGTGGTTCCCTGAAACTAACCACTGGCAGTTTGGAGTGTTGTCCTCAAAAACAAAACCATATTGTCTCCTAAAAAACAAGACCAGTAGCACCAGAACTTGGATTCTGCCTATTGAGAGATGAGAGATGAGGCAATTAATTTGTAATCATTGAGTCCATTCAATTAATTTCTTCAAAGTAGGAATCCCCTCTCTGCAAGGATCTAGTATGTGATTTTCAGTCGGTTTTATAAGAGCTGAAAGATTTGAGGGCCTGCATCATCACTGCCACTCTGTTTGTGAGCCACTTTGGTGTGGAATCTCTAAATTGCTTCTAACCATGCTGAGATTTCCTATCAGTCACAAATACTTAGTATTGATGAGTCTTTCCTCATACAGAGGGCAGCACTCCTCCAGCCTGTGTGATCTGGAGTTGATGGGGAGCAGGTGGCTTTGGGTAGAGATAGCAAGGCTCAATTCCAACTTCACCAAGAACTGCTTGCAGGGAAATATAGATATAATGAGTGAAAGATGTTGTCTGCTCTGCTAATGTGGAGTGGAAACTCTGAAGAATTAGCTTGGACTCCACTTTTCCCTCCTAATGTGCACAAATCTGGGATTCGTGGGATTTGCCAAGCCTGAGTTGCTGCTTAGCACTGGGCTTCTGCTTTTTTGTGTTTCTGCTGTTTGGAAAAACTGTGACATGGAGAGAACTTGAAGGAAAAACAGTGAATTCAGTAGGATTGTGAAGCATGTGAAAACAAGAATATGAATTATGCAGCAATTACTGTCTTGGGAAAGTATCCGCAGGCTAAGCCCTGATACTCACCTCTTTCTTTCACCCAGTACTGAAATCAAAACGCACATCAGTTTTGTATGAAATAATTCCTGTGATGAGCCTTCCAGATGTCTGAGTCTGTACTTGTTTGCTGCCTAAGACAGAGGTTAGTACTGTGGCAGTGCCTGCCCACTTGAGCTCAGAGGAACGGGGGGGTTGTGACAGTTGTGGCTCTGCCTGGGAAGCAGGAGGGGACAGTGCTGTGTGCTGCTGGGCTTCCAACAGACCTCATCACAAGAAAGCCAAATACCTTAGTTAGTAGGGCAGGAAATTCTCTACTTACTGGTTCTACCAAGGTAGAGTGGCTTGTTAATTTCAGAATCCCAGATGCCTTCCATGGGCTTCCAGCTGAAGGTGTCATTTCCATCCCGCAGCCTTGTAGAAATTGTTGTGCTTATGGCTCTCAGTCACTGCAGGGCCACTCCAGTGTCTGCAAAGGGTCTCCAAGGAGGCAGCAGGAAGAGGAGTGTAGAGCAAGCATTTGGGTTTACAAATCCTGAGTTACTCTTTCAGGGGTTTTGTACATCCAAGCTGGCATCACAGTTGTTGCAGCCTTGCACCATCCAGCACCCTCCAGCCTTGTAAGGTATCTTTCAACAGCCATAAATCCTCATGCAAGAAGAGGTTCAAGGTGCCTCTTCAGTAATAGGGTGTGATTCCATTGCAATGCACAGGACTGTGTTCCTTTGTTAGATCTTGCTGGATGCCAGATCTTACCTCAAGCATATCCAGCACTAAAGTCTTTCCAGAATTTCTGCGGCCCATTGAAGAATTCACACTTCATCAAAGGAGAGAGCTGGAAGGAGCTTTGCAGCTGCATTTCACCCACTCTTGAGATCATCCTGAAGGAGTTTGCCTTCTGCAGTGCAGTGAAGTACTCTTTTCCTTTCCTTACTGCATATCAAGCCACTTCTTATTTTGAAGGCAAAGCCAATTGCCCCTGACATTTTCCTTCTTGAGCACACTGTGAAGATGTCCTTCACGTGGTGTTGCATTCTCAAAGTTTGTTTTCTGTTGATCCAGGTGAGACATCTGGCAATATGGGGAGTGGAAACACAATCACAATTTCTCAAGAAACTGAAGAAAAGCTCCTCTATCATACAACTCTTATTATCAGTAGCTAATACTTGTGATTCAACACCCCACGTGCATCTCACTCCAGTTTTCTTCATCTTTATAGTGGGTTTGTTTAAAGGAAGAATGGACTTTTTCCAATCTTAAAAAGCAAAGGGGTATCTGTGCATTACTAATGCTGTTTACAAACCTTTTTTTGCCTGTGTTGTGCTTGTCAGTATCTGTATTTATTCGTTGCTCACTCTGTGAATTAAAATGTTTAGGCAGCTCCTGACATGCTTCTTCCAGCACATCCTTTTGGAGTGAATATTTGGTTGCCATAGGGACCAAATCCAAAGGGCACACACCATTCAAGTAAATGTTCCCTGATTAACAACTTGCAGCTTGTCCCTTAAATATTTTAATTATCCATGATGCAACTTGAAATGTAGTTTAAGATATTCAGTCTGTTAACTTCAATATTTCAGTTTTTCTTAATATGCCACTACAGCAGCTTTAGAGCTGGGTTTTGACCATGTTAATAAGAGTGATGTCAGAGACCTCATTGCTCCTGAGCTCACAGGAGAATCTCTTCTTCCCATTTTTCTTTGTCTTGACCCTAAATCCTCAACAAAGTTAATGGAAAGAGGAACTATTGAGTAACTGCCAGCAAAAGAGAGGCAATTTGGTAACAGCTGAACATGTTGCTTTGTGTTAGTGTGCTGCCACTAACTCCAAGTGAGGAATCTGCCTGGAAGGTGCCTTCAGGTGCCAGGAAATGGGGAGGGAGGGCAGCAGGGAGCTGCAGGATGTAGGGAGCTTCTGGTTGCAAATCACTGGTTCCACTTGACAAGCACTGAATCTCAGGCATTGTTTTCCCAAATTACAAGCATATTAGCACTACTGAGACAGTGGTTACTGAACTATGAGGGCTGGACTCAGCAAATAAATAAGACAGGACTTTGCTGATTTGTTCATGGTCAGTCACTCCTTTCAGTTCCTGTTTAGCAGAAACTGAGTTGCCTTGTAGCAGAACTTTCCATCCTCACAGCTCCAGCCGTGACATTGGGTATGGAAGTCAGTCAAGTTACTGAGAGTTTCTAAACAGTTCTGTTTGCTACCGTTTTATATCTTTCAGTTCTGACTTTCCTGGAAGGAGCTTTGCAGCTGCATTTCACCCACTCTTGAGATCATCCTGAAGGAGTTTGCCTTCAGCTCAGAAAAAGCAGCTTTGGCACTTCAAATACTGATTGCACACAGGCACAACAGGTCATTTTCTGCAGTCTTCTGACATCTAGCAAAGGCCACTGCAGAGTGAAAACCATTAGAAATTATTATTGCTGCCTTTGTTACCCCTGAAAATTGAAATGGCAGAGTTTAGTACAGAGCCTCCTAGACAAAGTAGAATGTGCTGCTACTGGGGTCTGGCAGGCATAGAGCATGTGGGGTACGGGCAGGTCTTATGTGTAGATGTGTGTAGGATGCTGAGGTGATGCAGTTCACATGAGTAGCACATTCCACATTCCAGAAGGGAGATCACAGCACTACTTCATCTTTCTAACTCCAATTACAGTCTCTGACCTCTAGGGAGGAAGAAAACTGTTGTCTGGCCTCTCTCTGTCTCTGCTGCAGTGGGGAATAGATAAATCTCTCTCCCTTCTTCCCTCCCTTTTGCCACAGCTACATAGGGGTCTGGCAGCAGAAAGCCATGGCGAGCCCCCAGCATTAGTGCTGCCCCTCTGCCTGCTTGTTTTCTTGCATTGCCTGATTTGCAATTTGTATGTTGAGCCTTGGCCAAGGCTGTTTGAACACACCTGACAGTGAGCCAGCCAGGGGAAGAAGCAGTAAGGTGACACCCATGGTAGACAGGAGCCTTCAGCCTGAAGGGTAGGGTATGAACTCGTCTTGATTAGCTTCAGTGGCATGGGTCCATCACCACTTAATTGGCTGCCAATAGTTTCCCTAATGAAGGATGATGGATGGTGCTCTGGGGCCTGCTTGAAGGGGCCAGCCCATCAGAAGCAAGGATGCGTGCAGAAACACTGCTATCACCTGGAAAGGACCTGGGAGAGCCCGAGCATGGATGGTTCCTCTTTTCCTTGCATCAGGACAAGCATCAGTTATCTTCCAGTGCAGAGATGGGAATTTCTGTGACCCTGCATACGCTTGGCTGGTTAGGGTAATCATCTCCTGTTCCCAGCAGAGATGATCTGGTGTTAGAGAATGTTCTTTCTTGCCTTTTTCTGGTTTTGGTTAGTGAATGTACTTTCTCAGCCAGCCATTGAGTTAACTGCTCCAGGCTGGAAGGTCTGAAAGGTCACTTGCACTCCCCTGGAACAGTCTCACGTTCTGATTTTGCTTTAAATGATTCTTTGGGAGTTTGGAGTTCTCTGATGTCATTTAAAAAAAAAATTAAAAAATCAAGACCTTCATAAGACTGTGCAGATGAAACAAAATTGTTGTCTTAGCCCACACAGGGTATTAAGCAGCCTCCAGATCCGTTCCTTGTAGCAATAAGAAAAGGATTTGGCATTTAACCTCTTGAAATTAAACCAGAGTGTGAACTTCAATAGTTCAATCTTATCAGGGCTTTGCTAGAATAACAAATTGTGAAAAAATGTAATCATGTCTCCAATGTGACCTTGGCAGATCTGCCTCTGTGATGTGGGAGAGATTAGGTAACTCTAAGCAGATGTCTGTTTATTTTGAAAATAATAGTTATAAAATATTTTTTTCCCTGGTTTGTTTGCACTGCCTGTGAAAGCTGTGGCAGAGAGAACTGTGGTCTGCATGGAGCTCTCTGTTACAGGCTGCTCTGTTATGCTGAGCAGTAATTGCTCTTGGAGGTTTGAGTTATTGATCTATTGGTGGGGGTTCAATTTCAGCGTAAAGACCTGTGTTCATGATTTAATTGGAGTGATTAATAACTCACTGGCAGGCTAGAAGAGAATCGATATGGATTTCAGACAGCAAAAGCAGTACATTTTCTCCTGTAACGCCATAGTTTGATGGTTTATTATTTGCCCTTGTTTGACTACTTAAAAATTGTAAGATTCCTTGGTATGTAGCAGTTTAGTTTGTTTAGAAGCTTATACCTGGAGCTGAATATTGGTGCTTGCTTGCTTTCATGGGGGGGGGGAGTCTTTCCAATAGCTTATTTACCTTGTTGCTTTTCTGTCACTCAGATTAGGTGTACAAGATGCCATCACACATTAAAAAAAAATCCAGAACAAAGTAAGGCAAAAACACCCTCAGTAAATAACTGCAAGAACCTTTAGTAACATCTTGTGGCCAGGCTGAGAGAGGGGCTCCTACGTCACTGTTTTTGGGGCATTTGGCACCTGCTTAGGAGCAGTGCTGAGGAGATTTAACCCTGCAGCATTTGATCCACCATTATAGCCCTGGATTAAAAGCCT
Organism: Heliangelus exortis; assembly: GCF_036169615.1. Taxonomy (NCBI): domain Eukaryota; kingdom Metazoa; phylum Chordata; class Aves; order Apodiformes; family Trochilidae; genus Heliangelus; species Heliangelus exortis. Next base: position 7,011,694 of record NC_092440.1, on the reverse strand, counting down.
GTATGAAACTTTCAATCTCATTACAACACCAGCATCCACAGTAGGTGCTTTAGCTGCAAATCCAGTTTCAGCTTTGCATTGAAATATTGCCAGAAGCAACATTGGTAGGAAAATGCAGTGTGACTTACTTTGGGGGGATTTGAGTGGTGATCCTTCTTCTTTATGCTCTGGCCCCAATCCTTGTGTTTGGCACCCATTTTCATTCAACTCCTGCAGCTTTGGAGTGTCGTCATGCATGCTTACAGCTAACATGCCTGGATAGAGCATGGAAAGCTCCCAAATCTCTAGGAATAAAACATCCCATTAAAGAACCATAAAGCAGCAAATCAGCATCAAGTCCATTGGTCTTAATGCTGTTGCTCTCAGTTTCAAGGGGAGGGGGTGAAGTCTTTCTGTGCTGCAAGCTTTTGTAACAAAGACTCTTATCTCCATAGCTGGCTAAGGAAAACATTTAGCATAGTTTGAAACTTCTTTTTCATTTGTGGAGTCCAATAAGCTTTCTAGTGGAAGTGCAGATTTTTATAAGGCTGATTAATCCTAATGACAACAGACCTTTTCTTTTTGATTAACATTCACAGACATCTCGGTATATATGATGTGAGAGAGATTATAAAATGTAAAATGCCACAAACTGAAAGCACTGATCTGGATAGAAAGGCTTTAATTTTAAAGAAATGTTTCTTTAGGAAATCTGTCCTACCAGTACTGAAAGTACTGGAGTCCATGTAAATTTGCCATGCTTGACTTACCAATTGGGCAAGAAACTATAACTGTAGTGAGAGTGTAAGGAGCCAGGCTGGGGTGGTGGGTGCAGACCCCTGGAGGTGCTTGGGGCATCTTGAAGCCCTCAGCTGCATCAGGGTGATGGTGGCTGGGATCCAGGGAGAGCCATCACTGGGGAATGCTCATGGGATGTGTCCATGTGGGTGTTGGAGGAGAGGGGAGCTCTCTCTGCTCAAGTGTGCTCCTGACATGAAAACTGAGGAGTGTGTCAACCCTTCACTCTCAGGAGTCTCTGGCTTTGTGTGTAAAATGTGAGCTGCTTTCCTTGTCGTGACATTATGAGAATGGCTTGAAGATATTTTACTTTTAAACTTGGGCGCTTCTGAAAGGAGAAGGAGGGGGGAAGACACCCTTGGAAGTTAATTTTGAGGACCAAGCTGACAGCTTTTTGCCACTGTTGCTTTCTTCTAGGTTGAAAAGCTGAAGGCTTGTTACAGCCCCAGCATACAGCAATCTAGCAGGTTAAATGACTTGGGCAACACAGTTTATTAAAACTGGCAAGTGCTCGCTCCAGTTCTCTTCCTGATAGTCAAGGCTGTCTGGGAGAGTAATTGATAGTGGCAGCTGTTCGAAGGGTGTTTCAGATTGCAGCAAGACAATTTGACTTGACAGACAGCTCTGTACAAATGAACTGAGTGATAGGGGATGAATCCAGACCAGGCAGGGGAAGGAGCTCCCTGTTGAAAGCTGCTGTGGTGCTGGGTGATGGGGATGGGCTGGGGGAGCCACGCTGGGAACAAAGACCCAGCAGCTCAGAGTCAGGCATGAGGGCTCCTGCTTACTTCCCTCTGCAAGAAAACAGTGCAGTTATCTGTGGAAGATCCACCAGAGGCCCATGTTGTTCTGAAGAGCCTGTGTCACAAAAGAACATTTTTTTACATGATTTAACATGTACACCACCGTCATGATGGAAATTTGGCCTTTGCTTCATGATAATGTTAAAAATGGTTCCCATCACATACCAGGGAGCCTTCCAGGCAGTGGTTTGATGTGCAAGTCCCACGTCTTTATTCCTTATTTTAAGCTGATTTGCATTAAAATGGGGGGAGGATCTTGATGTTCCCATGAGTCTGATAGCCTCTGTGTTGTAGCTCTGCTTGCCTTACCTTTGCAGACCAAGCTAATTGTCTAATGTGTTAAATAGTGCTAGCCTAACATGCAATAAAAAAGTCATCCATATAAAAGCAAAAGCCAGCCGAGGATAAAGAATTAGCACTTAGATATTGATTTTCACTTGTAAGCACTCTGACAGTGTCAGTGCTATCATTGCCAATGCAAAATGCTTTATTCTCTCCTGTGCTTATATATGTTGCATATCCAGAGTGCATTATGCAGTACTCTGAAAGCTCAATTCAAAAAAAAAAAAAAAAAGGTTTGCAGAAGTTCATTAAATGCTCTCTTTTGGTTATTTCTTTGTTTTGACCTACTCCTTGGTTCAAAACTCATCTCTGGGACTCATCAGCCAGCTCTGAAATACTCAGCTTTTTGCCACATGTCCCTATAATTCCTGTGGTGATGCTTTTGCAGTGTTTCTTGCTGGAATTATAATATGGAGCAGGGTTCATCGTAGCCAGCCTGGCTTATGTCTGTTTTCAAGGATCTGTTCAGGGTGGATAGAGAGGGTGCAGATGGTGCCTCTTTTGTTTCTTGGGAAATTGCCATTGCTAAAGATGTCATTGATGGATGTAGGAGAAGGATTTCTTTCTCACATCACCCCATCACCCTTGCTGTTTGAATACAAGAAGGGAGGCTGCAGAAAGACGTCTGAATGACTCCACTTTTCTTTTTTTCAAGAGACAAAGGAAAGGCGTGCAAGCAAGATTAGATTATTTCCAATCACATTGTACGTGTGTTGACAGTCCCCTTTCAGCAGCAACCAGCAGCTTGCAAAGAGCAAGAGGTAGGGCTGGAACTGCTGTTGCCTTAAGTACTGTTTGTATAACAGTAGCTGCTTATTGGAGTTCTCAAAGCAGCCTTTACATGTTTAATCCCTTGCACTTGAGCTACTCTTAATCAGCTTGAAAGCAAATTCCTGTAACAGAAAGGTTTAATTTGTGTCTGGGACTTTCTGTATTGTATTTAGCCTGCAAGGCTGTGTAGTTACACACTGGCAAGCATGTCACCCTGTGCAGCCATGGGGATGAGGATGGGCAGTGCCTCTTTATTCCAGTCCCAGATCTTGTGTTTACTGCAGTTTCATATTGAATCCCTGCTGATGGTCTGTCTGGTTCATGTGGTTCCTTCCGAAACACATTTTTTTTTCAGCAAATTCAACTGTTGTTGACCTTGGGGCTTCCCTTAGACTTCAGCTCTTTTTTCTGTGCATTTACAGCAGCAGTAGCTAAAGCTCCCTGTGCTTCTAAAAGTTTTTAAAAGTTATCATCTTTAACAGGTGAAATTGGAATCAGATGGAGCCCAGTACACAGGAAGGTTGAAATTTTGCAGTGGTCCAATTGACAAATTAATAGATAAAGGCAGCAAGAATGAGCAATCCCACGTTGGGTTTATTTTTCTTATTAGAACAGTTTCAGCCCTTTCTTCCCTGTCTCTTGCACTCAGACATAGCTCATCCCTGTGAGATCAAGACATGTTTCACTGTCTGTTCATTTAAGAAGACCTCTCAGTGGAAGAAGTCCAAAGGGTTTGGTTAGAAAATAAACAAAGTGGGCATGCTGCAAAGGGGCAGTGCTCTGCATGGAAGAGAATGGCAGATGTGATCCAGCTCTCCCATAGCATGGCTGAAACATGAATCATTTCAAATGTCAGCTTCCCTGTGAAAGAACAAGCTGAACTGACATGCGTTCAGGTTTAATTAAGGTTGAATTATTGGAGCTGACTGTCAAGTCTTAGGCAAATTGGCTCAGCCTGTTATCATTAGGTATGAAAATTACTCCAGGACTTGGTAAAAATAAACACATTTTTGTCTCTAGAATGTTGTGGTTTGGTCTGCTGGGTCTGTGCTTTTGTGAGAGCAATTGTGTGCAGCTTCTTGGGCCCATCTGCTCAGAAGAACTAGATTAGGTGCCAAAGGACAGAAATTTCTAAAAGGATCTCAATGAAACATGATCCAGCTTGTACAAGAGGTTATATTCGGTTTCTTTCCTTGAGATTTTTCCACATGTGATCAGCAGCCTGGTCAACTGGAAGGATCTTGGGCATGAAAGAGTGTAGCTCCCTTAGGATGGCTATTCAAGCGCCCTACAGAGACCCTGCAGAGTTTGAGATCCTGAGCAGAAAGGGCAACATCCCTTGAAAAACCATTGAAATTAACTTTCTAAGGGATTTCAGGAAGGTAGCTCAGAGGCTTTCATGTGAATAGAGAGGAAAGTCTTGAACTGGAGATTTTTGTGATAAGTGTGATGTCTCCCTTTCCTTCACCCACTGCAGTTCACCCTCAGTCAGCCTCATGAAGCAGCTTATCTCTCTTGTACTATATCACAGCCATCAGAAGGGGAATCTGGGTATTTTCCTTGCTGTGGAGAATGAAACACAAAAGCATTTCAGTACTGCAAGCCAAGAGATGCAAGCTGGCAGCAGAAATTAGTCATGTACCCCTGGTACTAATACAGCCAGGCCAGCTGGTCAGTTCAGTCAGCAAGGGAGCACAAGCTTTTGCTTTGAGAAAATTGCAAGTGGGAATCAATGGTTGTACACAGAGATGTCTAACAGCTGCATTTAATGCGGGACTTTATTGATTTGTTTTGGGTCTAATTGACTTTTTACTCAACTAACTTTTGTGATACCAGTGTGTTTTGAGTATACCATTAGTCTACATTGCCTATAATTACACAATATGAAGTTTAACTCTGTAGGAGGAGGCCTGTTGGATGGAAAGAGCTAATAGGCTCTCAGGAAACCCATGGTCAGGAGTGAAACCCAATTGCTTTTATTGGGTAGCTCCTGAAAAACAGTAGGATCTACAGCTGTGAGTATACTCTCTCCAGAGTGCACTGTGTGGGGACCCCTGGCTTGATGAGTCAAAGACAATTTTTCAGTTGTTAGTAATAAAACCTGAGGAAAATTTACAAACATAGATGGCATTATAAAAATAACAGTGCACAAGAGTGAGGTGAATTTGCTTTTAGAAGTAAATTCTTTGTTGCTCTAAGTAACACTGGAACCATAGACTTGGTTACTCCTCAAAACCAGGATACATTCAATGCATGAACTCATATTTGAAATAGAAATTAATTGAAACAAGGGTTAGCCTTTTATTTCTTGTAGGGAATAATTTAAGACCTATAGACCTTGTTTCAAACCTGTAAAGCTATATAAGGTGCTGGAAAGTACAGGGTTGATTGTACTTGATGCCACCCAAAGAACAGGTGTTTGGGAAGATGTCTGTTCATATTATTTGTGAATTTTAGGTCACAAGTCCTCAGACAACTTCAACTGATAAATATAGTCCATATGGTTCCACTCATACTCTTCTCACGTTCTGGCTTCATATATATTTAGTGATGGTTGGACAGATGGACGGATGAAGTGGTGCAATGGTGAGAGTGCAAGCAGAGCTGGAACCAGTGGGGGTGCTGCCTTTTATCTGAAGGAAGGAGATGCCATCACCACATGGGCATTTTCTGTACAGAAATGTGTGCTACAGGCTCTGATTCACCACTGTCCCTCTCTCATCTGTTGCCAGCAAGGTGGTGCTTAAGTCATCAAAGCAGCAGCAGTGAGGACTCCAGCATCCCATGGGCTGCATTCACAAGTGTGGCCAAAATTAGATCACCGTGTGTGTTTGCTTTATTTCCACACCTCCTACATCAGGAACTGGCTCAGTCCTTTGATGAGACAGGAAAATTTCAAAGGTGGAATTTGTTCATGAGGGTGTTGGAAGCATGTTAATGAGTGTAGGTAGCACCTCTTGGGTGTCTGCAAGCCAGCTAAACACAAACAGTCCCCAACACTTTCTGGTGGATAACAGAAGCATCTATCCACCACAGATGGGTATCTGATCTGGATCTATCTGTAAGTCACATAGAAGTGCTGTGTGCACAGTGGTGTGTGTGCATGTGGAACAAATGGTTGACACTAGTTTTAATAACCACGAATGCTTTTTCTTGTAATTATGGCTTTATTTGCACTCAAGGATACACAGAATATGTTGAAAAGAAGTTATAGTGGGAGTTACTCACTTTCATGTTGTTGTTTCAGTTGTCTTTGAGCTTTCGGATTCTGCTTGATCTGCAATATCTCCTCTTTCCTCCCTTTTCCCTTTTTCTTTTCCAGACTTTAACTCTTAGGGTTTTTTGTATCTTAAGTTGGAAAAATGGAAACATGTGGCATCATAGAAGGAGTAATTCCTTGTGGAATTCTCCCTCTAGGTGCATTTTGCAAAGCATTCCTGATAGCTTTGACATGCCATGCACATAGGTGTGGGCAGTGCTTAGGGTGAGCAGGACTACACTTGAGTGCTCAATGCATTTCTGACTGGATGTTTCCAGCCTTCTTTTTTCCACACAACTATAATGGCAATCTCACAGCTTTGCTGCAGAACTGCCTCATCTTTTCCTGCCTGAAGATCCCAGATAGTCTCTTCCTTAGGAGGAATAGATATGGTAGCCAGGTAGGGTTATCATTAAGAATCAGTGCTTGGATAATGGTGCATTGTAGCTGGAGCTGAGCCTAAATAAAGTGTAGATTACCTTGAAAGAACATTGAGAAAATGAAGTACCTGTATGATCAGGCTTGTGTTGACGAGTTCATTATTAGCATTAAAACTTAGACCAAGCAGGAAATACTGTAGCAGTAACTTGAGAAATGTTCACACTCCTACTGCACATAACCCTGGGACTCTGTAGAAGTCAGAAAGCTCTATGTTCTTTTAGTATTCTTTCATTTAGTGACAGCTAAATCTCTTACACACAGGCTAACAAGTACTGCAGACTAGGCAGTCAAGGACAGAGGAAGGACAGACACAAACACACATCCATCTTATAGCAGCACCGCTCCCACGAGCTGAAACTTGACTTGTTTTTTCTCAGCTTTATGTCCTGCCCAGCACAGAAACAAACGCAGACCTTTCACCGTGTGCTTTGTTCTTTTTTTTTTCTCGTTGTTCCATAAGGTCCCACCTTGAATGACAAGCCAGAAGCAAAAGCAGCCAATGTCCCAAAGGTGTCTGGGCTAGAGCGGAGCCGGGAGCTGAGCACCGACGTGCCCTTCGCCCTGCCTATCCCCAGCCCCCAGCCAGTAGCTGCTGTTGTGACTTCTACTTCCTCAGCACCCACGTCCAGCGCCAGAGCAAGCCCACTGCTGAAGAAGGAGCCCGTGATTTCAGCACCAGCACCACCCAGGCTCACACCTCAGCCACAGCCTCGGCCACAGTCCCAACCTCAGCCTCGGCCGCAGTCGCAGCCTCAGTTGATCCCTGAGCTTCGGACCCAGCCTCCCAGCCACATCCCTCCACCTCTCAACTACCAAGTGCATCACCAGGTGGCCCACAACGGACTCAATAATATCAGGTATGGGAGAAGGATGATTGTGTTGTCTTTATGCTGCTGCTGAGACAAAACTTGTTTCAAAAGGGATAGGAGTTGCTGGGAGATGAGACAAGAGCACTCTTACTGGATAAAGTGCTCCATGTTTTGGTTATTGGACTTCATGTGCTGACTCCAGGGGCTGGAATTTCCAGCTGCATCTGAAAATTCTCCTTTTCTGGGAGAATGGTGTGTGTGACTGTGGGGTAAAGTTATTTTAAGTCCAGTTTCTAGTGGAATTTTGCACCACCTTGTCTGATCTGGCCAGTTTTTGCCTCAGAAATGTAATGTGATTGGAGTTTGAGGAGTTGCTTTGTTTCATGTTCAGAAAGACTTCAGTTCAGTAGAAGCTTTGTTCACAGTTTTGTTGGTTCATGGGGGGTTTTGTTAGTAAAGAGGGATATGTATAGTGGAAAATGCTGTGTTCCTTATAACTGGACACTGGGCAGGTGGAGAACTGTGCTTCATTCTGACAAGGTCAGGTGTAGCAGGAGGCTTAGCTTTGTGGTTTAAATTGCCTCCATCCAGCAAGCAGGATGAATGGAAATGGTATGGAAACAGAGGTTGTGGAGACAAGAGATTAACCAGTCTACTGGAACCTGTATAGTCTTTTTGCAGGTACAAAAAAAAGAAAACCTGCCTTGTCTCCCAAACCATACCAGTTAATCAAGATGAGTTATTCAGTTAATCAAGATGAGAAGACTGGGTTAAAACATAGTATTTGGCTGCATAAGGGTCAAAATACAGAGAGTTACTACTAATGTGCATTTCATAGTATCCTGCATACTTAAGATCTCTTGTGGCTTTACCCTGTAAGTGCCACCATAGTATAAATTATTAATAATATTTCAATCTATTAAGAATGTCTTCTAGGCTTATATTGCAAAAAATATTGGTACTGTGGGACTTGTGCTCAATAACAGCAGCAGCCATACTGCCTTTCATCCCACAAAACGTAGATCACTCGCAGTGGAGTAATAATAATATAAGATTTAAAATACAGAACTATAACATGGCATTTGTTTGCATGCTTGTGTGGATCCAACCACACAGCATGAACAGCAGATACAACCTGGTCCCAAAGTCACTCACACTGTGCAACTCTCTGCAGCCAGAACTACAGGGAAAGAAATTAAAGTAATTGTATTGTGTGATTACAAGGATGCACATGGCTACTGCAGGGTCATCAGAGGTTAAATAAAGATGCAAAATCCAGCTGGCTCTGTGGTCTTCATCATTTTCTCATAGGTAGTTCTAAGAATTGCTCAAGTACCAGAGGAAACATCATTCCAGGGAGTCCAAGCTCCATCCTGTCCTGTTGGAGATGTTCATTAAAATTTGTTCATGTCTCCGCTGCCATTAAGTAAAACAAAAACATAAGCTGGGGGAGATCAGTGTTACAGGGGGTTGTTGTGTCTGGTAGTGTATTTATTGCACTGTTTCAGAGCTGTATTGTAACACACTCTTTTTCTCTGTCTCTCACTCCCCTCCACCCCGCATCTTTTTCTCTCTGCAGCCGGAGCAGCAGTGCTAGCAGTGCAACAAGCATCAGCCTCCCGAAACACCTTCCCCTCTCTCCTCAGATTCCTCCACACCATTCCTCCGGCCCAGCTCTGCCCCTCTCCATCTCTAATCTTGCTACCTCGCACTTCTCTCTCAGATCACAGACCCAACACCAGCACCATCCGGCCATGTTCGCCACCCCACCCACGCTGCCACCTCCACCAGCGTTACCCACCAACAGCCTCGTGATACCAGGGCACCCTGCAGGTAGGTTCGCTTCTTATTCCAGGGCTGATCTCCCGTGCATGCACTGGAGGGTGTTGAGAGATGGGCTGGCTGGTGGGCAGGTAAAATAAAGTCATGCAGACCCCTCCATGGGCAGCGTGTGCTTATGAAACAGGTAGGAGACTTGGACGTGCTTTGCCAGATGAGAGGTTCTAGAGTCAGGGCTGTAACTTCCTATAAGAAGTCTTCAAAACAAAATTTTCCAAAAAAACCTTCACCTTTTTGGGGCATGAGTTGTCCAGTGTGGCTTTCCAAGAGTCGCCAGATGCTTCTTAGATTAAGAAAGGACAGATGTACAGTTTGTCATTCTCCCCTTCTTTCTCCCCACTCACATGAAAGCTGCTGCTGTTAGAACTGATTTAAAAAACATGTTTCTAGTTGTCCCAGAGGTGGTTCTGAGTGACAGCTGAGCAGCCCCCCACACCTGTCCCCCTCTCTGATCCTTGGACAAGCAGCATCCTGCCAGCAGAGCAGGATCCTGAGCCTGCAGCAGCACAAGCTCTCTGCGTGTCCATGGCAGCTTGGCCTCTCTCTCTGAGGCAGAGACAGCTCAGCAGACAAGCTCTGCTGTTCAGCTCTCACAATCTTTGCATCCTTTAAAAAAGTTTCCTTTGTTCGTCCTGGACCCCATTCTATTGTCACTTCTGCCCTAAATGCCCTGTTTACAGCTTCCCATTAGCCTGCAGCTGTCCCTGGAAGAGACCCTAGCAGCTGGAGACTTCCCTGCAACTTTATTTTGCTGGGGCCTCCTTTTGGTCTGGCACTTGACTCCACAACTAACTCAGCAGGGATTAAAGGGGACAAGTATTTTGCAAAAAATGTGCCCACTGTCTCCTATGAAGCCAGTTAAAGGAATAAGGAGAGGGCAGATTTGCCACGGAAAAATCCGATAGTTTTACATCCCCTTTTTTACTTCCAGGAGCTAAATAATGTCCCATTATTTATAACTGCTTCTTTAAATGAAAGAAAAATGTGAATTGGCCCAAAGTGAGCTCTCAGAACGATGATAGACAAAAGTGCCTTGGGTTCCTAACCAGAAGCAGGACCACATAGGCCAAAGCTGCTGCCTTTCACAGGCCCTGGCACCATCTAGAATTTCAACCACATGGCTGGGAAGATGTTGGCAGCACTGTGGGAGACCTATTCATTGCTTCCTCTGTTTAAGGCAAAAGACTACTGTGATGGAGACTTTGAAAATATTGCAAAAGGAAATAGCAGTGAGCGCACTAAAAGCATGATATTGCAGTCCCTGAAAGCAAGTATGTTTTCACCATTAACTTCAGGAGGTGCAAGATCAAGTGACCTATTCACATTCAGCAGCTTGCCAGGAAGTGGTAACGGCCTTGCTCCTACTAAAAGGATTTCTCCTGCAATTTAAGCAGGAGAAGCCTAAGTTAGTGGAGGGAAAGGTCTGGGCGTCTAACCCTGCAGACGGTGAAACGCCTCTTGTCTGCATTATAAGAAATGCCTTCAAACTGGCACTTCATAAAATCAATACAGAGTGCTCCATAGCCAGGAGCTTCTGCTGTCATTCACAGAAAAGTTTCTTAAAAGCAAACAATATCACTGAGCAGTCCTGAAGAGCTGGGATCCAGCTGCTGCTAGCAGCACTGTCCTTGCTGTGCCATTGGAGTGCTTGTGTGCTCTTAGTAAAAGTGCCAGCTTAGAAAAGCTATCAGAGATGGTACAGCCCTTTGAAGTCTCCTTTTTGTCATCTTTTTCTCCCCCTGTTTTTGAGGAAAATGTGTTCTTCCTTTAAATTCACTTTGCCACACTTGTCACCATGAAGCAGAGCTCAGAGCTCCTGCATGCTCTGATGGTACAGATTCAGGTCTCTGAGTAACATGAATGCACTTCTGGTAGAATTTCTTCCCTTTGGAACCTAAAGCTTATACAAGGGACCCAGAAGCAACAGTTTTGTGGGCTATTGCTCTCTACTCAAGGGCATTAAGGCTGGCCCTGATGTAGGATGCACAGAGGAAACAGTGGTCTTTGTGTCTTCTGAACATGAGGGTCCCTACCAACATTAACAGGATTGATCTTTTTCTGGCATGCCCACCTCATGTGTGCACACAGAGCAGCAGTGTTTGGGTGTTCAAAGGGTTGCTCAGTTACTCTGCTCCTAATTATGTGAATTCATGGCCAGACCCATGGGATGGGGCGTTGCTGGTAGGCAGAACTTAGTTCTCATCCTAATGTTGCCCAGAGCCCCACACAGAGCTGGGTTACTTCTTGGCAGTCCCATCCTTACTATGAAGCAGCCACTCCTCCAAGTGCCACACAACTTCTCCAAACATTTCTGGGCCTTTTTTTTTTTCCTCTGGGCTAAAGTTGTGGTGGAGCCAGCTGCAAATCTATCAGTCTGACTTCAAGTCTCTTAAAGAAATTGGATATCGGAGCTCTTACAACTGCCAACTCACTTTTATCTCTCCCTCCAGAAAAGTGGATTATCTTGATGCTAACAGAAGGATTTAGTTTCTTAAAGTCATGCCAGATTTAAATGCGTAAACACACACACACACATATGAAATCATGCTCATATTCTCTAAAGAGTTTAGGTTTTGGATATAAGTGCTTTCAGCCTAGGGTTTTTTTTTTCTTGTTTGCTTGCTCCAAGGAGAACCCATTATAGACTTTTTTGCTTCAGTGCTTTAGACTTCAGTATCAGAAGTATTTGTACTTTCTGCTTTTGTATTAATTATTATAAAGACTGTAGCAGCACACAGTACCTCTCTCAGCAGTGTAGTTATTACTGGAAAGTAAATGACTTAGGTACTCAAAATTTGCTTTCGAAAGTGACTTTCAATAGTATGTAGGCTTCTAAGTGGTAGTACACAACTTGAAATTCCCCATCAGAGTGCCTGTTTTCATAAGATCTTAACCATGTTGGTACAAAAAGCAATTGATTTAGACACTTCTGATGTTAATCTAACAATGTAAGTAAAAGAAGCGGATGTATTCTCTTGCCCCTTTACATTCAGTGCTGTAGTTAAAAGGGGTAGTACAGAAAAATGTTCAAGTTCAGTAGAAAGCAGGTGAGTCAGGAATGGGTATAGGTCATCCACAGATGATGGCACAGGTTGCTCTAAGCTCACAAAACAAATAACACATTGAGTGCTGACTCCTGTTTGAAGCTCTTAGGAAAAGTCACAGATAGACTGAATTGATACCATCAGACATTTATGGGGAACTGGACATTTGTTGTTGCTGTTCTCAGTCACATTATGTCTGAAGGACTTCCAATGGTATCTTCCACTGGCCTAAACCACACTGAAATTCAGTGCAATTTGGTTCTTCCAGAAGAAGCTACCAAGAGTCCACATGTCATATGGTGGAACATTTTGTTTTCTGCTGTCATTGCAACTTTCTTGAGATATTGAGCCCCAGTTCAGAGTTTCTCCTCTTCCCAGTGATTCCTCCTCCATATTTTCTAATAGGAGAAAACCTGGAGGAAAGGACAAAACCCAAAGCAATTATATCCTGTCGGAATCTGAGCAAAGGACTTCTTAGTATTTAACATCTAAAAAAAAAATCATTTACAAAGAAGGCCTCAATTTGTAGATCGGATGCTTCTGGTCACTGTGTGCATATCTTGGGGCTGTGATGGAGGATGACACAGGGATCTGTCCAAGCAGGGAGTTTCCACCCAAATCCATTGTTATCTCATTGCATTGTAGACCATGTCAAGATTTTACCTCTTAAGTACAAATGTGTTAGAGTGTAATTTAAGTGCTAGGCCCACCATCCATTTGCAGTGTGCATTTACGCTTCTGAATTCCAAACCTCCAAAGGAACCAGGTCAGTACTACTCATTTTAAAGCAAATCACTGTCCTCAAGGGTGCTCCTCAGCATCTTGCTGGTGCGGGAAGGTCCGGCCACCATGCTGTGAGACCAGGTCCATTCCCAGATCCAACCTTGGTGCCGCGGCCGTCAGGCGCCGGGAGGAGGAGGAGCGGTGGGAGCCGCGTGGGGGTAGCGGGGTTGGGGGGGCCGGGGTGGATGCTTGCTGACCCCCCATGATGTTTTCTGCTGTGATGACTCATGGTGTTCTCTCTTGCCTTTAGATACCAGCCTGTTGATATCATTCAACCAACCAATCATGTATTGCCAGCCTCATTCGGGGATTCTGATTGGTACTTTGTCACAGGCATCTCTCTTACCTCCACCAATGAGTCCTCACGTAGAAAACCACCACAGCATGACCTGCAGAAACAGGGAATGCCAGGTGAATATTGACTCTTTCTCCTCCGTCTTTGTGGTACTCACAGGCCCACGGGCCTCTGTGTCTTTTTTTTTTCTCTCTCTCTCTCCTCTAGATCACGAACTGCTCAGGCAAGAGCTGAACAACCGGTTTTTGGTTCAGAGTTCGGACCGGGCCGCTGCCTCACTTGGCCCGGTGCCGCTGCTGAGAGCGGAGTTTCACCAGCACCAACACACGCATCAGCACCAACACACCCACCAGCACACATTCACTCCTTTTCCATCCAGCTTGCCCCAGACGCCGCTCATGCCGCCCTCTGCACCTCCCATGGTGCGTACCCCAGCCCAAAATGTGAGGATAAGTAGAGCATCTCTGGTCAAAAAGCCTAACCCGCTCTTGTCAAACAAAACCCAGTCCTCTTCATTTCAGCCAGGCGTCCTGTCCCTGCCCTTCTGACTTGGAAGCCTGGAAAAACAGGCCCAGCACTCCCACAGGGATCCCCTTTCCATCCAGAGCCTCCACACTGAGCTTCCAGGTGCCCCACACTGCTACCCGGGAGCAGATACGGCACCTGTAAGACAAGTCCAGAATCCCTTTAGTTTCCCTTTTTGTTTGTCCCACTGTTGCTGTTCCCACTTCCCCAAAGCCAGGTGCCATGACACATGAAAACACACCAAGAAGAACACCACAGGAGTGGTGGTCTCCAGTACCAGGTGTCCCCACAGCTGTGCCTGGCAGGGCAGACCATCCTTAAATACCTACCCAGAGCTCTCACCATAGTGCAGCATCTCATCTGATACAAGTTTTGTCCCTCTTCCTCCTAATTCCCTAATCGGTATTGATTTTGACACTTATTATTTGATTACATTGACAAGCACTAATTTGTGTGTAGCTGGTTCTTCTTGGGGGAGAGATCCTCCTGGCTGTGTAATAAGTGTTAACATTTTGCCATTGAATTTGCTTGTAACACAAAGGGACTTTGCTGCAGCTGTTACAAAATTGGTAGAGAGCTGCCACAAATGGGTTTTGTCAGTACTTTAAAACACACTCTCTCCCCATTTCTGGTAATTATTTTGTGAGATTGAAAGAGAAAGATTGAGCTTTCCCCCCCCCCCCCTCAGTTTCATACTGTGTCCAAAATGCAGAAACAGCCCTCTTCTGCTAAGGGGAATAAAAGCCAGGAGTAACAGCAAAAGCAGCATTTGGGAAGAAGTACCAAGAATTCAGGGAGCAAAATGTTTCTTGCTTTCCTTTCCCACTGCTTACTGCCCCATGACATTCTTGGGTTGTAATCTGCTTAGCAGCATGACAATTAAAAGTGATATCATCCACCCAAAATCCAGCCCCAGGTGTTTGCTCAATGTACTCGTGTGTAAACACCTTTCCCACTTTCCTTGGTCTGTGTAAAACAATCTTGAAACTTTTCTCAGAAACCTCCAGTTATTTAAGAACGCTGATATCTGATCCTGAGAACTGCTCCCTCCCACCCCTGCCTGTTGATGTCAGCCTTCATAGCAAAAACAGCTTGCAAGGCTCTTTTGTTATATTTCACTCACATCTTCTTATATTCCACTAGATCAGGTCTGCTAATCCCAACACAAGAGAAGAGTGTTGAAATTTACAGCTGCATGTGTTTGGTAATTTATGGTATTTACACTGGAGGGGACATGGCTCCAGTAATAACTGTAATTAATGAAATTACAAATCTACTCTCCTGCACGGAGGAGTGTGAAACAGCAGCTGACTTGCCAAATAAGCAGCTTTTCCTGGGGTCCTACAGCTCCTTTCCCTGCCTTCTTCCCCACTCCCCCCTCCCCAGCAGAATGTACATACTGTTCAAAAAGGCAATGTATGTATGCTTTGGTTTTGCTTCCAAGGTGGTACAGGACAAATGGTCATAAAAATAAATATGGGGCACAGACTGCATGCGTGGAGGTGTTAAAACCCCATGCTGGAACAGAAGAGGTTAACAATCAGCTTTTCTCCAGGGCACACTCTCTTTTGCAGGGAAGGTGGAATACAGAGAGACTTGTGCATCTAAAGCAATTGAGCCCTTTTCCAAACAATTTTTGGCACTTACAGGAACCCAGAAAGCAGGGAATTAGTACTGCTCGCCCCACAGTAGATGTTGGGCTCTGATGGAAAATGTTCCCTACCTTATAGTCTGTGATGCAGCTGAGTGCTCCAGGAGCAGATCCCAGACCTGGAGCTGATGTTCCCACAGCCAGTGCCGTGCTGCAGCTTTCAGGGCTGCCCTCCTCACAGGGAAGGAAGCTCCTCACACAGTGCCTGCAAACCGGGTGCTGCAGGGAGACTCCACAGCACCCAGCACAACCCAGGGGCTCCCACCTTTCCGTCTCTGTTAGCTTGGGGAGACCAGTCAGCTCCTGGTGAGCGCGTATGGAATAACCAGTCAGTTCTGCTCTGTTAAATGCTGTTCAAATGGGCCATGATTATTTGTCTGTGTTGAAATCCTGATGTGTCTGCTATTGCTGGAACCAAACTCACCTGCTTCCTTTCTTTTTTTTCTCTTTTCTTTCCAGTTTGACAAGTACGCTCCCAAATTAGACAACCCTTACTTTCGACATTCCAACGTGAGTGCTTACCTTCCTAGGTGGTGTTTTTTTTTAATGGTTCTGCTTGCACTTCTGCTTGTTTTCAATTGATTGGTGGTGTTTTGATTCATTCATTCCTACAGCTTTCTTTCCATCTTGAGTTGTTTTGGGTTTTTTGGTTTATTTTTTGAGGTACAAGATTTTCTTTGGGCTTTTTTTTGTTTTTTTTTAAAAAAAAACCAAACTCCTTTGTCTGCTGCATTTTTGCTGCTGTGGCTCTATATTGCTGTGCCTGGGATGGCAGGGAATGCGCAGAAATTGCTAAATCAGTGGTCATTGCAGTATCTTTGCAGCTGGTGCTTCTCACAGTGCAGCAGCCCGGAGTGCATGGCTCTTTCACAAGATTTTGCTCAGGTCACAGGAGTAAGTCAGACTGGTGGTTTCTTCCTGGTGCTCCCCACTGCTCCAAAGCACGAAACCTACATCTTTTGGGACTTGTAAAACTGCCATATGTGCTCAGGAGAGGCCTAAGCAAAGCTTAACCCAGCCCACACAACTACAAGGTGATGTGCATGTTGCCTGTGGTTCGTGTGCCAAGTAGCATCTTGTGGTTCTTTTTTGCTTTGAAAATCAAAGCAGGTCACATTTCAAAACAGGATCGATTTGTTTGCTACTGCAGAAAAATGCAAAGTTAACCAAAAGTGAACGTAAACCCCAAATTACTCCAGTTCCTCTAAAAATGGTGAATTCTCTGTGCTTCCTGCAGTAGTTTCACAAATTTTAAAGGCACAGTTCTTCAGCACTATTTAGAAAATTGATCAGACGAGCGCATTTTCCAAGTTTTGGCTTTGCTCTTAAATTTTTTGAAAGCAAATTTAGTGTGTATTTTCACTGTGGCACTCATTCAAACACAGTACTATTTTTGTCTGTGCCAGGCTTGGCACCTACCTCCATTATTGTTCAAGTTGTCCTGTGACATAAGCATCTCTTTTTCTTTTGTAGTTCTTTCCAACCTATCCTCCAGCAATGCCTGGAATGCCACCCATGCTTCCACATTCAGGTCCCTTTGGGTCACTTCAGGGAGCATTTCAACCGAAGGTACAAACTTCTTCTTCTGAAGGCTTTGTTCTTTTGCTGGGAGAGAAAATGTATTCAGAGTCGTGTCTCTGGTGATTTTGTAGCACATGATTTAACAAGCAGAAGTGCAGCATGGGGTTGGAAGCGATCACCCCACACATTTGTGAGCATCCTCTGCACAAAGCAGCCAACACTTCTGCAGAAATTTTCTTTTGGCACTACAGATTGTTCCTTGGAAAAGGATATAATGGTTCACTTGGGAGGTCAACTGAAACTGGAGGAGAAGCATAGAGTCAAATGCATTATTTGATTGGAATATTTACAGCTAATAACAGACCAATGAGTCCCAAATCATTTTATAAATTTAACAGTCTCAGATTGCAAAAGATAAGCCGTGTTTATTCCAAGAAAAAAAAAAAAAAGAAAAATTGATTGTACAAGTGTGGGAACAATAGGGAGAGACTGCTATATATGGGTAGAGCAATTTGAAAGAGCTGAATTTTTTATTCCCAGCTCCAACACTGTCTGACCTTGGGCAAGTCGCTTAAATCTTCTGTTCCTCAGCTTCCTCATCTGTACAGTTAACTTGCAGTGGGTTTTATAAGGGTTGATTAATGCCTGCAAGCTTCTTGGAGATAGCTTGTTTGAAAGGTGCACTGCAACTGCAACGTATCATTACAGCCAGCACTGATTGGCATTTGGAAATGTTGCCATGATAACCAACATTTTTGATGAATTCTGTGGTGTGCACTGCTTTGTTTTTGGTTGTTTTGGTTTTTTTTTTCCCAGATGTGTTCTTTTTATTAACTATTTCTAAATGTACAGAAATTGTTAAATCTCTCCAAACAAGAAATATGCATTATGTCTATCTAGCATTCATTTGAAAATGGAGCATTTACTCCATTTGTAAGATGTCATGTTTAGCATCTTTACTTAGATTTTAGTGATTTCTTATCTTCAACTGCATTTCCACAGAGCTCTGCTATTGGGTTAGAAACCTTACCAGCACTGTAGCCAAACCAGTTTGTTTGCATTTGGAAGGTCATTCCCATAACCATACCAAGCAGGGCTGTCGGGTGTGCTTCCCTCAGCAGCCCCCCTGACATCAGTGGAAGTCAATAATTAGCAACTGCTGCAAATAAGGCCTTTTACAGCCTTTCCACTGAATTTATTTTTTTAATGGAAGCTGGGGTTTCCTCAGTGCCCATCGAATCCCTTACATTATTTTATTTTCTGGATCCATTACAAATAGCAAAGTATCTAACATGGTTTTTTTCAACTGGAGTTCTGTACATAGTAGCTACATGGGTAGAAGAGGAGTAGTTGCATCTAAGTAGAGGGAGCAAGAGGGACAGAACCTTGGTGGAGTTTGTCCCTAGAGACCCCAAGTTATCAGGGTGTGAGCTTAGCTTTCCAAGAAAAGGAGCTGCACAAATAAGGTAGAATTGGCAAAATTTTGCTAATCTGAAGGTAAGGTGCAGTTTTGCCATAAGGCCACTGTTAATGAGAAGTCTCTGAACAACTGATAGTGTGCTCTGTGGTTTCCACCTTCTTTACAGAGCTTTATAGATACCATCTCCCTGTAAAATACCATTAGAGCAAAGGGAAGCAGTTACAAAGCAAGAAAGAAAATATGAGCACCTTTTACACTTCCAAACAGTTCTTAATACTGTATTATGACTTGCTGTTAATTTGTTTTAATGATAGATTCATAGAACATTTGCTAGCTTGAGTCTAAGCATCACACAGTCACACTCTGGTGCCTTGGTTAATCACTAACATCACCTGATATCTGGAGAGTGCTGTATTTAGATGCAATCTAACATTAGAAAAAAAAGAAAAAAAAAGAGGGTTAGGTTGAAAAATGAGTCTGCTGCTTTGGCACATTATTTTCCAGGAGACAGCTGAGCTGCTGGGCAGAGCCACTCTCGCCATCATTACCACATCATTTTTCCATGCTCTCTCCCTCCCAAGCTGTTTGACTTAAGCCTTCATAATCACTACAGACCTGATGATTTGGTTTTGGCAAGCTGAGTCCTGCACTTCTTGCTTTCCAAAGCAGAGGTCTTGGTTTTGTTTTTCCCTTCCCGTGTCAGTTGCCTACAGCTGTGTGTGTAAATCCACTGCACATAAATCCAGGCTGATGGTAAACTTCTCAGTGAGTTTCCCAAAGGCCATTTCTCACAAGCTATGAACTTGAAAAGGTCAGAAGTATTCCATTTACTTTGCTGGAGGAAGCATTCACATCTGTCTCCAGGGAATAAAGGAACAGGATGACACCATGCTATTAACAAGTTGTGATCTTAAAGCTCTTCCCTGTATGATAGCTGTAACTTATTTGCCACCTTATATAAACCTCAGCTGTCAGACAGGCCCTGGGAGCACAGATCTGCCTGGGGAGTTTGGTGACTTACCTGCAGAGACACACATGATAATTCTCTTTAAGGAGTTATGTAGCCTTAGACAAATTAAAATCTATTTTTCCTTCCACACCCATGATTTTACTCATTCCTCATCCAGTTTGGCTGTTTGAAATCTGGTGTAATTTGACATAAAATGTGAGTGAAATAATCTCTTGGGGAATGAGGTTTAACCCCTCTGCTCTCAGCTGCGTGGAGGCACCAGGTGCAGATGCTCTGGGAATTGGAGATGGATGAATGCCAAAGTGAGAAGATGAACGAGTTCTTGGGGATCATCTAGGACAGGGCAACAGGTGGGATCTGGAGGAGGAGGAAGAACAGAGATCCATTCAATGAGGTGTTTAATTCTTGCTGGAAAATGATGGGATAAACAATGCAAAGCTATAAAAGACCCACAAGCACCTTCTAAGGTTTCTCATTTTGCTTTGTCAAAGCAAATAAATGGGCTGTTGCCATTTAAACCATTGTGTTATCTAGCCCCAGTTGGAGGGGGCCATGGTCCAGTAGGTGGAATATGGGACTCTGATGCTTAAGTCCTTCTTTTCCTGACTGCAATACTGGCTGCTGCCTGAAACATAAAGGAAGTCAGTCCACCTCTCTCATTCTCCCTCCTACTGTCTGCCTGT
This sequence comes from Heliangelus exortis, assembly GCF_036169615.1. NCBI lineage: Eukaryota > Metazoa > Chordata > Aves > Apodiformes > Trochilidae > Heliangelus > Heliangelus exortis. Next base: position 6,991,761 of record NC_092440.1, on the reverse strand, counting down.
TTTGTCTAAAGAATAAGCCTGGGGGCAGGGACTGCCTCTTCCATCCACTTGCCTACTGCATAGCACAATGGGGTTGTGATTTCAATGGGGCTTAGAGGTGCTGCTGTAATACTGTTGCTGCTGCTAAAGAATAATAGATGACACGGTGGTTAAATGCTGTTGGCTGTCAGTAAGAGATAACATTTAGCACTAATGTAGCAATATGTGTGTTCAAAGCACAGTACAAACATGGACTAATTAATTCTGTTAACATCAGATAGAGATGTTAAATGTACCACTGGTATGATACAGTATTATTCATGCTCTATTCTTGTCTTGCAGACTTCAAACCCTATTGATGTAGCAGGTAGACCAGGCACAGTCCACCATACGCTGCTGCAGAAGACTCCAGGGGTAGGCAACAATATATACCCTTCCTTTCAGCTTATCTGGATTTACAGTAAACACAGTGATTGCTCATTAAAAAAAAATTTTAAAAATTTAAAAGATCATCTGGTGAGCAAATTGGCCTCTTAGACCCTGAACATGCAGTCAGGACCAAAGTTTCCTCTTCTGGTGAGACAACAGTAGCCTCCTCCAGTCGTGAATACAATGGGATGTTTTGATTTCTTTAAACAAAGTTAGGGGGAAACGGGGCAGGAAACCCCTTCAGAGCCTTTCCCCTAAGCATTGCTTGGAGAACAGTTTTATGCACTCCATTTCAGAACAATTAAAATGTTCAGAAAAGCACTGAACTGTTCAGTTGCTGGCATGGAACTGCTTTGTTTATCATAAAATTCTGCTGAGTTTGGTGCAAGGAATGAAAGAGAAGTTTTAAGCCTCCTTTAAGCCTTCTAGGTTTCCCATGTCACAGGGGACTTCTCTGGAATAGTGCTTTCTAAATGCTTTTACTTGTTCAGAGGAAGGAAGTTCCCCACCTTTCAGTATATTGGTTAGGTTTAAAAAGACTGATTGTTTTATTTCTGCTTTTCCATAGGTGTCAGACCCTTACAGGCCTCCAGTAAGAGTAAGTAAGGTTTGTGGGGGATTTTATATACCTATATATATATATATATATATATACACACACATAAATACACATACACAAGTATTGTGCATTTTTTGAAATTTAACATGCCCTTTAGAAAATTTCACTCTCATCCTTTATTTAAAGTAAAATGTCACAGTTAGCTCTTGGCTGCTTCTGGTTAATAATATTTAGGTTGAATCCCAACCTTTTTGCATCCATTTTTGTGCATTAATAGTTCACAGTATGAAATAATGGTCACAGAAATGAATGAGTGAGCATGGGCAGACATTCACCAATGATCTGATTTGTGGTGGCTTAGGTTCAGTGTATTTTATTTGTGCTTCTGATGTTCCACAAAAACACCCTACAGTGAGTACCACAGCTCAGCTGAAAACCAGTAACTTGTTCAGCTGTGGCACTGCTCATCCCTGGTGATTGTCTGAACCCTTTGCCTCTCCAACTCCAAGTACCCATAATAAGTACGCATGACTTAACCTGCAGTGCAGCAGGGATGAATGAACAGGGCTCTTCTCAGAAACAGAGCTGTTAACTATTAGTTGCTTTCTCTTAAGCATGGCGTACTGTTCTTTGCTGCCATTTATTTCAGTTTTTGAAGGGAGGAGTTTGAGTAGGAAATAACAAGGCAAGGATCTCAGGGCTGTGTGAGATGAGGAAGCTGTCCCACATCCCACATTCTATCTTTTGTTCCTTCTTAATTTAAACATCATCTGCTGCAGTACAGAAAAAAATGCTGATCACCTATTGTGCTGTTTCAGTAATCAGCCTTTCTCATTGCTTAGCTGCCTGTTTGACAGTAAGGGAAATGAAACTTTCTATCTGATGTAGATTGCCAACGTATAAATTAATCTACATTCTTGTGCTTTGCATTGCAGAAACCGGGGAAGTGGTGTGCGGTTCATGTACAGATTGCCTGGCAGATCTACCATCACCAGCAAAAGATAAAGGTAATTCAGACAGTTTCTGGGACAAAGCCAAGTCTTTTGGCTTATAGATTATATTTTCATGAGAAATGAGCAGGAAGCAGTTACAGTTGGTGATTCTCAAACTTGCCTGTATTGATTAACTAACACTTTGAGTCTCTTAACATTTATTGTAGCAACCGCAAGTTTATTTGAGGGCAAAGGAATTGAGTTGAAGGGTAGCAAAATGAGGAAATACTAAGGGCACAACCAGAAAGAGTAGAAGAGTAATTTTGCCCGTTATCCACCTTTTTTACAAAGCATACATACGTAATGTCATTTCCCTTCTGTACTGGTACTTCCTGTGAATATGGAGTGTTATCCCATCCATAGTGAAATTTCTGATAAATAACACACTACACACTACAGAACAGAGGGCAGGCAAGTGGATTGGTAGTTAGTGTGTTAGAGATTGTTTGCTTTTCTGCATTGCAGTGATGATGGGCAGAGGGAAGGGTCTTAAAACTCAAGAGGTAACAAGGTGTGGGTACACTGGAGTGCTGTTACAGGCTCAAAGCTCCCTCTGGAAGGCAAAATAGCTGATAATGGGAATTTTGTAGCCTTTTATTTTTTCATAGCTACTCCCCCAGATTTTTGTCTCATTAATGAAGGCTATTCAGTGCTTAAATAGGTGCACTGGAATTAATGCCTCTACAAGTGGTGTAAGTTCATTAAGTTTTTTTATAAACAAATATACAGTCTTTAAGCTCTTGGCTTGTATGCAGTTCAAACCATGCACGGTTCTATAGGGGAAGGATAAAAGTGGCCTCTGGAGGCGCTTCAGTTTTCTTTAAAATGGCCTCGTGGTTTTCTTTATCCTTCACCCCTTGTCTGCATACTGAGCTGTACTAGCTGCAGGAAGGACGTGGTCTCTCTTTCCAGACCGGAGAAGCAAAACAGACAAGTCTGTCACTCAGCTCTCAAGGCTTCTGTCGGCAGCTTTCCGCCTGCGGAGTATTTTTTGTCAGGCTGAGAGCACTGAGTGCTCCTGGGGTGCAGTGTATCATGTTGCATGCTCCACTGTGTGTGCTGAGGGGCTGAGAGCCTGCTCCAGACCTTATCCATGTGGATGAGGCAGGCAGCTGAGGGGCTGTGGAGCAAAATGGCCTTACAGATGCTGTCAGAGCATGACTGCAGTACGTGACCAGAGCTGCTGCTGTCGCTCTCGCTAACTCTCCCTGGCGGGGCTTGAGCAGGAATGGGCATGAACTCCCTCCCTCTCTTTTTCTCCCATAAAAAAAGGAAGTGTATAATGAGATTGTTTTTATATCATTTGACAGCAAATGCAGCTGGATCCCCACAAGCTAGACATAGGTGGGAAACTTGACCTGTTCAGCAGACCTCCTGCCCCTGGAGTGTTTCCAGGCTTCCATTATCCACAGGATCTTGCCAGGCCTCTGTTCTCCACCACAGGTAAGGGAAGATGGTGATTTGTTGCAAAATACCCCAGACATTCAGCACATGTAATGTGTGTCTCTACTGCTGTGTATGCCTCAAAAATTGAAGTAGGCAAGATGGTTCTTAGGGGTTTGGTGGCCCAGGGTACTGAGATGACCAGGGCTCTCTGAGCTGCTGGGCTGGGCTCTGCTGCTGCCTTTGGTGCAGGATCCTCTGTACATCACTGAGCTGCAGCAGTTGGCTTTAACATTCATGTCTGTGCAGCTGGTTCTTATGTGCCTGATTAATAGGCTATAGAGTGAGTTTTTAAACTGATCTTGACAAAACACTTGAAAATGTTTCCAATGCGTACTGGATTGGAAGTGGCCCCAGTCTCTTTCTTGCTTTTATATTTGCCATGTTCTTTTCAGCTCCTTCACTCACCAAGTTTCTATTTGTTTTCTGAAAACGAGGTGTTTTTGTAGAAGGAAGACTTCACTAACTGTACTGAAAATATCACAGAAGTTGTATTTATGAAGTGTGTGGTTTTTAAATATAAAATTTTCCTATGTATTATGAAGTCCAGCAACCTCTAAGGTTCAACATGAAATACTAAATTAAAAAAAAATAATAATTACAATCTACACTGATCAATTGCTTTCCAGTCTGTTGGAGAATTAGTTACAATTCATGCAGTTACCAAAATGCAGTAAGCACTGCCCTGTTCTGATGGCTCCAACCACAGTAGATTGCAACTGACATTCTGGTTTTGGAGGTCACTGGTACTGTGCTTGTTGATTTCCATCTATGAAATGTTGGTTTTGTTCTCTTCCCAGAGCTTCACTTTCCCCCTAGACTTCCTATGTTTTAGATGCCAAAGTCTGCCTTCTGTATGTAATTAATTGGCAACTATGTAATTTTTTTCCTAGCTGTACTCCAGTTTTATAATGCAATATTGTGCTTTTGTTCTAACTGAGTACAGACGTGGTCATATTCACCCTTGGTTCAACTCTCTTGAAATTAATTAAGTTAGAAACACTACGAATTTTGTCCCAAACATTACAGAAAAGCAACAGATGAGAAGCAAGCAGAAACCTCCATGAGAACAGAGTTCTAAATGCAGGTGTTCAGTAGCCTTGAGGAGCTTCACCAGTGGTTCAGTCTTTCTGCCCTTATCTGTGGCTGGGAATCCATAACCATCAAACACATTTCCACCATGTACAATCAGTGCTGACAGTAGCTGTCCATTGTAGGGTGCTATTGTGTAAAGGTACTTTGGTAATACAGGGCCAAAATATTTATTGCTTCTGCTTGGATGTGTAGGCACAGCTGATTTACAAACCTCTGACTGTTTTCCTATGGCAGCTGTTTCTTTACCAATGTTTTCAGTCTGTCCTGTGTCATCATTACAAAAATCTTGTTTCAGTTATGGTTTTACTACTGAAGGCTGTGTCAGGCAGAGTTTACCCTAACAGGCAGAAAAGCAGAGTCCAGTTGTGGTTTTAGCTTTTTCTCTTAAAGATTCAAGTGTTTCAATCTTTAGTGTTTGAATCTTGAACTCAGCCTTGGCTCTCTGCTCATAAAAAGCAAGAGGGGAAATAGTATGGAATAGATACATTAAAGAAGGCAAATTAATAGCAAACTTTCACTCGAGATAAACAACCTTACAGCAACTTGTCCATGAGTATATTAATCACAGAAGCCATCACACAGTAAATCTAGGTAAAGAGTGCTATCAAAGTGAACAAACATTGCAGCAGTAATATATAGATGAATAAATCTTTTACTCTGCAATATCCGAGCCATTCTTTTCACCTTATCGAACAAGCGTGCAGTTGATGTGAATCATTGGTTCTGCTGCATTGCCTGGTTACTGCAGGAGACATAAGTTATCTTAGGGCCACCTGTCTTCAGGAGGGATGTTCAGCTGCCTGGCAGACACTATATTTAATAACTACCTGACAGCCTGCAATACTGCTCCTGGCTTTCTCCAGAGGATTTTTTATTATCAGCCCATGTAGTTGGGTTTGTAAGCCGTCTCCTTTGAAGAAATTTCCCATCCATTATACACCTTCTGAAATCTTAAAGGATTAGAAAGATGACAGTCTCCATCTATCTTGAAGCATTGGAGCAGTCAGAATGTTTATAGATAACTCCAGGTCTCATTGCTGTGGTCTCTCTTAAGTTTCCTCAACTCATTTTCTGGCTGCTTAGGTTTGTGGTGCCCAAGCTGGTGAGGGCCATGTGGCACTGTCTCCCTCTTCGGTTTTATACTCTGCTCATGTTCTGGATATGAGTGTGTTTTCCAGTGACTGTCTCCTGCTGGGGGTCTCTCACCAAAGAATACCAGATCATGGACTGACCAGCACCTCCATAAAACACTGTTCAGGCTTTGTTTGGGTTGCAGTTTCTGCTGTGTGTGCTGATTTCTTCCCTCTGTTCACCCCCACTTTTGCTGTGACCATCCATAGTGTTATCAGCACTGATGGTACATGGTGGAAATGTGCATCTGATCTGCCTTGAGGATGAGGGGCAGGAACTTACCAAAGCAGGTCTGTCACTGGTGGGAATCATTTATGTGGGCCACAGATGAGGCAGAAGTCATGGTGGTGAAGGTGCCAGGAGGGCTGGAGTGCCAGGTGGAGGAGAAGGATCTTCCTTTCTGTAACAGAAAGTTATCACTTGAGAAAGCAGTGACTGGGTAAGTGTACTGTTAGTGAGGAGCCCATGTTCATGCCTAGTATGGATGGTGGTGTTTGCTAAAGTCAGCCTGTTACTGTTCCCAGTATTAAGGGAAGTTAACTTTTTACCAAGAAAATATGCAAGGCAAGAGCACTGAAAAGCTTTATTTAGGTGTTGGTCTATTTTGTGCATGACTTAACACATCCTCAGGAGAGTGCTGCTTCTGTCATTGTGTGGAATTACTAGGTTCTGACAAAATGAGACAGTTAAAGCACAGGTATGGCAGGTCTTGCATTCTGCAAGGGAGACAAAAGTTGTTTTTGCATCCAGGGAGCATCTGAATGTCATGATAGTTACCAGTTCTGCTTTGTCTGCAGTAGTGGCAGCTTTGTTAGGGAGGTGGCAGCAGATGAACATTCATGGTCTGAACAGCTGGAGAGGGCTGGTCCTGTCAGTGTAATATTGGAGCCACAGCAATATTTTGTCGCACACATCTGAAACATAAATATTCAAAAATTGACTTCAAGTGCATCCTGAAAATTGTCTGTATTCATCTTAGGGGGAGAAAGCCAGGCCCATGAGATTGCCCAAAGATACTGTCATTTGCAGGATACATGGGAGTTAATCTGCCTTTGAAAACCATGTATCCCAGTGGCAGGTAACACCAGTGCTTTTCACACTGCAATTGCAAGCCCGTTCAGGTCCACATGCACCTGTCTGCCAAGGAAATGAGTCTCATTTCATGCTCTGAAATGAGAGCAGAATTTTCTGCATGAACCTGGTTCACCTTGAAATACAGGGCACACCAGCTTGTTTCAGCCTGTTCTTGCTCTGTGCCTCAGCCAGTAATCCAGTGTGCTCAGCAGTGGTGTTTGTTTCCCACCAGGCAGCATGGCACCGAGGCGATGAGCAGTGTCTAGGAAAGGGAAAAAATACCACAGGGGGAGCCTGTGGATGCAGAGACAGATGTGAGAGTGTAGATGGAGCTCTCATGGGAGAGGCATGATTGATGTTCTCTGCGTGTCTGTCATTAACTGGTGTTTCATATAGACTCTAATCAGTCACTTCTGAGCACCTTCTGTCTGGGCCCATAACCTGGGCTGATCCTATTTAATGTAAACACAGAGTAATGGCTGAAATGCCAGACAAAGAGAGTGACTTCCTCATTACCACAGGTGAGCAAGGTCTCCTGGTGCCCACTGACTCCTTTAAAGGGCACCCAGAAATCTGGCCTGTACCTTTGCACCTGGTTCTTGAACGTGATGGTCAGGACCTCATGCATGCAACTCAACTAAAAAGGGACCTTGTTCTCACAGGTGCGACTCATCCAGCCACCACCCCTTTTGGTCCTTCACCTCATCACAGCAGTTTCCTGCCTACTAACCACTTGGCAGGTAAGTGTAAGTAAACCCTGCCTTCACCTTCATTCACACTTAGGACCCATTCCTGCCTCTTCTGTGTGGTCCTGCCCTGAGGCACGGTAGCACCAGGGGAGGGAGAGGCTGAAACTGTCTCGGGAACCAGAAGCTAGGAAGTCCCCCCCCCACCCACACTGGCCTCTGCTGTCCTCCAGAGAAGAGGGGCAGGATTAGCAATCCCTCACCTGCCAGAGAAGAGGGCATCAGAGATCAGGCAAATCTGTCACCACTGGGACACTGCAGGAACTGAAACGTGACCTGTAGAGCCTTTCTGTGCTGCTGAATGGGCCCAAGGAAATGGGGAAATTATGCAAACGGACCTCAAGCAAGCCACGATTTAAAATGGGCTCCTTGTGTTCTGTTTCCCACCTATGAAAGTTCTTGGCTAGGTTCTTGAGTAAAGTTCAGTGAACCATTCCTGGCAAATAGCTGTTCTGCACATTTTGCCAGCCTTTCAGTTTCCTAATTGGCAGTAAGTAGAGCCTGATTTTCTCAAATTTCCTCATTTTAGAAGCTCACAAGCAGCTCATTGCCAATTAAAGTTCAAGCTCTGTTGATTAATGTTTTAGTAACACTCATCCAGTCAGCAAATGTGGCATGCCACATGACCTAGTAGACTTTTTTCCTATTGCAAATACCCAGATTTACATCAAATCCTGAACATTCTGTCAAAATTAACTGTATTTCTACAGTCATTCAACTACTTAATATCAAAGGGGAAGGGCAAGAATAGCTATTTAAAAATAAGTCAATAAGTAAATAGCTATTTGCTTAAAGATCCAAGCTATTTGTGCCATTTGTCTTGACATTTTAAATATCAGGATAGCCATGAGAAAGTGGAGAGCAACACACCTCCTGTCACACAGCAAGTTAAAGGCTTTAAAGAGACAGTCAAAAAGCCAGTGGGCAGAAGGAGGAGTTGTTTAGATATAACCAGTAGGAAAGAAAACAAGTATACAAGTACAACTTAACCCATAGCCAGCTCTGAAATGCAGAAACCTGAGTCAAGCTTTCCAATCAGAGAGGAACATCTGATGATGGTGGGTGCCTTTAATGAAAAAAAAAAAGGCAGAACTTTTTATAAAGACAAGTGCCAGTAGCAAAATAGGTACTTTACTGGGAAGGGCACAACTCATCTTTTGTCTCAAAGTATAGAAACCTCCATCCCTTTGTCATAACAGCTCCTAATACTACACTGTCACTCCCACCACCACTGGGATCAAGGAAGCTGTTATGGGAGAGGATTTTGGCACAAATGGGCCAAAGTTAGTTGGTGTAAGGGTGGATGTTCATAGCACTTAGCTTAGGATTGTCTCTGCACTATTACAAAGAGAGCAGAAAGTTGTAGACAGAAACAAGAGTGAAATGGTGCATCCCCTCAATATGCTGACCAAGGTGGCTCTTCCTTCAAGGCAAATGCAATTCTTCTGCTATTGGTACTGATAAGGGAGGAGAGTTACAGCTCAGCAGCAGCCACCCTAATTTCAGCTATTAGACCTTAATTTCTAGCTCCCCTCTGACTGGCATGCAAAGTTTATTTGCAGCACCTGTTTGCAGACTGAGCACTGAATCCCTTCTCCATTTTAACACGATGGGAATTTTTTGTGCAAAGAACCTTGCAATGAGAAGGATCAGCTTAAAGTCTGGCCTAATCCTACTTGGATTCAGACCGTTAAGAAGGGGAGGGGTGCGTTTCATTCTCCAACATTCTTGGCTAAATGCCTGCTAAATCCCTGTTTGCCTTTCCAGATCCATTTAGCAGGTCAAGCACCTTCAGCGGCCTTGGGAACTTAGGCAGCAATGCCTTTGGAGGATTAGGCAGTCATGCTCTGAGTAAGTACTGGCTGGGTTACTGCAGACAAACATCCCTTCCAGAAAAGCCACATGCTAATATTTACAGCAGCTGGTGGTAGTTTTTAAAGAAGTTTAATTCCTAACCTCCATTCTCCTATCTGAAAACACTGCACCTAAGATTTCCAGGTCTCTGCGGTGGGAGCTTTTCTGCATGTCACAGGCATCAGTAGCTGGGCTCTGTGTCTCCTCACTGCTGAAGGGCTGGTACCTTGTGTGCTCTTAGAGGTGCTGGAGCTGCTCTGGGTCCCTATGGGCATCTAAAGTAACACCCTTCAACAGTGAAGATGTGCAGTGGAACAGCTATTGATAATTCTCCTAATTCAGCGTGTAGCCTCCCTCTGTAACCGTTGTCTGAAGTTTAAATTACCTGTATAAAAATCTTTTACCTCAAAAACATGTTACCTGTAGGCAAGACATGCTTGAGAGCCACACAAGAGCATGCTTTGGCATCTCATGGTGCAACAGGAATCAGTTGAAGACTGATGGAGGAAAATCAAGTTAAAAGCCTACGGCCAAGCTCTGTTTTTACACACACACATGTACATACCACCAAACAGTCTGGTTTCTTTAACAAAAAAGTCCCTGAATCATCAGCAGCAGACAGCTGATTGTTTTAACTACCCACACATTAAAAGTTTCTGCCAGTGAGGGGAGCTGAGGAAGAGTATTGCTTTTGTGCTGGAACCCTTTTGCTGGGGTGGGGGGAGAAGAGGAGCTGGGCATTTTCAGTCATCTCTGAGTTACTCAGATGTATAGTTAAGACTTCCTCTGCCAACAGCCTTAAAAGAGCTGGTGGATCTTGCACTCAGTGTTGAAGGCATCTGTGTCCACCTGCCAGTAGCTCCCCCTCACCGGAATGCTCCACATTAAAAAGTCTTGAAAGGACAGTTCTGGTTGTGATTAGCACTGTGCAAAAAAGCATATGTGATTATTTGGTTTGAACTATTTTTAACCCTTATTCTCCCTGCTGTTATTCTAGCCCACAACAACATTTTTACTCACAAAGATGGCCCAAACCTGCAGAATTTTAATAATCCCCACGAACCATGGAATAGACTCCATCGGACCCCACCGTCCTTCCCAACCCCTCCACAGTGGCCCAAGCCCACGGATTCCGAGCGGAGCTCCTCGGTGACAAACCATGACAGAGACAGAGAGAGGGAGAGAGAGCCTGAGAAGAGGGATCTTTCTCTGAGCAAAGATGACAGAGACAAAGAGAGGTGAGCAGCCTGTGCTTCTGAGCACTTTCCTCTGGGCGTCTTTTTCCTCTGTATTTTTTAATCTTGTCTGATATTAAAACCATCTTTAGAGCAAACCATTGCTTGTCCTTGCAGGAGCTGATAGGTCTCTCCTTCAGATCAGCACGAGTACTAGAAATGCAAAAAATTCTCTTTGCCTTTTAGGATTTGTCCTTTATGGTAATATGTTAAGCCAGTCCCCACTAGTAGGTTAATAAAAAGCACCAAGCTGAGGAAATGAGCACGCCACTGTTTTCAGGGTACACGTGGCTGTTTTCAATGCATCTGCTTTAGGGATTGCTGTATATTCTGAAATCAGGAAAGTACATTGTGATGGGTCCTTTGGAGACAGTCATAGTTCTCATTAATGTACAGATATGCTGATGAATTCAAATGTTAGCTGGACATTAATGAGATAAAAATGCAAATGCCTGTATCTGGAGCAGTATGTATGAATCCATTAGCAAAACTGATTTTAAAAAATTGCATTGTAGACAATTCCTTATTAACAATGACAGGGCTTGTATCACCTGGGCTATACTTACTTCATTAGTTTTCAGTTATATGATTTTGAAGCTGTAAAGCCCTTCATATTTCAAAGCCCAGCTGTCTCCAACAGCCTGCTTCTTTGTAGGCAGTAGCAGCCTGCAAGCCTTAGCTGTGTGAATTTGACTAGTGATAGGGGGTTCATACTTTTCCTGGAGTGCTTTTAATGAGCTCTTCAGGCAGTGCCTGAACAAGACTATATGGAAGAAATGGGCTGAAAATCATCTTGCTTTAAATGTTGAATTGTCTGTCACCCTTGCACAGTCGTTCAGGTGGAAGCTCCTTTCTTGGCTTTAGTGTAATTCATTTGCAAACCAGGGTTACTTTGCTCTCATGAGTGTTCACACAGGGGTTAACATCTCTATTACATTTCTATTAATTCAGCTTAAGCTGTCCCCAGCACCCCTGTTTGGACATGATTCTCATAAACCACATCCTTGACCAGCAATCAGGACTACCACAGAGGCAAAAATCTGGGTTAGCAAATGTAATCATAAGGGATAAATAATCACAGAACTCACCAGAACACCTCCAGCTTTCAGCACTCAGGTCTTAAGGCTCTTGAAAGCAAACCCAGCATAAAACTTAGGCATCGTTGAGCCTCTCAGCTGCATAATGCAGCTCTCTCAATCACACCATCATACTTTGCATTTAGAGTGTCTCTCATTCAGAGCAAAGTGCTTTTAAAAGGTGAACATTATTTATTCCCCTCTTAAAGAGGTGGGAGTAACTGTGACTAATTGGCTTGCTTAGAGATAGAGGATTGAAACCCCATTCTCCTGCTGCTCTTTCAAAACCATGGACATTGTCATCAAGCCCCTTGTTCCTCATAGCAGGTCCTCTTGAAGCAGAGGTTGATCACTCAGTTTTGTGGCGTGTTGAGGGATTTTTTTTTCCTTAAGCACCTAGCTTACCTGCCAGAGCTGCCAACAACAAAAGCTCTCCTCCAGCTTCATAGGAAAATAAGCATCATTTTATGGCATCACTTATGCTTCCAGTCAACAAGGCTGTCTTGTGAAGGACTTGGGCTCGTTTCTGTAGGTTTTGTATGTCTGGGTCCATATCTGAGGAAAGGAACCTGAGTTAAGGCTGTTACGGCCAAAAAAATCATTGTCTGGCAGCAGGATGTGCATCCAAACACACAATAAGCTTTTTTTTTTCTTAAAAAAATGCTTTCTAGAATTTAATTTTCCTACATTTCTAAGTGAAGTGGCCATTTTCTTGAGGTGAATATACTGTTCTTTCAAATGCATCCCAAATTTAGTCCCCAAACGTGTGGACACCCAGCATTTTTTTCTGTACAGTATGTAAAGGCAGGCAGTGTGTGTCTCTCAACATAGCATCCCAGCTGTGGCTGATGCTAGCAGAGCTTCTCAAATCCTTTTCTGAGCAATCTCCAATCACATAACCAGACATAACACCGTGCATGTCCAGCATCACCTCTGTGTTTGTTCACACAAGCCAAGGGTGCCTGTTCTCTCTTTTTACAGAGACCTCATGGATAAAAACAGACATTCAAACAGATCCTCACCGGCATCAGCTCCAGTGACACATCAGATAAGCAATCTCATCCGCAGCAACAGCCAAACCTCCAGTGATCCCATCAGGCAGGTTAGCCTTGGGGAAAGGGAAAGATCCAAAGAACCTGACCGAGAGCACCCTGACCGGCTGAGAGAGCCTCCCATAGCAGAACACAAGATTAAAGAGAGCCGTTCCCCAGTGAAGGAAACTCCAAGCCATGATAAGAGACCCTCTGAGGACAACACAAAGCCAGTAATCCAGTCTGTATCCCCATACAGCAAACCTGCACTAAGCGAGAGCCTGAAGCTCACCAATCTAATGAGCAAGGACATGGAGAGAAAGACAGAGCTTCCCAGCGACCTCCAGAAGATTAAGAATGACATCAAAGTCAAAGAAGAGAGGAAGGAAGACAGTGATGTGCTGGTGGTGGGCTCTGAGCCTTCGCAGCACTCGAGATCGGTGGAGCACCCCCCACCACCTACTTTGCATGGATTATCATTGCCTCACTCAATGGCTGCCTCTATGCCCATTTCCATGGGCAGCGTGCACCAGATGAACAACATGAATGTTCTCGACCGCAGCAGAATGATGACCCCGCTCATAGGCATGAATCCTTTGTCAGGAAGAGAGAGGCTGCCACACCCTGGATTTTCTTGGGATCCGATGAGGGACCCGTTGCGAGATGCCTACCGGAGCTTAGACCTGCACCGTCGAATGGACTTCCAGCTCCGGACAGATCCTATCCATAGGTTCCCAACCACCTCTGGATTTTACGACCACGAGCGTTCATACAGAGACAGGGAGCCACACGACTATAACCACGAAAACCTTCTTGAAGCCCGCCGAGAGCAGGAGCGGTTGCGGCAAGTGGAGGAAAGAGAGCGCTTGCACTTACGGGAAGAACTTGAGCGTGCCAGAATGCACCACTTGCACTCGTCCCCCATCGAAAGCCACCTGGCACACGTGCCATCCTTCATGCCTCATTTGAGCGGGATGCATTACCCCAGACTGAGTCCATCCACTGCCATGCACAACGGGATTCTAAACAGGAACCCGCCGACCGCAGCGCTGAGCGCCCCGCCACCTCTTGTACCAGCGAGCAGCACCAGACCTGCCTCCCCACGCAGGACTACTCCACTCACAAACTCAGAGTCCAGGGACTATTCCCCCTCTAGAAACCCCAAAGAAGTAGAGGCACGATAGTCCCCAAGATTGAATTTTAAACTCAACCTGTATATAAAAACAAACAAACAAACAAAACAAACAACAGCAACAACAACAAAAAAAAAGCAAACAGGAAAAACAAACAACAACAACAAAAACAAAAAACAAACCTTTTACAAAATGCACTGCTGTAAACTTTTTTTTTTTTTTTTTTTTTAAATGTAAAATTTGTAGAAGTTAAGCACATTTCCATAAATAACGGGGTCGGGGATGCAGACTTTCCAACAAGAAGGTTGCTGAGAATGGGAATTTAATATATAGGTATTGATTTTTGGTTTTGTTTTTTGTTTCTGTGCTAAAAAAAAAAAAAAAAAGAAAAAAAAAAAAGTGAGTTAAAAATATCAAGTTTGTACATTTTTTCCCAAATGTGAGAAACATTTTTAATGAATTTGTATTTTTTTTAATTTTGTGCTCTTTATTCACTTAAAAAAGAAGAAATTTTGCTTTCATTTTTAGTTAAATTTGCATTTTAAAGGCCTCAGATCCTTAAGAAAAAAATACCCAGGGTTTCTTAAAAGTATTATTTATGGAAATACTGTAGTTTTACAGTCCACTGTGAGGTTCCCATCTGAGGCCAACTGATCACTTACCTTGGTACTTTGGAACCGAAGTTACAGATATATATTAAAATATTAATAATAATAATGTACAAAACTGTTTGTTTTTTGCCTTATTATATTATGCAGAAATTTAAGAGGAATTTTTTTTGACTTCTTGTTTTAAACAAAAAAAAAAAAAAACACAAAGAAAACAAACTGTAAATATTCTGTTAATATAAATGTACACCAATATTAAATTCTTAACATAGGTAGACTTTATAAAAATGGTTTCTAGAACCACTCTGGTTATTTGTTAACATGGTTACAACTCATACTCTTGTCACAGTCAGAAATTCACACTCAGAAAGCTAAGTACGGCATATATACTTCAACTATGCAAGAACTTGGAGGCAGGTCTTAGTGGATGTTGGGGGGAGGAAGGTTTAAAAAAAAAAAAAACACAACCCAAAAACAACCAACTCGCAACTACGGAGACAGAATGGAAATGGCATGTGAACGGGAAGAAGGATGCTTGTGTTTAACAAAAAAAAAAAAAATAGAGACTGAGTTTTTTTGTACAAACACAAGGGACAGTTTGTCAAGGAAAGAGAGACACACGCTCCTGGAAGGGAATTTTGGTTTCCTACTTTTCAAGCTGGCAAAAGCAGATGGAACTGGCACAGTACCACGCGGCAGACCCTTTCCTTATTTTTTTTTCCTTTTTTTTTTCTCTTTTTTTGTGTTGTGGGCAGGATCGCTGGCAAGCAAGGACAATTTTCCGTGGACCCCTTGTGCTAATTGTGCAGTGTTCTTATTGGAATCTGTATACAAGACAAAGTAGAATTTTAGGAGTGCAAAAAAAAAGTCTAATGGTTGATTAAAAAAAAAAAAAAAAAAAGAAATTCTGATATATTATCTATAGTACATGAAGACCATAAGCAAATGTTTGTTTCAGTGTGGTTCTGCCTTGAACTGCTTTTTGGCATGATTTATTTTTTATTTCCAATTTTACTTTTCATCCATATGTAAATTTTGCCATGTTTTACTTGCTGTACCATCCCCCCTCCCTTATTTTATTTTTCAGTGTCCATGTTTTATATATCCTGGGCTTTTTCTCTCTAGTTAATTCAGCCATCCGCTACTATTTTCTTGGCTCTGTAACTCTTGTTTTCCCCCCCCTCCCCGTCCTCCCCCCTGCACCCCCTGTAATTTTAAACATTCAGTTTCCTTGTAGATCAATGAAGATAAATACAACATTGATTTTGGATGAAAAAAGGTAGTTGAGTGTTTGTGTGTCGTAGCCACTGCTGTTGACCGGGAGGCTAATGGTTCATTGATGGGCTTGGGCGGCATGGAGGAGGCAGCAGCAGCTGGCCAGAGGGTTGGTGCTGGGAGAGGGGTTTTATTTTCTTTCAGAATCTTCACCAGCAGAAGGACCGTGGCCCATAAAGTGCTCTGGAGGTGACAGCTGAGGCAGTCAGGACCTGGGGAGCAGAGCAGAGCTCCCAGCCTGTATCCCCAGCACTGGGGCTCCTCAGGCTCCCTGCACCCGACAGTCTGGGGAGAGAGAAGGGCTGGAAAGGGATCACAGCCACCCTGCAGCAGCTTGTTTGAAGGGATGGTGCTGCCAGCATCACCATGGGAAGGTGATTGCCTCAAGCACTGTTCTCCATGTGGGTTTTCATTTGCTTCCCCAGCTCTTCCCCTAGGCTGAGAGCAGACATCTCCAGGGGGATGGAAAAGAGCCTCAAGCCCCATCGCCCTCAGTAACTGAGTTAGCAGTGGGTGACTGTGCTCCTAACAGCATGTTGCAGCTTCTGGTTTTAAGTTTGCGTGTGACTAAATTACTGAGCATAAAAAAATAAAATGAAATAAAATAGCAGGGTCCTTAATCTGATGAAAGGGGGCTTAAAACAAAATAGGCATTAAAAATCAGCACCTGCTCTCCCAGCTGAAATTGGAGGAACATATAACACATGGTGGAAGTGGAAAGTGTGTTGGACTCAGCACAAAGATATTTGTAATGCTGGCTCAGGGGGATTTTAATTCTCTCCCAGAGCCATTGTCCAACGTGGCATCTTGCTTGACACCACCTCTAAGACAGGTCTGCATAAATGAACCTTCCTAACCTCTGTTAGAAAGAGTCTGTAGCTGCAGCTTCCTGTTGCAGGTAAATGCAAGCAAAAGTGGGGGGGTAGTGTACACCTAAAAAAAAATACAAAGACAGACTGTACCCTTTGGAAACATTTGGTCCATGTACAATACACAAAGTGACCATTAAATCAATGCCATGCTCCCCTGCCATTCCTGAAGGATTGCTTAGTGCAGCCACACTGGTGCCAGAAGAATTCATCATGACTGATGTTGTGGCAGTCTGAATATTAAAAGAAAATCAGCGGTTTGCCATTTACTGTATTAGCAGGCATTGCTCTTACATTTTAGGAGGATGACCCATCAATAATGCTGCACTACAGTGGGATTCCTGCAGAATTACGCAGTGCCGAGTTATCAGCCTTCTCACAAAATGGCTCATTGTGATTAATGGTATTATTACCTAAACAGAGAAACTAATTAATTCAGCCTTATTTCTTTAAGCCACCCCAGCTGAGCCTTCTTCTGCTAAAAAAATTGGTACAGAAGGACTTCCTGGGTTTTATGCATTTCTACCACTGCTGAGCTTTCATTTTGTGCAGTTTTTACCATTTCTGCTCTCTGTTCTTCTCTCTCCCTAGACACTTCTCTCAGTCACTAACAAAGGGTGGGATTTAGCAAACAAATGATAGTGGGAGGAAAGGGATGGGATGTGTGAGGTTCATTGATTGCCTTGGGCAGCGTATTTTTAAAAAGAAGCTCAGGAAAGCATGAGGAGAGAGACGAGCTCCTGCACTCACATTACCTTTCATCCAAAATGTGATGCCCTCCGGCACTGCAGCTCAGTGGGATGAGATCTGGTGAGTACCTGCTTCAGTTAATGGGGGCCAGTCTTGGACTGGTCAGTAAAGTAGACAAACAACCAGGAGATCATGGAGTGAGGGGAAAAGCTGTAATGAATCCACAAAGCTGCAATGAATCCTCAGATTACTTGCCAAAAGTATTGGATGTTTTTTGAAAAATAGTCAAGTACTTGCCTAAAAAGTTGTTTTATTGCCTAGAACAAGCATATCGGAATTGTCCATTGCAATCCTTATAGGTATCATAAACATTAAGAATTAATTAGTTACTGGTGACCCCAGGTCAGTGAAGTGTTGATGCAGAGGAACCCAAGGACTCCACAGCAGCCTGAACTCTACTGTCCGAACTGCAATGCCACCAGGGCCCAAGTCCAGAGAAGGAAAAACACAATAAGCCAACAAGACAGAAATGTAATATCCTGAGCTTAGGCAAGAGCAAGACACCCCAGCTCTGCTTTGGGCAGGTAGCAAGGCCCAGAACATAAGAACTAAATAAATCAGTGTTGTGCAGCTTGTGACCAAACAGAGAAGGCCTCTGTGGTGGGGAAAACAGGATTTGTGTTTTCTTTGTCTTGTACCACACACAAAAAAAGGTAAGCTTTCCTTTAACTCCTACAGGAATTTTTTTTTTTTTTTTTTTTTGGCCAGAGTCTTAGTAAAACATTTAGTTGTGTTGCAGTTTTGTGGGGGATTTTGGTAGCAGTCTTCTGAGATACCAAAATGGCGCCGTCTGTGTCCTAAGCCCAGGCCCCTGGCTCCAGGGTCTTTCCCTGCAGCCCCTCACAGAGCTTCCCCCAGGGCTCTTGGTGACACTTTGCATGAGCAGTTTGGGGAGAGTCTGACCAAGGAGATTAAAGAGATACAGGGAGTTTGCAGCCCAGGCCTTGGCTGGCAAACATGGCACTTTGGGAGAGTGCGGGAGTTGTGGGCTCAGCCTTAAAATGAGTGTCCAAGAGAGCTCCCTCATGTTCCCCCATGTCTGGCACAGTGGGATCCCTCCCACATGAGGTCACAGTTCTCTCCCACTGAGACAAAAAATTGTCATTTTGTCAGGAAAACACCTGTCCCAGTAGTGCCCCGTATTACCTGAAAGCAAATAAAAAGTAGGGGCAGGCTGCCATGGGCTGGAATTACAATCTGCAGATTCTAAACATAATGGGGGAGAAGCAAAATGAAACGGTGTTGTGAAGTTTAACTTGGAGAATATTTTTTCAGGCCTCTGAGGGATGTGTGTGTGAAGGAGAAGGATCCTCTCCCTTCACCCCTGCTGCCTGGCACAGCCTCCATGCCCAGCCTGGGACCTCCTTGCAGGTGTCAGCGCAGCAATTTCTTTGTCTTCTCACAAAAACCTTCTGCTCCATTAAGCCTCCCTAATTGCTGTATTTATCATCAGCCATTTTCTGCTTGTTGTCTTCCTCATTCAGTGAGGAAGTGTCAAAATAGAGACATTCCTGGCCTTCCCTCCTGCTGATGAAGCTGTTGAGCAGGCAGCCCCTGCTCCAGGCTTCTCCCTCACAACCAGCTCGATGGTGACCTGTGTGTCACACAGACCCCAGCACCTGGCTGCCAGACCCTTTGCACCGAGCCTTGGTAAAGAGCTGAAAGGAGAAAAACAGAGGGCTTATTTTTTTGCCTCAAAAACTCAACCTGCTTCACCCTCCTCCAGCTCCTGACAGGAATTCACACAGCCAGCTGCAAACAGTGGGGAGAAGCCCTCCCTCTCCTTCTCCTTAAAGCAGTTTAAGGAGCAGAGGGTTCCTTAGACACCCAAAGGGCCCAGCTCAGACACTGCCTGTCCTAGCAAGGAGCAGGAGAAGCCCTGCGAGACAGCAGCTGCAGCTCAGCAGGGCAGGCAGGTTGCTGCTCTGGTTTTTCAGAAGAGCTGTCACAATATCAGAAGTCATAATTAGCTCTCTTCTGCAGCCCTTGCTCACCATTTTGTCAAAACACTTTCGTTAATAGGTATTATTATTTCAGGAAAACCCAGTTGGACACTGAGGGAAGTGACCAGCTTTTCACAAATGCTCAGCTCCCTGCCACAGCCTCTCCTCCTCTCCAGCATCTCCAGCTGATGGGGACCCAGTACCCAGGGATGGTCCCAGTGGTGGGATTGTAAATTGTAAAGCTGGAAAAGCCTGCAAATCCAAATTCAAAATTCTGGCTAGTGAGAAATACAACAGCAGGGAACTATATTGTGGAAGCTTTTAGGTTTCATTATCCCAAAATCTTTCTTTTCATTTTGAGTGCTATAAAATAGCACTCAAAAGAAAAATTGGCTCCAAACACCCTGAGAAGAGAGTGTTTTTTGAGAGAAAGGCAGCTTGTTCAAATAAGAAAGGAATGAATAATTTTAACTTGAAGAGGGAATGAGCCCAGCTGAGCACCACATTGGAGCCTTGCTCTAGGTGAGACCAAGCCTTGGGGGGTTGGGATCTCTTCCACATTGGCTCCAGGAGAGTGGAGATGCTGGAAATTCCTTGTTTTTAATTGTACTAAAGGCAAAGATCTTCTCTCCCACTTCCGTCTATGGCTTGGAGAGGCCTTTCATCCAGGTCAATGGCTCTTAAACAGAAATGAAGGAACAACATTCACCTGTAAAATCCTTCCTGAAGGCTTGCTAAATTGCTGTCACAGACACAGAGCCCCTGCAATGCTCTGGAGGGAGGATGAAAGGATTTAGGACTGTCTCCTTAATGGATTGTTGAATGAAAAAGATGGAAGAAACTGACCTAAAGCCTCTTAGGTTCCCTTCTGGAATCTGTATTATTCTCTGCATTTAACCAACATGAGCTGCAAGCTGAAAACCTCCTGCCTGCTCTTAGGGATGGTTTCAGCTACTTGTGTGTAGATGCCCACAAAAGCCATTAGGATGCCCACAGCCATACCTTGTCTATCAGCCAGCACAGAAAGAGCAGAAAGAGAGGAAATAAGTGAGCAAATTTCCTGCTATAGTTCAGTAACAACTGGCAATACACACCACCATCAAGGCCACAGTGAAGATCAGCTGCCTTTCCACCTGCCTGATAATGCTGATGTGTTTGGTCACTGAGGGCCTCTGCATATGCTGCAGAGTGAACAAAGGAAAGGGAGAAATTTTATTTTTGGGTTTGTTTTTTTTTTCAAAGTAAGACAGCTCTCATTTTTTTTTATTTGTTAATGGACATCTAAGAATCTGCAGTGTGTAAAAATTGGTCACTGAGGGCCTCTGCATATGCTGCAGAGTGAACAAAGGAAAGGGAGAAATTTTATTTTTGGGTTTGTTTTTTTTTTCAAAGTAAGACAGCTCTCATTTTTTTTTATTTGTTAATGGACATCTAAGAATCTGCAGTGTGTAAAAATTACCTGGCGAGGGTTTTTTCATCTGATTGCTCATATGCACAAAGTCTGTATGGACAGAAGCTGACAGTACCACAAAATGTATTGCTATGGCTTCTATTTTTATAAAACTCTCCTTAAATCTCATCACATATGACTGGTAGCCCTGAAAAACCATGCACTGCTAACCATGTGCCTGCAGCTGAGAAAGCAGGTATTGAAACCTACCCAGCTAGTCAAGGAATTAATTCAGATGGTGGGGATGGCTCTGGAGGTCACACAAAGCCAGGTTAAGCCTTTCCAAGGTCTCACCATTTTCCACTGTGTCCTGTGGAGTTTCACTGATCAAACTCTGCAGAATTTAAAGGTTAAGCCTCCAGCAGGACCCAGCTACTTTCGGATCAATCAAGAAGTCAGGGCACTGGGCTGCCAGTGGCACATGCCCAGGGCATGGCAGAGCACCAGGAGGAACCAGACCTTTTTCCACCTTGGTCTGCAAAATCCACTCTGTCCTATTTGCTCCATGAGTGACAGATCCTGTGGCAAAGTCACTGTATGGTTTTTCTGCACCCTGCCTCCAGTGTGTTCACTGGATGACTTCACACGGCCAGACATGGCCAAAAATGTGCCTCTGTGAACTAATGAATTGGTTTAATTGTCTGCCAAACCTGAGAGCAGCCAAAAGTAACAAATTAAAGTTTACAATCCTGCGGTCTCATTTACAAGGGGATAATACAGCAACTGTTTATTTTGTGAGATGTTGGAGTGAGTCGGGAGAAAATTACAGCCCCTATATAATATTAATAATAATCAGCATCATAAAAATACTTTTAATAGGAAACACCAATG
Organism: Heliangelus exortis; assembly: GCF_036169615.1. Classification (NCBI taxonomy): domain Eukaryota; kingdom Metazoa; phylum Chordata; class Aves; order Apodiformes; family Trochilidae; genus Heliangelus; species Heliangelus exortis. Next base: position 6,970,258 of record NC_092440.1, on the reverse strand, counting down.
GTTGTTCTGCTCCATTAACTTGTGCTATTGTTTCAGCCTGTCTGGCTGCCGACTCAGCAGGGCAGGGGGTGTTGATTCCCCAGAGGCAAAACTGGCATGACAGCCACAACAGCTCATGGCAACTTCATCCTGTGGCACGAGAGTTTGATAATCACCACAGCTACAGCCTGGCAGCATCACTGGGAGGGTCTGCAGGGACAGGGGATGCTCTATGGGCCCTGGAAAGAGCTGGCATGGAGGCAGGAGGCAGATGGGCTGCCCAACACTGGGCCCTGGCACCTCCTTCCCTGCAGCCATGGGCTGCAGAGAGGCAGAGGCTTGCAAGGGGTCTTTGGGATGAAGAAGAGTCCTAAATATGGGAAAACTCCAGTAATTGACTCTTCTTTTCTGCAAAAGAGATGAGGCCCATAGGAATCTCAGCAGCTGAGTGAGCGTCTGTTTCGCCAAAGGCAGCGGAATGGGAATGCAAGAGGGGGGAAAATAAATAAATCCATCCGTACATCCCCATGAAATGAATCCCTCCCCATTCAGCCATTTCTCTTTATTTCTTCCTTTTAGAAGGAGGGTTATCGGGTCTAACATCACATCCAAACATTTCAGCACCAGCATTATATGAGATGCTCCAAGGTCAGCGCCTGCAGCTGTAAACTCATTAGTCTTGTCTTTTGTGAAAGAAGAAAGCCTCTTCATTCCTCTCTCACCCCCTTCCCCCCTAATTAAAATTAAAGTATTTCCTGGCCAAAAGTCATTTCTGCATTCATTCATCTCAATTCTTTTCTGTTTGGATAAACCACCCTCTGGTACTCTGAGGGTGTTATGTATACAAACTATAAACTCTCAATGGTCCTGCAGTGTGTTATGACTGGCCTAAAGAGCTGAAGCAGGCTCGGAAAAAAGTGGTTCTTGGCAATGCTGTGTATGGAGTTCAGGCTCATCAGTCATATGCAATTAGAGATTAAAAGCGCTTGATGGACTATAGGGGAGCCCAGCACAGAGGGAGATTAGGAATGTAGGAGAGAAAAGGCAAACAAAAGCTTTTATCTCCAGGCAGCAGTTGCTACTACAAAAGCAGTGACCAGAGGACAGTCCTCCTTTTTCCAGAGGCATCCGCAGCCTTTCCGGGCTGGAGGGCCCAGCACTGCTGATCCCTGTGCCCCATCTCCATCCTGGCGACCACCCACATCTCCAGCAGGCAAGTCCTTGGTGGCCACCAGGGCTGGTGGCTGATGTCCAGGGAGAGCAGAGGAGGCTCAGGAGAGGCTTTTGGGAGCCCATTGCCTGCTGCCCAGGGCCAGGGTGCCCAGCAACACCCCCCAGCTGCTGGCAAGGACCAATCTGCCCCAAACAGAGGCACCTGGGAGGCATCAGGAGCCTGAAGGGTTATAGGGGAGGGGAGGGTACTCCCTCTTCCTTGAGTAATGGAGCATTTCTCAGGTGGTGTCCTGCTGCTTTGGAGGGGAGATTGGCAAGTAAATGCTTTGGAAAGGTTTGTGGCCATCTATTTCCTGGATTTTGCTGTGTGTGTGGGCTTGCTATGTGCTGAAGGAGGCTGCTGGGGCAGTGCCCTGCTGACCACATCTCTGCCCAGGACAGGCAGGAGCAGGATGCAAGAAGAGGTGAGATAAGCAGTTAGAATTGGCAGGGGCTGTCTTTTTCTCCTCCTTTCATGCCTTCTATAGTTCTAGGCATGTTTAAAACATTGGCCTAATGTGGGCTACAGTGGGGGACAGAAATGTTGGGGATTTTTTAACTATTTTGTCAGTAATTAAATGGTTCGGTTTGCAGTCTGAGGAAAGTTAACATTTTTAGGCTATCTGGGGAGAGCCCAGCCAGAAAGTTCAAGTGATCTAATGTTGAACACACCCCGGATGGGCCTGCAAGAAAATGCACTGTTCCTTGCAGTGAAATGAAGTTGTTTTGAGCTAAGAAAATGCTTGACCCTTGCTGTAAGGGAAAAGCATGTACGAGCTGGGCAGGGCAGTCTTGACCCCAAGGTGGAATGCAGACAATTCACCAAGGATTAAGTGCCCTCTGTGCTAGCACAGTGCTGAAGGATTTTCTGTTCATCATCAGGACTGGGAGCATCTGCAGGAGTTCAGTGTCCCAGAGCCATATGAGGGGGAGGGCTGCATCAGCTGAGCTGCCAGGGTGCCCTTATAGGTCTCCTATGGAGACAGGGGCACAGTTTAGCCTGCAAATTCACATAAGACTTTAGCCTTCCTCCTCTGCCTCTTCAAACGCCTTTGTGCAGGAGGAAGGAGTCACAGAGCTCTTCTGTGCACAGTGGCACAGCAGTCCAATAAACTGTCCCCAGTAGCATCAGGAGACACGGCTGAAATTCAGTATTTTGTGACCTTCTTGGTAAGGCTTTCTCAGAGTGTCAACTTGAAAGATCAGGAGGCTTCCCTCCCTTCTCCCTACAGCACATTTGTCCTTCTATCTACTTGCTTTTTCTACCCACAGCTATCAAGAGAGCCAGGGAGGCACTTGGCCTGCCCAGCCTGAAGGAAGAAACTCTTTATGCAGTTTCATTATAGAAGTCTCAATCAGCCATTAAAGGTTCATTTAAATGGGTTTTCTTGAGCATTAATAGGTAGTGCATTCATAGCCAACTTTCCTCAGGTTTTGCAGTAAGTAACATAAGTGGGTTTCTTCAAGTATATGTGATTGCTCATAGCTGCTCAAGTTGATTTGAATCACTTGCTACCAGGCTCACCAATTTAGCCTGATAAATTGTGGATTATTAAATGGGGGAAGGGAACAGAACAAAGCTGTGTTCTCCCAGAGAAGAAAATGCAGGGTTTCTCATCAGTGAAGAATGATTCCTCTCATCAGGGCAATCTGAGGAAGTCTATAATGAACCATTTGCACCTGAGAACAAAAGACTTCAGCCTCTTACACTCTTGATCAGGCCTCGTGCTCTGAGATTCTGTCCAGAACCAGCCATGGGGACAGGAGAAATCCAGCCAGCACTGCTACACATGCAGCTAGGAGTGTGCTTGTGTCAGTGCTCCTTGGTCACTCTCATCAGACATCACCCCTACCCTCTGTCCAGCTGCTGCTGGCTCTGCCTGTGTGTGAAAGAGGGCTCCAGCCCCTTGCCCTGAGTGTCTGTACTTGGTAACATAACAAACATAGCTGGAAGGGTTTTTTTCTCTTTGAGGTGCTGACTGGAAAGCATCTGACAAGCAGGCAATACCCATCTGACCCTTTGGGAAGCTGGTGTCACTCTCACCCACACAAGCTGTGGGTCAGTCCATAGGCTCACTGGTGACCACACATGAGGTCATGGAGCTGGTGCTGGGAAAGGAGCTGCTCTCCATTACTGCAGTAATAAGATTGATTAGTGCTTTGGATTGATACTCCAAAATACATTTTGGGTGGCTTCAATCCAGGCACCCCAGCTGCAGCAGTGGGTGTGCAAATAACCCACTCTACGTTTGGCTGACACTGAGGTGTAATTAGTGGGTTTAATTTACTGCCTAAGTACAGGGCTTGCTGGATCCCAACACTCCTTCGAGACTGGCATCCTGCTTAAGTGTCCCAGCATGCAGGGGGCTGGATAACCAGGTACCCCACTGTGTCTCCATGCAAGCCCCTCAGTTATTAATGCACTGCTGTGTGACAGCCTGAGCCCAGGTCCCAGGGGGCTGTGGGTGCTGTGTGTGTCTCGTGCTCAGCCTCGTGCCCTGATGGATGGACTCGTGTTAATGAGCTCCGAAGGGAACCACATGGAGCCCTCCTTGCTGCAGGCATGAGCCTCCAAGGGAGGGAGTTAAAAGGGGGCAAAAAAACAAGAGCAAGAGAGAGAAGGGATAGACTCCAGATAGCTCCTTTGGGGATGTGAAGGTTGTGCTTGATTAAAAGCAGTGCTTTATGAAAATGTTATTTGCTGTGCTTGGAAGATGACATTCAGTGCAATAAGAGTGTACAGAAAACTTAATATGTTCCCTGTGGAAAGGGCTGGTGTGTGTGCCTGCAAATGTGTCCTGCCCTTCTGTCTTTGATCCCTTGTCTTGAGGAGCTGGGTTTTTTCCTCCTGGTGCTGGGAGGACCCACTGTCTCCTAAATATGTAGACATCCTTCCTCTGTGGCAATGCACGAGCAATGATGCAGAAAGGGTCTTTGATCAGAAGATTTGCAAGGGCAAAGAACTGTGGCTGCCTCTCTGGGACAGCAGGATGACTGGTATCAAAATCCCAACCCTTAAATCCTGTCCTGAACTCTGAGTGTGTTTGTTTTGGATGCTGTCTGCTTGGCTACACCAGCCTGGCTGGAATGAGCCTTTCAGAAGGTGATGCACAGATCTATTTCCAAGTAGTTTGCACTAGACTTTGTCTGGACATGTTTGGGTTTTAATGCTTTCCCAGAACACTTGTAAATTTTTATTTCTGCTGAGAGCAGGAGAAACTAGCTGCTGTGCACAGAATAAAGTTGATTGTCCACAAAGTTTAATGCTGTTTTCTTGCTCTGTTATTTGGCCGTTCTGTGTTTGTGCAAAACACTGTTTTAAAGCTCACTCGGAGCTCCTGGGCTGTGCAAGGAAGAGAAGGGGGAAAAGCTATTTCTCTGCTCTGCCAAAACATACAAAAGTTTTATGTACCATGATGGAAAGTTAAGGTGAAAAGGGCTGGATCTGAGACAAGAAACATTTCTTTAATTTTCTCTACTTTTTTAAACAGGATTTGCTGTTGCTTTGAAAGCCTCCTGCTATTTTACAGGCAATAAAAAAGAGAGACTGAAAACATTTATTTCCTGAGACTTGCTCATTTCTTGAGCTCTGTTACACTGAGCATGCCTGGCAAAGGGAAGAGACACATGAGCCCACTGGACCCTTCAGCCAGCTGGGGAGACCAAAATTTGCCTGCCTGGCCCCAATAACTGAAAGCTTCATTCTGCTTTGCAGCCCTCCTCCTGTGACCTGTCCTGCATGTCCTGGGGTCTACCAAGGATGGGACCTCCCCTCCTGAAGCTCCTGGGTTCTGAGGTGGCCATGGAGCTGAGCAGGCTGACACCTCCTTGTCTACAGAGGTGACTACTCTTGGCTCCCAGGTAAGCCAAAGGATTTCACACAGTCAGGTGCTGGCTGGTTACAACCATGTCCTGCTTGGCCAATAATGTCACCTGGTGCCCTTGCTGGGTGGCAGGGATTACAGGTACATGCAGCACCACATCCTCAGGTCTGGCCCATCTGCCCGGTCCAGCAGCACAGTCTGGGTCAGGAGGGATGGAGACCTTGTGCTTGGCTTTTCCCAGTGGGTTTCAGCTGGTGACAAAATCAAATCATGGATGTGGAGGCCAAACCTGCAGCTGCACGTTAGGGTTCACAGACAGGTTCAGAAGTGCTGCACATGTGCTGTAAAGGAGAGGATGTGTGAAAACAAAAATATTTTTGCATGATTCTCGTACAGTTTAGCCTTCCTTTGACCTGCAGCTTTACTTCTACTTACTGCCATTGTTTTTGGCTGAAAATTACAAAGCTAAAAGAGCATCTGTTCTAAATAATGCTGGTCAGGCTTCTGGATAATAGCTCAGCAGCTTCCTGCCAGGAGCAGTTGCTGTGGCTTCCTGTTTACTCTGAGGATGCATTTGATGTCTTGGGGCAGACAAGGGAGAATCATGAGGAAGATAGAAATATTTGCTTGTAGAAAGCCTAGGTACCAAAGGCCCAAGCCTCTTCACTAGAGTATGTTGAAAAACTGCATAGTTGAGGTGAAATTCTTCAGAGGGACAGAACAAAGTACAGTCTTTGAAATGCATGGAACAAAGATGGCTTTTTAAAAAACTGACTATCAAATACTATATGACTATAAAATTGTGGTGTATCTGCCCCTGCTCATGCTAAGGTTCTTGGCTTCAGTGGCACAAGATTAAATCCCAAACTCAAGTTTTGCTTTTAAGTAGGACGGGGCAATGGCAGGAGCTGCACCTTTGGCCCAGGCCAGTGTTTCACTTCTGAATTTGTGACTTGAACTCTCCAGCAGCAGCACCTGGAGATTGGAGCCTGCAAGCCCAGAGTGTCTATTCCAGGGTCTTGTGTCTTGCTGGTCTGCATTGCTGCCAGGTGGAAATGTACAGCATTTCGTGGTTCCAGGGATAGGGTAGAAGACCTGGTTGTGTCCTGATTTAGTTGCCTCTGGTTTCTCTGGTATCTGGGATGACAGCTGCTTGAGAAAAATTCTGCAGGTTTCTGAGCATTATTTGTCTCTTCCTTCGGCCTGTTTATTCACTGTCTCTCAGTACTTTGCTATTATCTGTTCAGGTGGTTAAACTGGAGATTAGATGGAGTAAAAAGTTATTACATGGGGGAAAAAAAAATGAAATTTCTAATTTTTTTAGCTGAATTCCCTTGGCTAAATGGTGTGGGCTTTTTATTTGTTATAGCAGGTCCCCAGGCTCCTGTTTAATGTTGCAAAATGTTAATGGTTTCACTCAGTTTCCTCCATTCCCCCACCCACCCCCAACTAACATCACTGTCTGTCCTTCCTGAGTGGGATGATTTTTTTTAAAGTTTCTGCTTCCCCATGGTAATAATATTAGTGCAGCTCCATCAGTGCTAGCACCTATGGGCCCCCTGTACATAATTGTGGGAGACAGGCTCATTAATTTATACCTTTGTGTAAAGAATAAATATTGTCTTGCAACCCTGTTGCTAATCCTGGAGATAGACAGCTGAGTGAGTCTTTCAAGGATAAAACTGATATTGCAATGTCAGGACCATAGAACAGAGCTGCAAGAAGGGGATTGCTGGGATGTTATGGGGGAGCAGGCTGAGAGATGCCAAAAGGCTTCATCTAAGGTGGATGCCCAAAGGTTCCATCCTCATCTGGAGTGTTTGGAGCATGGGAATAACCAGAGCTTCCTCAGCAGGGACCAGTCCTGAGTCAGGGACAGACACAGGGTGGGACACCCACTTCAGAAGTCAGTTGCCCAAAGCACAATCCCCTTTTAATTAACAGGAAGGTTTCCATGTGCTTTGCTTGGCAGCCCTGCCCAATCATTCCCAACACACTTCAAGAGGGAAATTTTGTCAGTTTAATAATTCTTTGTTGCCTACTGTGTACTGAGCACAGATTTTTGCATCTGCCCTGCTGCTAGTGTACCAGGCAAATGCTTTATTGGAGCTGTTTTGCTTTGTGATGTGGGCATGAGAACAGCTGGCAAAACTAAGCCAGATCCCTTCTACTCCCATGTGCTGTAAAGACTGAAGCCTTGCTGAAATATTAATTTTTCTAACATCCTGCAAGACACAACACAGCCTTGCATTCTGGGGCCCATCACGCCCAAGCCAGCTGCAGGTGGCAAGAGGGCAGATTACAACTGCATCAGTTCCAATCTTTGCTGTATTCCCATACCAAAGAGCCCACAAAAAACCTCTCCATTGGGTTTTCTATGAAATGAGGTTCAATATTCTCAAGGTAGTGACAAGCAAAAAAAAACCCAAACAAACAAAACAAACAAAAAAAAAAAAACCTAAAAAAAAATTTTTAAAAAGGGACTTGTTACTGCCCAGACCATGCATTATAAATGTAGGAAACTCACCATTAGACTTGGCTGCTCAGAAAAGGCCAAGCAGAGTGCACAAAAAGACCCAGATGACTGCATGGGTATGACATCTGAAATAACAGCAGCCTGACCCTGTAGTGACCTACATAATAATACATAAATTGGTGATTCAAGCATTTAGGTCTGATTACTTCAAAGTGACTTTTAGAGAGCTGATGGAGAGGTTGGGGGATTTTTGTTTGTTTGTCTCTGCAGCCCATTGCTGCTCTGATGTGGGCAGTTTCTGTACAAAGAGGCCTGGAGGGGCCTTGCACCCACAGACAATTTCTATGGGAACATGGAGTTTGTTGGAGCTAAAAGCTTCTGTGTGCTGCACAGCTCCTGCAGTGCCTCTGGTACTGGGGTAACTGATGTAACTGGGATCCCTGGTGAACAGGGAGTGAACTTTCCAGTTAAACAGTGATTTATAGGCTATGCCAGACCCCACACCAAGGGTTTCTGTGCTTTACAGAAGCTGCATTCCTGCCTCAGTTTCTCCCCCCCTAGTGCTAAATTAAAGCTGAGCCAAGGGATGCAACACAACCTTTAATATTTAGTTTTTGGGCAAAAGAGTGAGCTTAAACACAGGGGCAGCTGAGCCAGCCCAGCTACCAAAGCATCTCCTGCTGCTGTAGCACACATCCTGGGAACAGCCTTCCCCATCACAGCCCCTCAGCCATGGGAAGGTGGCAGGTGCCTGAGTTCTTGTGTCACAATAACTCCACTTTCATTACTTGAGCTTGTTTGTAGCCTATATAATCATAGCAATTAGATACAACCACTCTTAGCTGCATAGCTTAATTACAACTAATGCACATCATTTCAATTAATTTTAATTATATGGAAAATGTGAAGAGTCTGTTACTCCATTGTTAAAATCATTTGGGACAAACAAGACTAAAGTGCTAAATTTCATAAAGGACCTAGTTATTAATTTTAACTCACTAATGAATGGATGTATCTCTAAAATCTCCAAAGATGCTGTCTCTACTTGAAGAGTCAGTGCTGCAGATTTATGGATAGATTGGCTTGTACAGAGATTAAGTCCTAGCTTTCAATGCAAAATGGAAATGCCCCATACTGCTGTCTCAAGCAATACTTCTCTAAAAGTTATTTCATGTTAATTAAAACTAACCACCTTAAAATTAAGACCCACTGCTGCTGAAATACCACTCTGTAGACACTCTTCTGACAAAATAAATGCAGGCGTGACTACTCACTTGGAATAATTTTAGCTTCTAATTGATCCAACAGTTTTCTAAGACATTGAAATCTAGCTCCTACTAGCTTGTTTCTGTTTAGTCTTTGGAAGAAAATGTTTCATGCTTCTTGGGCAAGTTCAGAAAGTCTTATTTATGACATGTGCTATTTTTATCTGCTCTTATAAATATCACTCCCTTAGAAATAAAATGTTTCTGGAGTTTGCTACATTAAAAGGAAAAGAAAACAGCAGAAACTTTGAGTCCTGTTTTAAGGCATAAAAGGTTTATCTTATCTAGAGCAACCCGTACAGGATAACCAGTGTTATCTTATCACCACATATTGATGTCAGGGTTTAAAAGGACTTGAGGCTGTTATGCTACACGGAGCAGAACTCCTACACTGATAAACACTGATAAAGCCCCAGTGCTCTAATCTAAACTACACCTTCTTTCTGCCTCAAATACACATGAGAAGAGCCAGAAGCATTTTTCCTAGCATAGCACAATCCTCTGAGTGAGGGTGGGCTCCTGGTGCTGCTGGGGAAGGTCCCTGAGCACATCCAAGGCTGGCAGCAGCCTCAAGGAAAAGAAACAGAACCTGTCCACAGGCCAAGCTTTGCCTGTGGCCATCACTAAACTCCAACCTTACAGGAATTACCTGAACCAAAGGCACGGGATTTCTCAAAGGGCAGTGTTCATGTAAGAAGGTAATGAATGGGCTGAAATCCTTCTTTACATGGTAGCAGCCCACGCTTGCAGTGCTGACTGCACCATCTTCAACCCTTCAGCAGCCTAGCTGGAATCACGTCTAACTTCTTCAGGAAGGGATGTGGGGCCCCAAGGCCTTTTCTTGGAGACAAAGAGACACCCACAGAGTGAATCAGGCCCTGCAAAGTGAGAGCTTGTCAGGCTGGGAAGGTACATGTTGAGAATCCAGGCTGCATGTGTCATTTCCTCTTGTTTGAATAAAGTGAATGCCAGTTACTGATGTTAACCTAATCTTTCTGTGCTAAGCCATCAAGTCAGCCTTCTGGAGGCACTACATGGATCCCAGTCGCCAACACACTGAGGTAGGAGTGCCCATGCTCCTTAGAAGCATGCTGATGGCCTAGGGGGTCCCGTTGTGCCCTGCATGTCCATCTGCTGGGCTCCAGCATTGCTCACCCACAAAACCATCAGGCTTTGGACGTGGTTTGCTTCAGGGAAGGGGCTTCTCTCCAGGCTGCTGCAAAGTGTGACACTGATAATACGGAGTGTGTTGGACCCAAGGGGAAACCAGATCATGGAGAAGGTTCCTATGTCGCTTCTGTCTGCGTGCAGCCTTTCAATGGGAGTGGTGCAGTGCAATGAGGCAAAGGGCAGAAGGGTGTGCAATAGAAACAAGGGTGTACAAAACTGGTAACCAGCGTGAAAGCTCATAGCAAGGACCAAAGTACAAGGCTGAGATAGTCACGCTGCATATGTTCAAAATGTAGTACATAGGACACCCACATAATCTATTCATGAACTCAGAGCTTGACACCTCTTGCCTGCTTGTGCAATTCCAATTAAATTTGGGTGCATTAATCTCTCTGTTCTTAATAGAAACTCGCTTGCTCTCTCTCACCTCCATTTTCTGCCAGCTGCAGATAAAACACCCAGTCAGCCCTCTGCTTATTTGATCCTAAGGTGAAGCGATCAAACACGCTTGAAGCCTCACTGAAGGATCACACAGAATGAGAAAGTGGGCTTCAAGGCAGATTAGTGGAATCACTTCCATTACAGCTCCAAGCACAGACATATGCTGTCTGGGCAAGTTTCTTTTACAGGCCCAACTTCCCTGCCTTTTCCTTCAGTTTTGCTGTGGTGTCAATGTCCCTTTCCCTAGGCGTTCAGGATCAAACCCCACACTTTGGAAGCATGGCAGCCTTGAAAGGGCTGATGTTGCAGTCTACCACGAGCTTCTTTTATTTCAGCAGAGCTGCTCCATCCAGATGTAGATGTCACTACACATATGGTCCAACATGCATCCTCTCTGTGTTGCCTTGAGCTGACAGAGTGTGATTCCCGGCTGTGTGGCAGCAGAGTCTTACAGTCAGGACTCCTACAGTCCTGAGGAACCAAGATTCTGCTTACTCTTTCCATGCTTTTTTTTTTATAAACAATAGGTGGTAATTTTTACCAATTAAGTGTGTGGGGAAGCAGGGAGTTTGGATCAGATACACACAGTAGCTGCCACAGCATGACTACGCGGCACAGAGAGGCTGCGAGCGCTTAAGTAAGATGGAATTATCATAGCAGAAGATGAGTTCAGATATCAAAATGCACTGTTCCACTTCCAACAGCTCCCCACCAGGAAATCTCCACCCATCCCTGCAGTTAAGATGTGTATCTGTCTTGCAGTGTTAATTGTGCTGGCCTGCTGCTTTGCCATGGTTTATGTAGGCAGTCCAACATAATGAACCTGGACAGTAAGGGCATTCCAGGGCTGAGGTGGATGGTCCAAAAAATGAATAAATGTAAGTCATGTTGTTCTGCTGAACCTGTGGTTTAAAGCTTCTAATTGCTAACTTTCATCTTTTACCAGCATAAATAATAAATGTGACATGTTCCCCATTTTCCATCACCACCACATTATTAAAGCAATAAAACAATTTCAAAGGTGTGGTTATCATAAGCTAATGGCACCTCTAGGGGATTAGTAGCACCCCAGGAGACTTCTTAGTCTTAAAAAACCCAATACCCCCTGTCAGCCTCCATTAGATCAGTTGTGTGAGAGTGTGTGCACAGGGCTCCTGCTCGTGCTATGCCACTCGGCATGCAGGACAAGTGAAGTGACACAACTGCGGGCATAATTAGGTCAGGAGATGCTTCCAGGCAGACAATTAAATAAAAGAGAGGAACCCTGCAATCACGTGCAGCTCAGATTATGTATACATGCAGGTAACCCAGCTGCCTACAAGCCAGCTGCAGCTTTTTTTCAAAGCAAAGGGAGAGTCTCCCCTCTTACAGGAAGAAGTGGGGAGCAAGTGCTGCCATGCAGAGCACTGTAATGTGAATTCAAAGAGCTCTCCTTGCTGCACACCTAAGAGCATCTCCTCAAGATCAGGTTGGCTGGGAGAAAGTAGGTGACTTTGAGAGAGCCATTTGCCTGCCTGGAAGCATCATCACTTCATGGGGGTTTGCAAACCTGCGCTGACAGCAAAGCTGCCAGTGAAGAGGAGGCTTCTGCCTGCCACACCAGGCGACTTTGGGAGCACTCCCTACAAACAACTGCTTTGTGGATATTCCTCCCTTACCTCTTCCTCCCCACAGTCTCTGTAATCTTGGTGTGACATCATTAGGAATTAGGTTTGTTTTAGTATCTGCTGGGGCGTTAAGACCAAGCTATTTAGCACATCAAAACAACGGTATTAGCAAACAGACCTTCATTTAAGGTAATTATGCACCAAGGAGACTGCCTTATCTTTCATCTCCTGTTTATTTTGCTAACAGTCACCCAGATTCTTTAAGTAATACCTTCCCTGCTATCAGTTATCAAAGCAATGATGGGTGAAAGACAGCTGAATGCACTAAGCTCTAACACAGCAAAAGCCTCACAGGTGGGAGGAGGAGGAGGGAGAGAGGAATAAGGGTGAGAGGTGGGGGCTGTCTGACTCTGCTTTTGTCTCTGGTCAGTAATGCTAAGCTGGGAGGCCTGATCCTACAGGGAGCTTTGCACAGCCTGGAGCAGAGATGGGATCTGAAGGACATGTGCTGCACTCCATCAGGCTATAGAGGCTTCAGGTGAGCAGAGGCATTTGCTAATTGCTGTTGCAAATGATCACAGTGAAATTTCAACTCCCCCTGTGCCCACACTTTGCTCTCATCCTCGGGAAAGATAAAGGGGGCAAGGGTGGGAGGATGTAGAGAATGGGTGTAAGCCAGAGCACAGGGGCCTCAAAGATCAGTATCAGGCTAAGCCAGGGCTTTAGATACACGATTCCAGCCTCCCCCATATGCAAGGGGCATTCAAACTCTCAGTCAGCTGAAGGCAGTAGTGTGACCACTGCCTGAGCCACACCTGCCAAAAGGGCACCCACAGACCTGAGTTGCTTGATCCCACACTCAGCTTTTAAGTAATAATGGGCAAATCAATCTTAGGAACGTTGAAAAGTCTCCTTCAAGCACAGAATGGTTTAGAGGCAGCAGAGGGGGGAAGAAGTGAGTGAGGTCACAATGATGGTGAAGCAATGGAGTGCTTGAGTTTGGTGAGAAGTATTGAAAACCAGAAAGTCTGGGTTGTGGTTACTGTGAGGATTTATTCAGCCAACAGGCTGGTTGTAGAGGTAAAAATCCTCTTCCTGTGACTCATCAGAAGGATACACTACCTGGGTCTCAAGTGCATTCAAAAGAAAAGGGTGATGAAATGCCTTGAGAGAACAAGGCCTTAGAGTAAATCATACTGCAGTACTCAACTGGCAAAGCTACCAGAAGAACATAAGTTGTAGGATTTGGCTCTTTGTTAAGAAAAGAGGGAAATGGAAGTAGCTCTCACTGTGAAAGCAATTCTGGAACTTGAAGTAGAAAATAATGCAAGTGTCCTGTGTAGCTCTCATTGCTTTACCAGCATGGAGCACAGCAAGTTAGCACTAAGCCTCCTTCCCCTCTCATTTCTTGGCCAAGTGAACCTGTACAGACCAGAAACAATTTTTTATCAGACACAAGATGCACCAGCCAGGTGCTCTGCAGTTCTGCCATCTGTCTGTCCATCAGTGTAAGCTTTCTCATATGCTTTAAAGAAAGTGTCCTTTAGTATTGTGGTAGCCCCAACTGCTGGCATAATCACAGCCTTCAGCTCTGCTATTTTTTCAAGACAGGTTGTATAGTATTTGATCTCATGGCATCAGAGTTAAAAAAAAAAAAAAGAGAAAGGCGTATTTGGATGAAATACAGGAATGCTGACAAGGGAATGCATGTTTTGGGGATGGAGAAAACTAAATTCTGTAAATTAATTTTTAAATTAATCCATTACCTCATTTCATTCTATTGTCATACATGATTGTTGCCAATGAGAATGTTTTATTCTTTCTATGGGCATATTTATAGTGTTTCCTCCATAAATTAAAGGATAAGAAGCATTTTCTGCCAGTTACAACTGAGCAACAGAAAACTGATATTATACAGACAGAAAATAGGGTGAAAATTATATTTCCAAATAATTTTCAGACCTGAATCAACAGTGATCTGGAAGACATTGTGAGCTTATGTTTACTAAAATAGAACAGATACTAGGAGAAAAGTCTTGTATCATTCAGAAGTTAATGCAACTGTGACTGATAAGCAGAACAATTGAGGGAGTTGTTTTGGTTTTATAGCTTTTTCATATGTGCCTGATGGAAACAGTAATTTAAATCCATTTAGATATTGGCACAATCATGCAGATTACAAAAGCATGAACTGTAAACAAAGGACTGCAAGGAGTGAATGCTCTGTGTTAGAGAGTGACATCCAGGAATGTGTAATTCTTTCATAGTCTAATACAAAGAGTAAATTGGGATACCAGAGCACTTTGCTGACTCCACTAAATGGGGAGATTTTGAAGGCACCTGGAGGAATAATACCAAAAAAGGACCTAGATAGACTAGACAGCAACAAAACACAGAGATTTAATGTGGAAAAACTGTAAGGAAATCTGTCTAGGGAAAACTAACCCAAAACACAGATGTTCTCCTGGAGAGAGAAATCTTGAAAGCAATCATGTTAAAGCAGACAAGGAATGACAGCAGAGTTAATGGTGAGTCCCCAGTGCAACAGGCAGCACAAATCAGGATGGGGCATTCACTTGTGTGCTCTGCCAGCCCACCCTTGGCCACTGCTGGCTCCTGCAGGGTGCTGCTGTAATCTCTCTTGCTCAGGAGATGCTAAATCTAGCAGTGAGAGAAAGGAGGAGGCTACAAAAGGGAGGAGGAACAATGGGGAGGCAACTCTAACAAGTACAACAGAATTATGACAAGTTTGGAGGAAATAACTCACACTACCGCTGGGGTAAGGTGTAAGATAGGAGATAAGGCCATCAATACTGAAAGTGAAACATTAAATGTTCCATCCCGTGGCACATTTAAAAACTAAACAGAAAACTAGAAACCTAGCAGCAGATCAGTTTTGTTATTGCAGCGTTCAGGGTGTCCTTCACCATTCATCTTAATTTCCTCTTAAAAACCTGCCTGTGGCTGACAGAAAAAACTCCATCCAAAGGCAACAACAGAAGAGGTTCTGCCTGTGACTTTTTCTTAAGAAAAACACTCTCTTTTTGAGAAACAGTCACTGGGTTAGGGGTAATTGGTAAAAAAACCCAGATACAAACTCTCAGAGACGTTACTCTATACTCAGAAAAGGAAATGTTAACCTTTTCTGGGCAGAAAGGCTGCAGAGGAGAGCCAAGGTTGGGATTTCCTGCTCGTGACTGGGCTGGAGCTTTCCTACCAGTGCTGCATGCAGAGCTGCAGGTGTGTGTGGCCTGAAAACAGCCTGGGCACAGATGCTACCCTGGCACATTTTGCTGCCTGCAGATGAGGTTTCCTTTCTCATATTGTCTCCCACAGATACTGTGGGTCCCAGCAATGAGCAGGTCAGGCTGGGTAGCAATGTTGCAGCCAGCATTAACCAGCCCTGCTGCTGCTAGCTGCAGCTTTTCTTTCCAGAGATGGATAAAATCCAACTTGGGAACAGAGGCAGTTTTTGGGAGGTGCAGGGCAATGACAGCCACCCAGGAACATTTCTTTCCACGTTTTGCCTACGAGACCGCCCGAGGTTTTATGGGGGTTATAGGGAGGGACGCAGAGGGGCGTGCAGAGATGCGGAGTGATGCCCAGGGGTACCCGCACCCCCAAGGCTGCCTTCGCACAGCTGCTGAAGACCCACATTGCCATCTAGTGCCAGAGGAGCACAAGGACAGCACAAGGCATCGCCTCCCCTCGCCGTGGCCGCCCAGCTCCGGCTTTGCTCGCCCGGGCTGAGCCGCGGTAGCCCCCGGGCAGATCTCGGGGTTCCTGCTGATTCCGGAGCCGGGAACTCCTTTCACGGAGGAAGCTTAGGGCGGGGAAATAAATCTCATGCTGTTCGGCCAAAACCAACCCACCAAGTCCTGTGCAACCTTGCCACGGATCAAAGAGGGTTTCAGAAACGTGCAAATCAATTTGCTTAAGCTAAGAACACCGGAGCTACCAGCGGGCTCATCCTGGAAAGGGTGCAACTAAAGTAAGGTTCAGCAATGCCTGAAGTATCTAATATTTATATACTGACACAGAGGTTTGCTTGCTGATACACCTCCTGCCTACTTGACCTCCACCGAGCTGCTGTGGTCCTGCTCAGCCCCAGGCACTGCTGGTGGGATGCAGACTCAGTGCCCTCAGGAGCAGCGAGATGCTGCAGAGGGCTTTGGTTAAGTACCCATAACCTGTGGCAGTTCTGGTGAGAACTGGGCTGTTAACCCTATTGTCCTGGCCGGGATCCAGCTGGGATGGCTCTGCCAGCTGTGGTTTGCCTAAAGGGAGGGGGGAAGGGAAAGCAGAAGTTTTCTTTGGCATCGTTTCATGCCAGGCACTTTTATATATACACACACAAAAAGCATGTACTAAATATTTTTCATGGGACTTCCCATCATAAGAGATGGAACTGTTAAGTGTTATTATTATGTGTGCTACAAGAATACCTAAAAGCCTCAGGTGAGACCAGGGCTTCACTGTGCTCAACAGGGTAGGCATGTTTAATAAAACTCAGTCTTGTCTGTGCAGAGTGGTGATCTGACTGGGATAGGACAGAGTGAGCAAGCACAGTGGTTTCTCCACATCAGAAAGCAGTTCAGTAGCTGACCCAAGTTTCAGCTTGCCAGCCAGTCTTTTCAGTTCAGTGTTGTACATGGTGGAGTTTGTTTATTTTTCAGACTGTGGTTATGCCCTTGTAACAAAGGGCTCCCAGAAAAACAAAAAAACTAAAGAATCCCAGTCCTTTCATGGTTTCCTGGGCTCATTGATAGAAGAGAGACCCTGTTCACTCACCTTCCAGTCTCATGCTCTGAGTGGAAACTTTGAGCACCACTTGGCAAAGGCTGAGAGAGCTGGCACACCCAGGTGGAAGGATTCATGAGATAATCCTGTGAACTGTACCAAGCTATTGATGAGAGAGTGCAGTTGTTGCACTTAGTACTAAGTGGCAATCTATGACCCACAAGAGCTCGTGGCTTTCTTGGGGTGTAGGTACAACTGAGCTTTGCCATAGCAAAGATGAGGTGCAAAGCAAGGTCAGCATGCAGCAGCTGGAGGAGGGAAAGCTTGAGGACAAGTGTCCTCCTTGCACATCTTGGTTTTCTGTCAAGAGACCTTTTAAAGAAAAAGCCACTCAGGAGCAATAACGTCCAATAACAAAAAAAAAAAAAAAAAACAAAAACCAACAATAGCAATCCTCAGCCCTCACTCAAGAATAAATTCTCTGAAGGTCACTCATCAGGAGATGAGGAGCAAACACACTGCTTTGGTAGCTGGAAGTTTGCACATGAGCAGAGAACTTGAAGAGCATTTCACCTACAGCCCCTTAAGTTGCTGCTGCCTGGTGAGACAGCATGCAGTGGATGAAACTCACTGTTCTGTGAGCAGAAAATGGAGGATAAACAAGAATAAATGTGGAGGTGAGAGAAATTTTAGAGATTTAGGCACTGTAACATCTTTCCACCCCCCCCAGTACCAATATTCCAATTAAATCTACTTGTTTTAGGCCTGCTGTGTCATAACAGATGCAGGATTTTCCTGGAAAGAGGCAAGGTTTTCTTTAAATATCTTAACTTTTCATGACACTTAGTCTCCTTTTCTGTACAAGGTTTTTAACACTGGCTCTTTGATGCAGATCAAGGACCAGCTTCTTCCTCAGTGTAATTCTGCCTTAACCCAAGCATTTACATTGGGGGTGAATTTTGCCTGTACAGTTTGTGATTCTCAGGCAGAGGCTTATTGACAAGCACTGTGCTGAAGATATTTACATCCAGCAATGCCCATAAGCCACTGAACATCTGTTCTCTTGTTAGCAGTTTCCTCAGCATTTGCCCTGTAGGCAATAATCTACAGAACAAGTTTCCCAGCACCTAAACTACTGTAGGATAATTCTTAAACTAAATGGAAAGCAAAGCCCAAGGCCCTGGGAATTCACTTTTTGTACAATAATCTTTTGTGTGCATACAGTGGAAACCAGAGGATTATGGAGTCAAATCACTCAGGTCAAGTGAGATTTGAGGGGGGTAGGAGAAGATGACAGAAGCACCAGTGGGAAGGTAGTGATCCCAGGGGAAGTAACGTGATGCTTGCAGATAAGCACGTTCTGCTGTCATGGTTTAATTTTAGACAGCAGTATTAAAATTTCTGAGCATTTCTGCACATCAACTCTCCCTTTACCACATAAGGTTCTTTTTTGTTATGTGGTTGGCTTTTTTTGGTTTTTTTTCTCCTGAGAGTATCCATGGATCTGTTGTTTTCCTGTGCCATGCCTCCATTTTCTTGCAATCTGAGAGTTTGTGTGTATAAATTTCCTTCCTTCATACAGCTCCCTGTTATTTTCCCCATTCTTGCATACTTAGCCAGGAATTTAAAAGATTCTCTAGGTAGCCAATGCAATTCATTTATCTGCCCTGGACATTTATCTGCTTAATGGAAAGAAGGAAATGGCACAAAGCAGCTCCACTTTCTGCTCTGCATTGGTGGTAGAAGCAAGAGTCTGAGTCTGCAGGTATTTGTACCATGAAAGTGCTGCAGGCTGGGAAATGCAGGGTTTTTTGCTTTTGGGGAGTGTTTTTATTGTGGGATTTGGGTTTGGGGTTTTCTTGGTTGGTTTTTTTTGGCTGCTTGTTTTTGGTTTGTTTTGGGGTTTTTTTTGGGTGGTGGTTATGGTTGTTCTTTTTGGTACAGCATTTTACCACTTCCAGGAGAAGAGTATATAAATCTGCTTGCATAGGAAGTCTTTGTGAGCATAATAAATGATTTTAATTATTAATTTATCCTATTTGATGCACCATGCCTTTACCCACTGACATACTATTTGTAGAGATGCTATGTCCTGTCTAAGTTTGCTCCAGACACAGGCTGTGTTACTTAAGAAGAGACAGGCACTTTGCTTCCCAGTCATCCTCTGCAAGAGAATAGAAACTTAAAGCCTCTCATAGGCAAAAGCAGAAAATACTTTGTTAGTATTTGTTTTGATTGTAGTCTAATAATGTATATTATTTTTCTAAGGAATTACACAATCTTGATTGCTGCAAAGCCACATACAGGTCAGGAAATTACAGAACTAAAGTTGTCCCAGGAATTGTAGTTCCTGCTTCTCCTGTGTGTTATGAAAGTCCTGAGCTGGGTGCCTACACACTGATTTTCCTAATACATTCGAGAGGTTGTGTTCTTGCTCTTTTTCCTTTGTGTCCCATTTTTAGTCAGTTTGTATGCTCCAAATGAGCAAAGACTGCACAATGGGCCAGGGAGGGAGGCAGGAGGGGTAATGTAAATCATTGTGGGGAGTAACCTTCAGTTTGGGCATCATATTTAAAAAGTGCAGTACAGATGTTATGGGTTGAGTGAGCTTGATCTGCCGGGACCTATATCCTGTCTTGGATGAGAGGGTTGGACTTCATCTATTGCAATGCTAATGTCTGACCATTTCCTCCCCCAAAGCCAGTCTCATTATTTCTCTTTGTAGCCCACACTTACCCTTTCTCCATTCCACACCACCCTGACCCCAGAGTTTCTGCTTTTCAAATATGTGCTTAAAATTTGCCTGCTATGTGATCATTTTATGAGGTGATATCATGAAGTATATGTTCCAGCTGTGTTAGTGACCCTGCCTATAAACCAAGGAGGTTGGCCAAGCATTCTCTTGCCCTCCCACTTAAATGTGACTCAAGACAAGAATATACAGTGATCCAGAGCACAAAAGCAAAGGGAAAATCCCAATTAGACCCTGGAAAAAGGAAACTCAAAGTGAAACTGACTTTTTATCTCTTTGTGTCTTCATGTTGACACTACATTAGGAAGGCTGACATGAGCTATCCCCAGAGGCCTAAATCCAATTTTGAATCAAATGTAAAAGACCAGCTTGTAAAGGCCAGGAATGAATTGGTTCTGCCAGAAGAAAAATTAGCACAGAAACAAGCTTATTTCCAGAGAATCTACTGAAATAACTATGTGATGGCTTAATAGGGATTGTCCTTGTCTGATTATTTTTTTTTTTAGACTTAGTGAAAGTTCAGGTTTTGAAATGACCCATCTCTACAAGGAACACATCCATCTCCAGATTTGCTGTGTGCAGCAATATGTAGTCAAGATTACCTCACCTAGCACTGAGATGGGCTGCTCTTTTTTAACACCAGTCTCTGAACAAATACTCACAAAAGTTAAGCAGACATGTGTCTGTCCTGCTTGCTCCCATTTACATCTGTAGGGAGCTGCAGAGATTTTGTGCTGCTTTGCTGTCATGGCTATTGCTTAGTGCCAAGTTCTCATGTTGCTGCAGTTCTAGGCCATTTGCTGTTGCAGGAGAAGATTTAGGTCAGTGGTTTTTCAGACTTTTTGATTTGTGGACCCCTAAAAAATTTTCCAGCAGTAGTGCAGACTCCTCTAGGAATTTCACATATGTAGATTGTTGTTTGGCACATACGAATTTGCTTTTTCTCAATCTCTTTTTTGCAGGCTCTTTAGAAGTTTTCCATGAGCTTGCCAGATTCTGCAGACCAAAAGCTGGAAATTATTGATTTAGGTGAGCTCTTGAAGCATTACTCTTTCATGTATATGTCTCTGTAAAGGAGGACAATGCCACAAAATGAGTAACATCAAGGCCAATGTTTTGGGGATATTGTGACTTTCAGTACTTTACAGTCTCAAAACTGAATGCTGGGTATTTAAGCAGCCAGGGTTCATACATGCAAAAATATATGGTGATGGTGAATCAACATCCACAGTGTCCCTCTGTCTCAGTGACTCTGGATGCTGAGCTGTAGGTGTTCCAACACACCCATAAATCAGAACTGGTTGCCTCCAGAGCTTCAGCTGTCAAATGATATATGCTTTTTGGCTTCTCTAGGACTAGCCCAGTAAGAGTCTACAATATTATTTCTTTAGATTGAGATCAGGCTTAGGAGGAAATGTGGGATAAAGTCCATGATAAATCAACTTTCCCCCTGCCATGCTTTATACACCATACCAGGAGAACTATTTATTGCTTCTTTAGAACCCATCAAACACACTCTCCTGGCTGAGAGACTGCTGTGAGGAAGCAACACCATCCTTACCACAGTAGCCTGAGCTCTTTGGACTTTCTAGCCCCACTATCTGTCCAACAGCAGAGTACTGCAGCTTCTCCCACTCACCATTTTGTTGTTACAGAACATTCCTACAACAGTGGAATGGAAGTCTGGGGAGAAAAAAGGCATATGGGAGTTGTCAGAAAATGTAACAAAGAGGTGATACAGACTGGCAATGTGGCTAGTCAGAGGTGAGCTCTGATTCCTAGAAGGGAATTTAAGATAATAAATTCTTATTATCAAAAAACAGTTTTGGAAATTATTCAAATAGCTTTTTCCTTGCTGCAGTAGAGAATGGTGAATCAAAGGAGGGAGGTGAGTAGGAAGTGATCTGAGTCAAAGCAGGGAAATGGCTAGGAAAAAAGAATGGGACAAGACATAAAATGAGAAAAACAGAGGAGAGAATAATGCAGTACTGGAGATGAAAAGCAAGGAGAACTTAGTTAAGAGTTTCAGCTGCATGGATAGAGAGAAAATATATCTTTGCTTTAGAGGAAGAAACTATAAATGTGGACATTTTTTGACCAGGATTGTTCCAGATTGAAGATGCCATCTGACTTGCATTTCCTGTTCCTCTCCTTGGCATCTGCTGTAAACCTACTGTTCTGTAGCCTGAGACTGATCTCAAGGTCATTGGTTTGATTCCACTCTTATCCCCCCTGCCAAGATGTTTATAGAGCTCGGTGTTCTTTATAATGAAAGTATAGTTCTCATCAGCAGATACTTCCAGATTTTCAATTTTCTTTTTGGCCTCCTAAGGCTTTAACACGAAACCTTCCATCTCACTGCCTATCAGAACTACTGCTCCTGAATTATGGCTTATTTCCTCTTAATATGCACAGCAGGGATTTTTAATAAATCAAATAAAAAATAAAAAGTGCTGTCCCATCCCGCATGGTTAATAGATCTTCCTCCCTGCCAATAATAAGCCAGAAAAGGTGTTATGGGACCTTTTGTTTTTTACTGGATGTAGAAGCTCTTCTCTTTCTCAGGAGTGTAAACCAGATAGTGTGCAAAGTCTGCATCTCCAAAGGCAATTCAAAATTATGTGTCTCTAGAATATGGCATTGAGAGGAAGCAAGGAACAAGACAAAATGTTCCACTAATCCCAGTGTCTAGTCTGAAGATGATGCAATTTAGGGTGTGCTATCATTTATAAAAACAATGACTAGACTTCTGGGTATGTACTGTAAGTGATACTTAATTCTTATCTACTTGTCTCTCATTCAGTGCCTAAACCAGTCAATTTACAGATCATTACACTATATTGTATGTAAAATAAAAATAGATCTCATTAAACATCTTGACTATATGTTGCATACCCTGCTCTCTAGCAGACAGTGATTTAAAGAGCTACCTCAACAGCCTGGGAGGAGGAACTGTACTTAGTTCATCGTTCCCACTTCCTTTGGTTTCTTCTTCTGCATCCAAGTTTCTTTTCTCCATATCCAGCTTGATAAGGGATTTGTCCCCTTTGTAGCAGGGACAGTATTTCCTGGGGTTGTTGTATATCAGACATACAGCTCACCACAGGGATTTTCAGCTGAGAGGGGATCTGCAAGCCAGAGTACCTGGATGAAGGAGCTGCTTCCCCCAGAGCTCCACCAAAGGGTCTATCCCATCCCCCAGAAGAACTGAAAACTTTCAGTGCCTGCTCTCCAGAGGGAAGGCTAAGAAAACCTTCCCTCTGGAGCCCACTGCTACAGCTCCCTGCATGGTCACAGAAATCACTCCCAGCATTCAAGGCTTTGGTTCATGAACTCAGTGCACTTCCACAGCAATTCAGTTTTGCCTCCTTGAGACAAGTGATCAAGTTTTCAGCTGATGCAAAGCTGCTTATCAGTGACTTCTGTGATGATATATGCAGATGAGAATCTGGTGACATGACTGTTTTGAATACCAAGCATCCCTTCTACAGTGTTAACTGGCAGCCCTCAATCTGATAGTGCCCTAATGATGGATTAATATAATATTTAGGATTCTTATTCACTATGACAATGTTCATGCTTACACAACATCATCGATTAATTATGTTGGTTTTCATTATTAGTATTGGTTTTGCTGCTAATCTCAAAGTAAAAAGAGCAAAACTGCATTTTGAAATGAGAGGACAAAGTAAGTATATATTAGAAATTTTGTTTTTTACTATGGGAGTCTTATAGGTTTTCTACTTAAATAATTATCCACCAGAGATATTACTGTCAAGCAGAAGATAACCAGGGACTCTTACAGGAATATTTCTAATGGGGTGGGTGGAGGATGGAGAATAGCTGGACAGTGTGACTGTTTCAACTGCTGTAAAGGTAAACGAAAATGAGCAGTGAAATGTGGAAAAGGTGATTGTATTACTTCTCAACAATTTTCTTTTTCTTTTGCTCCATTGTCTACAAGCAGTGATTAGAGTGATTTTTCTCATGTCATAAAGAGACCTCCCTAAGAGTAAAGTGGTTGCTTGTTTAGAGCAAGGTTTCTGTTTCAGGTGATGAATCTCTATTTTCTGAGCCAGTGAAACTTCTCCTCTGCTATAATGACATTTACAGACATCCTACTTGGGGCTGACATTCCCTGCAGACCTGTAGAAAACCTGATGACACTCCTGACTTTTCCTCAGCTTTTCTGCATCATTTTAGTTCTCGTGTCCAGGTTTCTGCCCTTATTTGTAAGTTGGTTGACACTACATACAGCTGTCACTGTGTTGTAATTTCTTCCTTTCAAAGGCTGAGATGGATGTATTTCTCCACTCAGCCACTCATAAAGCTCTTTTCCAAGGGATGTGTCCAATCTAAACTCGGCAGAGAATGTGTGTGACATTAACTGAAGGTCCAGTCAGCACTTTTTCTGGCTTCACAAGAGACTCAGAAGAGAACAGCTGAGAGATTTCACTCTAAACTCTGGTGCCTTTGGCTCAAGCTGGAGGGTTGCATCACTCACAAGCTAACATAAAATGTACAATATGGACAGTTGTTATGTCCCTGGTGTGGATCATTTATACATTTTTACTTTCCAGTGGTGTTAATTTGGCACCCCCTGGAGGAATGTGTTTGAAAACACTTAAAGGAAGGAAATATTTTTAAAATCCCCTTTGATGCAATCTGGTCTTTAACTAGACTGTAAATTTTTCCTATTATCTTTGGAGAGGGAGTCTTTGCAGAAATATTAATTTAATTTTTCTGTAGGCAGTTTTTCATCCTGAGATAATACATGCAGGTTTTTTTCTTCCTCAGACATGTCAATCTAAGACACTGGGGAAGTGCTGGAGAATTTCTCTAATATCACTAATTAAATCATCAAAAAAAAACCTGGAATGTTACCTGTGAATGGCAAGACAACACAGGAACTGCCATGCTAGTTTCCTCTAGATTAAAAGTTTGCCATACCCTAGCAGTGATCAGCAATGGATGTCTGAATAAACAGCAGAAGAAAAAGCACATAAATGATTCCTTTCCTGATCCCTTCTCATATGATGTCTCTGGGTGTCTTCCTTTCTCTACCCTAAAATATGGAAGAGATCTGTGGCTGGCTGCCTGACTCAGAAAGCTCTTTATGTTAATAGTGCATTCTCATTTACAGTGTGGTAGGAACATAGATTATCTGCAGGACTGGGCTATCAATATTTGGAAAAATGCTTGACTAAAAGGCTGCCCTTGCTATGTTTTCTTTTGCACTATGAAGTTGTTTTTCTTTACCCACAGACAAGCAGCCAGCAGTAGGAAACCACAGCTGAAGATGGCTGTATGATAACATTGGTCTTGCTGGCTTAGGAATGTCTTTAAATACTTTATTTTCAATGCAAAGCACATCAATGTTAGTTTAATCATGAAATATGTTTTCCATGCTGCATTTGCTAGATCTGTTGTTAGGAAGTTAATATTACTCTCACCAGAGGTGAAAAAAAACTTGGAGGGAAAATTAAACAGCATCTGTGCTGTTTATGTATTAAAGGGTGATGGAGAGCACCAGATATTAATACAATACAAATATATTTGAAACTTTACAGTAGGATTTCAGTAGTTGCCTTCAGGTACTTTTCAATGGGACAGATTTCTATGTTGTTCTTGATCAGGAAGTCCTAAATTTCTTTGCTTTTGCTAGAACCAGTATCAGAGGTGGCAGTTTCTGGCTTGTGTTCATCTATGCATCATGGAGAAACTGCCAGTAGGTGGAAAAAAAGAAAAAATATTTGGACCTTCTTTTTCTCCTCAATCTAATGTATGTGTATCTACAGAACTCGCAGGCTGAAAACTAATTCCACTTAGAATGACCTTGATTCTAGAAAGAAAGAAAAGGGAGAGGTATATTCCTAAAGAAACATGAACTGATGGAACAGATGGAAAAGACAGACTCTAGAACAAGATCCTACCCATTCTGCCCAGCTCAGAAGGGTGACAAGTACAAAATGGGTCTGTTGAGGGATGGCTCACTTTAAATGTGATATAAAACTACCCTGAGCTGGGAGGGAAGTGTTCATCAAAGTACACTGAGAGCAGTTACAGCAGTCTGCTGTTCAGCTGCACATAGCAGCAGATCAGTACATCTCTAATTATTATTTGGCTGGCTGGCTAAGCAGCGTAGCATTTAAAACCTAATTTGTTGTATAATTTAATTTTAATTGAGTCTCCTATCCACACAGGACTCGTTAAGCTAGCTGTATGTTTCACTTGCTGTCTTTTTACATGGATACTGTGGGAGAGCTGCAAGAGCTGAACCAATCATTTGCTTGTGCTGTGCTATCATCGAGGTGCAGTATTTCCTTGGTGTGATTGCAGGGAGATCTCTTGGCAGGAATATTTGGGAAGTATGTTTCCTCAGTGCCACAATATAACAAAACAACTTCCTCCCTCAGCTAATGCTCTGTTTTACTCAAAAGATTTGGTTGTTGGGCTTTTAGTCACATCTCCCATGTGCTGGTATTTTCCTCTGCCACTCAAAGATAACAATTACTTGTCACTGTGAGCAGTAGTAAAAATGAAGCACCATGACAATGTTTTTGAGTGACTGTAATCCACTGATTGTGAGTCCACTGATGTGCCTCTCTTCAAACATACAGAAGACAGTAGTCCTCAGTGGGGACAAAGGTGAAAGTAAGCAGGGTATTTTACAGAAAAATCCTTTTAGAAGAACGCAGTCAGACCTCAAAGAACCATTTCTGGTAGTATTATTACTAAGGGAAGAGTTACAGGCTATGATCAATAATGCAAAGCTCTTAAGTATGTGCATCAATTCTGACTTACATTTTTCTCCTGAAATAGGGCCCATGTGACTGAGAACTGTGAAGCAATGCTGTGTATTAGGTTAAAACCACAGATCCAAAACACTGTTGTATTTGAATAATTTTGCTTATATCAGCAGTCATGTGCAGCTCTCTTGTACAGGCTGGTATTGCTGTCAGACTGATACAGCCATGGGGATCTACAGGGTTTCCAGGAAAGGTTAAGATAAAAGCAAAATCTGAGAGCTCAAGCCTGTGAACCAAGTAGGAGTATCAAAGCAAAAAATAGCAAATGCTTTTGTTTTCAGCATTTTGTTCCTGTTTCTGTGTCTCCTGATTAATTCCAAACATCAAATTCATTTTAGTGAAAGAGAAAAAATGAGGTTCGGTGCTACATCCAACTAATTTAAGAAGCTGAACCAGCAAAGAGCAGGGAGATCCAGCACGGCTCAGCTTCTTCCTCCTCCATTTTGATGAACATGAAACCAAGTCCTTCAGACCAACGTGATGAAGGAAGGAATACCCAACAAGGTTTCCACAGATGCTGTGTAAAAGGACTACTACTTGTTTGCCTGAGAAGCCATTTTACATAGGGTGCTAATTGGCTGAGCACCTGATGGGTGCTGCTCCATGGACTGTGGACCAGCCTGAGGTAGGAGCAGGACGTAAGCCTGCAAGGGGGTGATTTGGTTTTGGTCATTTCAGTTCTCTGAGGTGGCTTCCAGTGGGATGGAGAAGGTGGGAAGATGAAGCAGGGGTCTGGGGAAAAGAGGATGAGCATGAGGACCCAACAGAGGCTGGAACACAGGCCCTGCAGGCATGGAGAGAGCAGGGGCACAGAAGATGGAGCTGTCATGGGGACATGGTGACACCTTCCCCTTGCTGTTTTGTTTAGGGAGTTTCCTTGCTATTTGGGTGGATTTTTAGCTAGGTTCTAACTACTGAAAGAGACAAATTCTGTGGTTGGTGGGGCAAAAATGAGCAAAGTGACAATTCCTACGGTGCAGAAAGGTCCACTGCTTGTTCTTGTCCCCGGTTTTTAACTGCAGGTTTTGTTTTGCCTCTTGATTAAAACCGGGGCTGCCCCCTCCGGCTATGAGCCCCCATCAACAGCCGCTGAGCCTGCCTCCGGGTGAACTTTTCTTTCTAAAGCGTGTTCCTGGAACGGCAAGCATGGTATTTTATGTAGCAGCCGCCGGCAAACTAATAACTCTTCAACATCGAAGAGTTAAACGACGACTATTTTTCAGTGTAAGTCACCGATTAAAGGAGCTCAGCCGGTTGCCCGCAGACACAACTCGCCGGGAGACGCCCTCAACAAAGATGGCGGCGAAAGCCTCACCCCTCTCGCCGGGCGGCCCACACCCAAGATGGCCGCCGAGACGACACCGCCCTCCAGGCCTCACTCTCCCTCCGCTTTTCCCTATGGATGGCATCCCCGGAAAATGTGACGCTCCAGCTCGCGTGTCTCGGGGGAGGCTCCGGAAGGTCCGCCCTCCCCCTCCCCGCTGCCGGTGCGTTCTCTATGGCCACCGTCCGCCGGCTCCAATGGCCACCCTGGCTCCGCCCTGATCAGCTGAGGGTGGCAATGTCTGTTGACAGGAGCCGCCTCGGCAGCGGGACTGGGTGTAAGGGCCGGCTCCGAGGGGAGGGGGGGCCGGGCCGGAGGGGGCGGGAGGAGGTGGCTGATGCGGGGGTGGGGGGCGGGGGGCGCGGCACCCCCTGCCCTCCCCTCGCCGCGTTTTTGTGCCGGGGGAACGGGGCCCGCGGAGGGCGGAAAGTTGGGGAGAGAAGTGAGCGCAGGGAGGGAAGGAGGGAGAGGGGGAGGCCGCCCCAGCCCGGTCCCCCTCAGGCGGGGAGCGGCCCTGTGGGGTGGGGGCGAAGGGAAGGGGTGGGCTGGCTGCGGGGGGGCCTAGGGGGAGGGCTCTACAACTCCACACAAAAGGCAGCGGGCAGGGCAGGAGCCGGGGGTTCTCGGGGGGGTCCCGGGGGTGCGAGGGGCTGCGGGGCGGTGGCGAGCACGGCCCGGCCCCGAGGGAGACGGAGAGGGAGGGGGCTGGTGCTGGCGGCCCTGAGGGAGCCCTCTCCCCGTCCCCGGATGCTGTGTGATGGTGGGGCTTGGGCTCGCTTTGTTTGTTTTTGTCAGATGTGAATCCAAATGGAGCGCTCGGAAGGAGGAGAGCAGAGCCAGCAGCAGCCCTGGGGGAAGCTGATCCGGCTGGGTGCTGATGAGGCAGAGCCGCACGTCTTGCTGCTGAAAAGAGAATGGACAATTGGTCGGAAGAAAGGTGGGACAGGGACACGCTGGCGTAGGGCGGTGTTCGGGGGACGGCAGCGATCCCCCTTCCTGACCTTTAAAACGTTGGAAGGTGGGACTGAAACTGGTTGGGTTTGGTGCTTTCAGCTGTTGGAGGTGCTGCCAGACGGTCCCTCATCCCTGATGTGCCTCTTGGCTCTGTGTGAAGAGGAAGTTTTACACTGACCTTTTTTTACCAACTTGTGACATGTGGACGTTTAAAAGTGAATATTCCTTTCAGGTTCTCTGTAACAGTTCGTACAGTAAGAAAAAAATTAATGTTGATTCTGAAGAGTTTCTGTTTATCGTTCCTGTTTACGTGCTCGTTTCGTTTCTGTGGTTAAAATACGTTGGGACTGCAATGCAAAATGCTTGTGCTTTCATAGAAAAGAAAACGACCACATAAAAGCCTTTAATTCTTCTGGCTATGTGAAGATTGCCAACAAGTACTGAAAGTTTCTCTGAGAGTGGCTTTGAAAACTTTACTTACAGAGTCTAGGGCGTTTGCTACTTGCCTTTTGTTTTAAAGGATTTCATGTTTACTGTGTTTAAAACAATCATCACAGTGTTTTAACTGGTTTTACTCTGCCCTGACAGCACTACTTGTCAGTTTCCTGTTCAAGCTATTTGACTGGCCAGTCATATTATGTAAATAATCTTGAACAAACACCAGATGCTATAGCTCTATGAGAAATTCAGATAGTATATTTCAGGAAAAATGTTTTGCCTATTTACATTTGTTAATATACATTTAGATTGCTTATCTTATTACCTGAGCCCCAGGTAAATTTGTAGAATTGAAGTCTAGTTGCAGGTTATCTTGCAGAAAAAAAGAATTCTTGTGTGTTCTCTTGCTTCCATAACTGTTTGCTAATGGATTAATAAAATGAGTGATTATGACCATACCAAACTTTGGGTGGTAAGCATTACTTAGAAAATCTTCAGGAACATTAGAAATGCTTCTTTAGAGCATTTTGTCCTTCCTGTTCCCATATGAAAATCTAATTCCAGAGAACAGAATGGAAATGTTGCCATGGTCTTGAATAAAATTCAGTCTACTTCCTTTCAGTGGGCTTCCTAGCACCACAAGTTCTGTGGCAACTTCTAACTCTAGTTGTTGATTGTGTGTTTAGTTTGAGGAATGGACTAGTTATAAACTGTCACTGGCATGTGTTGTGGCTACCTTCTTTCTGAATGTTGTTCTTGCTGGCTGAGATGAGTGCACCAACCCCGTGAATAGGTGGAAGTGAATCATGTTTGTTAATTATACCTTTCATGTAAGCAAGTACTTTGAGTCATTTGTGAGATAGATTAGTTGAGCACTGCCTTGAACATTCAGTGTTAAAGTGGAATAAAAATGTTTTGGTTTTTTTTTGCTCAGGGCCCTGGTGTCATAGGCAGGAAGGTTTCTATCATGTCAACATTGTCATTAATCTCCCTTCAGATTTATTAATGTTATGGTGTTGTCAACAGAGATGAAGAAAATTTTTCTGTTTAAACAAAAACAAAAGAAAAATAACACAGAAAATTCCTCAGTTGTTAGTTCCCCCACAGTATTCTGGGTGAAACAGGAGTTAAATACAACAAAATAGTTACAATGATGTGGGAAAAGTGCTAGGTGCTCTGTGATGGATTCCTCTAGAATTTAGATTGGACAACTGTGAAACAGAGTAATTGTGATTTGTTCTCCATCCCTAAGGGTTTGGATTGCAGGGTAAAATGGGAACTAAACCATCTTGGAATGGCTGAAATAAGCATATATCACATGGAGCAATCTCACTGCATGTATTTATATTTCACATAATAGACTGTGTTGCTGCCTACATGCCAGTAGAAGTTTTGAACTCTTGCAGATGTATGTGAGTCAGTTTGTTGAGCATTTATAGTCATGTAGGATGCTAATCTGCCTGTGTAATGTATATTTTTAATCCTGCTGGAAAATCTGCTTTCTTTTTAAGGTTGTGACTTATCTTTCCCTGGTAACAAATTGGTGTCTGGAGATCACTGTAAAATCGTAGTGGATGAAGAATCTGGTCAAGTGTCATTGGAAGATACAAGGTTGGTTCTTCTCTGAACTTCTACTCTTCTTTTTTAGTTTGAAGTAAAACCTTGTGTATTATTTGAGGCATCAATAGTAAATCCTGATCTTTTTTTCTTTTCTGCTTTTATACCTGAGGTAGTGTGGGTTTTTTGGCTCTTTCTCAATATATTATTCTCTTCAAATAAATGCATAGTTTATTGGGTGAAAAAGTACTATTAATGTGATGGTTGTGTAGCAAATTTCTTTAGACATGTGAAAAAAGTGATGACAGCATTTTTTAAAGCTCTTAAGTGTGAGTGTGCCTCATTTCAGGCACTTACATGGGGAAGAAAATACAGTGATGATCTCAAAGCATGAGACAGATGTGGAGTAAAAATCTGTAATACATTTTTCTGGTATTCAGGATATCTGTACTTTATTTAGCAGTGCTAAATTTTATGAAAAAATATATATCAGGCCTAGCTAGAAGTGGCTTATAATTCTCCTTCTCCGTTGTTATCCCAAATTTCAAGACATTTCAAACAACAAGTTGAGTCATGTTTGCCTATTATGATTGTCTCACAGTGTAGCTGTAAATCCAAGCCTGAGAAGCCATCCCAGCTGTTTTCAGTTGCATGTAGCTGGTAGGATTGGTTTAGAACAGTGTCAAGATAATACAAGCTAAAGGAATTGTGAATGATGCAGAAACATTCCTGCCTTTTTTTCCCCCTACACACACACACCCCCCAAGGCAGAAGGTGCAGACAGTAGAAAACTCCCAAAGCCAAATTAAAGTCAGTTTTCTTTATAATATATTCATGGAAAGGTGTGGCTTGTTACAATGGTAGTGTAATTTGCTGCATTTATGGAGTCCTGCCAGTTAGCTGTTTGCACATGTTACACTTCTGTGTATCTAACAAAAAGATTTAAGATTGTGTTCTTGCCTGTGAGTTGGTATGAAGTGTGGCTACCATTTGCTGAATAGAAACTAAACAGGTTGATATGACTACATGTAGAAAACTCTCTGTTCTTCTGGGTCTTCCAATGTTTGTGCTGAATATAAGATGAGCTCCAAAAAGTCAAGCAGGCTGAAAGAAGAAGATTTTTGAATGTTTCATTTGGCAACACAGATGTCCAGAGTCCCAGAAAAATACTGCAGCATCAGCTTTATCTTCTCTGAAGTGGAAAATAGTTTGGAAGCATTGCTGTGGTTAAGCTCAGATTTTTCTGGAGAAGGGGAATGCCTTGCAAGAGGCAGCCAGTGCAGGACAGTTGAACTGAGTGGACATTGTTTCTCTATTACAGCTAAACCAAATAATGTCATCAAATGTGTGCAGACAGCCAACAGTTTTTTAATCTCCCTGGTAGCATAATGAGTTCTTGGACCTACTTTGGAAAGAGTTACCATAAATTTGCAGGTGGAAGGAAATGTGTAGAGAACTAAAAAACATTGAGTAAATAGATGTTTGGAAGTAGCAAAAGCCAAGAGTTAGCAGATACTACAACAAAGTATTCACAGACTCACCCTTTTTGGGGTATGTTGCCACTTTGTTTTCCAAACAACAGAACACTAGTTGCTTTATACTGCTTAAAACAAAAATTATACAAGCTGGCCTAACAGAGTGGAGCCAGTAGTTGGCTTGCTGTAAATAAAACCCATCATAAGATGATCTGTTTGGAATTAGAAATTCTAAAAGCAACCTAATTTTTTAAACGACCTTCTCTAGTCTGCTCTTTATTTTTGTTTTGAAGGGTTCTAAGCAGTAAGTGATGCCTAAGAGCAGGAAAGGTTCATTTACACAAAGCTAATACTCATGTGACAAGCAAGCAGATGCTTCCTTTCTGTGAGAACTGGAGGTTGATCTTCAGTTGGCCCTGGTGTCCTTCCTGCTACAAGATTCTCCTCACACTACCAGTCAAAACTGCTTATGTGAACATGAAAAGAAAGGAGATTGACACAGTATAGGAGGGATTCTGTAACTTTCTAGAATTCAAAACTAATTTCAGTTTACAGTGTGTTCAGGATAATACACATTTAAATAGCAGATTACATTTAAAATTGTTAAAGCCAGAGTTTTAGCATAAGTTACATTCTTTTCCTGGTACTGGTAATTACTAAAAAGTAAAATTGACATTTTTCCTGAAGGATACCAGAGTATCTTACAACATATATATCATTCACCAACTTCAAAAGTAAGCCTGTTCTGGGTGAAGTGTAGCTGTTCACATCAATTCTGCACAACAGCTGAGCTTGGAAAGTAAAAATAATACAACTGTTAAAGTTTGCTGATGTATTTAAGACAAGCTTATGGTTTTCTGTGTAAAGTGGTATCAGTTTGTTGTGACTTCATTTCTGTCTTGGGAATGCCAAATTGTTCATTAGATGAATGCTTTAGTTTTGCCTTCTGGAAAACTAAGGAGGTCAAATTTGGTGTTTCCTTGTTTTGTTAAAGTACCTCTGACAGGTTTCAGGGAACATTGTAAGCTTTGCTGTTTCTATTGCTGTCAAAGGAGGTGCCATTTTTACTTCAACATCATGTTTTAGCATCAATTTTAAGTTAAAAATTAGTATAGTCTCTTAACAGGCTGACTAGAATTCTTTTTTTCTCTTAATTGCTAAGCTATGGCATTCTTTTAGTGATATCTCCATACTGCCTTTTCTTTGGTGCTTATGTCTTTTAGACTAATCAACATCTGTATCCCTGAGGTTAAAAGCCAAGCTTAAAATAGTTTTCTTGCTTACAGGAGAACTTGGATGATTCTTTGATTGAGTAAATATCAATGTGACTTGAGATTTGTGTTCATTTCTTGGTGTTTAAAGTAGCTTTTTTTTTTTTGGTCGTGTTATTTATGTTGGATTAGTTGATTCAGCCATGTAGCTGGTGAAAGCAGTAGCACAGGTACGAGCAAGAACTGATACCTTGATCAAAGTGATTCAAAAGGATTTGCTTTTCCTTTTGATGTTAAAGGTAATCCTTTTGAATTTGTGTCCAGAAAGGTCAAGAGTTATGAAATTGTAGTTTTGTTTCTCTGTTGATGTTAAAACCGAAGAAATTTGTCCAGGTTGTTTTTTAAAAAAATAATAATGAGAGGAGAAGGTGCTTATTTCTAAATAACCATCCCTCTCCTCCAGGGAGAAACTGCTCTGTTTGAGGAAGGCTGTTTTGTCCTGGGCACAAGTAGCAGCCTCCAGGAGGTGGCAGCAGAGGTTTGCAGTTCTTTATGCAGAAGCTTTGCTGAGGGTTAGAGGCAGATTTTTCTCTCTTCATATTTGGTCCTAATTACTGAGATTTTGATGTCACAAGTCTGAACTTCTAGAATTCTGCAGCCCTGAAAGAGTTTTGCAACGGAGCTGGAATTATTCGATATTTGAATGACTTGACTCTGTTATAAACAAACACTAACAGCTTGTGTATAAAACGTCACTGACTGTGAAGGAGCCTCCATTAATCAGCATTAATTAACACCTCCATTAATCAGCAATGCTTTACAATTTGCTCTTCCTCAGTTTAATTTCTTCCATGAGTCTTGGAGTATCAGTATAAAAATAACTAATTTCAGCTCACTTTTCAAGTTATGTTTAGTTTTTTCCACCTTTCTACCTTCTTGCTTTTGGGTTGCAAGCAGTCTAAATAACTTTGGAATTTTAGGGTGTTTAAGATTTGAAGCAAGAGAAAAATGGGAGAAAAATTAATACCACTTGGCATCCCTGACTCCACAGGAAAAGTACCTTTGTTGCAGAATATCTTAGAAGATTCCCAGTGTTAACTATAAAACATAACCTAGAACTTTTTGAATAGAATTCCTATTGCCCTTTATTCTTAAATGGTGGACATTGTACAGAAACAATCACATGATTATTTTGAGACATTGGCCAAATGTCTGGCACCTTTTGTGCCATCAGCTACCATCTCTTTACCAGTAGCCACAAATGAGGTTTGAAGTTGCCATAGCTCTGAACTTCTGTCTTTGAGACAGATTTTTTTTCTGAACTCTGTTTTTCTTTTTTATTTTTTTTTTAATCCTGATTTACTACTTTTTTTTTTTTTTGAAAGTACAATAGATTTTCATCATTAAAAGTGTTCATGTTTTCCCTCCCTTCTCCATAATTAGGTGAGTATTTATGCTAAGTTATCTTTTTTTTTCTCTTTACAGTACTAATGGAACAGTAATTAATAAACTGAAAGTGGTGAAGAAGCAGACATACCCTTTACAGACTGGAGATGTGATCTATGTTGTTTACAGAAAAAATGAGCCAGAGAACAGTAAGTAAATTATATATTCTTAAATGGCATACTTAGCCATTTCTTTGAGTCATGAGAGAAAAGAAGTATTAGTACAATTGAAAGAGGATTACTCAATATTAATACAAATAACTTGTTAATGTTTCAAACTGTAGAAGAGAGCATGAATATGCCAGTTTTTACAGGGACAAATCTAAGCAACTGTCTGAAATTCTAGAAGCATACTACTAGAAGTGGTTTTGGAAAAACTAACCTATGGAATGGTAACTAATGAGGTCCTGGTCATGTGCCCAGGGCTTCTTTTAGAAGTCACATTGCTGGGGTAGTTAGTGATACATTATATATCACCCTGAAGCAATGATATGACAGCATGATATCTAATATAGAACACAAGACTGTATTTAGAATTTTCATATAGTAATAGACATAGGAACTGTTGAGCTAAAAAATTCTAGGTATATACATAGTTGCTACTAGAATGCTTCCTTTATGAAGTTGCTGTTAACTATTTATATACAGATCAGACAGTATTTGTTCAGTATTGTTTTAAATAGATCCTGAATTAGTTTCTGGATGAACTGTGACATGTCTTAATCTGTATATTTGAGAGTTTATGCATCTTGCAAAGTAATGAAATAAAACTGTCTGAGGAAGTTGAGAAGTGAGCTCAGAAATAATAAGCTTCTTCAAAGAACTTTCATTGAAGTATCAGTAAAATACAGTTTGCTCTGAGACAGAGCAGATTTTAGGTTTAAGAAATTATTAAACCTCTGGTTCCATGGCTGGCATAAGTTAAATGTCACTTGGAAGCTCCTCTGCCTCATTTGCTGAGAAGAAAAGATCTTGCTGTGCTGTTCCTAATATTAGGGACATTTTACAGTAGAGGTGACCTCTCATTTGCCTTTTCTGTTGTCAGATACTTTTGATAGATGTTCTTGTGTGAGACTAAGTTTAATAAATTTTAATTTAATGATTCTGATAATTTTTTTTTAAAATCTCTTTCAGATGTTGCTTATCTTTATGAATCCTTAAACACAAAACATGATGCAACTCAAGAACAAGTAGGTAAGGAATTAAAGATCATTGTAGAGGAGCTCAGCTCCAGTGACTAATGTAACCCTTGAGAGAGAGAGTTTGATTCTTTGGAATTTTGCAGCCATGATGGTAGTGACTGTCACACAGATCTTTTTCCTTTCCCCATTTCCAACTGTAGAAGTTAACATAGAAAACCAATGCCATGTGACCAAAGATACCTCAAGTACAGGAAGAAGTAATGATGAGACTCAAATTACCTCATCACCATCAGCTACTCAGTCTTGTTATGAGGAACCACAGCCATCTACTTCTACATCTAACCTCTTTAATGCTTCTTCTACCTCTCTTATTGAGTCTGCATCTGTTCAGCAGGATAATCCTTCTACATCTGGTAAGAATTGTGCCAAATATTTAAAGTTTGATATCCCACCACTGTTACTCCAGTATTTAAGAGTTTAATCTCTTGCCCCCCATCTGGGTCGTTAGCATTTGCTTTGCTAGTGAGAATACCAGGTGGATTTGTGCATTTTAACTTTTCCTCTGAGTAGGCAGGATAATTCCTGGCAGCTAAATAAGGCAGCTGTGAGAATTACTTATGCTTGGAGAGGAAGGAAATGCACAAAAATCCTAAACTGTTCTGTCTTTGCAGTATGGTTTTGTAGTGGAGCACTGGTGAAAACTTGGCAAGTCTATGTGGGTCATATAACAAAGTAGATAGGAGTGTTTATGCTCATGCAGTCACTCTGAGAAACTACTCTGCCACTGTTATGGGTGCCAGTCACCTGTCCCCTTTCCTTTGCTTAGAGTTCTAAAACCAAAATATGCCACATGGATCCCTAGTCTGGTGTCCTGCATTCTATTGGCAAGTGAAATACCACAGTACTGCATAAATCTTAAAATAGAACTGGAGTAAGAAATGCTATCTAGAAAATGGCATTTGTCAACAAGTCATTGGGACTTCTGAAACATTTTCCTATGAAAACAAAGCTGCCCTCTGCTGTGATCGTGACCTGTTAAGTATGATCAATATTGCATAAATCCTCTGCCTGACATCTTTTTCAGGAAGACCTGGTGTGGATAATACTTTACAGTGTAAAGAGGAATGGAGATTTTAATTGGGGTTACACAACTAATAGCTTGTTTTCCCCCCAGGCCTTCCAATTAGTCAGGTTTGCTCAGAGTACCTGTAGTATAGTTTTGCAGACATCGCTTCTTTGCTCCACTTTTTCCTATTCAGATGTCTGGATAGATGTGTGTGCATCATCAATGTTTAAGTACCTGTTTGTTTTCACTTGTCCCATGTCTGCATGCAGCTGGGTTCATGTTTCTGGTTTTATTTTGCAGGGTCACAATCCTCAGTTTTCACTCCCGTGCCTGCTTTCCCTATATTAGAATCTATATGTCTAAGAGCACTGCATGAGAAACATGAAATGGATATGAATGCTGAGACTTCAGAAAGCACTGACAAAGAAAAAGCAGAATCAGATTCTCAAAGGGCAGAGGAGGAGGAAGGTTTGGAACCTGCTAAGAAGAAGCCAAAAGGAGGCTAGTATACTGCAGTATTACACAACCTGTGGTGCACTCTCTAGTTTAAACTGATGGATGAAAGTTTAAAAAACTTAATTAGATACTTCAAGTTATGTCCATTTTTCATGGAAACCCAGTGATATTAACAACCATAAAAAGAATCTGTCCTTATTTTTCTTATATTAATATGAGATATTAAAAATGCATGCATATCAAACTAGAGGATCTTGAAAGGTTGTGTTAAGGGGAGATAATGCCTCATAATGTTTGGGTTTTTTGTTCAGTATTGTTTTAAATAAGAAAAGGAAGACCCCCCCCTAACATTCCCCCCACACCAGATTATGTCAAAAAAAGCTTCCAAAACTACATACTGTGGAATCTTCTATCTTTGTAGATGATGCTTGTCCAAATCTTCCACCAGCAGCTCCAAGTGAATGCATAATTAAAATTGGCTCTGAAGATGCAAAAACATCAAATGTGAAACCAGATAAGATGGAAGAAACATTAACTTGCATTATCTGCCAAGAATTGTTGCATGACTGTGTCAGGTATGTATGAGTGACAAAAGCTGTAATCCTGTGGTAACAATACATGAAGTTCAGTGACACTGGTTAGAGAAGGCCAGGATATTTAGGGTTTTCACAAGCCCTTATGAGACCCTCCCCCTGCTACACCCCCCTCTCCCCCAAATCTCTATGGTCACATCAGTGGTAACCAGTTTTTGAGTATCTATGCATCTGAAAAATGAAAGGTTGGTGGTTTGACTCAGTTTCTTTCATTGTTTTCATGTTTGTGTTTCCCAGCTTGCAGCCTTGTATGCACACTTTTTGTGCTGCCTGCTACTCAGGGTGGATGGAAAGATCTTCTCTGTGTCCAACTTGTCGTTGTCCAGTAGAACGGATTTGTAAAAATCACATTTTGAACAACTTGGTTGAAGCTTATTTGATTCAGCATCCAGGCAAGTTGAACAGCATGTGTACTGTGACTGATTAGGCCATTTAAATTCTAATGCTTCTGAAAAATATACTTGAATATGCATTTAATTAACTTCAGTCATGGCCTCTTGAAAACAAAACGTTAGCTGCTTGATACTACACTTCTAGTAACAGACAGGAGTTCTTCAATAACTCTGTTATCAAAAAATAAGTTTTATGGAAATGAAAACACAGTAGTTGTAACTGTGTTGATAAAATAGGGTGTGGATATGGGATGTAAGCTATTCTTTTCTCTTGGAGTTTGAATTTGGTTCTCGTGCCAGATAAATGTCGTAATGAAGACGACGTGCGCAGCATGGATGCCAGAAACAAAATTACTCAAGACATGCTGCAGCCCAAAGTGCGGAGATCATTTTCAGATGAGGAAGGAAGTTCTGAAGACCTGTTGGAATTGTCAGATGTAGATAGTGAATCTTCAGATATCAGGTATGTCTGTTTAAGCTGTGGGCTGAATTAGATTTACATGTGTTTGAACACAGAAACCCACAAACTGAGCTAGCTTCACAAACAGTTACTGCTGGTAGATAGTGATTCTGTGACCACTGACAGAGTTTATCTCATTTTTGTTTTCAGGTAGATTCATTCTTACCAGTAATTATGTTGGCAATTATATTGGGCCATCCTACTGGCTCTTGATCATTCAATGAAAAATAATAAAAGTTAGAATTTCTTAGAAGTCCAACAAGATTCAATCAATGAGTAAGAGTTCTACCTGAATTGACCAGCTTCATGTCACATATGTGAAATTACCTT
Source organism: Heliangelus exortis (assembly GCF_036169615.1). Lineage (NCBI taxonomy): Eukaryota > Metazoa > Chordata > Aves > Apodiformes > Trochilidae > Heliangelus > Heliangelus exortis. The sequence continues at coordinate 6,931,140 of NC_092440.1, read as the reverse complement.
TTCCAATTATGAACTTGCTGTCTCTAAGAAGACAGATTTCTGGCTAAGATCTTGTCAGGAATCCATGACCCTTTCAGTGCAGCTGCAATGTTTTTTTTAATGTGTTTGCTGTATGGTACTGAAGCAGCTGATGTCTGACTTAGGGATTCCCAGGCACCAAAGTATTATCTCTTTACTTCCACCATCAGACCTTTTTTGCTGTATGTCTAAAGTGGAACAGAAAAACTTCCTCTGGATAACTGTTCCAGTTTTGTTCCTCTCTTTCACGTTTCTCTCTCTTCCAGTTACACACAGCTTCATTTTTTTTTCTTAACTACGTGGGGAATACTACAAAACACAAAGTTTCTAGCTGTTCCAACAGCAGCAGTCTTCACAGCTGTGAGGTGCTGAGTTATGTAAACTTCCCTATGTTACTGGATGAAGAAATTCCAAATTTAAACTTGGAAAGTATGACCAACCCTATCTAGCATAGGGGTATGGGTTATATGTATTTGCTGTGTGTGATTTCCTGTGACCTTATTTTATTCTTTCAGCCAGCCATATATAGTATGCAGACAGTGCCCAGGGTATAGAAGACACTCTGTTCCTACTCTGCCTGGTACAGGCCAAGAGACAGAAGCAGGAGGAATGCAAGCACTGGGAGATGCACCATCTACATCAGCCAACTTCCCTGCAAGTCAGTATCATGGAATGTTCTCAGTAGTGAGATACACTACAACTCACGAGAGCAAACTCACTCTCATAGTACTGCAAGAGTAACCCCACTTCACATAGGTGTCTTGGCAAATAGGAGATTTGACCAGGCTTTTTTTGTGGTTGTCCAAAATTTGTTGATTGTTCTTAAACTGTTCTATGTACTGAAACATTTTACACACCTGCATAGTTTGGAAGTCTGAATGCCACTTTTCTACACTCTTATGCTATCTTTATAAAAGTGATATTGCTTCCTTGTTACTTTCAGATTTTTATGTTGCTAATATTCAGTAAGATTCCTAGTCCAGATTGCAGCCTGGTACATTGTTCAGTCTATTCTTTTTTTTTTTCTTTTTCTGTTTTTAACTCCTCTAGCTGTCCAGGAATATGTGTGTCCTGCTCAAGGAAGCCATGTAATATGCACCTGCTGCTTTCAGCCAATGCCTGACCGAAGAGCAGAGCGTGAACAGAATCCTCATGTTGCTCCTCAGCAATGTGTGTACATTCTTTTTAATTTATTTATTTGTTAATCTTGGCTACAGAAGTAAATCTCTTATTTTTAATTAAACTCAAGTCTATACTTGAAGAGTGTTCTGCATTTGAATATTTTTATATGGACTCTTACAGTGACAGCATGAAAAAATTTTCATAAAATTTATTATTACTCTGTAAAACTTATTTTAAATGAAAGTTGTACTTCTTTTAACCAGGTTTATCAGGACTCTTATTGATTTATAAGAAAAGTAGCTGTTGAGTTTTTTAGTGTGCAGGTCCTTACAGGTTTTTCTTTGTTATTTCACAGGTACAGTTTGTCTGCAACCCTTCTGTCACTTATACTGGGGCTGCACTCGGATGGCGTGTTTTGGCTGTTTGGCACCATTCTGTGGTATTGTGGAATAATCTGTTTCTTATGAGCCTGCTCACTTTGCAATAATGTCTGTCTGTCTTGAACTTTAGGTAATTTAAGAAACGTAATAAATGAATTTGTAGCACAATTGTGCAAAAGGAAAAAAAGTCTTTGTCCTCACATCACAAACATAAAAAAATTCTTGAGTGGTATGTGTCTTAACTTTGAGAGGATTTAACTTTTTGTTTTCATACCATATTGTGTTTTAAAACTGCACTTGTTAAGCACACTGCTTTCCCATGTGAAAGGAATTATGGTATATTTCAGCCTAGTAAGAAAATCATACAAATTGATGCAACCTTACCCTCATAAACATGCAGACTTCTGAAACTCCAAGTTTTAGACATTTTTAAAAATAGATTAGAACAGCTGAAAAGACTTGGCTGCAGTTTGAAGCTAATGGAATACCCTTTAATAGTGCAGTTAATTTGTGCAGATTAGTGGTAGTGTTTGTGGACTAAATGTGGAATTGTAAAAACTCAATATCTTGTTTTTGCCACTGGAAGCTACATAGCACATGCTTTAGCATATGTTGAATGCAGTAATTTACTTGATGCTCACATGAGCCTGTTCATATTATTTCAGAAAACAGTTATCTTCAGAAAATGTGTGAGGGCTGCAAGGTTGAGGGAATAAATGCTAACTTTTCTTCTTCTTTTTCTGATTAGAAATAAATCTTGGTGATAAGTGTTTAGATGGAGTCCTAAATAACAACCACTACGAGTCAGATATCCTAAAGGTAATTTAAAAATCATGATGTATGATGCATAATAATAATTGTATGAAGTTTAAGATGTACTCACTTGTGAAATAATAGTCGTGTGCTGCCTAACAGGTACAGTGGCAGCCTTGTGTCTCTTGCAGCACCTGATTCTAAAAGGCAAATCCAGTGTTCAGTTGTTCAATCTATATGTTCATGTTCAGTTGTTCAATTTATATGTTCAATGACCAAAGTTACTGTATCTATATTGAAAGTATCTTGGGGTGGTAATTTGGCCCTTTCAGTCTCTGTGTTGGAGGGCATTGTATTCTAGAGATGCATTCCATTAGCATGGGCTGTTTCCTTACCACCCAAATTAAAAACAATTTTAAAAACTGAAAATCTTGATTTAAAGTAAATGAGTGTGTCTGAAATGTATCTATTTGCATTTTTTTGGCAAAAGTAAGAGTTGTGAAAAAAATTACTAAGTGGAATGTTTTATTTGTAACAGAAGTGTCATACTAATTAAATTAAGGCTAATTCATTTTTACTTGTAATTAGCACCACCTCTCTTTAAAACCCAGTTAGACCTAGATTCAGAAATATTTGAGGGTGAATGTCTTTCTTAATGTCGAGACACTCCTTTATGCTGGACATTTTTCTAGATTAAACACAAAAATTTCTCTTTTCAGGATTACCTGGCATCCAGGGGTATGACATGGAAAAACATGTTAAATGAAAGTCTCTTAGCTCTTCAAAGAGGAGTCTTCATGTTGTCAGGTAAGTGTTATGTTAGTTTTTGTCTGTCTGTAACTATCTATAACTCAGTAATACTGTCAAGAGGTGAACGTTCTGTATACATAACCAGGGCCTTCATGCTATTTTAGTTAATCTGACTGTCACAGTGAGTTCTCATTATGAACACTCTGGTTGCCTTCCCAGATTACAGAATCACTGGGAACACAGTGCTTTGCTACTGTTGTGGCCTTCGGAGCTTTCGGGAACTTGCCTACCAGTTCCGGCAGAATATTCCTGTTGCTGAGTTGCCAGGTGAGGATTGTGTTGCAGAGTAAGGGGGGAAAAGTAACATGAAGAGTTAAGGTCAGTGTTATCCTTGGTTTTTTAGTGCCTTCATGTTGTCTGGTAGTAATCTGTTCTCAGGGATAATACCTTCTCCTGACTGCTTTACTTGTCAGCTGCTAAGTTTGCATATAGTTATTGTCAGACTCCCTAATGAATTTTTTTTTTCCAGCATGGCTTCCTATCTGTAGAGTAAATATATCTGCATAGAGAAAAGAGGAATTCAGTAATATCCTGCACGTAGTCAAGAGGTTGCTGTGATTTAATTTATTTTCCTACTTAAATGCATAAAATGAGGCACATTCTGAAGAATTTCACATTTTACCAGCTCTCAGCTAGGAACAAGAATGCTTTCATAAATTAACTCTAAATCTGTTTGCATTTACAGTTTTAGTATAAAATAGTATGCAAGCAACTGTGCCTTCTTCAATCCCAAATCTGTTGGGAACAGCAGCTCTGCCAACAGTCTGCTTTTAAATGTAACTTTTGTCCATGTAGTTCCTGGTATTAGCCACAGCTTCCTTTTCTGTAACATTTTAGAGCTCTGCTTCTGCTTCCATGTGTAAGGACAGTCAGTCTACCTTGTTTCTCCTTAGTATTTCCATTTTAGTGTAATGACCTCCTGAACAGCTGAGTTAAAACGTGTGTGAATGAAAACACCAAACTCTATCTGAATTCATAATTTCTTTTTCAAATG